>NC_047062.1:18124132-19401202 GCF_902459465.1 Asterias rubens | reverse complement strand
CAATAGACTCCAATTACCAGGAGCTAAAAAATATGCAAAAGGAATTTATCAAACTCTTACAAATTACACCAATGACTTTATATTTCTGACCAGATATAATAGTAGTCTGCATTAATGACCTTGTTTATTTGTATTTTGAATCTTCGGACATAACTCTTTGTTGGCAGGGGGCGTCTAGGGTAAGACAAAAGTTTGTTTTAAACTTTCATCAATGTGGCATCCCTCCAAAACCCCAACAACAAATGGAATTACATGTATACAAAAACATAGAAAATAAAAAAAATGAATATATATATATATCAAAGTCTTACATAGCGCACATATCTACCAAACTAGGTACTCAAGGCGCTGAGTATATACAAACTTTCAGAAAGATAGGTTATCGCAGAGATGAATTCTGAGACCCAATTATGTAGCACCATATAAGGGTTTACAAGGTGCTACGGCGCATACAGCAGCCACAGCCAGGAACACCGGGGCGATCCCATTCTCTTTACGATAAGTGAACTGAGTTCTTTTACATGCGTTACACAACACATGGGACCAACAGCTTTACGTCCCATCCAAAGGACGAAGCAATGGTTAATTGTCTTTCTTAAGGACACAAGTGTTACGGCATGGAATACACAAAATAGAGATGATGAAGTTTCTAAAGTTCTGAGCAGAGGAAATAATAGTCAGCATGATTCTCTTGTGTTTCAGATCTTCCAATGCAGCTGAATATGGGTTATTTTGAGATAAATGGTCGCACTGGGTACATTCTTAAGCCAGAGTTCATGAGACGTAAAGATCGCCTCTTTGATCCGTTTGCCGAGTCTACAATGGATGGTGTAGTGGCAGCCACGGTAGAAGTCAGAGTGAGTATATTGATGGTGGATGTAACAGGCAGAAACAGTTGGACTTGAATCATCGGGATTCTTCAATGAAATGTATTAAAGGGTGTGGGTACTTTTTGTACAACACAAAACACAACCGTCCACAGATTTGCATGAAACTTCTACGGGTTAAAGATAATGATGGTAGAAAGCTTCCCTTAAAATAGTACTTGCTGAGGAGGAGCTGTAGTTTTTGAGAAATTAGTAAAACAGTTTCACCTCTCAGTGAGACAAAAATTATTTTAACATGTACAACTGATTTATGCGACTGTCCTGAAAACATTGCTCTGTGATTTTCACTTTTTTTTTCTCTCAAAAACTTGACGACTATACTACATAAACTGCTCACAAAAAGTAAGGAAACTTTTTTCAATCCAGTATACTTGTTATTATTTAATACTCTTTTTGTATATGGTATGTATCATTGCAAAGCTGAACTCTTCCTCTTTAAAATGATACCACAGTTGCAATGATTACATGTTGCTGGACTTGACCATGTTAATGAGAATGAGACAAAGTCACAAATCAAATGTGCCAAAATTAGCAAATTTTGTGTTACTGTATGAATTGACACTGTAATTCAAACAAGCAAGACAACTTACTGATCTTAATTCACTTGATTGAGACAAGAAATTTGGTATAGAGCAAGACAACTTACTGATCTTAATACACTTTATTGATACAAAAAGTTCAGTAACAAGTGGATGATCCGAAGGCGTTGATGACAGCCTGGCACCTTCTTCTCATGCTGCACACAAGTCTTTTGATGCACTGATGATGAGGAATTGGCGTTCCATTCTTCATTAAGGAACCTGGTTAGGTCAGCCACAGTTGATGTGTTGGTGGTTCTGGCGCGGACAGCGAGGCCAAGCTGGTCCCACAGATGTTCCATGGGATTCAGGTCTGGACTGTTAGTGGGCAAATCCATCCGGTGCACCCCAACATTTTTCAGGTAGTCAGTCACCAGTCGGGCTCGATTGGGGCGAGCGTTTTCATCTTGAAAGATGGAGTTTGGTCCAAAGTCTGCAAGTATGGGACTGCATTCGGCTGTAGAATATCGTCTTGCAAATACCCATCAAACAAGGTGTTTTTCATGAGAAGAGGGTAAATTGTGTCCGATGATCTCACTGGTGCAAATCATTGTGTAATGGTTCTGAAAAGCTTGATCGGTTTGATTAATGAGCATTACCTATTGACCATTCACAGACAACGGTAATTTTGGCACATTTGATTTGTGACTTTGCCTCATTGTTATTCATGTAGCCAACTTCAGCAACATGTAGTCATTGCAAATGTGGTATCATTTTTAAGAGGAACAGTTCAGCTTTGCATTGATATATACCAAATACAAAGAGAGTACTAAATAATAACAAATATACTGGATTGAAAAAAGTTTCCTTACTTTTTGTGAGCAGTTTACATCTACATTCACAGTGAGTAGGGACCAAAACCTTGATCCACAAAAGGTATCAAAGCCCTTTAAACAGGCTAAAAATATATATTCTGGTCTCATTTTGACATGCTGGCACGAGAAACAACTATTGTTGAGTTAGTGTGTTCGTTGAGTCTAGAAGATATGCAAAGATTGATCCAGGTCTTCAGGAATGCTGAAGCCAATTGATCGCCATGTTGACATGCAGCAACAGCCTTAGCAGTCAATTTGGACCCAGCCGAATTGACTGCATCTACTTGTTAGGGCCCAATTTCATAAAGCTGTTAAGCAGAAAATACTGCTTGACAAATTTCTTTGCAAAGCAAAAATTGAGTTGGGCACCAGCCACAACAATAAAAACTTAATGTAATTTGGGCTGGTAACCTGATTCTGCTAAGCAACACTATTCTGTGCTTAGCAAGTTTTTGTGCTTACAGGTATATGAAATTTTGCCCAGGTAATGAATCAGAAATGATGCCTTAAATTGTATCCTTTCCCCTATCAGGTCATAAGTGGTCAATTCTTAAGTGATCGAAGGGTCAACACATACGTAGAAGTGGACATGTTTGGCCTCCCTGCTGACACGGTGCGGAGGCGCTACAAGACCAAGTCATCCAGTTCTAACTCCATCAATCCCGTCTTTGATGGTGATCACTTTGTCTTCAGAAAGGTACCTCACAGTTTTCACCTCATCAGTTGTACATGAATTCATTCTGCAGGGCGAAGGTGATTTCATCTGGATCTGGATATATATCCTCAACACTCTCTTTAGAGCCAAACGAGAAGAGAGAAGACAATGAAGAAATTTCAGTTTTAGATGTGGGAGGAAAACCCCAGAGAATTATTCCAGGGAAAACCCATACAGTCAATGCACACAGAGTTCTCTTTCCCAGTAACAGAAGGCTGTAAGCAATAAAATGGCTCCTGAACAAAAAATATTAAAGTTCTTGTAGCCAGAGACATGTTTTCTCATTCCCATGCAGAATTAAACTAAAATAAACCTGTGAATGGCAGAGAACCGGTATACTTTCACTCTCATATTTCTTTGAAAAACATTTTTTTCTTATGTCATTCCTTCCATGTAGGTTATTATGCCCGAGTTGGCCATGCTTCGTATTGCAGTGTTTGAAGACAATGGAAAGATGGTTGGACACAGAATACTACCTGTGGAATCACTCAGACCAGGTGAGATAGCATCAGAAATTTACGTTGACACCAAAGTATACTGTCCGAAACGATTAGCCCATCAATACTCAAAAGATATTAATCTACATTGTGTCACCACAAATTTCTTATGTTATTGTATTTCTACCATGCATACCTTTGAGTCTTTTTATTGATATTTTCCGATTATGTTTGCCGTTGGAAAAAAGTTTTTATTTTTTATTTTTTATTCTCCCAAGACGCATCATGGCTGTTAATGTTTTTCTTTTTAAAGACAGTGGACACTATTGGTTATTGTCAAAGACCAGTCTTCTCAACAGTTTATCTCAACATATACATAAAATAACAAACCTGTGAAAATTTGAGCTCAATTGGTCGTTGAAGTTGCGAGATAATAATGAAAGAAAAAAACACCCTTGTCACACGAAGTTGTATGCTTTGAGATGCTTGATTTCGAGACTTTAAATTCTAAATCTGAGGTCTCAAAATCAAATTCGTGGAAAATTACTTCTTTCTCGAAAACTACGTAACCTCAGAGGGAGCCGTTTCCCACAATGTTTTATACTACCAACCTCTCCCCATTACTCGTCACCAAGAAAGGTTTTATGATTATAAATCTTTTGAGTAATTATCAATAGTGTCCACTGCCTTTAAGGAAGTATAGATATAGCACTGTCCAGTGCTTTCCATATTGTGTTATATTTCATCCATGACCTTTTGCATTTTCTGGAGTAGACAAATGTTACCAGGATATGCAGTTCACTCCAAGATCAACCCGATTGAAGCTCACAAATTGCCATGATTGACTTAGGCTAAATAAATTAAAAAAATCGTTAGCATCCTGCCGTTTAAAAAAAATGGAAGGAGAAGGGCCCTTTTTTCCTTCTATTTTTTAAATGGTCGCCCATCACTTTTTTTTAGGACAACCAGCTGGGATTTTTTTTCAAAAGAGATTTGTTTTTGCATGAGATCATTAAAATGTTTTTGTTTTTTTTTCGTGAAAAAATATTAATAAAATGGAGACGGCCTCTAAAAAGGAAGAGAGCAGGGACGCTAAACATGTTTTTTTGGGGAGGGCCTTATCAGGTGCAAAAGTATTTGCCCATGACTGTCTGGCCTGTCTGTTGATACTCTCCTTCTAGGGTACCGCCACATCTTCCTGTGCAACGAGTCCAACCAGCCCCTGATGCTCCCTACACTCTTCCTCAACATTAGGGTAAAAGACTACGTTCCCGAAGGGATGATCAACTTTGCCGATGCTCTGGCCAATCCCATCGCCCATCAGAGCAAGGTGGAGAAGAGAGCCGCTCAGCTCAAGGCTCTGGAGGAAGAGGAGGTTAAGGTCAAAGAACAAGAGAAGCCACAGGTATGGGGTGCAAAGGTTAATTATCCTGGGGTGGATTTCTTATCTCGAGTTAGGATGAGTAACTCGTCCTAACTTAAGACTAGCCTTAAGTTTTTAACTCTTAGTGAAATCGAGCCCTGGGGTAAAAGGGTTTTGATACCTTTTGTAGATCAAGTTTTTGGCAGTGACATGACTCCTTACCCACTGTGAACGACGATGTGTGTGATATAATTTACCTGTAGAAGTTTCAGCTTCATTAGTCATCAGGTTTTGGAGGGGGAAAAAAGAGTGAAAATCGAGGGGACTTCTTGTTATGAACTTCACTGCAGCGGAGTGAGTTCTTATTGGTCTTGACTAGCCTCCTCCGGTCATCGTCAGGCTTTACTTCTAAAAAAAATCTTCTTAACATTTTACTTTCTAAGGACCAAGAGAATGGGGAGGAAGAGGAGACTCCGGAGGTTGCCGAGGGCATTGTAGAGCGTAAACCCTCGGACGCTCCTGCCTCAACCACCCCAGCCGCCCCTAGCACAACCACCGGGGCCTACCGTAAGAACACCATCACTGAACAGAATGGCGTGAAATCCAGCTCTAAACTTCAGAATAGCATGGCTGTACTTACTCCTGCCTCCTCGCTGGGCGGTAAGTCACAAGTTTTGCTTTCTAGTTTTGTAGTTTTAAAAAACTTTCTTGTGGAAATTAATTCAATATTAACTTATCGCGTAATATTTTTCACCAGGGAGTTGTATCATTTGAAAAAATTCCCTTATTTTTTTTTTTTAAATGAAAAAGAATTTAGACAACTTGATGAACAACTACCAGTATTCTGCCTTACAGTATCAAGGGTTCCGGGTTCGAATGTGGACAATAATGATATATCTCAGGAAATATTTATTGTATGATAGCTTGTTATTTAGTTCATGACTCATCATTAACTCACTTAAGAGGATTGTGCAATGTAAAATCATCTCAAAAGAGCGGTTACATTAATCATTTATCATTCCAAAATTATTTGTTCAAGGTCCAGTCATTATTAATGAAATTGTTTATTGTTTTGTGACATGAATATTTATGATTTGTTTCACTTGTTTTTATTTGCCATTTAAAGGAATCATATGCAAAGGTATTGAGCCAAAGATACATTTGTCACCTGATAAAATTGTCATCTGAATATTCATGGTACTTAAATGAATTTTACACCTGGAGGTCGACTCTGTAATTCTAGTTCATATATCAAAGGATCAGAAATGTTTGTAACGGTTGAAGTGTCACCCTAGCTCAAGTGAGCTTCCTAAGTATGAGAGAGAGTTAGTATGAAAAACGCTGAAGGGGAACATTGAATCTTTTTGGTCTGGATATTTCCCTTACCATATTCAAAAGCTGGGTCATGGAATCGGTTTACAAGAAATAATGATGTTAGTCTCTCCCATACTTAAGATGGCTCACTAAGAATAGATTCTCATACAGCAAGCAGACTCGAGTTTTCAACCCACATATAATGCACTCAGTCATTTATTACGTTTCATTCATTCATTTTTTTCTCCTGCATAATTTTTCTCCCCTTGCCGCCTCCTGTAAGCAGACAGCATGGCCATGCCCAGATCCAGATCTCTGGGCACTGCCCAGTTTCAGATGGAATCCATGAGCTCCCCTCTCAATCAGAACAGTCGCAGCATTAGTGCACCCAATTTGGGTCAATCAGGTACTGATGGGTGCATGAAGCCACCCCTAGTCTCCCACACCCCTACTACCCTGCTTCTCCAGCACTCCCCTACCCTCACCCTCAATAAACAGTGTACTCAGTAGGTTAATGAGGACAGCAACTCTTTATCATTTCTAATACTTCTTGATTTTACTTGAGTGTTGTAACTTGGTTTGTGGATCTGTATGGCTCAGTGTATTTAAACATATTCACTCGTAGTGGCAGCATGCATATTAGTTGACATGCTACTTGCTTTTGCTCAAATCTCCTGGCTTGATAAAACTCCTGGCTTGATGAAGTTTTTTTTTCCCTAAATCTGTACATTTTTCATTTCTGAAAGCTAAACCAAAACGATTTCGGTGGAAGCTAACTTGTGTACTTGACCCAAATTTCATCTGAATCTTTCTACGTATGTGGTGTATCTAGACACTAACATTCTGTAAGCTTTGCTTTTTTTTTTAACAGGTAAGAAAAACAAGCACTTAATAATGGACCAGTTCTGTTTGGAGTGTTTAGAATCGATGTCCTATGTTGGTTAAGCCATGAGTTTTGAGCACATTGCATTTGCATGAGTTGGGAATGATCTAGCATAGTAGATAAACAGCATGCTATTCTTCTGTTAGTAAAGGTTTATTCCTAGAATGACCTCGAAGACGATTGATTCAGAGATTGATCAACTCCCGCCAAACTGTTCAAATTGTTGTAGTTTTGAGAATTGTAGTTAGAAATGTTCCACTGCATGCTGCTACAGACAAATTGTTGTGCAATCCTTAGTTATCACTATGTTGCCATGGTATTGGTAGGCTTTGGTAGGCTTTTTGGTAGGTATTTGGTAGGCTTTGTCTTCAACATTGTTTTTTCTAATAACTCCTATTCCAGCTCTCTGTTTACCTGGTTATAAGTTAAACCTTGCAAGGACTCTTAGCGAAGTCAGACTGAAATCATACCCTACATCTAATCTGTGTCCATCTCCATTTTCAGCTAACGGTTGTCACGTAATCTTGTGCTTTCCTTTGCAGATCTGGATGCTCTTTCTTTCTCTTATAAATCCTCAAGCTTATTTAATATTGTGTTAGATTGTGTCAAGGTTCAGGATGTCTGAAGTCTAATAGCTCTAGTGATTAATTCTAACAAGCTAGTGCACAAGTAGATTATGACTCACATTTCATATACAGCACACTGAACTTCTATTCCCTGAAGCAGCTTCCAGTGTCTGAATATTTGCATGGTTATCACTAAGCAATATTGTTGTTGCGTTACATCTTATTCCTTACCATTTCATCAAAGTGTGTGTGCTAATTAAACCTTTCAAGAATTTTAGATGTTCTTTACATGTGCAGTCACCCAAATTTGAATGTGAGAAAATTGCATTGTGTTGCGTAAAATAATTTTTTGCGCTCAAGTAAAAGTAAAATTTGGCGTCCGAAATTCTCGGAGAAAAAAGTAATTGTGATATGGCTTTCCAGCCCCTCGTTGCACCTCTGTTATTAAATGAATCTCTTATTGAACAAAATTTGAACTAACTTATTAGATAATAGCAGCCCAGTCTTTTTACAGTATCATTGATAACTATGTAGACTCACTGAGCGTATTTTATCTTTGTTAAAAAAAGTAAAATTTGGCGTCCGAAATTCTCGGAGAAAAAAGTAATTGTGATATGGCTTTCCAGCCCCTCGTTGCACCTCTGTTATTAAATGAATCTCTTATTGAACAAAATTTGAACTAACTTATTAGATAATAGCAGCCCAGTCTTTTTACAGTATCATTGATAACTATGTAGACTCACTGAGCGTATTTTATCTTTGTTAAACTGTGGCTTTTAATCATGATATTGACATGGAGTGAAGTTTGCATGACTGTGTTGTATACAATGTGCAATCTGTATATCAATTACTGACTAATAGATGTTAAATTTGCATCGGGGATAAAGAATTTCAATTTTGTTTTAACCCTTACACTGATGGGGGTTAGCACTGTTCACTCAGCACTTTCCTGAGTTCTGTGAAAAAATCACAGTCACATTACCCGGGTGGGATTTGAACCCACAACCTTTGCTGTTCTAGTGCAGTGTCTTACCATCAAGACCACCGAGATTGCCCTGTAGCTAGAGCCAGTTCAAATCATGTGATTTTTTTCACAGAAGTCAGGAAAGTGCTGAGTAAACAGTGTTAACACACTCGGTATAAGGGTAAAACCAAAATTTATTACTGACTAATCGTGTTTTTTTTTCTTTTTGATATAACTGCTGTCACTCTTTAATAGCTTTTTTTCTTGTGTCTACAAATTTCATCTTCATGCACAGCACACGTCTATATTTATCTTGGAAATTATCATTCCACAGATTTAAATTTTAACATAATAATATTGTTCAGGAAGTGTTCAAACTGCTAACCCAACTGTAGTAAGTGGAAAAAATTCTTGACCCATGAACATTTAAAATTTAGATTGGCTGTTTTTTGGCATAGTGGGACCATCATGGTTTGTGGTACAACCAACCCTCAACTTTTACTTGATTTTGAACCATGGCGAAAACAAAAGCCTTTCTAACCCATCTTCAATTAATCTTTTGACTTGCGGCATTTGGTTGCTTTATCTGAAATTGCAGTAATTATTAAATCTTACTTGCGCTTTGATGAAACTCTGATTTCTGGTCTTGGAAACGGACAAAACGTTTTGATAAAACAATCATTTTAAAGAGATGCACACAACTTTACGAAAGCACTTTTGCACCAGGAACTAATTTCTTCTAAAAAGTGCTCTCCAGAAAGATTTAATGGTAAACTAAGAATAGAGTCATAACCAATACTCTACAGTTGTTTAATATTTCAATTTGTGGTGTAATCTTACAGAGGAGATACAAGCTGCTACCCTAGATGATATTAAACAACACAAGGTAGGTATAATAATAACTTACAGTCATTAAATTTAAATAACCTCCAAACTAATTGTTTTGTGATAGTAGCAATCTAAGAAAATCACTTATCAAATTTTGTTTGGAAATGAGCCAACTAGGAGTTAAATTCAAATACCGTCCGGTACAATGACTTGCTGAGTTACAAGTAATGGGCGACTTTTGAACACTAGGTGGCAGCAGACTTACCAGGTAAATTTCCATTGCTTAAACTTGAATTCCTCAGACTAAAGAGAGAGTTGCCAGTCACCTGATTCGGGCAAGCATTTGCATAGTTACGCAAGAGACAGCAAACACACAATTCTGAATGAATGTGCGTGGCACAACAAGGTACCAGGGTTTGCTCATCTTGAAGTTGCAATACAAAAGCTTGCCCGTAACCATTTTGACATGTACATGTACAGCAACTGCCCCCTTTAGTCTGAGGAATTCAAATTTAACCGATAACTTTCAACTTCAGTTGTCAAACCCACATTATTTTTAGAAAGCAGGGGAGAGACATGAGTTTAGTTTTGCAACTAGATCGTGCTTTTGCTTGTTCGTAATTGGAATTATCATCCTCAATGAGTTCCAGAGGTGGAAGGCAAGACAAGATACCACTATGCCAACCTTCATTTGAAGTTCATTGGACGTTGTACATGTAGATGGTGGAAATGGCTTTGTTTCAATGAAAATGTCAAGAAAATGTTGTTGGTTACACAATTTCGCTATAAACAGTTATCTAGAGAAAGCTGCAATATTACAGTTTCTTTTTTGATTTGATTCCAAATGTTTAGAAATACAAGAAAGTCGTTCAGCGTCTGAACAATGAGCTGGAAAAATTGATCAAGAAGGAGGAGAAGAAACAGAGCAAACTCAAGAGATCCCACGTGAAGGAAATCAGCAAACTGCGTAAATCCCACCAAAAGGCTTATAAGTCACTCGCTAAGAAGCAGACTGATCAGATCAAGAAAGCAGCCAAGAAAGGCCTGTAAGTAATCAAATAATAAATGTCTGTTTTTTTTTTTTTTGGCACCCCCGATCAAAAATATTGACGAAATAGAGAGACCACCAATATAAGGCAAGATAGCTGACTTGGTAGAGCTCCAACTCGTTAATCAAGAGGTCGATGGTTTGAATCCCACTCAAGTAAATATTTATTTGTTCAACCCCGAAATCTGTTATTTTAAAATGTTTTTAAGAGATGGGTATTTGACAAAGTTGAAGGAATGATTTGAGAATGATGGATGTCAAGAGATACTTTTAACAGGCATGATATTCTTCCCTTTTTAATCTGATTTCCAATTAAGTTGCATTGCCTTCAAGAAATTAGTCAAATGTTTACCAAATCGCCTGAAAAATTCTGATTGGTCGATCCATAGCAACAGCAGTAAGGTATAAAACCAGGGTTTATATCAGACCCTGCGTAATATGCTGTTTTAAGTTGCATGTCAAGTTTGCTTAAAGATAAATTTGTTATGTCATGTGCGCTCGTGAATATGGAGACAAAATCAGCATGTCTGTGTTCCATTAATGGGTATTTTCTGATGCGCCTGTCAATGGCCTCAGCTGTAGCTAACGTTTCTTAAGTTGGTCACATCCATGATTGATGAGCCTAACACAATTTGTTGACTTCTTTGTTTCTACAGTAACCTAGAAGAATTAAGACAGCAATTCAATGAAGTCTTGGATGGTTTCACACGAGATAAAGAAAATGAGGTATGATTAGGAATCCATCATCATGCTTACAACTCATCTCGCCTTCTCCTTCTTCAGTAGTTTTCTAGCAACAAAAGTACAATAAGTAAAATTTCTGTGTAAACTCAATCCCTGTAGCTTAGAACACTTGAAATAGGCTGTATTCAGGTGAGGTTTTGCGGTAGCGCCATGGGTAAATCCCTTTTGAGTGTCGTCAGTATGCTCTCATCATCTTCAGGAGGATTCTGGGCCATGGGCTTTGCTTAAGTTCTGCTGTGGAGATAACTGGTAGTTGGGCTTGGCTCAATGGTGTGCAAAAACAGCAATAGGAACAGGATAAGCTGGGCTTAGTTCGGTAAAGCCTGTAGGCCGAAGTCGGAACTGAAGACAATCAATGCATACAGATTGAACTGTTGAGTTATCAACCACTGGCGCATGGTGCTACTGCAAAACCTCACCTGGTTCTACTCCCACCATGCAAAGTTCCAAATCCTACTTGGGTCTGTTTTCAATCATTTCCATAATCTTCATTGGCAATGTTTTACCCTCTTTCTGAAGAGAGTAAACCAGTTTGATTCTACTAGGTATAGGACTATCATATATAATCATATTATACTTGTTTTTCATCCTTGTATTCCTAATTTTCCCCCTTCTAGGGTGCCTCTTTTGTTGAATTGATATTGTGTCATCACATGCTTTTTGTACATTGTCTTTTTGTATTATTCTTGTAAGTGCATTGCTCTTGTAATGATTTCGTTGTCTTTTGTCTGTTTTTGATTGTCTTTTGAATTTGTCTTATTGTGTAAAGCTTGAATAAATTAAGTAAATAAATAAACAAATACAAGCAATTGTTTATGGCCATTAACCACTCTTTACATTTATTCTATTGGTCATTTTGGTCGGTGAGCAGTTTGCAACAGCTAAAACTAATTTTTAAACGATTAATTAGCGGTGTGAGGAAACCTTGAAATAAAAGGTGCCGGCAATAAAATTACCTTCCTAGCTACTGGTGTCTTATCCGAATCTTATCTTTTGACCCTCCTCAAGATCGTGAAGAAGGAAGCTGCCCAAGAGAATGCATTGATTGAGCTCTACAGGAAACATTACACCAATGAGAAAGACTTGAAAAAAGAGCACGCTGAGATTCTGTATGAACTACAGATGGAGTTAATGGTCGCCGTTCACGAGAAGCAACTGACCAAGCTGGATGGACAACACAAGAAGTAGGTTGAATCCATGGGAGCCCAAGCTCTTTCATATAACCACAATATATAGACCTTATGCACATGACGTCATATCAGGAGGGCGTTGTCAAAAGGAGGTTGGCCAATCCTGTGCGCCGCGAGTACAAATCTGTGTGTTTCCATGCGTAAGGTCTATTGGCGTGTCTGTGCTTAGTGGACTCATGGACTCATGCTCAGGGCCCAATTTCATGGCTCTTGCAGGGCAAGAGCTGAATTTCTGTGCCAGCTTTGTAAGTGAAGAAAGCCTAGAAGCCTGGAGTCTGCACATACATAAGCCCAAATTCCCAGCTAACCTGTGAAATACGCTCGACATAAGCGCAGAATTTCCTGCTTCCGTAAGCGCCAATACCTTGCTTTGCAACACTTTGATCATATTATATTTTTCATTCTTTTGTAATGGCATAAAATCCTTGGAGATGATACTTAGGCCAGCTTAAAAGGAAGGTACATGTTTGGTAATTATTCAAAATAAATATTAACTTAAAAACTGACTTGGTAACGAGCATTGGAGAGCTGTTGATAGTATAAAACATTGTGAGAAACGGCTCCCTCTGAATTAGCATAGAATTTGAGAAAGAGGGAATTTCTTACTAAAATAATAACAGACTTCTAGCCCGAAGTCTTTTATTACTATCTGAATGCACACAAATCCGTCCAACAAGGGTGTTTTTTCTCTCATCATTTTCAACTTTAATGACCAATTGAGCTCAAATTTTCACAGGCTTGTTGTTTTATCCTTGTGTTGGGATACACCAAGTGAGAAGACTGGTCTTTGACAATTACCAAACGTGTACCTTCCCCTTAACATGAGTTGAGATTTGTGATCTTTTTCTCATTTACTGTTTTGCTTCTTTTAATTTATTTTTTATTATTTAATTTAATTAAAACCACAAATCGTGGCCAAAAGGCCAAATTGCATGTGACTGTACAAAGATTGATGAAATTTAAAGTTTAAAAATAAACACCAATATCAACCAAAATAAAAGGTTATGTATTTGATTGTTTGCAGGGAAGAGGTTGAATTAAGAAAGAGGCTTGATGAAAAGAATGTAGAGGACTTGAAGCAGATGAGTAAAAGACGAGGAGATAAACAGGAACTCCACAGGTTAGTACAGTTTGGAGAAATCCTGTTGTCCTTAATTTTGTCATTAAATAGCCTGAAAAATATCTTAAAGGCAGTAATCACTCAAAATAATTATCAGCATAAAACCTTACTTGGTGACGAGTAATGGGGAGAGGTTGATGGTTTAAAACATTGTGAGAAATGGCTCCCTCTGAAGTGCCATAGTTTTCGAGAGATAAGTAATTTTCCACGAATTTGATTTTGAGACCTCAGATTTAGAACTTGAGGTCTCGAAATCAACTATCTAAACGCACACAACTTCGTGTGACAAGGGTATTTTTTCTTTCATTATTATCTTGAAAGTTCGATGACCGATTGAGCTGAAATTTTCACAGGTTTGTTATTTTATGCATATGTTGAGATACAACAAGTGAGAAGACTGGTCTTTCCCACTTTTTTTCCAAGGACCAAATTATCGTGTCTTCTTTCGAAACTGCTAAAAGTTTTTCCATTTCCAATCCATCGAGTAGGCCCTATTACAGTACCATGTGCGTTTTATAGGAGTTTTGTTTGTGTTATATATCCAGCATGGCAATTTCCTCTTTTACCAGATTACAAATTAACATACATTTGATGATCTATTGTTTTTCCATAAGGAATCGTTAATAGTTATTTTGGATTAGTTTATTTATCTTGTGGTACATTTTGTTTTCTTGCAGGTTTTCTTTGTTTAACTTTGATAAATGCTTTTGTCAAACAATACTGTTTTTAATATTAGTGCTTGACTTTATTGTATGCTTTGTTTTCATTGTTTGTTTACTGGCATAAATGTTGTTTATTCATTGTTTCATTTACACTGTGTTGCATTTTACCCCTTAACAATTTCAGTGTTTTTAAAATTGGTTTATAACTTGCTGTAACTTGTTGATTTTTCTGTTTGCTTAAAATATATTGTACCCTTTTCTTAATCTGTTAGTACAGGACCTCGATTGAATAGGCTGCCTTGTTTAAATAAAACAGCAAAACAATTAATTGCATTGTTTCCAATCGAAGAACAATATGATTACATTCAAACATTTTGGGTTTCATCGTAGGTACATGTGGAATTCTTGTGGAATTTGTTGCTTTTAAAGTTACAGAAAAATATTTAATACCAAGGAACTAGTGGTTCTCAAATTTACAGTTTTTTAACATAGGGTCAAATAAAGTCGCACACTTCAACTAGGCCTACTGATAAAAAAAATCATGCACAGATCATTCAGATTGTGAATTTCTTCATTGAACAGCAGCTGATGTAAAATTGTCTGATATTTGTCGTTTATTTAAGGTTACGGAGAGAAGCTCAACAGAAATACATTCAGCAAGCAGTAGCATCTAGACAAACAGTAAGTACCAATATTTTTAGGATTACTCTCCTTCAGACGATCTGAGCATACTGATTGAAATGTTGAGTCGTAACTACCGGTTCTTTTCAGAACCAACACTACTCAAAAGAGATATTCACATGGTGTTACCTCAAATCTCTCTCAGTTATACTTCCACCATGCAAAGTTTTAAATCCTACTAATGGTTACTCTAAAGAAAGAGTAATTTGCTGCAACTTTTGAAACAATAAGATTCCATGTTTTCTCGTTTTCTCAGTTGCATGAGATTCAAGAGAAGAAAAGAGAGGAGCTGGAGAATCAAATGAAGGATCTACAGGAAGAGCTGGCAGCGGAGGAAGACTCTGTAAGAGAAATAAATGGTTTTTTTTCTCAAGATTTTGTAAATTGTGCATCTTTGACAATGTCATTCCTTTTATCAAGTGTCCCTGAATGAGAATGCATTTTGTTAACTGAACCAACGGGAGACCTTGTAACGCTAGGTGGCAGCAGACTCACCAGATAATGTACAATGTTTGCGTGCATACATTACCAAGAACAATGGGTTTAGAAAACAATATTCACAGACAAATCACTCGAGTGGGATTCAAATGAATGACCTTTGCATTGCTAGAGCAGATGTCTAACCACTAGACCACCAGGGTTCGAGAAACTGAGTGACGTTTAAACCTACATGTATACTGTGATGCAAAAACATTACTGAGCCAGTGGTGACAATTCTTGTTGTTTCTTACCTTTGTGGTAGAAATGTAAAGTCATCGTGTAATGTTTTTTTTTCCTTTGCAGCACGTAGCGGCGCTGGAGTCGGAGTATGATTCAAAGTGTAAGCAGCTCATGAGGGATCTAAAGGCCAATCAATCCTCATCCGAAACACCTGTCATCATTGCCCATAGTAACGGTACCCCAGCCCATCAGGAGAGCCCAGAGTCTGCCAACCAGAACACCAATGGTAACCTTGAGATTCAGGTAGTCATCGAGCAAAATCCCAAGGAGAGGTCAGAAGAGACCGGCGAGGTCAACCACCGAAGTCCAGTTGCTCAGACATCATCATCATCATCATCACAGGGAACCAGTAATGAACCTGGTAATGGTTCACCAAAGTCAGCCGGTTCACAGCCTCCGTCACCGACACGATCAACGGAGGAATCGCCAAGAAAAGACGCTGTCGTCCCATCACCTGAGGGTTCACCACAGAAATCCCAAGTTACGAGCTCTCCGCAGCATTCCCCGGTCATCACACCAGAAGCATCTCAAACGAGAAGGTACCCAAAGAAGGCTCCGATCCAGACGCCCCCTATGAAGGTAGCTGGTTATGTGACGGAGGCATCAAGTAATGACAGTGGGTCACCAGTGAAGAGTCATCATTCACCCGAAAACTCACTTGACTCAGTTCATGTCAATGGCACATCCAGCCCAGGAAGAACTACATCCCCCACCACTATCATCAGTGATTCTCCATTCAAGAGTCAGGACTCCAAACGACCCAGCGAAATTGACAATGAGGCAGGGTTCATCACCAGGTTATGAGGTGAAGCACGTCGAAGGTCGCAGGGAATCACCGAGATGTGTTTTTGTTAATAGTCGGGTTGTAACATACACTGTGATTGTATTCAGTTTTTAAAAACACGTGCAGATATTTTACACTGGTGCTTAATGTTTGGCAAATTGTGCACGCTCCACATGAATCAAACAACATTTTTTAATTAGATTTTATTGTCATTTTTATCTGTGAGTTCTATTAATGTAACTGCAACAATGGCGAAACACATGTACCAGTTGCTTTTAAAATGTTTTAAACCACCTCAGATGTATAATTATTTAATTTTTTTTTTTGAATGTTTTTTTTTTATCTTTAAACTCTCTAAATTAATGCAGTTCTAACCCCCTAAATGAATTAACAATTTTTCAAATATCAAAGAATTAATACCAGCTGTTTATGTTTTGGCTCTCCTCTCCTTTTGGCCAAATATCTGTAAACGATCCAGCTGTCCGTAGAGAAATTTGTCAGCGAAAGAAAATTGGATACGCAATTAGCCATGTCCAGATGTTTCCATTATTAATGTCCGGATAACTGGGTAAGGTTCCTATCTCCAAACCATGATCAAACACCATTCAGATCAATTCAAAGTTACTTCCATAGATCAAATTGACAGCTTTCTAGTTTTTAAGATATCAAGCATTGACATTTATGAACCATGTTATTGGTGAGATGCCCTTTTTTCCATCCGACCTGTCTGCCCACTGATTTTGTTTCCTTGGATAGGTTTATGTACCATTCATGCACATCACTTAAGTCTGAGTCTCACTGAAGCGATAACAAAAACGATAACGATCACGACGCAAAAGAGAACGCTTTCTATTGGTTGAATTGCAGAATACGCACACGCTCATTCAACCAATGGAATGCATTCTCTTTGCGTTGCTATCGTTGTCGTTCTCGTTATCAGTCTCGTTATCGCTGCAGTGGGACCGGGCCTTTACTTGTTACAGTGTTAAGATTTGTACCACTGTTTTCTTAATGTGAACACAAACTATCTGATACTGTGCACCGTGTTGGAAAACAGAAAAACTTTGGTTTTCTTGTTTTGCTTGTTTGCATTCCATTGCCTAATTGATCAAGTGATTGTATTTTAGCGTCTATATTATATCCTGAATAACGTTCAGAATGCAGTTAGGAATAGCCTTACAGCATTACTACTGGAAGTTACGTTTCAGTGTCTCAGTTTACGAACAAACATCTGGGTTTCTTCAAATTGTTTGTCTTAAATCACTTCAAAGCAGCTCAGAATTAACGAATTCAAACATTCTTGCTTTTTTCATTTGCATTTAGGGGAACGGACTTGCACAAAAAAATTAAGAAATATTTAATAGGTGTGTATATATTGTTTGAAACTAAAAATTTGTACATATTTATGTAAAAAAAATACTAAAAGTGTATATTCAGTACTTTTAAGAAAATAATGTTGGCAAAGTATATTGGGACGGGGATTACAGGTAGTGGGAATCAGGAAATTCTTCTTCCATCTTAGCTTAAGGACTGTAATTGTTTCTTTTTGTCATCCTCATTACCCTAACAGTTAAACATAGTTGGAGAATACCTTGATGTTCTTTTCAACAACAAACATAGACCCCCTTTTCAGTGTACTCAGTACTTCAGTAGGTCTGTTAGGGTAAAGAAATCACCAAAAGTGGCTGAGCATTTGTCATAAAAGAGTGGCCTTGTATATTTGCACTTGTTTGTTAACAAAGACACAGAGTTGTGTACAAGTGACTTTGTTTCTGTTTTTGTTTGAACCATTTTGAGGTGAGTCAGTGGCAAAATCATTTGGCCCCGTCAGTGGAAAAAGTTCAATACAGTGACATACAATTTCTCTACATCTTGGATCTTCTTTTTGTGAGATACAGCATTCTTCTCATATTCGAATATCCTCTCAGGTGCAAGAAAAAGATGTGTAGTGTTGTTTTAAAATGTGCACATACAAAACTCACCAAAGGACAACTGTTGTATAATTCATAACCATATGGTTTTTCAATGTAAAGGAAAACAAAAACGGAACTCTTTATTTTCAAAAGTTCAAAACATGAACCAGGACACATTGTAAGAGCAAAGTCATGTTAATGATTTTCAGACCGTAGTTTGGTTTCTTTTCTAAGTGCAATAAATGGTGGTACAGAATATTAGCAAAGGCTTGATTTGGGAGCTTGGTTATGGTGAGAGAAGAGAATTACTGTGTTTTATTAAAGTTGGTTTTGCTGCATGAGGTTGAAATATATAGTATGATGTACTGGTCTTAAAGTAAATGGCTAAATTGCGGGCAAATATATACAACTTATGGAAAGTTTTATGATTTTAAATTAAATTTCCTTGACATTGCAATGGTTAGAATTCACAGCTTTGATTGGTACATATTCAAAGTGAGTGTGTTTTAAAGAAATATTACCCTAAAATTATACGCTCAGAGGTTCTTCTGTTATTGACTTCTTCCTTTAAGAAGCCAGGTCCTCTGCCTCAAACCATTCGTAATCTTTCTTTATTTCTTTTTTGCTCACAGTTAACACATAAAAGGAAAGTATTGTATATGTTTTTCTAACTGGCTGAATAAATAACCATTAACAACAGGGCAATTATGTGGAAGAACGTTTGGACTCGCTCAATGAGTAAAAGCAAAAACCAACACCTACTGTGAGCTCTGATGTGATAGGAATGACTCATGAATGGTTGACTTAGTTGCACAGCTCTGAATCTATCAAAATCTAGCAACTTTCCTGCTTTGGGATATTGATTGATACGATGAAGTAAGGAGGGTAGTGCTGCTGTACATTGTTTTAAAATGGAACATACTGAGATAAACACAACCTTTGCCCTGACTTTAATGCTATTATGAAAATAGTAATCTACCTTGTTTTTATAAACAAAAGTATTTTTACAAAAAAAAATAAGTGACATTGTGAGAAGACAGTAAAATCAACTATCCAATCCTGTTTAGTCCGGTGCTTACATTTTTTATGAGTTAGCAACATGGACTTGTAATGCCTTTATCAAATTATGTGACGGGATGCCATACACAAAGCAAACCCTTTCCAATCAGGGCATGAATAAATATATATTTTTGATATGATATTATATAGGGGATATAGGGATTGTATAGTAGCCGAAACTTATAACATGGAACAAAAGTATCTTACTGTTTTTAATATTTTATTCTAAGATGTGCACTGCCTGTGATAGTATTAACAAACCATGTACATAGCATTAACATCAGTGCCCAATGTCAAAGAGCTACTTTAACAAGCACAGAAAACATGTTTGCTTACCAGATGAAGGTTACCAGCCGGAAACCATGTCATATGTGCCATGTTTGACTGGTATCCTGCTTAGATTTGCTCAGCGGACATATGTTAAGCAAAATGTTCTGTTTAAGCAGCTCCATGAAATTGGACTGAAATGCATTATCAGATAGCAGTATTTATGTTTTTTTAGAAGGTTATGTTTTTGCATTATTTTCTGAACTTGTTTATATAGTTTTTAAAATTGTTGTTTTTGACTCGTACTTCTTAAACATTATGATTCTATTCGTGGGGGAGTTTGATGAAATGTTATTGCTGTTTCATATTATATGTTTCATATTAGAGTGTTGAGTTCGAAGCATTTAGTATCTTATTATTTCAGATTATGTTGTATGCTCTGTTTTATTGAAAGTACTTCTAATTGATCTGTAAATGAAAAGCCACAATCCACCCCACCGTTCATTTAATTGTATACAGTTGTATACTACAATATATTGTAAAAAACCTTATATGGCGTCAATTTATTGTACTTTTAATGGTGAGTTATGTTTTGATGAGTAAGGCACTTGCGAAAAACGTTGACCTTAAGGGGTCAAATATCACTTGATTTTACACATATCTTGAACTTACTCTTCACAGTTAACCAAGCAACTATTGCCAAAAATCCAGAATTTGCTGCACTTTTGTTGAAGGTTCCATATCCGAGTGCCACTTTTTCATTATGAAGTAAAACAGTGTATTAGTTTACTCAAATGAGATTTTGCATTAGTGGCATCTTGGGTAAGAAGTTGAAAATGGCAATTTT
Source organism: Asterias rubens (assembly GCF_902459465.1). Taxonomy (NCBI): domain Eukaryota; kingdom Metazoa; phylum Echinodermata; class Asteroidea; order Forcipulatida; family Asteriidae; genus Asterias; species Asterias rubens. Next base: position 19,380,817 of record NC_047062.1, on the reverse strand, counting down.
CCCGCATTTTTTTTTAAGTGTCACGGTTTGACCTTTCATGGTGTGTCATTTTGTTATCACATTTATCTTTTTAATACCCCTCTCTTGTTTTCACCCATTTATAGTAAGAACTACAAGACGGGCACAGTTATCTAGTCGTGTCCGTTGAACTCTAAGATGAGCTATTTATAGTGATTTCTTTTCACTTATAAATAGTTCACTATAATGCAAATAACGTTTGTACTGCTTAACAAATAAAATAGGACCAACTTTGAGGAATTTTGAAAAGTCATGAACAAAACACATGTGGATAATTTTTTACCAATATTTACTAGAACGTTCCATCTTTTCAAAGTTAACTAAGAGAACACACGTATTACTTGTTTTCTGCATGGGTTAAAATGGTTAAATATTTACAGGGGTCTTCAGCAACCCAATGTGTACATTACTTGTTAATCGATTGTGTGATGTCAATGCATAACCCCTTAAAGTATCTCCCTCCCATTTTAAACTGATTGTGTGAAATGTATTGAGTTTGATGAAGTGACTAATATTTTCCCCTCATGTTTAACGTGTCTGACATAACAACAACTGTGTTTTCATCCACCCAAATGTATAATTGATTTTGTTCACATTTTTATAGACTGCACCCTGTTGGTTGTGTATTACGATATAAGTATAATTTTAGTGATGAGCACGTAACAATTGCAATTTGAAACTGTTTTTAAATGGTGAATTTTAAATGGCGACATGAAACAGCCGTATATCAAGACATTTGGTAACGTTGAGATTTCAAAACTGCGTTCACTTCAATGTGGTCTCTGCACTGCGCATGTTATCACTGGTCAGGCACAGTGCTGCTTGTTGCATACAAGCGAAAAGGTTCGTGTTCATTATTTTTTATACAGCTAATAGCTTGGTCTCCCTGGTGTTGGATTGATCTGTTTTGAACCCCACTTTGTTTCAGGAAAACCACACTTTTTAAACCAATAACCGATCTTTCAAGGACGTCCTCAATATTCAAACCTCCCTTTATCCCGTATCAAAACGGCACTGTCATCTAATACCCCCCCCCCCCCAAAAAAAAAAATAATAATAATAATAAAAAAATAAAATAAAATACTCGAGCTCCAGAGCTAAACACCAGTCTCCATCCAGATCAGTCTTATATTGAAATGGGTCAGGTCACCTGGGACCCGTCGATTTTGCTACCGGGCGTTTTTAGAGTGTATCCCAATCGATTTGCACCCCGTTTCTTTGACATTCATTTTCCAGACACTATTTGTGATATCCCTTGTTTGCTTAGCTGATTTTTCAAAGGGAAAAACAATATTAATTTTTTCCTTGTGTAAATGTGTTGTATCTCGTAGACCACGTTCAAAGCAAAATGACAGTCGTGGACATGCTTATCCCCGATAAAGTGAACGCAAGCATTTTAAGTGTCGTACGTTAGTTTTTAGGTGTTTCTCTTTTGAAACTGGATATTTAAATTACAAAAGCAATGATTTACCGTAACCTATCCCTTTATAACATCAATTCTGATATCAATGAACACGTCTGCCCATTTCTCACACCTCCCAAAACAGAAATCAAACGGTCAAACAAACATACAAACAAACAAACAAACAAACAAACAAACAAACACACCAAACGTGGTTTCCTTGTTCACTGCTGGTTCGTGAAGTCAATATTTTCTGACAGTCTATTGTATAAAACTACTGTTTTCAATCTTCGTTTACGTTGGTGATACTCTGTTCCATTTTGTTCTGTATTGTGTATTCCCGTTAAAAATTGTCTAAACTACTATAGGTTACTTTTGTTGCTAACACTCTTACAGGCCCAATTTGTCTTCTTTTTTGGGGGGTTGGGTTGGAAACCCCCCCCCCCTCTTCCGAATTGAAAAATGCAGGAATGACACTAAATTAATAACTGATGGTTCTGAGGTTGTTTCCAGCTTGTGGGAATCCATCCGAGGCCTGACGCTTGTTTTACTGTGCAACTTTGTTTATAATCTCGTTGGATACAACAATTGCAAAATTTAATGTTTTTAATAACAGAGCTTTTAATTATTTCCTTTACGTATAACTAAAGTTGTAACTGAAACACTGTGTTTTAGTATACCATCGGCCTATATTGAAATTGCAATTTATATAATATTTACGAAATAGTTCTGATCAGTACAACGGCAATGTTATCGATATTTTATATTTCTTTTATCATTAACCAGTATTTTATTTTGGTGGAGTTTTATTTCAATAAAGAAACCGAACATTTTAACCAGTCATAATGTTGTATATTGCTTGTTATGTATTTCCCCATATATCAGAAGACTCCTTAGTTCTAAAAAGAACTGTCCTGCCTAAAGGCACTTCCTGGTGGGGTAGGAAATCCGCCGGGAAACAACTCTGTACTTTCCCTTCTAAAGTAGTTCAATTTGTGAAAATACTTTTTAAAATTTGTATTTTTACTCACGTCAATGCATCTACAACATCAGGGTTAGTTTGAGCCTGCGTTTAAAAAAGAACCTTATGTGGGCGTTTTAGAAACTTCTTATGGACTCAGTTGGCTTACAGTATTTTTGGACCCTGAACTAGCAAAATGCCTACGTTTCGAGAAAAACCCAGGTATTTTCGAAACGACGAATAGAATGAGCAGGCTAACAGTATTTTGGGACCCTGAACTAGGAAAATGCCAACGTTTCGACAATACCCAGGTATTTTCGAAACGGCAAACTAAACTAGCAGGCTAACAGTACTTTTGGATCCTGAACTAGGAAAATGCCTACGTTTCGAAAATACCCAGGTGTTTTCGAAATGGTAAATTGAATTAGCAGGCTTTCAGTATTTTTGGATCCTGAACTAGGAAAATGCCTACGTTTCGAAAATACCCAGGAATTTACGAAACGTAGGCATTTTCTCAGTTCAGGCTTTGGAAGCCTGCTAATCGCTCCCCGCAGTTTCGAAAATACCCAAGGTATTTTCGAAACGGTTTAGAATTAGCAGGCTTTGAAGCCTGAAAGTCAAAAATGACTACGTTTCGAAAATACCCAGGTATTTTCGAAACGTAGGCATTTTCTCAGTTCAGGCTTGAGAAGCCTGCTAATCGCTCCCCGCAGTTTCGAAAATACCTTGGGTATTTTCGAAACGGTTTAGAATTAGCAGGCTTTGAAGCCTGAAAGTCAAAAATGACTACGTTTCGAAAATACCCAGGTATTTTCGAAACGTAGGCATTTTCTCAGTTCAGGCTTGAGAAGCCTGCTAATCGCTCCCCGCAGTTTCGAAAATACCTTGGGTATTTTCGAAACGGTTTAGAATTAGCAGGCTTTGAAGCCTGAAAGTCAAAAATGACTACGTTTCGAAAATACCCAGGTATTTTCGAAACGTAGGCATTTTCTCAGTTCAGGCTTTAGAAGCCTGCTAATCGCTCCCCGCAGTTTCGAAAATACCTTGGGTATTTTCGAAACGGTTTAGAATTAGCAGGCTTTGAAGCCTGAAAGTCAAAAATGACTACGTTTCGAAAATACCCAGGTATTTTCGAAACGTAGGCATTTTCTCAGTTCAGGCTTTAGAAGCCTGCTAATCGCTCCCCGCAGTTTCGAAAATACCTTGGGTATTTTCGAAACGGTTTAGAATTAGCAGGCTTTGAAGCCTGAAAGTCAAAAATGACTACGTTTCGAAAATACCCAGGTATTTTCGAAACGTAGGCATTTTCTCAGTTCAGGCTTTAGAAGCCTGCTAATCGCTCCCCGCAGTTTCGAAAATACCTTGGGTATTTTCGAAACGGTTTAGAATTAGCAGGCTTTGAAGCCTGAAAGTCAAAAATGCCTACGTTTCGAAAATACCCAGGTATTTTCGAAACGTAGGCATTTTCTTAGTTCAGGCTTTAGAAGCCTGCTAATCGCTCCCCGCAGTTTCGAAAATACCTTGGGTATTTTCGAAACGGTTTAGAATTAGCAGGCTTTGAAGCCTGAAAATCAAAAATGACTACGTTTCGAAAATACCCAGGTATTTTCGAAACGTAGGCATTTTCTCAGTTCAGGCTTTAGAAGCCTGCTAATCGCTCCCCGCAGTTTCGAAAATACCTAAGGTATTTTCTAAACGCAGGCATTTTCCTAATTCAGGATCCAAAAATACTATATGCCTGCTAATTTTATTCATCGTTACTAAAACGCCCACTTAAAACGAACCCTGATGTTGTAGCGCCACCAATTGGCGGTAAATTTCTCGACTGCAGAGAATCGCCGAAGACGGAGCAATTGGTTCTGAAACTGGACCACGGCGGGTGTGTATTTTAATCATTGTAAAGCCAACCATAAAAGTATTCTGCCAAGAAAACATCTATCAAGGTATGTTAAAGAAAACGAAAACAATTTATTGCGTAGTTATTTCAGTAATTCATAACAGTATACGTAATTTATTTACAACACAAATTGTAACGGGCGTCATACTAAAACTAGTCAAATGAGTGTAGTCACACTTAGTGCAGGGATTGCAGACGACAACCAAGTCTATACTCTATTTGATATTTCTACATCAGGACCACAGTTGTGTTTGAATATTTCCCTTCGGGAACCCACCATGGTGTGATTAAGTTGTCAATAAGATTGATCACCATCTAGACCCAGTAACTTGGGTGCTGTACAGAGCTCCCCAGTCTGGGTCTAATCGCCATCAATGCCTCCCATTACCTGTATCCAATGATCCCGTCCAACATCATTAGATCATACGGTATACCATTACCTTCCTTGCAAACTCTTGACCATCACTAGCTGCACTCAGCTTTATGGAAGTTCCTTCTTTCCCGGAACAGTCACGCTCTGGAACTCACTTGTGGTGTTAGCCGCCCCAACCTTCAGAGGCCTTCAGGGGAGGAGTTGCATCAAGTCTATATAATCAGTAGCCCAGTTTGTAATGCACTTTGTCTAGCACCAGTTGAGTTCCAGTTGTCTAGTCTTCATCACCTTCAGTTTCTTCAGTTTTGTTTTTCTGATAGCACTTTTGTGTCCGATCTGCACAACATCAAGAATCAAGCACCCTTGGCCTAGTAATGTTCTCACTTAGGGATTCTTCTTCTTCTTCTTCCGTAAAAGTACAGTCCACCATCTGGTGTATTACGTACTGTGATTGTTGTGTGCATGCGAGGGTGTGGATATGTACAGTGCAGGTGGGTGAACAGTGAACGTAGAATGCGGCTAAAAACAGCTCAGGCTGACCTAGCGGAGCTGGACTGACTGTACACTCTGCTCAAAGGCAGTGGACACTATTGGTAATTACTCAAAATAATTATTAGCATAAAACCTTGCTTGGAAACTAGTAATAGGGAGAGGTTGATAGTATAAAACATTGTGAGAAACAGCTCCCTCTGAAGTGACATAGTTTTTGAGAAAGAAGTAATTTTCCACAAACTTGATTTCGAGACCTCAAGTTTAGAATTTGAGGTGTCGAAATCAAGCATATTAAAGCACACATATTCGTGTGACAAGGGTGTTTTTTCTTAATTTGGAAACGATTTCAATGTTGGAATAGATTTGGTTTTAATCGAAATATCGATATATCGCGATATGGATTAAGTATCGCAATATCGCGATGTATTTCCTAGCTGAGACATCTTGCACCCCATAGGTTTGGAGTAAACCAGAAGAATAGGTCATTAGAACACCTCTCTTATGCTATGACTGTCTCTTCTACAACTTTCACTGGGAGTTTGAAGACTGATGATGTCAAATTTAATGAATCGCGATTATATCGAATATCGCGATTGTCAGCGATATATCGTGAATAAAATAAATCTATATCGCCCAATCTTACTGCACAGGTGTTCAAGCGGGTTTTCTAAAAACTCGACCACACACCCCAGCATTTATGAGGTTTGAACCTTATGCTGGGCTGTGTGGTTGAGGTTTTTTTTTTAATACTGAAAATTTTCAAGAGTTAAAGGTTACCTTCCCTAAAATGGAATTGTTGCACAAATTAGAAAGATCATGGAGGTAGAATTCTACCTCCATGGAGAGATGAATAAACTGTACACCTACCCTGGCCCTAAAATGGGGTCACCAGAACCCAGGGGCATAGCACTTTAATTAGGGAATAAAAGGGTAGCGACGAGTTCTTCAACGTACGTTTAAAGCCGGCAGGGTCGGCGGCCGGCTCGGGCCTTTATCGCACGGCAACGACCCTGCAAGGAAACGGACGATGAAGATCGAGTCGCTACTCTGTTATTCCCATTTATAAATGCCCTTTTGTTAAAAAACGTAAACAAACACAGTTATAGACACTTTAACAATTGAAAACTGGAGGTTTGAAATATTTTTATCCAAAACTTTTGAAGAATTCTGTTCAAGGCGCATGGGTTGTGTGTACGCGCGCGCTTAGATTACGCGCTGATAGCTATGATTTGCGCGTTCCGCGTGATAATCTTGCGCGCCCGACACGCGGAAGCCAGCTCAGTGTGCATAAACAGAGCTCCAGTGTGCATTAACTTAAGGTTTATGCACACCCACGTGACGCGCTCTCCACCAATAGGAGTAGAGAAACTGTCTGGGGTATTTATGAATTGTTGTTAATGAAGCATGAACAGTCTATTAAAGCCTCTGCACATATGTAGGTAGGTCAGCCCTGGTACTTGATCAAATGTTCCCACTTTTTTCCAGGGATCACATGAAAAGCATTAAATTGGTGCTCGAATTATAATGCCTCTTGAAAAAATTCTCTGAGACTGTCGTCCCCACTCTCCCCAGAACCCACGTCACAACACCAAAACTAGTTCCTTTTTTTCACACCAAAGATCAAGGGATTTCTTTTAAAGAAAAAGACCAAGAATGGTCTGTCCTCTTAGGGAAAACCAAACGACATGTGTTGGCATATTTTACAATGCTTAGTAGTATGTAATTGTAAACATGTAGTAACATTCTTGTTTTAAGGAGGTCTTGCTGGGTTTACATAAGGAGGTCTTTGTAATGGCACCCTGTTTGATAGATGCCGGTGGCACCACAGGGTCTACACCACGGACCATCCACTCACTAAAGAGGTCCATGGTTTGACGCCCTTGCCAACTCACTCCTGTAAAAACAAGCCTTTCCCTGACGAGCCTGAACCTGCGCTATTCTTTAGCTTGTCACCAGGGTCCTGCTGGTAGTGTTTTGTTGATTTAGTAGGGAAACTATTGTCACTTTCAAGTTTACATCAAACACTTTGCTGATAATTCTGCACCTAAGGGGGGCTCAATCTATGCAAAGGATTTCTTTGGTGTAGGTTTAAGTCTGATATCTCAGGGGGATATTGCCAATTGCAAAGGTAGATGTAATGTTTGTGTTTTGCATAATATAGTGAGACCTTTGTGCTGAGTTGGTTCCCACACTCTTTTATAAAGCTTGCTGCTTTGCGGCACACAACAGATTTAGTGTGTGTGTGTGTGTTCATTTTGATTTTAAGTTATTGGCTAGGAATTTTACAGAGGCTAGGCTAAATGGCCTCCAAATGTTTCCCCTATGCTAGGCCTATACTTTAAGATTTTCCAATGAAAGTATTCTTCACAAAAAGGAATGGCCTAAACTACCCTCTTAGAAATTAATTACAGATCCTGGATTAGGATACTGTCACTGGAACTGATCTTGTTTATATTTATTTTAATTATGTGCACCTAGGGTGAGCCGAATCAGTAAAAACTGTGGACCCAAGAAATTATAGCAAAATAATCATTTGAAGTGATAAATAAACACATTATAAAAACAATAACATTGAAGTAAAGAGAAGCCAAACAAAACTTACAGTAAAAAAGACCAAAGTAAACTTTAGAACAAAAATGGATATAAAATCTAATGAATAAACCACTCAGTGTACATCTAGCAAAGTATTTTGAGCAACGCTTGTGAACAAAGTGCTGAATTGAGATTTTTTTGCAATCTTTTTCTATATAAAAGTCCTTCTGTCAATCTTGCTTTAAGTATTTTCCTCAAGCATGCCATCTCGAAAACCCTTAATCTCTGTTCATCAGCTTTCTTTAGTGTCCATGTTTCGGAGATATTCTTACCTTCCTTAAATAATCTGATTTTTGATTTATTTGCCCTGATGAGAATCTGAATTTGTTTATTGAAATAGTCTTAAATTTAAAGTCTATTGCCCTTACCACAAGATTTGGCCCACCCCTTCTACTAAATAAAATTGTCTTACTTTTTCCAATGTCCAAATATCATGCCTGTTCAAGACAGATTACCAAATATGATCAAAATATTGGTTAAACTGTACCATAAACCCTTTTCTTTAATCGCCACAATAACAGTGGCTCGTCACCAGAATCTCGGACATCCTTTTAAAATCTGTTTGAATAATTTGTGCAGTGATTGTGCTCAGCTGCAGGGAGCACGTGTCCGTAATAATAAAATCAGATGGTTTGGAGTTAGTGGCATCTGATACCACGTTGGAAATGCTTACGTGTTGAAGCGTTGAAGAATTGCAATTATTAAGAGGGAGTGCTGGCATGAGGTTGGACAACAATCTTGAGTGCACATCCATAGGATGAGGTCTGTCTTATTTTAGCATGTGTTTTTTCACTTTTTTGACAAACATTTGATTTGGCAATTTGTTTGAATAAGGATGTTGATACTGTGAGTAAGAAATACAAGCCTATAACTTCACATTCTGACACAAGGGAAAAACAGTTAGTATCCAGGTAACCTGGTACATCTCATGTTTACTAAAGAGCCAAAGAGCCTGCACTTTCTGCAGGCACATTTACACATCAGCTAAATGGAAGAAAACAATTAATCTTATGTTTTTGGAGATTCCACTATTTGATCATATTATTTGATGAGAAGAAAGGGGGCATGTGTCAAAACTTGTTTGGCTGTTACTTTGACATCACCTAAATTTTTTTTTTTTTTAATTATGACTCAAAATGTACAAATTTCCCATTATGACCAGTGTAGTATCTTGCCTGCCAGAAATGTCATGGAACGTACAAAGTCACCCTTTTTGTGAACAAAAGTTATGATTTATAGGTCACCTCATTGTGAGATGTACATTTTGTACTGGATCATTTCAAGGGCATCGAGGCAATGGAGGAAATTGCTTCCATTTCCTGCTCTGAAGTACTGGGCTGGGATCATATTGATGTTTGCATTATTTGTTTGTGCTTGCATCATTTTGTTTCAGTGAGCCCTCCCTTTTTTGGAATAATTTCATGTAGAACTGGCAGATCACTCCTTGGTAGAATTTGTGCTAGTTTTGCATAAATGTAGGCCTACATTAACTTTGTTTGTAAAACACCCAGCATAGGTTAGGGATTCACAAGGGAAGTCCCTAAGTGATTGGAGTTATAGGATTCAGACCTGAGTAGTGTTCCCATAACGACTGTGTGTATGCATGACGTAACATACAATGGCAGCGTTTCACTCATGAAAGGACACGCGTCACTGCTGTGTGTCATTCTATTCCAGTGATCTTTCAATTCCCAGAAGGATTTCCATGGATGAGAGATTAACGTTAAGCCATCAAAGCTACACCTTTCCAACCACAAAAACTCCCTTTTACAAATTGAACTTGCCCGTCATGGCTCATTGTTCTTCTATTAGATACTGCAGCTTGTGCGTGTGGGGATATAATAAAGTAAATTTTTAAAGAGAATTTTAGTACCGTATGTGAAGTAACATTTAAGGGGATCATATATCTTGCCCCATATGGTACAGTTGTTTGTTCTCTTTGAATTACACAGCTTTTGCATTATATTGCAGACGCAAATTGGTGATAAATGGTCTGCATTGTTAAATTGATACTAAATTCTAATTATTTGTTTATGTGATCCAATGTAAAAAGTTGCTCAAATTATATGAAGTGAGGCACTGATTATAACTGTCTTTCGAATGTATACCCATTTGAAAGGTGCAAAGTGAGTTGTTCTGCCAAACAAGAACAGAACATTAAAATTATAAATTGTAAATTTTGTATGAGGGCTGCACCCGGAGATCATTATTTATGGTGGATCGGTAAAAAATACATTATCCACATGTGAAGTTTTCAATTGCATTTAATTTCAATAAAATATTTCAAGTTGGTTGATGTGTGGAGGACCCGAAACTAGGGAAACATGTAGTTTAAAAAGCAATTGGAGTCCATTGTGTATACTATGTAACTACCAGAACATGGTTGGAACCCAATGGCAATACTAACTGAGTGCAGTGAATCACTACAGAGTGGACAAGATAATTATAATTGTTAAAATGAAACCATGAGTAATATTGGCACACATAATCATTATTGACCACAGCCATCCTGCTACGCTGCTGTATGTATGCTGAAGGGTCCCATTAGTCAACTAATATGATTGGGGGCATCCCTTGGTTTGTGTGACTGTGAGTGTATTCATGGACCATACCACTCTGAGGGCGAGAGGGGGGTAGCACTTGGGTCTGATAGTAGCGCTGACAGGTTATGTTGGTGCACTGCACTCAGATGTATTTACAATGCGGACAAATTAACATTTCAAATGACATTGAAATGTATTCAGTAGTTGCATCCTGAATTCATGCAAAGGATGACGATGTAGTGAGGCAAATTCAACCATGCCACTATAGGCTTTGCTTTACCTTTTAAAGAGTGAAGAAGGGAAGTTTTTTACTCTTCTTGTAAATACAAGGTTAATTAAAATCTCTTTCTGACTATGATATTATTTATTTTGTACACTAAAGTCTGACACTGTTTAACCATTGACAGTGTTAATTTTGAAGGCAAGTTTGAAAAAATAACTGAATCATTAAGAGTTTGTGAAGAACCTTTTTTCACCAAAGAATTTCGCTATTTCTCCCCTTATTTTACGCATGTTAAACCCTCATGGGCTCAGCATACCAGCCATTCTAAGCCGCATAATGAAATAACTCCATGGTAGAGTGAGTTCACTCAATTTAAACAGCCTTGGGTTACAAATTTAGAAACTGTCAATTGGACGACCTTGGACTCTACATTACAATACAAGAAAAGTGGAACGGTACAATAGGTAGATGTACCAGTATCCCATGGCACACATGGTGTATCCGGCATGCTGCTGGTTTAGTTGACTTAAATGCAGTCATGCATTTTTAATATGGATCATGCTCCAATACAGCTGAACCGCATCTCTCACCACCAGGCTTATTACATCTCTGTCCTTACTCTATGTTACAATGATGTACTTTCAGAGCATGGGGGTGGGTCATACTATACTCAATGTACAAATTTCCCTCTTCCCTTTTATCCTATTCGGCTAGTTTGAGTTTCTTAAAGACGGCTTTGCAATTTCTCCCACCATCTTGTCCTTGTAAACAGCGAGGCTATTTAGAAGACCCTTGAACTGAAGTCATTGTCCCCTCTAATCCATTGAGCTAAACCATTGTGAAGAATTCAGAATGGAATAGTCCATAATGGTATGGCCCTACTGATGAACGAGCTAGAGATGATGTCATCGCTGGGAAACCTCCAGCGTGGAACTGTCTCTCTTCTGTCTTGATTGCTTTTTTTCACCGGCATGTGTGTGTGTGGGCGATTTTCTGGTTGACTGTGAATGCTTAAAGGGACACGTTGGCTTCGGGTTGCGCTTTATTGGGCGTTTTTGGGCTATGACAAGCGTTTGATGTAAAATGATTACGGTTGGAAAGATGTTAAAAAAGTAGAATATAATGATCTACACAAACATGCCTTAGAAATGCTTCGCTTTTGCTAACTTTCTCGAAACAAAACGCTCCGCCATTTATGGGGGTCAAGATTTTGACTCCCATAAATGGCCGCCAAATTCACTAGTCTTATTTCCAGTCGCAGCCTTTGAACTATACGACTGAGCAATTATTAACCATTTTACGAACCCCATTTGTATCTATCTCTTCCTCCATGGTTACCAACAACAAAAAACAGTTCATGAACAAAAATAAAAGGGCCTACGTTGAATTAACTTTTTATAAATCTATCTAAGCAGCAAGTTCAGCCCACGTCCCGGGGCCGAGCGGCTGCCGTCCAGCGGGCCATCATCCCCCGCGGCCAGACCTCCCCAGACGCACTGAACTCCCCGTTCTTGCTCGTACGATGTAGGATTTTAGCGGGGCCAGTCTAGTAATGCTAATACTTTGTACACGAAAGAATGTCTAGTACCCGTTTTACTAATACTAATAGTGCATGTGATTCTGTAGTCGTGTGTCTCTTTTTGCCTCGGGCCTTTGCAGCAAAAAGACGAGATTATTTAATACCAACTAGCGAGTGGAGTTGAAACAAAACTACAGCTAGAGAATTCATCCTCTCATAAAACATCTGCTCAGACATGTCGGAGAGGCGTTTACCGTGTTTACCGCGTAAGTATGCAATTGCGAATCACATAATATACCCCACAGTTCGTTTTTAGATACAAAATTACAGGGACTTTACTTCTCTGTCCTTTCTCTATGCTGTTTGCATGTACATGTAGAGTCACAGGGCAACAGGACAGTGGTGTCTATCTAATACTAGTCCATCGCCATAGGATAGATGTCACTTGTCTTATTTGCCAACATGATCCTTTCTTCGGGGTATACATTCATTGTTTTATAAAATAATGTTTATGTCTATTATGGGGATGTAATTCCTTGACCTTGGTCTTGGACGGTACTATTTGAGGTAGCTCCTGTTTACATTGCTCAGAATCATTTGACAGCAAAATTTACTGTGCGATGCATCTGAACAGGGAGCACATACTGCAAATGGTAGTTGGCAAGGAAAGCTAAAATAAAGTAATACTCTTGTCCACAAAAATGAAGCTTCCATAGGCCCTTTTCGAAACCACGGCTTCGGCTTTGGATTCGGCTTCAGACTCCGTCCTCATGTCTGAATCCCTATGCAAAGCACGCTCAGTATTGTCCAAACATCTGCGGGGCCAAGCTAGCCCGAGCTGAATCCAAAGCCAAAGTCGTGGTTTCAAAAAGGGCCATAGTCTAGAAGAACTCTTTTCAAAAATTACAAAACAAAATCAGAAACGGGGAACAATTTTATTATTTTGTAACATTTTTGTATTGATACTTGATTGCCAGGTCACAGTGAAAGTTGGGTGGTGATGTGATTATTGAAGCCGGTATGGACAAGAAAGAGTACACGTACATCAAAGAAGTTTTCCAAGCACGGTTAGATGACAACCAGCTTCTTCGCAGGACAGGAAAACTCTGCTAATTAGGCCTGGGCGACCAGTGAAAATTACTAATCGACTAGTCGCACCTCCATCCAATAGTTGCGACTACGACACTAGTCGCGACAAATTTTTAATTATCACGATGCACTGTGGCAATGTGTGCCGCAAGCACAATATAGTCTAATTCAAGCGGAAAAGATTGAAGATTTGTGTCACTGATGTCTGACTGTGTTCTGTAAGTAAATTATGTTGTCATGAATAGTAATGAGCGACTAAATTGGTTCACCAAACAGGTAGACACAATTTTTTTTAAACTATTTTTGTAGCACGTTGAACCGGATAGTTGAAAACAATAGTCGCGACTCGACTAAGGATTCAATAGTTGGAGTCCGACACTAGTCACCCAGGCTTACCGCTAATGGTGCAAGGATGGCTTCTACCCACAGCCGCCATCCCCCCCCCCCTAATACCACCACCACTACTACCAACAGAAGAACTTGTAGCAAAACACAAATCCAGATTTTCCACTTCTTAAATTTAATTTCCACAATTTGGCTACAAAAATGTCTGTACAGGTGTGCATAAGACATAAGGTCAGTGCATTATTAGCATTATTGGCAAGTTCTAGAGTTTGTATGTAATCAAATAGAATCTTTGTCACAAATTTATAGGAACTTTATAAAACAATATGGTCAATTTATTGAGACATGTTTTTACAATTCACAGCAGTACACGATGTATTTGCAAACATTAATTAAATTTGTCCTTTGTCAAAGAACACTATCCTTAGTAATAGTTGGTGTATCTCCTCAATATTTATGCATAAAAATAATAAACCTGTGACAATTTGGGCTAAATTTGGCAATAAAAGCTGCAAGAAACAGTGAAAGAAAAACACCATTGCAGTATAGAAACAAGTCCTTTGACATGCCTCTCAGCATGTAGACTTTATCAAGTGAGTTTTATGATCACAAATTAGTAATTACCAACATCTAAGGTATAAAGTCCCTTTAGAGAGACCAATGCATTAAATCGAGTGATTTGGTTGTAAAATGCATTGTATGGTTAGAAAGGATGTTTTAAAAGTAGAATAGAATGATCAACACAAGTATGACTTGAAATTGGGTGGTTTTCCTTTAAAACTTTTACTTATTCGAACTAACATGGTCTGCTAGTCAACAATATGACTAGTTCTAAAACATCATTCTAAAACAGCATTTCATAACAGGCATGTGGTTTGAAATCAAAATACACTTGCAAGGGTTAAGGTTAAAAAATTGAAATGGCACTGTGTTTATCAAACTTGTTGCATCTATGATCCATGTCTCTTTATGAATACAGAATAAAGATATTTCAGATAAATTTATTTGAATACAGATTGTTTATGTTTTTGCATTTTGTTGTTCTTGTGTGTTTTTTGTTACAAAATATCGAAATCTCAAATAATACAATAAATATGATTGTATAAACAATTGGCCATGTACTTCAAATTAAACTTAATCATATGTCGTTGTGATGAAAACAAACTCTGCTCACATCACATTCAATGATTTGTTGACATAAGTAATGTGCAAAAAAAAAATTAATAATAAGTTTAAGTATTGACATGGGTTAATTTAGGAATAAGAATCTACTTGTTGACAACGGGAAATATTACCATTTGTTAAACCTGTTTTGCATAAATCATGTGTAAATGAATGTTGAAACTATCTGGAAATATACCCCTGATTTTACAAACACAGTAACCAGGTAGTGTTACTCTATTTCCAGTACCATTCTGACATGACACATGTTGTCTGTGAAGGCTGACTGGGTGGCAAAGTCATTTGTTGTGTACATCATGCTGCCCTGGTGTACATGTCATTCCTGTGATGTCGTGCCAACTCTAATGGTGGTCCAGAACAAGGTGCCTCAAGATCTTTTCAAATATAAACACAAAAATTTTTGAAACAATTAACAAAAAAAAAATTGGTTATTTGTACATGTATATGGAATATAAAACCCATGCACTTGATGTTGATTCATTAAAGTGACATTTTAGCAAATACTACCTCCCTGCAGCCGATTTCACGAAACTTTACGCAACTGCGTGAGTCCACTTGCGCAATTTTAATGGCGCAAGTTGCTCCATAAACGTTGCACAAGTGGACTTACGCAGTTGCGTAAAGTTTCGTGAAATCGGCTGCTGGTCAAAGACATGATGTTATTAGGATGTGGCTGTTCAGTGTGAAGTATTTTGGTAATGCAACGTTGGCGAAGGAGGCTGTTTACAAGTAACTACAATGAATGAAAGCTTAAATTTGTGTTTCCTTATTAAATGTTTGTTTACACATTTACTTTGTTTCCTTTTTTTTTGGGGGGGGGGGACACAGATCAAAATATCATGTAACAAAACTGGACTGCTTTGACAGTACATGTGTATATTGTTATACATGCACATGCCATTGACAGTATGAAATAATCAGTCTCTTACTGCCAAGTTTGAGAAGCATTCATCCGGCCTTTGTTTGCAGCATGACCTGTCCTGTTGTGTTGGCATCTCCCTACAGTTGGTACAAACCCACCAGCTTGGCAAGAGCTTTGCGGAGGTGGATGATGTGGACTTGGAGGTGCCGGATTTGATGAGGTCTCCAAGATGTTTACGCCAAGTCCTGGCATCTGCTCACATAGTACCTTCAACAAGAAATTGAAAACCATTGATATAACTTATTATATTAGTTCTCGAAAATTTTATTTTTTTATTGTTTGAAAGGTCACACTTCTTTGAAAGAATTTGGGTTGACTTGGGTACGAGTTGACTTGGGTACAATATTTTGGGTAAACTGTTAAAAATATACAAAAAACATTTCATAAATCTGTACTATTTTTAAAATGTACTTCTACAATTTTTACAAAAGCCCTCCCCTTCCCAGCCAGATAAACGACTCTTTTAATTGTAGCATCAAAGTAAATTAGGGTAAATTATGCCAAGTCATTAGTACGCTGGGCACTCGATTCAAATCCCCACCCCCATCTATGCACCGAGTGAATAGATCTACAAAATTATATGTAAACTAGTCATAGTACATGTACATTATGTACTCTCACAACTCAGTGCTGCGGCTGTCTCATGGCTGTGAATTTACGTGTCATGTCCACAATAATAACTAACAATAACATTGCATTGGGTATAAACACTCACGGTCCGTTCTCTCTCTCTCGTCGGCTAGTCCATGTCCCACTACATTATTCTTACCCTGATTGGCGAGGTGTCCTTTCCTTCTTTTTGGACGTGTCTTCAATCATCTCTTTGCGTAGAGCAATGAGCTGAATCTGTGTTTTTCGGCGATCCATTTTGACAGCAAAATGGTGTGTTTACATTTCACACAACGTCGTATGGTAGAGAACGGTATATTACCTCGTGTTCTTCTGGTAGGTTTACCAGGCCATTGGCTACGGCGCCAGCCTAACTGCTGTGCATCGCGCATAAACGGACGATCGTTTTGACGGCTTGAAAAACGTATATATTTCGCGGGCCATGTTTCGGGGTCAGAGGTCAGTGTTTGTTTTTTTTAATTACCATTCACTAATTACAACACATTAAATGTGTTTTATTGCAAGAACAACTCTTAATAAGTATAAGGAACACCCTCAAACGTGAAATTTTGTGAAATCTGAAGGCAACGTGTTCCTTTACGTGTATGAATAGAGAAAGGTGTATTTGAATTGAGGTGTATGCGGTTTAGTTCAACGGTTCTGTCGGTTTCGAGTTGGATTTGTTACTTTCGAGTTTCGAGTTGGATTTGTTACTTTTGAGTCTCACACTGGATCTTTCCTTGGATTTAAGAAACAGTTGAATTACAACGAGAGGTATGTTCACAAATAGTTTAGTAGCCATTATATTTTTATATTATTTAAAAAATATGATAAAATGTGTTCTGATGTAACATGAAGGTAGAATCTATTTCTACCTCCATGGATGTAATGATAGTGGGGGTTCGGGGTTGCTTATGTAGTTGTATAAATCCACAAATACAGGAAGAAAATAGCCGGTTAACCTAAATGTACATTGTGTTATAATTGAACTTGACTGTCGCTGTCAGTACACAGTGGTATTTCTATTGATCAATGTTATTATGTATTACAGTTCCTTGAGTTTATTCTTCTCATTGTATTGATGTCGAGGATATACACAGTAGTGGTACATAGGGAATCCTCCCTTCCTGTAAAACACCTCTCAAGGTTACACAAACCATAGAGCAAGGAACAAACCATAGAGGAATAACCACAAGCATTTACTGTATGTCAATGAACTGTTCTCAAGAATCAGCACACCATATGTGGACATTGCCTCCTACAGTAGGTATTGCTGTGTTTCCATGGGTCGGTCAGTAATGAGATGAATTTAAAGTTAATATACACTGTATAAATGGGATTGATTCAAAGTTTGCCACACTACGTATACTCAGGCACTACAATGCAATAATTTTGTATAGCCTATTCTTGTAGGGACCATAGTACGTACATGTAGGCCTATACCTTCTTCCATACAGCGACAAATACAAGGCTGTAATAATGAAACATTGTCAAATTTGTTTGTAGTGATATTAAATTGTGTGATGCGCGTTGCTTTATATTTAAGGAATAGTTTATGACTACAATCACATTCCTTGCTTTCACAATTCCCGTACCATCATTAGTTTTATTATGGAGGGTTACGTTCATCTCAACTAATAAGTTGTGCTTATAAATAATAATGTCTTTAAATTCACAATAATGAAGATCCAGAGTAAATCAGTAACCAATGTTGACGAAACTGTAAAATTGTACACCGAGAATTTGTCTTATCTGGGTGTGCTCCGACCATGTGAGAATATACTTCATGCTGTGTAGGAGTGCTGTTTAAAATCATGAGATCTAAAAGGAGTCGAACAGTCAGGGAAAGTTCAACATACAAAATACGCGTAGACTCACTGCCTATTCCATAGCACCAAATAAATTAAGAGCGGGTGAAGTTCTTATAAATTAATAATCTCAACAGTTCTACACAAGAAAATGTTATCACATGGTGTAACACTGACGTTGTGGCAGAGCGGATAAGAGCATTGAACTTAAGCTCTAGTGATTCTGATGAGCAGAGTTTGGGTTCATGTCCCAGTCATGACCCTTGTGTCCTTATTAAGCAAGACATCTTCAAACCATAGCATCCTTCGTCCTACAATTGTAAAGTAAAGCCGTATGTGTAGGTCCTGTGTGTTGTGTAATGCACAAATACACAAGAACACAGTATATTTATCGCAAAGATAATTGCCATCGTAGGTCTCATAAACTTCAAAATGTAACATGCCTTAAAGACACTGGACACTATTGGTAATTGTCAAAGATCAGTCTTCTCACTTAGTGTATCTCAACATATGCATAAAATAACCAACCTGTGAAAATTTGAGCTCAGTTGGTTGTTGAAGTTGCGAGATAATAATGAGAGAAAAAAACACCCTTGTCACATGAAGTTGTGTGCTTCTAGATGCTTGATTTCAAGACCTCAAATTCTAAATCTGAGGTTTCGAAATCAAATTCGTGGAAAATTACTTCTTTCGCGAAAACTACATCACGTCAGAGGGAGCCGTTTCTCACAATTTTGTATACTATCAACCTCTCCCTATTACTTGTTACCAAGTAAGGTTTTATGCTAATAATTATTTTGAGTAATTACCAATACGAAAACAAATTCTGAGTGCTTTGAGATTGCCATCGGGTGTGCTACGTATACCATGCATCAGATAAAATGTTACAAAGAAAGATCCTGGAGTGCATTCCCCTTACTCAATTGGACATTAAAAAGGTCAGACAAGGCATCCCAGTTATTAGGATAGCTCCATGTTATAACGCACTGTATACACAATGCTCATCATAAGCTCACACTCTATGCAATGTACAAAAAGAACACAGGCGCTGACTACATTACATACAGTGCCTGCAATTTAATCAGTTTGACAAGTGCATCTGAGAGGTTACGTTGCCCTCCACTCCTTCTGCATGGTTGAATTCCATCAGAGTGACCCCAGGGTGTTTTTGGCATGCTGGCACTGAGAATCAATACATTATCCTCCACTGGGAGAAAAAAAATAGTCATGGGTTTGGTCATCCAACATGGAATTTATAATTTAGCTATCTGGAGAGGTTTTAGCAGGTGCATAAGAATTGACCTTTGTGTTGAGGACAGATGTGAAGTTTTTTCTTTAATTACCACTATCTGTTAATTAATTGATAACGTTATTTATGAGTTTTGGTTAATTTACTTGTGCAATCAACATGACAAGTAGTACCAGTGCTGAGATTTCAGTTTGAACAGTTTAGGTAATTTATTCCTACAGTGTTCACAAAATGTATCAAATTTTAAAAAGAATGAAACTGCAGAGAAGCCCATAAGAAACACAGCTTGGAAGAATGTGGCCTAATTTACACATAATATATGTTATTAACTAATTAAGTTAGACAGACTTGTATCTCTGGGGTAAATAATATAGATATTGTTCGTCTACGATACATTCAGCATTCAGGTTAGTGCATCGCTCTTCCACTGTCATGTAAAAAACCTTGACACAATTACAAAATGAAGTTTAATATACGCATACAGTATAGTAGAGCAAGGACTATCCGTAATGAGTACACGGACATAGTTTTGTCTGTCATGTACGTCATGTGCACATGTTCAGTTTGTATGATGCAATGTGATGCTCATTTTTGTTTTAATTCAAAGCCAGCTGTTGGTTATTATATTCTGCATGAGCTTGTGTTCAGAAGAGACAGTTTAGGCAGGGGTTGATAGAAGGTCAAGTAAATGGCTGATAAAGACATATCTGGAGCATTTATAGCCACCATATGTGTGATGGCGTACAGCACAAATAATGTGTATCGCAATCAATATTAGGGTACTCAATGTAGAATCTACATGTATTAGCAATACCGTTGACTCCGTTGAGCATCGCGTGCAGTGCGACCTTTGGCAAAGTATGGTACAAGACAGGAATGGTAAAATTTTACAAAAGTTCAATAACACTACAGGTTTCCTTGATTTTCTTCCACCTTTAACCAAAATGGTATTTATGAATGAATAAAAGAGTAGTGACTATTTAAAATATTACAGGGTCATGGTTGGCAATAAAGGACATTGACATTGACTCTGTACTTCATCTCACAGCCATGACCTTGCCAGTTTTAAGTGGCCATTTAAGACCTTGCCTCCACTCTTTAAGTCCCCTAATAAAAATAATTCAAGCTATTTGTGCTAAACCTGTTTACGTTGCAGTTTATTTCTGTAAGAAGAACATAATTTATGAGGAGGGGTACTGTTCAAGAAGAATTCATGTTTTCAAAGCTCTTCCTTTCTTAAAATCAAATAACCTTGACTACTTCCCGTCTAAGTTTTTTTTTCTTCCCTCGTTTATGTGCTACAAGCCAGCAACAAATTTAATTTAACTGTGACCTACTTTTGATTAGAAACAAGGGGATGATAAACTGCCCTTTGTAAGATGAACCTGACGAAGTCCTTAATTAATTGATCAATTGTTACCTTGACCAGCCACCCACACACATCCATACAAATTACGGTTTGTAGTAAACAAGTCAACAACTGTTCAGTCCCTCTAATTCTAACAATTGAAATTACCTTTGTATTTAAGTCTTATTTCTGACCTTGTGGGTTGGTTTCAATTTGGTATCTTATTTCTTTACGTTCATGTATATGGTTCACATTGCTTTCACTTTAATTGACAATGACATTTACATTGTAGTTTGTACACACACAGATGAAGTAATTAGTTTCTCTCACAGTGTATGAATTTAAAAATGTACACACATTAATTAAATATTAGGGTTGGTTCATTTCTTTTGAGAACATCAGTTTCAAAGAAGAAAACCAAAGAGAGAGCCAGTGGTGTTTAAGATCCACGATTTGCAAATTCTATTTTTTAAAGGTCATTGCATCAGTTGCTCTGTCTTGGCCTTGGTGCCCATAATTATTATTCCAAGGGACATGCTAATTTGGGGAGTTTACTTGCCCAGCCAATGATAATATTCAATTTTTTTAAATAATATTCCAGACGTATTTTTTATCTGTGTAAAAACCAAGCTGTGAAAATCGTTACAAATATTTACCTTGAGCTTAAGGCACAATGCATTTTCTCTCTCACCCTTTATTGTATTTGTTTGTCACAAAAAGGATTAGTTGATTGATTGATTGATTGAAATGAATCACAAACTGACGAACAATGTTCTTGCTTTCCCACAGTATTGAAATGAAACTGAAGGGATTCTATCTGCACATTGTTGGATTTTATTTAGTTTCCATTCATGATTTTGTTCAGAGATTTGTCAGACAGGTCTGAAAAAGAAATGGTGATCATGAAAAAAGTTTGGCACCCCCCCGAACAAAGATCTTGACAAAATGGGGACAACACCAACATAGGGCCAGGTAGCTCAGTTGGTAGAGCGCCGGCACGTTAATCCGGAGGTCGTTGGTTCGAATCCCACTCTAGTCAATTCGTTGTTCAACCCCAAAAATCATTTTGAAAAAAAGTTTGTGTGTGTTTGGAGAGAGGGTTGATTTTAGATAAATTGTGAACCTCACCTCACTCAAACATTCATTCAAGGCTCAAATTTTACACTGGACAACTGGCGAATGATTTCAGTATTGGGCCAGTAAGCTTTTTAGACAAGACAAGTTCAATGGTCTTGTTTTTGTTCTTCTAAATTTTCCATCTTTGTCTCAAAAGAATGATGTTCAATTGTTTGAGTTTCACGATACATGTATCTCTCAGTCTGGTGAGAATCGCCCATAAAACAGTTTTAGATAAAATTTCTCAAACTAGTGTATTGTTCAGAATGAGACAGTCTAGATGAAAAAACTCATTTTAGTTCTAGTCTATCCTCATTTTGACTCTGGTCTTGTTGTGATTAAAATCCTGTTCCGGTAAAGATTCTGAGCTACAAGTCCTGCGGCCTGGTGGATTCCCCCCCCCCCCCCAGATTCAATCCCTGACGTACTAACCAATCAATCTGATAACCATTAATAAGTGAATCATTATCAAGCTATTCCATTGGTACAATACACAGTATGGACAACTTTAAATGTTTACACAACACTTGTACTTTGTATGCGCTGTGTCCTTCAGAGCAACCATCCAATCCCATTGCTTCTGCTGGCATTTCTGGCATCCTTGGCCCCATTAACTCCCAATAGGGAAATAGCGACACATTCAAATGCTCCTTTATTAGTAATTTTTTGTTCACTAGAAGTATGTAGGCACTGAGGCTACACTGACATGTACACGCTCCCAATTACATAGGTCAGGTAGTGCTTCACATTTCTTCAAGTACTGTACTGTATGTGCAACACTGTACTTCTAATTTATAGAGTTATGTTTAGTGTGAATAATTATTTGTGAAAGAAAAGGTGTACTTCCGCAGTATTATCCAGTTATTTTGGTGAGTTTTATTGTGTCCAAAATTATTTTGTGATATGACTGATGGCTGTAAATGTACTCATTTTGATGTGAATTTACACATGTAGTGTAATGTACATTATTCCAAGTTCATTTTGATGAAAATTAACAGGCAAAAATTAACAGAGTTATTAACTGTACAGTGTGGCAGCTCCATGACGATATTCTGGTTTACTAAAATGTAAATAAATACTTTTTTTCTGTCTTTCTTTTTTCAGAATTTAATAACAGCCAAAGCCCAGTGTAGTTGTTAACATCCACGATGTCAACACGCACACCCGTAAAACTTTCGAGACAGTCCTCTAAGCCTAAGACAAAGCAGGTGACGGGGATGTCATCGCCCCTCTGTAGAAAGAAGCGTTCGTCGCCCAGGTCAGATGAGAAGGTGGCTCGACCCAGGAGACGTCTGGCAGTCGGGACGGATAAGCGACGAGACGGGGGGAAAAGACACCAGAAGGATGGATACGATGAGATTGCTGCTGTGGCTGAGTGTGAGGTTAGTGTACAAGCTTCGAATCCATCAAAATCAACAATTACGCTCGGTTCCTGCGAATGCGAATGCGAAGCGAATTTTGATGTCACAGCGCTCTAACCCACTCCGATAGTTTTGCAGGAGCTGAGCACATTTCAAGCGAATTATTCGTTGCGAGCTTGTGACGCCAAAATTCAAATCACATGCACGTTGGCAAGAAGTATGAACCGGGGTTTTGGCTCCTCTTTTGGTTTGGTAAATTTACAATATACTATGTATAACTCCATGAATTTTCAAAACTTGGGGAAATTGTGGACCTTAATTTTTGAGGTTGTTGCTGTAGGCACGCTGAGTTGAAAACTAAGTCCTCTGAATTTCTTTATCTGGTGTTGACAACATGTTTTCAAAGCCCTCCTCTCTAATCTGGGGCATTCTAACTTTGTGAATTTGATCACAAGCCCCCCCCCCCCCTGAATTGTTTATTATTTATCAATCAGCCCAATAAGCTAGCTTGTGATGCATGGAGAAGAACCCTGTGCATGCTTGGCTTGTGGACCAGGGAACCATCTTCAGTATGTTCTATGATCTTCAAGTGGCTCTGATATGTGTCTGTGAACCCTGAAGGGGTCATATTCAAGTTCATTCGGAAAAAAAAAGTGTCTCAAAACATTTGTTTACATAACTTTCTCTTCAGATAATGTCTGTGAATAATGTTCTCACATCTTCATACATGTTAACAACGCAAGAAAATATGTTACTTGAAAAACTCTCAAATATTTAAATGTATTGACGGGTACTGCCTGCAAATATTTTAATGAACACAGACCACAGTGACGTTAGTAGTCTATAAAAGGATTAGTCATCCATCCAGAGAAGCTGAGTTAATTATTCATTGAAAACCTTCACAAAATATGCAATCCGGTTCCAGTTCCGCTTTTGATGCATTCTAATATATCTTAAGTGGCATGTAATTTTTTTTGTCTTGACCAATATTGTACATTATCCAGTTATGCAATTGTGTTATGCACCAGCTGATATTTCATAACTTGGCAAATGGCTGTCACATGAAGTTTGTAATCCTAATAATATCAGATACATTACTGATTATAACTTTTTTTCTGGTATGAGTTTCATTTACATGAAAAATGAGTGACGGAGACTTTTGTTGTATGTACGTCATACAGCGCAAGTTAAACTCAATGCAAAATAAAGGTGAAAGCAAATTAACAAAATTCTCAGCAAAAATGTTTGACCAGTTGAAGTTGTTTGCAACTGTCTGTCACATGTAGGTAAAGGTTTTTAAAATAATTTGAATTGAAATAAAAAGAACAAATTGAATAAAACATTTCTTGGGTGCACATGCACATGGCATTGCTGATTATTAAGAAGACAGATAACCATTATTGCTTCACCTTTATTTTAAGCTTTGATCTTAACAACAAATTGCTGTTGTTGTTTTTTCAGCTACCGTACAACACGCTGTTTTTATATATCATTTGGATTTCAGTTAGTGTTTCTTGTCTTGCACAGTGTATATATATTTTTAAGGAGACGGCACACACTTGTGTTTGGTGAGCTTAAGTCGATCTGTTTTTGTCTGTTTTTGTAGTTCAAGTTTTTTGTTCTGTAATGTCACTTCATATTTTTTCTTTTAAATCTGAAGCCCCAGATGGCTTACTTTTGTGTCAGCGTGAATGAACTATACATGGGTTCTTTGTGTTCAGGAACACAGCGAGATTATAGGGTTATAACCGAAATAAAGAAGGTGGGAAGGAATTTCTATCATTTTTAGAAGTCAAAAGAAAGAAAGAAAGAAAGAAAATGTTTTTGCTAAGTTGGATTAAGACATCAAATGCCTGAGCTTGTGCAGCCATTAAATTACACTTAAAATGTAAAGTTTTACATTATGTTATTACTCTCATGAGAAAATAGAACCTCAAAGACACTGGTTTCATAAGTTAAAGACCCAATTATATAAGTTATAAGACATATATTATGATGGTGTGTGACAGTACTTTGTTTGGGCCTTTTCAAATTTGATAAAAAAGAGTTGAAACAGATGGAATGTTTCCTATCAGAAGTAGGTACGCTTCAGACAAAATTGTACTATTGTTTTACAATTTTTCTTTTTTTGCACTCATTTGTTTCATGGACACACTTCTTGTTTTTCTGTTTGAGTAAAATCTTGTGCATTCTTCTTGCTACAAATCAAACAACATTGTAAAAGCAACAAAGGTTTGCATTTTAATAATAAATGTAATACAAGACAGTTGTATAGCGACAACCTTAACATTAGTTTATCAGTGGAAACACTTGGTTCACTACACAGTCAATGTTAAAGATGCTATGTCAAATGTTTTGCCCCAAACATTAAAAAATAGATTTTTTTGAGTGAATGGTATTTCAAAGAGTATCACCAGCTCTAACAACGATGACAACAATTTAAAACGTTTCTTAAAACACATAAGAATTGGTCACGTGATATATTGTCGGGATCCCGACAAAAACTTCATTTCACTGTTACTAATAATTGGCGGACTTTTTCGAGCAATGGCTCAAATGAAAGCTTGTAACTTTCTCGACCCCCATCAAAATACCTTATTGAGTTTTAATCAAAAATGTTGGGTCAAATCGGCCAAAAATCTGACATAGCATCTTTAATGTTGTATCTCTCTGTAGCCATGTGGAGTTTCACTCATTCTGAATATGTATTTGTTAGAAACACAGTTATGGTATTTGAAGCAGCGCATGGTGGAATATTGATGGTTTCAGTTTGGGGTAACACCCTGTGAAAGTAGAAGTCTACTGAAATAGGACAAGTCCTTTCAGATTTTACTGAGGAAGTGGTGCTCTCTACTCGGCAAAAGTGGATAATATCCCAGCCCGAAACTGAAATCATAGCAATACAGTTGTTATAAAGTAGTAATGGCCAGCCATCACCACAAGAATATGTAAGTTGTACAGTAATAAGACAGTACAGAAACAGGGGTTTGAGAGAGAAATGTAATGGAAGCTTTTAAACATATTCTGGTTCGTTGACAATTACTCATCCGGTAATTTTCTTTCTGTTTTGAACTTGAAGGAAGGGGTAAGTGACTCTATTATTATAAGTGTTGCGCACTTTCCACAAAGCTTCACTTTTTCTGTATGTTTTGCTTGGACCCAATATCATTTGGACAATTATGCCATGCCAGTAACAACATTCAAACAAAATACGTAGCAAAAGTTAATGAGATTCAAACAAAATATGTAGCAAAAGTTATATCTCAAAATCTATGATGTACATTTTCTCTTATAAAGAACATCGCCCAATATACCCTTCCCATAAAGTATAAAAATTGCACATGTGGCCATTTCGGTTGGAATAATTAGGGAAATTTCGCTAATGGCGGAATGACAAAGACGCAATTGTGCATATGCTGAATGCACATCTCTATAGATTGCCAACCGATAGGTTCTGTACGCATGCGTTTTATTTACCATATTTCATTGGAAGGGTCTATTGTATGCACAATTTGTGTATAAAGATTTAGGATATTACATAAGATATTACTAAATCACCAATATATAATAAACACTGTACTCGGTGGTTCCCGAGTCCTTTAGAAGTAAATCAACAGGCATACTACATGAGTGGGATTTGAACCCACATTTCCCTGGATTCTGTGTGTGGGTAAAACCATTTTTTACTGATGTATATTGGCTTTTATGTAACACAGCCTTTTGAAGTTTGCCACGTTTCACTGCTTTCAGTATTTGTACTCTTTCAGCATTTTGTATCTCTATTTTTATTCATTCTTTTTATTTATTACGATTATTACTTTGTTGTTGGCCTTTAACTAACTTGCTTATTTGCATGAATTATGCAGTTATAACAAAAATGACCTTGACATTGAATTTCATGAAGAGATAACATTATTTTATGGTTTAAATTTTAATAATGTGAAAGTGATCTCCAATTATCTTCAAAGAAATGGTGTGCCATGATTCTATTTTACCTATCATCAATTTTATCGCACATTTTAACACTGTAACACCATAATCACTTTTTCTTTCTTTGTTTACTTAGTCTTACTATTCCAGTTTCATCACCTAATGTTGTTTTCTTTTCATAGTTTAACGCAACCTGCTATTTTGTAACAGAACACCTTTATTTTAATAATCACAACTTACGCTTCACACTTCTTGTAACTTGTTGATGCTAATGATTTTGTACTTCACAGATTTCATTTTTCAACAACTTAACAAAAACAATTTCATCTCACCCTCATTTATCATTCTTTGCCATTATTACTTCGCCACCTTGTTGTTGATTGAATTTTGTCTGTTTCACAATTACATGATTCATTATAAAGTCTGGTACTTCCAAACATATTATCTTTGTAGAATTTGTTGATATATTTGTGCTGGTCAGTTTGGTTTCTGCCACAAATTATAGTACTGTTGCAAATCTCGAAAACTCTAATGGATACTGTATTCACACCATAGAGTTATATATAAGAATTAGAGGGCGCACTGGCCTATTTACGCGACCCGGCATGCGCGCAGGCGGCCATTTTCTAAGTTGAACAAACAGGCATTGCTTAGCGTGTGTTTGTGCGGCCATTTTGTAAGTTGAAAAAACAGCATCGCGTAGCGTTCAATAAACACAAACTCCAATGTGTGTTTCTTATTCAATGCGCGTACAGAATGGCACGTGCGTGTCTTCTTGCAGTCCCGTCGCGCTTGTGCAAGAAGCATCACCAGTGCGCCCTGTAGTTCTTATATATAACTCTATGATCAACATGAATCATTTCACATCATCTGAACATTCAGTCAAGGTCTAATACTGGGAAAGTGCCCAAATGTAAACTCAAAGACTTATGACAACATTTGATATAATTTTTGTAAATGCATCCTTGCTTTATCAAAACCAAGCAGTCTAAATAAGTGAAAGTTTTAGGCCAATTATTTTATCAATTTGGTTGATGTTTTCGTCAAACAGCAAGTAAGTGTTACAATGGGGTTGTGAATTGCAATGGATCACTAACCATGATACAAGTTTCAACATTTCACATTTGTTTTAAAACAAAATAAAAACATGCTCACTGCAGATGAAGATCCTTGAGTATTTGATTCTGAAATAAGGATTCCATTCGAGAGAGATATTTGAGTCACTTCCTCAATGCATTTCATTTCACAAGAATTGGTGTATAATTCCCATTCCTGTTCTTCTGAAGTTAATTAGAGCTGACTGACCAAAGTGTAACATTTTTATACTGATCTTTTCATGGTTCAACTCCCTTATCATAAAACAGTGATTCAAATTTGTCAAGAGAGAACTTGACGGAAATCAGTTTTCATTCTTGCGCTTCTTTTTTGTTTTCCAGTCTTAGGGCAAAGAAGGACTTCAAAAAGATACCCCCTTGGGATGAGAGTTGAGGGACAGTTGATGGAAACTAGTTACTGTTCACACAACTCTCCCGTTTGCAAAATAATCACTTATTTTGATTCACTGGTTTGTCATTTTATCCCCCTGCCCACTTTCTCCCCAATCTCATTGCATTTCCTCCCCAATGTAGCCTCCACTCCAGCTGCTAAGACCTTCTCCACAGACAGCGAAAGGAGTGTTGACAGCAGCATCAGTAAAGGAATGAACGACACGCTGGACGAGGTGGAAGAAGAAAGCGACAGCGATGACGATGAGGAGAATATGAGTAAAGAGGAGGCACAGCGCCATCAGATGGAGAAACGGGAGAAGGTAGGTTAATACTACTAATAAGAATAAGAATAATGGAAACTTGTATAGCTCCGCGGTATCCGCTGCAAATGCGCTCATGGCCCTGCTCTACAAAAAACAATCAACACGCAATGAAAGTTTTATCACATCATTAGAAAATACACTTAACAAAATGCTACTTTATAATGATGAGTTTTTAAACTGTTCTTGAATATGCCAAGTGAGTTTGAAAGTTTCACAGTTTGAGTTGACTTTAGACTGGTAACCCTGGCCTTATCCGCAAGAAAGACAGGTACTTGCTTTTCAGAAAGACTGAGACTTGCTTTTCAGAACCAGTGATTGCATTGGATGCAATGATTTCATTGTATTTTGATTGGTCCGAGGTGAAGCTTGGCAGCTTCCCTTTCGGTCGTTTGCATATTAATGTAGGTGAAAGGTCATTATGGACGGGGACTGACCTAAACTTGAGGCCACTCTCCGGTATAATTCACGAGCCTCGGAGTGTGACTTCAGTTGTTCAGGATAGGTTGACTCTAGCTGAATCTCAAACCATGTTATCGATTTGCTTTTTAAATGATTTGGGTTTTGAATAAAGACAAATTGGCTGGAGCGGGACTTGAACCAATGGCTTCCGGATTAAAATACCAGCCCTGTGTTGGCATTCTCCCTATTAGTCTATTGGTCTCTCATTGGTCGGTGTGCATTTTGTCTTGAAAATATGCTCGGCTGACAATTTTGTATTTTGTTGTTCCACTGATAGGGTACAGCAGGGCAGGAAGCTGAAGCCGGCCGTGAGATGTCCGCTCTCGTCAACTACATTCAGCCTGTCCACTTCCACACATTCGAGGCATCAGAAAGTAAGATGTTGATAAATTCACAATTTAGGTTAAATGGTAATGACAATAGGTACCTGTCTTTATAATTGGCGTGTCCAGGCCCAGCGGTCTAGTGCATCACACTCAAGCAGGCCTGTATGCTTCATTTTTGAAAGGGCAAGGGCACCAATGCATTTTCTCCTTGGTAAAGGACACCCTTTGAGGAAATTGTAAATTTCTACTGGAGCATTTCCAGGCCACCAGAGCAATGACCGGGGGCATGGAGGCAATCGCCTTCGTTGCCTCCAAGAAGTATCATGCCTGCTCAAGTTCTGATGGCTGAATCACCAGTCATGGCACTTGATGTCTCTTAGGAAAGCACAAGGATTAATCGCTTCTCTTATGAATGTATAAATAGGAACCTGAGAGGGCTGAGACAGTATTGTGTTGTACATCCTCTTAGCACTACTTTAAGCACCTTGGCATTGTATGCTCCCCAGGGAGTTGAGAAAGTTGAAGGACTGCACTCCTTTAACTTTCTCAACTCCACTCCTTCAACTTTCTCAACTCCCTGGGAGCATTTCGAGTAATCTAAGTATGCCCGATGATCAGTGATAACAATGTTGTAAAGTGCCTTTGAAATGATATGACGCTATATAAGAATCAAGTATGAGGCTTAAATATGTATATTTAGTATTTGTGATCATTAAAAAACGCAACCTCTTCACTCAACAGGATATATTTTGTTGCATAAGATAAACTCAACTGGTTCTTATCTTGGCTGTTTTCCTGGGTTTTTTTAAGTGAATGTTTAAATGGTACTTGGCAACCTTTATAAGTGCTGAATGTGAATTTACTTTTCTCCTCAAGATAAGCCGAGTATACTGTTTGAAAAGTCGTGACCAAACCGGCTCTTTTCAAGCCAACGCTTCCTCAGTAGAGTTATTTATTTAATTATTACGTGGTTGTACACGCAAGTTTACAATTATTTACAGCTTATTCTTAATTTTTTTTTTTTTTTTTTTTTTCAGAGAGGAATCGGAGTTTGTTGAGACGTCAGCGATGAATAGAGTCAAGGAAAATCCCATCCAGTTCACAAAGTATCCTTTAATATGGATTTCAACCCAAAGCGAGTAGCCTGTTTTTTTTGTCCTTTCGGAACTCAGATAGAATGGAGTATACTTTGCTTATCACACATCAGTGTAAAACCTGGTTCATACTTTCCCATGAATGTGAATGCGATTTGAATTTTGACGTCACAAATTCTCAAACGAAAATAATTCGCAACAGTTGAACTGTGTTCAGCTCCTGCAAAACAATCGTGACAAAAACAGCCATTGGATGTACATAGGCCAGGCAGCTTGCGCGTACTAAATAGAAAGTGCTGTTAACAAAACAAAAGGTTACTGTTCTTCTAAGCTTAATTTTTTTTTTAAATGTTCCTTGATTGTTACTCTTCAGCTACAACAAACGACAACTTTCCCGTATCTATCCAAGAGGAGCAAGGGTCGACTCTGGCAACTATATGCCACAGGTAAAAAGGATAAACAACAGTGCCCAACTTCAAGCTTCTTAAGTACCAAAAAACCTGAACAAAAACGTTATTGGTTACCAGAATAAGGACATTGTATAGTGGCATCACCACCGGCAGTCAAGCATTCTCCAGAAGACAAACAAATGATACTGTTGAAATGTTGAGACCGCACTGGCTTGTTTCAGTGCCAACACTCCCACAAAAAAGATTTACTACATATTTGTACCTGCAAGTTAACTATTTATTTATAGGTAATTTTTTTTGTCACACCATGCAAAGCTTCAAACACTGTTTACATGAATTTAATCACTTTGTCTACTTTGATATTGATATTTGATATAGATCTTCTGGAATGTCGGATGTCAGATGGTTGCGTTAAACTACCAGACCCTTGGTAAGTGGTATTAGCAGAAATTTTTAATCCAAAGAGTCTTTGAGCTTGCTTATATGTCTCTCAATATCTGAAACTCAGTCCGTATATATCCAGAGGGGAGGGGAATGGGCCAGAGGGGAGGGGAGGAGGCAGGGGGACTGGATCAGCCTCCCCCAATCAAAACCCTTGCACCAATCTTGCACCCAAAGCATAAGATGGAGAAAATGAATAAAATAATTATTTGATACTAAGCCCCCCCCCCCCCAACAACAAAAAGGAGATGTCACTGCCCCTCCCCCCTTTCATGTCTAGTCACACCGCTGATGAAACTTGTCCATCAAAGGGAAATGGTAGGACCAAACATAAATAATTGTGTCTTCTCTGGCAAGGGGAATGCTTTTACTTTAAAGTGTTCTATATTTTGTAATGATCAAAAGGTCATTAAAAAATAGATCAAAATCAACAAATGAGACATTGACTTAAAAATTGCATTTTGTTTTGGCCAAACAATTACTTTCAAGACCTTTTGATCAATAGACCCCAATTACCAGGAGCTAAAAAATATGCAAAAGGAATTTATCAAACTCTTACAAATTACACCAATGACTTTATATTTCTGACCTGATATAATAGTAGTCTGCATTAATGACCTTGTTTATTTGTATTTTGAATCTTCGGACATAACTCTTTGTTGGCAGGGGGGCGTCTAGGGTAAGACAAAAGTTTGTTTTAAACTTTCATCAATGTGGCATCCCTCCAAAACCCCAACAACAAATGGAATTACATGTATATAAAAACAGAGAAAATAAAAATATGAATATATATATATATCAAAGTCTTACATAGCGCACATATCTACCAAACTAGGTACTCAAGGCGCTGAGTATATACAAACTTTCAGAAAGATAGGTTATTGCAGAGATGAATTCTGAGACCCAATTATGTAGCACCATATAAGGGTTTACAAGGTGCTACGGCGCATACAGCAGCCACAGCCAGGAACACCGGGGCGATCCCATTCTCTTTACGATAAGTGCACTGAGTTCTTTTACATGCGTTACACAACACATGGGACCAACAGCTTTACGTCCCATCCGAAGGACGAAGCAATGGTTAATTGTCTTTCTTAAAGACACAAGTGTTAGGGCATGGAATACACAAAATAGAGATGATGAAGTTTCTCAAGTTCTGAGCAGAGGAAATAATAGTCAGCATGATTCTCTTGTGTTTCAGATCTTCCAATGCAGCTGAATATGGGTTATTTTGAGATAAACGGTCGCACTGGGTACATTCTTAAGCCAGAGTTCATGAGACGTAAAGATCGCCTCTTTGATCCGTTTGCCGAGTCTACAATGGATGGTGTAGTGGCAGCCACGGTAGAAGTCAGAGTGAGTATATTGATGGTGGATGTAACAGGCAGAAACAGTTGGACTTGAATCATCGGGATTCTTCAATGAAATGTATTAAAGGGTGTGGGTACTTTTTGTACAACACAAAACACAACCGTCCACAGATTTGCATGAAACTTCTACGGGTTAAAGATAATGATGGTAGAAAGCTTCCCTTAAAATAGTACTTGCTGAGGAGGAGCTGTAGTTTTTGAGAAATTAGTAAAACAGTTTCACCTCTCAGTGAGACAAAAATTATTTTAACATGTACAACTGATTTATGCGACTGTCCTGAAAACATTGCTCTGTGATTTTCACTTTTTTTTTCTCTCAAAAACTTGACGACTATACTACATAAACTGCTCACAAAAAGTAAGGAAACTTTTTTCAATCCAGTATACTTGTTATTATTTAATACTCTCTTTGTATATGGTATATATCATTGCAAAGCTGAACTCTTCCTCTTTAAAATGATACCACAATTGCAATGATTACATGTTGCTGGACTTGACCACGTTAATGAGAATGAGACAAAGTCACAAATCAAATGTGCCAAAATTAGCAAATTTTGTGTTACTGTATGAATTGACACTGTAATTCAAACAAGCAAGACAACTTACTGATCTTAATTCACTTGATTGAGACAAGAAATTTGGTATAGAGCAAGACAACTTACTGATCTTAATACACTTTATTGATACAAAAAGTTCAGTAACAAGTGGATGATCCGAAGGCGTTGATGAAAGCATGGCACCTTCTTCTCATGCTGCACACAAGTCTTTTGATGCACTGATGATGAGGGATGGCGTTCCATTCTTCATTAAGGAACCTGGTTAGGTCAGCCACAGTTGATGTGTTGGTGGTTCAGGCGCGGACAGCGAGGCCAAGCTGGTCCCACAGATGTTCCATGGGATTCAGGTCTGGACTGTTAGTGGGCAAATCCATCCGGTGCACCCCAACATTTTTCAGGTAGTCAGTCACCAGTCGGGCTCGATTGGGGCGAGCGTTTTCATCTTGAAAGATGGAGTTTGGGCCAAAGTCTGCAAGTATGGGACTGCATCCGGCTGTAGAATATCGTCTTGCAAATACCCATCAAACAAGGTGTTTTTCATGAGAAGAGGGTAAATTGTGTCCGATGATCTCACTGGTGCAAATCATTGTGTAATGGTTCTGAAAAGCTTGATCGGTTTGATTAATGAGCATTACCTATTGACCATTCACAGACAACGGTAATTTTGGCACATTTGATTTGTGACTTTGCCTCATTGTTATTCATGTAGCCAACTTCAGCAACATGTATTCATTGCAAATGTGGTATCATTTTTAAGAGGAACAGTTCAGCTTTGCATTGATATATACCAAATACAAAGAGAGTATTAAATAATAACAAATATACTGAATTGAAAAAAGTTTCCTTACTTTTTGTGAGCAGTTTACATCTACATTCACAGTGAGTAGGGACCAAAACCTTGATCCACAAAAGGTATCAAAGCCCTTTAAACAGGCTCAAAATATATATTCTGGTCTCATTTTGACATGCTGGCACGAGAAACAACTATTGTTGAGTTAGTGTGTTCGTTGAGTCTAGAAGGTATGCAAAGATTGATCCAGGTCTTCAGGAATGCTGAAGCCAATTGATCGCCATGTTGACATGCAGCAACAGCCTTAGCAGTCAATTTGGACCCAGCCGAATTGACTGCATCTACTTGTTAGGGCCCAATTTCATAAAGCTGTTAAGCAGAAAATACTGCTTGACAAATTTCTTTGCAAAGCAAAAATTGAGTTGGGCACCAGCCACAACAATAAAAACTTAATGTAATTTGGGCTGGTAACCTGATTCTGCTAAGCAACACTATTCTGTGCTTAGCAAGTTTTTGTGCTCACAGGTATATTAAATTTTGCCCAGGTAATGAATCAGAAATGATGCCTTAAATTGTATCCTTTCCCCTATCAGGTCATAAGTGGTCAATTCTTAAGTGATAGAAGGGTCAACACATACGTAGAAGTGGACATGTTTGGCCTCCCTGCTGACACGGTGCGGAGGCGCTACAAGACCAAGTCATCCAGTTCTAACTCCATCAATCCCGTCTTCGATGGTGATCACTTTGTCTTCAGAAAGGTACCTCACAGTTTTCACCTCATCAGTTGTACATGAATTCATTCTGCAGGGCGAAGGTGATTTCATCTGGATCTGGATATATATCCTCAACACTCTCTTTAGAGCCAAACGAGAAGAGAGAAGACAATGAAGAAATTTCAGTTTTAGATGTGGGAGGAAAACCCCAGAGAATTATTCCAGGGAAAACCCATACAGTCAATGCCCACAGAGTTCTCTTTCCCAGTAACAGAAGGCTGTAAGCAATAAAATGGCTCCTGAACAAAAAATATTAAAGTTCTTGTAGCCAGAGACATGTTTTCTCATTCCCATGCAGAATTAAACTAAAATAAACCTGTGAATGGCAGAGAACCGGTATACTTTCACTCTCATATTTCTTTGAAAAACAATTTTTTCTTATGTCATTCCTTCCATGTAGGTTATTATGCCCGAGTTGGCCATGCTTCGTATTGCAGTGTTTGAAGACAATGGAAAGATGGTTGGACACAGAATACTACCTGTGGAATCACTCAGACCAGGTGAGATAGCATCAGAAATTTACGTTGACACCAAAGTATACTGTCCGAAACAATTAGCCCATCAATACTCAAAAGATATTAATCTACATTGTGTCACCACAAATTTCTTATGTTATTGTATTTCTACCATGCATATCCTTTGAGTCTTTTTATTGATATTTTCCGATTATGTTTGCCGTTGGAAAAAAGTTTATTTTTTTTATTTTTTATTCTCCCAAGACGCATCATGGCTGTTAATGTTTTTCTTTTTAAAGACAGTGGACACTATTGGTTATTGTCAAAGACCAGTCTTCTCAACAGTTTATCTCAACATATACATAAAATAACAAACCTGTGAAATTTGAGCTCAATTGGTCGTTGAAGTTGCGAGATAATAATGAAAGAAAAAAACACCCTTGTCACACGAAGTTGTATGCTTTCAGATGCTTGATTTCGAGACTTTAAATTCTAAATCTGAGGTCTCAAAATCAAATTCG
The DNA here is from genome assembly GCF_902459465.1 of Asterias rubens. Classification (NCBI taxonomy): domain Eukaryota; kingdom Metazoa; phylum Echinodermata; class Asteroidea; order Forcipulatida; family Asteriidae; genus Asterias; species Asterias rubens. Next base: position 19,344,832 of record NC_047062.1, on the reverse strand, counting down.
TGGAAAATTACTTCTTTCTCGAAAACTACGTAACCTCAGAGGGAGCCGTTTCCCACAATGTTTTATACTACCAACCTCTCCCCATTACTCGTCACCAAGAAAGGTTTTATGATAATAAATCTTTTGAGTAATTATCAATAGTGTCCACTGCCTTTAAGGAAGTATAGATATAGCACTGTCCAGTGCTTTCCATATTGTGTTATATTTCATCCATGACCTTTTGCATTTTCTGGAGTAGACAAATGTTACCAGGATATGCAGTTCACTCCAAGATCAACCCGATTGAAGCTCACAAAATGCCATGATTGACTTAGGCTAAATAAATAAAAAAAATCTTTAGCATCCTGCCGTTTAAAAAAAATGGAAGGAGAACGGCCCTTTTTTCCTTCTATTTGTTAAATGGTCGCCCATCACCTATTTTTAGGACAACCAGCTGGGATTTTTTTTCAAAAGAGATTTGTTTTTGTATGAGATCATTAAAATGTTTTTGTTTTTTTTTCGTGAAAAAATATTAATAAAATGGAGACGGCCTCTAAAAAGGAAGAGAGCAGGGACGCTAAACATGTTTTTTTGGGGAGGGCCTTATGAGGTGCAAAAGTATTTGCCCATGACTGTCTGTCTTGTCTGTTGATACTCTCCTTCTAGGGTACCGCCACATCTTCCTGTGCAACGAGTCCAACCAGCCCCTGATGCTCCCTACACTCTTCCTCAACATTAGGGTAAAAGACTACGTTCCGGAAGGGATGATCAACTTTGCCGATGCTCTGGCCAATCCCATCGCCCATCAGAGCAAGGTGGAGAAGAGAGCCGCTCAGCTCAAGGCTCTGGAGGAAGAGGAGGTTAAGGTCAAAGAACAAGAGAAGCCACAGGTATGGGGTGCAAAGGTTAATTATCCTGGGGTGGATTTCTTATCTCGAGTTAGGATGAGTAACTCGTCCTAACTTAAGACTAGCCTTAAGTTTTTAACTCTTAGTGAAATCGAGCCCTGGGGTAAAAGGGTTTTGATACCTTTTGTAGATCAAGTTTTTGGCAGTGACATGAATCCTTACCCACTGTGAACGACGATGTGTGTGATATAATTTACCTGTAGAAGTTTCAGCTTCATTAGTCATCAGGTTTTGGAGGGGGAAAAAAAGAGTGAAAATCGAGGGGACTTCTTGTTATGAACTTCACTGCAGCGGAGTGAGTTCTTATTGGTCTTGACTAGCCTCCTCCGGTCATCGTCAGGCTTTACTTCTAAAAAAATCTTCTTAACATTTTAATTTCTAAGGACCAAGAGAATGGGGAGGAAGAGGAGACTCCGGAGGTTGCCGAGGGCGTTGTAGAGCGTAAACCCTCGGACGCTCCTGCCTCAACCACCCCAGCCGCCCCTAGCACAACCACCGGGGCCTACCGTAAGAACACCATCACTGAACAGAATGGCGTGAAATCCAGCTCTAAACTTCAGAATAGCATGGCTGTACTTACTCCTGCCTCCTCGCTGGGCGGTAAGTCACAAGTTTTGCTTTCTAGTTTTGTAGTTTTAAAAAACTTTCTTGTGGAAATTAATTCAATATTAACTTATCGCGTAATATTTTTCATCAGGGAGTTGTATCATTTGAAAAAATTCCCTTATTTTTTTTTTTTAAATGAAAAAGAATTAAGACAACTTGATGAACAACTACCAGTATTCTGCCTTACAGTATCAAGGGTTCCGGGTTCGAATGTGGACAATAATGATATATCTCAGGAAATATTTATTGTATGATAGCTTGTTACTTTAGTTCATGACTCATCATTAACTCACTTAAGAGGATTGTGCAATGTAAAATCATCTCAAAAGAGCGGTTACATTAATCATTTATCATTCCAAAATTATTTGTTCAAGGTCCAGTCATTATTAATGAAATTTTTTATTGTTTTGTGACATGAATATTTATGATTTGTTTCACTTGTTTTTATTTGCCATTTAAAGGAATCATATGCAAAGGTATTGAGCCAAAGATACATTTGTCACCTGATAAAATTGTCATCTGAATATTCATGGTACTTAAATGAATTTTACACCTGGAGGTCGACTCTGTAATTCTAGTTCATATATCAAAGGATCAGAAATGTTTGTAACGGTTGAAGTGTCACCCTAGCTCAAGTGAGCTTCCTAAGTATGAGAGAGAGTTAGTATGAAAAACGCTGAAGGGGAACATTGAATCTTTTTGGTCTGGATATTTCCCTTACCATATTCAAAAGCTGGGTCATGGAATCGGTTTACAAGAAATAATGATGTTAGTCTCTCCCATACTTAAGATGGCTCACTAAGAATAGATTCTCATACAGCAAGCAGACTCGAGTTTTCAACCCACATATAATGCACTCAGTCATTTATTACGTTTCATTCATTCATTTTTTTCTCCTGCATAATTTTTCTCCCCTTGCCGCCTCCTGTAAGCAGACAGCATGGCCATGCCCAGATCCAGATCTCTGGGCACTGCCCAGTTTCAGATGGAATCCATGAGCTCCCCTCTCAATCAGAACAGTCGCAGCATTAGTGCACCCAATTTGGGTCAATCAGGTACTGATGGGTGCATGAAGCCACCCCTAGTCTCCCACACCCCTACTACCCTGCTTCTCCAGCACTCCCCTACCCCCTACCCTCACCCTCAATAAACAGTGTACTCAGTAGGTTAATGAGGACAGCAACTCTTTATCATTTCTAATACTTCTTGATTTTACTTGAGTGTTGTAACTTGGTTTGTGGATCTGTATGGCTCAGTGTATTTAAACATATTCACTCGTAGTGGCAGCATGCATCTTAGTTGACATGCTACTTGCTTTTGCTCAAATCTCCTGGCTTGATAAAACTCCTGGCTTGATGAAGTTTTTTTTTCCCTAAATCTGTACATTTTTCATTTCTGAAAGCTAAACCAAAACGATTTCGGTGGAAGCTAACTTGTGTACTTGACCCAAATTTCATCTGAATCTTTCTACGTATGTGGTGTATCTAGACACAAACATTCTGTAAGCTTTGCTTTTTTTTTTAACAGGTAAGAAAAACGAGCACTTAATAATGGACCAGTTCTGTTTGGAGTGTTTAGAATCGATGTCCTATGTTGGTTTAGCCATGAGTTTTGAGCACATTGCATTTGCATGAGTTGGGAATGATCTAGCATAGTAGATAAACAGCATGCTATTCTTCTGTTAGTAAAGGTTTATTCCTAGAATGACCTCGAAGACGATTGATTCAGATATTGATCAACTCCCGCCAAACTGTTCAAATTGTTGTAGTTTTGAGAATTGTAGTTAGAAATGTTCCACTGCATGCTGCTACAGACTGCAGTCAAATTGTTGTGCAATCCTTAGTTATTACTATGTTGCCATGGTATTGGTAGGCTTTGTCTCCACATTGTATTTGTATATAATGGCCTTTTTGCAGCGTTTCTGGAAACACTCAATTTTAGTCTGTCTTGGAAAATTGACATCACTATCACCGAATTTAAACCCAAGACACATTAACAGCAGGTGAAGAAGAAACCTGACTAACGTAGCAGTTGGCATGTGCCAGTAATTTGATTCATCAAGTTCATTGGAAATACAAGGAAGTCGTACATTAAGAAGGTGGATATGCTATGGGCTCTGCTGCTTGTGGGCTCATTTCTCATGACTATCTTATGCAATGTAGATCAGAATGCAAGAACTAGGCAAACCGGCTTCTGCTTTGTGAGCAAGCCAGCTTCTGCCTCGTACACACTGCTAGTCTATTCCCATTGTATAACAACACTGGAGCATGAGGAGTCCACTTTCTAATAACTCCTATTCCAGCTCTCTGTTTACCTGGTTATAAGTTAAACCTTGCAAGGACTCTTAGCGAAGTCAGACTGAAATCATACCCTACATCTAATCTGTGTCCATCTCCATTTTCAGCTAACGGTTGTCACTAAATCTTGTGCTTTCCTTTGCAGATCTGGATGCTCTTTCTTTCTCTTATAAATCCTCAAGCTTATTTAATATTGTGTTAGATTGTGTCAAGGTTCAGGATGTCTGAAGTCTAATAGCTCTAGTGATTAATTCTAACAAGCTAGTGCACAAGTAGATTATGACTCACATTTCATATACAGCACACTGAACTTCTATTCCCTGAAGCAGCTTCCAGTGTCTGAATATTTGCATGGTTATCACTAAGCAATATTGTTGTTGCGTTACATCTTATTCCTTACCATTTCATCAAAGTGTGTGTGCTAATTAAACCTTTCAAGAATTTTAGATGTTCTTTACATGTGCAGTCACCCAAATTTGAATGTGAGAAAATTGCATTGTGTTGCGTAAAATATTTTTGCGCTCAAGTAAAAGTAAAATTTGGCGTCCGAAATTCTCGGAGAAAAAAGTAATTGTGATATGGCTTTCCAGCCCCTCGTTGCACCTCTGTTATTAAATGAGTCTCTTATTGAACAAAATTTGAACTAACTTATTAGATAATAGCAGCCCAGTCTTTTTACAGTATCATTGATAACTATGTAGACTCACTGAGCGTATTTTTCTCTTTGTTAAACTGTGGCTTTTAATCATGATATTGACATGGAGTGAAGTTTGCATGACTGTGTTGTATACAATGTGCAATCTGTATATCAATTACTGACTAATAGATGTTAAATTTGCATCGGGGATAAAGAATTTCAATTTTGTTTTAACCCTTACACTGATGGGGGTTAGCACTGTTCACTCAGCACTTTCCTGAGTTCTGTGAAAAAATCACAGTCACATTACCCGGGTGGGATTTGAACCCACAACCTTTGCTGTTCTAGTGCAGTGTCTTACCATCAAGACCACCGAGATTGCCCTGTAGCTAGAGGCAGTTCAAATCCTGTGATTTTTTTCACAGAAGTCAGGAAAGTGCTGAGTAAACAGTGTTAACAAACTCGGTATAAGGGTAAAACCAAAATGTGTTACTGGCTAATCGTGTTTTTTCTTTTTGATATAACTGCTGTCACTCTTTAATAGCTTTTTTTCTTGTGTCTACAAATTTCATCTTCATGCACAGCACACGTCTATATTTATCTTGGAAATTCTCATTCCACAGATTTAAATTTTAACATAATAATATTGTTCAGGAAGTGTTCAAACTGCTAACCCAACTGTAAGTGGAAAAAATTCTTGACCCATGAACATTTAAAATTTATAATGGCTGTTTTTTTTAGCATAATGGGACTATCATGGTTTGTGGTGATTTTGAATCATGGTAAAAACAAAAGCCTTTCTAACCCATCTTAAATTAATCTTTTGACTTTCGTCTTATCAAGAACCAGGCCTCGGGGGGTTTAAACCACTAGTTGAAAACCTCTTCACCACACATTGATTCCCTTAGTCTAACTTGCGCTTTGATGAAACTCTGATTTCTGTTCTTGGAAATGGACAAAACATTTGATGAAACAATCATTTTAAAGAGATGCACACAACTTTATGAAAGCACTTGTGCACCAGGAACTAATTTCTTTTAAAAAGTGCTCTCCAGAAAGATTTAATGGTAAACTAAGAATAGAGTCATAACCAATACTCTACAGTTGTTTAATATTTCAATTTGTGGTGTAATCTTACAGAGGAGATACAAGCTGCTACCCTAGATGATATTAAACAACACAAGGTAGGTATAATAATAACTTACAGTCATTAAATTTAAATAACCTCCAAACTAATTGTTTTGTGATAGTAGCAATCTAAGAAAATCACTTATCAAATTTTGTTTGGAAATGAGCCAACTAGGAGTTAAATTCAAATACCGTCCGGTACAATGACTTGCTGAGTTACAAGTAATGGGGGACTTTTGAACACTAGGTGGCAGCAGACTTACCAGGTAAATTTCCATTGTTTACGTAGTTCTGAGCACGCGCACATTACCAAGAACAATGGATTTTACCTGGTAAGTCTGCTGCCACCAAGCGTCCCAAAAGTCTCCCATTGCTTAAACTTGAATGCCTCAGACAAAAGAGAGAGTTGCTAGTCACCTGATTCGGGCAAGCATTTGCATAGTTATGCAAGAGACTGCAAACACCAACACACAATTCTGAATGAATGTGTATGGTACAAACGAGGTACCAGGGTTTGCTCATCTTGAAGTTGCAATGCAAAATCTTGCCCTTAACCATTTTGACATATATAGCAACTGCCCCTTTAGTGTGAGGAATTCAAATTTAAACGATAACTTTCAACTTCAGTTGTCAGACCCTCATTATTTTTAGAAAGCAGGGGAGAGACGTGACTTTAGTTTTGCAACTGGATCGTGCTTTTGCTTGTTCCGTAATTGGAATTATCATCCTCAATGAGTTCCAGAGGTGGAAGGCAAGACAAGATACCACTATGCCAACCTTCATTTGAAGTTCATTGGAAGTTGTACATGTAGATGGTGGAAATGGCTTTGTTTCAATGAAAATGTCAAGAAAATGTTGTTGGTTACACAATTTCTCTATAAACAGTTATCTAGAGAAAGCTGCAATATTACAGTTTCTTTTTTGATTTGATTCCAAATGTTTAGAAATACAAGAAAGTCGTTCAGCGTCTGAACAATGAGCTGGAAAAATTGATCAAGAAGGAGGAGAAGAAACAGAGCAAACTCAAGAGATCCCACGTGAAGGAAATCAGCAAACTACGTAAATCCCACCAAAAGGCTTATAAGTCACTCGCTAAGAAGCAGACTGATCAGATCAAGAAAGCAGCCAAGAAAGGCCTGTAAGTAATCAAATAATAAATGTCTGTTTTTTTGTTGTTGGCACCCCCGATCAAAAATATTGACGAAATAGAGAGACCACCAATATAGGGCAAGATAGCTGACTTGGTAGAGCTCCAACTCGTTAATCAAGAGGTCGATGGTTTGAATCCCACTCAAGTAAATATTTATTTGTTCAACCCCGAAATCTGTTATTTTAAAATGTTTTTAAGAGATGGGTATTTGACAAAGTTGAAGGAATGATTTGAGAATGATGGATGTCAAGAGATACTTTTAACAGGCATGATATTCTTCCCTTTTTAATCTGATTTCCAATTAAGTTGCATTGCCTTCAAGAAATTAGTCAAATGTTTACCAAATCGCCTGAAAAATTCTGATTGGTCGATCCATAGCAACAGCAGTAAGGTATAAAACCAGGGTTTATATCAGACCCTGCGTAATATGCTGTTTTAAGTTGCATGTCAAGTTTGCTTAAAGATAAATTTGTTATGTCATGTGCGCTCGTGAATATGGAGACAAAATCAGCATGTCTGTGTTCCATTAATGGGTATTTTCTGATGCGCCTGTCAATGGCCTCAGCTGTAGCTAACGTTTCTTAAGTTGGTCACATCCATGATTGATGAGCCTAACACAATTTGTTGACTTCTTTGTTTCTACAGTAACCTAGAAGAATTAAGACAGCAATTCAATGAAGTCTTGGATGGTTTCACACGAGATAAAGAAAATGAGGTATGATTAGGAATCCATCATCATGCTTACAACTCATCTTGCCTTCTCCTTCTTCAGTAGTTTTCTAGCAACAAAAGTACAATAAGTAAAATTTCTGTGTAAACTCAATCCCTGTAGCTTAGAACACTTGAAATAGGCTGTATTCAGGTGAGGTTTTGCGGTAGCGCCATGGGTAAATCCCTTTTGAGTGTCGTCAGTATGCTCTCATCATCTTCAGGAGGATTCTGGGCCATGGGCTTTGCTTAAGTTCTGCTGTGGAGATAACTGGTAGTTGGGCTTGGCTCAATGGTGTGCAAAAACAGCAATAGGAACAGGATAAGCTGGGCTTAGCTCGGTAAAGCCTGTAGGCCGAAGTCGGAACTGAAGACAATCAATGCATACAGATTGAACTGTTGAGTTATCAACCACTGGCGCATGGTGCTACTGCAAAACCTCACCTGGTTCTACTCCCACCATGCAAAGTTCCAAATCCTACTTGGGTCTGTTTTCAATCATTTCCATAATCTTCATTGGCAATGTTTTACCCTCTTTCTGAAGAGAGTAAACCAGTTTGATTCTACTAGGTATAGGACTATCATATATAATCATATTATACTTGTTTTTCATCCTTGTATTCCTAATTTTCCCCCTTCTAGGGTGCCTCTTTTGTTGAATTGATATTGTGTCATCACATGCTTTTTGTACATTGTCTTTTTGTATTATTCTTGTAAGTGCATTACTCTTGTAATGATTTCGTTGTCTTTTGTCTGTTTTTGATTGTCTTTTGAATTTGTCTTATGGTGTAAAGCTTGAATAAATTAAATAAATAAATAAACAAATACAAGCAATTGTTTATATTATGGCCATTAACCACTCTTTACATTTATTCTATTGGTCATTTTGGTCGGTGAGCAGTTTGCAACAGCTAAAACTAATTTTTAAACGATTAATTAGCGGTGTGAGGAAACCTTGAAATAAAAGGTGCCGGCAATAAAATTACCTTCCTAGCTACTGGTGTCTTATCCGAATCTTATCTTTTGACCCTCCTCAAGATCGTGAAGAAGGAAGCTGCCCAAGAGAATGCATTGATTGAGCTCTACAGGAAACATTACACCAATGAGAAAGACTTGAAAAAAGAGCACGCTGAGATTCTGTATGAACTACAGATGGAGTTAATGGTCGCCGTTCACGAGAAGCAACTGACCAAGCTGGATGGACAACACAAGAAGTAGGTTGAATCCATGGGAGCCCAAGCTCTTTCATATAACCACAATATATAGACCTTATGCACATGACGTCATATCAGGAGGGCGTTGTCAAAAGGAGGTTGGCCAATCCTGTGCGCCGCGAGTACAAATCTGTGTGTTTCCATGCGTAAGGTCTATTGGCGTGTCTGTGCTTAGTGGACTCATGGACTCATGCTCAGGGCCCACTTTCATGGCTCTTGCAGGGCAAGAGCTGAATTTCTGTGCCAGCTTTGTAAGTGAAGAAAGCCTAGAAGCCTGGAGTCTGCACATACATAAGCCAAAATTCCCAGCTAACCTGTGAAATACGCTCGACATAAGCGCAGAATTTCCTGCTTCCGTAAGCGCCAATACCTTGCTTTGCAACACTTTGATCATATTATATTTTTCATTCTTTTGTAATGGCATAAAATCCTTGGAGATGATACTTAGGCCAGCTTAAAAGGAAGGTACATGTTTGGTAATTATTCAAAATAAATATTAACTTAAAAACTGACTTGGTAACGAGCATTGGAGAGCTGTTGATAGTATAAAACATTGTGAGAAACGGCTCCCTCTGAATTAGCATAGATTTTGAGAAAGAGGGAATTTCTTACTAAAATAATAACAGACTTCTAGCCCGAAGTCTTTTATTACTATCTGAATGCACACAAATCCGTCCAACAAGGGTGTTTTTTCTCTCATCATTTTCAACTTTAATGACCAATTGAGCTCAAATTTTCACAGGCTTGTTGTTTTATCCTTGTGTTGGGATACACCAAGTGAGAAGACTGGTCTTTGACAATTACCAAACGTGTACCTTCCCCTTAACATGAGTTGAGATTTGTGATCTTTTTCTCATTTACTGTTTTGCTTCTTTTAATTTATTTTTTATTATTTAATTTAATTAAAACCACAAATCGTGGCCAAAAGGCCAAATTGCATGTGACTGTACAAAGATTGATGAAATTTAAAGTTTAAAAATAAACACCAATATCAACCAAAATAAAAGGTTATGTATTTGATTGTTTGCAGGGAAGAGGTTGAATTAAGAAAGAGGCTTGATGAAAAGAATGTAGAGGACTTGAAGCAGATGAGTAAAAGACGAGGAGATAAACAGGAACTCCACAGGTTAGTACAGTTTGGAGAAATCCTGTTGTCCTTAATTTTGTCATTAAATAGCCTGAAAAACATCTTAAAGGCAGTTATCACTCAAAATAATTATCAGCATAAAACCTTACTTGGTGACGAGTAATGGGGAGAGGTTGATGGTATAAAACATTGTGAGAAATGGCTCCCTCTGAAGTGCCATAGTTTTCGAGAGATAAGTAATTTTCCACGAATTTGATTTTGAGACCTCAGATTTAGAACTTGAGGTCTCGAAATCAACTATCTAAACGCACACAACTTCGTGTGACAAGGGTATTTTTTCTTTCATTATTATCTTGAAAGTTCGATGACCGATTGAGCTGAAATTTTCACAGGTTTGTTAATTTATGCATATGTTGAGATACAAAAAGTGAGAAGACTGGTCTTTCCCACTTTTTTTCCAAGGACCAAATTATCGTGTCTTCTTTCGAAACTGCTAAAAGTTTTTCCATTTCCAATCCATCGAGTAGGCCCTATTACAGTACCATGTGCGTTTTATAGGAGTTTTGTTTGTGTTATATATCCAGTATGGCAATTTCCTCTTTTACCAGATTACAAATTAACATACATTTGATGATCTATTGTTTTTCCATAAGGAATCGTTAATAGTTATTTTGGATTAGTTTATTTATCTTGTGGTACATTTTGTTTTCTTGCAGGTTTTCTTTGTTTAACTTTGATAAATGCTTTTGTCAAACTATACTGTTTTTAATATTAGTGCTTGACTTTATTGTATGCTTTGTTTTCATTGTTTGTTTACTGGCATAAATGTTGTTTATTCATTGTTTCATTTACACTGTGTTGCATTTTACCCCTTAACAATTTCAGTGTTTTTAAAATTGGTTTATAACTTGCTGTAACTTGTTGATTTCTCTGTTTGCTTAAAATATATTGTACCCTTTTCTTAATCTGTTAGTACAGGACCTCGATTGAATAGGCTGCCTTGTTTAAATAAAACAGCAAAACAATTAATTGCATTGTTTCCAATCGAAGAACGAAATGATTACATTCAAACATTTTGGGTTTCATCATAGGTACATGTGGAATTCTTGTGGAATTCGTTGCTTTTAAAGTTACAGAAAAATATTTAATACTAAGGAACTAGTGGTTCTCAAATTTACAGTTTTTTAACATAGGGTCAAATAAAGTCGCACACTTCAACTAGGCCTACTGATAAAAAAAATCATGCACAGATCATTCAGATTGTGAATTTCTTCATTGAACAGCAGCTGATGTAAAATTGTCTGATATTTGTCGTTTATTTAAGGTTACGGAGAGAAGCTCAACAGAAATACATTCAGCAAGCAGTAGCATCTAGACAAACAGTAAGTACCAATATTTTTAGGATTACTCTCCTTCAGACGATCTGAGCATACTGATTGAAATGTTGAGTCGTAACTACCGGTTCTTTTCAGAACCAACACTACTCATAAGAGATATTCACATGGTGTTACCGCAAATCTCTCTCAGTTATACTTCCACCATGCAAAGTTTTAAATCCTACTAATGGTTACTCTAAAGAAAGAGTAATTTGCTGCAACTTTTGAAACAATAAGATTCCATGTTTTCTCGTTTTCTCGTTTTCTCAGTTGCATGAGATTCAAGAGAAGAAAAGAGAGGAGCTGGAGAATCAAATGAAGGATCTACAGGAAGAGCTGGCAGCGGAGGAAGACTCTGTAAGAGAAATAAATGGTTTTTTTTTCTCAAGATTTTGTAAATTGTGCATCTTTGACAATGTCATTCCTTTTATCAAGTGTCCCTGAATGAGAATGCATTTTGTTAACTGAACCAACGGGAGACCTTGTAACGCTAGGTGGCAGCAGACTCACCAGATAATGTACAATGTTTGCGTGCATACATTACCAAGAACAATGGGTTTAGAAAACAATATTCACAGACAAATCACTCGAGTGGGATTCAAATGAATGACCTTTGCATTGCTAGAGCAGATGTCTAACCACTAGACCACCAGGGTTCGAGAAACTGAGTGACGTTTAAACCTACATGTATACTGTGATGCAAAAACATTACTGAGCCAGTGGTGACAATTCTTGTTGTTTCTTACCTTTGTGGTAAAATGTAAAGTCATCGTGTAATGTTTTTTTTTTCCTTTGCAGCACGTAGCGGCGCTGGAGTCGGAGTATGATTCAAAGTGTAAGCAGCTCATGAGGGATCTAAAGGCCAATCAATCCTCATCCGAAACACCTGTCATCATTGCCCATAGTAACGGTACCCCAGCCCATCAGGAGAGCCCAGAGTCTGCCAACCAGAACACCAATGGTAACCTTGAGATTCAGGTAGTCATCGAGCAAAATCCCAAGGAGAGGTCAGAAGAGACCGGCGAGGTCAACCACCGAAGTCCAGTTGCTCAGACATCATCATCATCATCATCACAGGGAACCAGTAATGAACCTGGTAATGGTTCACCAAAGTCAGCCGGTTCACAGCCTCCGTCACCGACACGATCAACGGAGGAATCGCCAAGAAAAGACGCTGTCGTCCCATCACCTGAGGGTTCACCACAGAAATCCCAAGTTACGAGCTCTCCGCAGCATTCCCCGGTCATCACACCAGAAGCATCTCAAACGAGAAGGTACCCAAAGAAGGCTCCGATCCAGACGCCCACTATGAAGGTAGCTGGTTATGTGACGGAGGCATCAAGTAATGACAGTGGGTCACCAGTGAAGAGTCATCATTCACCCGAAAACTCACTTGACTCAGTTCATGTCAATGGCACATCCAGCCCAGGAAGAACTACATCCCCCACCACTATCATCAGTGATTCTCCATTCAAGAGTCAGGACTCCAAACGACCCAGCGAAATTGACAATGAGGCAGGGTTCATCACCAGGTTATGAGGTGAAGCACGTCGAAGGTCGCAGGGAATCACCGAGATGTGTTTTTGTTAATAGTCGGGTTGTAACATACACTGTGATTGTATTCAGTTTTTAAAAACACGTGCAGATATTTTACACTGGTGCTTAATGTTTGGCAAATTGTGCACGCTCCACATGAATCAAACAACATTTTTTAATTAGATTTTATTGTCATTTTTATCTGTGAGTTCTATTAATGTAACTCCAACAATGGCGAAACACATGTACCAGTTGCTTTTAAAATGTTTTAAACCACCTCAGATGTATAATTATTTAATTTTTTTTTTTTGAATGTTTTTTTTTTATCTTTAAACTCTCTAAATTAATGCAGTTCTAACCCCCTAAATGAATTAACAATTTTTCAAATATCAAAGAATTAATACCAGCTGTTTATGTTTTGGCTCTCCTCTCTTTTTGGCCAAATATCTGTAAACGATCCAGCTGTCCGTAGAGAAATTTGTCAGCGAAAGAAAATTGGATACGCAATTAGCCATGTCCAGATGTTTCCATTATTAATGTCCGGATAACTGGGTAAGGTTCCTATCTCCAAACCATGATCAAACACCATTCAGATCAATTCAAAGTTACTTCCATAGATCAAATTGACAGCTTTCTAGTTTTTAAGATATCAAGCATTGACATTTATGAACCATGTTATTGGTGAGATGCCCTTTTTTCCATCCGACCTGTCTGCCCACTGATTTTGTTTCCTTGGATAGGTTTATGTACCATTCATGCACATCACTTAAGTCTGAGTCTCACTGAAGCGATAACAAAAACGATAACGATCACGACGCAAAAGAGAACGCTTTCTATTGGTTGAATTGCAGAATACGCACACGCTCATTCAACCAATGGAATGCATTCTCTTTGCGTTGCTATCGTTGTCGTTCTCGTTATCAGTCTCGTTATCGCTGCAGTGGGACCGGGCCTTTACTTGTTACAGTGTTAAGATTTGTACCACTGTTTTCTTAATGTGAACACAAACTATCTGATACTGTGCACCGTGTTGGAAAACAGAAAAACTTTGGTTTTCTTGTTTTGCTTGTTTGCATTCCATTGCCTAATTGATCAAGTGATTGTATTTTAGCGTCTATATTATATCCTGAATAACGTTCAGAATGCAGTTAGGAATAGCCTTACAGCATTACTACTGGAAGTTACGTTTCAGTGTCTCAGTTTACGAACAAACATCTGGGTTTCTTCAAATTGTTTGTCTTAAATCACTTCAAAGCAGCTCAGAATTAACGAATTTAAACATTCTTGCTTTTTTCATTTGCATTTAGGGGAACGGACTTGCACAAAAAAATTAAGAAATATTTAATAGGTGTGTATATATTGTTTGAAACTAAAAATTTGTACATATTTATGTAAAAAAAATACTAAAAGTGTATATTCAGTACTTTTAAGAAAATAATGTTGGCAAAGTATATTGGGACGGGGATTACAGGTAGTGGGAATCAGGAAATTCTTCTTCCATCTTAGCTTAAGGACTGTAATTGTTTCTTTTTGTCATCCTCATTACCCTAACAGTTAAACATAGTTGGAGAATACCTTGATGTTCTTTTCAACAACAAACATAGACCCCCTTTTCAGTGTACTCAGTACTTCAGTAGGTCTGTTAGGGTAAAGAAATCACCAAAAGTGGCTGAGCATTTGTCATAAAAGAGTGGCCTTGTATATTTGCACTTGTTTGTTAACAAAGACACAGAGTTGTGTACAAGTGACTTTGTTTCTGTTTTTGTTTGAACCATTTTGAGGTGAGTCAGTGGCAAAATCATTTGGCCCCGTCAGTGGAAAAAGTTCAATACAGTGACATACAATTTCTCTACATCTTGGATCTTCTTTTTGTGAGATACAGCATTCTTCTCATATTCGAATATCCTCTCAGGTGCAAGAAAAAGATGTGTAGTGTTGTTTTAAAATGTGCACATACAAAACTCACCAAAGGACAACTGTTGTATAACTCATAACCATATGGTTTTTCAATGTAAAGGAAAACAAAAACGGAACTCTTTATTTTCAAAAGTTCAAAACATGAACCAGGACACATTGTAAGAGCAAAGTCATGTTAATGATTTTCAGACCGTAGTTTGGTTTCTTTTCTAAGTGCAATAAATGGTGGTACAGAATATTAGCAAAGGCTTGATTTGGGAGCTTGGTTATGGTGAGAGAAGAGAATTACTGTGTTTTATTAAAGTTGGTTTTGCTGCATGAGGTTGAAATATATAGTATGATGTACTGGTCTTAAAGTAAATGGCTAAATTGCGGGCAAATATATACAACTTATGGAAAGTTTTATGATTTTAAATTAAATTTCCTTGACATTGCAATGGTTAGAATTCACAGCTTTGATTGGTACATATTCAAAGTGAGTGTGTTTTAAAGAAATATTACCCTAAAATTATACGCTCAGAGGTTCTTCTGTTATTGACTTCTTCCTTTATTGACTTCTTCCTTTAAGAAGCCAGGTCCTCTGCCTCAAACCATTCGTAATCTTTCTTTATTTCTTTTTTGCTCACAGTTAACACATAAAAGGAAAGTATTGTATATGTTTTTCTAACTGGCTGAATAAATAACCATTAACAACAGGGCAATTATGTGGAAGAACGTTTGGACTCGCTCAATGAGTAAAAGCAAAAACCAACACCTACTGTGAGCTCTGATGTGATAGGAATGACTCATGAATGGTTGACTTAGTTGCACAGCTCTGAATCTATCAAAATCTAGCAACTTTCCTGCTTTGGGATATTGATTGATACGATGAAGTAAGGAGGGTAGTGCTGCTGTACATTGTTTTAAAATGGAACATACTGAGATAAACACAACCTTTGCCCTGACTTTAATGCTATTATGAAAATAGTAATCTACCTTGTTTTTATAAACAAAAGTATTTTTACAAAAAAAAATAAGTGACATTGTGAGAAGACAGTAAAATCAACTATCCAATCCTGTTTAGTCCGGTGCTTACATTTTTTATGAGTTAGCAACATGGACTTGTAATGCCTTTATCAATTATGTGACGGGATGCCATACACAAAGCAAACCCTTTCCAATCAGGGCATGAATAAATATATATTTTTGATATGATATTATATAGGGGATATAGGGATTGTATAGTAGCCGAAACTTATAACATGGAACAAAAGTATCTTACTGTTTTTAATATTTTATTTTAAGATGTGCACTGCCTGTGATAGTATTAACAAACCATACTTGTACATAGCATTAACATCAGTGCCCAATGTCAAAGAGCTACTTTAACAAGCACAGAAAACATGTTTGCTTACCAGATGAAGGTTACCAGCCGGAAACCATGTCATATGTGCCATGTTTGACTGGTATCCTGCTTAGATTTGCTCAGCGGACATATGTTAAGCAAAATGTTCTGTTTAAGCAGCTCCATGAAATTGGGCTGAAATGCATTATCAGATAGCAGTATTTATGTTTTTTAGAAGGTTATGTTTTTGCATTATTTTCTGAACTTGTTTATATAGTTTTTAAAATTGTTGTTTTTGACTCGTACTTCTTAAACATTATGATTCTATTCGTGGGGGAGTTTGATGAAATGTTATTGCTGTTTCATATTATATGTTTCATATTAGAGTGTTGAGTTCGAAGCATTTAGTATCTTATTATTTCAGATTATGTTGTATGCTCTGTTTTATTGAAAGTACTTCTAATTGATCTGTAAATGAAAAGCCACAATCCACCCCACCGTTCATTTAATTGTATACAGTTGTATACTACAATATATTGTAAAAAACCTTATAATGGCGTCAATTTATTGTACTTTTAATGGTGAGTTATGTTTTGATGAGTAAGGCACTTGCGAAAAACGTTGACCTTAAGGGGTCAAATATCACTTGATTTTACACATATCTTGAACTTACTCTTCACAGTTAACCAAGCAACTATTGCCAAAAATCCAGAATTTGCTGCACTTTTGTTGAAGGTTCCATATCCGAGTGCCACTTTTTCATTATGAAGTAAAACAGTATATTAGTTTACTCAAATGAGATTTTGCATTAGTGGCATCTTGGGTAAGAAGTTGAAAATGGCAATTTTCCCGCATTTTTTTTTAAGTGTCACGGTTTGACCTTTCATGGTGTGTCATTTTGTTATCACATTTATCTTTTTAATACCCCTCTCTTGTTTTCACCCATTTATAGTAAGAACTACAAGACGGGCACAGTTATCTAGTCGTGTCCGTTGAACTCTCAGATGAGCTATTTATAGTGATTTCTTTTCACTTATAAATAGTTCACTATAATGCAAATAACGTTTGTACTGCTTAACAAATAAAATAGGACCAACTTTGAGGAATTTTGAAAAGTCATGAACAAAACACATGTGGATAATTTTTTACCAATATTTACTAGAACGTTCCATCTTTTCAAAGTTAACTAAGAGAGCACACGTATTACTTGTTTTCTGCATGGGTTAAAATGGTTAAATATTTACAGGGGCCTTCAGCAACCCAATGTGTACATTACTTGTTAATCGATTGTGTGATGTCAATGCATAACCCCTTAAAGTATCTCCCTCCCATTTTAAACTGATTGAGTTTGATGAAGTGGCTGATATTTTCCCCTCATGTTTAACGTGTCTGACATAACAACAACTGTGTTTTTATCCACCCAAATGTATAATTGATTTTGTTCACATTTTTATAGACTGCACCCTGTTGGTTGTGTATTACGATATAAGTATAATTTTAGTGATGAGCACGTAACAATTGCAATTTGAAACTGTTTTTAAATGGCGAATTTTAAATGGCGACATGAAACAGCCGTATATCAAGACATTTGGTAACGTTGAGATTTCAAAACTGCGTTCACTTCAATGTGGTCTCTGCACTGCGCATGTTATCACTGGTCATGCACAGTGCTGCTTGTTACATACAAGCGAAAAGGTTCGTGTTCATTAGTTTTTTTAACAGCTAATAGCTTGGTCTCCCTGGTGTACCACACTTTTTAAACCAATAACCGATCTTTCAAGGACGTCCTCAATATTCCAACCTCCCTTTATCCCGTATCAAAACGGCACTGTCATCCATTATCAAAACAAACACAAATCAGAGAAACGGCACTGTCATCTATTACCCCCCCCCCCCCCCAAAAAAAAAAAAATAATAATAATAATAATAAAAAAATAAAATAAAATACTTCGACCTCCAGAGCTAAACACCAGTCTCCATCCAGATCAGTCTTATATTGAAATGGGTCAGGTCACCTGGGACCCGTCGATTTTGCTACCGGGCGTTTTTAGAGTGTATCCCAATCGATTTGCACCCCGTTTCTTTGACATTCATTTTCCATACACTATTTGTGATATCCCTTGTTTGCTTAGCTGATTTTTCAAAGGGAAAAACAATATTAATTTTTTCCTTGTGTAAATGTGTTGTATCTCGTAGACCACGTTCAAAGCAAAATGACAGTCGTGGACATGCTTATCCCCGATAAAGTGAACGCAAGCATTTTAAGTGTCGTACGTTAGTTTTTAGGTGTTTCTCTTTTGAAACTGGATATTTAAATTACAAAAGCAATGATTTACCGTAACCTATCCCTTTATAACATCAATTCTGATATCAATGAACACGTCTGCCCATTTCTCACACCTCCCAAAACAGAAATCAAACGATCAAACAAACATACAAACAAACAAACAAACAAACACACCAACACACCAAACGTGGTTTCCTTGTTCACTGCTGGTTCGTGAAGTCAATATTTTCTGACAGTCTATTGTATAAAACTACTGTTTACAATCTTCGTTTACGTTGGTGATACTCTGTTCCATTTTGTTCTGTATTGTGTATTCCCGTTAAAAATTGTCTAAACTACTATAGGTTACTTTTGTTGCTAACACTCTTACAGGCCCAATTTGTCTTCTTGTTTGGGGGGTTGGGTTGGAAACCCCCCCCCCCCTCTTCCGAATTGAAAAATGCAGGAATGACACTAAATTAATAACTGATGGTTCTGAGGTTGTTTCCAGCTTGTGGGAATCCATCCGAGGCCTGACGCTTGTTTTCCTGTGCAACTTTGTTTATAATCTCGTTGGATACAACAATTGCAAAATTTAATGTTTTTAATAACAGAGCTTTTAATTATTTCCTTTACGTATAACTAAAGTTGTAACTGAAACACTGTGTTTTAGTATACCATCGGCCTATATTGAAACTTGCAATTTATATAATATTTACGAAATAGTTCTGATCAGTACAACGGCAATGTTATCGATATTTTATATTTCTTTTATCATTAACCAGTATTTTATTTGGGTGGAGTTTTATTTCAATAAAGAAACCGAACATTTTAACCAGTCATAATGTTGTATATTGCTTGTTATGTATTTCCCCATATATCAGAAGACTCCTTAGTTCTAAAAAGAACTGTCCTGCCTAAAGGCACTTCCTGGTGGGGTAGGAAATCCGCCGGGAAACAACTCTGTACTTTCCCTTCTAAAGTAGTTCAATTTGTGAAAATACTTTTTAAAATTTGTATTTTTACTCACGTCAATGCATCTACAACATCAGGGTTAGTTTGAGCCTGCGTTTAAAAAAGAACCTTATGTGGGCGTTTTAGAAACTTCTTATGGACTCAGTTGGCTTACAGTATTTTTGGACCCTGAACTAGCAAAATGCCTACGTTTCGAGAAAAACCCAGGTATTTTCGAAACGACGAATAGAATGAGCAGGCTAACAGTATTTTGGGACCCTGAACTAGGAAAATGCCAACGTTTCGACAATACCCAGGTATTTTCGAAACGGCAAACTGAACTAGCAGGCTAACAGTACTTTTGGATCCTGAACTAGGAAAATGCCTACGTTTCGAAAATACCCAGGTGTTTTCGAAATGGTAAATTGAATTAGCAGGCTTTCAGTATTTTTGGATCCTGAACTAGGAAAATGCCTACGTTTCGAAAATACCCAGGTATTTTCGAAACGTAGGCATTTTCTCAGTTCAGGCTTTAGAAGCCTGCTAATCGCTCCCCGCAGTTTCGAAAATACCTTGGCATTTTCGAAACGGTTTAGAATTAGCAGGCTTTGAAGCCTGAAAGTCAAAAATGACTACGTTTCGAAAATACCCAGGTATTTTCGAAACGTAGGCATTTTCTCAGTTCAGGCTTTAGAAGCCTGCTAATCGCTCCCCGCAGTTTCGAAAATACCCAAGGTATTTTCGAAACGGTTTAGAATTAGCAGGCTTTGAAGCCTGAAAGTCAAAAATGCCTACGTTTCGAAAATACCCAGGTATTTTCGAAACGTAGGCATTTTCTCAGTTCAGGCTTTAGAAGCCTGCTAATCGCTCCCCGCAGTTTCGAAAATACCCTAGGTGTTTTCGAAACGGTTTAGAATTAGCAGGCTTTGAAGCCTGAAAGTCAAAAATGACTACGTTTCGAAAATACCCAGGTATTTTCGAAACGTAGGCATTTTCTCAGTTCAGGCTTTAGAAGCCTGCTAATCGCTCCCCGCAGTTTCGAAAATACCTTGGGTATTTTCGAAACGGTTTAGAATTAGCAGGCTTTGAAGCCTGAAAGTCAAAAATGACTACGTTTCGAAAATACCCAGGTATTTTCGAAACGTAGGCATTTTCTCAGTTCAGGCTTTAGAAGCCTGCTAATCGCTCCCCGCAGTTTCGAAAATACCTTGGGTATTTTCGAAACGGTTTAGAATTAGCAGGCTTTGAAGCCTGAAAGTCAAAAATGCCTACGTTTCGAAAATACCCAGGTATTTTCGAAACGTAGGCATTTTCTCAGTTCAGGCTTTAGAAGCCTGCTAATCGCTCCCCGCAGTTTCGATAATACCTTGGGTATTTTCGAAACGGTTTAGAATTAGCAGGCTTTGAAGCCTGAAAGTCAAAAATGCCTACGTTTCGAAAATACCCAGGTACTTTCGAAACGTAGGCATTTTCTCAGTTCAGGCTTTAGAAGCCTGCTAATCGCTCCCCGCAGTTTCGATAATACCTAAGGTATTTTCTAAACGCAGGCATTTTCCTAATTCAGGATCCAAAAATACTATATGCCTGCTAATTTTATTCACCGTTACTAAAACGCCCACTTAAAACGAACCCTGATGTTGTAGCGCCACCAATTGGCGGTAAATTTCTCGACTGCAGAGAATCGCCGAAGACGGAGCAAGGTTCTGAAACTGGACCACGGCGGGTGTGTATTTTAATCATTGTAAAGCCAACCATAAAAGTATTCTGCCAAGAAAACATCTATCAAGGTATGTTAAAGAAAACGAAAACAATTTATTGCGTAGTTATTTCAGTAATTCATAACAGTATACGTAATTTATTTACAACACAAATTGTAACGGGCGTCATATTAAAACTAGTCAAATGAGTGTAGTCACACTTAGTGCAGGGAATGCAGACGACAACCAAGTCTATACTCTATTTGATATTTCTACATCAGGACCACAGTTGTGTTTGAATATTTCCCTTCGGGAACCCACCATGGTGTGATTAAGTTGTCAATAAGATTGATCACCATCTAGACCCAGTAACTTGGGTGCTGTACAGAGCTCCCCATTTACTGGGTCTAATCGCCATCAATGCCTCCCATTACCTGTATCCAATGATCCCGTCCAACATCATTAGATCATACGGTATACCATTACCTTCCTTGCAAACTCTTGACCATCACTAGCTGCACTCAGCTTTATGGAAGTTCCTTCTTTCCCGGAACAGTCACGCTCTGGAACTCACTTGTGGTGTTAGCCGCCCCAACCTTCAGAGGCCTTCAGGGGAGGAGTTGCATCAAGTCTATATAATCAGTAGCCCAGTTTGTAATGCACTTTGTCTAGCACCAGTTGAGTTCCAGTTGTCTAGTCTTCATCACCTTCAGTTTCTTCAGTTTTGTTTTTCTGATAGCACTTTTGTGTCCGATCTGCACAACATCAAGAATCAAGCACCCTTGGCCTAGTAATGTTCTCACTTAGGGATTCTTCTTCTTCTTCTTCCGTAAAAGTACAGTCCACCATCTGGTGTATTACGTACTGTGATTGTTGTGTGCATGCGAGGGTGTGGATATGTACAGTGCAGGTGGGTGAACAGTGAACGTAGAATGCGGCTAAAAACAGCTCAGGCTGACCTAGCGGAGCTGGACTGACTGTACACCCTGCTCAAAGGCAGTGGACACTATTGGTAATTACTCAAAATAATTATTAGCATAAAACCTTGCTTGGAAACTAGTAATAGGGAGAGGTTGATAGTATAAAACATTGTGAGAAACAGCTCCCTCTGAAGTGACATAGTTTTTGAGAAAGAAGTAATTTTCCACAAACTTGATTTCGAGACCTCAAGTTTAGAATTTGAGGTGTCGAAATCAAGCATATTAAAGCACACATATTCGTGTGACAAGGGTGTTTTTTCTTAATTTGGAAACGATTTCAATGTTGGAATAGATTTGGTTTTAATCGAAATATCGATATATAGCGATATGGATTAAGTATCGCAATATCGCGATGTATTTCCTAGCTGAGACATCTTGCACCCCATAGGTTTGGAGTAAACCAGAAGAATAGGTCATTAGAACACCTCTCTTATGCTATGACTGTCTCTTCTACAACTTTCACTGGGAGTTTGAAGACTGATGATGTCAAATTTATTGAATCGCGATTATATCGAATATCGCGATTGTCGGCGATATATCGTGAATAAAATAACTCGAATAAATCTATTCTTTAACTCTTTAACTCGAGTTAAATCTATATCGCCCAAGCTTACTGCACAGGTGTTCAAGCGGGTTTTCTAAAAACTCGACCACACACCCCAGCATTTATGAGGTTTGAACCTTATGCTGGGCTGTGTGGTTGAGGTTTTTTTTTTAATACTGAAAATTTTCAAGAGTTAAAGGTTACCTTCCCTAAAATGGAATTGTTGCACAAATTAGAAAGATCATGGAGGTAGAATTCTACCTCCATGGAGAGATGAATAAACTGTACACCTACCCTGGCCCTAAAATGGGGTCACCAGAACCCAGGGGCATAGCACTTTAATTAGGGAATAAAAGGGTAGCGACGAGTTCTTCAACGTACGTTTAAAGCCGGCAGGGTCGGCGGCCGGCTCGGGCCTTTATCGCACGGCAACGACCCTGCAAGGAAACGGACGATGAAGATCGAGTCGCTACTCTTTTATTCCCATTTATAAATGCCCTTTTGTTAAAAAACGTAAACAAACACAGTTATAGACACTTTAACAATTGAAAACTGGAAGTTTGAAATATTTTTATCCAAAACTTTTGAAGAATTCTGTTCAAGGCGCATGGGTTGTGTGTACGCGCGCGCTTAGATTACGCGCTGATAGGTATGATTTGCGCGTTCCGCGTGATAATCTTGCGCGCCCGACACGCGGAAGCCAGCTCAGTGTGCATAAACAGAGCTCCAGTGTGCATTAACTTAAGGTTTATGCACACCCACGTGACGCGCTCTCCACCAATAGGAGTAGAGAAACTGTCTGGGGTATTTATGAATTGTTGTTAATGAAGCATGAACAGTCTATTAAAGCCTCTGCACATATGTAGGTAGGTCAGCCCTTGTACTTGATCAAATGTTCCCACTTTTTTCCAGGGATCACATGCAAAGCATTAAATTGGTGCTCGAATTATAATGCCTCTTGAAAAAATTCTCTGAGACTGTCGTCCCCACTCTCCCCAGAACCCAGGTCACAACACCAAAACTAGTTCCTTTTTTTCACACCAAAGATCAAGGGATTTCTTTTAAAGAAAAAGACCAAGAATGGTCTGTCCTCTTAGGGAAAACCAAACGACATGTGTTGGCATATTTTACAATGCTTAGTAGTATGTAATTGTAAACATGTAGTAACATTCTTGTTTTAAGGAGGTCTTGCTGGGTTTACATAAGGAGGTCTTTGTAATGGCACCCTGTTTGATAGATGCCGGTGGCACCACAGGGTCTACACCACGGACCATCCACTCACTAAAGAGGTCCATGGTTTGACGCCCTTGCCAACTCACTCCTGTAAAAACAAGCCTTTCCCTGACGAGCCTGAACCTGCGCTATTCTTTAGCTTGTCACCAGGGTCCTGCTGGTAGTGTTTTGTTGATTTAGTAGGGAAACTATTGTCACTTTCAAGTTTACATCAAACACTTTGCTGATAATTCTGCACCTAAGGGGGGCTCAATCTATGCAAAGGATTTCTTTGGTGTAGGTTTAAGTCTGATATCTCAGGGGGATATTGCCAATTGCAAAGGTAGATGTAATGTTTGTGTTTTGCATAATATAGTGAGACCTTTGTGCTGAGTTGGTTCCCACACTCTTTTATAAAGCTTGCTGCTTTGCGGCACACAACAGATTTAGTGTGTGTGTGTGTTCATTTTGATTTTAAGTTATTGGCTAGGAATTTTACAGAGGCTAGGCTAAATGGCCTCCAAATGTTTCCCCTATGCTAGGCCTATACTTTAAGATTTTCCAATGAAAGTATTCTTCACAAAAAGGAATGGCCTAAACTACCCTCTTAGAAATTAATTACAGATCCTGGATTAGGATACTGTCACTGGAACTGATCTTGTTTATATTTATTTTAATTATGTGCACCTAGGGTGAGCCGAATCAGTAAAAACTGTGGACCCAAGAAATTATAGCAAAATAATCATTTGAAGTGATAAATAAACACATTATAAAAACAATAAAATTGAAGTAAAGAGAAGCCAAACAAAACTTACAGTAAAAAAGACCAAAGTAAACTTAAGAACAAAAATGGATATAAAATCTAATGAATAAACCACTCAGTGTACATCTAGCAAAGTATTTTGAGCAACGCTTGTGAACAAAGTGCTGAATTGAGATTTTTTTGCAATCTTTTTCTATATAAAAGTCCTTCTGTCCTCAAGCATGCCATCTCGAAAACCCTTAATCTCTGTTCATCAGCTTTCTTTAGTGTCCATGTTTCGGAGATATTCTTACCTTCCTTAAATAATCTGATTTTTGATTTGTTTGCCCTGATGAGAATCTGAATTTGTTTATTGAAATAGTCTTAAATTTAAAGTCTATTGCCCTTACCACAAGATTTGGCCCACCCCTTCTTCTAAATAAAATTGTCTTACTTTTTCCAATGTCCAAATGTCATGCCTGTTCAAGACAGATTACCAAATATGATCAAAATATTGGTTTAACTGTACCATAAACCCTTTTCTTTAATCGCCACAATAACAGTGGCTCGTCACCAGAATCTCGGACGTCCTTTTAAAATCTGTTTGAATAATTTGTGCAGTGATTGTGCTCAGCTGCAGGGAGCACTATCCGTAATAATAAAATCAGATGGTTTGGAGTTAGTGGCATCTGATACCACGTTGGAAATGCTTACGTGTTGAAGCGTTGAAGAATTGCAATTATTAAGAGGGAGTGCTGGCATGAGGTTGGACAACAATCTTGAGTGCACATCCATAGGATGAGGTCTGTCTTATTTTAGCATGTGTTTTTTCACTTTTTTGACAAACATTTGATTTGGCAATTTGTTTGAATAAGGATGTTGATACTGTGAGTAAGAAATACAAGCCTATAACTTCACATTCTGACACAAGGGAAAAACAGTTAGTGTCCAGGTAACCTGGTACATCTCATGTTTACTAAAGAGCCAAAGAGCCTGTACTTTCTGCAGGCACATTTACACATCAGCTAAATGGAAGAAAACAATTAATCTTATGTTTTTGGAGATTCCACTATTTGATCATATTATTTGATGAGAAGAAAGGGGGCATGTGTCAAAACTTGTTTGGCTGTTACTTTGACATCACCTAAATTTATGTTTTAAAAAATTATGACTCAAAATGTACAAATTTCCCATTATGACCAGTGTAGTATCTTGCCTGCCAGAAATGTCATGGAACGTACAAAGTCACCCTTTTTGTGAACAAAAGTTATGATTTATAGGTCACCTCATTGTGAGATGTACATTTTGTACTGGATCATTTCAAGAGCATCGAGGCAATGGAGGAAATTGCTTCCATTTCCTGCTCTGAAGTACTGGGCTGGGATCATATTGATGTTTGCATTATTTGTTTGTGCTTGCATCATTTTGTTTCAGTGAGCCCTCCCTTTTTTGGAATAATTTCATGTAGAACTGGCAGATCACTCCTTGGTAGAATTTGTGCTAGTTTTGCATCAATGTAGGCCTACATTAACTTTTTTTGTAAAACACCCAGCATAGGTTAGGGATTCACAAGGGAAGTCCCTAAGTGATTGGAGTTATAGGATTCAGACCTGAGTAGTGTTCCCATAACGACTGTGTGTATGCATGACGTAACATACAATGGCAGCGTTTCACTCATGAAAGGACACGCGTCACTGCTGTGTGTCATTCTATTCCAGTGATCTTTCAATTCCCAGAAGGATTTCCATGGATGAGAGATTAACGTTAAGCCATCAAAGCTACACCTTTCCAACCACAACAATTCCCTTTTACAAATTGAACTTGCCCGTCATGGCTCATTGTTCTTCTATTAGATACTGCAGCTTGTGCGTGTGGGGATATAATAAAGTAAATTTTTAAAGAGAATTTTAGTACCGTATGTGAAGTAACATTTAAGGGGATCATATATTTTGCCCCATATGGTACAGTTGTTTGTTCTCTTTGAATTACACAGCTTTTGCATTATATTGCAGACGCAAATTGGTGATAAATGGTCTGCATTGTTAAATTGATACTAAATTCTAATTATTTGTTTATGTGATCCAATGTAAAAAGTTGCTCAAATTATATGAAGTGAGGCACTGATTATAACTGTCTTTCGAATGTATACCCATTTGAAAGGTGCAAAGTGAGTTGTTCTGCCAAACAAGAACAGAACATTAAAATTATAAATTGTAAATTTTGTATGAGGGCTGCACCCGGAGATCATTATTGATGGTGGATCGGTAAAAAATACATTATCCACATGTGAAGTTTTCAATTGCATTTATTTCAATAAAATATTTCAAGTTGGTTGATGTGTGGAGGACCCGAAACTAGGGAAACATGTAGTTTAAAAAGCAATTGGAGTCCATTGTGTATACTATGTAACTACCAGAACATGGTTGGAACCCACTGCAATACTAACTGAGTGCAGTGAATCACTACAGAGTGGACAAGATAATTATAATTGTTAAAATGAAACCATGAGTAATATTGGCACACATAATCATTATTGACCACAGCCATCCTGCTACGCTACTGTATGTATGCTGAAGGGTCCCATTAGTCAACTAATATGATTGGGGGCATCCCTTGGTTTGTGTGACTGTGAGTGTATTCATGGACCATACCACTCTGAGGGCGAGAGGGGGGTAGCACTTGGGTCTGATAGTAGCGCTGACAGGTTATGTTGGTGCACTGCACTCAGATGTATTTACAATGCGGACAAATTAACATTTCAAATGACATTGAAATGTATTCAGTAGTTGCATCCTGAATTCATGCAAAGGATGACGATGTAGTGAGGCAAATTCAACCATGCCACTATAGGCTTTGCTTTACCTTTTAAAGAGTGAAGAAGGGAAGTTTTTTACTCTTCTTGTAAATACAAGGTTAATTAAAATCTCTTTCCGACTATGATATTATTTATTTTGTACACTAAAGTCTGACACTGTTTGACCATTGACAGTGTTAATTTTGAAGGCAAGTTTGAAAAAATAACTGAATCATTAAGAGTTTGTGAAGAACCTTTTTTCACCAAAGAATTTCGCTATTTCTCCCCTTATTTTACGCATGTTAAACCCTCATGGGCTCAGCATACCAGCCATTCTAAGCCGCATAATGAAATAACTCCATGGTAGAGTGAGTTCACTCAATTTAAACAGCCTTGGGTTACAAATTTAGAAACTGTCAATTGGACGACCTTGGACTCTACATTACAATACAAGAAAAGTGGAACGGTACAATAGGTAGATGTACCAGTATCCCATGGCACACATGGTGTATCCGGCATGCTGCTGGTTTAGTTGACTTAAATGCAGTCATGCATTTTTAATATGGATCATGCTCCAATACAGCTGAACCGCATCTCTCACCACCAGGCTTATTACATCTCTGTCCTTACTCTATGTTACAATGATGTACTTTCAGAGCATGGGGGTGGGTCATACTATACTCAATGTACAAATTTCCCTCTTCCCTTTTATCCTATTCGGCTAGTTTGAGTTTCTTAAAGACGGCTTTGCAATTTCTCCCACCATCTTGTCCTTGTAAACAGCGAGGCTATTTAGAAGACCCTTGAACTGAAGTCATTGTCCCCTCTAATCCATTGAGCTAAACCATTGTGAAGAATTCAGAATGGAATAGTCCATAATGGTATGGCCCTACTGATGAACGAGCTAGAGATGATGTCATCGCTGGGAAACCTCCAGCGTGGAACTGTCTCTCTTCTGTCTTGATTGCTTTTTTTCACCGGCATGTGTGTGTGTGGGCGATTTTCTGGTTGACTGTGAATGCTTACGTGTATGAATAGAGAAAGGTGTATTTGAATTGAGGTGTATGCGGTTTAGTTCAACGGTTCTGTCGGTTTCGAGTTGGATTTGTTACTTTCGAGTTTCGAGTTGGATTTGTTACTTTTGAGTCTCACACTGGATCTTTCCTTGGATTTAAGAAACAGTTGAATTACAACGAGAGGTATGTTCACAAATAGTTTAGTAGCCATTATATTTTTATATTATTTAAAAAATATGATAAAATGTGTTCTGATGTAACATGAAGGTAGAATCTATTTCTACCTCCATGGATGTAATGATAGTGGGGGTTCGGGGTTGCTTATGTAGTTGTATAAATCCACAAATACAGTAAGAAAATAGCCTGTTAACCTAAATGTACATTGTGTTATAATTGAACTTGACTGTCGCTGTCAGTACACAG
The DNA here is from genome assembly GCF_902459465.1 of Asterias rubens. Lineage (NCBI taxonomy): Eukaryota > Metazoa > Echinodermata > Asteroidea > Forcipulatida > Asteriidae > Asterias > Asterias rubens. The sequence continues at coordinate 19,316,337 of NC_047062.1, read as the reverse complement.
TGGTATTTCTATTGATCAATGTTATTATTTATTACAGTTCCTTGAGTTTATTCTTCTCATTGTATTGATGTCGAGGATATACACAGTAGTGGTACATAGGGAATCCTTCCTTCCTGTAAAACACCTCTCAAGGTTACACAAACCATAGAGCAAGGAACAAACCATAGAGGAATAACCACAAGCATTTACTGTATGTCAATGAACTGTTCTCAAGAATCAGCACACCATATGTGGACATTGCCTCCTACAGTAGGTATTGCTGTGTTTCCATGGGTCGGTCAGTAATGAGATGAATTTAAAGTTAATATACACTGTATAAATGGGATTGATTCAAAGTTTGCCACACTACGTATACTCAGGCACTACAATGCAATAATTTTGTATAGCCTATTCTTGTAGGGACCATAGTACGTACATGTAGGCCTATACCTTCTTCCATACAGCGACAAATACAAGGCTGTAATAATGAAACATTGTCAAATTTGTTTGTAGTGATATTAAATTGTGTGATGCGCGTTGCTTTATATTTAAGGAATAGTTTATGACTACAATCGCATTCCTTGCTTTCACAATTCCCGTACCATCATTAGTTTTATTATGGAGGGTTACGTTCATCTCAACTAATAAGTTGTGCTTATAAATAATAATGTCTTTAAATTCACAATAATGAAGATCCAGAGTAAATCAGTAACCAATGTTGACGAAACTGTAAAATTGTACACCGAGAATTTGTCTTATCTGGGTGTGCTCCGACCATGTGAGAATATACTTCATGCTGTGTAGGAGTGCTGTTTAAAATCATGAGATCTAAAAGGAGTCGAACAGTCAGGGAAAGTTCAACATACAAAATACGCGTAGACTCACTGCCTATTCCATAGCACCAAATAAATTAAGAGCGGGTGAAGTTCTTATAAATTAATAATCTCAACAGTTCTACACAAGAAAATGTTATCACATGGTGTAACACTGACGTTGTGGCAGAGCGGATAAGAGCATTGAACTTAAGCTCTAGTGATTCTGATGAGCAGAGTTTGGGTTCATGTCCCAGTCATGACCCTTGTGTCCTTATTAAGCAAGACATCTTCAAACCATAGCATCCTTCGTCCTACAATTGTAAAGTGAAGCCGTATGTGTAGGTCCTGTGTGTTGTGTAATGCACAAATACACAAGAACACAGTATATTTATCGCAAAGATAATTGCCATCGTAGGTCTCATAAACTTCAAAATGTAACATGCCTTAAAGACACTGGACACTATTGGTAATTGTCAAAGATCAGTCTTCTCACTTAGTGTATCTCAACATATGCATAAAATAACCAACCTGTGAAAATTTGAGCTCAGTTGGTTGTTGAAGTTGCGAGATAATAATGAGAGAAAAAAACACCCTTGTCACATGAAGTTGTGTGCTTCTAGATGCTTGATTTCAAGACCTCAAATTCTAAATCTGAGGTTTCGAAATCAAATTCGTGGAAAATTACTTCTTTCGCGAAAACTACATCACGTCAGAGGGAGCCGTTTCTCACAATTTTTTATACTATCAACCTCTCCCTATTACTTGTTACCAAGTAAGGTTTTATGCTAATAATTATTTTGAGTAATTACCAATACGAAAACAAATTCTGAGTGCTTTGAGATTGCCATCGGGTGTGCTACGTATACCATGCATCAGATAAAATGTTACAAAGAAAGATCCTGGAGTGCATTCCCCTTACTCAATTGGACATTAAAAAGGTCAGACAGACAAGGCATCCCAGTTATTAGGATAGCTCCATGTTATAACGCACTGTATACACAATGCTCATCATAAGCTCACACTCTATGCAATGTACAAAAAGAACACAGGCGCTGACTACATTACATACAGTGCCTGCAATTTAATCAGTTTGACAAGTGCATCTGAGAGGTTACGTTGCCCTCCACTCCTTCTGCATGGTTGAATTCCATCAGAGTGACCCCAGGGTGTTTTTGGCATGCTGGCACTGAGAATCAATACATTATCCTCCACTGGGAGAAAAAAAATAGTCATGGGTTTGGTCATCCAACATGGAATTTATAATTTAGCTATCTGGAGAGGTTTTAGCAGGTGCATAAGAATTGACCTTTGTGTTGAGGACAGATGTGAAGTTTTTTCTTTAATTACCACTATCTGTTAATTAATTGATAACGTTATTTATGAGTTTTGGTTAATTTACTTGTGCAATCAACATAACATGACAAGTAGTACCAGTGCTGAGATTTCAGTTTGAACAGTTTAGGTAATTTATTCCTACAGTGTTCACAAAATGTATCAAATTTTAAAAAGAATGAAACTGCAGAGAAGCCCATAAGAAACACAGCTTGGAAGAATGTGGCCTAATTTACACATAATATATGTTATTAACTAATTAAGTTAGACAGACTTGTATCTCTGGGGTAAATAATATAGGCCCTACATTTTCACATTATTGTTCGTCTACGATACATTCAGCATTCAGGTTAGTGCATCGCTCTTCCACTGTCATGGAAAAATCCTTGACACAATTACAAAATGAAGTTTAATATACGCATACAGTATAGTAGAGCAAGGACTATCCGTAATGAGTACACGGACATAGTTTTGTCTGTCATGTGCAGCACATGTTCAGTTTGTATGATGCAGTCTGTAAGGTGCAATGTGATGCTCATTTTTGTTTTAATTCAAAGCCAGCTGTTGGTTATTATATTCTGCATGAGCTTGTGTTCAGAAGAGACAGTTTAGGCAGGGGTTGATAGAAGGTCAAGTAAATGGCTGATAAAGACATATCTGGAGCATTTATAGCCACCATATGTGTGATGGCGTACAGCACAAATAATGTGTATCGCAATCAATATTAGGGTACTCAATGTAGAATCTACATGTATTAGCAATACCGTTGACTCCGTTGAGCATCGCGTGCAGTGCGACCTTTGGCAAAGTATGGTACAAGACAGGAATGGTAAAATTTTACAAAAGTTCAATAACACTACAGGTTTCCTTGATTTTCTTCCACCTTTAACCAAAATGGTATTTATGAATGAATAAAAGAGTAGTGACTATTTAAAATATTACAGGGTCATGGTTGGCAATAAAGGACATTGACATTGACTCTGTACTTCATCTCACAGCCATGACCTTGCCAGTTTTAAGTGGCCATTTAAGACCTTGCCTCCACTCTTTAAGTCCCCTAATAAAAATAATTCAAGCTATTTGTGCTAAACCTGTTTACGTTGCAGTTTATTTCTGTAAGAAGAACATAATTTATGAGGAGGGGTACTGTTAAAGAAGAATTCATGTTTTCAAAGCTCTTCCTTTCTTAAAATCAAATAACCTTGACTACTTCCCGTCTAAGTTTTTTTTTCTTCCCTCGTTTATGTGCTACAAGCCAGCAACAAATTTAATTTAACTGTGACCTACTTTTGGTTAGAAACAAGGGGATGATGAACTGCCCTTTGTAAGATGAACCTGACGAAGTCCTTAATTAATTGATCAATTGTTACCTTGACCAGCCACCCACACACATCCATACAAATTACGGTTTGTAGTAAACAAGTCAACAACTGTTCAGTCCCTCTAATTCTAACAATTGAAATTACCTTTGTAAATTAAGTCTTATTTCTGACCTTGTGGGTTGGTTTCAATTTGGTATCTTATTTCTTTACGTTCATGTATATGGTTCACATTGCTTTCACTTTAATTGACAATGACATTTACATTGTAGTTTGTACACACACAGATGAAGTAAATTAGTTTCTCTCACAGTGTATGAATTTAAAAATGTACACACATTAATTAAAAATTAGGGTTGGTTCATTTCTTTTGAGAACATCAGTTTCAAAGAAGAAAACCAAAGAGAGAGCCAGTGGTGTTTAAGATCCACGATTTGCAAATTCTATTTTTTAAAGGTCATTGCATCAGTTGCCCTGTCTTGGCCTTGGTGCCCATAATTATTATTCCAAGGGACATGCTAATTTGGGGAGTTTACTTGCCCAGCCAATGATAATATTCAATTTTTTTAAATAATATTCCAGACGTATTTTTTATCTGTGTAAAAACCAAGCTGTGAAAATCGTTACAAATATTTACCTTGAGCTTATGGCACAATGCATTTTCTCTCTCACCCTTTATTGTATTTGTTTGTCACAAAAAGGATTAGTTGATTGATTGATTGATTGATTGATTGAAATGAATCACAAACTGACGAACAATGTTCTTGCTTTCCCACAGTATTGAAATGAAACTGAAGGGATTCTATCTGCACATTATTGGATTTTATTTAGTTTCCATTCATGATTTTGTTCAGAGATTTGTCAGACAAGTCTGAAAAAGAAATGGTGATCATGAAAAAGTTTGGCACCCCCCCCGAACAAAGATCTTGACAAAATGGGGACAACACCAACATAGGGCCAGGTAGCTCAGTTGGTAGAGCGCCGGCACGTTAATCCGGAGGTCGTTGGTTCGAATCCCACTCTAGTCAATTCGTTGTTCAACCCCAAAAATCATTTTGAAAAAAAGTTTGTGTGTGTTTGGAGAGAGGGTTGATTTCAGATAAATTGTGAACCTCACCTCACTCAAACATTCATTCAAGGCTCAAATTTTACACTGGACAACTGGCGAATGATTTCAGTATTGGGCCAGTAAGCTTTTTAGACAAGACAAGTTCAGTGATCTTGTTTTTGTTCTTCTAAATTTTCCATCATTGTCTCAAAAGAATGATGTTCAATTGTTTGAGTTTCACGATACATGTATCTCTCAGTCTGGTGAGAATCGCCCATAAAACAGTTTTAGATAAAATTTCTCAAACTAGTGTATTGTTCAGAATGAGACAGTCTAGATGAAAAAACTCATTTTAGTTCTAGTCTATCCTCATTTTGACTCTGGTCTTGTTGTGATTAAAATCCTGTTCCGGTAAAGATTCTGAGCTACAAGTCCTGCGGCCTGGTGGATTCCCCCCCCCCCCCAGATTCAATCTCTGACGTACTAACCAATCAATCTGATAACCATTAATCTGTGAATCATTATCAAGCTATTCCATTGGTACAATACACAGTATGGACAACTTTAAATGTTTACACAACACTTGTACTTTGTATGCGCTGTGTCCTTCAGAGCAACCATCCAATCCCATTGCTTCTGCTGGCATTTCTGGCATCCTTGGCCCCATTAACTCCCAATAGGGAAATAGCGACACATTCAAATGCTCCTTTATTAGTAATTTTTTGTTCACTAGAAGTATGTAGGCACTGAGGCTAGACTGACATGTACACGCTCCCAATTACATAGGTCAGGTAGTGCTTCACATTTCTTCAAGTACTGTACTGTATGTGCAACACTGTACTTCTAATTTATAGAGTAATGTTTAGTGTGAATAATTATTTGTGAAAGAAAAGGTGTACTTCCGCAGTATTATCCAGTTATTTTGGTGAGTTTTATTGTGTCCAAAATTATTTTGTGATATGACTGATGGCTGTAAATGTACTCATTTTGATGTGAATTTACACATGTAGTGTAATGTACATTATTCCAAGTTCATTTTGATGAAAATTAACAGGCAAAAATTAACAGAGTTATTAACTGTACAGTGTGGCAGCTCCATGACGATATTCTGGTTTACTAAAATGTAAATAAATACTTTTTTTCTGTCTTTCTTTTTTCAGAATTTAATAACAGCCAAAGCCCAGTGTAGTTGTTAACATCCACGATGTCAACACGCACACCCGTAAAACTTTCGAGACAGTCCTCTAAGCCTAAGACAAAGCAGGTGACGGGGATGTCATCGCCCCTCTGTAGAAAGAAGCGTTCGTCGCCCAGGTCAGATGAGAAGGTGGCTCGACCCAGGAGACGTCTGGCAGTCGGGACGGATAAGCGACGAGACGGGGGGAAAAGACACCAGAAGGATGGATACGATGAGATTGCTGCTGTGGCTGAGTGTGAGGTTAGTGTACAAGCTTCGAATCCATCAAAATCAACAATTACGCTCGGTTCCTGCGAATGCGAATGCGAAGCGAATTTTGATGTCACAGCGCTCTAACCCTACTCCGATAGTTTTGCAGGAGCTGAGCACATTTCAAGCGAATTATTCGTTGCGAGCTTGTGACGCCAAAATTCAAATCACATGCACGTTGGCAAGAAGTATGAACCGGGGTTTTGGCTCCTCTTTTGGTTTGGTAAATTTACAATATACTATGTATACCTCCATGAATTTTCAAAACTTGGGGAAATTGTGGACCTTAATTTTTGAGGTTGTTGCCGTAGGCACGCTGAGTTGAAAACTAAGTCCTCTGAATTTCTTTATCTGGTGTTGACAACGTGTTTTCAAAGCCCTCCTCTCTAATCTGGGGCATTCTAACTTTGTGAATTTGATCACAAGCCCCCCCCCCCCTGAATTGTTTATTATTTATCAATCAGCCCAATAAGCTAGCTTGTGATGCATGGAGAAGAACCCTGTGCATGCTTGGCTTGTGGACCAGGGAACCATCTTCAGTATGTTCTATGATCTTCAAGTGGCTCTGATATGTGTCTGTGAACCCTGAAGGGGTCATATTCAAGTTCATTCGGCAAAAAAAGTGTCTCAAAACATTTGTTTACATAACTTTCTCTTCAGATAATGTCTGTGAATAATGTTCTCACATCTTCATACATGTTAACAACGCAAGAAAATATGTTACTTGAAAAACTCTCAAATATTTAAATGTATTGACGGGTACTGCCTGCAAATATTTTAATGAACACAGACCACAGTGACGTTAGTAGTCTATAAAAGGATTAGTCATCCATCCAGAGAAGCTGAGTTAATTATTCATTGAAAACCTTCACAAAATATGCAATCCGGTTCCAGTTCCGCTTTTGATGCATTCTAATATATCTTAAGTGGCATGTAATTTTTTTTGTCTTGACCAATATTGTACATTATCCAGTTATGCAATTGTGTTATGCACCAGCTGATATTTCATAACTTGGCTGTCACATGAAGTTTGTAATCCTAATAATATCAGATACATTACTGATTATAACTTTTTTTCTGGTATGAGTTTCATTTACATGAAAAATGAGTGACGGAGACTTATGTTGTATGTACGTCATACAGCGCAAAGTAAACTCAATGCAAAATAAAGGTGAAAGCAAATTAACAAAATTCTCAGCAAAAATGTTTGACCAGTTGAAGTTGTTCATAACTTGCAACTGTCTGTCACATGTAGGTAAAGGTTTTTAAAATAATTTGAATTGAAATAAAAATAACAAATTGAATAAAACATTTCTTGGGTGCACATGCACATGGCATTGCTGATTATTTCTTTCTTAGCACAACTTTCATTAACATTAAAAAAAAAAAAAACAGACTTTCCAATTGTTTTGGTCCACACTGAAGGCATACATCCACTCAATTCAAATTAAAGATGAATACAATAATGATTATAGACAATTAGCGGCAGAAGATTTGCCCATTTAAACTTGTTTAGTTTACACACTTTAATGTTAGTTTTTTTTTATTTTCCCCTGGAAGGTGTATTTTGCAATCATGTTTTCAAACATGTTTTCATATTAATTGTGTACCATACATGTTTGTTCGTGAACTGGGCCAAACTTTCATAAAGCCTGTAAGCAAAAAGAATTGGTAAGCGCAGAAAAATCCCGCTTAATAGAAACTGGTTACTAGCCAACATTTCATGATGTTAACATTTTTGCATGTGGTGCCCCACTAATTTTTTTGGCCAAGCAAAATTTTCTGTTTTACAGCTACATGAATGGACCCTAGCCTTTAGAAAGATGGTGGTATTCATTAAGAGGTGATTCAAATAGTCATTAAAAAAAGGGGGGGGGAAACCAACTGAAATTATTGTCTCACAGATTGTCTGATCCCAAACAATTTTGTGCAATTCCATTCTGAGTTCTTGTTAAACCCTTTCAATCAAGCCCTATTTATAGTAATTGGAAAGGAAATTGTATTGAGTATTAGAATGAGGGTTGACAAGACGGGACATTAGAGGATTTGCAGCCAATCTGTCTGAATAATGACCAAGACTGTGTTGCAGCCAGGGGATTTCTTTGGAAGGGGATGAATAAAGAATTTTAGCGAAACTCAGTCTTGATGAAGTTAGAGGGGCGACAGGGGTGCATATTTTTAAACAGCCCTTCTGTGAGGGGAGGGATGGGTGATTTACTTTTGTTGGCTATATTTTGTGATGTGTCATGCACAAGGGTGTTATTGTGCATGCAATAGTGTGTGAATTTTTAATGTACACATGTATGCCTTGCTTTTAAATTAAAGTAAACAAAATAATAAGTTTGTGTTTTCTTCAGTTAAAGCCATTGGACACTTTCGGTAAACAGTATTATCCAAAGGCCCAGACTTCGTGTATCGCAACTTATAAAATAACAAGCCTGTGAAAATTTAGGCTCAATCAGTCATCGGAGTCAGAGAAAATAATGGCAAAACCCACCCTTGTTTCCGCACGTTTCGCCGTGTCATGACATGTGTTTACAATAAATCCGTAATTCTCGATATCGAGAATTGATAATTGCTTTAATGTTTTCTCAAAAAGTCAAGCATTTCATGGAATAATATTTCAAGAGAAGTCTTTCACCATTACCTTTCTTTTTCTTTATGTTTTTTAATGTAGGATTTCCATGCAGATCTAAACAGGCTGATCAACTGGTTATCCACCTCCATCAACCAATCAGAGCACTGCAAAGCCCCCTCTATTGACACACTCAGTATAAGAGTTCAACTGGAAAAATACCTGGTAAGTATTAGAAATAATGATTGAAATAAATAAATGAATAAATAAATAAATAAAAAATAAATAAATAACAGTTCTCTGTGAATACCCGTGACAATTCAGTCTGTCAAAAGACTGATTTGAACTTTCTCCAGTTTTGTTTAGCAATAGACCGTGCAAGTTTCATGTTGTATTCATTATATTTTGCATTAATGTGTGAAGAAGAAAAACCCCTCTCACGTTTCTCAATGTTCAATTAATATGTGCAAGACTTCCACAGTCTATTAATGGTTATTCAATATGAATTTCAGCTCTTAATTGCAGCATGTGTGAAGATTCTAAAAACATTTGCAGGTATTCACATCTATGATAATAAATAATTATTTATTAATTTTCTGGTAACTCAATATACACTTTGTTCAAAGGACAAAGTATGTACAGTTTGGCATGCTTTAAGTGTACAGACCATTTGTATGCGTACTGTATGTACATGTACAGTACGTTCATTTTATATCGTGTAGATCTGACATTACATGTAGTTCCTTCACTCACTTAACCTTTGCATGGTATGTAAAGAATCCTGCGCCTGAGGGAAATCACCAACCAAAATAGCAGTTTGATTTCTTTACAATCTTACCCTGGCTGTACTGAAGCCTTGTACTTATAAACTTGATCCACATAATACACTTAAAGGAAAGGTATTTTCATCTCTGGAGTAATCGTCGTAATTACTTCTCTCACTGAAGTCTGGGTTTTCCTTACAAGTCCTTCCTGTCTGAAAAATCCTGTGCATCTGTTTTTTACCTTTGACCGACTATGGGATGAAAAAATGAGGCTGTAAGCTGGGTCCAATTTCATAGATTTGCACACAAAAAATAGCTAAGCACAACAAAATTATGCTTACTAGAATAAGGTTAGCAGCGAAAAAATACCATGTCACTTGCCCAATACCTGACTGGTATTACCTGTTAACTTTTGCTAAGCACAAAATCTGCAATAAGAATTGTATGATGAAGCAGCTCTATGAAACTGGGCCCAGGGCCAAATTTCATAGAGCCTGTAAGCACAAAACTTGCTAAGCACAGAAAAGTGTTGCTTACTTGGAACAGGTTACCAGCCAAAATCATATTAAGTTTACATTGTTGTGACTGGTACCCCACTCAAAGTTTACTAAGCAAATACATTTTTCAAGCAGTTTTATCTGCTTAACATCTGTATGGATTTCATAGAGCTGCTAAGCAGAAATACTAAGCAGAAATGAGCAAAGTACCAGTCACAGTTTGTGATGTGTTAGTTTGGCTGGTAATCTTATTCTGATAAGCATATTTTTTTGTGCTTAGCTTGTTTGTGTGGTTAAGCAGGTCTGTGAAATTGGGCCCAGGTGAAATGGGTGTGTGCAACTCTGAACTGGGGCAGTTTTGAACATGTTGTTGACTTTGAGACCCAAGGGAGTGAGAGTTATTTCTAGAAGGGGAATGGGGGTCAGTGGCAGACCCCCATTGGGCTCTTAGCGAATCTAGAATAATCTACTTGTTGCCTACTCAGTTTCCTGTTAAAATTGAAAAGAAACGATATGAATCTAAGAAAAAGCTAAATTTGTGGGGGTAGTGTGAGTGGAAACCATGTGAGTTGCTTTAAATATAACACAGCGCTTCTGGTCTTATTCAGACCTTGGGAGCTGGTGTTGAAACAAGGCTATCAATCAATTCTAAATGTCAATGTTTTGAAAACAAATGTCTAGAATTATCTTAGTGTATATATTAAAGTGGATTATTTTCATCGTTAAACAGTTTGAAAAAGAAGAAAATAAAGAAGACAACTTTAATTAAAGCAAAACACCCACCACAGTGCTAATGTATAAAAATACGTAGTTTAAATTTGTTATTTATTTCTCAAATTTAAGTTAAAACCATGTAGGCCATAATGATATGTGTACATCGTTTATGGACACGTTTGTCATCCTTTTTGGGGTCAGGGTCGTGGCTGGTACATGTAGGGCTTACATAACGTGTAACTAATTGAGGAAACTTCAATTTCTATACACTTCATAACCATTCCTCAATAGAGAGTGTTACAAAAGAGTTTATTTACCCATTCAGGGACTTCATATTTACATACCCCATATTACCTATCCCTCAATTGTGAGTCTATTTCCTCTAATCAAAGCCAACAAGACTTCATATCAGTATATTAGGTTGATGTGATAATAGGCTTAGTCCAGCATCCAATGTAAATATCATTGCAATCATCCTGCTCTATAATACATCCAACTGATGAAATTATGGAAGTTTCTCAGTGTGTGGACAGAGTCGGTCTTCTTGACCCTGGCTCGCCCTTTGGCTTAATTGAATACCCAATGCTTTGACCATGGAGGATGGAAAACAAAGTACTCCAAAATGGTCTTTAAGTGTGGCTGACCAATAACAGATATTAATTGATGCATTATACACTGCTGATTCCCTAGTCAGCAGTTCTTGCAAAGTGAGCTAGTGATTATGGTTAAAAAAAATAATAAGCATTTTATTAATAATTGCAAAGTTGTAGGAAATATCTCTTTTATTATGAGTCTTGTACAGACATGTACATTTGTAGCAACAGTGCCGCCTCCCCCTCATTTGTTTATAATTATATACATTGGCTTAAATTTTTAGAACTCTTCCTTGCCAATGGGTAAAAAATTGTAATTTAGTAAGCTGAGTCTTTTGAATATATAGATCATTATTTCAAATAACATAAAATACTTCATCTTTAAAGCTCTTCACTACATTGTTTCTTGTCCCCAAACAACTATCCATAGATGTATTAATTCATTTTCTCATAAGTCCAGGGCTTTAAGGAAAACAATGAAAAAAGGATGTCCTCACAATCTGCTGTGGATTCTTTTGTTTTTTGAACACTTGGTGTAATGACACCCCTCTTACTGCATGCACATTCTTTTAACTTCATGCATTTAGACAGTACCTACGCATTGCATTTCTGTATTTACCTGGTACACACATGTTGATGTTGACCTGGGGAAAAAGTCACAGCCAATTCTAACTAAATATATGTATCATTTCCTGTGGAACCCAATCGGCTGTCCCTGTGCACAAAACTCTCATAACAACACTTGACAGTTACTCTTAAATATAAACCAAATCTATAATTTCCTCAATCAAGGCCTTTGCAATGGAGATACAGACACACCAGCACCAGAAGGACAGTGTGATTCTACGAGGGCAAGACTTCATCCATCAGTACCCCCAACTTCAGCCCAGTCTGGAGGCTACACTCCACTTGATTGCAGCCCAGTACCGGCTCCTTGAGGAGAGGCTAGACACCCAGTTTAGACAGTTGGAGGGAGCACTCTCCGTCCTGGAGACCAACACAAGATCAGAGTTGCAGGTAGTGTATTAGCTCGTAGTCCATGTTTGTTATGTACATGCGTCATCTTGTTGTCAAGTCAAAGTCTCATGTGAGCTGAGTCATTTTATACGCTAGTTCCTCCTTATACTTCGGACCCTTGCAGGGGGACTTTTTTTTTAGCCGTGGTCTTCACTTAGTTGGGAAAGCTTTAATCAAGTCATGTAGCTCTTATTGTGCTAGTGTTTTTTGTGTGACCCTTCCGCTGCAAATTGGATTTAAATAGCTGTTGTGGTTTCTTTTGCAAAGTTCCTTAGGTACATTACTAGGTAAGTAATGGTTTTTCTTCTTCAAACCACACATTGAATTTGTATGTAACACTTTCTACATGTTATGTATGGCCTTTTTTTTAAAGCGTATGATCAAAATGTTTTCAGGTTGTAGTTTTTGGACGGAGCGTTAATTGAATTTGGAGGATTTGTGGACCTGTCTGGCGGTCTTGTTGCATTTGGCTTATGAGGTTGGATGAGGATGGATGAGCGATAATTCAGACAGGGCAGACGTCTCTGTGTCTATTTCAGGAAGACTTCGACCGGTTATCTGCATTGTTATGTAGTTTGTATGCAGCGGCTTTCCCCCCAATAAGAGACTTCCTGCATGAATTTCCCCTTTGGTTTTCATACACACAGACGCAGAGTTTTTAAGCGTCCATGTTTGCTGTTGTCTGAACTGTGGGCGCCATGTGTTGATCTTGGTTATACCACTTCCTTCAAATGCACTTGGCTTGTTAATTTTCCATGGATGTACATTTAGAGAAATAGTCAAAAAACAGAAAAGAGAAAGTGTTTCGCGGTGAACTTAGCTTCCTTATCATTCAAGACAAGACATGAGAGTTTGATTAAGGTAGGATATCTTATTTGTAGAGTTTGCTGATCAGTTGGGATGAGTTGATCCAGGGGACCACCATTTAGTGGCACCTTGTTAAGCAGGGAGTTAGTAATCTACATGATGGCATGTTGATCCAGAGCAATGACACTAATTGGGCTTGTATGGTCATATACATACTTACACGACAACGTTATGTACTTCTAGAACAAGTTCTTGTACATGCCGGGTACATGAAATTGTGTCAGCCGGAAATGATGACATCGTCATGTACTGGTTAATTTTGGTGGCAAAATGATTTGAGATGTACCTGTAGGCGGTTTACCTTTCAACGTTGAGTGTACCAGTACATGTGTAAAGATGTCAATACTGCAGGTATGTGTAAATTTATGCAGGCGTGTTTGGACTTTTTATGCTCTTACTGCATAGATTTTTTTCCACTCTAGGAACCTTTTTACTCTTGTATTATGCATTAAAGTACATGTGTCATGTGTACGCCATGTCACATATAGAACCATGGTGACATCAAGCAGTTGAATATCTCAAAGGAGAAAATTTATTCAAATTTCAGTTTTCTTATCATTTTCTTGAGGATAATAATATAAAGCTAGCGAAGTTTTTTCTTGTGTTGTGCCAAAGTGGTTTGTTTCTACATTCAGTGCAGCTGGTTGCCTCCAAGTTGCCTAAAAAAATACCCCTGTGACATGGGAAAAAAAGGACAAAAAATGTACCCGTTTATTTTCTAATGAGAGATAAGTGGCTCATCCAAACATCTGCATTTCTTAGGTGCTTAGTCAGCAGGCTTTACCCTGGGACCAATTTCATGGCTCTGCTTACCACAAAATTCTGCACTTACGATCACTATTCCTCGCTTACTGTGCAAGTGCCAAATTTCTTCGCTAGCCTAGTAACGTGGAGTACACATGCAAACATGTAAAAATTTAAGTTGGGCCTAGGGCCCAATTTCATAGAGCTGCTAAGCACAGAAATTTGCTCAGCGTGAAATTTCTGCCTTTATAAAGACAGGGTTACCAGCCAAATTTCCACATGATTTTCAAGATGAGCAAAACATCAGCTGAGTACCAGTAACAAGCAATATGCAACAAATAGAAATTTTGTTGGTAATCCTGTTTTTATCAAGGAAAAAATTAACTAAGCAAATTGTTGTGCTCAGCAGCTCTATGAAATTGGGCCCTGATCACCGAATTGGACGTCTCTGTTACTTGACCTGTGTCATTTATGTCAAGCACAAAAAAAGTTGAAACATGATCTTCATTGCATCTTACCTTTCATTCCAAGTTGCATCAAAACAAAACACCACCAATCTGTCATTCAAGTTATAGTGCTATAGTTGCTAATTAGCAAATAGCTAAACCAACATTGAAACTAAAAAAAAAAAAATGATATGCCATTCTCTTTTACTTACATTTCACAAAGTCTCACTATAACTTAAAAACCATGAGACATTGTTGGTTTCTATAAAGAGAGTGATGAGTCACTAAAATTCTGAGCTAAACTCTGTTGGGATGTGTTGAAGCGATTATTATTATAAGCAGATGTGACAAGCTGTCCGTTGACACATCCTTCATGTATGGAAAAACACTTTATGGGGACTTTTGGGGTAAACAGGGGCCAAGTTCAAAGAGCTATTTTAAGCCACAAGTTAGCTTAGCATACAAACCATGCTGTGTAAATGCAGTGTGATACATTGCTTAAGTCTTGTGTGACGTCAACATGATTTTTGCTTAGGAAAGTTTAAATTGAATTGGATCCAAAGAGTGAAGACAAACCAAGTTCCTGGCCCAAGTTAAGACAATTCTGCTTAAGGGAAATTTCTTTGTTGAGCAGGGCATACAATTGTACCCAGGTCTGTTTGATGAAAAAAGCAAGTAGCAATTTATAGTACAATGTCCAACATGTTGTCTCTCACAAAGTTGTATAGAGAAGACATTTAGTCAAGGGGAATAACTTCTAGTGATATTTGTGACTCAACTACATATAAACTTAACGTTTTTAAGAAGGCCCCACTTCATAGAGCTGCTTATGCAGAGAGTTGTGTGTAGGTTAATGCAGAGCAAAAATATGTTGGATTAGTAGCCACAGGTTGTGCATGTGACATGGTACTTACGGTACCTAGGCTAGTAACTTTTTGTGTTTAAAGCAGCTCTATGAAATTGGGCCCTGACAATTTTGTAAAAACATAATTTATGCTCCATTTGTACAATACAAGGCTTTACAAAAGTACAATTATACACTTTCAGTTGCCCTCCAGGCCACCACTTCCCATGGGGTGTAAGAAGGGTCCAAAGAGACTTTAGTGATTTGCTTCCCTGTAAAGTATTCCTATTTGTTGCCATGTCAACCATCTGTCAGGGGGCATCCATTGACGTAAACGCCATTGTCACGCCCGTGTGTGTCATTTATTGGATTCAAATTGGATGAAAGGACATTATAAAAATATATATACTGTAATTACTGGGGGTTACTTGAGGATTTCAGCTACAAGTGTTTCCCCACAAAGATTCAGGGCCATTTTTGCAAACTCATTATATATATACTTTTGTGCAGAATTAATTGAGTTCCATATTTATGCTCATTCTTTGAAGAGTTTTTAAATTATTCATTGCAAGGTAGAGCAAATTGATTTACAAAAACTGATGGGGATTACACCTTGTCGATGTGACTGTGAATTTTTTATCAAACGTATACAGACCCTTTATTAGATGTTAAGTAACATCTAATAAAGGGTCCGTATACGTTTGATAAAAAAAAATGGCAATAAAAAACCTACTTGGTATGAATTACAGCAGCTTTGGGTAGTATGATGCATTTTAAGAAATTTTTCACTTCAAGGTTGTGCGGTTATGGAAAAATATATCATTGTTTATCCCCCAAAACTTCCTGATTTTGGGCAATATTTGAGAAACGATACCACCTTTTGAAGACAAATTTGCACAGGTTATTTTTATGGTATATATATCTACAACTAAATTTATATAGGATTGAAACAAGCACTTGGTTCCAATTTACCAAACAAATACAATCCCTTTAAGATAAAACAGTTGTTTGGAAATCCTAAGATTGGTTAATGACTTATTTTTTTGATAATATTTTTCAACTGATCTTGATTCAACAGAGCTTCAAATCCTTTGATTCTGAGCTTATGATGGACTCCATTGAGCAGATGTCATTCAGACTGGAGAACAGCAAGAGACGAAACTCCTCCATGGAGATTCATGTGAACGCCTTGAATAAACAGGTGGACACCTTTAACACATCCAGCAAGTAAGTCCAGTTACAAAAATAATAACAATAATAGTAATGAATGGCACTTATATAGCGCTCCACACAACAGTCCCGAAGCACTATACAAAATCTATTGAGTAAACTGGTAAGTTTTCGGTAGATGTTTGAAAATATTCTCGTTTGGAGCAGTTCTGATGTTTTGCGACAAGTTGTTCCAGAGTGACGCTGAAGAATATGAGAATGAGCGGTGGCCATATGACTTAGTGCGAGTGATGTATGGGACTAGTTGAGAGGTACAATGTAGAGCTTGAATGGAGGGTACTGATGTATGGGACTAGTTGAGAGGTACAATGTAGAGCTTGAATGGAGGGTACGATGAGGTACATATGGATGAAGGAGTAATGTTACAAGCAAGGCTTGAATTTATTTCTTTTTTTTTGGGGGGGGGGAGGGATTTCTCAAGACTGCAGGGCTTGTAGCTCAGAATTTTTACTGGATCGGCAATTTATTTACAAGACTAGAATCAACAAGACAAGAAACTAGAATCAAAATAAGAACACGGTTTTACCATCTAAACTGTTTCATTTGAATGAATCACTAAGAAAAGATTTGTCTCTTCTGTTTTATGGGTGATAATCAGCAGGATTGAAAGGTATTTGTGAAACTCAATCTCAACATTTGAACATTATTCTTTTGGGAGCCAAAGATGTTGAATTGAAAAAAAAAAAGACAAGACCACTGGACTTGTCCTGTCTTGAGCTTACTGGCCCAACACTGAAATCACTGGCCTCGGGTCGGTGGCCCAGTGTAAAAGTTGAGCCCTGACAAACTACTGTATTCAACCCAGCCATAAAATAGATTTATGATTTTAAGTAAGGCTGACAGGAAATTTCATAAGCGACGTTAGTTTCTATTTTGGGCTGATCTAACCTGTCCTTATATCCTTTGTTAATTCCAGGCTGTCTTCGACTGGGGGCAGTGACACCTCTTGTAGCTCCTCCCCTGACTTTGATGTCCTGTATGAGGAGCTCTCTGATTGGCTGAGTGACCTACACATGGCTGTGACTGACAGCCAGCAATGCCAATCAGATCAGAGGATGGCCCAGGTGTGCAAGGTGAGGATCAGGAGGAGATATTTCGTGGAGATAAATTTTGCTTGATAGTAGATGTTGCTACTGTTTTCATAAATACCATATAAATGTAATTAGAACTGAGAATTCTCATAAATTGTACTCCAAATCAGTAGAGAAGTCTCCTGAATTCCGAAAAAATCATAGTTCCTTTTGGTTGGTAAGCAGTTTGCAGCAGCTAATTTTTTTTTTTTTTTTTAAGTTGAAGTAAACTAAATTTTATTTTAATTTTTAGGGATACACACAAGAACTCCAAATGCGAGAGGTGACCCGATCCAAGCTGAACAAGAAAGCCAACCACCTCCTCACGCGTCGTCCATCCACCTGCTTGGACGTGACTGCCAAGTTACAGTCAATCAATCAGCAATGGACTAACCTGCAGGCACGCCTCACACCTAGTGCCGAGGCCTGCTCTCCAGGCACTGTGGCATTCACAAGCTCTGAGGAGGCCATGACCGTGACCTTGGAGGTTGAAGAAGTCATAGTTCAGCTGAAGGGATGGCTGACGGAGATGGAGAGGAACTTGTTTGCTACAGAGAGCATCAAATGTCCGGGAAGCATTCAACAAATTGAAAAAAGACTTGCAGCTCATGAGGTTGGTAACAAATATATATTAATAGCTTGTTCTAAAATCTAAACTGTTTGTATCAAGAAATCAAATAAATGGAAAGTCAAGTGGTTGTTGACTTACAACATGGGACCAATTTCATAGAGCCGCTTAAGCACAAAACAACTCTGCTTACCAGATTAAGGTTACCTGCCAAAAATACCATGTCTTATATAACACTTGTAACTGGTATCCTGCTCATTTTTTTGCTTAGCATAAAATTGTTGCCTTAAGGAGCTGTATGAAATTGGGCCTTGATAACAATTTGTGCTTTTAGTATGAAATGTACAGAAACAATGACGTGTAAACCCCTTAAACTAACAGAAAAATGTATCTTGTTTAGTAAGGATGCTCTGTAGTTCCTCAGTGATATGTCGGAGAATGTTAAATAATTTGTTTGTGACATCATAATGATTATTGTGGGCACAAAATGTGAGACCAAAATAGGTCAAAAGTGTAGCATTTTATTATGTAAAGAAAGTTTGGTATTGCTTTGTCCTTTTCGTTAAAAGTATTTGTGTTATTATTATTTTGGAAGCAGTGAAATGAAATCCTGCAAATATGTCCTCATTTCCACCCATCTCCTCTTATTATTTATTCCAGGAAATTCAAGCAGACATTGCCAAGAACTCTGAGGGGATCCGTGTGGTGTTGAACCTATGCGACATCCTACAGAGAGACAAGCACGCCTGCGCCAGTGATAAGGAGAGGGACTCTCTGCAGCTGGCTGCTTTTAACTTGGAGCGACGCTGCCAGGCTATCCAAGCTCAGGCCATGGCACTGCAGTGTAACCTGGAGGAGAAAGTTAGAACATTCAAGGTGTGACTTTAACATTTTTGCTCTGAAATTTTCTTTTGCATTTGTTGTTGATTTGTTTTAACAACCCCCCCCCCCCCCTGAGCAATCAAGGTGTGAATTTGGAAAAAACACGAGGCAACTTGACAGGCAACTTGGAGGCAACAGACTGCAGTGCACTTCAGTAGCACTTCGGTAGCACATGAGTATTTTTTCAAACAATGTGTTAGATTTTCCTCAGAAAATTGTGTGAACATTCAAATGTGAATATATAGATCTCTTGGAGATTGCCTGGAACTGGTTGCCTGTAGATTGCCTTGTGTGACATGATGGTTTTTATTTTTTTATCTAAAAATATGGATGGGAGAGCAATTTCTTTTATCCTGAAATTTTGTTATTTGAAGTTTTGCTTGTATAATAAAGTATTTTATTGTGTCTTTAAAAGTTTTAAATTTGTTGTTTCTTGTACTTCTTTTGCAGGATTACAGTACAATTGCTGCTCAGAAAGACGATCAGGAACCTTCCTCTTGTGAAGAGGCAGTCGCAGATGATGAAAGTATCGTCCAGACGAGTTTGAAAAAACCCATTCTGCGCGCATACCAGCCCTCTGGAGCTAAAGATGATTCTGACATATTTGGGCTCGGTCAGAGTATCAACTATGATGATATCCTTTTGGTCCGTGAGGCTTTCTCTGAGAATGATGCCTACAGTATAAGTGACACCTCCACGGTGTCTCTTGGAGATTTTGCATTTGATGATGTGCTGTTGATGAAGGAAGAAGAGGTGGTGCCGTCGGTGCCAACCCAAACCCCAGACATCATGGAGCTGAGTGATGAGATGATTGATGCCTACCTGAGAATGGAAGAAGACCAACTGAGGCAGGAGGACGAAATTGATTGTGACATCCTGCCGGAGGTTGCCGATATTCGTGGGCGGAGCAACTCTGAACTGGAGTTCTGGTCCATGTCTCTCCGGGATGATAATGTGATGACGACTTCAGTGGAGTTACCTCACGTCATGCCGTCACTGGAGGATCTGGATCGTGTTCCGGTGCTCCTTCAAAACGGCATCTCGAAGCCATCTCCAAGTTTCACTCTTGAGGAGCCTCTGCATTCCCCAACAAACTACCGTCCCATTACTCTTGGGAAGTACAGCTTGAGAACAGTGGACCATATGTCCTCTGTTGTCGAAGATGCCCTGGAAAGTCTTTGCTCTGATGAAGATGATGAATTTGAAGAAGATTTTGATGATATATTTGATGAAGATTTTGACGATGAATTTGATGGAGATGACGAAGATGAAGATGTAGATGTAACTCTCACAGAGGAGAGGTGTCAGAGTAAAATAACGCCAGATGAAGAAGTAGAAGATGTGGAAGAAGCCTTTGGTCATCTTGTTTTTGATATCGAAGACCTGGAAGAATCCTTAGTTGACCCATCCCAAGACCTCAAGCCAGCTAAACCTCTCAGCCGATCCCTTCCAGTAACCTACCGTTCGACGGTTCTCAGAGATGTTCAAACTCATGATTACCCAGCCTCCTTTCCCAGCCAACCCGTCTCCAATACATGGTCTCATCCAAGTGTTACCATTGCAAAGACACCCCATCAGAAAAAAGGTTTCTTTCCCTCCCATGCCAATTGTTTCTTGCCCAATGCTTTTGATGATGTCCACACCAGTAGTCCGGTGAAGGACAGACCAGTGAAGTCCACCCCGTCCTCCAAGTTTCACAAGCTTCGTCGTCGTCTGAGTCAGGTATCGAATACGCCGATAGAAGAGGAGACAACTAGACGGAGTGAGCCATTGCCTCAAGTCCCCCAAGACAACTTACTGAACATCACAGACCTGAGCCTGTCCCACATGTACGAGTCTCTAGACTTTGCAACAGAGTTGACAAATTCCCTTATGCCCGGGGCCCATCACTCAAGAGATGACGTAGACAGTCCCCTTGATTTCCCCCTCCTCGACAGAATGGATGATTCCGACTGTGAGTCTTTCAGCGAGAGTGAGGATGAGGGAAGTGAAAGGGAAGACCCTGTCCAGACTTGGATCAACAACAACATGCCGACCCCTCCCCAAATCAGTCCCCTGGAAATGCCATGTGAGTTGACCTTCACCCCTTCCTACAACCTGGATGCTAGCATTCAAGAAATACCCACCCATGACCTCCCCAGCTTGCCGGTCTGTAATCACACTGAGGTGCATATCCAGCAGGATGTTTCAGACGCACTCTTCACTCCGGGTTGTGCCCCTGAGCTTGGAATATCCCAGGCACAGGAAATGGCTGGTTTCCTGGAGTCGGTCTCTACAGAAAGGGAAGTTGATCTGGGTCTGTGCGCAGACTCGGCTCAAGTGGAAATAGCTGATGAGGAAGTGACCACGGAGCCAGACCAACAGGAAACAGTGACTAACCAACATACTGCAGTACATGAATGCTGTAGTGTATCACAATTGCCTGATGATAGCGTCAGTAATGGTGGTTTCAACAGCAGAGTAAAGAATTCTCGTGACTTGAACATAATAAAGGAACGACTAAGGAAAGAGATCATGGAGCAGTCCAACAAGAAGCAGGCGTACTTCACCTACGTCTCTCAGCTTGCAGAGGCTTGTACCGATGACGCAGAGCTGGGTCAGATCCTTGGGGAGTTCAATCGTCAGAAGTGTTATTTGTGGTCTATCGGGGGTTCCCTGGAACAACCAAAACAGGCCATAGATAATACTCACGATAACTTAAGCACAATGGATGATAGCTGGATGGAACTGATGTCCCAGTGTAGCGACGATACAGACAAACTTCTTGAAGCCTCAAGTTCTCTGATTGAGGAGCTGGAAAGGAGCTCTCGTATGCAGGTAAAACCCTTACCAGAGGATGAGATAGGAAGCTGGCGTGATGTCATCATATTGTGGCTGAACGAACAAGGTGTCACCTCAGTGGCACCAAGCCATGATGTTACAGATCACAGTGACGCTGGTGTCACCGATTGTGATTCAAGGATGGTAAAGGAAGCCCCAGTAGAAGGAGAACTTGGCAGCATTTTGGATTTGGAGAACAAACCAGCATCGTCAGACTTGGAGAATACCACAGACAATGGCGTTGCTCTTGATTGCAGTCTTCAAGATGTGGATGGAATCGATGCCATTGGGATCTCATCACCTTGGTCCCCATCCTCTGAGATGGTTGACAGCGGGAACTTCTCTGCTGATGGAATTTTGGATGTAAGTAAACTTGGAATAATTTAATTTTCCAAAAACAAAACTTATAGATTTGCCTTTTAAAGTTCTCTGATTAGTTAATGCATTGCAACTTCAAAGTTCACAAGTTGCATTTAAAGAAGCAATAGTCTTCTGTTACCTCGAATTAAGTGACATGACAATATGTGAATGAATAGCATTTGAACATTTTGCATTATTGAATATTGGACGTAAGTACATTTGGAGTAATTTCATTGTGCAAAACAAACATATAGATTTGCCTTTAATAATTCTATGACTATTTTATGCATTCAGGCATGCAACTTTTCAGCTGATTAGCTGATTTCATATTTTTCTTTTCAAAACAGTGCCATAGAAAACTCAAAAGCACTGTACACAAGTGTGATCGTCCATTTCCTCTTATTTTGGGGCAATTAGAAAGTTGCGTGTCTGTGCATTGCACCCCTTTCAGGCAATTTCACAGTTGCACTAAATGATGGAAAAGTCTTCTGTTTTATTTAATTAAGTGACTTTACAATGTGCAAATGAATAACATCTGAACATTTTGCATTGTTAAAAGCAGCATGTGATCTTTTTTTTTCGTTGGTTCAAATCATGCATTTCAATTTTTAAAAAAAATCTATTCATGAATTGATCATTCATACACCATGGATGAACCAAATTTAATTAAGGAAATTAAAAATTAAATATTTATACTAAAAATTGACATGCGCATTCCTTTCATCAAGTAATGTTCTATATTTATACTGCGTACATAATCCTTTACAAGTATCTATACACGGGTCTGTATGTGTACAGTGCATTCAAAAATCAACATTTCGCTACTTGTTTAATTAAGGATTTGAGACTTTGCGAGATGCAAAGGTATATCTGGTAAATATTGAAAGTGCAATAATTTACAGAATGTAAATATTAATATTTTAACAAAATTTAAATAAGTATATCACAAAAATAACTGTGTTATAGTCTGATAGATAAAACAAGAAAGGTAGTAGTAGCACTTAAAGACTAACTAATTAAGCTGCATAAGCTTTCATAGCATAAGCTGCATAAGCTTTCATAGCAACAACTACTTAATCAGATTCATTGAAGGGGACAAGCCAAGTACAAGTTATAATGTAAATATGTTAATGTAATCCACATCATCAAATATCATTCTTTATATAACACCCAAGCAGATCCTTGCCATTTGATTGGAGGATTGTCCGTCACGTGATAGCAAATAAAAGTACCATTGCACGCTGAGTCACTCACCGTGCTTTTTCGTTCCATCCGAAAAGTACCATTGCACGCTGGCACGCTGCCAGCGTGCAATGGTACTTTTCGGATGGAACGAAAAAGCTGAGTAAAAACATCACTGCGTGCGCGTGTCTTTGGTAACGCAGCAGGTGTTACTGCAAGAAGGCATAGTAAAATTACTAGCATTCGGCTTCTACAGTTGAAATTGTTTGTTTTGAAAGTTGTTTCTTTCAATCAAAATGACAAAGTTCTACTTGGATGTTATATAAAACAAATAATGAATGTTTTTCATTCGTGCAATGGTGCGAATATGTTCATTCGTTGAAAGCTGGAATGTTCCATTCAACTCGGCTCCGCCTCGTTGAATAGAACATTCCATCTTTCAACTCATGAACATATTCGCACCATTGCACTCATAAACATTCATTATGTGTATAATATTACTATATCCCTATCCAGTGTGTGTGCACTGTACTTTGTTTCCTTATTATGTTTGCAGTACACCAGGAAGTGAAACTAAATCTAAGGTCAACTAAAGAATCTGAACTAAATCACTCCTGAAAGACATGTTCATCCCAAAATATTCCAAGACAGACACAAAAACAATTTATGTTCTTCGTACTACATTTGTACATGTACCCTGACCTTTAGGCCCTACTGGTTTTGACATGACATATTATTTTGATAGATTTAGCTACATGGTACATGTACTTAACACTTAAAAAAAAGATGTGAAACAACGCATAGGAAATGCTCATTTATTCTGCTGTGAAACATTGCAAAGGTAGAATTAAGCATTCCATAGTGAAACCTCAGAAACTAGTTTTAAAATAAGTTTAAATAACCTGCTTCACAATTGTATCCACCTACAAACACTGTTGTAGATGGGCATCAACCCTTTCTGGCGATGATCTTTAATTTGGAGTAAATGCACTAAGAGTATCACTTCCTGTTAGGGTTTTTATTTCAAGGAAAAATAGTATAAATAATCTGAATGGATTGCCATCTGGCGTGTCTTTGCTCCAGCTTATCAGCTTGTTTTGTTTTGTTTGTTTGTTTGTTTGTTTGTTTGTTGTTTGTTTGTTTGTTTGTTTGTTTGTTTGTTTGTTTGTTTGTTTGTTTGTTTGATTGTTTGTTTGTTTGTTTGTTTGTTTGTTTGTTTGTTTGTTTGTTTGTTTTGGTTATTAACTGTAAAATTAAACAAGAAGAAACCTTCACAGTGATTGGTTGTAGTAAATTTTGAACCAATTTTAGTCAGTGGCATCTACACATGCTGCATTTGGAATAAATTGATCATTAAGTAAACATAATGTGCCTTTTCCTACTGTAGGTTGAAAAATGAAGTGTTGGGACCTTTTTTTATATAGTGTAACCGTAATGTTTTTCTCAACACTTAATATTTTTACCCCCCTTTTTACATTTCAGGAAGAAAGTTTGGCACATGAGAAAACCCTGAGCCCTTTAACCTCTTCCCCAGAGGTCATCTCATCTACCAACTATCATACGACCCTGAGCAAACACATCGTTACCCTAGAGTCTCCCATCCTCCTTAAAGACACCATGGATGTTGCAACAGGACAATACCCCACTCCTGCCACTACCTGGTCTCGTGTCCTCTGCATTGGCATACCCATCTGCATCTTCCTCTTCCTCTGCGTACTCTTTGTCATCCTGCTCCCAGCTGTTGTTACCTCGGCAACCGGAGATTGCTCCTACTCACTGATCGACAACATCTTGTTGAACAGCCCCAGCTGGGAACCGATTTTATATTACGTCAGAGGGCCTCCTCCTCAGTAAGTGGTGAAATATTTGTTTCATGATATAGTACTTTTAGGGAGTTTGAGAAAGCCTGGCTCTGGCTTTGCTCTGGCTTGGCTCTGGCTTGGCTCCGGCTTGGCTCCGGCTTGGCTCCGGCTTGGCTCTCGGCTCGGCATACTGTGTTTGATGGATTCAAAGCCAAAGCCAAACAAGATTGTGGCTTTCGAGGAACAAATGTTCGTTCAAATGTTAATTGTCAAACAATAAACTTGTATTCATATTCATTGGTATTGGTTTCTACCAAGGTTGGTTGTAATTGAGAACTCCATGTTTGGAGTTCATTTGTATATATGTTGGTGATTTATTTGTATATGTGGTCCACTTTTAATTCAATACTCATTATGAATGATTGACCTCGTAGTTCAGAGTTCGGTTAGTTATACAAAAAATTAATCCTCCTTTACATTTTGAATTCAGTAGCTTGTAGAGGAATCTTCTGGTGAAGCATGCACCAGTATTTCTTGTTTACACAAAATAAAATAGACTATGTATAATTTAAATTTGAATCAATTTACATTTCAAATTTAATTTTTCAGAATTCACTTCTTATATAACCATAAACTTAAATCTAAAAGCACGTAATATACTGTAAAAGTATTGCTTAAAATTGTCCCAGACTCACTTCTTACTGGTTTTGGATTGGAGTCCGACCCACCATGTTCGCTTTTATGTTAGATTCATGCAAATGCAAAGACAACAAAAAGTTGTAGCAAGGTTACATGTTCCTCTGATCAGTCATCCAGACTCAAAATTTGTCATTATGTACAGAAAATTTCCTTTAAAATAGAACTTTCTTCCATCTTTATCACTGTTGTTTGACCTTTCTTTGTTTGCTTCCTTTTTTTGTCTCGTCACTATTTGTGTTGTCCCTAATTCTTGTTGTATACCATTCTTACCCAACCTCCTCTCCCTTCCTATCCCCACGCCCTCCTGTCTTGTGTACCTATCCTCTAGAGGCGATTCTCTGCCCATCTTTCCCCCCTCTTCATTTTATTACCAATCATCTCATCTTCATACCATCTTCCTTATTGTACTTCATCTATCGGTCTTATTTCTGTTTAGGCCTGTACTAGTGCATCTTAGTCGTAACACCCATCATTCTCAATCACTTAGGTATCTCTTACCTTAACACATTACCTTAACACATTTCTAACCCATTCCCTCCTGTCCTATTGTCTTACATTAACCCATTACTTACCCATTTCCATCTATCCCATTCTTTGCCTGCAAATCTATGTCCCCTCTTTGCCCTCAACTAAACCATTGCCTAGTTTTCCATCTCCCTCCCAAACTAACCACTCCTCATTTTTAATCTCCCGTCTCCTCCCAACCCCACCCTGCATTTTTTCCTCCTTATTTTCTACATCACCATCTCTATAATAATAACAATTCTTATATAGTGCATTTCACAATAACTGTATTAATGTGCTTTACATTAGTGCCCTGGTCATTGGGCCAATAACATCAATTTTTTAATGTTTCTCAACTCCCTAGGGAGTATACAACCTGGGCAACCGTTTATATCGCTCCAAAGGCTTTTTCATTCACAATATCAACCTCTACCCTCACATGTACCCTGGGTGATTTGTCTACTAACCTCAAGGACTCTTGGTGTATTTGGTACCCCTCTTAATCTATTCCACTACTAATTTCAACACTAGCCTATAACTCTCAACCTGTCTTTCCTCTATTCTTTATCAATATTATTTATTTCTCTGTTTCAACTCCTCCCCGTCACTCACTGTCATTTTCAGCATTACTAACTGTATTATCTCTGCACCATATTCCTAAACTCAATTCCATCCACGATCCCTATTCCAAATCATTCTTTACACTAACCCCCTGCTCCCCTCCTCCCATTTTTCACTGTGACCCATATTCCCAACCTTGCTTTCCTTCATCCTTATTTCAACTACAATAATCCATTTTCTTTCCTACCCCCCCCCCTTCCCACATTCCCCTACCCTCATTTTCTGAATAACAAACTTCATGACTGTTCCATTATCCCACCTTGCTGTTCTCCATCCCGATGCCTACTCTACTATTCCTTTTTCTACCCACTCCCGCATTTCCCTGCCCCTCATTTTCTGAATAACAAACTTCATGACTGTTCCATTATTCCACCATGCTTTTCTCAACCCCTATGCCTACTCTACTATTCCTTCTCTACCCCACTTCCAACATTCCCCGGCCCTTATTTTCTGAATAACCAAGTTCATCCCTTTTCCATCATCCCACCTTGCTTTTCTGTATCCTTATTCCTACTATTCTTATCTCTGTTTCTAAACTGAACCCTTCCTGCCCGATTTCCCTACCTCCCAATTCAGCACTGCTCCATATTCCCCTACTCTTTTACCTCCACCCCTACTCTTACTATTCCTAGTCATATTTGTATCCTGTCCCCGGATTTCATGCAACACTGCCCCATATTTTCCTCACCTCTGTGCTTCATCTCATTTCCAGCTAGTCTCTTAGCATACCTATATCTTCCCTCCCTTTATTGGTTGTCAATTCTTCCCTTTGTCCCCTTCTCAGCTCCCCCCCCCTGTTTTTGTTCTCCGTTCAACAGTTCATTTTTTGGGGAAAAGGAAGAAGTTTCACAAATATGTTTTTCAGAAACTTGCTAAGCAGAAAAAGTGAGCACTCAGATCAGATGAATCAGAAAACAAGCAAAATTGCTACTTTGCTTAGCAGTATATCCTTGGCAGTATCTCATATAGGTCAAACATTGTTTGCAGTTTTCCATATCCCAAGCCGCCAGTGAATGTGTGTCTGGAACTATTTATTTGTCTCCATTATTTTGCCAGTAGAAAATAGAAATATATTTACTTGATTGTATGACTGTCCAAATTATTACTTATTTTTATTCATCAGAATATTTTAAGCATTGAACATTGAGTCCAGAAGCTTTCAGTTGTTGTTGACGGATGATATACTTTGTCACTAGTGTTAAGAAGAATAAGTAAGAAAGACATTGCTATTTAGGCTTAAAGTAAGGTAATAAAACTATCAAGTAAGTAACTATTATAAGAATAAGGAGTCTAACCTATAAACAGACATTCCAGGCCTAGAATATATTAAGTATTTTTTTATATAAAATATGTATTTTCTTAAAATGCTATACTTATGACAAGTGCAAGACGAGAACTTATGGATCCAAATGTCTAATGTCTTGCTGTAAGGTATTGTATGATATTTTATTACATTTTACTTAATGTATTAAGTATGTTTAGGATTATGTCAGGTTTTTTCCCTCTTTTTGGTTTCAAATTGCACTCATATGTTATGCATATTGAAGTGGTTTTAAGGTTGTACACAATATGAATATGGCTGAAAATATGGAATTGTCATCAGAGGGTCCTAGACAAACCATTTTTAATCGGAGATAAAAGAGTAATATCAATGTTCGTTTGATTCTACTTTTACATTGTTGGAGCATGACGCAACTTTCTGCTCTCTAAAAGCAAACCAGTGAAAAAGCACTCTTTGAAGAGCCATATGAGGGACAACTCTTTTTTGAGTGGTCTTCCAATCTTTTAAATTAAAGTTTGCATCTTTTTTGTTTCACTCTGTCCTGGAGTGAAACCCCCTCTAAAAGAGTGAAATAATCACCCCTCTTTTTAAAGAGCCATATGAGGGACAACTTGCAATGTAAAGAGTGGTGTTTTTCACTTTTTTACATTTAGAGAGTGTAGGAGGCTGTTGTTCAGATACCAAAGATTATAACCTGGTGCTAGCATAAAGTGAACAACACCTCTTATGATGTAGTTAAAGCCTTTGTGGTCTATGTAAAGTCTAGGTGACAGACCATATTCCCAAACAGTCCAGTGGGAGTTGTAAATGCGCATGGGGGCGCTGCTTAATCCATTTGTCTGTTAACGACACCCCTGCCAGACTCCTTTGCCAAAAACAGCCAAATAGATTCAACATCTCAGCTGGAGTCTAGGCCAGGCAGGGGGCCAACAAATAGAACGAAAACCAACTTTGACCTTGCCTAAATTAAAATAATGAAACAGTAAGTAACAAATAAGCGTAAAAATTATAACATTTTTTAATGTAGACAGGTAGATGTAGATGTAAATACTTATGTAAATACACACAATTGTACATCCCTTTAAAGTCACACTATGTGGAAATGTGTAAATTAACAGTAAGTATTAATTGTTTCAACTACAGGGTTTCTCTTAATTTTTAATTAATAATGCCAAGTTATTTATTCAGTATTATTGTGATTTTAAAACCATATGGAACATATTGTTTACTTAAATACAATTTTATGAGAAAATTATTTTATTTTTGTTTTGAAATTTTAGACTTCATTGTGGTAAACAATGTTAGTACAATGAAGTTAAGTTCTTGGAGTTTGAACAATAAGAGATGCTGTGGGACAACAAAGAGGGACAATCTTTTGTCAAAAAATTGCTTGCGATTGAAAAAAAAGTTGATTTAATTTTATTATTTTAACCAAAAATAAATTCAGGGACTGAAATTAAAAGAAATTGGTTTGTTTTTTAAAGATTTGAACAGAAATCATTGTGTATAAGAAATGGCAGCATGCTGTGCAATATCAATGGGCTATATTTTTTATTGGTCACTTGTACCCAATTAAATAAAAACAATTACGACAACAGTAAGTAAAGATAAATTTTGAAATGAAATATTTGGTGTGATAAAGTTTGCCTTTAAGAGCAATGTAAATAACTTGTATAAAATAATGTAAATCTTGCACATACATATGTAAAGTATTGTTATATGAAGTAACTATCTGTAAATTATGTAAATAGTAAGTTTATCATAGGGTATTTTAAGATAACTTAGGAATACGGACTCATATTAATTAAAATTTTTCTTAAAGCCATTGGACCCTTTCGGTACAGAAAGAAAAAAAAAATTCACAGATTTACAAATAATTTACAGGGTTTACAGAAGGTAATGGTGAAAGACTTCTCTTGAAATATTAGTCCATGAAATGCTTTACTTTTTGAGAAAACAGTAAAACAATATAAATTCTCGTTAGCGAGAATTACGGATTTGTTATAAACACATGTCATGACACGGCGAAACGCGCGAAAACAGGAGTGGGTTTTCCCGTTATTTTCTCCCGACTCCGATGTCTGATTGAGCCTAAATTTCCACAGGATTGTTATTTTATATATAAGTTGTGATACATGAAGTGTGGGACTTGGACAATACTGTTTACCGAAAGGGTCCAATGGCTTTAAGTATGTAAGATTTCTTAAGTATGTAAGGTTTACATAAGAATTAGATCAGGTTTAAGACATTTTTTAAAAGAACTTTCATTATAAATAATGACATTTTTTACAGGATTATCTTAACAATTATGTAGTTGAATACCTTAAGTAGTACTTTGCCTAATCTGAAAGAAACCACCGATAAAATATGTGACTAAATATTTTTGTGAAACATTTTTATGCAAAATGTGTGCAGCTTTGAAGAATGTTTAAGTATTTTTCCAAACAAAATTACCTTGGAAAAAATATCTTCCCTGAACCATAGCATTAAAAGCTTGAAATAACTTTTGCCAACTGGACATTTTTTTACATTAAAGTATAGTGTTTGTTTACGATCTTATGGTAACAAATGTCTTTAGAAGTAATGCATAAATGTAAATATTTCATTAAATGCTTTAAGGCATGGACACCATTGGTAATTGTCAAAGACCAGTATTCTCACTTGGTGTATCTCAGCATGTGCATAAAAATAACAAACCTGTGAACATTTGAGCTCATTTGGTCGTCAAAGTTGCGAGGGAAAATGAAGGTAAAAAACACCCTTGTAGCACAAGTTGTGTGCTTTCAGATTTGAGTAGTTACCAATAGTGTCCAGTGCCTTTAAGTAATATCATGGTCATATAGTTGTCATCTTTCAGGGCTGAGATTTCTTTGTGACTGTAGGTGCTTCACAAAATTGAAACAGGCCATTATTGGACAGTTGTGTTTCATTTTTTGCTTCACTCTGTGATTTCTATTTGGTATTAACATTCCAGTTTGGTTCTGGTTAACGGTATTTCTTAAAAACTACATTTAGTTAATTAATGAACTAAGTAAACAAAATTTAAGTTAACATAGGCCTAAACAAGGTAATGACTTGAAAGAACTCTGGGATTAGTTGGGTATAGACCCATTGCACTAAGCGCAGCGCACTTCCACGCGCGTCTCCTGTCCGCCATTTTGGGGGTCAAAACATACACAAAAGGATGGAACACGTGTTTACACGCGTATTGGTGCGCACATACTTGTACCATCATTTTGTGCACATTTTGACCACCAAAATGACGGACAGGAGACGCGCGTGTATGCGTTGTACAATGGGTGTATAGAAACATACGGCTGTACATCATGTAAACAACTACAATGTGTAACTTTTTTGGAATTCAAATGTAACAAGTATTTTCAATTGCTCCAGTTTATGGACACCTGGTTAACAAATATCATCATAGCATCAGTTCAGAAACCCAGATTTTTGATATTTCTCATGGGTTCATCAAACTAGTGCTACTTAATACTCTGTTACATGTCAAACAAATTATACAACTGATACCAGAGTTTGTTGTGTTGGTGCAACAAGGTCTATCTCCTAAAACAGCGTTTACGTGAAATACTAATTTTAGAATGTCGCATGGTCGTGTCTTGCCCGGATGTAATCACAGAGTCAAGTAATCACAGAGTCAATGGACGCAGAGATATGACACTGTTGCATTGAGCATTTTTGTGTGAGATACGACTTTGTGACAGAATTGAGTTACGGCCTTTTTGCACTGACACTATGAGTATATCTAAAATTTATTTATTTATTTTTTATTTTAACTTAAGAAAGCTTTATTTTAGGAGGATGAATGTTTTGAAGTTTATTGTAAGCTAGACCCAGTTACTGGGGCGCTGTACTTTTCAAATTGTGTCATTACCTGACTGATTATGACAAATTTTTGAGTACAGCACCCCAGTAACTGGGTCTAATTGTAAGCTGTAAGTATTTAATTAAGTAAGTTAAGTGCAATGTCTCTTCTGCCTACCAGTCACAGTGGCAAAACTCATTCCTGTAATATCATCATCTTCTGCTGATCTTCCTAAGTGTCATGCTGGATGGAGGATATAACAAAATGAAATAAAAATATTA
This sequence comes from Asterias rubens, assembly GCF_902459465.1. Taxonomy (NCBI): domain Eukaryota; kingdom Metazoa; phylum Echinodermata; class Asteroidea; order Forcipulatida; family Asteriidae; genus Asterias; species Asterias rubens. Next base: position 19,284,212 of record NC_047062.1, on the reverse strand, counting down.
TTGATGAAAAAATTAAATGTTGAATTTGTAAGCACAGTTTATTTTTGTTGTTTTCTTATTATTGGCCTCCAGGGATTTGATATTGTGTTTCTATAAATATTTTCATCTATCTGAGAAATTACAAAAGATTTTGTTATCAGTTGAAGGTCAAGAAAATTGATGAAATAACGTTGATTGAAATCTGGGGTCAGTCCATTTTAACTCTGCAAATCATTTGTAAAATAAATGGAAATGAAACTTGAGCAGGGGATATTTTTCTGATTCTACATATAGTTAATTGTGTTCACGAAGGCAAGTTATTTCTGTGGCCATAACTATTTCATTTATCATAATTTGTGTTTGTGTTCCCAACTCATTTATTTCAGAGGTAAAAAGGAATAATGTCATATGGTTTTAATGAACAGCGCCCTCTATTTGTTCAACACAATGTAGTTGCTATGTTCTTACAACAGTGACGGTGTCCATGCAATTATGTCCTCTATGCAATACTATCCGGAGAACATTATTGCATATGCAATAATGTCCGCCGGACGGTTTTGCATATGCAATAGTGTCCGCCTGGACGCTGCTGCTTGACGCAGTTGTGTCCGCCCGGACATATTTGCATATGCAGTTGTGTCCGCCCCGTGCAAAACCGTCCTTGCAGTAAATTAAACGCCCTTGGTCGACGGAACACGTTCGTCATTTTTTTACAAGCTAAGTGCATGTCATGAATGAAATGTTCGGCCATTGGGTATTCGCTGCAATATAAAATACGTGAATATTCATGCTGCATAATATGTAGGTTCAGTACATGCACGCTCGCTGGACGGTTTTTGCATAGCCCGGACACGATTGCATATGCAAAAGTGTCTGGAGCGGACAGCATTGCATGGCGGACACAATTGCATCTAACAACGGTCATCGGGTCATGGATTGCTTGCCCCGGGGAAGGAAGTAATGTAAACACGAAGTTCGTAACTAATAAAAAGATACTTGATGGATGATACTCACGCTAATTAGCACCGAGAACTTGCTTTGTATACTAGCAGCAGTAAATATCGGTCGGCAGCAGGAGTCGGGTGTTTACTCTATAGACTATGGTCCGACAAGGGTCACTGTGGTGAGCAAATATTTTGCCATTTGGTACAACAACAACACTATCCGAGGACCGTGCCCAAAACCGTCCGGAGTGCCGAAAACACTTCCGTAAACATTGCACGTCATAGAAAGAAGCTTGACCAATGAGGTCCCAGTAGCATATTTTGGTCACGTGGAGTTTTTGGCATGGCAGGTCTTGTACCTTCTCGCCTAATCACTGTAATAAGGACCAGTTCCCTCAGAGCACCAGCCGGCCGAAGGGGTGTGCGTTGCATCAAGGCGCAATGCTTAAATCTGCTGAAATGAGAACCAACAAAGTTTGGACACTTTGGAATCTGGGTATGTACCTTTATGCTCTTGTTTATACCTCATTTAAATTTGTCGTAATTGAAATGTGCTTGGGACGTTAGGGCACTGCCAAATAAATGTTGAAAAACACTGTCGAAAGGAAAATCGCCAGGATAGTCCGACGACCAAGTCCAAAGACCGGACTAGTTCAAGAATGAACATGCACTTGCAAGGGGGCTATGGCATTATTTGTTTGGGGTCGACATTTCAGAAAGTGCCACTGAAACTACTCATTTCGGAACACTGGCTTATACTGCTAGTATAGTAGAAGATGAGTAGGACACTCATTTTTGTGTGAATTAATTAGGCTAAATCATTAAATGCCCGCCCACCCCAAGTGTGCATCATCAGTTGTGTGTAGCGCCCTCTATGCAATTATCTGTTTCTCTTTAAGTCTCGATCGTGGCACCATTTTCAAGAATGAAAGGAAACATTAGACCCAAGAAAGTTTCATGTTTGCAACAGCAGGTCATAAAATATCATGTACTTCTTTACACATGTATACACTTTTGGAACAGAACCCCCCCCCACAGATTTACAAATAACTTACAGGGTTTACAGAAGGAAATGTTGAAAAACTTCTCTTGAAATATTATTCCATGAAATGCTTTACTTTTTGAGAAAACCTTAAAACAATTATCAATTCTCGATAGCAAGAATTACGGATTTATTTTAAACACATGTCATGATGCGGCGAAATGTGCGGAAACAAGGGTGGGTTTTCCAGTATATTCTCCTCACTCCGATGACCGATTGAGCCCTAATTTTCACAGGTTTGTTATTTTATATATAAGTTGTGATACTCGAAGTGTGGGCCTTTGGACAATACTGTTTACCGAAAGTGTATAATGGCTTTAAACAAATGGGTTGTATGCCTACACATGTAGCTCTATGAAATTGCTAACACCCATATGGAGTAAAACTTTCAAAGTTTCAGATATGGAAATCTGGACACAGTTCCCTTTTACGAAAAAATTGATACAAATTGTCCAAATAAAATTCAAAACATTACAATGAAACCGACATTTTAGAATAGCCTAAATTCTGTATACTGTGTCCCCCAACCCACCCAAAGGCTTTGCACTGCTGCAACAGATTGGTTATGGAAATCTGGACACAGTTCCCTTTTACGAAAAAATTGATACAAATTGTCCAAATAAAATTCAAAACATTACAATGAAACCGACATTTTAGAATAGCCTAAATTCTGTATACTGTGTCCCCCAACCCACCCAAAGGCTTTGCACTGCTGCAACAGATTGGGTAAGAACTTTTTAACTTGCCAATAGAGGGCGTACTGTACACTTGCTATATATTTTTTACTGCAAACTGAATGTTTTGTGAAGAGTCAGACATTTGTTAAACTTATTGGCAGTATTGTCCAGTGAATATTTTACATACCAAAATAGTTTTGTAAATGATATCTTAAAGTTTACATCGTGTACATCATGAAATGATTTAAACAGGGACATAAACTGCAACACAGCTCAACAAAAGTAACCAAAGAGTGAAATTATATAGTATTAATTCTGCATAACATTGAACTTTCCCTATCCCTTGGTAAGATTTGTTTTCTACAAAGGCAAAATGTAGGATCTCTGTTTACAATAATATCAACTCCATAAAATTGACATGATATACTTCCCAAATTGCAAATTCATTATTTTGATTGCAGCATGCAGCCATTGCAGTAAGCCTAAGATGAACATATAACATCCCTGAACAAATCATAACAACAACATTGTTTTTTCACTGTTTCTTTTTGTGAAAATGTTACAACCTCCTTAACCATTATTGTTTTCATAGTTGAAGCGATGTTATTATTTTGTACACTGAGTATTTTATAACAAAATTCTTGTGAAGTGTCTCTCATTAAGTTAACTCAGCGAAGAAACACATAATGTATATTAGAAGAAGAAGACAAAAGTGATTGTTTTGTTTTCATGGCATTTCCTTTTGGCTGGTTGCTTCTGTTGCTCTTGGTGTATTATTTCTTAACTTTCAAAGACTATACTTTGTGTGCTTTGTTTATCAATTTGTTTTCACATGCAGGACACATGAAAGACTAGTGCATAACATAGAATGTGTCTGCCATCCAGTTGAATTTATAAATAAATAAACAATATAGCTATAAATAATTAAATAAACAAATAAATGTTTGTGCGACAATTGAAATGTGCTGTATCTCTACACCAAACGAATCGAGTCAGCTCTAAAAACCTACATATGAAAGCAGGACAGTTTCTTTAAATCTATAATGATGTGTACACATGCTGTTTTTATCTCGATTTGCATAAAAAATATTTGAAGTAAGCGCGAATTGGGTGCAGTAAATACCTGACAAAATACATAACCCATAATTAAGTCTTTGCCCGAAAAATAAAGGATATTGATAAAAATAATTCACACAGGTTTGCTGTATGGCACAGTGTTTTTATTAGACACGACAGGATTGATGAGTTACTCTTCCCAAAAGTGATGTACTCCACCTTTAATGTTTACATTTTGGGCTCACCATATTTTGAACTTTTCAAGTGGTTGGAGTCTGGCCCAACGGGTAGCGGGCTTGGGTTTCTCCTTATTGCTGACGGTGCCATTTGCCCTTACATTCAAAATATATCAGTCTCAACTGATGAAAAAAAAACGAGTGATGAAAACGGATTGACTGCCATGTGTTTTCAGATTTTGATTGTTGGGGTTTATTTGACTAGCGATTTGACATGTTTGTTCTCTGAAGAAAGGAACAATTAATTTTGTAAACAGTCATTCAACAAAATACAATTAATTGGAAACTAGTTTAAAGTGACATTTTTGACATTGGATTGTGCATTCCACTGTTCTGAGCCCTCAAAAACGCAGGAGTCTTTGTGTATGACATTCAATAAAATAAAAAAACTCAAATCAAAGCTTCATATTTTTAAAAGAAAATCAAAATTGAAAACGTTGTTTCCACTCTTCAAAAACATACACACAAAATTTGCAATCATATACAACTGTTTGTAAGCTATTGTTTCTTAAAATAGATAGGCTTGGGGCCTTGCATCAATGGTTTAAAACACTGTAACGTCTATTCGTAATGTTTCAGAGGTGAGCGCGTATATTGGGGAACCACCTTTGTATTTTTAGTAAAATCTAAAATGTTTTGTCAATTTTTCTTGGCTTAGGCCTAGGGTCGATTTCACAAAGAGTATACAAACTGCATGGATAGTCCTAAGTTAGGACGAGTAACTGGTCGTAACTCGAGATAAGACTAGTCCTAACTCTTTGTGAAACCCACCCCACTGTACAGTTAACAATTTCTGTCTCAAACAAAACTAAAACCAGCGTTTGATGTGGTTCACGCGGATAACTTAACAATGCAGAGCGAGGATACAAACATTATGACCGGTTTTGTTTTATTTGTTTTCCGTTTCCCTATAGCCTTTTTGGTTATTCGTGGGTGTTGACTCTCATCAATATCCAACGAAGACAATAATCCTATACGATGATGCCAAGGTTTTCCCATGTGGGCGAATCTGCGTTTCTTGGAACGATGTAATTTTCGTCTCGGACATTAATAGTTCATCTTGGATACAAAATTGCTAATTGCTAATACTGTTAGCCTTATCAATAATATTTACTCCTACTATATTTTCATTGGTCTAAAGTTGGACCTATCGTAGTTAAAGAAGAGTCCCTTTGAAAAAAATCTTTAAAAACTAGTGCAGAATTCTGAGATGTGCTTAAGTTTTTGACATCGTTTCCTTTGTGAAGTTTGTCGATCTTCTTCACCCCCAAAGCGGATGTTAATATTATCATTAAGAAAATTCATTAAGTGGTTGTGCAGAAGCTCGCTTCGATGTGGATTGTTATTCCAGTTAAGGGCTAAATTCCACCTCAAAGTCAACGGCTTTTTCTAAAACATAAAAGCCAGAATATTCAACCACAATGTGTCTTTCGAGTTTCCCATTACCCATGTTTACATTCGCGGTTTCTCGCTCAGTGTGCCCTGTCGGGGTATCAGCTCCCCGCAGATGATGCCAAAATGACGGCAGACGGTTTTCAGGGAACCGCGGTATGAGATTTTTAAGGAGAAAGGGGAGAGAGATAGAGATAGAAGGGTATCGCCGTACGGTCCCAGCAGAGATCCTTTCCGTAGAGTCTGGCTGAATGTCTTAATGCTGTAATGACCTGGACTCCTGTGAGACACAATCTTCTAGAGAAAAACCCTCACCAAGGATTCGAAACACGTCCACGCCTAACATGATATGTCCCCGGTCTAAACTGGAAAAACCTGTCCACGAGTTAGTGGTTTTTCCGTCGCGAATGAGTGGGACCGCGCCTTGCCCCGTTAGAGTCACCGGACTGATGGGCGGCATAATGAAATGCTATACTCAACTTGACAGATCTTCATGGATAAAAGGAAAAGACATGAATACATGAACATTTCCGATGGATTTGTGTTAGGGTTTAGAGGGGATTAGCAACATTTCCTCTGAAACATCTGTCATTTGAGGAGATGCTATAAGGAATATTGATCGTGTCTCTTTCTTTTTGTTTTGTATACAGGTCGTCGATGTTTCCAATGCATAACTCATTATCCAGTTTTGATAAAAGGGTGAATATGTTAACAAAACTAAGAAACAAACAGCGCATTCAGAACAAAATATTTGTTTCTGGTCGTCCCTATAATGTGCACAAAGTTTGTCCACACGGTGTAAAAATGTTTGTCACTCTTGTCATTTTCTGATTTGTGTTGAAAACGATTCGATGAATCTGGGACACAACCATCAATGCTGAAATAATCCTGGGCATCAAATGAGGCGTTTTAATGCAAAATTTGAACAAACAAACGTTCCAAAGTGGCTGACTTCGTTGCTGGCGATGCGTGCCGATCGTGGGGCTTACGACGCCCCAGTATTGTGGAGACGTGGACAACATTTGCCTAGTGGGTTTCCCCTTGCACGATCTTATTCCAATATATCGGCCGGCAGCCTGCCCGGCACAGCAGCTCCACGGGTAACTCGATCAGATGGACTGCAAGAAAATGACGGCACGGCCACTGAAGCAATTGATTTGGATGGATCATTTGGAAAACACTTGTGCCTGGACTCTCTATTCAAACATTGCTGGGAGGTTGGGCTCTCCTCGTCCGGTCTATCCCCCAAGCTTTTAGTGTCGAGTGGCTCACTAAAAAATGTACAAGAGGGCACCGTGGCTTGTGCTCAACCGCATTTGTGTATACACAGACTTGCATTGGACCTTCTACGCGTCTACACGCTTCGCCGGCCCGGCTATGAACGGTGCCTCCTGTGCGATCCTTCAAGAGTAAAACACCCATTTGAGAGAGAGAGAGAGAGAGAGAAAGGGGGAGGGAGAGGAAAAGAAAGAGAACGAAAAGTACAGCAGAGTTCATGATGCCTGTCATGCTAATTGACGTCTTCGGCAAACAAGCGAGAAATGTGATCTTCCCTCCGCCGTATTTTCATTGCGTTTATCGGGGCACTCCGCCTGCCTTTGTACGCTCATGACGACGGACCTCAAAGTGACGGGTGATTTCATTGATTTGCCTTTGGTATAGGGTCTTATCCTAAATAGCTTATGCAGTGCGCCTCACAGCTCGATATACGCAACGCAAGTGACAGGGACGGCAAACAAAACTGCATACAATTAATACAGCAGGAATTCAGGAGATCAAGGGTGCCGTAATTTTATCAGTTAGAACCGTAAGCAAAGCTATTTTTGTTCTACATCAAAAAGAACAATATTTGGCCTTGCAAAAATAATAAAAAATGATTTCAGAAGGAAAACCCAAACAATGTGACATTTGCGACAATAAAATGTCAAGATGACACAAGAAGTATTAATTTCGAGACCTTTCCCCGATTTTGTCCAGAACCATGCACAGTGATTATTGTCAGAAAACTAGCATTTCATCTTCCCTTCTGCACCCTTTTAGACATGTATTTTTTTAGGCTTTATCAGACGAGCAAAGCACCACAAGGAAGCTATAAATTGATGGAAGAAACACCACCATCAGAAATAATGTCTATACCAAAGAGGGAACATTTTTATTGACCCATGGTTCACAATCAAGAACTCGGTAACAAGTTCATAAATCCATGCACAAGATTTGAACTGTAACATTGTTGACTCAGTGGACTTGCTTTTCCAAGAAGTTTTAAATCAATTTTCGCGAGAGTTAAGACAACCAAATAATATTACATAGTCTTACATGAAAAGAGGAGAGCTTAACTGTTTTGATGCCCGAGAATGTTCATGTTATTTCCAATCACGATCCCGCTATACTTGGGAATCATGTGCGATCAACATGCACTCTGATATTGATGGCACGTTAATCAGATATTCGCACTCTAGAGTACGGCTGGTCGCGCGGGTTCGATTCCTAACACAAGTCACCTAATGCTACTTCATAAATGTGACTTCATAAGTGAAAAACAACAAAAACAACAATCTGATAAATGTATAAAAATGTAAAAATGTAGATTTGTTTTATAGAAGTCACAACATTTGTCAAATTCGGCACGTTTTAGCCAGTAGCGTAAATACTTGGCATGACTGGGTGGTTGTATGGCTATGGACCCTGCGGTCATCCAGTGAAAACCGCAGCACGTGCGGAGAAACTGAGCAACAGTTAACATCTTTTGTCACCCGTGAAAAGGTGGTCCAAAACGCCCCCAAACCACTAAACTGTAAACAAAAATTGCACTTGGAGTTTGAACCATATACATGTAGTTATAATTGAGGTATCTACCTCCGTGGTCCTGCATGGACGATTGTGGTTTTTTTAACTGGATAACCATGAGCTACTTTTTTTGTCTTGAACGCATATAATAGTAATACACACATTTTCATTCAAAAAAGCACAATTTTGGAAAAAAGTTCAATGTTATTTTGTATCAGATGATATTGTATAAGATATGAGTTCGTCAACGTGGCACATAACTCACTCGCCCGATAATTTGCCGACGATATTATGAACTTGCACAGATTTGACGGAGAGGGCGTTTGTTTCATCAGCATCTCGTTGATAAGCTGCATAGACCTTTCGCAAATACCCGGGCGCGCACGTACACCTTGGAACTAGGTGCATTGTGGTCTAGCTGGTGATCAAATTTGATCCATAGCTATCCCACAATGCACCTCATTCAACAGTTTGCACTTGCGAAATGGTATATGCGAAAAGGTATATGCTGATGTCCATCGATGATGAAGGTCGCATTGCAATAGAACAACACATATTGTGATAAAGTACGAACCACGTCTAATACTTTTTAAAGACAGTGGACACTTTTGGTAATTGTCAAAGACCAGTCTTCTCACTTGGTGTATCTCAACATATGCATAAAATATCAAACCTGTGAAAACTTGAGCTCAATTGGTCGTCGAAATTGCGAGACATTAATGAAAGTAAAAACACCCTGGTCACACGATGTTGTGTGCTTTCAGATGCTTGATTTCTTGACCTCAAATTCTAAATCTGAGGTCTCGAAGTCAAATTCGTGGAAAATTACTTCTTTCTCGAAAACTACGCCACTTCAGAGGAAGCCGTTTCTCACAATGTTTTATACTATCAACCTCTCCCCATTACTTGTTACCAAGTAAGGTTTATGCTAATCATTATTTTGAGTAATTACCAATAGTGTCCACTGCCTTTAAACCTTTATCTGAATAAACATGTGTTTTTTGTTGGGTTTTTTTTTGTGTGTGAAATTGAATCAAAGCTAGCATGCCTAAATCGAGTCCATGGCCTCTGTTGCCCTGAACTCAGCATTGGTGCCCAATTAAAACACCCATTCAAATTTGTCAATGGAAGTGCTCTTTGCAAAATGAAAATGGCCTTGATCTCTCAGAGAGGAACTTGACTTTCAGCTTCTGTATAGAACTTTTAAGTCCTTGGTTTTTTTCTGCAGAACTTTTGGCTTTTATGGCACAGTTTTCTGATGAAGTTGCTAATCACTGCATCTGCCATTCAACGCAAGCACAGTGTTCAAATTTATTTTAAAGGGGACAGTTTCAGTTGTATACAGTGTCTACTTGTAGACAAAAAAACAGCAAAAACTATTTCAGTAATCATCAAGAACGTGGAATTCACTTTCAGTGATGTGACAGCGAACCAACCGCAACTCTTGGCGTTCTGATGGCAGCATGAAAAGACAATCGTTACCAAACGTCGCCTGCAGGCGATCTTCGGAGATCGTCCTACCTTTATTGATTTCTAATCAACGGGGCACTTCAGACGTTCGCAAGATGCTTACTATACCGTTAACATCTTTATAACATAGGCTTTCTGGGAAACCAACAAATTAAAAATTTATTTTCAGGGTTAAGTATGACCCCATGGGAATGATTTCATTCAGAAATTTTGCGTACATTAGAATAGCCAGACTGAGCTTGTTATACATGGATGCTAATATTGAGTAAGCAAATCCTGAATTTTTAGTAGCAACTGGTACATTGTGTGTAGCAATTTTTCTGTTGTACAAGGTAAATCGTTCACCATATAAGCAGTGTCACGTTTCGTTAAACGTACACGTGCATGATAAATAAAGGGTTGATTGAATTACACTTCAATCGGATTTACATACCGTATAATTGGTTTGTTTGAATGAAAACGTGTTTGATTATTTTAAAGGGCGTACATAACTATTGGTAAGAGTAAAACAAAATACAATGTCCACAGGTCTGGGGCCAATTTCATAGAGCTGCTTAAGCAACGCGAAAATAGCTCGCTTATTTTACACATTTTACTGGCCCAAATTTCATGCCATGTACATTGCTTGTGACTGGTATTTAGCTGTTATTTACTTAGCATAACAATTGAGTGGAGTCTTGGCCGGTAATCTGATTTTTACTAAGCAAGTATTTATTTGCTTAAGCAAAATGTTGTGCTTAAGCAGCTCTATGAAATTAGGCCCTGCACGCAACGTGTAGCATATGGTTAGAATGAAGATGGTCCTGATGGTGGGAAACTTCCCTTTATTTTCGCTGGAAATGCAGTTGTTATATAAAAGAAGTTAATAAAACAAATTAAGTGCAAGTGTAAGGATTTTTCTCCACTATTTTTCAGGTGACTCCAATGACTAGTTGATCTTAAGCATCCGCATGTTTGTTTTTTCGTGTAAATGTTGGGTTACATCAAGTGTGGATACTGGTCTCTGACAAACCATTGTGACACATAACATGCTTTAAAAATCCCTTCTACATTCAGACACTGAACACCTTTGGTAATTGTCAAATACCAGTATTCTCACTTGGTGTAACTCAAAACGAAAAAAACAAAAAACTGTGGAAATTAGAGCTCAATTGGTCATCGAAGTTGCGAGATAATAATTGAAGAAAAAAACACCCTTGTCACACGTTTGATTTCGGGACCTCGAATTCTGAGGTCTTGAAATCAAATTCAAATATTTTAGTAGAAAATTCCTACTTTCTCGAAAACTACGATTCTTCAGAGGGAGTCGTTTATCACAATGTTTTATACTATCAACAGCTCTCAATTGCTCGTTACCAAGTAAATTTTTATGCTAACAGTTACTTTGAGTAATTACTAATAGTGTCCAGTGCCTTTAAACATTGCCAGTGAGAAGCATAATGATAATATCAGGGGACCGACGGACCTCGTGGATGTGGCTGCTCCCCTATACTCGCAACCATAGGAAGGGTACTGGTGTTGGTCGTCACCCACATTGACGGTGGAAACCAACACTGTTCCCCAATAGGGAAGTCCGCAATAAATCATAAAATGCACAAATTTAGGCTTGCTTTTTTTTATCATGGAAAATACTACTGCTGATTTGTTTTACATATGTTTACTGAATGTGTTATTCGTTTGAATATCTCTTCTAATAAATCGTAATTTCCTTCTCAAATGCTGTGTTTTTAATTGAAAGTTGTGTACATCAATCCATCGTGTTGTAATCTTATGATTTAATCGAATGGTAAAATAAACAATCACGGGATAGACATTAATATTTAACATTCATCGCCTATATCAATTTGTAGTCATCCACATCACATCGCTTGAACCAACTCATTAACACGTTGACTTTTGTTCCCAGGGATCGTTGACTAATATCAATTTATGCGTAGCAGACCAATAAGTTTCCCTTGACATTGTGTAAGTTATGTAACCGCCACTTAACCAAGATGGCGTCTTACACCAAACGAAGTTTTTTTTAAAAGGTGGACACTATTGGTAACTACTCAAAATAATTATTATCATAAAACCTTACTTGGTAACGAGTAATGGGGAGAGGTTGATGGTATAAAACATTGTGAGAAACGGCTCCCTCTGAAAGAAAGTAGTTTTTGCGAAAGAAGTCATTTTCCACGAATTTGATTTCGGGACCTCAGATTTAGAACTTGAGGTCTCGAAATCAACCATCTGAAAGCACACAACTTCATGTGACAAGGGTGTTTTTTCCATTATTATCTCGGAACTTCGACTACCCATTGAGCTCAAGTTTTCACAGTTTTTTTTTATGTATATGTTGAGATACACCAAGTGAGAAGACTGTTCTTTGACAACTACCAATAGTGTCCACTGCCTTTAAAAGTATTGTCTATAGGATCAGCACCGGAATTAAATCTTTGAGGGGGCAAGACCATTTCCATTTTGTGAAGGCGCTTCTGTTCGAAAATCTTAAAGTTTATGGGAAACTCTTGAAGCGGCACCAAGGTAGAGGCCAGTGTAATTCCAGGCATGCCTATGGTTTTGTTGTTTTTATCGTGCAGTATTATTAAGTTGTTGATTGTCGCCTAAAACTTGATTTTGTGACTGACATTAGATTTACAAAATAGATATTCAACAATGTATTTCATTATCGTAACATTGTTTTAAACAAAACGGTTGTTCCTCCAATAATGCAAATTGTATTGGTTATGACAAGACACTGGGCACGTTTGGTTTGTCAAGTATCTAACTTGATGTATCCAAACATGTACAACAACAAAATCTCACGAAAATTTGGGCTCAATTGGTCATCGAAGTTTCAAGAGAATAATGAAAGCAAAACAGCATTGTTGCATTACTTAGTATGCTTTCAGATGTCTATTTAAGTGAAAAATTACCTCTTTCTCAAAAACTACGTATATCTTACTTCAGAGGGAGCCGTTTCTCGTAAGGTTTTATACTATCAACAGCTCTCCATTGCTCGTTACCAAGTAAGTTTCTAACAATCATTTTGAGTAATTACCGAAAGTGTCCACTGCCTTTATATCAACTCTCGTACCCCACACTCTATAACAGCAAGGGTTGCGTGATGGATGAAGCATGTCAAGTTGTTCTTTGGTGTCTGTTCAAGCGAGTTGCAGGCAGACCTACCTCGGGCATTAGCCTCCGCATAATGACATTTTGAATGTGTCTATTGAACTCGCTACTATTATAAAAACCCTAAATAATAAACCTTCTCATGTGTGCGGTAATGAATTCTTTCCCAATAGGGCAAGGTCGCTATTGCTTATAATATTAAGCAATGCGCACTACATGAACGTAGCATTGGTTTGTCTTGCTGGAGAAAAACAAATTGAAGATTAGGGAAACAATTTCATATTTTATAACTATTCAGACTATTAAGCTTTGAAAAACTTTGCTGAGCGTAAAAATATTGGTCTTACAAACTGACAACCAACCAAATGACTATATGCATGTGTTGAGACTGGTACTCACAGTGATTTCCTGCTAATTTCTGTTTAACAGAAAAATTGTTAAAGGGAATGTACACGTTTGGTAATTACTCAAAACAAAAATTAACTTAAAAACTGAGATGGTAACGAGCATTGGAGAGCTGTTGGTAGTATAAAACATTGTGGGAAACGGCTCCCTCTAAAGTAGCATAGATTTTGCGGAGGTAATTTCTCACTCAAATAAAAAGAATTCTAGCCAGAAGTCTTTTTTCCTATCTGAAAGCACATAAATTCGTCCAACAAGGGTGTTTTTTCTTTCATAATTTTCTCGCAACTTCGATGACCAATTGAGCTCAAATATTCACAGGCTTGTTATTTTATGCATATGTTGAGATACACCAAGTGAGAAGATTGGTCTATGACAATTACCAAACGTGTTCAGTGCCTGTAAGCACAAATTGAATTTGCTTTATTATATCAGATATGGCCTAAGCAGAAAAGGCTTTTAAATGCTGCCGTAAAAACTCAGACGGCCGTCCCCTTATAATAAATATACACCGAATAGCTCGTTCTGAATTTTCAAAACTGAGAGTCATTTGCATAAAAAACCGGATCCTTTTATGTGATGTGAAGTGTTTATATACATTCAGCAGAAACCATATGTTACGCTTACATTAACATTAATGTGGGAGTCTAACACAATGTAGCCTCGATAACATCGCCATTGCATAGGCGTATAATGTCTGGGTTTTTGAAATCGGTTTCCAACTGTCTGAATGATCAACATACTTTGAAAAAAGAAACAGCGTATAATGAATGAAACACTGCACATGACTCGAAACGGACACTACTGGGAAATGAATGCAAATCACTGCACATAGTGACAAGTTTAAGAACTACAATAGAAAATGTATGTCACAACCATATAATTTAACGCATCGCTCGATTTAACCGATTGTTGTGTGTGTTTTTCATTGAGGGTAAATTTGCAAGTGAAAAACTACTCTGTATAAAGAACGAATTGCAGCATTTTTTTAAATAACTAATTTCAAAGCAGTCAACAAAATAAACACTTCATGCTTCGTCTGAGGCACCAGAAAATGATTAAAAAGAAAACAACGTTTCGAAATTAAAGGAACATAGCAGAATTTGTTTTTGATAACAAAACAGTTGTTGGCAGTCACTAAACTGACAAATCTGTAGAAGTTTCAGATCGATCGGGTCACGAGAAAGTAGTGAAAAACTGATTACATATTTTGCATGACATCGATTTAAAAAGAAAAATGAAAAAAAAACGCTTACTGAGCGATAACCTCCAAACGGGAATTAGTTTTGTTTATTTATCATCAATGACATTTCAGACAGAAATATTCCAAGGGATACCGTGTAAGTTTGTGATCTTCACGATTTTTGTTCTTACCAATTCTCAATGTTCCTTTAAAGCCATTGGACACTTTCGGTACAGAAATTTTTTTAAAGTTCACAGATTTACAAATAACTAACAGGGTTTACAGATGGTAATGGTGAAAGACTTCTCTTGAAATATTATTCCCTGAAATGCTTTACTTTTTGAGAAAACATTAAAACAATATCAATTCTCGATATCGAGAATTACGGATTTATTTTAAACACATGTCATGACACGGCGAAACGTGCGGAAACAAGGTTGAGTTTTCCCGTTATTTTCTCCCGACTCCGATGACCGATTGAGCCTAAATTGTCACAGGTTTGTTATTTTATATAGAAGTTGTGACACACGTAGTGTGGGCCTTGGACAATACTATTTACCGAAAGGGTCCAATGGCGTTAAATACATCGTTTTACGTTTGTCGGTGTCTTTAAATGTTTCAGGGGGAATGTACTTTTGAACTTTTTGTTCCGTCTCATTTGTCTTTTTGTTTTAAAGCTGTGGCCACGATATTTATACCAAGATTTCCCACCATCGTGTTTTGTCCCACTGTGGGAGAGGGGCCTATATACCGATATTCGTAAACTATTAAGCACATATTTCGAATTAAACATAAAATAGAGCACACGGTTCGACTGTAATTACTTTTGACTTGTTTGGCATTCTTAATAAGTTGATGAGCAGCTGAATTTAACTCGCATCATTCAGTCGGTGAAAGTTAAAGGAACACGTTGCCTTGGATCGGATGAGTTGGTCTTTGAAAAGCGTTTGTAACCGTTTTTTATAATATGCATAGAAAGATGTTGTAAAAGTAGAATACAATGATCCACACACACATGCCTCGAAATTGCACGGTTTTCCTTTTACCTCGTCGACTAACACGGTCGGCCATTTATAGGAGTCAAATTTTTGACTCCCATAAATGGCCGACCGTGTTAGTTCGCACAGTAAAAGGAAAACCACGCAATTTCGAGGCAAACTTGTGTGGATCATTGTATTCTACTTTTAAAACATCTTTCCAACCATATGCATTTTTTATAAAAAAACCGGTTACAAACGCTTTTTATAGACCAACTCGTCCGATCCAGGGCAACGTGTTCCTTTAACTTCATTAAAATGCCATACTAAAGCCAAAATGAACACAGGCAACCGGCTGCAGTCGGTGTGCTCCGTAACTCATTTTTTAAAACTATTGTGGCTCATATTTTTAACTCTCGGTGCAAACATTTTAACCGCCGAACAGCTCTAAAATATACGAATTGTATCAGTTTTGTAATCGTTTTGGGACAATAGGACGCCTCACTAACATAATAGAAGAAGTTTTTGTCTGACAGAAGAATCAAATGTTTCGACCTTGGGGCCTCATAAAGGTTCCAGAAATCATTTTTACCGCAAAAAACCCAATGTGTGTTACTCTGTTCTTCAAATAATTAGCATACAATAGCATTCAACAGCTCAACAATAAGCAAAGAATGCAGAAGACCAGATCCAGAACACACAAACAACAACCCATATAAACAACACGAATACGTAAACAAATAGACTTTTGAATGTTTGATTTGTTTTACTAAATCTTTGAAATTATTATTAACCCCATCCAATTTTCATTTTATGGTAGTCTCTTGCGATCTTTGCTCGTAATTCCTAAATTCGCAGACTTTAATGTCGACCATACGGCAAATACACTAATACTAAATGTTTTACCAATAGGTTTATGGTGGAAAAAACGGAGTTTGAAACAATGGTTTCGACAGTCAATCATTAAAATGACAATGGAACATTATCTCTTGCGTAACCCCCCCCCCCCCCCCAATCCAGTTGGAACAGTGTGTTTGGTTGGACTGAACAATTCGCGAAATAGGGGTGTTCGCTTTAGACGTTCCCGTCCGATTAGGCCTATGCCCCACAGTTGGAAAAACTCACTGACGTGAATGCACGAGATGTATTATGTGGCGCGAAAAATACAGACGAGAAAAATGCAGGGTCGAGGCATCTCGATCTTCACACTTACCGTTACAGCTACGAGGGGTTAGTAACAAACCCTTGCCTTTCATTGGTGGATCCCCATTCAAAAAAGCTGTAAAGGAAATAATACGAGTTTTTATCGGTACCGTGATGCACTAGTGTACGGACCAATCAAAACTGACGGGGTAAATCCTGGACGATTCAGGGAAACACCGTGGGACGGTAGACAGCTGTAGGCAGGGGCTGCTACCCGAAAAGACGAGTAGGCCTATCTTGTTGTCCTTGAGGTACCCCCTTCACCATGAGCAGCCCGCCACCTCCGGTGTCTTCAGGACCACTACACCCGGTTCATCTGCCCCACTACATGCTCCATGATCCACGGTCTCAGATCAGCCACGAATGGCAACCGATAACACACTGGTAAGCTCATGACTTTGATGACAGAATTCCCTCCCACTCTCTCAGTTTAGCAGTTTCATTATCACATTCCTCTCATTCAGAAGCAGCTGTTGTTCTGGGAAGTAATGTTTGTCGGCTTTGCCTTTTTGCCTTTTGTTTTCCTGTCTGTGTGTGCATGTCTTGCATTTGTCAGCTTGGAGAGAACCGTTCCTGAAGTTGCTTAGGGCTCAAGTGGGGCTTCGGTATAGGCCTACAGGTCGTGCGTTGCTTGGCGAGCTAGCAACCCCTGACTGACTAGACACGCCGCGAACTTCGCCCAGACACGCCGCCGTCTGATGCACCGCGCCAACCCCGATGGGGCTCTACGTGACCGGTCGTGCTATCTACTCCACCGAAACAGACCTCAAAACCCATTCATCAGCTAGATTCAGTTGCTACGCACGTATAATGCGTACGACTCCCTCTCCCCTATACCCACCTCTCCCGTGTCCCGTTCGTTGGCTTTTCGTTCAGGGTACAGCTCGTTTCAAAGCGCCACACGTAGATGTATTTCCCTCCCCTCCTTTGCGCCCCATGCGTATATTTTAATGCAACAATCGGCTCGTCGCCGGTGATTACGATTGAAGTCGTCACCAGTATCGTATTTTGACTACAAATAAAGCAAACACATAAGTCGGTAATGTGCCCGTCATATGGTGTGTAGTGATGTGGAGAGGTTACGAACACCTCAGTCAGTTGGCTGGATCACCTCACGTATTGTGCTGGTATGCCGAGGCTCACTACGTGCCGTACATCCACCAAGTTAGCTCGCTCGTCGTAACCAGGCATATTAAAGACATTCTTCTTCTTCTTGTCCCGAGCAAGATTACTTATGTTTGTCTTAAGTGATGTACATGAATGTTCAAGCTGGAGGCATCTTTTTAAATGGATTTCATACAAGATTTTCTGTTGGAGTTATTGTACCTCATTGCCTTAATACGGGACTCAAACGAGTCGATTTTTCGAGGCAAGAAACATAATAATTATGTTTCTGGTCTCGAAACTTCTACCATTAATTGGGTAATTCTCAAAAATGACTGTGGCTCCATAATATCAGAAGTGAATGTTCTTCATTTTAAACATAGCTTAATTGATTATCTAAAACCAAACGTCCAACGTAATGCTAGAGCATTGTTGATTTCTTGTAATGTTTCTTTTGCCATCTGGTACCCAATCTTCCCCAAATAAATGCATGTTTCCTTGCTTTTTATTTTGACCTATATCTTGTTTATCTTCAATGATACTGTACAGGCTTTTAGCAGCTGGTAAATGACTTTAGAATGTCAGCAAAACATTGTACTGCATAAGATAAAGTTGATAAAAATACATATTTATGTTTGTATAAAAAGAAAGCACGCCGTGTCAACCATAATATATTTAAGTTTTTCTATTTATAGGCTATATAATAGTTGAAGACATTATTGCATTTTATGTCTCGCGTACTGGTAATTGAGTTTTCGTTTATGTATGCCAGCCTTTACTTGTTTCAATTTTTTTCATACAGATTGAACGACAAGTCAGTTTGCCTTTGACGCTTGCATTTTTGGAACAGGTTTCATTCTTTGATGTCTGAGAAAGTGTTCGAATGCCAAAGCTCGTTTTCTCTCTGACTTTGCAGAAACTTCAAAATTAAACAAATTGTCCTAGTTCAGATGTAACAAATTGACAATCTCTCTGATTATGGGAGCTTCTTCCTTGTAAGTCCAATGTAAATCTCCCTGATTGTTGTACAAAATCGCCCCTGATTGCAAGATGTAATATTGGCAGCCCTGTAATGCATTGATTAACAGTATATCCAGATTGGATCGTACAAAACTATGGCGCGATGACCGATGTAGCCTTTTATAGAAGTATTTGCTTTGCTTAGGTTTCATCTTAAACCGGTTGGGGTTATTTTGTTTCGTAAATCACGAAGAACATTTAACATTCATTCCCGTGCATTTCCTATAGTCGTGAACTTCAGTATCGAAACAAGCTAACTTTCACTGGTTGGTCACGGATACCATGCACAGTCAGAGGTCGTTACGGTGTTTTTCTCGTTCTTGACACATCTTTTTTACGGAGTCTATGTTGTGTCGAGACCTAAATCTGCCCTCACAAAATGATATTGAAGTCGCCAAACCAGTGCGTCGATCGGCATCAGCAAAGTCAAAGTAGAACATATAAACATTTTGGAATGTGTGCATTTTCTAAGATTCAGAGAGCTGCCTAAGAAATGTTAAATCCCCAAGTACTGGTGCATTGTTATAACAGGCATGATATTCTTTCATCTTAATAGTCTGATTTCCTTCTTTTTTTCCATGGAAAAATCTGGAAAGTTAAGATTAAATAGCATGAAAAGTCTTCTAAAGCCAACACCATGTGTACGTAGGTCAGCCCTTGTACTCGATAACATGTTACTATACTTTTTTCTTTGACCAAATCATATATCTGTTATAAATAAATATATCCTAATAGAATGATAACTTTTACAGATAACAAATGTGGAGTGACGGAATTTGCATGCACTGGTGTCCGTTTTTATTGTGTTTTTTTTTTACTGACAAAAGTTTAATTTGTGTTGCATACTTCTTGTGCGTATTTGTTTCGGTGTTCATCCAGAAAAATCCATTATACCTTTTGAAATCAGGAAAGATAGTCTTACAGACCATACCTAGAACAGAGTACATGGTTGATAACTATTCACACAAAAAATAGTTAAAGGCTGAAATCTTACAGATTATCAAGTTCGTACTGCAAATATGGGGGTGTTAAAGTTGAAGCCATGGGTGTGTGCTATCACAAAAACGAAGAGAGAACTAAAATGACATCCAGTGTTAAAATAACACCAATGTAATTGTTTTTGCAAAATTAAGTGGACCATGTTTTTTTCACGTTAAATACAATGAGGGATGATCGAATATTTTAACGATCAATGTGATGCTAATCACTTAGTTACGTACATGGAACCAACCCACGCTATATACTACAACTTTTTCACTGGTCGATCATATTTGGTAAGTTTACCGGTCAAGACCCCATCAGCAGATGACAAACGAAAAGTGTCCATTAAATGAATTATTTTGCAATTACATTCGCCAGGGTGTTTAAAAACAGAAGAGTAGCGACATAATGTTACCAGCATGAACATTACAACGGGCAATTAATGTTGATTGAAGTCGGTCGGATGAGCGAATGAGATGAGTCAGTCTTACTATTTTGTTTCGAACCCGTGAGAATTTTTCAGCCTGTAAGTTGAAAGTTTCAAAGAGAGTATTTTGAACTATTTTCCGTACAGGCCTATATCTCAGCTAAATTTAAAAATGTTATTTTCACCTCTGTTTCGGTAAACCTTAAATGCAAACAAGCAAATTGAGAAAACGAATTCATGCCCGGACCTTTTCTTGAAATCAATCATTGTTTTTCTGCGAATGAAAGTAAGAAATACTCCACTGTGTAATACACTGTACGATAGGTCTAAATGATGGAGAGAAGATGTTGAAGTTATGTCGGTTTTGTATGCGGGAAGAAAACCCAAACCATCTTAGGGACTGACTGAAACTCCACTCCACAAACAGTCAAAGTGGGATCCGAACCGGAGAAACAACTCAGACGACCTGAACGCTGGAAGGGGGAGTCGGCTCACAGTCTCAGGAATTAAAGGCAGTGGACACATTGGTAATTGTGAAAGACCATGTCTTCACACTTGGTATAGCTCAACATATGCATAAAATAAACCTGTAAAATATTAATTTGAGCTCGATTGGTCATCGGAGTTGCGAAATAACTATGAAAGAAAAAACACCCTTGTCACACGAAGTTGTGTGCTTTCAGATGCTTGATTTCGAGACCTCAAACTCTAAACTTGAAGTCTCGAAATCAAATTCGTGGAAAATTACTTCTTTCTCGAAAACTACGTCACCTCAGAGGGAGCCGTTTCTCACAATGTTTTGTGCTATCAACCTCTCCCCCACTACTCGTTATCAAGTGAGGTTTTATGCTGATCATTATTTTGAGTAGTTACCAATAGTGTCCACTGCCTTTAACTCACTTTTTGATGTTGAACAAAGCTGTACGAGGTTTTAACAGAAAGTCTCACATTGGCCGGTAAAGTGTTCCTATATACACCTTTAAGACAATACACAATTATAGAAAGTCAAGGTCTATAGAAAATCTCGTCCCCTTCCAAGGCTGTCCTACGTCCGAGTGGTTCAGCTTCTCGATCTATACCGAATTATACAGCCGCATGCTCCAGCACAATATCCCCCGGCTAGAAAAGATCCACATGACCCCCGGCGAAACCCACCATCATTCGGCACCACCACACGGTTTAATTTCATGTGTGCATCACACAACGTAGAATCATGGAGCTTTTTATAGCTCCTTGGTAGAATCAACACGTTTAACTGGGTAGTGGATCTCACCGGGGGTGGCCCGAGGTGGGTTACCGGGCCGTTTCGCGGCGTTTCCCCCGGCCCTTTCCCCCTTAACACGGTGAGGCAATGCTTATTGATCGTGAACCGTCTTGTACAAGGTGGGAACGGGAGTGTACTACTTTCAATGCGACGTATAAAGATACTATGAATCATGCTACTTTTCCGGGTGCAATCTGTTCATGCTGTTTATGCGATTGCAGCAAATATATATATACAGATATATAGATTAGTAGTGAAATTATTTTGTGCTCAAACAGTATGTAGGCTATACCATACTCCAGGCAAAACTTTACGAAAGTTTTAAAAGCCAAGAATCACAAAAGTATAATCAATATATATTTAAATGTATTTGATTCGGGTTAAGATTACATGAATTAAAATTGTAACCGTGCTCTGAAAAGAAAATCGTAAAATTATGAGTTAAGATGAACCAGAAGATCCACAACCACTCGCAGTCAAACAGAACAGTTCGTTGAGAACCATGGAAGAACAAAACAAACGGGCAAAACACTCACTCCCTGTATGACAAACAGACGAAAAACACTACACCCCATTGAAACACAAAACAACAGTGATTCTTTTGTTTCCAAAGTATTTAACATTAATAGGCTCATAGGCCTACATGTCCCGAGGCAATGAAACTGTTGGTTACATTAATGAACTGGAAATCGCTGTTCCCCAGTGCCTGCCGCCCGCCCGCTTCCCATTGCAATGAATCACAATATATTGCAGAACATTCGATCTACATTAAAGGTTAAGTTCAGTTTAGAACAGGATCGGAGATGAACACGTTTCTCTTGAGAAAGTGGCCTCATAAAGCATTAAGTAGGATTTGAAACTTTGCGTGCTATATAAGAGAGGTTTGCGGTAACACCATGTGAATATCTCTTTTTGAGTAGTGTCGGTTCTGAAAACTATGGTGATAAAACATTGCCATACTGCCACCATCTTGTTATGTGCAAAGAAGAGTACTTTCTCCATTCAGCCTCTCTTAGATTTCAGTTTTTTTATGGGTTACACAAAAATGAGGGCTCCAGCCCGTCTTGTCGAACAATTTGTTTTGAACAATTTGATTGTCTGTTTCCACACAACAACCCCGTGCTCCTTGCCTCTCTTGTTTCGCTGTTGATACGTTGTTTTCTTGCTCTATTGGTTTACCCTTCATTGATTTGCATGTAAAATGTGTAATGTCTTGAGGAAGATGGAAATAAATGTTTGTCAAATTGGACAGAGTTGACCTTTTTTATGCTAAATGACGTTTGGCATGGGACCGTTGAGACCCGATTATCAGGTTATGGCCCCCACCTTTACCTGTAACACACACCTGGAATGTTCTACTTAATGGAGCACATTGCTGACTCAAACCAAAATGGCGGGAAAAACATGTTGTCCTGTCGAAAGTGATTATTCCCAAACATGTTGCAGCCGTCGAATCATGGGACAGTGATACGAATGGGGTCTTATTGAACGGTGTCGATTGCTGTCAATCCATTAAACTAGTAAATTATTTTACAATAATAGACTTGAACCATCAGCAGTGGCCATTTTGATTCGGTACCCTGCATGTCACTGCAATGAAACTATATTATCGTTACGGTAATCACTTTGGAAATAATGGGCTATACCATTTAGATCATGATAACATTGCACAACCAATACCTCTAATAATATAAGTTGCATCGGTATCGAAATGTTATGGAAACATTCTTCGCTTTGATTATATTAATTTGTCAAAAGCTGTGGTTTTGTACAAATTCGTTGCTTCCGAAGAAAACATTGAAATGAACACACCCTTTTTAAATAAACGGTGGAAAACAATTTTAAAACTTTCATTCACATCATGATTTTTTTTTCTGGTAATGGGGTAACCATAGAACGTGTTGTTAAAGACACTGGACACTATTGGCAATTGTCAAAGACTAGCCTTCTCACTTGGTGTATCTCAACATATTATGCATAAAATAACAAACCTGTGAAAATTTGACCTCAATTGGTCGTCGAAGTTGCGAGATAATAATGAAAGAAAAAAAACACCCTTGTCACACGAAGTTGTGTGCTTTCAGATGCTTGATTTCGAGACCTCAAATTCTAAATCTGAGGTCTCGTAATCAAATTCGTGGAAAAATTACTTCTTTCTCGAAAACTATGTCACTTCAGAGGGAGCAGTTTCTCACAATGTGTTGTTATACCATCAACCTCTCCCCATTACTCATTACCAAGTGAGGTTTTATGTAATTACCAATAGTGTCCACTGCCTTTAATGTAACAGGCCTATCAATACGTACATTCGATTACTTTTCTTCCACAATCCAAGCAATAAAGTGAACTTAAAAACTCTCGCCTCACTGTGAGACAGTGAGGCAACTAAACATCGTCTGTTTCCTATTGCGATATTTTCATCATCTCTGTGCACGGCAAAAATAATGATCGAAGAAGGACTTCAACGATGGGGGCGCTTCCCACTGTTGAGCATGGCGAAATAATTAATTATGTCGATAGGGTGTCATAAGTTTTGTAAAAAAAATATTGAAATGTTCGTCAACGGCTATAGATATAAGTGATATATTAAGACTTTGAGTGGACGATGCCTAGCTCGATATATTCAAATAGGCCAAACGGGCCAATATCCCCCCCACCCCCACATTCTAAGGTCTCGCCGTCGACAACTAAGCTAGAGACTCTCGAGCTGCCTGTTAAAGGCAGTGGACACTATTGGTAATTACTCAAAATAATTATTAGCATAAAACTTTACTTGGTAATGAGTAATGGGGAGAGGTTGATGGTATAAAACATTGTGAGAAACGGCTCCCTCTGAAGTGACATAGTTTTCGAGAAAGAAGTAGTTTTCCAAGAATTTGATTTCGAGACCTCAAGTTTAGAATTTGAGGTTTCGTTATAAACCATCTAAAAGCACACAAACCGTGTGACAAGGGTGTTTTATTCTTGCATTATTATCTCGCAACTTCGACGACCGATTGAGCTCAAATTTTCACAGGTGTGTTATTTTATGTATATGTTGAGATACGCCAAGTGAGAAGACTGGTCTTTGACAATTACCAATAGTGTCCACTGTCTTTAAGGGTGTCACTCCTTTCTTATCTGATCGAGGGATCAAGGTTGCATCACTTTCAACCTTGCCCTTGGATTATTGTTTTTTTTTTCGATGGTAATCAGTATCCTATAGTTAAAAAAAATGTCTAGTGGCTTTAAATTACACGTTGACCTTGAAGGATTCCACTCACATTGTGGATTTATTTTTTTAGATAAAGCATGGCTGTGAACTTTTTTTATTTATTTTGTAGGATATTTTATGACACATGTTGGGTCAAACTCTCTCAAATGCAAAATTTTAGGAAACACAGATCTGTTTTACGCAATTTGCATGAAGAAGTGGAAGAGTGGTAAAAATACCAGCTAAACAGACTTATCGCTGGCGCACGCAACGCAGCACCTAGAGTTCGGGTTCTGCAAGCTATCAACTGAAACTATCTTTAAAGCCATTGGACCCTTTCGGTAAACAGTATTGTCCAAGGCCCACACTTCGTGTATCACAACTTCTATATCAAATAACAAACCTGTGAAAATTTGGGCTTAATCGGTCATCGGAGTCGGGAGAAAATAACGGGAAAACCCACCCTTGTATCCGCGCGTTTCGCCGTGTCATGACATGTGTTTGAAATAAATACGAAATTCTCGTTTACGAGAAGTGATATTGTTTTACTGTTTTCTCAAAAAGTAAAGCATTTCATGGAATAATATTTCAAGAGAAGTCTTTCACCATTACCTTCTGGAAACCCTGTAAGTTATTTGTAAATCTGTTAACTTTTTTTTTTCTGTACCGAAAGGGTCCACGTTTGGTAATTATTCAAAACAAATATTAACTTAAAAACTGACTTGGTAACGAGCATTGGAGAGCTGTTGATAGTATAAAACGTTGTGAGAAACGGCTCCCTCTGAAGTAACGTAGTTTTTTTCAAAGAGTTAATTTCACTAAAATATTAAAATACTTCTAGCTAGAAGTCTTTTATTCCAAAAGCACACAAATTCGTCCCACAAGGATGGTTTGTTTTCATCATTTTCTCGCACTTTCGATGACCAATTGAGCCCAAATTTTCACAGGCTTGTTATTGTATGCTTATGATGGGATACATCAAGTGAGAACACTGGTCTTTGACAATTACAAATCGTGTACAGTGTCTTTAAAACAAAATTAATTATTTCATTACCAATTCTGTATTTTCTATAAGTAGGACTTGTAATTGTAAGCGATGCCAAGTAATTTCAAAGTGACAAATTGATTTGCTTGTCCTTGCGGATTAGCGGTAAACTGTTAAATGCTAATCAAATTATTGCTTAGTCGATTACATTATCAGAGATTAACTTGCACGCGTGTCACTTTACTTTTGTATGTAACGGTACAGGATCATAGCCAAAGCGTGACTGAAATTAGAAAACTATTTTTGCTATCGGCACAGAGAATGAGAAAAGAATAAGAAGGCATATGCATAGACACCGTTAACTGACATTTAAAACAACTTTAAGGAGCTCATTTTTTAAACCTTTCACTTAGGGACTCCTAGCATTTGGGATCAAACGACTTTCTTCACCTGTTTATGGACTCAGGCATGGGACAAGCCATTATCTTCAGCGGCAGAAGCCATGGAAACGAGCGAGTTTCAAAGTGAACATAAACTCTTTTTCTGGATTAGTGGGGGACAATGAAACAACACGCCATAATCTCGTCACTGTGGGTGAAAAGGAAAAAAATCGTTTGTTATAAATTCAACAACATTTTTATGTTTCTTCCATCTCAATCCATCGAATGTTGTGAAACTACAATAAAAAGGGCAAACCGTCCTTTCTCCCTCAGAACACTGCGCCAAAATAAGGTTATTAGTGGTTTTATTTCTTTCCATCCACGAAGGTCAAGTCTGGAATGGGTAAGTACGTGATGTCACGTTTATCCAATCACCATGTACTCCATGTGCGATGTATGTTTACACTAGCGGGGGTTAGCCCAAGACAAGCAACGTGTATGTGCACGTTGTGTGTGTGGTGGGACGAAGACACAGTGTTTATATACAGATAGGTAAACTCGCAGGATTCGGTTCGGCACGCTCGCCTCGCAATATACCCGGAGTTTGGACGAGCGGTGGCCGGACAAATGTAGCAAGACAGTGTCAGAGTTCCCCTCCAAAAAGCAAGACCAGCATTTTCTCTGTACCCCAGTATGATTTTAGCTGGATTCGGTGAAGGGAAACGGGTGACAGTGGTGCGAAAAACTGGGTGACGGGCCACGGGAAAGGTGACCGAGAAATGAACAGCGTGCCGCCGCAGTGTGTCGGGCCGCCAGCTGCATTGGGTGCCGTGTCTGTGTTGGTAGCAACTTGCAGGTAAACTGAAATCCCGCCAACTTGTAGTAGGTTTTGACGACTGAGAACTTTATACTGGAAATGAACTTTACATTCTGTTCAAACAGCCTTGTCCATGATAACTTTTTTAACAAGTTGTGTTTAACAAGTTTACTTTTGATAAAAGTTGTCATTTATATAGTTAAAGTTAAACAGTCACGACAGTAAACTATGTAAACTTAGGGTCGGAGATGATTGTAACTTTATCATTTTGACATTACCAAAAGATTAAGACACATTGTTGTAGTAAAATCCTTCGTCATAATTGACCCCTAGGGGCCATGATATTTGATGTAAGTTATTTTAAAAGCAGTGATTTTTTGTATAGGTGCCTTCATAAACCATTGTTGACCATTTGAGTAGTTTAAGTAAAAAACAAAAAACAAAAACCAGCAGGACAAAGTTGTATTTTGTTGAACTCTCCCGAATTCCTGAACTATACAACTGTAGATAAATAGCTGGACAGTCCTTATATTCTCAAACCAAATATACACAACATTGACAGGAACACAAATGTAGTCGATTATTATTTTTTTATTTTATGAGAAGCTGCAAGATGTCTTGTGTCATGATTGGTGGGTGTGATTTCTTAAATTCTGTTTACATCTTTTTTAATTAGACATGTGTGGAAAGGAACTGAAATCATACATGTAGCCTGCACTCTGCAGAGAAACTTTGTGAATAGGGAAGACAGTTTGATTTTTTTTCCAGGACATGGGTGCATCAAACAACATTTGTATTATAGTATAAAGAGAAAGCTGAAAAATGAATGCGAACATTTTTAAATATTGGTAGGGCACAGGAATCAATTTTTTTTCTACACTTGTCCATGATGTGTCTCAGGTATGAAAATAATGTAACCCAAACAAAGCAGAACACAAATACACACGGATAATGTCTGCTATATTAATAACATTCAATGCAAGGATGAGCAAATTACACCTGTTCCCAGATCACATAATTGCATGTCATGGCATTTAAGCCAAGCCTCAAAGTAAAAGTTGTCCCAGATTATCTATACCACAGTGGCTTTTTCAATTGGTCTCATTAATTAATTATTTCCTAAATGAAGGTGACCTTAACCATGAAGCGGTACTCAACATGGATTGGTTTACCATTACACATACGCTATTCATTCCACAATCTGTGCAGAGACTGCATATTGAGGCTGGGATGTAACAGATCCAGCATGTATGACGATTGGTGTCTTTGGGTTGGAAATGAATGTAATGCAATCACATTCCAGTAACTTAACGCTGATGGCAGACCGCTGTTTAAAGGTTTTGTGTTGTTACCATTAGAGTATCCTTGATTACACTGAAATAGCTCAGAGTGAATTACCCACTGGGATCTTACTTTGAATTGTAAGGAGCAGCGGTGAAGTGAAAGATGTTCTTTTAGTCTAAAGCAAAACCTAACTAACATATTTTGAACTTAGTGATGAGCTTAATTTCTTAACAACATTATCAGCAAATTAGGATATACTGTTAATTTCCGATTTTCTTGTTCCTGCAGTCTTGGTTATTAATTTAATTTCAAAGAAATTACAGTAAATTTCTGGGCCTTATAAGTGAGCTGCTTAAGCACAAAAAACTAGCTCAGCACAAGTTAATTTTGCTTACCAGAATAAGGTTACCAGTCAAAATACACATCACAGGTAGTGTCTTTTATTCTTCAGCAGAATATTGTTGAGGAAATTATTTCTGATTGAGCAGCTTGCTGAAATTGGGCACTTGTTTCAAAAAAAAAAAAAAAAATCAGGAAAGACCATTGTACATTAATTTTATTTATTAATGGAGAGGTTAAGTCGGTGACAATTTTGTTTTAAGCAAACAATATCTGAAAACTGTGCAGTTAGAATGGCGGCCTCATCAAACTGTAAGAAAAAGCTACAAGACATCACATCAGTGTTGACTATGCCCCATGATTCGGGGCAAGCTTTTGTATAGCAACTTCCAGATGGGCAAAGCCTGGTGTTTTGCCATACTCATTCATTTAAAGGATTTTGGTACTTTTTCAAAATGTCCATAGATTTACATTAAACTTACAGGGCTTGAAGATAATGATAGTGGAAAGCTTCCCTTTAAATATTATTTACTGAGGTGCTGTAGTTTTTGAGAAATGAGTAAAACAATGTCATGAAAATACGTTTGTAAAAGATTAAAATAATTTTCTTCTCATGAGACGAAAATTATTTTCATGACATTGTTTTACTAATTTCCAAAAAACTACAGCACCTCAGCACGCAATATTTTTAGGGAAGCTTTCTACTATCATTATCTTCAAACTGTAAGTTTAGTGTAAATCTGTGGACATTCAGTTTTTTGCCCTACAAAAGTTACATAGACCCTTAAAAACTGTGAATGGGTTTTAACTGTTTCTACCTCTCTTCCTTCCTCCATGCTCTAAATAGGTCATGTAGCAAGTAGCAACACTGTCTTTAATACTTGGAATTCAAATTTGAGTGGTCAATTATGACTAGGCAAGTCTGTATACCATTAAAGCCATTGGACACTTTCGGTAAACAGTATTGTCCAAAGGCCCACACTTCGTGTATCACAACTTTTATATAAAATAACAAACCTGTGAAAATTTAGGCTCAATCGGTCATCGGAGTCGGGAGAAAATAACGGGGAAAACCCTCCCTTGTTTCCGCACGTTTCACCATGTCATGACATGTGTTTTAAATAAATCTGCAATTCTCGATAACGAGAATTGATAATTGTTTTAATGTTTTCTCAAAAAGTAAAGCATTTCATGGAATAATATTTCAAGAGAAGTCTTTCACCATTGCCTTCTGTAAAAAGTTATTTGTAAATCTGTGAACTTTTATTTGTTTTCTGTTCCGAAAGTGTATAATGGCTTTAAGTGTTCAAATCTAAATCACAAATGGTACACGCCTAGCTGCCTTCCCTGGTAAAGTACTCGTAATGCTCCTGTGCAAAATGCTGATAGACGTCTACAGTTGTTTTTTTGACATCCAAAAATACCAAAATGGTACTTTAAACTTCTTTAAATCCTTATGTCTGAGGTGCTGCTTACTACTGTTATGACTATGATCACCATAATAGATAAAGTACCGGGAATGTATAGGCCTGTAGTTTAAAGTTGAGATGCCAAACTCATTACAGGCATGATACTTTTCCCTTCACCACGTGTTCAAGTAGTAGAGCCCTTGTAAGTTGTACTAAATAATTTGTTCTTTCTTTTTTCTAAGGACCAAATATGCCATACTTTTAAATGGTTTTGAAGTGATGCAAAGCACTGATCACTCGGCACAAAACTAACTATGTTAAATAGACCTACCCCCATCAACATCAACATGTTATGACAGTCTAAAATAAAACTGCTGCTCACATTACCGTAGTAATTGTGTATGTGATATCTGAGCTCATCCTCGGGCAAAGTAAAATTAAAAGTTCATTGAAATTTTGGAACTGAAAACCAAACCTTGCAAAACAGAGATAATGTTTACACTATGTTGCTATCTTGGGAAGATCCCATTGTGGATGGGTAGGGGGGTTGTGTTATAAGGGGGGTCATAAGTTTGTTTTGAAAAGAAGCGCCAATAGCAAGATAAATCTTGGGACTTGTGTTTAAGTTACTTTACAACTTTTAAAAGCAAGGTATGGATTGGAAAAGAGAATAACTTTTAATAAATGCTCTGTCTTGTTGAAACCTACACCAGTTCACCAATTTTATGAACTATTTGTTTTCATTTACTTTGTTGGGGAAAATAATTTCCACAATTTGAATGTTTGTTGGTTATTTGATTGTGCAGTTCAGGAGGTGTAGATGGCCCCTTACCGGAGTCAACGTTTCCGCAAGATGGAGAAGCTTGGACAGCCAAGAATGCAAGGTAAGACGCTCCTCCACTCCACTACAAACCACTCTTTCGATCCATTGTTAGGATTTTCACCCAATTATCTAAAACCTCGTCTTTTGAATTTGTGTTTGACTCATAGTTACAATGATTTTTGGTGCTGCTATAAAAACAGATTTTGGAAAATATAGCTACACTACAACTTATTTGATTTGACTGAGACTTTATGGGACTGTATATCCGTTGAGGAAACTTAGCGCATGTTGAAGAATATGCTGGTTATGCTGCAAGATATCGTCCCCAAACCTTGCTCTATTAATTTTTTGAAACCTCCACGTAAAAAATGCACAAAAGAAATGAAAAGCAAAACCTAAGCTAGAAATCGGGTCGCAAATAAAGCTAATGTTGTCTCTGAGATGTTGATGTACCCATGCCTTATGGGTCATTGGTTGCTCAGGAGGTATATTATATCGAAATGAGATGTATTACAATAATATTCGCCTAGACTCATTTACTGACATAACTTTTCTTGCAATGGTGTTTACAGACCAATTACAGTTTTGGTGCCTGCGTAAGCATCTCGTTTCAATCACAGTGGTGTTTCGTAATGGCGCTTCATATGCACTGGCATAAATATAATGAGTTGAAGATGCCTATGATTGTACAAAATAAATGCTGGGTGTAAAGTATATGGAATAGTGACTACCTAGTAATTTACGAGGTAATGATGGGACTTGAGCATTGCTTGGATTAATCTAACCTGTTGGTAAGTGTGTACGTAATTCCACCAGAAGCCACGCCAACTTCTTCCAAACTGGCTAGAAGCCCATATGAAATGCACTGAACTTTTTAACCAAAACGTTTTTCTTGGATGCCTCCATTTCTGTGATCATCACTGGAGATATTATATTGGGATGTTGGATGTTGGTTTACGAAAGAATAAAATACTTTCCAAACTTACCTTTTACATAATGCGTCTTGCAACTTATTTTAAAGGTCTTGCCAGAAATATCAGTTTCTGCCCTACGAAATGTCTTTGAATGATGGAATGGGTGTTTTTGGGGGGTAAAATTACACTTTAAAAGCACATGCCAGCTTTGAAGCAAAAACCCTGCACATACGGGTGATGCTTGCTGGTTTAAGGTAATGACATACCAACAGGATGACTTTTGAGTTAGTCTGCCGCTTAAATCAAGACTTCACCATCCGTGAATAAAGTATGTTTGGCAGCTGACGAAACTGTCATGATAGGAGGCTCAATCCATTGTGACAGAACCGGAAAGTCTCTAACTATTGCAAAAAGAAATGTTAAGACAGGAATGAAGGCAGTTAGTAATGGGTTACATTCACTGCAAACTCTTATCTCTTTATGAATGTGAATCAACCGGAATCTTGCTAGTTACGGATGTCTCCATTTCTGTGATCATCACTGTAGATATGCTGCCAACTATCTGTAACAGTAAAGCATCACTTCTTTCTGAATGAGCAGTCAGTACATTAGTGATAGCGACTGAGCGTTGATATAGTATCCTTCTTCAGGCTATTTTTTAGTTGAGCAGTTGTCTTTGATTTGATGTAGAATGATCAGTTGGTTCATAGGATGCCCAGGTTACCTGCATTTGAGTCTTGGACTCCGACTTGTGTGATATTATGGCTTTGTGTGCCCTATGGTTATATGCTGGAACACTGGTTTCGCTTATTAATGTTAGTTGCGTTCATTTTGACTCAGTCAGTATTCAGTACTCAGTAAAGTGCTAAATACACATCAGTGTACAGGGGCAAGAACCAAAACAAATCTTGATCTCTGTTGCAAATTTTAACCAATCTCGTACTGCTGCTAAAATATAGGCTTTTTAACTGGTGGTCTAGGGGTAGGACATCTGCTCTAGCATAAATGCTGTGGGTTCGAAGCCCACTCAACTGATATTCCTGTGGGTTTTTGTTATCACAGGACTCAGGGTACTGAGTATACAATGCTTAATTAATATACATCGGTGTAAAAGCAACAAAAACAACTAATAATCTTAATTCCTAATACAATGCAAAGTTAACATCTATTAAATCAATTGTACGTGTACTCATTTATATTCGTCTTTCAAATGGTATTTACTCATTTTTTATATTACTTGCCAAACCTTAGTCAGACAGGTTCATAAACAACAATACAATAATAGTCAACAGAAAAAGGGCTTTATGGACCTGATAATGTAAACCCTTCAGAAAATGTGCCACTGATATCTGTCTAGGTAGAGTGAGCTCATTGTACATTGAGCCATGTCTAGTAGAGCAATTGGTAGTGTACAGTCTGGTGCTTCCTGATTGCACATTCTTTACCGGCAGGCAGCATGCCTAGACTGTGTTTGTATTGTCATGGTTGACCTATTAACCTGTGTCAGCTTGTTCAACCACAGACTCTTTCCACGGGGAAGGCTTAGCTTCATTTTTTTCCTCGTCCCGTTCCATCATGTGCTATCAATTTTGTACTTTTCATTCCATAAAGGTGTCACTTTGAAGATTATCCAATGAAGATTGTCTGAGGAGCCCTTTTGTATTAAGTTGATATCTCTACTATCTCATACGCTTGTATTGAATATCAGTTGAATTGGACAAAGTTTGTTCCTTTTAGCCATACCCATCAACATAGCCAGGTTGGGAGTGGGGGTGGCACAGGGAACATTTGTTAAATCATATATAACACATGAATAGATTAACGATTTCTACAAAGTACAGGTGTATCCTTCTTTTGCCAGAAGTCGCACTAAAACTTCCTTATACTTAAACCATAAAGACCTATTTCAACTGCTGGATGTCGTTTTTTTTTTTTTTTAAGTATTGTCAATTACAAACCCATAAAACAGTTTACTGTGGATCTCTCGTTCTTGTAGCTCCCGGCTGTACCATTCTTTGCTTGTACTTTACATCATATTGCCAAGTGTAAGAGTTGCAAAGTGTGGACATAAAGGGTGCTGTGGAAATAGGGGCGGGGGTATACTGGGGGGCACAGCCTTTCAACGGGATGTACCTGCCTTTGGGTTCACTGTGTGTGTTACTTGATTCTTGATCGAGGCTGTAAATAGATCCACCTATAGCCTCATTGCAAGCAGGTGCACTGAGGCCCTATGGGGGTCAGGTTTTTTTTACATAGCCCCTCAAATCAGGGCAAAATGTTTTTTATAGTTCCCAGTGGTTTTAATTTGAGAACCTCACAATTTTGTAGAGGTTTAATTGAACCGGTGTAGTAATTTTTAGTCAGGGAAAGTGATAAGGACAACTGACTCTTTGTCTTATCTTGATCTGAATATCTTGTAACTTTGGGGTTATTTTCAATTCTCAATGGCAACCCATTCTTATCAAGAAGCATAAAAACAGTATGGTGAACCTTCCCAAAGAAGCAAGTGGAACATAGTTTGATGGGAAGAGATGTTCATTTTGAGCTCATGTTGAGCTACTTCACCACAACTAGTTTAACTTTTTGTGTGTTTAATTTTGATGCCAGCATGTACCCTGTACACATAGTGAGATTTACACATGCAGCTCTGTATTTCGCATGTCCATCAGCCTACATTTCCTTATGGAAACACATGTGTGTATTTCTGTCAGATAACAACAGGCCCTGCCATGAATAGGAATTCCCATTGCGTGGTGCCCCCATTCCATCTATACAGTCCATACCATGGCATTACTATGTTTTGGTCAGTCCCCGTTTTTCTCCAGCGTGGGTCCGTCCGATATTCACCCCTGGAGCGTCACCGCTACGGCGTTCCAGTTACTCCATGTGCCAGTAACATAATGCCACACTACCGATTGCCGTGCCATTCATGTGGACCACTAATCAATACCATTTGAAGGGATGAGCTTGGCCCCCATAATCATATCTTGATATCCAATAGATGATTTGCGGGGGTGCAGCGATGTGTGCACCGACGCCTTAGGGGTGGAGGATACAGTGATGCTCTCTTCAAGAGACTTTTTTTCCCCAACCCCTTTCCCTAATTTTGTATAATGATCAACCGGTTTAGGGGTTGTATCACAGTTTTGGAAGATCATGATTATATTTTTCATATTTCATAATGATTTACATGATCTAAAGTGGATAGATATAAGATGTTAAGTGTATGTGGTAACTTTTTCAGAATATGTTTCAGAAATCTGCAATATTTTGCCAACATTTTTATCATTAGATTTACCCATACAGAGGGAGTCTACCAGTTGGTTTGTAGAATATTAATTTATTATCAATATATGGTTCAAATACCGCTCAGGTCATTGGAAGGTTTCCAGGTATCTTGAAAAAGATACTCTAATGATTCAACGTTTTTAAAGACAGTGGGCCAATAACATCCCTTTTTAATGTTTCTCAGCTCCCTTGGGAGTATCAACCTGGGTAACAGTTTATATCGCTCCAAAGGCTTTTTCATTCACAGTATCAACCTCTACCCTCGCAGGTACCCATTTATTCCCCTGGGTGAAGAGAAGCAATTATAGTAAAGTATCTTGCTCAAGGACACAAGTGTCACGACCGGGATTCGAACCCACACTCCGGTGAATTCGCACCAGAACTTGAATTCGATGCTCTTAACCACTCAGCCATGACACTCTACAAGATTACAAACCCTCATGATGAATATTACAAGTTTTTTAGTGGGATGAGCTGAATTACTCCTCTAGAGATTGTGGCCCGCCTTGAGTTTACTGGCCCACAAAAAAAATTGCTGGCCTGTGGCCGGTGGCCCAGTGTAAAATTCAAGCCCTGACATAAATTCATGACCCATATTTGGTACTGGAGTGACCCACAGTGCAGTCTTGCAACAAACCCTCATCATGAAGATTACAAGTTTTTCAGTGGGATGAGCTGAATTACTCCTCTAGAGATTTGCAACACGGTGTTGGTTACTTGCCCTAGGAGCTGCCAGTGAATGAATGAAATCTGAACCACTACCCGTACTGGCTGCAACACCAAGGGGTATACATTACTGCATTGTTAATTTCCAATCACCAGGGCAGGCTATATAGGACTAGGTTATATCTTTGAAGAAGAAGACAAAAATTATCATGAAAATATGAATTTGCAGAGCCCTGTTGTTGTAGATTCTAGGTGGGTTTCATATTTTGAGAGGATATGGTAACATCGATGGAAATGAACATTCATGGAAATAGAATTGGTTACAAATAACGTCATTTGAATAATACTGAGTGAATTAAATTATTCATAATTTTATTACATATATAGTACATGAAAATTAATGCAGCACATTCCATGAAACAATTTTATATATCATTAAATATAAAGAGCTGGAGTGGTAATAATTATCAAGAATTTTGTGCCCAAAATTTCATAGAGCAACAAATTCTGCTTACAAATTTTCTGCTGAGCAGAAATGAGCAGGACACCAGTCACTAATGGTGCATGTTGCATGGTATTTTAGCTGGTGTCCTTATTATGCTAAGTATAATTTTGTTGTGCTTAGCTACCTTTTGTGCTCTAAGGGAATGTAATCCTTTGGTTTCTCGAACCGTTCGATTGTTTGACAACTTTTGATTGCTTTCGCTTGACTACCACATTTGATGATTTTTTTCACAGGTCGGTAAGATGGCGTATTTATTGAAGTAACAATGATATTGTTTCCATTTATGGCTGCAGTGCATGATTTCAATATTCCTGAACAATTAAGTAACAAAAAGGATTAAGATACTGGCAATAATTATGTTAGTTTGCTAAAAGCTAGATTAAAAACTGGTTCCAGACCTGTGGAAATAAATTGCATGGATCATAATTCAACATACAAATCTTCAAGACATTGATATTCTTGTGCATAACAAATGTATGCTTTCTGTCTATGATTAATAAATGGTGGGGGGGGGCTTATGAGGGAACAAAAAAGTGTAGACTTATCACGTTTATCACATGTCTCAATACATACACCACACGGTGTGAAATTAAAATGCCATTCGTGCACTTGCCCCCATTCGTCACAACAGCTCGATAAAAAACTGGCATTACTTTGTCAAATGCTTCGTGACTTTTCTGTCAATCATTTTATTCACTTCAAACTTCAAAATGCATTCTTGAGGTTGTTCCTACCCTGGCAGTCTTAAAATACTGTCTGACCAAAAATTTTATATGAAATTTCCTTGTGGATGACATCAGATGTCCCTTCCAATGTATGTGGCTGGTTTGCTTGTCATCTTCAATCAACTTTAAATGGGTAGCTTCCCTGTTATGGCCATGTACTATTTATTGCACATCATTATGTTTTGAGTGGAATTGTTTCATAATGCCTGTGAGAAAAAAGTATGTCGTATACACAAAAGTCAGCCATTAAGATGTGGAGTTTCCACAATTCAAAACAACAATATGTAAGTATAATGATTGGGATTTTAGTAAAACCAAACAAGACCTGTTGATATATATTTTTTTTCAACTTTTATGTTCCATGTAGAAAATGTAATTAGGAAAACAAAATAAGATTCAGTTGTCTGGTAGAGGTGCCCTTTGCACAAGGTGCTTTACCTTAGAGGTGCCCTTTGCACAAGGTGCTTCACCTTTGTAAAAAAAGAAGGAAGTACAATCTGAAGCTTTTTAGAGCATGTAAATCCTCTGTTTATAGGTTCATAGGATGGTAGTCAAAAACATTTATTTAAACTTGACCCAAACTATCAAAATTAAACAAACTAATTTATTATATATGCAATTTTTTTTTTTAAATATAAAATAGCCCAATGATTTGTATTAACCCTGCTTTCGTTGAATACAACCTCTTTCAGATATGTATCATAATAATAGGTAGACCCTTAAGGATTGGTCTGTGCAAGGCTTAGAGATCGTTGACGAGATTGACCAAGGAAAGTCTATCTTATACTTTTCAGCAGTTAAAGGCAGTGGACACTATTGGTCATTGTCAAAGACTAGCCTTCACAGTTGGTGTATCTCAACATATACATAAAATAACAAACCTGTGAAAATTTGAACTCAATCGGTCATCTAACTTGCAAAATATTAATGATAGAAAAAAACACCCTTGTCACACGAAGTTGTGTGCGTTTAGATGGTTGATTTCGAGACCTCAAGTTCTAAATTTGAGGTCTCGAAATCAAATTCGTGGAAAATTACTTCTTTCTCGAAAACTATGGCACTTCAGAAGGAGCCGTTTCTCACGATGTTTTATACCATCAACCTCTCCCCATTACTCGTCACCAAGTAAGGTTTTATGCTAATAATTATTTTGAGTAATTACCAATAGTGTCCACTGCCTTTAACAAATGTATTGACAAAGATGTATTTGATGAGAATTATACTCTGCTTTGAAAAACATTACTTCGGTTAAACAAAAAAGAGAACACAATACTAATGCAGACTGACAAAACTACAGTAACACATTAGATAACAATAACACTTTATGTTGAAACATTTTTTATTGTAAGCAAACTGGAAACAAAAGCATTTTGAGGTGAACATATCAAATCTACATCTTAACACTTAGAGGAAGGGACCGAATACCTCATGACAATTTTATTTGTTTCAGAGACGGTAACAGTTGAATCAATAGACACAACTTTCTTTTCTATTATTTTGTTGCTTCCTATATGTACACAGATGGTTTACAAAAAGTCTATACTACCCCCAAGTTCAGAAACCTTAGGATGAAATACAGCAGCTATGTATTTTATTGTTTAAAGGAACAGCTGGTTAACTTCCAATGCATCTGGGAGGGGAGGGATTTGCCTTAAGTGATTGCAATCGACTGGAAGAGATCATTTCAGAAGAAATATCCCTGATAAAAAGCCTTCACTTTTTACTCTCCCCCTCTCTCTCCCTCTCTCTCCAAATTCCACAACACGTTACATGTATCCATTAGTCCGAGATTGTAATATTCCTCCGTGCTTTCAGATTAATTGGTATTTTGTTGCAACCCAGCATGGATGACCTTTTGGGTTGAGAAGGAAATGTTACCGATTTTGTATATTGTTGCCGAAGTAGAGCAAACTGTTAATATTTTATTTCAGAATCGAAAGGAACAAATTGTTTAGGCCTAATTGTTTAACCAGAATGACAAAATTTCAAAGCTTATTTTACTAATGTTAAACATGGGAGGAGAACAAAATCAAATGCTTCTAATTGGGATCTGGAAATAAGTTGTGAATTTCAGACTATTGTGTGTAAAGTGAAAGGGAGACTTGCCTTCTCAACAAATTTTCCCTGCACTATTTTTTGTTTCAGAATAAATAGACACAGCTTATGAAAGTTGTAACTTGTGTCATTGTAAACCTGTAAAAATATTGATTCACAGCATTTCACATTTTCTCCGATGAAGTATGAAGCAAAACTATTTTCCAGTGTGTTAAAGGCAGTGGACACTATTGGTCATTGTCAAGACTAGCCTCACAGTTGGTGTATCTCAACATATGCATAAAATAACAAACCTGTGAAAATTTGAGCTCAATCTGTCATCGAACTTGCGAGATAAAAATGCAAGAAAAAAACACTGTTGTCACACAAAGCTGTGTGCGTTTAGATGGTTGATTTCGAGACCTCAAGTTCTAAATCTGAGGTCTCAAAATCGAATTCGTGGAAAATTACTTCTTTCTCGAAAACTATGGCACTTCAGAGGGAGCCGTTTCTCACGATGTTTTATACCATCAACCTCTCCCCATTACTCGTCACCAAGTAAGGATTTATGCTAATAATTATTTTGAGTAATTACCAATAGTGTCCACTGCCTTTAAGCACTCATTCAATAAGGATGCTGATGACAACACTCACTGAAATATGTGAAGTTACCACCAATAAATCACTATTCCTTTAACGTTTTATTTTTATTTTTGAATATGCAAAGTGCCATGTTGAATTACCACACAGGATGTTTGCATATCCTGTTAAATTCGTTAATTTTCTGTCCATTGGATTACTGTGAAGGGAAAGTACACAAATGTATTTAGAAAGAATAAATTAATTCTAGTTCATCAATAGTTTTCAGTACACACACAAAACATACATGTCAAATAAAGTAAAAACCATTATTCATAAATACCTCAGACAGTTTCGCTATTCCTATTGGTGGAGAGCGCGTCACGTGGGTGTGTATAAACTTGTGTTTATGACCGGTAAAAAGTGTTAATTCATGGGCGTGACACGTGATCTTGCACCTGTTGTTATAAGACAGTTTCTTCATTCCTATTGGTCGAGAGCAACGGCTGAAACAGTTGTGCCACATCAGGCGATACGCGCGACGCGCACAGCATTCCCATGTAAGGAGTTGTTTACCCGAGGGCGGCGGAGGGCTTTACCATTTCATAGCTGGAGGGGTGTTGTGTTGAAAGAAATCATTTAACAATTATAATTTTTGCATTTATTTTACTTTTTGACCAAAAAGTGATGATGTTTTTTCAACTAGTGGTTTAAACCTGCCGAGGCCTGGTTCTTTATAATTTACCTCGACTTTGTCTTGGTAAAATTATCAAGAACCAGGCTTCGTTGGGATTAAATCGCTTGGTGAAAACCTCTTCACCATGCACACATTGATTCCCTTATTAAAAATGACATGTCTGCAAGAGGTCACACCTGAAAAAAATAAAAATAAAATGTATGCATAAACTATTTGCAGAACACAGCCTCTCTCCAAATCATTGAGGGTGTGCATGCATGCAGTATTGTGGTGAGAGTTCATAATTCAATGTTCAGCCACAGGCCTGCCTTGGTCATGACGCCACAACCCCTTTAAACATTTTGTTGAACAAAAATGTTTCCAGTCAATGGTGCAATATTTTCAACACTAAATGTTGTTGTAAAATTGTGTTTGTTGCTGATCTTAACTAGAGTTTTTACTTAACCAAAAATGTGTTTTATAGTCATTCAAGTGTGTAGTAAACTGTAATTTTTGTAACCTATAACTTTGTAGGGGGAGGTATGGACTTATAAGCTGGGAAAAGAAAAAAGCTTTTGTTGCACGCCAGCATGCATACTAACTCAGTCACAGCTCAGGTGTCTACTGCCTCATGAATAATTCATTTAATGCATGGGGAATCTGTCATTTTTCCATGGAAGCCTTCTTCGCCTGTCTGGTCAAAGACAAACATTCAGTAACATTGTTTTGGCACATTCTTCTCCCAGATAACTTGGATGGTCTGTTTGTTCCTGTCTGGGTATTTGTAGGTTAAATTCTGCACAATTGCCTTCTTTCAGAGAAAAAAAATGCATACTGTAGGCTACTAAATATGATAGATGTTAAAGTTTGCATCAGGGATAAAGAATATTCATTTGGGTTTTTACTTGTTAGCACTGTTTACTTGTATACTCAGTACTTATCTGAGTTCTGTGAAAAAAATCACAGGCATATTACTCGGGTGAGATTCGAACCCACGGCCTTCGCAATTCTATAGCAGATAGAGAGATATGATTAATAAAGCATTGATGAGAAAAGAATTATACAAATATTTATCTGCTTCTTAAACTATGAGATCCTCAGAAATCAATGTCTATATTTATGAGTACAAAAACATATCTAAGTGTAATGTTAATGTGGCCGAGCATTTACTTTGTTATTTAGACCTAGTGTAGCCCTGGCGACCTTACACTTTCGTTTTGTACGACAGTGACGTCCTGGACATCAGGGTACATTTCTGGGGCGGAAAATTTTCACAGCTTCATAACTCAAATCTTACCTGCAAGAAAGCACAAATTTCAACCGATTCACATTACATGGCAGCATATGTTTTTCTGCGGTGGGTTTTGATCGTCATATATTCTTCACAAATCCGTAATTTTCATGAAATAATGCAGCTCCCAACGTTAAGGAATTCCCATTTTAGTTCGTACTCTCACAGTCTGCCGTGTGTACGCAAGACGCATGACGCGCAAATTTTGAATTGTGTTGTTAACGCTGTGCAGTCAAGATACGGTGAGCAAGATGTTCATGCGTCTAAGCTTGCATCATGCGTCTTGCACGAGAATGTATACGCGTACGCACGACAACAGACAACACTGTGAGAAAACGATCGAAACGGGAATTTGTTAACGTTGGAAGCTGCATTATTTCACAAAAATGACGGGTTTGTGAGGAAAATATGAGGACCAAAACCCACTGCAGAAAAATGTATGCCGCCATGGAATGTGAATCTGTTGAAATTAGTGGCTTGTTGCAGGTAAGATTTAAGTTATGAAGCTGTGAAATTTTTCCGCCCCAGAAACGGGCCTCAATAGTTAGGACTCTGTTCCTGTGTACAGAGAAAGAGTCCTATATAGGGCTAGGCCTAGCGCTACATTTGTGGTAATTATCGTTCAGATTGTAGGTAATTAAGACTGCTAGCAGGTGGTAGGATTCGAACCTATCACCATGTTCATTCTAGGTTAGATTTGTTATTACCTAGACCAGTACCCTGGCCCTGTGACAAGATGGTCAAATTGATTTTTCATCACTTTGGAACTCCTTACCTGGTGTATGTTTACCTCCATCCTACAATCTGGACTGTTTTAAGGTGAATAACAATTCTACCTTCAGCTCCCCTTTGTTATTTTCATCTGAAACTTTGTCTTCTTGTGGCCCCTTACCAAGAGTGGCTTTTAACCTTGTTTTGAATAAAAAAGTACAATTTACACTTTTTACTAAGTTTGCTTGTAAAAATTTGTGTTGATTAATTTTGTGTATTGTAGTTTGAAGTAATTTGATTGCATTTTAGTGTATTTAAACCAAACCTTTTGTATAATGAGGTTGCAAATATATAAATGCTGTTCTAAAAGAAGTCACAAAAAATGGGGAAAAATAATACAAATATTTTTAGCCTAAACTCTAATAGGAAACATTTGAACCTAATGAATGGACCAGTAAATGACTTATGAGGATTTTGTTATTTGACGTGACCAGAGAATTCATTACTGTTAAGCTATAATAAAGAGTATGTTGTACTTTTTCTGTAGTGACGTGGGTTTGTACGTCATTCTAGGGAAGTAGAATTTGTACACCGAAAGAGTGGAGCTTACATTCCAGAGACGTGAATTAAAACAGGTCAATAAGGACAAGGCAAGAACAAAACAAAGTTGCCAAAATATCATTCTAGTTGGCCGTGAGTGTGAAATAATTTTTCATCAATAATTTTTGTTGAAGTGAAAGATTATATCTTTGCAACTTACATTTGGTTACATGGTGGGTTTTTAAGAGCATGTTTAAGTTATCTGATAACAAAATTAACACTCATCAGTTTTTTTATAAACCGTATTTCTGTAATATTTATAACTATTTTACTTGTAAAATGCAAAGATACGCTGAGCTCCCTTTGAAAATTACTCCTTGATCTTTTGAGGACTTGCATTTTTTATTACAAATATTTGCTTTCTTTCAAGAACACTTGACCCCTTTTTGATCTAATTCCAAAAAGGAATATTTACTCCACTTCAACCCCACCCTCTGTTCGAGATTATTCCTTCCCTTCCTTTGTATACTAGGCTTTTAAACAGGCGTTAACAATAATGGTGTGACATCCATCTTATCGAAAAACCAGCCAGAAAGAAGATGAAATTATCATGTTGCCACTCTTTTCGTGCTTCACATTACAAGCCTCAACCCTGGGGGTAAATCTCTGACTAAGGGTTGTCCTGTGCTGGTTATGCTTCAAATTGTAACCAACTTTTTTCCGGTGTGGAGAAAATGAGGGCGTGTGCCCCGCGGCACCAACGCTCCAATAAGCTGTTTTTTCTTCTCTCTCTCTCTCTCCTTTCTTGAGACATGGAAGGAACACAACGCTTGTTGCCAGCAATGCCAGGGCCTCGGCATTGAGCCGCACTGTAGTAGACCTAATTACCAAGCCCACTAACACTGCAAGTCGGTTGGAACTATGGCTGCAGGCTGTTCTGCTCATACACTCCTAGCCTCTGAGAAACACCACTTGATTGTTGAGTTTGTCACGTCAAACCGACCTCTCCTTTAAGAAGTGGGTCATGTGGGCATTTAAATCAGGCGGTGATTGCATGAAATATGCATGACTTGAAATTGAAACATCGTTTGCCTGTGACTTCGGCAGAGTGTGTGTGGGCCTGGCTGGTCTGAGACCCTTTTGATGTTGGCGTGAATCGGGCTTCGGTTCCCCAGCTATAAGTGCGGTAATGTGGCATATTTGCTTTAATACTGACCGGAATTAGTGCAAATGGTGTGGTGACATCAGTTGAACAGAATCGGATTTTACTCCTGGGGGAAATTTCTGCTGCTGCGAATGTGCTGATTAGTACCGGGCCAAGAAAGCCAAAAAAGGTTAATTAGTTTTGCTTTTCCCCCATTCAGCTGGGTAGTTTAAAGTGTCCGGTAAAAGGTTAGTGTCTATTTGTTTCCATGGTTAAATGGAAACCCTGGATTTTAATTTTGTTTATGTGGGTGAAGAAATTGGGATACTTGGAAGTGATTTTTAAAAAATTCATTAGGAAAAGATCTGACTGCTTTCCAACAATGG
Source organism: Asterias rubens (assembly GCF_902459465.1). NCBI lineage: Eukaryota > Metazoa > Echinodermata > Asteroidea > Forcipulatida > Asteriidae > Asterias > Asterias rubens. The sequence continues at coordinate 19,240,262 of NC_047062.1, read as the reverse complement.
CTGATTGATATCAAATTGTTTTGGCTTCTTTCTCATCCATGAATAATTTTGCTATGAAAATCAATCACTGCCGGGTGAAATAGTGCATGTTTCATGATGTTGAGAAAAGTGTTTTTGAAGGTTAAAGCTGTAATGTGAGACAGTAAATGGATATTAATACAGTGAAATTTAAGTGGAAGTTGGTCTTAATTGTTATTTAGTTTTTGATATTAAGGGCCCTCTAATCTGTCATTTGAAACATTATTATTATTCTTTTATTGTTATTAATGTTTTGTTTGCTGTTTTTTATTACTTAATTATTTATTTATTGGGGGTGGGGGGGGGAGGGGGTCGACGGCCTGTGCTTGTTTTATTGTTTTGTCCGAAGAATCAAAATAAATAAATAAATAAACATATTAACCAGTAATTTCACCATCATGAAATTTGTAATAAACTGAGAGATTATACATAAAGTATTGTCATTCAAGTGACAATGTATTATTTTAGAAGTCTGGTAAACTTTTAGCTTACCATGTGAAGGGCTCGTCTTTATGCAGATGATCATGGTGATGTATAGCAAACAATATGGTATCCAAAGGGTCCTATGGTTTTATATGGACCTCATTTAAGTTCTGATAGAAACAATTTTTATGATTGTTCTGCACAACTTGTATGAATCACCTAAGGTCAAACTTTGCTCTCGCCTTCCAACTGTTTGATAAGGAACCTTTAGCCAAGGATGGTAACTTGGCCCTGCTCCATCCTATTAGAGATTCCATCTTAGACTAAGTTGGGAAGGAAGACTGATTGAGGGTTAGATACCAATACCTATATATAAATCTTCCTCAGGGCCTTTAGGGTATAGGTAGACAAAATGTGAAAATGTGTCCGAGGGGGGGGGGGGGTGTTGTGGAATCGGGGAAAGCTGGGGGAAATGAATGTTACCTAAAAATCAGAACGCCCTTCCACTCTGTATTTACATGCATGGTCCTAATTATACTGGCTTCCTATGATGCTATGGAAACTAATGGGGGGCCCTCAGCAAAACTTGTAAAACCTTGGTATAAAAAAGAGGTTGTGATATTTTTAAGTAGCTGTCATGGAGTCACCCCAGAACCCACTAATGTGATTCTGTGTTAGGTTTCACTCTGTCGTGTGTGGATCACCTACATGGAGGGTGGTAAACTTTCAATATGAAAAAAAAGCTTGTATTTGCTCGATCCATTAACAAATTAGGATTCAGGGGCTCCGTATTACCTGCCGAGAGAAGCTAGTTCCGCTGTGCACTCCCCTGCCTGAAGTATAAGTCCAAACAACAGAATTCACATCGGGAGCATTGCGACTTCCTGTCTGTAAGCCAATGGAGAATATCACAGCTTGTTAGAAACCAGAGTTGACATTGCAACAGCAAAGTGTGAAATTGTACAGATCGATAGTTATAATTATTTGATAGCGGATATAACGCATTTACACCCCCCCTCCTGCTGTATCAAATGAAAAGGGGCTGGCTGTTTGACGTCTTAAGCTCTACAGGAAATCCCGTGTGGAGTCCCCGTGTCGAATGGCAGAATTGGGACAGGATTCTGAGTGTATTACAGCCCTGAAAAATCATGCTTGTTTTTTAGGCCAGAATTAGCGGCTGAGTTGCTTGCCATGTCAAACCAAGTAAGGCCAGTAATATTTCTCTCTGAGACCTGAGTGGTTTAGTATGTGGCTTGTGCTGTCATAGCAGAAAACTTGCTTCCCCGTTTTTTTTCCTTGGAGCTTGCTCTGATTTCACATGGTTACCAGATTTCCATTGATAAGGAGGGAGGTCCCCCGGAAATTGGGGTGGAAAGTCGGGGATCGATGAAAGATACTGAACTTAGTTTAGTTTCTAAATATATTACTGCACTCCCTCTTCAAAATACAGGATGCCTCATTACATGGGACATTTTTATGAGGATCAGAGTTCAAAAGGGCAGATTCGGTAACTGTTTAAGGGTGTCCCAATGATAGACAATTTCTTTTCTTGAAAAGGTAATTTTTGCAAAAGGAGTCTTTTTGTGTCTGATTAAACCCCTCCAACCTCCAAATTAAGTCTGGATGTCACTTCAATGAAACTACCAAGCTCAGATCTTTGTGTTGTGATGTTTTTGGTTAAGTTTAGAATTGCCTGTTTTGTGTGGAAATACACTGTCTAATAATCCTGACATACTGAATAAGGTGCTTTTTGTATTAAAATAACAACTATGCTGAACAGGTATGGTACTTCTTATAGTGTTTGTTTGAGGGAGTGCTTATAAAACGTGTTTGTTGGAATAAAGAGTACTTTTCTTCTGAAATTCCTTCAAAATTAATTTTCAGGCTTTTTTCAAAATTTCTTTGTTGCATCTGTTGCTCTAGTATACAAATTTGTATTTACCTCTAGCAGTATGTGTACAGCTATTAAATGGTAGCAACCTCATGAAAAGACCTTTTGGGTCTATTCATTTAACTACAAACTACATCATAACTGGTTAAATTATGCTGGTATCATTCTAACATAGAATGAGCTTTTAAATACCAGTACAGCTGATTTTACGATTATTAAAATAAGATTGAAATTATTTTAAAAAAGTCGCTGCTTAAATTTTGTGGTGTCTAGACTTGCGTGTAAAAATAGAATGGCCACCTATCTTTGTTGATAGCACATCAGTGCATCAGGCCAAAAAAAGAAAAGAACGAAAAACATGTTCAGCGTCCTGCCTTTTTGAAAAAAAAGTTTTATTTTCTCTTCTTTTAGATAAAAATGTGCCGACACATTGAACTGGCTGGAATGTTTTTCTAAATAATGTTTTTGTCCGAGATCTTTAAAATTAATAAAACTTTTTGTTTATATACAAAAAGAAGAAAAAAAAGAAAGAAAAAAGAAGAAGAGGCGTCCTCTACAAACGAAGCAGGTGATGACGCTTTACATGTTTTTATTTATTTGGCCCTTATAGAATCCATGATTCTAACCTCTGACCTCAGCACGAGGCTGTTTACTGCGCACTAAGCTTGAAGCCACTCAACATACCAATATACAAACATGGATGTTATTCACATTATGGTAAAAATCTACCTGGGCAATGATATCAGGTCATATAATGTGGCGGTTACCATTAGCAACCACCCTCTGTCTGTCATGTTATCAAAAATATAAATTGTCTGGCAAAAACATATATTTTTTTGTCACTGACTTCTTTTCTTAAATATAACAACAGGTTTACTCTAGATCTACCAATTTGAACACTGGCCCATAACTAACAAACATTAGAACTATAATGAATGTACTTACTCTTTTCAAGACTTGCATTTGACAAGCCACTGAAGCGAGACCATGTTCCCATCCATATAGACTCATGGAATATTGTCATGCTCACTGCATGCACCCAACATTTGTACAGGTATGCTTCGTTTTTGAAAGGGCAAGGGCACCAAGGCATTTTCTCCTTTGTAAATGGCATACTATGAGGAAATTGTACATTTTTACTGGAGCATTTCAAGGGCACCAAGGCAATGACCAGGGGCATGGAGGCAGTAGCCTACGTTGCCTCTGTGAAGTATCAGGCCTGCGTACCAGCAGTAAAGTGATGCCACCAGCAAGGATGCTGGAGTTTCCCCCCCCCCCCCCAATTAATTTTAAAACCAAACGAGCTTGCAAAGTTATGCCTCCTTGGTGAACAGTTTTCCCACTAACCCTTAGACGAATCTGAGGGACTATAAGGTGCAGCTATAACATGGTACTGCACTGGCATTTTTTGTCTTTGATTTTTGTGACAAGTTGTTTAGTGTTTAGTGGGTGCCTTGGGCACTCTAAGGGTGAATATGAGCACAAGTTTATTTTTAGACATCAATATAAACCACAAGGGAAACTGACTGGGTAAATTTTGAAATGATTTTTGGGGGTTGAACAAAGAGTTGTATCGTAATTTGGGTGTGATCCCTGGCTACACGGCAGTTAACGGTTGTATGGCTTCTGACTGGCACCCCCGAACCAAAGATATTGACAAAATAGGGACACCGCCAATATAGGGCTAGATAGCTCAGTTGGTAGAGCACCAGCACGTTAATCCGGAGGTCGTTGGTTCGCATCCCACTCTAGTCAATTCTTTGTTCAACCCCCAAAAATCAAGTTTATTTTTAAACGACAAATGTGAAAATGGGTCTCAGTTGGATGATTCACAGATAACTTAACATACATTTCAATGATATCTTATTTATGACAATGACAACATGTCAAGCGGAATTGCCTCTCAGGATATGAGCACCATCATCCTAGGAAGCAGTTTAAGATCAAAGATTATTTTCGAATTATTAAGGGTAATTGGTGGTGATGTACATAACCTTATAACATTTTAATTGCACAAAACCCTCCACAAAGTTCCAGAATAGTTCCTCCACAATTCTGATGACTTAAGGAAAAATAGTCAAATTAATTTTAATTTAAAAATTTCATCTGAGAAAAACAGTTTATTAACATCCTGGTCAAAACTCATACTTTTGCAAATTTATTTCTTACACATTTTCATATTTTTATTGCGTAATGGCATTTTCCTCCAGTTTCACATCTTTAAATGTAGCAGTTATATAATCACTATAATTACCCCACTGACAATATCTTAAGATTTATATATTTAAGTTTACCAACTTACTGTATGTGTTTTACATTGAAATACATAAGACAGGCACAGTGCCAAAAAGTAGTTATTTGTGTTTTGAGGTATCAGAAGAAAATTTGTTTGATGTAGATAAGTTTATAGTCTTCACAAACACATTGCTTTGAACACAAAGCTCTACACACATACCTTATTCATTCAGTTGTTTACAAAGAGACACTCTTTAAGTTAAAATAATGTGGGAGGCTCGTAGCTTAGAAGCTGAATTGTGAAGAACAAGCTGCAGGCATGCCAGGACGCATTTGGCAGCCAGCCACATCAACCCATTCATTTGACCACGAAGCACAGCCAGAGATTGAAAGTGTTTGACTTTAATGGAGGGAGGAAAATCTGGAGGGCCAGGAGAAATGGCATTGGCGAAATGATTCCTGTAAGTGGTGGCTATCCGCTGTTGGATATCAATAAATAAATAAAATTAAAATAAATAAAATGAAAGAATTAATATAAATCAAGGGGCTGATCAATCCTCAAAAGCAACTAACATTGACTTCGTATGAGTTTTTGACAGACTTATCTATAAGCAATAATAATAAATGGACATTTAAAAAGCATGTGGTATCTGCTGCAAGTGGTCGGTCTTTCTAAAAAGATTTAAAGTGAAAAATTGATAATGTTGGTTGACTGGCTATTTCCAATATTATGTTTACTCCAAGTAATTAAATAAACCTTCTGCAAAGGGTTTCCCGACACCATCTTTGAGATGAAACCATGGTGTCATAAAAAAACAGCTACATTTGTAGTATGTGCAGCACATTTAAAAAACCAAGAAACAACCTTCTTTTAACCTCTAAGGATTAAGGGTAAACCCTATTACTGTGGTATAATAAATGAACAGGTACTGCGATTGTTTCTTATTCATTCTGAAGGCCAGCACTTTAAGTTCAACAGAATCATAAACTTTTATTTGTCACAGAATGAAATCATTAGAAAGGTTGTAATGTTGTTTCTGATTGATCCATTGACCCAAGCCACAAGAGGATAGTCTGTAGTTAAGCGCACATGCTTAACCCAGTTTCTAATGCCCACGAGAACTTGCGCTCTGTGTTGTTAAGATAATATTGTAAACATGTTAATGAAATAACGCTCAGCGTGCTGACTTCTCTATTACCTTTCTCAATTTGAATTCTTGACTTGTGAATGTCTTCAGTGTGAATGCTCCCAATGTGATTGCATTTTATTTGAAAACCAAGAGACCTTTTCGGCTACCATCTTCTACCATCATTGATAACAATGAAAGTAACAGCTCTTGAACGTCAACAAAAAGTGCAAACTGAGGTTGGCCAGAGAATGTATGTTGTAATGGGGTTCCCATATTGCTGATAAAACCCACAGTAAGGCTACATTGATGTGAGCTTGTGAGATAAGCAACATTAACTATTTTGGAACTTTGCAGACCTGGAATTTTATCTTTGAAAGTGCAAGGCCATTTTCAGTTTGCAATGGGCACTTCCATTGGAAAGGGGCACCAAGGCCAAGACCAGGGGCAATGAAGGCCATGGCCTCTGTAGCCTGCGTGTAATTCCAGGGCGGAACTTCATAGAACTGCTTAAAAAGAAAAAGTAGCCAAGGGCAACAAAAATTAAGTTACCAGAACAAGGTTACCAGCCAAACTACCATGTAACGTGTACAATTTGTGACTGGTATACTGCTCATTTCTGCTTAGCAGAAAATTGTTAAGCAATATTTTCTGCTTAGGCAAGTCTATGAAATTGGGCACTGGCTTGCACTTGTCTACTTCTGCCTAAGCACAGTAATGCTGCACTTCCAATTTTACTACATTCATTCCTCTCCCTGTTCCAAAATACCTTCATGAAGTTTCATAGCTCTCTTATGCTACCCATCCACACTACAACCAACCAAGAGACACCAGGAGCTCTGTGGACTCATTTTGTAATAAGACATTTTTCAGGTAGCATCAAGGGACATGAATAGGGTAGCCTTTTTCAGGGTGAGCTACCTATATATGGTATAGCTGGCCTGGATTGATTTTGAACTTTTGACAGGGGTAGAACATTGAAAATGGTATGAGGACAGGTTTGTAATGAAACAAAAATCTCTGTGAGTCAATCATGCAGTATGAATATTTTGGAAGATCTACCTCAACTATGCATTAGAAACTTTTCTGCTCTATTCCATGTGTTCACTTTTATTTCAGCACTGTCATTATGGGCTTACAATAAGATATGTACCTCTGTAGGGCTATTTATTAGATAGGTGTCTCAATTTGCTAACCAATCAAAATGACCAGGGCCCACCTTTAACTGCTGATTTTGTGCTTTTAAAATACTTCGCAAGTTTACATTTCATAGCGCTGCTAAAAAGACTTTATGCAAATGGTTAAGGCCAACCACAAATGGGTTATGGTAAAGATGAGCAGAATCTTATAGTTTTTAACATGAGATGGAATTGTGCCCCAATTGGCATTTCACCTGCATTTTCTAAGGAGCTGTACAAACACAATGAATCATAAATATTTATTGTGTGAATTGTCACCAAGAACCATAACTTTCATTAAAGATGAAGAAAACTTGTGAGTGCTTCCTCTCTCTCTTCTCTTTTATTGGGGAAACATTTTCTTGACTAATTATGTATTGTGCAATGGACACTTTGTCTGAGATTTCTTTTAATGACAATTCATTTCACATAATAAAATTGGTGAAAGTGCTTGTAACCGTTCCATTGAATGTAACCCAGTCGACTTTGTGGCACCTCGGAACAAAAACATTCTTGACGACGAAGCAATTAATAATGTTAGCATATTTACATTCCTAAATATGTTTTCATATCACATTGTCATTCAGCTTTGCTCAGCACCCCTGCCATTTGACCTGTGACCTCTGCGCCCGACCTGGGGTCACCTGTGTCTGCATTGGGCCATGACTCATGAGCGCATTTGCTGGGGCGAAGATATTCAATGGGAAGAATGTTAACCAACAAAAAGATAGGGGAGTCATGTTATGTTTGTGTGTACTCTATTTGACCCTGTGACCCCTGTGCTCATTTGCATGTCTGGGTTTCATGTTTACAATACATAGTGAACTGTTGGCCTATGGTGTGATTGTCAGAGTGCAACATGAATGTTCTAGAATGGGCCAGGTTTGGAACATGAGTTTTGCTTCAGGTATTTTTCCATTTTTTCCCAATATCTTTTGAAACGAAAAAGCGATATGAGTGGCATTGTAGTTATTTTGAAAACTCTAACAAATTGAGAACCAAGAGTGTCACTCCCTTTTGTCTCTTGGAGGGAGGTGAAAGGGAAGAAATCCTAATGAATTAATTGCAGTTAAATTTAACTTGCAAATGTTTATCAAGCAATAAACCACAAGGGAAATTGAATGGGTAAATTTGTAATAATTTTAAATGAACAAAGACAAATTGACTGGGGCCAGGTTCGAATCTGTGACCTCCAGATTAGCATGCTGGTGTACTCGCTTAGGCAACATAATGCAGCATTTGTAGTAGTCAAATGCACCTGCTCAAAAAGTATGTGAGGATTGACACTGCATGCAAGAGTGCACCAGACACATGGTTGGTTTAACAAAAGGAAAGTCAGATTCTTTTCAAAGCTGTTTTGATTTTTGACAAAGGAAATCATTCAATAAATGATTTTATGAGTGTCAATATCTACAACTTTTGGCTAAAGATTAAATCTAATGTTTAAAAAAAATGCATGAAGTTGATTTGATTTTTGTTTTCCCTCGTAGAGTGTAGGATTGTAGATTTCAAAATCTGTTATATTTTCTTTAAAAGAGTGTTTGTTAATCTGCAAAGCTAACAGGATATAGAGTTGGTACTGTCAATCCTTGTCCTAAAAAGGGTTCCACATGAACAAAATGTCTCTTTCAAGAAAACTTATTTGGAGTCTGCCTTTATAAAAACTGCATGGAAAGCATACAATCATTTAACTGTTTATAAACTGGTTTTGGGGTGTGTTTTTTTCCAATGGAATTTTTAAGGATGTGATTTTAAACACCACATAAATTCACATTCCAAAATATTAAACAATTACTCCTTCCTTTAAATATTTGACTGCATAATATTATTGTTTTTGGATAATTGTTTCCCCTTACATGGTGTTTAAAAAGCACTGTATATAAAATGACTCAATGTTTTTTTAAAGTCCACCAAAAAAAAAAACCTCTGCTGGAAGTCAGGTGGGATTTGAACCCATGACCCAAGTATAATAGAGCAGGTATTTTAACTGCTTGACCTCTGGTGGTCAGAGGTCACCACAAATAGAACAAAGTGCTCATATTTTTAGAGCAACTGTATTTGCAAATTAATTCAGTTAAACAGATGAAAATGCACATATAAAAGCAGTTCTAAACATCTGGAGTACCCTACAGGTCAAGCACTTTTACAAAGAAAATGTTTACTAACTCTTATAACATTTAGTATGCAAGAAAGCTACTCCATTACACACACACACACACACTAATGCTGCAGACAACATTCTGGCCAACACCACATTTTTACTGATGTGTTGAAGGTTTTATTGCACAATATAAAAGACAAGCATGAACATAAACTTAATTTCAAAAGTATCAAAGTTAAGAGGTAACAAGTTCTCTTAAAAAGACAAAAGTATCAGGTACCAAAGTATGCTCTTAAACAAAAAACACATTTTAATCAAAGATCTGTACTGTGATGCCATGTTAATCCAACATTTTATAGACTTCAGTCTTGACATTGACCAAAAGTTTGTCTGAAAACCGACAGGTTAACTCATTGTATTTGTCATGATAATTTTGATTCCATGTCAAATTTAATTGCATTCACACCAAGCTAATTCTCATGATTTAGTATGCTACTTATGAGAACCCCCAGTCTTTAATCACAGTTATCATATCTGAAGCACCAAATGAGCATTGACAGCAGGCAGCTACGTTAAGTATTCCCCCAGGTGCAGTCATGGGGGTGCGGTTTGCCAATTTACACCCCTGCTGACCCCCAGGGGTCAAACCACATCCATTTGCTGAGGGTTCACCCCCAGATTGTGAATGGTTGCTTATACTTTTAAGCCAGGGGAGGGAGAGAGAGAGAGAGAGAGATCGGGAGATTTGCTAGAGGGAAAATTTACTCCCTGAATGAGCACCTCTATCTCTCTTTGGTGGTGTATTTCTGGATGTTTGTTTGCTTGGATGTGGCTAGTGTTCCATCTTTAATAATAATAATACTAACTACAGCATTTAAAGGCGCACTTTACTGAAAAAGAAAAACATTCAAAGGCGCCGGTCAAGTTTTGTCAAGATGTTGGAAAGCAAGCAAGAACAAGTGTGTTTTGAGTTTCTGGTGGAAGAGAGGGATGTTGTGGATTTGTCTGAGGTATTCCGGAAGTGAGTTCCAGAGTCTTGGTGCTATGTTGGAGTAAGCCCTGTCTCCGTAACTGGCCAGGCCAGTTCAAGCAAAATGGAGCGTATTGAATATGCTTTAGCACCTGATGTTAAGGCATTATCTCTTTAAAACCCTAGCATTGCCCTGTCTTATAGAAAGAGTCCTATTTAAAATAAAATTAAAATAAATAAAATAAGAGTATAACTTTGTTTTTAAAAACCATTTGATTGTTCTGTATAGCTGTGTATACAAAAACACTAAAATGTGAAAAATTCACCTGGAGAGGTGGTGGTTTGTGTTTCATCATTGTGTTTCATGGTTCCATGTAGGTATATAACTCTAAAACAATAGCAGTGCCCTGTCTTAAAACAAAATGTCCAAAGATTTACACTAAGCATACACAGTTGGAAGATAGAGGTGGGAGAAAGCTTCCCTTAAAATATTACTTGCTGAGGTGCTGTGGTTTTTGAGAAACGAATAAAAAAAAATCACGAAAAATATTTTAATATTAAAAAATTAAAAAAAATATTTTAGCATGTAGGCCTACAGCGTATTTACCAGTTAAATACTAGTACCCAAACCCTTTAAATATGTTTACCATACATGTAATGCCATACATTTTTACAAGTCTTATTATTATTATTATTATTATTATTATTATTATTATTATTATTATTATTATTATTATTATTATTATTATTATTATTATTATTATTATTATTATTATTATTATTATTATTATTATTATTATTATTATTATTATTATTATTATTAAGCTGTGCTTTAATTTCTACGAACCTGCAAATACAAATTCTAGACACAATGACTACAGTCAAGGCCTACACATTGTAAATGCTCACTCCATAAATTGTCATTTGGTTCTGTCTTGAACTCTCGCAAAGGGCACTTTAAGGTCACACAGTGTGTTTTTAACCTATATAAAACCTGTTATAAATAGGGCCAATTTAAGTCTGAAAATTGGGCCGATTTATTAGGCCCATGACACTGTTGGGTTGAAACAACATTTATCTCTGAATTATACATCATGGACAGAGGTATAGACTATTACTAATAAGCAGCATTGACAGCAAGAACAGCAGTTTTTGCTTTCAAGAACTGATCAAAAATCTAACCTCTGATATTTAATTGATGTATAAGGTGTATGGGGGACTCCCCAAAACTATTCTAACTTGATACTATGATAACCAGTCTTGTTTAGGCATTACAAATAGTGGGGGGGGGGGTGACATGTCCTCCTCACTTTTTAGACTGGAGGGGACAGCATCCCAGATGTTCCCTCCACTTTTTGGTTGACTATTCATTAGAAATATGCAACAGAGTATAAAATTACACACCATTTTGGGGGGTTTTATTTCTTTTAATTTATTTATTTTAATTCTTCGGACAAAAGAAGCAAAACAATAAAACAAGCACAGGCCGTCCAGGGAAGGGCAAAAGTAAAAAAAACTATCATCAAAAAAGATGTGCTCTCCCAGACCTAGCTCATAAAAAATACACATTATATATACTATACAATAAACATTATCAAATTGCAGTAAAAATTTAAACAAAAGATGGCAAAAGATTAAAAATTTGTATCATCAATTTTGTTGAAAACAAAAGAGAATAGAGATCAAACTTCATTTTCAAGTTGTTTCTCTGTGATGGACCATGCGCAGAATGGTATTTTTGGCCTATTTCCGTTTCTATGATATAGACAATAGAAAACAAGTTTCATCCAAGACATGCCATGAACGCAAAAACCACGCTTTACATACCTTGTTAGCATTCAAGTTATAAGTCGTTTGGTATGCAAGTTCGGTACATGATCAATTCACAAAGCTTGCGCGCACGTGCAAATGTGTTACATTTTTTGTTACAATCACACAAGGCACAACATGCGGTAAAATCCATTCAAAGAAAATAAATAGCAGTTTCGGCCATGACAAGATTTGTCAAAGACAAGGAAGACTATACTGTTACAGGTCGTGAAATTCAAAACGAATATTTTACAGTTTTATGGGCCATGCTGTTTTGGGATTTCTTATGTTTGGTAAAAAAACATCGAACATAGAAATTAATAGTAAAAGTAATGGTAAGGTGTGCAAATAATTTAAGTTTTTTTGTTTATCCTTCAAGACTTGCTCTCCCGCCCCCCTCTACTTTTTCAGTATAGCGATCGACGCCCTTGTCCAGACCATATCAACTTGAATGACAATATTCTGTTTACTCACTATTCAGGATGAATTAATATTTTTTTATAATTTCTTATCAGTGTGCAGGTCAGGTCAAACCAGGTCACTAGAAAATAAAAATGACTCCTTCCACACATCAAAAATTTCATAGACGATCAGAGACTCCCCATACATAAGAGCTGTAGTTTTCTAACCATTTTTAAAAGAATAAACTCACTTTAATGTAGAATGTAGTATGAATGTAGTCTAACAAAATTGCTGTCTTCAAATTTAGATTTCTACTGGTATGCACATATTTTAATAACATTTTTAAATCATTAATTTGACAAAGATGTGGCAAACTAGCTTTTGCTTACTCAGCCTTAAAACTATACCCGTATTCATTCTAGTGGGGGATTAAGACTTAAGTCCTAGAGCTTGTTCGGTTCATTTCAAAGTACCTCATAAATAAACATACTACAACATTATGCATGTTTAGCAGACATCATCACCAAGACGCCAGATTGGCTGAAGTCGAATGCATCATATAAGCCAAGTCTTTAAGATTTAAATGATGGCCAATTAGTATAGCACTAACATTGTCTGTCACTCGGCATAAATGGGTCAGAATTAATCAATGGATATACGTATGTCCACGCTTTAAAACATTGGCCCGCTGAGATGTGGGATCTAGAAATGGGGAATATGGATAATTGGTGAGTGCGTGGATGGTCTGAAGATAGACAGGAATCAGAGGCTCTTCTCAGTCAGTGATTGCTGAGAAGAAGTTTAGAGGGGATCGTAGGAAGATGGACTGTGTGCCCTTAACTCTCTTCACTTGTGTATCAAAGTATAGGCCAGGTGGATTCTCTGAATAGGGGCAGATTTGGGTGGCCTTTTTTGTGCTTGGGAAGGGGGGGGGGGAGCTAGTTGTCCCTGTTGTCAGGCTTTAATTTCTTTAAGGTTTCGGTTGTTAATACTGAAATTTAAGCAATGGATTGAAAGTTTGGTGTTGTTCTGTTGGGAATAAAACTGTTCTTTTTAAAGTGATTGAAATTTCATTTTATCTGAATAAGCTAATACACATTACTCAATGGTTGATCTGCCCGGAAGTGATTTTTGAAGCTTTGCATGGTGCCTAGGCCTATCCTCAAATCATGAAGTATAACCATGGAGAGGTTAATCTCTTTTAGGAGTGTTGTCTCTGAAAAGAGTTGTTATGGTCTCAACATTTCAAAATAATGGTATACTTAATCTGATCATCTTCTGAGAAGCTTTCTGGTGGTGATGAATACTTTATTTTTAATAAATCCTGTTTATCATTTTAGAGATACGGCTTGCTCATAAACATCGGACATTATTGGTAATTGTCAAAGACCAGTCTTCTCACTTAGTGTATCTCAACATATGCATAAAATAACAAACCTGCGAAAATTTGAGCTCAATTGGTCGTCGAAGTTGCAAGATAATAATGGAAGAAAAAATACCCTTGTCGAAAACTACATTACTTCAGAGGGAGCTGTTTCTCACAATGTTTTATACTATCTACAGCTCCCCATTGCTTGTTACCAAGAAAGTTTTTATGCTAATAATTATTTTGAGTAAGTACCAATAGTGTCCACTGCCTTTAACAAACCAAAGTGAGACTATAAAAGTGAAAATAGAAGGGCCTCTGTAAGTGCTCCAACATATCTGATATAATAGGGCGTCTAGCTCAATGGCTTGGGGTTATGACTTGCTAATTTCTAAGGTTATGCAATCACTGACTGTGAAGCTGTCAATCCAATGGAACACACACAGTGGGAAAGTCTGTAACAAATTGGTTGTTTATATCCATTGTGGTCACTGACAAAAAAAGGGTGTCCCAGTTTGACCTCTTGGGCGACCTTGCCTGAGGTCAGCCAAGGACAATCTTTCATTCTGGTTTTTAGGGAAACACCCTTTGGTATGTAAACTTGTACATGGGTCTATTTGATATGAGTTAAAGTAAGCTTCAGGTGCATAAATTGTATACAAATGTTAAAAACACTGGAGGCTTTTATGCATCTGAAAGCACAACAAATTGTGCAACAAGGGTGTATTTTTGTTCATTACTCTCCAGTCTTGCAACTTCGATGACCAACTGAGTCCAAATTTTCACAGATTTGTTATTTTATGCATCTTGGGATACACCAAGCGAAAATATCGACTGGACAACTGATTTGTTAGTGTAGTTGTTTTTTTGGTTTCTTTGTCTACAGACTCTCACAGATTTGATGTCTGGGATGTCCACATTATGTTCTAAGCTTGATTTATTTCATTAAAACGAAATCACCCCCAAATGAAAATCTTGTATACGAAAGAGTAGTTCCAGCGTTTCCTGCATTTAATGTTGTACACACTTTCAGGCCTTGCTGAGTTTGCAGTCTAAAATGCTAGTGTACCCTCCACAGTGTATTTCCACTCCATGGTTGGAAAAGCTGTCAAGGTGGGTTACGTCTGATCTTGTTAACCATGGCTGAAAGTAAATTTGCACATTGGAACAGCCAACATTGGCAGAACAGGGGAGATGTCAGCTCCTATTATTGAATGCAGTATATTCCAATTAGTCTAAGAGATGTATGTATACCTACTTCACTTAATAAAATAATGGGACTGTAGAATTATCTCATTAACTTCAATTGCAACCTGCCTAAAGAGTAACTTGTCATTTTTTCTTCTCTCCTCGTTGAGTTTGGAAGAAGGAAGTGCGTCTGTTGTTATAGTTAGGTTTAGAGAAGCGTTTTGGATGGGAAGAAGAAAGATTAAAGTTGTAAATAAGGGAGATGGAGAAAGAGAGATGTGGCAACTCATTGATTGTGATCGGGGAGGGCGGGGAATTAGGTCAAATGAAGAAGAGTGTAGACGGCACCAGGCTGTTTATTTGATTCAAGATAATTTATACTCTGCTCAGATCTAACTTCATATATGATTTGTCCTATGATTTATTCTTCAAGGATTGCAGCAGTGGATATTCAAACTAAAGTGATTTAAATATAATATGCCCTGAAAATACAAATAACCTTACAAATAATCAGATATTGAAAAGAAATGCAGTCTGAAGTATCAGCAATATACACACAGAGACGCATTTAACTTTCTATTGGGTTGATGTTAGCAGGGCCTTGTTTCAAAAAACGTATCTTCCTTCTTTCAGTGTGTGTGTTTTGCGTTTTTAACCCCAAAATCCAGTTTTTTGTGTAAGCTTATTTTTTTAAAGTATTTTTCGCCAACAAAATGTATCTTGCCAACTTGTGTTGCCTTGGTACATCCCATAGTCAATTGTATTTTTTGAGTGATATTATGCCCACCCGTTATAGCATATGGGTTGTATACATGAAGGGTTATGACACTTTTTTAAAAACCAATTTTAAAAACAAATTGTGCATGGTTGACAATGGCGCTTTCGAACTTAATAAAATAGATTGTATGACCTTGCACTGACAGAGTTAACAGAACCCCTCTAGGCTTCCTGTATTGGCACAGTTAAGTACAGTTTTGTGACAACGCATTTTGCATTTTTAAGGTTGATTCCTCAGCCTACTCATCATAAATTATAAGAGCACCTTGTTAAACTGAGCAGACAACTTACCTAGAGTTCATTCTGCAGTAGTGATTCAAACTTAAAGTTACATCCGTACTTGAATGATGATGGTTTGGGTGTAATGCAACTTTTCTTAATGTTGTAAAAAACAAAAACTCATTTCAGCGTCCTTAAGGCTGTAAAGCTTTTATTTGTGAAATAAACCAATCAATAAAAATAATAATAAGTAAAAATCTTTTCTTTAGCCCAGAACGAAAGAAATGCTTGAGTTAATACACATTCAATTTTCAATATATATTTTCAGTCACTCGGAAGGTTTTCGGGTGTGATTTTATTGCAGATAGATGTAGAGCATTGACATTGATCAACATTGTTATTGTGTCCCAGAGTGTATATTATTGGTGTCCAAACATTTACACAAATAACCACTTTACGTTTGTTGAAAGTAGGACACATTGGTGTAGCCTATCCAATTCCCTTCCATTAATTCTATTAGCCAGCTCTATTTGATTAACCCAATTTCACTGCAAGACTCCTTCAAGAAAAAAAAAGAAACAGTGACGTAACCCCCTGCACTTAGAGGGCGGACTAAAAGTAGACTATTTCTGTGTCCCAACAGTGCCAGGAACTGTAATTGTTTCTGGCTGGGGTTTTAGTATTTACTTCTTGGTACGGAGAGAGCAAACATCCATCTCCCTTGATGGCTTCTCAAACAGTCAAGATGTGATCTTATCAGGGATGTAGAGTGCTGAACTCTGGAATGAGTTAATTGATCTAAGGAGGAGGAGGAGGAGGGGAGGACGGGGAGAGATAGTCTGGGGAGGAATTCTCGAGTGTCCATTATGACCCTATAACATAAAAACTCCTGGCATATAGAAATTCTTTTCTTCTGTCACTATAACCAAAGTTTCTGCCAACCAGGCTCTCTGATGGCCACAAGTGTAAAACAAAGATATAATTCTAATTGCTCATTACTAAATTGTATTTATTGAAAGTGATTCAATATATCAAAGGAAAGTGCCCAAAACTTTAACACAGCTTTTTGTTTCAAAGATAATACTTGAAAACTTTCTTAGAGGGAACACACTGACTTAGGTAATGCATCGAGATGTGGAGTAATGATTGTTGATATGACTAAAATAAAGCAGGCAAGGTTTTCTCCTTAAAAAGTTGCAAGGTCAATGTACAGGATTGTGCAATTTTATAAGGATAAAAGATCAGCAAAAACCTGGAGCAGTTAGAATTCACCGTTGTCGCTAAGTGGCCTGAAATTCCACAAGTTTGTCTACCGTAAAAGAGTGATTCTAATTTGTGCCAAGTTGGCCTAGCGGGATAATTTCATTGGGATGTAGAGCTAGAGGCAACCAATTTCATGAACTACTGTCCCATTCTTGTAGTCCCCTAATAGAATCATAAGAGTGGGTCCGTCGTAAGTCCAAGGACCATGACCAACAATAAACAGGTTACATACGGTTGGGTTCTCCATCTAGGAGTTCAAATCAAGGGAATTGTGCGGTGACCAAAAATAACTTTTTTCTTGTTGAGAACTTATGTTGAGAACTTATGTACAGCATAATTGAAAAGTTAGTCTTGCCATAGAGCAAGGGTCTCACTGCATGTGACACATGCAGTTATGTCCTCTATGCAATACTATCCGGAGGACATTATTGCTTATGCAATAATGTCCGCCGGACGGTTTTGCATATGCAATCATGTCCGTCCGGACGCTGCTGCATAATGCAATTGTGTCCGCCCGGACACATTTGCATATGCAATTGTGTCCGCCCCATGCAAAATCATCCTTGCAGTAAATTAAATGCCTTTGGTCAACGGAACATGTTCGCCATTTTTTTTAGAAGCTAAGTGCTTGTCATGAATAACATGGGAAATTTTCGGCCAATGGGTATTCGCTGCAATCATAAAATACATGAATATTCATGCTACATATATGTAGGTTCAGGGCATGCACGCTCGTTTACGTGCACACACACATGTACAGTCATGTACATGTCCGTTCGCCGAACGGTTTTTGCATAGCCCCGTACACGATTTCATATGCAAAAGTGTCCGGAGCGGACAGTATTGCATGGCGGACACAATTGCATCAGACACAGGCCTTGAACCCCAATCATCTTGAAGGGGCACAGCAATTTCTTTCTGGTAAGGGCCACTTCTATGAGGAAAATGTAAATTTGTATTGGAGCTTGTATTGAAGGGTACCACAGCAAAAGCATAGGGCATCACAGCAATTGATGTGGGTGCAGTTGGTTAAATCGAGGCCTGTCACAGACATGAATAATGTATTCTGTTTGGTGAAAAATCCTCCAAGTTCTAGATTTGGCCGAGTGTTGGTCCTCAGTTGACTCTTGGAAAACTATGGAGTACAGTGCAATGAATTAGAATGGACTTGTGATTTGTGAGACCATGAGTTTGTCACGTCCGTCTTCTGATCACATTTCAACAACTTCACCACACATTATTGTCATGCAGCGTTGGATCACATCTCTCTCTTCAATTGACTAGTCCTGTCACAGTCCTGCCACAAGAGGGCAGTAGTGCCTCATCGGAACAGGAAAAATGAAAAGGTGTATACAAGGAACGCTTTGGAGGCTAAGGCCTTCACTTAAGGGATGTGTATTTTGTCATTCCAATTGCCTTGTTGATCAATTCATCGGAATCACTGTTAATTTTTACCTGGAAATAATCGAGGTAACCTTTGACACTAGTTATTGCTGGTTCCATTTAATTATCCAAGTTCGAATTTACAATTAATGGTTGTCAGTTTTAAGCTGACAATGAAGGATTGGATGATCCTTGCCTTGCAAGAATCATAGAATATAACTTAGAGCGAAGACATAGTTCCAACAATGAACCAATCCTGATAATTCTTGCAATTCTGAGAAACAAATGCTTTGTGCATGTAAGTACTGTATCAAATCTGTCACTTCCCCCCATGCTTAAACATTTGTCTTTTTTTTCAGTCTGAGGTTTACATCCTTCTTGAAGAAGAAAACAAAATGATTTGTTAGGCTCTAAGACGAGTTGCTGGGATTAACTTTCTCAGTGTTTTGATCAGTTTTTCCATCTAATCATCTTACGTTTGTGGACCCTGTTTACTTTTTCTTTTTCTAAAAACTTTATTTTCACTACTGAACATTTGAATAAAAAAATACAAAAAACACAGAGACAAATAAACAACAAATGATGATATCCATTCCTTATTTTCTCCAAGGAAGTATCATTGACCGAACACCCTTCCATGACAAATGATATCAATTAGTGGTCCTAGGTTGAGTCCTAGGATAGTGAGGCCACATATTGAGGACACACAAGCAACAAGACACATGACAAATGGGTTATTATTGCCTCATTGCCTCATTGCCTCCCAGATTATTGCCGATAGATTCCTTCTCGGCAAACACGCCCGTGTCAAAAGTTGTTGCCATGACCAAGAAAAATGGCACTGGATCACCATGGAGGCAGTAATGAAAATTTGAAATTAAGACGGAATGAATAATTTGGTGATGATGCGTTTTTTTTTTTCCTTGGGAGGGGACGAGGCATTCTATGGAGCACCTGATCTTTTTTGTGCCTGTAGGAG
The DNA here is from genome assembly GCF_902459465.1 of Asterias rubens. NCBI lineage: Eukaryota > Metazoa > Echinodermata > Asteroidea > Forcipulatida > Asteriidae > Asterias > Asterias rubens. The sequence goes on along the minus strand of NC_047062.1, from coordinate 19,220,933 downwards.
GTTGGGCTTGTGCAGTGCTTGCACATCGGTTCGGATTATGAATTATTTGGGTCATTATTTGTTGAATAATTAATTTCAATAATGGAGAAAGGATGGGGGGATATGGATGAATAATTGATGTGTAATGGTTTGCTCATCAATCATAATGGTCTGTGTTGTAACAAAATAGAATAGCTCCCTTAAATCAAGTATATTGCCATATAAACTGCTCACAAAAAGTAAGGAAACTTTTTTCAATCCAGTATACTTGTTATTATTTAATACTCTCTTTGTATATGGTATATATCATTGCAAAGCTGAACTGTTCCTCTTTACAATGATACCACATTTGCAATGATTACATGTTGCTGGACTTGACCACGTTAATGAGAATGAGACAAAGTCACAAATCAAATGTGCCAAAATTAGAAATTTGTGTTACTGTGTGAACAATCAAATTGACACTGTAATTCAAACAAGCAAGACAACTTACTGATCTTAATCCACTTTATTGAGACAAGAAGTTTGGTATAGAGCAAGACAACTTACTGATATTAATACACTTTATTGATACAAAAAGTTCAGTAACAAGTGGATGATCCGAGGCGTTGATGACAGCCTGGCACCTTCTCATGCTGCACACAAGTCTTGTGATGCGCTGATGATGAGGGATGGCGTTCCATTCTTCATTAAGGAACCTGGTTAGGTCAGCCACAGTTGATGTGTTGGTGGTTCTGGCGTGGACAGCGATGCCAAGCTGGTCCAACAGATGTTCCATGGGATTCAGGTTTGGACTGTTAGCGGGCCAATCCATGCGGTGCACCCCAACATTTTTCGGGTAGTCAGTCACCGGTCGGGCTCGATGGGGGCGAGCGTTGTCATCTTGAAAGATGGCATTGGATCCAAGAGTCTTCAAGTATGGGACTGCATTCGGCTGTAGAATATCGTCTTGCAAATACCTATTAAACAAGGTGTTTTTCATGAGATGAGGGTTTATGTCCGATGAGCTCACTGGTGCAAACCATTTTGTAAGCCATTTATGGTTCTGAAAAGCTTGATCGGTTTGATTATTGAGCATTACCTATTGACCATCCACAGACAACGGTAATTTTGGCACATTTGATTTGTTACTTTGCCTCATTGTTATTCGTGTAGCCAAGTTCAGCAACATGTAATCATTGCAAATGTGATATCATTTTAAAGAGGAACAGTTCAGCTTTGCATTGATATATACCATATACAAAGAGAGTATTAAATAATAACATATATACTGGAATGAAAAAAGTTTCCTTACTTTTTGTGAGCAGTTTAGATAGAGAACCTATCATTAGGAAACCTACACGGTAAAGTCAGGGGATAGAACTTTTGACAAAAATCAGTAACAAACCATCAGAGCATTTTACTCTTATCTCTTTGTTGTTGCAGAGTATTTCAGTATTATCTCGTGTTTTTTTTTATAGAGCATGAAATGAATTTCATAAGTGATCACTCGCCTTATTCAATTTGACTTATGAATCAGTACAAACATTTTAATTCACTCAGGCATGGTGGGATGTTGGGGCGGGATAAGTTTCATGCTAGGAGTGGCTTAAAAAGGTTGACTACTTAGGCTATGTCTAATCTTTAGGCTAGATAACTTGACTCTCATAGAAAACTTAAGCATGAGTTAGTGACAACCAAAAGTTGCAATAACTTCAACTGTATTCATTTAACACTGGTTTTATTTACCCGGGATGGAGTGGGTAGGTTTAAAGGTTAAATTTGTATCGCTTGTGACTACTTGGAAGAAAGATGATTGTTGATAGTTCCGTTCATCATATAAAACCAACAATATGTCCATTTTCATTCTATTCAAAGAATAGATTTTATTGGCCCATTGTAAGATTTGTACCATCTTTCACAGAAGAAATATCGAGTCAGCAAAGTCAGGTAAAGAAGTTTGAATTTCAAAATTGTGTAAAGTTGTCAGTAACACTTTCATGGGTCACTCTCACTGGTCTTGTTTTATTGGGTGTTTATTGTACGTTTCTCTTGATTGCTATCCAACACAATTGCAATTGTCCGATGTATATTGTGTTTCTTGTTAAATGTTAACATTTCATATACAGGACAGATCATACAAACATTTGATTGAATAGTTTGAAGACGCCTTGAGGCTAAAAGTTTTCCAGAGTTTAATGCCCCACCCAGTTCTGATGGATCCTTATGTCGGTTATCAATCTATCTTGGGTTTTGCCTTCCAGAGCCCCCATGAGGGACTCGACTTCCCCCTCCCCTCCTCCCCCCTTCTCCCCCTGTATCTTCGCCCCTAGCATCTTCTAGTTCCCCCATGGGTTACCCCAGGAGCATCTGTATTCAGCCCCCATTGGAAAGCGGTCGTCCAACCCCCCTCTTCCCATTCTCTCTGTTTTGCCGGCCATTTGTTCCGCATCCCTGATCTTAGGATGATTCCTGGGCAGGCCTAGGTGGGCCCGAGGGACTCCTCATACCCTCATCTGTATGCAGATCATGGGCTATCTAGCAGGCCCTTCACACTGTGTGTACCCCTGGCTGGTTCATAGTCTCCACACAGACAGGTCTGCTCCTCCTCCTCCCTGCCGAGGTCGTGTGGTGGCCTCATTCTCATTTTGAATTCCAACCGAGTTTCTTTTGGGCTTGTATTTCATGGTTAAATAAACCTTACAAATTAGGAAGAAATACAGTTACATACGCTTTAATAATCAGGTCAGAGAATTACACATGAAACATCTGAATACTTTGTGTGAATTGTTCGTGTTACGTTTAATCATAGAGAAAGGACCACAGAAGGAGTTCGAACTTCCTAACTTCAGAGGAAACACGTTCGTCGCCGCTAATCCGTTGCAGTCTTATGTTATGTTAAAAAAATCATCCATTCATCAATGTATCACATAATTTACTTTCAAAAGTTGCTGTATGGTGTTAGTTTGGGGAAACATATCCGCATTTCAAATATGTTTTTTGTAGACTCAACTCATCATGGCAGCTCAGCCTAGCAATTGTGTATTTTCTTGAGGACAAAAAAACCCTGCAACCTGAAATGATTGATCATTATGCCAACTCTACACCACCAGTTTGAGCTTTCAATATAATCTAAACCTATGTTCCCGATCTTGTTATCTCCCTTTAAATTTTTAAAAGAAACAAGCACGGAAGTCAAGTGAGACATACGGGCTCTGAAAACTGCGCGTCAAAGACTTGCGCGCACCGAGACAATTCAACCAGACAAGTAGAGACTGAAAGATCCCAAGTCAGATACCACATGACACACCAAAGTGTCAAGTCTCATTAAGCAAAACCAACTCTCCGACAGGATGGTGGGCTACAAGGAATGGAGAGGGAAATTAAGCCTCGACTCGCCCTAATTGCTCAAAATTAAAAGCATATACAAAGCAGTTTCCCCCCTCCTTTTGGTTTATAAGGGCTTTCTGTGAACACCCCTCTCCTTAGAGCAGAAGTAAGCAGTTACCTGCTTTTTTGGATCTGCTGGGAGGCTGCTCACATGACGAGGGATTATTGGTGGGTCCCGGCTGAGGGAAGTTTGAGCGACTACCATCTGTGAATGAGTCAGGGAGTAAACATTAATACTACCGGGAATGAGCCAACCTGTAACCGATAGCTGGATCTGTGCACATACATCTTGAGTCATTCAGGAAGCCACCCTCAATTTGCTGCTCGCCCCTGGAGGTTGATTTATAAACGACCCTGTTCTCCCCCTGCCCCTCCCCCTAACCCCCCTCTGTGGTGTTAAACTGTGTGTGTATGTTTGTATGGTACGCGCTGATACACATTCAAACTGGGGACCTATAACAAAAGAGGACAATAGGGTCCACAGTTGGAAAACCTGTACAAAAACAATGGGAGTATAAACAAAAGAAAGGCAGTAGGTGGTCCACGGTTGCAGGCATATACAAGCTTGGGTGTGTTTGTGAGATACACGCTGAGGGATGTGTGGGGGTCTCTGTTATGTGGGGTCCCTTGAGCATGTTGTGAGAGGTATTTACCAAGAATGAACAAAATATTATTGTACGTGAATTACAATTTCCAGGGATTACTATCTATAGGCCCTATTTCCTCCTACTATTTAACGAGAATCACTTTGTCTGACAATGTTCATGAAATAATTACTCTTCTGATCATTAGTGTTTGGTTTCCCAATACTTTATTTTAACGGCTGTCATTGTCCAGAATATCAAAATGACCTAAACTTTCCTTTCAACCCATACCGTACTCTTTGAGGAACTGAGAGGTTGCTTCACTCCAGAAGCAAATTATTCCACACTGACCACAAGTTATATTAAATACATTCCAGTACAACAATAATAAATGTTCAAAAGTGGAGGTAGGCTATAACTATCCACATTTGAAACAATGGGATGCTAGAAGTAGGTAGTTTGATTAAGGGCATCAATGTGTGGTGAAGAGGTTTTCAACTAGTGGTTTAATCCCAACGAGGCCTGCTTCTTGATAATTTTACCGAGACAAAGTCGAGGTAAATTATCAAGAACCAACAGAAAACATAATGAGTTGTTCAAAGTACCTTTGTGGAATGGTTGAACTTTGAAATCCTCCTCTAAAGTCAACAAACTTCTGTTACTACACACTTGCTAAACAGGCACATTGAAGCTACAACTGTATGTTTCTGGTTAATCTGTGGAACTTTTGAACAACGTGAGGCCAAAGTAGACATAGTAGTTATGTTTGTTTAATCATGTTGCAATTAAACAACTGAACAAAAGTCAAGTAAATGTACATTTTGTACAAATAAAATTATCAGATGTTGTGAGTTAACGTCTGTTATATTGTGCCTACACACTTGCTAAACAGGTAGCTGCAACCCAAGTTTGAGTTGATCTGTAGAACTTTTGAATAATTTGATTCCAAAGTAGACACAGTGGTTTTTTGCTTTATCATGTTACAATTAAACACTGAACAAAAGTCAAGTACATGTGTCATGTATGCAAACAGTTGTTTTGATTGTTTACATGGTTTTTGTCACAGCATAGAAGCATATTTTGGGGAATATTAAAGGAACACGTTGCCTTGGATCGGTCGAGTTGGTCTTCGAAAAGCGTTTGTAACTGTTTGTTATAAAATGCATATGGTTAGAATGATGTTTTAAAAGTAGAATACAATGATCCTCACAAATTTGCCTCGAAATTGCGTGGTTTTCCTTTTACTTTGCGAACTAACACGGTCGGCCATTTATGGGATTCAAACATTTGACTCCCATAAATGGCCGACCGTGTTAGTCGACGAGATAAAAGGAAAACCACGTAATTTCAAGGCATATTTGTGTGGATCATTGTATTCTACTTTTAAAGTATCTTTCTAATCATATGCATTTTATAACAAACGGTTACACACACATTTCAAAGACCCAACTCGACCGATCCAAGGCAACGTGTTCCTTTAAATCATTTGAAAGAGCTGATTCATTCAACATATCTTAAAACCAACCTGTTTTTAGTCTCATCAGAGTAAACACCCATGTTCCTATGAATTTATAATAGAAAACAGTGTTTTGGTTTACATTGTTTGATAATTGGGGGAAAAAATAATGAGAAAAGCTTAGCCCAATGTTCTCATAAAAAGTGTCCAATACAAATTGTTTTAATGATTAAAAAAAAAAAACTGTTTTTTCCTTGAGGAGTGGTATCAACTAGTCAGGGACATCTTTTTGATTAATTGTTTACCCTTTTTGTTATACTGAAACTGCAATATTGACTTCCACCCAGAAATGATGTAGCCTAGAAAATGTTCATTTCTAAAATAAAGAATGGAATTTGAAGGATAAATTTACAAGATTACCACCTATTTACTTGTGCCTAAGTATAAAACAATGCACTACCAGGTAAAAGTCAATATTCTTGTGGATGGGAATATTTTCAAGAAAACAAATTAATAACCCTTACTCTCTGTGTTTTGTTACTTATGAAATTGTTGTTACTTGGTCCATTTCTAGACATAATCATCCTCCTGTACAACAGCAAGAGGTACACCCTAAATTAATTGTCATACTGCTCAATTGTTTTAAGACATGTTTGCCATATAATGAAACACACATGTTTTATTTACTTGTCTTCAAATTCTGCGGTCATCTGATGTGAAATAAGCTTTGTAATTGGACAGGGCTTATAAGACTTGCGCTCAGTCAATTGTCTACAGCCTTAAGGCATTCATGACTCCAGTTACACCTATTAACAATTCATTGTCAAAATGTCTCAGTTAGGGACAAAAGGCATGCGCCAGATCAGTTTCAGTCTTCATTTTGTGAATTACTGCATAACCCAATGGACCGGATCAATCGGGGACTCCTACATCGGGATTATATTGGAGTGGTAGGTTTATAGCTAGAGGGAAAGTCAGTCAAAGCTGTATGGGTTTCATTGCCATTGTATATGGCCACTTATGAACAAAACATTTTGTTACAAAAGCCCATTTTACACGACAAAAAAATTAACCAATGTCCTTTTTGCTACTATCTTTATTGACACTGATTGTTTATTTGTCATGGGTGATTTGCTTTAGCGAGCTTTCACTTGGCTAAAGTGAAAAACTAACGATGTTTGTCGACATGCTAGTGCATACATCAATAGTAACCAGCGAACAAGTGATAAATAAATACCAGAAAAAAACAGATAATACTACCAGTGTTATCATGTCTTTGTAATTGTTTTGCAAGTATTCTGTGGGCAAAATCCTGGCTCAGAAATATTAATGGAAGAGTTGTGCAATATTTTGTCAAGAAAGGTTCTTGGTGAATTCTTGTAGTGTGTGTCTTACCTATTGTGTTGATGAAACAACATGCTAGCTAAATTCTTGCATGTAGCTCATAACAAATGTTCCTATCGACTGACCACTATAGGACAAATGCTATGTTGTACACATAGCGGATAACAAATGTTCTTATTGGCTAGCTAAGCTGCCTTTTTCAGAACCTAATTAACATGCACGCTAGTGTTTTTCAAAGGGGATTTCCCTGGTACTGCGAGCGCATCTTGATGTGTGTTTACTACACGTTTTATTGGCGTTAACAGTAACATAACTTTTATGTTTTGTTTTGCTAACCAGTCTAGTTATGTCACTTGAAGTGAAAGTATTTGCATTTATTATACATAATAAAATAATAGTTAGATAGTTTAATATAAAGGTCGGTGATTTTTGTCTTCTCAAAGAAGCAAGTCTCTTTCTATGGTTGATTTTTATTTGTTTCTCACAAATTCTTTGTTGAACAAAGTTAAGAAATTACCTAAAAAAAAGAGCACCAGCATAAATGGTTACAATTCTAGTCAACAATTATGACAATTAATTACATCCCGATGCACACGCAAAATGGGAGATTTCATGCAAGACGTCATTCAATAAACAAAGGTTCCTTTCACACAATGATTTTGTGCATGTCCTTAGCAAAAACTTCCGCTGGCGGAGGATTTTGTCGTAGATCCGGACCTCCAATAAAAAATTAGCAATGTTTGAGAAGATTTCACTGGGGACCCTGGACAGTCCAAACATTGCTGTCCTTTCACTCAAAGTACAGTTTGTAAACAGTTCACAACCATTCCAAAATAAAAGCAAGGAACCACTGCTAAAATGGTATTTCGTGAAAAGGGCTAAAGACCCTATGCAAAAGTATTGTATACTCTTGGTGTCTACTTTATGCAATTCCATTGATTGATATTATGGTGTTTAGAAATCATAAAGAGAAATGTTTTAATTAAGAAATGTGATGAGCTCCACCAGGGCCTTGCCCTTTTTGCCATTTTCATGAGCAATGCACTTCCCTCCCTCAAATTGAAAGCATGGTATATTCCTCGTCAGATTATTTACAAAGGATGGCCAAATACTCAACATGCTTTCTCATATCGCCTTTAACAGCTGGGTAAAATTGTGGAGCAGCATCCCTGGCACTCTACAAATACAGCGTTCTTTCTGCTGCGGCCCCCTAAAGCCAACAATGGAAATGGTACATTAAGAAGACAAACATGTCGGGTACGGCCTAAGTTTGGCCAGCTCATGGGTCTGCATGTCGAGCAATTACTTGCTGGTTCCTCGGGAGGTTTCAAGTGACAACTGAAGGGTTTGGTGGTGACGCACACTCGTAAAAAGGGCAAATATCGCTGCCACTCACGGGCCAATCACAGGGCCAGAACAAAATTTGGGCCGCGCAGATCTGGTTTTGCCCCTGCTGCAGCGGCCGAAAAGAGGATATGCTGATAAGGGTGCATCTTTGTGTAAGCTATGCTTGGACTGGTACAGAATAGGCTGAGTGGTGTGGGCGTCAGCAAATATAACCCTCCACGTAGTGGTACGATAGTGTGCATTGCAGTCTTCCGTGAGCTTTCCATCCATTTGGACCCTCACCAGTAGTCAAAGCAGATGCAAGTTGTTTACCGAGGACTTGTTCTCGCTGAGGGAAAATGGATGCAGGGCTGCGCTGCAAACCTGCCCTTGACTTTCTGTGTCCCCAGCAAACATATCCCACTAGTACTAGGCCATGAATTATTTTCTCTCGACACAGTTTTTTTGCCTCACTCATATCTTTCTCTTTTTTTTCTAAGTTTTTGTCAAATTTAGGTCAGGTTTCCCAAGCTTTTGGATGGGCTCAGTGTGTGGGTAATCCAGCTAGTGTGTTTTGAGCTGAGAGGGGGGGGGGAGGTGGAGTTCTTGAGAGTAATACATGGGACACAGATGTATTCTGAAGTACCCACTCATTAAATGCAGTCATTGATTCACCAGTGTGGAAGATGCTCCGTGTAAATTTGCCTAATCAATGCCCAGACCCAAACTAATGGCTAATGGTACAAGTATAAGGAACGAAGTAAAAAGGTAGGGAGCCGGAGGGTTTAAGGCATCGGACTTTGTTTGTGGACTAGCTTGTAAATAAGCACAGGTCCACTCTCAGGAAGGGGAACCACTTATCACAGACTGGTATATTTGTTTGCTGCACACATACAGGTGACAATCGTAGAAAGGTGGGAAGGAGAGGAAAGTTCAGGGTTTCTGGAAAAACAAACATAAAAAATACAGATTCTTACACTTTTCTAGTCTGCGAAAACCTTTTGCCTAGAGTATAAAGGTTAGTAAATCTGTATTTTTATTTTTTACTAGTCTCTCATTGTGAAAACCACTACCAAAGCTTTATGTACATCGGTAAAGGATAATATAAAACACAAACTATAATTCAGTTACAAACTGTATACAAGCTATTAGAAGACAATTTACAAAAGCAAACTTTCTATTTCAATGATTACAAGGACAAAACTTACTATTCTAATGAATACTTAAAAAAAGTTACTATTTTAATCAATATTGAAATTGTTATCTGAATTCTGTCCATGATTTGATAAACTCTGGTATTTTTATATGAAAAAAAACAAAAACCCAGTCATTCAACATGATATTCCTTTTCTTCATCATTGTTTCTCTGTGAGGTTAAACTGACTTGGTGTTTGTTAGGAAACATAAGTCTCCCAACACAAGGTCTGCATAGTTTTTTTTAAGACACTAGACATCTTTGGTAATTTAAAAAAAAAAAAAAAAAAAAACTGCTTGATTTTGAGATCTGAGGTCTCAAAATAAAATTTGTGGACAATTATTTCTTTCTCGAAAAACTACGTTACTTCAGAGGGAGCCATTTCTCACAATGTTTTTATGCTAACAACTATTTTGAGTAATTACCAATAGTGTCCAGTGCCTCTAATGCTTAAAGAAAAATGAGAATAGACACAACTTTACATCAATCTTGATAAGACTGCACTTGAATCAATTATAGACAGAAAGGATTATTTCTGTAAAAAAATAAATACAAAAAAACCTCAATGTTGTGGTAAACGAAGACAAAAAACCCAGCAACAATGTTGTGGTAAACGTAGGAATGGCATGTTCCACTTCAATAAGGATGAGTTCAGTCAATATTGAAGCAAGGTTTGCAACTGACATTTGTGTAATCACTCAATCTATCTCAATGGTCGTGGACTTTAATCCCTGTCTGGCATTATTTAACTACTTGGCTATAATTGCAGGGATTTTGTTATATATTTAATTATGAAAATCAGACATTGTGTTGATAAAATAATGATATGTTCAAAGGAAACACATGTGGGCTAGCCTGGGAGATCCATGTTGGCAATGCAGTGGCCAATCCAGGGAGGGCACCCACCCGGGTAAATAAACTTTGACTTAGCAGACCTTTAAAATAATTAAGCAAGAAAAAGAGGAATAAAGAAGCAAGTGGAAAAGGTGAAGCAACATTCTGTAATTTAAAAAAACGCAGTACAACTGCACGTTTATATTTTGACTACTGCAAAGCCTGTTCTAGTATTAGCGACAGGCAACTGATATTGTTCTATAAATATTTTCACTCCTGGAAACTTTAAAATCCTTGACAGATTAGACTTTCTGAGAGCCCTGTAGGTGTAAAAAATAATAAAAGTGACATGTGCAAAGTCTCAGTCTAAGCAGAAATAGGGTGATTTACTATAAACTTCTGTTTCTTATTTGCTTTACTCAACAAAGGCTGGTTTAGGGTATGCTCATCGGAGGTGCACCACCCCATTGCCCTTTTTCCACCGGGGAATTATTATTAGTTTTCAAAGCAAAATCTTAATCTCAAAATGAGTACAATATAACATGCGACGGGGCGTCTTCGGTAACTGTAACTAAAGGCTGCTACTAGGTTTAATCCATAGCCGTAACCACAACACACTGGACAAGAGTCAGAATGAATCCCTAACAGCAGAGGGTTTCTCGTTATAAATATTTTATCAATAAAATTCTTACATTATAGACTTTTTAAAATTTCCATAATTTAAAGGCACTGTACATGTTTGGTAATTGTCAAAGACCAGTGTTCTCACTTGGTGTATCCCATCATATTCCATCATAAGCAAAAAATAACATGCCTGTGAAAATTTGGGCGCAATTGGTCATCGAAGTTGCGAGGAAATGATGAAAGAAAAAACACCCTTGTTAGACGAATTTGTGTGCTTTCAGATGGAATAAAAGACTAGCTAGAAGTCTTTAAATATTTTAGTGAGAAACTACGACTTTCTCAAAAACTACGTTACTTCAGAGGGAGTCGTCTCCCACAATGTTTTATACCAGCAACAGCTCTCCAATGCTTGTTACCAAGTCAGTTTTTAAGTTAATATTTGTTTTGAGTAATTACCAAACATGTACCTTCCCTTTAAGTAAGGAGAATTACATTCTTAAAAATGACATACACTGTAAGGTCTCATGTATTTCATTATCCAATTCAAGAAGCAAGCATTCAAAAAAGGGGGATCAGAGTTCAGAATGGTTTGCTGAATGCAGCAACAGTCGGCAGAAATGCAACACACTGTACATAAAGTATACACCATTACATAGTGTAGCAGGCTTTCAGAGAAATCAGACTGTCAAAAGAGGGCTCCATTCACTTTATGTGCAGTCTAGTTGACATTTAAAGTATTTTGTTGGATCATTAGTTCTTCAGCTTGGAAATATTTGTTAACTTCTGTTATCAGAAAGAAAAAAAAAAACTTGTTCAAATAACTCAGGGGTTTTGGTGTTTCTGACATAAATCTTATCAAAAACTTTATAGAAAAGCTTTAAGAATTTTGATTGTTATCCTAGTATGGAAATTAATGTTCCTCATATTGGTCCTGTAAATACTGACATCTTGAAGTAAAAGTTTAACTTTGACTTTGTATTTTTTTTTAAATGCAAAGACGCCCAACATTGTATGTTTTATGAAGCTTTCTTTGTGTGCATAGTCACGATTTATTTAATAATTGTTTTATGTGTTAGTTTGCATCTGGGATAAAGAATACAATTCGTTTTTATTCTTATATCAATGTGTATTTTCTGTGGAAAAAAGTCAACAGGCAAGTAACTGGAGTGGGATTTGAACCCTTGACCTTTGCATTGCTCCGTGATTTTCCTGTGGATTTGTTCACAGAACTTTGGTACTCTAAGTACAGTGCTTATACACATTGATTTTTGGGTACAAACAATTAAATTAGTTTCTTTTTTAGTTATTTTTTATTTGTAAAGAAGCTGATAGAGTTTTGGGGGTCTTTTTTGCAAAGTTTGAATTTGTTAATAGGTTCTTTACCTAAATGTTTATGTTGACAGTATCATGCTCATGCATCACTCATCGATTGGATTTAAATACAATTAAAATTTTATTACACAAGTGCGAGTGGAACACACAAATATAGCACTGATGCAAAAATAGTGGTCTGATGTTTTGACCCTATACAGAGTATTTTTTGAAGGCTAAAAACTCTGCTATGGTCGAAAACGTCAGGCCACTTTGGATATTTAGAATGATAGAACAGGGTTTGATATGAGCCTCGCCATAATAGGTTTATATCACACTCCGGTTGCTGTGGATCGACCAATCAGAATTTAGGATTAAAGTTTGCTTGAAGATAAAGTTGTTTATGTCAATTTCCTCTTGTGGGGAATGAATTCAACATTCTCGTGAAAATAACTGTTATTCAGCTGAAACTTTCAAAGTTTTCTAATCCTCTCATAATTCAGGATTTTTTACAAAAAGTTTCATTCAGCCTATAATATATTTTAGTTATGAACTATATGTCTTGCATAATAAGCTTAGTTTTGAAACAATTAAACAATAAGAGAAAAAGAAATGCAGGGTAACAATCCAATTTCAATTTTGTATATCTTTTTTAACTACAAACTGCCAGTGTTTCCTCATCCCTACTTCATAGCATCATTTGGCATTCAGAAGCTGGTCTGTAAGTGAAGGTAGCATGTAAACACTTGTGAATGAGACAAAAGCAACACTGCCAACAAGAAGACGATGTGTGAGGCAACCCTGCCGAGGATGTGCCACGGCAAAGAAGAAAAGGTTGGAGAGATAAAAAGAGTTTCCAGTGTGTGAAGCTGATTGGTGATTAGTAGTCCATGGTCATAGCAGGCTCAATGACAACACAGGTGCATAGAGCCAAAGGTCGCCTTTAGTGGCTATATAGGGACCCGGCGCTGCCTCGTCACGGTCACAAAGTTGCAAGTCGGGCCTGAAGCCTCTTCACACATCTCATAGGACTGGAATTAAAGCACAGGAGCCACTTGGAAGTGGGCAGATGGACGTAGCGGAAAACACTTCACACCTCCCTTGTCCGTTGCTGCCCCATTGGGACCCCTACTTCTCTGGCTAAGGAGACGTCCGCAAGGCACACTTTCCAACTTGTCAAATACAGGAGGGGCCTGTGTTTATCAGATGACTAATTTGCGAGCCAATGAATGGATGCGCCACCTTTTAATAAGTGAGGCCCAGGATGATGGGGCTGAGACTTGTTTTAACTGGCCAGCCGCGGTGGCTTCCTACGATTAGGTGACGGAACGAGCACAGACTGGGATCGATGGCTGCTTGTTGCCCCTCTCTGTCATGGCAGGCGCCCAGCATGGAATGTTTCATGTATCCAGAACCCTATGCCTCCAATCTGGACGCTACCATGTAAGTACGTGCCGCGAGTTTCTGCGCTCGTCGGCTTTAGATGTAGCACGTATTAGATGTAGCACGCATGGGGGCAAATTCAGCACTATGTAAGCCATCTCCAGCGTGTCTAATTTCTGTATGCTTGAATGTTGACACCAATACCAGGGCTTTTAATGCTCCTATTGCTCTTAAAACCTAATGAAAGTTAATGGTCACAAAAGATTGACTATATGACTGATGTGTAAAGGACTTCTGGTAAATTAGTTCGCACTTTGATGCAGTTAGCACATAGCATACAAATTGTTTGTACCAACTTGGTCACAATGTTTGCTTACATATATCATTGAGGGCTTTTGTAAGCATAGTCTTGCAAACTTAACTTTCAACTGCTGGTTTTCTTGAATTTACTTTTAGTTATTTTTCTGGCCTTTCTTCTCATAGTGCCACAAAGCAAGGTAACCCTTGGCTGAATTTGTTTAATCTTTGATTTTTTTTACAATTTTTTCTGAACATTAAGGTGTTTATATTCATTTTAGCTTTAGGTTTCTGTTTGGAAATGTCACTGTAGAGTATTTTCATATTTTACATCAGATTTCATCCTGTATTTGAAATTAGGTATTGTTTGGACTTTATGTTTTATCTGTTTTTGTGGTCACATAGGATCTGTTTGTAATTTGTAGTCTACCTTTTTTTTTTGCAATCTGCAGCTAATGAGTACAATCAAAATTGTTACTTTTTAGTGAAAGAGTTTGTGTTTTCTGAGGGATTTCGTGTGTGTTCTTTGCCAGGCTTATTTTGAATGCAGCAGTTGAAATAAGCGAGGGGATTTATGGTGTGAACTTAGTGAGCATTCAGATTGAAACTTACCAATCTTTTGCTGATGCTTTGAATGCAGCTTTTGGAAACTTGTAGTTTCTATCACAAAGTTTCAAGGAGTGCTATTTATACAAAGTTGTTTGCATTTGGCTTCATGGTTGACTTAAGCTGTTTTTGATCTTCTCTTTAAAGACAGAGACTTTGATTAGGATGAGAAATTTAAAAGTTGCAAGTTTTATTGAAGGAAATAAAAGAGTGGCGATGAGATCTCAAACAACCGTTTAAAACCAGCAGGGTTGTGTCCGTGTGAGCAATGAGGTGCTTTATCGCACGGCCCTGAAAGGTTTTAAGTTGTCATACAGGATAACGTCACTACTCTTTCATTTCCATTCATAATACGATTTTTCTTTTTTTAAGTTTAAGACCGAAGGAAAAACTTGCATTGAACTTTGTTTTTGGTTAAATTTTTCAACTCATGTCCTCAGGCTGTAAACCAAATTGCATGCGAAGCTCAACAGTTGCGTGTACGCTGGTTGTAAAACAATTTACATTGAGAACCCTATGTAATGAGTGTGTAACACGTTATTAGCATCGATGTAAGCTTGTGCGCCAACACACGTATGGCAATGAAACTGAAAAGTTTAAGGATGCAGTAGAAAATTCTCTTTACTGCAGGACATGTTTAGTTGTACGCTACTGGTGGTTCAGCTTTTAAGCACCCAGTGTACTCTTAAAAAGGCTGTTATAAAATTGTCGTGATGATGCTCTTGGGCAAGTTTTGAATACTTATCTATTAAAGACAGTGGACACTATTGGTAATTGTCAAAGACTAGCCTTCACAGTTGGTGTATCTCAACATATGCATAAAATAACTAACCTGTGAAAATTTGAGCTCAATCGGTCATCGAAGTTGCGAGATAATAAGGAAAGAAAAAAACAACCTTGCAACACTAAGTTGTGTGCGTTTGGATGGTTGATTTTGAGACCTTAAGTTCTAAACTTAAGGTGTCGAAATCAAATTCGTGGATTATTACTTCTTTCTCGAAAACTATGGCACTGCAGAGGGAGCCGTTTCTCACAATGTTTTATACCATCAACCTCTCCCCATTACTCGTCACAAAGAAAGGTTTTATGTCTATAATTATTTTGAGTAACTACCAATAGTGTCCACTGCCTTTAAAGGGAAGGTACACGTTTGGTAATTACTCAAAACAAATATTAACTTGAAAACTTACTCGGTAACGAGCATTGGAGAGCTGTTGATAGTATAGAACATTGTGAGAAACGGTTCCCTCTAAAGTAGCATATATTTTGAGAAAAAGGTAATTTCTCACTGAAATTATAGAAGACTTCTAGCCAGAAGTCTTTTATTCCTATCTGAAAGCACACAAATTCGTCCAGCAAGGGTGTTTTTTCTTTCATCATTTTCTCGCAACTTCGATGACCAATTGAGCCCAAATTTTCACATGCTTGTTATTTTTTGCTTATGTTGAGATACACACGAAGTGAGAATACTGGTCTTTGACGCTTACCAAACGTGTACCTTCCCTTTAAATGTCTTGACTTAACCCATGTGTACTATGCTCAATACAAAATGTTAAGCATAAGAGCATTTTAGTTTCGGACACATACTTTTTCAATTATGTTTGGCTTCTACTTAGAAAACTTAGAATAATATTATAGGGAACATTATATGGAAATGAAATTTATGAAGAAGAAAGCTAGATTTTAAAATAAAAAATAAAATAAAACAGAGAGTAAATTATTATGCCTTGTGCTATTTACCAAAGCTAGTTTTGCAGACCATATAACTGATAGTAATCAGTAGGTAATATTTTCACTTTAATTGAAATCTTCGTTTCCTTAAAGAATCTTTCTTCCTTTAATTAAAAATGTTCCCTCCCCGCTAAAGCCACTTCAAAATGAAGCAAATTTTATCACATCCAGTGGCACCTTTCTTTGTCACTACTCTGCACACGGGTTATAACTTTTGCGAACGTGTCAGAATCTAGTCCTGCCCTCTTCTTCAAAGTAGCAGACATCGCATATGGAAGAGGACATTAGAGCAATCTGTCATTATCTTGTCATCTTCTGCTCAGGCCCCCCTCGTCCAAGGGGCCATATCTGACATCATCCGGTAAACAAACAATGCTTTATCTCTCCTCCCAAAATCATTAGCGCACGGCCGAGCCACAGCTTGGAGGGCCACACTGGCAGATATTGCATCATTTATAAAGCAGGAAATATAGGGTAATACTTGTGTGTGGGGGGTAATCACTCAGGGTGATCATCATGTTTTGATGACAGGATCGTCAGGATTCGGAAAATTGATTTGAGTTTATGCGTGAGGCTGGACACTAGAGAAGCGTCGCATTGAGATGATATTAGTCCTGGGGTTATTGTCAAGTGGTCGAGGGGGTCATTAAGGGTGCCAATGAAATCATCTCTCTCTCTCCTGCGGGGGAGCTTATTACTCGGACTTGATTCCGCTGTATCCTTGGGAAATTAAACTGACCCCAAATCCAATGAAGATCAACTGTGATTGAAGTTAATTCAATTGTTTAATTCAAGTTGAATTTGAAATTGACTGTCAAGGTGGAATATGTTTAGCGAATAACTTGCTTATTGTGTTACAATTATATTAGACGGGAACTGTGGCTTGGTCTGTAAAAGGAATAATGGATACTTGTTTATGGGATTTGAGGCATTGCATGGTGAGGTATCAATATATTTTTGGTTTGCGGTAACACCATGTATGTGTCCTTCTTGCTACTTGTGTGTGTTTTCATGAGTTTTATCACATCCCTGGATGATTTTTGTGAATCGCTTCACATTTTGCTGTCAGTTTTCAAATTAGTGTAATGTTTTATATTCTGTATAAGCCATAGTAAATGCATTCTGTAAACTCTGTTGATGAAAAGAGTTATACAAAGTTTAGACTAATCAACTGTGATTTCAAACATGAAAATTGAAGTATATTAGTCAGGTTAAATATTTAGTTGTTACATCACCGTCTCTTGTTAAAGCTATCACAATGCAATTTAGTGTATTGTGTTATTTTGTGTATTTCTTAGGTTGGTTAAAGGCAAACCATCGTTTGAGGACCATAGTTCCCTTAGTTTTTGTATCTGTAAGAAATGGTGTTTTTTGATATATCTATCATTGTAATTGATGTAGAAACATTTCATATTGTGACATCAATACAAAATAAAATTGTCATCAACATGTATATCAACTCGTCTTCCACAAAAGAATTGATACCATTAGATCATCTCATGTATGTCATTGGCAATCCCCGCCCTCAAACTTCCACTGCAAAGTGAAATTATGATCACAATCTAAAATAAATTCCACTATGGTATTATAAAGCAGAAATATTACATTAATACAAAAGTTAGTCATCAATATAACCTCCTTTCCTATAAAAGAATTGATACTATTAGAGCCTCTCATGTGTTTCATTTGCAATCTCTGCCCTCAATCTTCCAGGTGAAATTACGATCACAATCTCTAAAGCAAAAATCATCCTTTCAACCTTGGCCTTATTTCTCTTCCATGTTGCAGGATCATCGCGCTTCGCAAGGAGAAATCTCGAGATGCAGCCCGTTCCCGGCGAGGCAAGGAAAACTATGAGTATTATGAGTTGGCCAAGATGTTGCCGTTACCAGCGGCCATCACCAGCCAGCTTGACAAGGCTTCCATCATTCGGCTGACCATGAGCTATCTTAAGATAAGAGACTTTGCCATGCAAGGAGATCCACCATGGCATACCTACCTGGAGAGTCACGGTGTCGGAAGAAGTATCGCCTCCGTCTTACAAGGTGTGTGCTCTCACGGTCTTTGAGATAAATCATGCCTCTTATATCAAGGCTAATTATTTTTATTGCATCCTCCAGAAGACAATCAGAGCAAACTGATCGAAACGTCAAGTTGAAAACCTACGGTTCTCTCCAGAACCACCCCATACTCAATAAGAGATTATCATTACATGGTGTTACTGCAAACCTCACTAAATTTGAATTCCACCATGCAAAATTTCTACTTGCTTAATTATTATTTGGTTTTACCATTACACCGATGTGTGTTGCACTAACTTTTCAGAGGATGTGAAAAAATTCAGCTGCACATTGTCAGGGTGGGATTCTAACCCACGACCTTTTCCATTGTAGAGCAGATGTCTTACCATTTAGACCACCAAGATTTGCTAGAGGCAGTTCAAATCCTATGTTTTAGCAGCAGGTATCGCATCGATTTAATTGCTTTTTATTGTCAAGGGAAAAGAGGAATTAATTTTTTTTTCTTTCCCTGTTTTCTGGTGAAATTTGTCTGCTTGTTTGAACCGTCCAAATTAGGCCTTCCCTCTTTTTCATAAAGAGGGATTCATTCTGGTCATTCAGAAACATTGTATCTATCTCGGATGGCATGGGGTACTAAATATCTCGCAAAGTTTGGTGGCTTTTTCACAGCTTGGTAGTGTGGTATGTTTATTGAAAACTACAAAATGGCAATAGATGTTTACTCCTATGAAAACTAAGGGTGTAATATTGTGTCTTAAAACATATTTTTAGTTTAGGATCAATCTTATGCCTAAATAAGTCAATTTCACTTGTTAAATACAAGAGGACTTCAAGTGGTATTTTAAACCAGGATACGAATCTTCACTTATGTAACAAGTAGATTACACTTCCATTGAACCTTGATCAACCACATTTACTTGCGACAAAAAACTTCATTTGTAAAAGTGATGTAAAAATAGGGAGCCCAAAGTGCAAATTATCTGTTCTTAATAAAAAATAAATTGCCAGATTGGAATGATTATAAATTGTTTCCTGCTCTTGAGCCCTGTCCACTTCATGGTGGAATTATCAAATTTGTGATCCAGTTCAAGCTCCAAATAATATTTCCTGTTTGCTACATAACTATAAGCTCAGGATGTTTGTACCATCGTAAAAGCAATCTATCAAAAATAAAAACGCTCATTTTGTAAAGGATTGGGGATTGTGGTTGTTGCATAAGGAATCACCCTTTGTATCATGGTGTAAGATTAATCATTATTATGATGAGAGTTTTCTCTGTTGAATGAGCAACTTTGTTGAGTGTCACTCGAGGCCTGCCGTCAGTTTCTGTTGTTTACATACGAATTTGTCATGTAAACTTGCTGTTGAACATGTTCCTGGGAGTGCATGCCGCCTGCGTTACGTGTAAACAAATGCCGCAAAAAATCAGTGTTGTCTGGTGTACACATTTTATCATGTCACTGGATTTCTTTGTAGGATAAATTGTTCTGAAACCGTATGAAGATTTACTTCTTGGTATTGCTGTGGAAGTGTCGTGGCCGAGCGGTTAAGAGCATCGAATTCAAACTCTGATGTTTCTGATCAGCAGAGTGTGGGTTTGAATCCCCATCAGCCATGACACTTGTGTCCTTAAGCAAGACACTTCACCATTGCTTCGTCCTTCGGCCGGGACGTTAAGCCGTTGGTCCCCTGTGTTATGTAACGCATGTAAAAGAACCGAGTGCACTTATCGAAAAGAGAAGGGGCTCGCCCCGGTGTTCCTGGTTGAGTGACAGAAAATTGCGCCACAGCACCTTGTAAAAACATTACATGGTGCTATCAGAATTAGGTCTCGTAAAACGTAGTCCCACATCTTGCAGGAAATACTGTATGTTACAGCGCCAGGAGTGTCACTGAGTGACGGTCATGTGCGCTATATAAGAAGCCACGATTGTTATTATTATTATTATTATTAGTATTATTATTATTATAGTAATGCAAAAACATAGGATTCGAGCTGCCTCTAGCTACCGGGCAACCTCGGTAGTCTAATTGGTAAGACACTGCTCTAGAATTGCAAGGGTTGTGGGTTCGAATTCCACCCGAGTAACATGCCTGTGATATTTTTTTCACAGGACTCGGGAAAGCACTGAGTATACAGTGCTAACACACATCGGTGTATGGGTAAAAACCAAAATTAATATTATTATTATTACCTAATTTGTTTTTAGATTGGAAAACATTGGGCAATTTCATATGAAGAAATTCCTAAAGTGTATCTGATTTAGCTGCATCGGGCTCTTTTCTAAAGATTTGTCGGCATCATGAACAAAATTAATATTGGAAGTGTACATCCTTACCAACAAAGTAATGTTACAAGTTTTGTGACTTGGACCAATGTAATGTTGGTTAACTAATTTCAACGAAGCCGTTGCTAATTGAGTTGTAAATTTGACCAACTTCAACAGCTTGCAACTCTCTGACCAGAAAACAACTTTCTAAAATCATAAGTTTGCTTACTTCGTGGTGTTTCATGCTAAGGTTTTAATTAGGCGTGGAAATTTATTTACAATTTTGATAAATCCATATGTACAGAAAGTGGGTTCTTGGGGAACTTGCAACTTGGTGGAGGTGTTTGCTCAATCAAAACACCCCTATTTGGATTCTTTCTTATCTTATTGAAGGGGAGAGGGGGGTTATTGGACGGGATGTTTATAGCCACACAAGTGACAGTTCCAGCACCAGCCTTTTACAGGCAGTGTACACTATTGGTAATTACTCAAAATAACTATTAGCATAAAACTTTACTTGGTAACGAGTAATGAGGAGAGGTTGGTAGTATAAAACATTGTGAGAAGCGGCTCCCTCTGAAGTGGAGTAGTTTTTAAGAAAGAAGTAGTTTTCCACGAATTTGAATTCGAGACCTCAGATTTAGAATTTGAGGTCTCGAAATCAAGCATCTGAAAGCACACAACTTTGTGTAACAAGGGTGTTTTTTCTTTCATTATTATCTCGCAACTTCCATGGCCGATTGAGCTCAAATTTTCACAGGTTTGTTATTTTATGCATATGTTGAGATACAGCAAGTTAGAAAACTGGTCTTTGACAATTACCAATAGTGTCTATCCCATGTCTTTAACGCTTCACCTTTGATCAATATATAGATACGATTGAAAATTTGATCATGAGGTCTATTAAAAGTATAACATGGATAATTTGTGGTTGTTTTTTTAGGTCGATATTCTCACCAACATTCCGGAGTATCTGCAATAGCTCAGGAGGTTTATGAGCACAATCTAGGTGGACATATTCTTCAGGTAACGTTAAGTAACCAAGTCTAATTATATTTGTTTGTATTTTTCTCTTATATAAAAACTTGTGGACTTTTTCATTCATTCAGTCATTTGTTATGAAATTCCATATCCCGTGTTTTAAAATAAACAAAACATGTACAAGAACTTGAAATATATAATATAAAAAAACAAAAGTTATTCTAAACAGGCTGTATGCGTCAGAAACGGAGAGTTGTGTGAAAGATACTAAAACGGACATATTTTCAAGAGATTTTATAAATGTTATAGCGTTTCTCTTAGCTCAACTTTCACTAGTTAATTTTGTTATTTTGATATAATTGCATATAAGCCCCTTTCCATTAACGTCAATTGCTGTACTAATGCCTCTTAATAGCAATCAAGGAGAAACACATGAGGTTAAGTTACGCTGCTGCTTCTCCCTTCAGAAAGAAAGAAGAACTTGAGAACCGGAGCTCAAGATGTAAAACATTCCCATATGCGTTGGGGGAGCCTGTCCCTTCAAGTGTATTGTAACAAGCAGTAATCTTCTGAGTGAAGGAACTGCACACACTTAGTGTCCTATTGAGTGTTAAACCTGCTCTGTCATCCAATTACACTGAGGGAGAGTGGGGGGGAGTGAGGCAGAGACAGAGAGAAAGACCCTAAATATGTCATTAAAGGGTCTAGGTACTTTTTGTAAGACACAAACCACAATGTCAACTTACATTAAATTCACACAATTTGAAGATAATGATAGTAGAAAGCTTCCCTTAAAATATTTGTTGCTGAGGTGCTGTAGTTTTTGCGAAATTAGTAAAA
Source organism: Asterias rubens (assembly GCF_902459465.1). Taxonomy (NCBI): domain Eukaryota; kingdom Metazoa; phylum Echinodermata; class Asteroidea; order Forcipulatida; family Asteriidae; genus Asterias; species Asterias rubens. Next base: position 19,198,782 of record NC_047062.1, on the reverse strand, counting down.
CAAGTCCTCAGTGAGACGACTATTATTTAGCATGTAAAACCTATTTTCCCATCTCAAGTTTGGATTGACAGACTTTAGGGTCATAGTGTTCAAGTACACTTTTATTAATCCTGACACTAGCTTGAACTGGGTTCCCTGCTGTTCCCTCTCCCACCCACCCCATTTCCTATCCTTACCCATCTACCCTCATCTCTCATCTTTTCTACACATGCTCCTTGTTGTATGCAAACATTCTGTCAGTCATCTTCATTTAGGCTTTAATTGCTATTTAAGTATTGTTTTTGTCCTTTGTGAAATGGCCAAATAAATAATAATAACAATAATAATAACAACAACAATCTCCCCACAGGCACTTGATGGTTTTCTCTTTGGGTTGAGCAATGACGGAAGATTCTTGTACATCTCGGAGACTGTCTCCATATACCTGGGTCTCTCACAGGTATGAATTTTTGCTGAAATTTTTCGCAAATACAAAAACTATTCAACTCAGTAACATTTATTTAAATGCTGGCATTCAATACAATCATGCACATTTTAGAAGTTTCCCATTTGAGTAGGCCTATATTGATATAGTTGACAGTTAAACTTGTTTTATTTCCTGGATTGATAGACATCTTTAATTGCTGACACTGATTTTGGTCAGTAATTATATCTTGGTACTGAAGAGAAAATGGCGAGTCATTGTTGCAGTTTCTCTTTTTTTTTTTTTCTCTTTTTTTTTTTTTGGGGGGGGGGGTCTTTAGAAGTTAATCTTGAGATTGACCCAACATTCAACTTGTATGTTCTTGCTTAGCCATCCTTAATTGACACCATGGTCAGTCTATGAAGCCGAGTTCATGTCAAGTTTGCTGCGAAACACGCAAGTTAGTCCTTTTCGTTGATTGAGTCTGAGTGGTCCACTCCATCTTACTGTCCACCTGTTCAGTTCCAATATTAATTGATTGATCACCTAGTTGTGGATACCAAAAATAACAAGCATCTCAGTATTACCAGACTATTACATGCAAATATAGATTACAGAAGCAAACACCTGAACTATGAATCATTGCTGTGCTGCGACACAAAATTAAAAGCACTTGGTCTCTGCTTTTTGAAGCCATCACAAGATGCTAGAGCGAGATTAGAACGGCGGTGAAAATAGTTAATAACACAGGTGCAAGATCGCAGTATAAGCATGTCCACGTGTGGATCATTTCCTCAGTAAATGTGCAGTGAGACTTCACTTCTTCTTTTTTTTCTGAGCAGAAATTCATGCGGGTCTAGTTGGGCGTTTAGTGGGTGGGTGGGTCGTTCACAGGTATGATACACTGCGGTATGCAATTTTTAGCACATTGATATCCGATTATGCCGTATCTGAATTGGCAGCTTCGGCTACAGCTACGGCTGTTGCTATGGACGTTGCTATGTATTTCTTATACTTCAACGCATGAAAACGCTGCAAACTAGCCGTAGCTGTAGCCGCCCAAGTTGGACACAGCCTTAGTCTGCACATTATGTATTTGGTTTTGTTCAATGGTTCAATGCAGGGTTTTTTGGGTTTTTTTTCAACTAAACTTTAGTGCCAAAGACTTCCCCAATAGGTTTCATGCATTAAAGGCAGTGGACACTATTGGTAATTAGTCAAAATAATTATTAGCATAAAACCTTGGTAAGGAGTAATGGGGAGAGGTTGATAGTATAAAATGGTGTGGGAATTGGCTCCCTCTGAAATGACGTAGTTTTCAAGAAAGAAATAATTTTCCACGAATTTGACTCTGAAAGCGCACAACTTTGTGTGACATGGGTGTTTTTTCTTTCATTATTATCTCTCAACTTCGATGACCAATTGAGCTCAAATTTTCACAGGTTTGTTATTTTATGCACATGTTGAGATACACCAAGTGAGAAGACTGGTCTTTGACAATTACCAATAGTGTCCAGTGTCTTTAAAAGGGAAAGTAAACTAAACTTGTAACACATTGTGGACTCAAGCATATCCTGGTAATGTGTGTTGAGAACCAATACATTCATTCATATTTCTTTTTGTTGTTAGATATCATACTGTCATCTCAGTACTTACTTGTATGAAAATGTTTTTTTCTTGAGAGTCTTTCTGTATCAAATAAAAAGGTAAATATTTGTTAGTTTTTGTAAATTGGAAAATTTTTCTTTATCTCTCCTTTCTTGAAATGCAACGCACTTCAATTAAAAACAGTTTTGCCAATCTTGAAGTTAGTGTTCAATAATGCACCTGTCATTCAGGAGGTAATAATATTTTCATCGCTATATTTTCACAAAAGAATGAGTGTCACACATTCTGATAAACCAGTTATCTTACCGCAAATAACCACAAACAATGGACACCTACCAGAAGGGGGGCTGCTAAACCAGTTATTCTTACCGCAGTTAACCCCAAATATAACATTGGACACCCACCAGAAAGAGGGGGGGGGGGGGATGAAGAGAAAAAATTGTGTAACTTTTGCTTCCCCGTCCAATTCAGCAACCATGCATCAGTGATATGATTAGTATGCCCAATTACACTGGCATGTGTGCAGCATCCCGCTAGGGACCGCTTCAACGAGGGAGTACGGGGTGTCAAAACACCCTCAGCATTTCATACTTGCAGCTGTGAAGTCGCCACAGTCGCTGATTAGCCTCCGCTTGCGCCACCTGGGCCGTCTGCGAGTTTCCGCGCGGCGGCTCCTCTTGTCCCTGTTCTAGCTCTTCGTTTTCCCTGTTCTAGAGCTGTACACTCGGGGTGCAGTGCTCTCACCCGATCGGGTCTGACAAGCCAAGTCAGACATGGTCGGTGTGGCGGGCTTGGCGGGTTCGGAGTATCGTATGAGCGCGTGAGGAGTAAACAAAGTGACAATGTCATCAGCTCTAGTCTGGAGATGTATTACTTGCATATTTACAGACTTTCTAAATCTCTCTAGTGGAAGATGTGTGATTTGAGGCACTTTGCCTGATACGCTGATATTTACTCATGTCATATAGTCAGAAAGGTATTGATGTTCCTCGGTTCATTTTGTAAAACACTTCTATTTTTTTCTCTCTCTTTTTTTCCTCTCTCTGGGTAATTTTGAAAAAGCGGTCAAAAACAAAGTTCATTGATTTTACAAATAATCACAATGTTTTCTTGTCTTTTTTATTCATCGTACTGCAATCAGTTTTGTCTTGTCACAAGCTAGGGCAAATGTATCGACTTTGATTAATTTGTAGCAAAGTAGATATAAATGATTCCCAAAGAAAAGTGGTAAATATCAAAGTGAACCCATAAAATCCTCAGTTTAAAGAGATTTCACAGAAATTGTTTGTTTAACCTTTTTGGTTTTTATGATTTTGTCCTAAGTTCATAAATATATTCTTACTTTGTTTGTAGCATTAGTGGTAAATGAGTAGTGATAAATGGTTCCCCAAGAGAACTGTGAATTTGTGAATACAAAAGTGAATTTTAGCCTTCCAGAAAGTAATGCTAGGGTTGAATTGTCAGGCCATTAAATTGCAATTAGAAATTAATGACACATAACAATCTAACAAACTAAACATTAAATTGCATTTGTTTATTATGGTGTCCCCAGTTTTCTGGGTCTGAGGAAATGATTATACATGTAGAAAAGCATATTTTTGTCTGTTTGTTTGTTTGTTTGTTTGTTTGTTTGTTTGTTTGTTTAGTTTATTTCCATTTGCACACCTTGAAACATACATTAAATAATAACAGTTATAATAGTAAAGAAAAATATAATAAGGTACAAATGGGGAGGAGGTATACCCTCCTGTAGGAGAGTACTTAGACTGCTGTAGGTTAACATTTATATTCATAAATACCTCAGACAGTTTCGCTATTCCTATTGGTGGAGAGCTCGTCACGTGGGTGTGTATTAACCTTTGCTAATGACCAGTAAAAAGTGTTGAAACATGGGCGTGACACGCGAGCTTGCACCTGTGCTTATAACACAGTTTCTTCATTCCTATTGGTCGAGAGCAACGGCCGCGGCAGTTGTGCCACATCACGCGATACGCGCGACGCGCACAGCATTCCCTTAAAAGGAGTTGTTTATCTGAGGGCCTTACCATTTCATAGCTGGAGGGGTGTTGTGTTGAAAGAAATCATTGAACAATACAATTTTGCATTTATTTTAGTTTTTGACCAAAAAGTGTATTTATGAATGGGAATCAAAGTGTGTTGAATCGGTTTTTAACTAGTGGTTTAAACCCGCCTCATTGGGTTTAAACCACTAGTTGAAAACCTCTTCACCACACATTGATTCCGTTATTAATTGCTTGCAAAACTGCATAAAAAAGAAAACGAAGAACATACTACATTGTCCAAAGGGTGTGTAATTCAGGTTCCATTATCACAAATCACTTTGTAATGCTTGAAGCAGTCCGGGTACTCTACCCCTGTGGATGCATACTTGGCCTATTGACCTCGAGCACACACAAGGTATCCTGTTAGAATTCATCGGCTTCCAAAAAGTACACACCCTATTTACACTGATCTCCATCCGCAAATTGCTTCTAAATGAAATGAGTGATTCTTTAAACTCCTTGGTTCTATTTGACTGTCGGGTCTTCAGGGCATCTCCCTGCCGCAAGATCTACACTCACCCTTCCTCCTATCCCCCCCCCCTCCTATTCGAACCTCTCTCAGGCAAAAGTGCTTTGATATGAACAGATACTTCTGGGAGTGGGTTGTACCGCATACCGATGCCATGGGTGAAGTGATTGCTCACCATTAAGGTGGGCATTAAAAGCCTAAATGCTTCTTGATTAAAGGAATAAATGAATGAATTGCACACGCTGCTGTGAAGCCTTCGAAATTTAAAAACGGGGAAGTGTGCATAAATACCACAGTAGTTGAGCTGGTGATTCAGAATATTTTTTTCCTATGCTGTTTCTCTTCTTCTTAATATTCAACAATGGAATATTATTGTTGGATACAGACATTAAACAAAAATGTTTTAATACAGGACTATTTAGACTTTGAGTTAAACGAATGTTTTGGGTATTGTATTGTGGGTTTGTTGAAAGTGTGACAATGTTTGATCAAAAATGTGCACTCTATGTCAATTTGCAAACAGTAACTAATTATTCCTACTGAAATAAATTGATCTCAAAATGGTATTACCTTAAAAATGAATTTGTTATTCAACTACCAAAATCTTGATCTTCTTGATTTTCCTTGACTCACAGGTTGAGTTGACAGGGAGTAGTTTCTTTGACTATGTCCACGCTGGTGACCACGCCGAGGTGGCGGAACAACTGGGTATGAAGTTACCCCCATCCCGGACTATATCCCAGACATCGGTGGGTACCGGTAGCAGTGATGGTTGCCAGTCATCACCCGTGTCGTCGCCCACCTCTCCAACGCATAGTGATTGTAAGTCATGATTATAAATTTGTCATTGTTAGTTTGGGTCCACTCAGGGATGAGATGTTTCAGACTTTGATCTGAATTCAGATGTTTTAAAGTCTTATATTAAAAATCCTATGTTTTTATCGAAATAAAATAAAATAAGTCATACTATTTGATCCACTTCTCTACTGAGGATACCGTTACCCAAAAGCTCAATGGAATCTATAACTCCAGGGGTAATCAAAAGGTGGGCGTTCCATCATTTCAATTTACCTCACAGGGTCTGGATCCCAGTTTCAGACTTTTTTTGTCAGAAATTACTCCCATCCCTGTCACCCTAGGTGTTTATATATTGTCATATCGTTGTGTCTGTGCAAAATTGTTGTATCACCTAAAGTAGCGAGTTACAGGGTTTTGAAATTGTCAAAAGGTTGTATCTCGCTTAGATAAGCAAGTATTTATCCAAAGACGAATATCCACAGTATCTCCTGGGTGTTGCATTTCAGATGAAAAGACTTTGTCCTTCATAAATTTACACAGGTTTTTTTTGTGCACTGGTCTTTGACACTTACCAAAGGTGTCCTGTGCCGTTAAGACCCTATTGTGTTTTCAGATAATTTTTCCAGTCAAGTTTAAAGTGTGGTTTTTTTAATTTGTTAAATATGTCATAAAATTGGGCAAAAAATGTTTCTGAACTTCTGAGGGAAAACGCTTCTATAAAGTTTCTTAACACTCTCTATATTGATGATTGAATAGTATCCGATTCTGTTTGACAGAATGCATCCATAATTGAAGGGTGTTCCACTATTGGCGATTCAGAGCACATTTAACGTCATTTAGAGAAGTGTTTTGGAAGGTAGCGCTAAAACAAACACAGAAATACCTCCCATTAGAAAGGAGACTTTGAGTGTTGACAGACCAACTTTGTATCATCTCTTGCGTGCGTCTTCTTCAAGTGTTTTTGTGTGTGGTTTAATTGAAGTCGTATAATAACGAGCCACTGTCCCCACGAGAGTAGGGGTACCGGTGATAGCAGTGATATAAGTGTCTTGCCAGCTACCTGATGCCAATGCCAATTGTTATTATTCGTGCTGGATGTGTTCAGTTTTGCACCGTATTCACGTAGTATCATCGTGGAGGGATGGCCCTTGAATGGACCCGATCTGCGGTTAGTCAGCGCGCTCGCCTGACACTCGAGTCAAGGAGCTTTATTACAGAGGAAACACTTGTTTCCACACCTCCTTTTTTTCAGATCATCATATAATTAAACTGCATCGTCAGGATGGTCACATTTCCATCTCACTGTATTCCAGTACCACTTTTAACAGTATCTGGTAGGTTGTTTTGTTGGGTTTTTAAGAGGGGAAGGGGGACGTGTGCGAGACATGCACGGGCTGGACACTGTTTACTGGATGCTTCAAGAAAGTGAAGTCATCAAAACTTCATGAATTTAGATTGAGTCAATCCGCAGTGGGGCGCTGTGCCTATTGGGTCATGGTCAGATGTGATTAGCTCAGCCTTGGTCCCCGTGGGGGCGAAGGCAAGATCTGTCTGTTGTATCAGCCATGATGGTCTTAATGAGATGAGATGCATACACTAACCTCATTCCATGCGGATGCAGCAGGGGTTTTACGGAGCATGAGCTTGTGGAGGACGAAGACATAGAACAAAGCCTGGGGATGATGAGCGGGAAAAGTCAGGGAAGGCAGATGGGAGGGGGGAAGGAGATGGTGGACGGAGATGATGGATGAGAAAAAGAGTAACAAGAATAGATGGATTATTGGAGAAAGGTGTGGGAGTAATTAGAATCTGAAAATGAAGAGCAAGCAATGAGAACAACACATTAATTACACCAGGCATTAATTACAAACAAAATAACGACGAGCACATGAAAAGATGAGACAGATCTTTTCCTTCCTGTGTAAAGAGAGAATGAGATTGATTTGGAAGACTGAATGTGCACATTTTGTTAGTTTCTGGGAACAGGTAGAATCGGAAGAAGACATTGGCGTGATGTTGATCTTTCCATGTTATTCCAACTTCTGCCTAAGAACAAATTTATTACTTTGTCATCTTCACCTTGCCTGCAGTTATTAGTAAGTGATAATACATTGTTGATTTACTTCCTCGCAAAGTACAATGAGGTGTTAATATAATAGGCTGGCTAGCCCGCTAGCAAAGTGGGGATGTTTCACTTGGAAAGTGATATCGATAGCAGCTTAGTAAACGATACTATTCTTGTCAAACAAAAGTATGGATTTGTGGCTTTCAAACAAATACAGAGCTTTGGATTGCTGCACTCCCTGTGGCCATTGCACACCCCTGTGCGAATCCAACGCTACATGCCTATCGCATTTCCACACTTCACACATTGTATAACTCGAACCAGGCAACAGCTTGCTTGCAAATTTGCCTAGGGGGTCTCGAAGGAACGGTGCGGCTTGATTCTTCCCTTTATTTTTAAGTCTCAGGCACCACACAGCCCGCAACATTAAGCAACATTCAAATGTCAATCTGGTCCGAAACCGCTCACGCACAACTGATTAAATTTGAAAGGGACTGGGTGTGAGGTGCTGAAAGTTTGATGAGTGCCGTCCACGCGATGACTCTTGAGCATATGCTCCCACCTGATTGAAATGCATAGCAATAAGCGTCTCCGCTCAGCACAAACGATGTGAGCTGAATTGGACTGACGGGGGCCAAATGCTAATCGAGGCATTGCCATGCAAATTGGACGCCAGCACTCCACAAATTTGAAGGCAAGGCAAGTCGGGCAAGAGTGTGTATAACCGGCTGCCCATGGGGTGCATTGGGTTTGGGAGTACATGTCGTGTGACAAACGGGATCTTGTTAGGAGTGTGCACATGATTACACACTCTGGAGTCGCCGGGGATAGTCCAAATAGGGGACACAAGGTTAAAATAAGTTTTTAGTACTTATTCAAACCAAGGCATGAAGACATGCAGGAGTGGTATTATTTTAAAAACTAAAACAGAAGAAAAAAACAAGCAGGGTGTTTCATCTTCCTGTTTTTTATCTTTCGTTTATGGCATGATGATGAAATATGGACCTTTAGTGTTGATAGAAATGCACTATTTTATCTTTTCTTGTTCATACTTAAGTTATACATTTATAAATTCAGATCTAATCCTTTGTACTTCAAGGTAATAAATTGTTATTAGTGTGAAATTACGAAGGTAATTGTATTTTTCCCCTGAGGCTCATTTTTTGAAGGATTTCAAATCCCGTAAATCTTGGAGATATCTTTTCACAGAATCCAATGAGTTCCCAAGCGGCAGTTTTGCATTTTGACGAGAGGCAAGTTTCCCAGAAGAATGTATGCAAAGTTTTAGGGATGAACAAACTTACAAGCCACTTGTTGGCAAGTAGCTCTTGATTTTTTTAATGCACATTCAAAATACATTTTTGGAAACATTAAGACTGAATTTTTAGTCAAAAACAGCAAATAAACTAATAAACAGAAAGTCAACAGAATACTATCTTCTTTTTTCAAAGTTATAAACCACAATGAAAACTGATTGGGTAGATTTAAAATAATTTGGAATTTGAACAAAGGAAAATTGACATAGTTTTATTTTTTGGTATTAATAGTAATAGTTGCAAAAAATAGTGAATGGCCTGATATTTTGACGCTTTCTCAAAGGCTAGGGTCGAAACATTAGGACATTAACTCTTTTTTGCTTTTATACCATCGGTCCGATTGGTTAGTAAGTTGTTTGCAACAGCTAATTCTACTTTCTCAATTACTTTTAATTTAAAATAATAATAATGATAATAATATCAGAGTCTTATCTAGCGCACGTACCACCAAACAAGGTACTCAAGGCACTGAGTGTGTACAAACTATCAAAAAGGTTATTGCAGTGATGAATTCTGAGACCCAATTATTTAGCACCTAAGGGTTATTAACAAGGTGCTACAGGGCATACAGCAACCACAGCCAGGAACACCCGGGCGAACCCCTTCTCTTTTCGATAAGTGCACTGTTTTTTGTTTGTTTTTTTTACATGCGTTACACAACACATGGGACCAACGGATTTACGTCCCATCCCATAAGGACGAGGCAATGGTCCAGTGTCTTGCTTAAGGACACTAGTGTCACGGCTGGGGATTCGAACCCACACTCTGCTGATCAGAAACACCAGAGTTAGAATCCAGTGCTCTTAATCGCTCTGCCACAACACTTCCATTAAAGATTGTATTGGCATTTCCTTTTGATATTAAAGTAGAAGTTTTATCCGCAGCTAGTTCTGGTTTTGTAACAGCTGTGGAGGCCTTAGTGCTGTTCTCATTCTATTAGTTATTTCTTACCATCCCAACAATCCATATGCAGTGCATTAATACCACTTATTACAATCACAAAAAAAAGGAATGCTTACCTGGGCCCAGTTTTGTGAAGCCTGTAAGCACATAAACTTGCTAAGCACAGAATAGTATTGCTTAGCAGAAGTAGGTTACCAGCCAAAATAATGTTCAGTTTGCATTGTTCTGGCTGGTGCCCCCACTCTATTTTTGCTGAACAATGAAATTTGTCAAGCAGTATTTTCTGCTGAGCAGCTTTATGAAATTAGGCCCTGGCTTAACATACTCTTGTAGAACACTTTGTGACCCTTGTATTGGCATCATTTACAATTTCATTATTATATTATTCATTGTTTGTTGGCCAGCAAACGTTTGTTGCAATGTTATAGCATTCAAAGGCACAGCTGAAATGTATGGAATTTTCTATAAGAATTAAAATAAAATAAAAATTAGGGGGGTAAATATGATTGAAGCATATGTATATGATTTAAGGCAATGCATGTTGAGGTTTCAATATAATATGTGACCATCCACCACCAATAGGCTGTAAAGTTGCACTTGTACATTGCAGAGCCTATTAAATTGTTTGGGTTTTCAAGAAATCTTTGAGAAATCTGAATAAAAAAGTAGGTGGCTTTGAGAAATCATAACTTCGTCAAGAAAAGTCTGATTTAAATGTGGATGGTATCATTTTGAAGCTGATTACACACTCTCTCCAAAAACGCATTGAGCCCATAACAGTAAAAGTGTCAACTTTACAGCCCATTGGTGGTGGATGGTCACATATATGTTTGCGTATACCTACTTGCCAGCAATTCATCATACAAGTTTTGATACAAGTTTTGTGGAGCTATATACACAAACTTCAAACAAAAATACTATCAACCCTTTTTTAAAAAACCTTTTAAAAAATAGGAACATCAAAGTAAGGGGGGGGGAGGCCTAATTTTGGTTGCCAGTTTTAGGGATAAGATTCCTTAAAGACAGTGGACGCTATTGGTAATTGTCAATAACCAGTCTTCTCACTTGGTGTACCTCAACATAAAATAACCAACCTGTGAAAATTTGAGCTCAATCGGTCGTCGAAGTTGCGAGATAATAATGAAAGAAAAAACACCCTTGTCACACGAAGTTGTGTGCTTTCAGATGCTTGATTTCGAGACCTCAAGTTCTAACCTTGAGGTCTCGAAATCAAATTCGTGGAAAATTACTTCTTTCTCGAAAACTGCGTCACTTTAGAGGGAGCCGTTTCTCACAATGTTTTATACCATCTCCCCATTACTCGTTACCATGTAAGGTTTTATGCTAATAATTATTTTGCGTAATTACCAATAGTGTCCACTGCCTTTAGTTGACAGTTTCCAATAATTAGTAAAATAAAATCAAGTAAAATAAAACAGTCCTTCCTTTCTACAAAGGAAATCAAAATCTTTTAAAAATGACTTATCTATGAAACAGGAGGAAAATTTCATAAGTGTTATTTTGTTTATGTGCAAAATCTGTTCCTTAAAAGGCTTAGTAACTAAACCAGACATGAACAGCTCTTATATCAACCACAGACAGTGTTTTCCCCCATTTAAATGATGTAGTCAATACTGATTCAAATCCCTACAAAGAAAACACTGCGGGTTCAGAAATACGCATACAATTACCACACAAAAAACAATCCCGGAAACTCTCAGGAGGGTTTGTCCCAAATAGATTCACCATTATGATGCATCGGGCTAAAGGATGGGAAATTATTCAGCGCTAGCACCTACATTAACTACAATGAGATAATCTATATGTATTAGCCAGTCAAGCAAAGCCAAGCCTGTCCTCAGAGAACGCCTTCAAATTTGCTGTACATATTAATGTGATTATTACAACCAGATAACGGCCTATTGCACTCTAGGGACACCACTCCCCAGTACAGGCTGACTAATACCAGTCCTAAACCCTTGTGATGGGCCAAGAAATCTCGGTGTGTTTTATTTATGATCCAGTCTGTTTCTTCAAGGAAGCGATAGAAACATTTTCGGCTGGATATTTTTCTGGGTTTGTATTGAAGGATATCAGTCTTGGAAGTTTATCAGGCGGAGAATTGTGAAGGTAGCCAGTCGTGCGAAAAGCTCACTGGTGGTTGATTTTTGGCTCACTTCAAGTTCAAACAGACTTGGTTCAGAGGGATTCACCATTGGCTACATCATCATCTGCAAATTAAAAATGATAAAGAAAGTTTGGATTATGCAATGTTATGACCCTTTTGACCCACTTTCTCGTAACCAAATAGGTCAACGTAAGATTATGCACAAAGTTTATATTTTCTAGTGTTTTCTACGTTTACGTGGCTAATGCATTCTAAAATGTAACCATATTTCTCTTCTTACTTTTCCCCCAGAGAAATTGTTAGTGAGAACTCTGTGTAATAAAATCAGTATCAGCCATACCTGAGCATAAGCTGATGATTATACATAAATGAATGCTTTGAAACATCTTGATTCATTCAAATCTATGTATGGCAGTGTGGTGTGTCCGAATTGGCCGCTACAGCTATTGGTATGGCTGGATGGTCATATCATCATGCGTTGAAGTATGGGACATGCATATCAACACCCCTAGCAACAGCCTTAGCAGTTGCTCTAACCACCAATTCCGATACTGCATAACAAAAAGAGAGACCTGAAGCAAAACAAAGAAGTTTACTTTTTGTGAGATGATAATTCACAAAGGTTGTGGGTATGGAATCCCACCCACCCAAGTAGTATGCCTGTGATTTTTTTCACAGAGCTCGGAAAAGTACCTGTGTATATATGGGTAAAACCAAAATTTATATTTTTTTTATCCCTGAAGCAAATTTCCATGGATTAATATTCGAAACTTTTACTGTGTATGAAAGTGTGTCAAGTCAAATTGTCAACTCCCTAATCAGGTTAATCCATCAGCTTCTTAAGACAGAACTTGAACTCATATCTGACCCTTGTATTAGCATTGACAGATACCCTGAGGAAACACACATAGACACGCCCATTAGATACTATGGAAATTAAAAATCCTGCACTTTTTAATTTCATCCTGTTGGGTTCTTCCGTATTTTTGTCCCAGCGTGGGTTGAAAATGAACGACATCGGAAAAGAAGACAGGATATGTACATTTAACAAACTAGATGTTTTGAATCATTTGGATTGCATCAGAGAACATCTTAACGATAAGGGATGCTGATTAGTTGGGGGTTGGCATGAAGGAAACCATCTTAGCGTGCAGGAGTGGTTTCCAAATCCAAGACAAGTCTGTCTGTGGCGTGCAGTCACTAAGTATGAAAATGTTTTTAATTCCCCTGCCGGCACTCTCTGTGGATGTTCAAAAATGATGGATTGCGATGAAGTTTTGTTTATTGAATTAAATTTGAGTTATTAATGGAGAAAACAACAATTTTGTGGTTTTCTGTTTCTGTTATGGCAAAGAAGTTGAAACACTCTTGAATTAGAAACTTTATTTCACACTTGCCCGTCATTGTGAATAACGGTGAAAAGATGCAATGTTGCAACAAAAACTTTTGATTCACTCTGCAACAGTATCAAAAGGATTCACGTGTGAATTTTTCCCATGAAAAAAATTATACACAAAAATAAAGTTTCTTGTCTTTCACACTTTAAAAAACAAACTTATGCTATGCCTACTTTGATTAATTTGTCTTCCCTTCTTACTCTTCAATTTTAGCGGCCCTGTCACTGAACATGTCTTCACCCGACTCCAACTACCATCGAAGCTTCGTCATCAGAATGAAATCCACCCTGACCAAGAGAGGTGTTCACATTAAATCATCTGGCTATAAGGTACAGATCTCTCAGCCCATTTAAAGTGAAAACTTTTAATAGACAAGCACAAGTCTTGCACGTGTACACATTTCTTTTTGACCACTTACGTCCCACTTATATTGGTTTTGTACTGGAAGGACACAAACTCAGGCACTTTTACAGGTCCCAGTTTTCAAATTATTGTCTTGCACAGTCTAACTGTTGCAGCTTCAATCTGTTTTGAGACTCTTATTACAATGCAGCCAGCCAACAATTTGACCCTGTTTTGCAAATAAGATACAAATCCAGTCCTGGTAAAATAAAAATAAAAACATTAAAAAAATCTTTAGTAACTTTTTTTTATTTTTCTTGACAGGATGCCAAGCAAGTACCAAATTGCTGACTCGTTAACAAAACAGAACTGATTGATAGTGAGAGCTTTAATAAATTGTTGCAAGTGGAAATGTAACTTGCCCCAAGCCAAACCCCCTCACCTCCTCAAAAGTTCATGAACGTGCCCCGTAGTCCCCAAGAGATGGACATCCAAATCTTTCATCTTAGATGCGACCTGAGTTTTTCTCACCCAATAAGAAACAAGATACCCACCAAAACCACAATACTATTCAAAACATTTACTAATCAGGAAACAAACTCAAATTTTTAAAGCATCTAATCATCCAGATTTGCTAGCTCTGTCATATTCATTTGCATTTGCAAATTTCATCAAAGGGTAATGCAACAATTGATTAAGCAGCTATTTTATAACTTTTATTTGAAGTATCTCTTCTCAAACAACAATTGTTCAAGAGTAGCTATATATATATTAATATGAATAGTAGACTTTCCAGTACAACCATGTGTGAAATCTCTTTTGAGGGAGTGTTGGTTCTCAAAAAGACTTGGTGTGGTCTCAACGTTTCGTACAGTATGCTCTGCTCGTCTTCAGGAGAACACCATTTAACAATTGTTCAATGATCTGAATAAATAAGTGAGCCTTGGGCTCTGGAAATGTTATTATCACCAAAATGGTTTGTCACACCTTTCAGAAACATGAACAATTGGTAATAGTTAAAAGCAGGACAGTTCTTTTCAGAACTGAGAAGTCTCCCGAACCTCCTATTATCTACTCCGCGGCAGTAGAATAAAGCAAGACAGTTCCCTAAGAACAACTCTACCTGGCAAGTAGATACACACATGGTGTTACCCCAAACCAAATTATACATTGATACCTCACTATGCAATGCCTCAAATACTATATGACCAACTTAGTTACACAAACTTTGAATTTAGGTCGAAAGTTAAAAACAACTGCTTATAATTTGTTTCCCCTGAATTCTTAAAAAAAATACATTTATAGAGGTTTGAAGCGTGATTTTCTTTTTACCAAGGGTAGGCATTGTCTCGATGAAGTAACTATGGCTGAAAGCTGTTAGCAGCCGTTGCAGCATTGACGTATGGACCTTTGCAGTGGTCTGGCCTTCACCACATCAAAAGCTGTTGATATGGATGTGACTATAATATAGTAACTAATCTATAAGATATTTTCTCTCTTGATAAACCCTTCTCTGTTTTTAGGTGATCCACATTACCGGTGCATTACGTCCTCGTATAGTCTTGACTCAGTATTCCCGCCACTCCCCAGTCATCATGGGCTTCACTGCCGTGGCTCAGTCCTTACCACCTCCCACCATCAATGAGATCCACCTAGAGCCAACCATGTTTGTATGCAAGCTGGATCTAGACTTCACAATCGTCTTCTGTGAAGCTAAGTGAGTATTTTATTGCAAAGAAATAAATACGAAAGTGTCAGTTCTGTATTCATTGATTTTTGAAGAGTACATTCATTTAGATTTTCTTGTCCTCGAGTATGGCACCGTTAATGTAAAATAGTACAATTTAGAGAAGGTTTAATTACACGTGGAAAATTTAGTAACATCAGCTGGTAGCATTCGGATAAATCAACTGGAATAAAACATACAAACTGGTTTATTAGGCATGCAGATAACTTTGGAATTTGTCAAAGACTAGTATCCACACATTGTGTGACCATAACACGTACATGAAACAACAACCTGTGAAATAATATGCTCACACAGTCATCAGAATCACAAGAAGAAGACAAAATATAGGCCCTAAAAATAATTGTTTTTAAAGTTGGAATATTTTCAAATAATAAAGTTTGGGGCTCAGATATAAACTAACTTTTTACTCATTTCTCAAACGTTTTACCAAAACAATTTAATGGGAAGTTTTTCCAGCCTGACCGTCTTTATGACATGTGCAAATCTGTGAACACTTTATAATTTCAATCTGACCAATGTTATGCACACCTTTGAAGACATGTTTCTTGTACTTACAGGATTCAAGAGTTCATTGACCTATCAGCTGAAGATGTAACTGACAGGAATTTCTACTCATTTCTTCATGCTCAGGACATCGCTAATATGAGAGTCTGTCACAATGATTGTAAGTAGAGAGACAACTCATTGGTTCCTGTTACTCCGTATTTGGGAATTTCTGAAACAGTAACCAACGAAATGCTTTACTTTTTGTGTTTGAACCTCAATCAAGTCAAGAGCAGTTGATGAAAACTATCAACAGAAGATGAATTGGCAAAACGGTATCCACCTGAACTGAATTTGGGGGTTAATTCGCTGGGGTTCTTCAAGGCTGAGATTAAAGACTCACTTGTTCCTGGAAGCTTATGAACTGTTATTGCACTTTAAAAGTGTTTTGTTCCCCCTTACATGGGGTGAGGGTGTCAGTTTTATGATCTTTATGTATTATTTTTTCTTTTGTTGCATTTGTATAGACTTTTCGGTCTGTTTTTTTAATGTTATTTTTATTAATTGTAATTTGCTGTAATGTGTTATGATTTCTTTCTTGTGATTTGCGCCTTCGAACATCCTCGGATGGAGATGGTGCACAAGAAATGCCATTAACTTTTATAATCATAATATTGAGAGCAGCTTTGCATCAAGTGAGGATTTGATAAAGCAGGATTTGAAACTTTGCATAGTGGAATACAATCTAGTGAGTTGCTGAGACACCACGTACGTGAATAAATCCCTCCATGAGTCGTGGTTTCATCGGACCACTGGTTCCTTTCGGAACCACTATAACCTAAAGACTGAGTTTTATGTACACTATGTCTCTGCAAGCGTCACTAGAAAACATGAAGCATTATTTTAAAAATTGTTGAAAATCGGTATGGTCCAAACAACCTCGTTAGAGCCAGAATTTTCAAACCACAAGAGGGCGCTGTTATCATGCAGTGATTTACTAAAGTTGTCTTCATTCCATAATACTGCTTGTAGAAACATACTTTCATACAAACAGGCGAGCATTATCCATGCTGCATGATTCGCTGAAGAATATTTTTTATTTTGTATAATGGTTCCTTCGTTTGAATCCTCAATATTTATATTAATTTATAATCTAATGCTATAACTCCTTTTTATGTTTACATACACTTGTACTATTTTGTAGTAGTTTTTGTTTTTCTCATGTTAACGTAGGTCTACTTACTTAGTGTTCTCGTTTTAGTAATTTTTCACTAGTTCCTCATTTAAAAAAAGTTATCGTTATACATCATGCAATTTTCTCCGAAACAAAGTTTAAAAGAAACAATTAGACATAAATGTATAAATCCAATGCTATAACTTCTGTTTATGTTTATTTTGTAGTAGTTTTTGTTGTCCTCCTTTTAGAGTACTTGCATCTTTTTTTGTTAGTGTTTTCGATTTACTTATTTCTCATTTTATCCTGGAACTTTCTGCTAAACAAAAATATAAAGAAACAAGACATGAATGTAGAATGAAGATAGCTATTGTTGTTTCTAAATATTTCCAGTGCTAAACAAAGGTCAGATGATAACGAGATATTACCGCTGGATGTGCAAGTCCGGGGGCTACATCTGGATCCAGTCCACAGCCACCCTGGCGTATGCAAGGACCTCAAATGATCGATCCTTTATGTTTATCAACCAGGTCATCAGGTAACGTTTCAAAGATGGCTCCAATCACACAAATTTTTGCCATTTGTGCTCTTTTTTCTTTGTCTCCTCATATTTTGTGGTTTCTTACAAACCACATAATGGCATAGGTGATGCACACGTTAACTGTTCATACAGCTTATCTAATGTTTTTAAGGAACACGTTGCCTTGGATCGGACCAATTGGTTTATAAAAAGCGTTTGTAACCGTTGTTTATAAAATGCATATGGTTGGAAAGATGTTTTAAAAGTAGAATACAATGATCCACACAAGTTTGCCTCGAAATTGCGTGGTTTTCCTTTTACTGTGCGAACTAACACGGTCGGCCATTTATGGGAGTCAAAAATTTGACTCCCATAAATGGCCGACCGTGTTAGTCGATGAGGTTAAAGGAAAACTGTGCAATTTCGAGGCATGTTTGTGTGGAACATTATATTCTACTATTACAACATCTTTCTACCCAAATGCATTCTTTTACTGTTTCAAACGCTTTTCAAAGACCAACTCGACCGATCCAAGGCAACGAGTTCCTTTAATTGTTATTTTTTTTCCCGGTAGAGTTGGAAATAACTCTCAGAAAAATTGTGAAAAGTTTGCACAATCACTGAAGTGCCTTGCATCCTTTGGTAATTTGGCGCTCTATAAATCCGGTTATTATTATACAAATACCATCACTAAAATGTTGATTCATGAAGGAAAGAATTACAGACAAGAATATCTCACATACTCCCAGCCCTTTGACTTAGGAATTCTATGTTTTTGATTTCAACTGTGACACCCTTTTTTTATCTTCTGTTAATTGTTTAAATCACAGTCATGCTGAGGCTATGGACACCGTCATGGACATTAGTCAAATGAATTCCCTTCCTCCAGATCCCATCAAATCAGAGGCATCTGAAGGGTCAGGCCATGAGTCAGATACAGAAAACACTAGCACAGGTAAGCAGAGACAACTATTATTTCTCATAATAGAACATTAGATGACGAGGGCTAGAAAAGTTGGTTGTTTAATAATTTCCAGGGATGCATTTTCTTTAGACCTGCAAAGCTTTGCAAAACACACCCTGTAGCTTCCCCCTTAAAGCCATTGGACACTTTCGGTAAACAGTATTGTCCAAAGGCCCACACTTCTTGTATCACAACTTATAAAATAACAAACCTGTTAAAATTTAGGCTCAATCGGTCATCGGAGTCGGGAGAAAATAACGGGAAAACCCATCATTGTTTCCGCACGATTCGCCGCGTCATGACATGTGTTTAAAATAAATCCGTAGTTCTCGATATCGAGAATTGATAATTGTTTTAATGTTTTCTCAAAAAGTAAAGCATTTCATGGAATAATATTTCAAGAGAAGTCTTTCACCATTACCTTCTGTAAACCCTGTAAGTTATTTGTAAATCTGTGAACTTTTTTTTTCTGTTCCGAAAGTGTCCAATGGCTTTAACAATGACCCTCAGACCAACCCATCACATACTGAGCTTCCTACCCACATCCCATACCATCCAAAACTGTTCAGGAGAAACATTGCCCCTGGAGAAAAAACTTGAGTGCACCACTGTTGTGGTTTGCAGTAGCACAATGTTGGACAATCTTGTAAGAGATCAAATTTTGTCAGTATGCTTTGATCAGAATGTGATAATCTTTTTCGGTTCATGTACTGTGATCAATCTATTGTGACACAATTTTTTTCTTGTCAAGAAATATTTCTTAAAAGTTTCTATTACCTTGCAATGTATTGTCACAGCTCAGAAGGTTAAAAGATCGAAGATGAAGGACATGTTGATAATCTAATTTATACATTTTGAATTCTTAGCCAACTTAGTATTTCTCCCTTGGTAAAAGTTTTCTTTTGTTAATATTTTGAAGATGACAGCAAGGGCAAAACATCCAAGATGGAGAAGACACCAAAGTATCCAAAGAAGACTGGCCATCAAGAAATCACAGCAAGTCGAGGCAAATCTCTGTCACGCTTCAGGAAACGGAAGGCCCACGGTGACCAGAGGGACTCCAAGAAACACAAACAAAGCAGTCAAGACATTACGGACAAACCCTCTATCGTCGCTGCCGATCCCTCGGAACTGAAATCAGTCATTGTGGAGGGGTCAGGATTGAAACGTCAAGAGGGTAATAAATGTCCGCCCCACAGCAATGCTAGAAAACCAAAGAAGGTGATGGAAGATCAGCACCTGCGGCAGTCACTGGAGGACAATGCGGTTGTGAGCCCAGTGACTGTTGCCAGCAGTGATGCTGGCTGCCAAGGCTGTGAGACAATTGAGAGTGAGCCCTCGCCAGGCTACATTTCTCCACTTGATCAGTCTGTGAATAGCAATGGAAGAGACTCAGACTCGTACAGCAATGGGAGTCAAGGTACTGGGAGCCGGGCTAATGAAGGATGGGATAACCCACCCAACAGGGAGGTGCCCAGAGAACCTGAGGTGTCAAGGAGCTATACAGAAGTAGGAGTGAGTAGTAGGCAAGTAGGAACAGAGGACAGGATTGTTATCCCTAAAGGGTCATACTGTAAGGGGGGCTCCGGGTGTAGTCCCAAGCCCCCTGATTCCCTTCTGACCCCACCCCTATCAGATACTTGCCAGTCCCAATTTGTGCTTCCACCAGTCAGCTCGTTGAGCGACACCAAGCCCAAACACTACACTACGGATTCCATACCCACGATGCTGACTAGTAATAACAACAACCCGCTACCTGTCAACAAGGGCTTCCATCAACCAGCGGTCAGTCCCGAAGTGGAACTCGTCAGCCATCATCCTGGTCCGACAATCCTCAGCAAATCACACCCTGCCAATAACACTGAAATAGACTGCCCAGCCTCCACGAAGACTGAACACTTGTACAATACCCATCCCAGGGTTATAACAGCTGTGTCAACAGCATATGCAGGAATGCCTTACGCTAACTATGGGCAGTACTCTAACTTCCAACAATACGCAAACCCCGTGAATCTAGCAGCTCATGGATACCAAAGCAGTCCCTACAGCGACCCCTACAAGAACTTCCGCAGTGCCCATGACATGCCCATGGACCTCTCGTACAATAACATGGGAAGTTATGCCAACATGTCCCTGCTGCATACCAATGTGACATCGGGAGGAGCCCCACATCCATACTACCATGCTGCCAAGATGGGATACCCTACTGCCCCCGATTCGGGATTACAAGTTATCCATGATAGAGGATGCCTGGATGATGCAACTAAGGGTACCAACACAAAAGTTTGATGTTAGATCAAGCCTAAAAAACCTAAGAGGATTTCTTTCTGGTTCTCTTCCTTTTGTTTTATACTGACCAAAAGCAAAATATTGCCTTGTGAGAAAGTAGAGGATTTCTCATACTCTCATGACATATGATTGACCAATATAAGCGATGGCATCACACCTTTGGAGGGGGGGGGGGGGGCATAGTTTAAATGTTAAGGGGCAAACATTGATCTTTAATGTTATTTTGTACTGCCAAAATAGCATTGACCTACCACAACACCAGCATTATTCTTGAGCGGGGGTAAGGTGAACATAATTTGATTAATGTGGGTGCAATGATTTGGGGTTGAACTCAATATCGGCCATCAGGGAAAATATTGTAGTGGGTGTATGGGATGAAAAAGAGGGGGTAACTGGGGGTATCTCCCAGCACCTGCGCTGATCAAAGCAATTTTTATTTTTAATGGCAATGCATGGGCTTAATATAAACTCTAAAAGTGCAACATTTATGTAGCCATATATTGGTTGAATGGACCAGTTAAGGGGGCTTCAGAGGAGCTACATAGAGACCAAAGCGGCCAAGTGGCATATACAAATCTCTGCAACAGCCGCAATTTGATCTACTTCCATTCACATAAATGTAAAGGTCTTGTTCGGATATGAAATTTTCCAGTTAACATGGTATCCCAATCTCTAAACACAAGACCAAATTTTCTGTTTCATGTTATTTTCGGTGAACAACTTAACTGTTTAAAGAAATTACTTGGCGGTGTCTGGCCACTTTGTGGTAATTATAAGGAGATCATTAAAATACATTGACTTTGGCCAGCTTGGAAATGTTCATGCTCAAAGAAAAATATCAGGGATGCTTTCACATCGTAGTTTCAATACCCGAAACTTCATGTTACAGAAAGCAATTTAAAATGAAAGTTTGTATTTTATCTGAATGACAAAAATAGAAACTGTCAATTTTTGTTTACAATATTTGGGGATAGAGTGACTGGAAGGATATCGAAACAGTGGTTTTCAGACGTGGATTGCTTGATGAGCAGAAGCTACTCTTGCCTGCCACATGCTTTGCCAGATTAGCACAAACTCTTTTAACTATTATCTTAAAGATTAAAATGAATCTTGATTTTGTGTATAAAACATTATTTTGAAGTTTTTAGTTTATATTAATTTTATCAAAGCTTGAAAGGTTTCTAAAAAGGGGGGAAATGCCCTTACACAGTACTTTAAGGAAAATTAAACTGAAAATATTATTTTCATCAAATGGGATGTTTTTGCAAATGAGCAGTGGATTACCTTGATGAGTTTCTCTGTTGATGTATTCAATCTTTGTCAAATGGTCTTTAACTCAAGGTATGTAGATGTGATATAGAGGAAACTAGGAAGGTCCGTATAGATTTGTATAAGTTCATGGTGATTTAAACTAGGAGCCATTAAAGTATCACAATGTGTTGCTTCCAACTCTGCTTAATGGAGCTTAGTGCCAAAAATACTACTTTAAAATATCACTATAATTTGAAAACTTTGTTCAACAAAAGTCTGCAATAGTGCCTCTGGCTTTAACTATCATTTTGAATCACTGCAGATTGAGTGTGGCTACAAATCACTGCAATTTCATAACGTTGTATTTTGTTTTTGCTCTATCTCAAGCACCAACTATAGAGTGCTTCAAGCTCTGGTAAAGGGATATAATGTCTTCTTTAGTTAACTGCTAAATTAAAGGAAATTGTCATATTGTTTTGTTCAAAACAAAATCACCCGACATGCATGTCTGACTGCTCCATTACCTCTTAGTATTAAGGAAAAAAGGTATGTTTGGATTATTTCAAACCCAAAAGTGCCCTTGATTTAACTGTTATTATATCGGGCACACTTAAACTTGACATTGATATTGAACCAGCACATGTTTGTTTATCTGTCTGTTTGTCTGCCTGTCTGTCTGTTTGTCTGAATGGTTTATAACAGCTTAAGTCATTTGCAGTGAAGTCTAATTGTAGCAAAAATTGACCAATGCCTTTATAGAAAAGAACATGTTCATGCCTTGAAAGTGTTGTGTGTTTTATGGACCAGTTATTCTAAATGCAGCTGTTTTTCTTTTTATGCATTGCAACGAATTCCATTATTGTCTATTTTAGTTTTTTTTGTTTTTTTTTAAATGTTTTATGCCACTTTTTAGAAGATTTTTAAAGATGGGAATAAACCCTGATAAAATAAGTGCAATATTTCTGTGACCCCCAAATCTTGAGAAATGAGTTCTAATGACAATTTCAGGAAGTACTTTTGTATCAATTAATCTTGATTAACAAATGAATGACCACATAAAACAGAAAAGCCTTTTGCAAATCCAACACATGAATTTGTATATACACAAATATTATATGAACACTTTTGAAAAGTAGGGAGAACTGACAGAAACAAATTTATATATAAAAATTAACCAACAATTATTATAATCTAAAAACAAAACAAAATTAATTATTTGTTGACATTCCTCTTCTGGTTTAAAAAACTGTTCCTCCCTGATGTTTCAGAACTCTTTTAAAACCAATTAAAGGCACTGGACACTATTGGTAATTACTCAAAATAATTGTTAGCATAAAAACTTACTTGGTAATGTTAATAGTATAAAACATTGTGAGAAACGGCTTCCGCTGAAGTTTTTTAGAAAGAGGTAATTTCTCACTCAAATGTTAAGAGACTTCAATGAAGCCTATTTTAGGAATCAGAACGCACACAAATTTTGTGCAACTAGGGTGTTTTTCTTTAATTATTTTCTTGCAATTTTGATGACCAATTGAGTCCAAATTTTCACAGGTTTGTTATTTTATGCATGTGTTGGGATACACACCAAGTGAGAATACTGGTCTTTGACAATGTCCAAAGGTGTCCAAGGCCTTTAAGTCCATTTTGCTGGTGATCTACATATATTTTACACAACTCTCTCGACTGTCAGTAGAATTATGACAAACACACAGTAATTTTTGTCGGCCATTCCAGAATTACTTCACAGCATTGACTACAAAAACAACACAGCCATTAGAGGTATTGTGGTTACTATTTGTAAAGTTTTAGAAAAATTGTAGGCTATTTAGATCTATATATTAAGAGGACTGGAATTAAATTGGATTTTGTTTTTCAGAAGGGTGGGGGGTGAGTAGGCCTAGATTGAGTGGAAGAAAAATGTGTCATTCTTAAAGGTGTGTGCATTCTCAGAATTATGACTGAAATTTACCCTGTAGCTTTGCTGTCTCTAGACAATAAAAGTCTTCAACGGTTCTGTGTCTGACCAATAAAAAAGGGATATTTCAGTAAAATTTAGAAATGTTTGGTACATTTAATAAATCGTTCATATATCACCAGGTACAACAAATGTAACCGTCAGCATTTTACTCCAACATTTTGACCAAGCATTTAAAAGTTGGGAAAGATGAATTCTTGAAAAGATGGCGTTTTAAAGAAGTATAAGTTGCCAATTTTAGTAATTGGAACCCTAATGTTCAATTCAACATGAACCTAACAACAATTTGGGTCGTTTCCCAATGGTTGACATGTTTACTGCTGAGGTCAGTTAATCACTTTTGATTAACAATCTGTGTTACTTTCCTGGGCTCAACTTTATTAAGCCGTTAAGCAGACAAATACATTGCTTAGCACAGAAAACAGACACAGTTTACTAGCCAACCTATCATATAATGTATAATGTTTATGACATGTTCTCTTCTCATTTTTGCTCAGCAGGAAAATTTACCAGCATTAATTTCTGCTAAGGACATGTAATTTAATTGGTTGAAATTTGTTTCATACACAATTGTGTCTAAAATGAACAGATTACGTACATGGCAAAGAACAAATACAAAGTATGGTGTAAAGTCGGTAGGTGAAATATTATGTATGCCTAATATAGACCTTGATGTTAATTGTCACACGTATAAGCAAGTGCACTTTGAAGGGGTACACCCTGTGTTCCTGGTAGGCTATATGATAGGCTGCATGGAAGTCTCCTTTTAAGAAGCACTCCTTCTATAAAGGAGTTTTATAAACTTCTAGGCTTATGCGTTTTCCATTGTTTGATCACTGTTGTTTCTTTAAGAAGGCAGCCGGATGACATCAATGCATTAGATTTTGAATTGGTGTAATTTGTTAAGTAATAAACCACAAAGGAAACTGACTTGGTAAGTTTTAAATTGTTTGGGTTTGGCAAAAAACTGTACTTCAAATCATCATTAATGTTGGTTCGCATTCAAACAAGCTGCATGTACCCACCTTTAATAGGTAGGGAATCGGATTTTAGAATTTGGGAGATGTAATTAAAAAGGTTTGGATTAAGTTTAAGAGAGTTTTTTTTTAAATACACTTTATAAGAAATTTAAAGAGATGCCCAAGACCAAATATACAATTTATATTGCAGAACTTTGTTGAAATTAAACCACTGCTATTTTATCATGTGCTTTATTTACCTAAACTCAATCAAATTGAGAAGCTTGTTACTTGTGTGTGTTTCTTTTTTTAAAATTAGCTTCAAGCAGTATACCTTCTGAAATTTATGCCATAATGATGGATAAGAAGATGGTAGCCTTTTTGTTGTTTTCACAATACTACTCTTTCTTTGCTAACTTTTCAATTTATCTTAAGAAGCCATGCTTGTGAAATACAGTGCTTTGTGTGTTTATTATTATTGTAATTGTTTACTACAGGGACCCGTGGTTGTTTTCTGGTTGTTGTTTTTATGTAAAGTGTAAAGTCAAGGACAATATAGGTTTACAAATACTGCTTGAAAGTTTAAAAGAAAGGTATAAAAACAAATTCATTGGAATGTTTGTGCAGGTTTATAGATCTTTATCACAGTGTAGCCATCTTGCTTTCCTCTCATTTTAATGAATGTAACCCAACTGAGGCTTGAAGGGCAAAAGAGTGTAGCTCCATACTGTGTAATGGACATAAGTATTCCTGACTGTTAAATGCGTACAGTGAAAAATGGCCAACATGGCTACTGCAGGATAAAGGTGTTATATACAAACTATGTTTAGGTGAGATTTTTGTCATAGCTTTACAGTTTATTTTTATTTCAACATGTTAATTGAAGGTTTAAAAATTGTACATAGTGTAGATGGTTGGTGTGAGATTATAAGTAAGATTGAGTACAGGGCCACTTTCATAGAGCTGCTTAAGCATACAAATTAGCTAAGCACAAAAAAATTAATTGTGCTTACCAGAATAAAGCTACCAGCTAAAATACCATGTCACATGCACAATTTGTGACTGGTATCCGGCTCACTATTGCTAAACAGGGATTTTTAAGCAGCATTTTCTGCTTAAGCAGCTCTATGAAATTGGGCCCTGATGTAAGTGTTTACAATCTATGGGGTAGTTCTTGATTTTGAAAATAAAATGCAGAGACCTGTAAAACTCAACCAATGGCATGGTGTTATTAAAAACAAAACTTGAAAATAAAAACAAGACAAAACAAATACCCAGAGTTGTTGCCTAGACTTGAAAGTCTTGAAATTTGCATTTGATCGCAAGTATATACAGTTTATCAACCTATATACCCTTGGAGATTCTTTTTAGAAGGATTGCATTTGATGTCATTGATCACCATATTTTAATGAAGAACATTGTACGAGTGCGCGCGCGCACAACTCTCAGCCAACGTTTAGCTTCCCTGGGTCTACCCCGCGGTGCCCACCCGGGCGAGCCCCTGACAAGAGCTGATCGAACAATCACACTCGCCCTCTCGTGGTGACGGCATGCACCTCAGGTCACCCCCAAGTGACCCACTCCGCAAGCAGGGCACTGGGGGCTGACTCAGGTGTGAGCCCCGTCAAAGCTATTCGAACGTACCGGGGCAGACCGGTTTCGGCCCAGGGAAGCTAAACGAACGCACCCTATGTGTGCCTGTTTCATCAAAGATGGCGGCCAATGCAAGGGTCTATACAAAGTTCACAAATCCCCCTCCCCCCGCCCCCACAACAAAATTGTGATTGTGCCCACAAAAAAAAGACAGCAAAATAAATAAAACAAAACATTGCAAAGTTATATCCTGAATACATCTGCTAGTTGTATGCCTTCTTTTACAATACAGTAAAACAAAGCAAACTTTAGTCGTATCCTTGGATTGGTCTAAATAGGTAGGCCTTGTGTGTTTTGGGTGCGGGAGGGGTTGAATAATGTAATAAATAAATACAAAAAATAAACAAATAAATAAATAAATATATAAACAAATATGTAAAGGTTTCATACTTTCACAATGCCCCTATATACCCCAACCACACATCAATCCAAAGCCCTTTTTGATAAAAATTGTTCCTAACTATTAACTAAAGCTATAGGCCTATATGCCTGCACAAATTGAGGGGGGGGGGGAACAAAAACAATTGATAGACCCATGTATTCAAAGCTGAACATTTTGCTTTAACACATGACTCCCTCCATCTATGACCTTGACATTTGGGGTTTTCTCTTTCTTTTCAACAATATTTTGTGTGTTCCTAAAGAAAACCAAACAGAAATTAAATATATACAGTAAACAAATTAGTATGAGCATCGGGCACTATTTTGTATCTATTGTTTGTTGTTCCAATTTCTTCAGTAAAACACTGAATAATCTGAGGCATTCTTTAAAAAAAACTTATGCCCATGGAAATCAAGGCAGAGAGGGCGCAAGCGCGTTTTACTGAAAAAGAGACGGGTTGCCGATAGTGCGCATGACCCCCGCGCTAAACTCAAAAGATGGCCGAGATGTAGTCAGATACAAATTTCAACTACTTCAGATTGATGTAAGGAAAATTGAAGTTTAGAGACCTCGACTGTCGTCTTTTTTCCGTCATATGGTAAGTTATGAAGTCGTAGCAGCTAGATGACTGAATATTGAGGAGAGTAGAACTTAAGAATGTGGCCATTTACTGCATTTTCTACGTGACGAGACTGTTCTATTGTTAGTGTTGTCCGAGTAGTGACGTAGTGTATCATTGTGTATGCTGTTGGTATGTACTGCTCCCTTGCATACTATCCACTGTAGTTTGGTGCAAGTGTCCCCACTGACATTGCAAACTAATTGCTAACAAAATTGATACCGATATACTTGTAGGAGGAAACTGAAACTTCAGTCCAAGACTGCTTGCTTGGTTCAGAATTGTTAAATGTATCCTTTGGTGACAAGTGTAACACCTGTTACTCATATTTTACCACAATTTTTCTGATTTCTCTAAGGGCAAAAACAAAAAAAATCGAAAATCAGACTAAAGTAGGAGGAGGAATATTTATGCCTAAATTAAAGTAACATTGCAGTTCATTGCCGTTTGTTAACTCTTTTGCCAACTTTTTTTGGCGATCTCTTTCCTTGCACTGAGTCATCATGCTCTGCGTTTCATCTGATTGTGCTTTTATTTAAAAAGGCATCATTCTAACACTAACTTGGTTTTGCTGCAACTGTTGAACCATTAATCAGTCCTAGCACCTGCGGATGGGATGCTTGCCTCCGTCTCTTCTGTGGTCTCAAAAGCTATGAATTAACCTTCTTCCGATGACTATATTCATCCCTCCTTTAATTGTTAGACCCTCTTCTCATGTGAATCTGCCTTCTATCCTTGACTATTCTACCTCCTCTAATTGCTAGACCCTCTTCTCATATGAATCTGCCTTCTCATATGAATCTGCCTTCTATCCTTGACTATTCTACCTCCTTTAATTGCTAGACCCTCTTCTCATATGAATCTGCCTTCTATCCTTGACTATTCTACCTCTTTTAATTGCTAGACCCTCTTCTCATATGAATCTGCCTTCTATCCTTGACTATTCTGCCTCCTCTAATTGCTAGACCCTCTTCTCATATGAATTTGCCTTCTATCCTTGACTATTCTACCTCCTGTAATTGCTAGACCCTCTTCTCATATGAATCTTCCTTCTATCCTTGACTAATTGCTAGACCCTCTTCTCATATGAATCTTCCTTCTATCCTTGACTATTCTTCCTCCTGTAACTGCTAGACCCTCTTCTCATATGAATCTGCCTTCTATCCTTGACTATTCTACCTCCTTTAATTGCTAGACCCTCTTCTCATATGAATCTGCCTTCTATCCTTGACTATTCTGCCTTCTCTAATTGCTAGACCCTCTTCTCATATGAACTTACCTTCTATCCTTTACTATTCTACCTCCTGTAATTGCTAGACCCTCTTCTCATATGAATCTTCCTTCTATCCTTGACTATTCTACCTCCTGTAATTGCTAGACCCTCTTCTCATATGAATCTGCCTTCTATCCTTGACTATTCTTCCTCCTGTAATTGCTAGACCCTCTTCTCATATGAATTTGCCTTCTATCCTTGACTATTCTACCTCCTGTAATTGCTAGACCCTCTTCTCATATTAATCTTCCTTCTATCCTTGACCATTCTACCTCCTTTAATTGCTAGACCCTCTTCTCATATGAATCTTCCTTCTATCCTTGACTATTCTTCCTCCTGTAATTGCTAGACCCTCTTCTCATATGAATCTGCCTTCTATCCTTGACTATTCTACTCGGCAACTATAATTGCTAGACCCTCTTCTCATATGGTTCTGCCTTCTATCCATGACTATTCTACCTCCTCTAATTGCTAGACCCTCTTCTCATTCTGCTCGTCTACTTCTCAGCTCTTCTCTCTTTTCTCTTTGTCTTGGACTTCCATGTTTGGGTCTTGGTCTGGGTCTTGGTGTAATTTACAGTCCACTTCATCTTACAAAACCTGATACATCTGTGCACCGACAATAGTGACAACCAAACAACATTGTTTTAGATCAAGGTTTAGTATCTGGGACCAAGTTTCTTGAACCCTAAATTCCTGGAGTTATTTATCAGGATCTTTCCTCACTCAAAACAAAATCTAGCACAATAATGTTCATTTAGCACCCATGATGTTTTTTGTGATTATGGTGGTATTCAAGAAATTGGGCAGAAATTAAATTCTACAGGCCCCTGAACCTTGGATTTTATTTTTTTTATTGGCAAAAACTGCCTTGCATATTTTTGAAAATATAGGTCGAACTTGAATAAAACCATAAAGGGTAACAAACCTTCACATTTTGATGATAAAATAGGAAGCGATAAGCCTTTTATTTTTGAAGAAAAATGGGCCAATATTGATGTTGGGGAGAATTTTGATGGGTTGGGGTTGTTTGAGTTAATATTTCTTGAATGCAATTATCTCTTTGGTCTATTAATGAAATAAAGTAAATTAACATGATTGTTCTAAATGAGTTACAGGTGTGGATGTTTTTTATATTTTATTTTAATTTTCTATTTTAAAGGGAACACCGATTTACGCTGCTAATTTGACTCTTGAATTATCTCATTTTGGCTTTCCTTGGGCTTATGAAGTGATACAAAAGTTGGATTTAAAGACACTGGACACCTTTGATAATGTCAAAGACCAGTCTTCTCACTCGGTCATCGAAGTTGCGGGATAATAATGAAAGAAAAAACACCCTTGTCACATGAAGTTGTGTGCTTTCAGATGCTTGATTTTGATACCTCAAACTCTTATTCTGAGGTCTCGAAAACTACGTTAATTCAGAGGGAGCTGTTTCTCACAATGTTTTATACTACCAACAGCTCCCCATAACTCGTTACCAAAACAGTTTTTATGCTAACAAATATTTTGAGTAATTACCAATAGTGCCCACTGCCTTCAAAGTAGATTTTCTGGAAATATGACCATTAAAAATAATTTGGTACTGTTTTCAAGAATGAGGGTGATGTTTTATTATTGCAAGACAGCTCAAAAAAGAATTGTGCTTAATTTCTTAACGACATTAATTGGTAATTTGCATTTTGCGCTTTCACAAAGAAACAGGCGTTGTGCCCTCCCATTGGCCTGTACATTTTAAAGGCATAATATTCTTCCTACTTTAGTCTGCTTTTCAACTTTTTGTTGCCCTATAGAAACATCTGAAAAACTTTGAATTAAATAGCCTGGACAGTTTTTGAAGCCTATGCAGCATGTATGTACTAAAAAGTATTCCTACTTTTTTTCCCCAAGACCAAATATCATACCTTTTATTTAGAAATAGAGACATTCAATGTTGTATTTACAAGACCGCTTTATTGCTTAAACGTGAAATCTCTGATAATTGCAAGATGTCATAATAATCATTTACTTCAACTGCGTGTTTCATAATGCATTTCAGTTTGCATATAATTTAGTTGGCAATTGAATACCTAGCTTTATGATCCTTATTTCACATTGGTTATTATTTAGCCATGTAACCCTTTTAAAAAGACAAAGGGACATTGTTTTGTATTAGTTTATTCAGCTATGAACAATTACAAGAAACACACAAAACCTAATTTACTGAAAGGTAATTTATGTTTTCAAATGAAGATAATTTTCTCGAGTAATTGATGATTGATTGGCCGGGATCACTTCAATCATTGCATTTTAATCGATGTATAAAACCATCAAACAAGGCGTTGGATGAGAAAAACATAAATTGTGTTTTCTGATGTAAAGCACTCTTTAATTTGTGTAGTCAACTTTCCAAACTGTTTGTGTTGAAATAATATTTTATATGCAATCATTGTTATTTTTTACAGACATTGCAACCAGATGTGTTTGAACCTTCAGTAACCTGCAAGATCTTACAACCACGTCACCTGACTGCTCTTGTGATCTCTGTATAGCTTGCCTATAATCACTGAGCTGGTTGTTGGTTATGATCAGTTCTACAGGGAGTGCAACATGAACACTTCTATGGAGAGTGAAGTGAACAGACACATTGGCTCAAGACAGGCGAGTTTAGTTATTTCATTAAGAACTTGATTGGATGAAAAATGGGATGACAATGGGTCTTTGTATACAGATCCAAATAATAAAGATAGACACGTCTCCTAACAGTCTTAGAAGAGAACTTCCTTTGATTTGTTAGATATTATATTATTGCTTGATTGTAATATTTAAAAAAAAATCACTAGTGTGTTGCTTCTTAGTATCAAGTTAAAGGCAATGGACAATATTGGTTATTACTCAAAATAAAAATTTGCATAAAACTTTATTTGGTAACGAGTAATGGGGAGCTGTTGGTAGTATAAAACATTGTGAGAAACGGCTCCCTCTGAACAAACGTAGTTTTCAAGAAAGAAGAAATGTTCCACGAGATTGATTGCGAGACTTCAGAATCAGATTTTGAGGTCTCAAAATCAAGCATCTGAAAGCACACAACTTCGTGTGTCAATCAAGGTTTTTTTTTCTTTCATTAGAAAACTGTATCCGCTCACATAAGCCACGTGTTGGATTTTGTTTCGCAAAATATAGGTTGTGTCGCTTAAATGCGCTCGCATTCATCATTCTGGGTGTTTTTCCCGACAAGCATGACCTGTGTTTTATACACTGCATTTTCGCATAATTTTGCGTGCAAATGATTAACAATTTTCTATCCATATCAATCATGATACCAGTAAAAGCAATTCCGTGGAAAATGTTTTTTGATATGGGCACATTTTGATTAGTTACAAAAGCTGTATATATAGCCTTGTAGATTTAAGACCAATTTTTAGGCAAAAGTGTTCTGTTTAACTCCTTTATTACAATTATTATTATTATTATTTGTTCAGTCATTTAAACATACATGGCAATACATGAAAAACTTCCAGATGGGCTAGGAGAAACAAATGAAGAGTAATTACTGTCATCTTTAGACCTGCCTCCCCAAATCTGGTTATTAAAAAAGTTGTTGGGTATTTATTATATTGTCCATTACAGTGACATCCAAATAAAACCTGTGCTTGTGACAACTCAATTTTAAGGACAACAGAACTAATGCAAGATTTTTTTGATATTCTTCTAAAAAAAACAGCTCAAAGGAAGTGTCATCCTCCAAAGGTTTGCCGGCCATCATGACAGCTATCAACCACATGATCGACTCATACACCATTAATGTCTGCTGGGTGATGTCTGCCATCTGTAGAGCATCTCTGCAGCATCTCAAACCAGGTCCAAGGTACATTCAATTTCTTTGAGAAGACCTCTGTAATAACAATAAATAATAGTACCACTCAGTGACGCTCCTTCCTGCCAGATGTTGGACTATGTTTGAATTATGAGACCTAATTCTGATAGCACCATGTAATGCTTTACAAGGTGCTGTGGCGCAATTTGCTGCCGATCGGACCAGGAACACCGGGGCGAACCCCTTCTCTTTTCGAAAAGTGCACTGGGTTCTTTTACATGTGTTACATAACACATGTTTTTAGATCAACGTATTAGCCAGCATTTTGAAAGAAGGTTCATGTGACATTCAAGGATTTTATGTTTTCAGTGGAACAAAATTCATGTTTACAACATATCCTTCCTTCAGACAGGAAAATATGAAAAGACTCGAAAGATTTCAAAGTATGGTACAGGAGTCAAAGTTATTAACAAAGAATAGGATGATTAAAAACAAATATAAGTAAATAAAACTTCCCTACTCTATCTTTCTGAACCCTTAGGCCAACATGGCAATTTTTGAGTGGCTTGTTTTTAAATTTAATTTGGAGGGTGTAAAATTTGATTACATGTATTTTCCAAAAGGGTGCTGCCCCATTAAACCCCTGCACCCTGACTTATTGCCGCTAGAAATTTGGGCACCCTATTTTAAATTCTTTGCTTACAGCCTGCTTCTGTAGCTATCATTTCACTCCACTTGGTTCACATATTGTCTGTAACCTTTACCTTTCAGACCCAGAGAAATTCATTGTGGAGGTAATCTCCACTCTGGACATCTTGAAGGCTACAAAGGAGGGGACTGCCCTGGGTAACCCAGGGGTGGAGGACTTGACCCTGCCGAAAGAAAGGTTCAAAGGCCCTGATGACTCTGTAAAGCGTGTGGAGCTGGGATGATAGTGGCAACTTTTCAAAGAAAAATGCTTGCAATTGTGTACTTAAGTATTTGCAATTTTTTATTTTAAATTATTCATTGTGACCACACAAGCCTTGTAGATTTTCGGCAAAAGTTGAATAGTTACACAAGGCTATGCCTTGTAGATTTTAGGGCAAATTTTGACTAGTTACACAAGGCTAGATTTTAGGCAAAATTGAAAAGTTACACAAAGCTATATATATATATATAGCCTTGTAGATTTTCCTAACGTATTTTAGGCAAAGTTTTGACATTTTAGGCCAGATTTTTACTAGCTATACACAAGGCTATAGCTTTGAAGATTTTAGGCCAAATTTAGACTAGTTTCACAAGGCTATAACCTTATAGATTTTAAGCCAAATTTAGACTAGATTTTAGGCAAATTCTTATAGATTTTAGGCCAAATTTAGACTAGTTTCACAAGGCTATAACCTTATAGATTTTAAGCCAAATTTAGACTAGATTCACAAGGCTATAACCTTATAGATTTTAGGCAAAATTTAGACTAGTTTCACAAGGCTATAACCTTATAGATTTTGACTAGTTTCACAAGGCTATAACCTTATAGATTTTGACTAGTTTCACAAGGCTATAACCTTATAGATTTTGACTAGTTTCACAAGGCTATAACCTTATAGATTTTAGGCCAAATTTAGACTAGTTTCACAAGGCTATAACCTTATAGATTTTAGGCCAAATTTAGACTAGTTTCACAAGGCTATAACCTTATAGATTTTAGGCCAAATTTAGACTAGTTTCACAAGGCTATAACCTTATAGATTTTAGGCAAATTCTTATAGATTTTAGGCAAAATTTAGACTAGTTTCACAAGGCTATAACCTTATAGATTTTAGGCAAATTCTTATAGATTTTAGGCCAAATTTAGACTAGTTTCACAAGGCTATAACCTTATAGATTTTAAGCCAAATTTAGACTAGATTTTAGGCCAAATTTAGACTAGTTTCACAAGGCTACAACCTTATAGATTTTAAGCCAAATTTAGACTAGATTTTAGGCCAAATTTTGACTAGTTTCACAAGGCTATAACCTTATAGATTTTAGGCAAAATTTAGACTAGTTTCACAAGGCTATAACCTTATAGATTTTGACTAGTTTCACAAGGCTATAACCTTATAGATTTTGACTAGTTTCACAAGGCTATAACCTTATAGATTTTAGGCAAAATATTGACTAGTTTCACAAGGCTATAACCTTATAGATTTTAGGCCAAATTTAGACTAGTTTCACAAGGCTATAACCTTATAGATTTTAGGCCAAATTTAGACTAGTTTCACAAGGCTATAACCTTATAGATTTTAGGCCAAATTTAGACTAGTTTCACAAGGCTATAACCTTATAGATTTTAGGCCAAATTTAGACTAGTTTCACAAGGCTATAACCTTACAGATTTTGACTAGTTTCACAAGGCTATAAACTTATAGATTTTAGGCAAAATTTTGACTAGTTTCACAAGGCTATAACCTTATAGATTTTGACTAGTTTCACAAGGCTATAACCTTATAGATTTTGACTAGTTTCACAAGGCTATAACCTTATAGATTTTAGGCCAAATTTAGACTAGTTTCACAAGGCTATAACCTTATAGATTTTAGGCCAAATTTAGACTAGTTTCACAAGGCTATAACCTTACAGATTTTGACTAGTTTCACAAGGCTATAACCTTATAGGTTTTAGGCCAAATTTAGACTAGTTTCACAAGGCTATAACCTTATAGATTTTGACTAGTTTCACAAGGCTATAACCTTATAGATTTTGACTAGTTTCACAAGGCTATAACCTTATAGATTTTGACTAGTTTCACAAGGCTATAACCTTATAGATTTTGACTAGTTTCACAAGGCTATAACCTTATAGATTTTAGGCCAAATTTAGACTAGTTTCACAAGGCTATAACCTTATAGATTTTGACTAGTTTCACAAGGCTATAACCTTATAGATTTTGACTAGTTTCACAAGGCTATAACCTTATAGATTTTGACTAGTTTCACAAGGCTATAACCTTATAGATTTTGACTAGTTTCACAAGGCTATAACCTTATAGATTTTAGGCCAAATTTAGACTAGTTTCACAAGGCTATAACCTTATAGATTTTAGGCCAAATTTAGACTAGTTTCACAAGGCTATAACCTTATAGATTTTAGGCCAAATTTAGACTAGTTTCACAAGGCTATAACCTTACAGATTTTGACTAGTTTCACAAGGCTATAACCTTATAGATTTTAGGCAAAATTTTGACTAGTTTCACAAGGCTATAACCTTATAGATTTTAGGCCAAATTTTGACTAGTTTCACAAGGCTATAACCTTATAGATTTTAGGCCAAATTTAGACTAGTTTCACAAGGCTATAACCTTATAGATTTTAGGCCAAATTTAGACTAGTTTCACAAGGCTATAACCTTACAGATTTTGACTAGTTTCACAAGGCTATAACCTTATAGATTTTAGGCCAAATTTAGACTAGTTTCACAAGGCTATAACCTTATAG
Organism: Asterias rubens; assembly: GCF_902459465.1. Lineage (NCBI taxonomy): Eukaryota > Metazoa > Echinodermata > Asteroidea > Forcipulatida > Asteriidae > Asterias > Asterias rubens. The sequence continues at coordinate 19,162,740 of NC_047062.1, read as the reverse complement.
ATTTTGACTAGTTTCACAAGGCTATAACCTTATAGATTTTGACTAGTTTCACAAGGCTATAACCTTATAGATTTTGACTAGTTTCACAAGGCTATAACCTTATAGATTTTAGGCCAAATTTAGACTAGTTTCACAAGGCTATAACCTTATAGATTTTAGGCCAAATTTAGACTAGTTTCACAAGGCTATAACCTTATAGATTTTAGGCCAAATTTAGACTAGTTTCACAAGGCTATAACCTTATAGATTTTAGGCCAAATTTAGACTAGTTTCACAAGGCTATAACCTTATAGATTTTAGGCCAAATTTAGACTAGTTTCACAAGGCTATAACCTTACAGATTTTGACTAGTTTCACAAGGCTATAACCTTATAGATTTTAGGCAAAATTTTGACTAGTTTCACAAGGCTATAACCTTATAGATTTTGACTAGTTTCACAAGGCTATAACCTTATAGATTTTAGGCAAAATTTTGACTAGTTTCACAAGGCTATAACCTTATAGATTTTGACTAGTTTCACAAGGCTATAACCTTATAGATTTTAGGCCAAATTTAGACTAGTTTCACAAGGCTATAACCTTATAGATTTTAGGCCAAATTTAGACTAGTTTCACAAGGCTATAACCTTACAGATTTTGACTAGTTTCACAAGGCTATAACCTTATAGATTTTAGGCCAAATTTAGACTAGTTTCACAAGGCTATAACCTTATAGATTTTGACTAGTTTCACAAGGCTATAACCTTATAGATTTTGACTAGTTTCACAAGGCTATAACCTTATAGATTTTGACTAGTTTCACAAGGCTATAACCTTATAGATTTTGACTAGTTTCACAAGGCTATAACCTTATAGATTTTAGGCCAAATTTAGACTAGTTTCACAAGGCTATAACCTTATAGATTTTAGGCCAAATTTAGACTAGTTTCACAAGGCTATAACCTTATAGATTTTGACTAGTTTCACAAGGCTATAACCTTATAGATTTTGACTAGTTTCACAAGGCTATAACCTTATAGATTTTGACTAGTTTCACAAGGCTATAACCTTATAGATTTTGACTAGTTTCACAAGGCTATAACCTTATAGATTTTAGGCCAAATTTAGACTAGTTTCACAAGGCTATAACCTTATAGATTTTAGGCCAAATTTAGACTAGTTTCACAAGGCTATAACCTTATAGATTTTAGGCCAAATTTAGACTAGTTTCACAAGGCTATAACCTTACAGATTTTGACTAGTTTCACAAGGCTATAACCTTATAGATTTTGACTAGTTTCACAAGGCTATAACCTTATAGATTTTGACTAGTTTCACAAGGCTATAACCTTATAGATTTTGACTAGTTTCACAAGGCTATAACCTTATAGATTTTAGGCCAAATTTAGACTAGTTTCACAAGGCTATAACCTTATAGATTTTAGGCCAAATTTAGACTAGTTTCACAAGGCTATAACCTTACAGATTTTGACTAGTTTCACAAGGCTATAACCTTATAGATTTTAGGCCAAATTTAGACTAGTTTCACAAGGCTATAACCTTATAGATTTTGACTAGTTTCACAAGGCTATAACCTTATAGATTTTGACTAGTTTCACAAGGCTATAACCTTATAGATTTTGACTAGTTTCACAAGGCTATAACCTTATAGATTTTAGGCCAAATTTAGACTAGTTTCACAAGGCTATAACCTTATAGATTTTGACTAGTTTCACAAGGCTATAACCTTATAGATTTTGACTAGTTTCACAAGGCTATAACCTTATAGATTTTGACTAGTTTCACAAGGCTATAACCTTATAGATTTTGACTAGTTTCACAAGGCTATAACCTTATAGATTTTAGGCCAAATTTAGACTAGTTTCACAAGGCTATAACCTTATAGATTTTAGGCCAAATTTAGACTAGTTTCACAAGGCTATAACCTTATAGATTTTAGGCCAAATTTAGACTAGTTTCACAAGGCTATAACCTTACAGATTTTGACTAGTTTCACAAGGCTATAACCTTATAGATTTTAGGCAAAATTTTGACTAGTTTCACAAGGCTATAACCTTATAGATTTTAGGCCAAATTTTGACTAGTTTCACAAGGCTATAACCTTATAGATTTTAGGCCAAATTTAGACTAGTTTCACAAGGCTATAACCTTATAGATTTTAGGCCAAATTTAGACTAGTTTCACAAGGCTATAACCTTATAGATTTTGACTAGTTTCACAAGGCTATAACCTTATAGATTTTGACTAGTTTCACAAGGCTATAACCTTATAGATTTTGACTAGTTTCACAAGGCTATAACCTTATAGATTTTGACTAGTTTCACAAGGCTATAACCTTATAGATTTTAGGCCAAATTTAGACTAGTTTCACAAGGCTATAACCTTACAGATTTTGACTAGTTTCACAAGGCTATAACCTTATAGATTTTAGGCCAAATTTAGACTAGTTTCACAAGGCTATAACCTTATAGATTTTGACTAGTTTCACAAGGCTATAACCTTATAGATTTTGACTAGTTTCACAAGGCTATAACCTTATAGATTTTGACTAGTTTCACAAGGCTATAACCTTATAGATTTTGACTAGTTTCACAAGGCTATAACCTTATAGATTTTAGGCCAAATTTAGACTAGTTTCACAAGGCTATAACCTTATAGATTTTAGGCCAAATTTAGACTAGTTTCACAAGGCTATAACCTTATAGATTTTGACTAGTTTCACAAGGCTATAACCTTATAGATTTTGACTAGTTTCACAAGGCTATAACCTTATAGATTTTGACTAGTTTCACAAGGCTATAACCTTATAGATTTTGACTAGTTTCACAAGGCTATAACCTTATAGATTTTAGGCCAAATTTAGACTAGTTTCACAAGGCTATAACCTTATAGATTTTAGGCCAAATTTAGACTAGTTTCACAAGGCTATAACCTTATAGATTTTAGGCCAAATTTAGACTAGTTTCACAAGGCTATAACCTTACAGATTTTGACTAGTTTCACAAGGCTATAACCTTATAGATTTTGACTAGTTTCACAAGGCTATAACCTTATAGATTTTGACTAGTTTCACAAGGCTATAACCTTATAGATTTTGACTAGTTTCACAAGGCTATAACCTTATAGATTTTAGGCCAAATTTAGACTAGTTTCACAAGGCTATAACCTTATAGATTTTAGGCCAAATTTAGACTAGTTTCACAAGGCTATAACCTTACAGATTTTGACTAGTTTCACAAGGCTATAACCTTATAGATTTTAGGCCAAATTTAGACTAGTTTCACAAGGCTATAACCTTATAGATTTTGACTAGTTTCACAAGGCTATAACCTTATAGATTTTGACTAGTTTCACAAGGCTATAACCTTATAGATTTTGACTAGTTTCACAAGGCTATAACCTTATAGATTTTAGGCCAAATTTAGACTAGTTTCACAAGGCTATAACCTTATAGATTTTGACTAGTTTCACAAGGCTATAACCTTATAGATTTTGACTAGTTTCACAAGGCTATAACCTTATAGATTTTGACTAGTTTCACAAGGCTATAACCTTATAGATTTTGACTAGTTTCACAAGGCTATAACCTTATAGATTTTAGGCCAAATTTAGACTAGTTTCACAAGGCTATAACCTTATAGATTTTAGGCCAAATTTAGACTAGTTTCACAAGGCTATAACCTTATAGATTTTAGGCCAAATTTAGACTAGTTTCACAAGGCTATAACCTTACAGATTTTGACTAGTTTCACAAGGCTATAACCTTATAGATTTTAGGCAAAATTTTGACTAGTTTCACAAGGCTATAACCTTATAGATTTTAGGCCAAATTTTGACTAGTTTCACAAGGCTATAACCTTATAGATTTTAGGCCAAATTTAGACTAGTTTCACAAGGCTATAACCTTATAGATTTTAGGCCAAATTTAGACTAGTTTCACAAGGCTATAACCTTACAGATTTTGACTAGTTTCACAAGGCTATAACCTTATAGATTTTAGGCCAAATTTAGACTAGTTTCACAAGGCTATAACCTTATAGATTTTGACTAGTTTCACAAGGCTATAACCTTATAGATTTTGACTAGTTTCACAAGGCTATAACCTTATAGATTTTGACTAGTTTCACAAGGCTATAACCTTATAGATTTTAGGCCAAATTTAGACTAGTTTCACAAGGCTATAACCTTATAGATTTTAGGCCAAATTTAGACTAGTTTCACAAGGCTATAACCTTATAGATTTTAGGCCAAATTTAGACTAGTTTCACAAGGCTATAACCTTATAGATTTTAGGCCAAATTTAGACTAGTTTCACAAGGCTATAACCTTATAGATTTTAGGCCAAATTTAGACTAGTTTCACAAGGCTATAACCTTACAGATTTTGACTAGTTTCACAAGGCTATAACCTTATAGATTTTAGGCAAAATTTTGACTAGTTTCACAAGGCTATAACCTTATAGATTTTGACTAGTTTCACAAGGCTATAACCTTATAGATTTTAGGCAAAATTTTGACTAGTTTCACAAGGCTATAACCTTATAGATTTTGACTAGTTTCACAAGGCTATAACCTTATAGATTTTAGGCCAAATTTAGACTAGTTTCACAAGGCTATACCCTTATAGATTTTAGGCCAAATTTAGACTAGTTTCACAAGGCTATAACCTTACAGATTTTGACTAGTTTCACAAGGCTATAACCTTATAGATTTTAGGCCAAATTTAGACTAGTTTCACAAGGCTATAACCTTATAGATTTTGACTAGTTTCACAAGGCTATAACCTTATAGATTTTGACTAGTTTCACAAGGCTATAACCTTATAGATTTTGACTAGTTTCACAAGGCTATAACCTTATAGATTTTGACTAGTTTCACAAGGCTATAACCTTATAGATTTTAGGCCAAATTTAGACTAGTTTCACAAGGCTATAACCTTATAGATTTTGACTAGTTTCACAAGGCTATAACCTTATAGATTTTGACTAGTTTCACAAGGCTATAACCTTATAGATTTTGACTAGTTTCACAAGGCTATAACCTTATAGATTTTGACTAGTTTCACAAGGCTATAACCTTATAGATTTTAGGCCAAATTTAGACTAGTTTCACAAGGCTATAACCTTATAGATTTTAGGCCAAATTTAGACTAGTTTCACAAGGCTATAACCTTATAGATTTTAGGCCAAATTTAGACTAGTTTCACAAGGCTATAACCTTACAGATTTTGACTAGTTTCACAAGGCTATAACCTTATAGATTTTGACTAGTTTCACAAGGCTATAACCTTATAGATTTTGACTAGTTTCACAAGGCTATAACCTTATAGATTTTGACTAGTTTCACAAGGCTATAACCTTATAGATTTTAGGCCAAATTTAGACTAGTTTCACAAGGCTATAACCTTATAGATTTTAGGCCAAATTTAGACTAGTTTCACAAGGCTATAACCTTACAGATTTTGACTAGTTTCACAAGGCTATAACCTTATAGATTTTAGGCCAAATTTAGACTAGTTTCACAAGGCTATAACCTTATAGATTTTGACTAGTTTCACAAGGCTATAACCTTATAGATTTTGACTAGTTTCACAAGGCTATAACCTTATAGATTTTAGGCAAAATTTTGACTAGTTTCACAAGGCTATAACCTTATAGATTTTGACTAGTTTCACAAGGCTATAACCTTATAGATTTTAGGCCAAATTTAGACTAGTTTCACAAGGCTATAACCTTATAGATTTTAGGCCAAATTTAGACTAGTTTCACAAGGCTATAACCTTACAGATTTTGACTAGTTTCACAAGGCTATAACCTTATAGATTTTAGGCCAAATTTAGACTAGTTTCACAAGGCTATAACCTTATAGATTTTGACTAGTTTCACAAGGCTATAACCTTATAGATTTTGACTAGTTTCACAAGGCTATAACCTTATAGATTTTGACTAGTTTCACAAGGCTATAACCTTATAGATTTTGACTAGTTTCACAAGGCTATAACCTTATAGATTTTAGGCCAAATTTAGACTAGTTTCACAAGGCTATAACCTTATAGATTTTAGGCCAAATTTAGACTAGTTTCACAAGGCTATAACCTTATAGATTTTGACTAGTTTCACAAGGCTATAACCTTATAGATTTTGACTAGTTTCACAAGGCTATAACCTTATAGATTTTGACTAGTTTCACAAGGCTATAACCTTACAGATTTTGACTAGTTTCACAAGGCTATAACCTTATAGATTTTGACTAGTTTCACAAGGCTATAACCTTATAGATTTTGACTAGTTTCACAAGGCTATAACCTTATAGATTTTGACTAGTTTCACAAGGCTATCACCTTATAGATTTTAGGCCAAATTTAGACTAGTTTCACAAGGCTATAACCTTATAGATTTTAGGCCAAATTTAGACTAGTTTCACAAGGCTATAACCTTACAGATTTTGACTAGTTTCACAAGGCTATAACCTTATAGATTTTAGGCCAAATTTAGACTAGTTTCACAAGGCTATAACCTTATAGATTTTGACTAGTTTCACAAGGCTATAACCTTATAGATTTTGACTAGTTTCACAAGGCTATAACCTTATAGATTTTGACTAGTTTCACAAGGCTATAACCTTATAGATTTTAGGCCAAATTTAGACTAGTTTCACAAGGCTATAACCTTATAGATTTTAGGCAAATTCTTATAGATTTTAGGCCAAATTTAGACTAGTTTCACAAGGCTATAACCTTATAGATTTTAAGCCAAATTTAGACTAGATTCACAAGGCTATAACCTTACAGATTTTGACTAGTTTCACAAGGCTATAACCTTATAGATTTTAGGCCAAATTTAGACTAGTTTCACAAGGCTATAACCTTATAGATTTTAGGCCAAATTTAGACTAGTTTCACAAGGCTATAACCTTATAGATTTTAGGCAAAATTTTGACTAGTTTCACAAGGCTATAACCTTATAGATTTTAGGCCAAATTTTGACTAGTTTCACAAGGCTATAACCTTATAGATTTTAGGCCAAATTTAGACTAGTTTCACAAGGCTATAACCTTATAGATTTTAGGCCAAATTTAGACTAGTTTCACAAGGCTATAACCTTACAGATTTTGACTAGTTTCACAAGGCTATAACCTTATAGATTTTGACTAGTTTCACAAGGCTATAACCTTATAGATTTTAACAAATTGTGAGTGTTATTTTAAGTGTACAAGAATAAAGGCTGATTCTATTAAACTGTATTTGTCTCATTATTTGACTCGTCTACTTGGCCGCCATGTTTTCCCACAATGCAATAAATAAGGTGTGTGATAATTTTATAGGAGTTTCCTTGCGCAAAATGACTTGCTAAAAGCGACTTACCTACGCACCCAATTGCATTGTGGGAAAAAATGACTGGGGTCCCACCAGGATAAGGTGGGCCCTCAACATTTAAATTGGGGGAGGGGGGTAGTGTAGAGTTAAGGCAAGTAAAACACAAGTTACAAGGAGAGTTCTGTTCAATGTTTTATTAAAAAATTTGGCCAAAAAAAAAGCAGAGTTGTGCAAACACCTGTGCCTGTCGGTAGACCCCCCTCAGCCACCTGGAACTTGTGATGGTCCAAAGGCCCAAGTGCAATGGTTAATATGTTCTCTGTTCAGTGAAGTTCAATTAGATGTACTACTAGTGTCTACTTCAATGTTGTAATGTCTCTCAAAACATAAACGAGCTAGACGCAATTTTGCACTGTGTTTTAAACGCAAGCATTGAGCAGAAGGTAGTAGTTGCTTGCTTAAATGAACTGGTGCCCTCAAGGGCCTAAGATTTCACCGACTGTTGTCTTGCAACCAAGCTGCACTGGTGGTGCCAAGAGATGTCGACGCTTGTTCCAATGGGATCCTAACTCGACATATGATGACGACTTCTATCCAGATGATGATGTGCTGGTCGGAGAAACAAGTTCTGCAATGGCCACTAATTTCCCCCTTGCTTTTCATGGGGGCTGCAATTTAGACGTTCAGATGTAGTCAAGTGACTACAGGTGAACTTGTTTTTGGCCAACTTTGATTTAAAACAAAGTTGACAAGTGTGCTAAACACATGGCTTGTACCAAAAGCTTAGAGTAAAATGCTTGACGTGTAGATGCTAACATCGCAAATTTTTATAACAGTTCTAGTATGCTGAATAGTAACGTTTTTTCACTACTTGTTTGCCAATAAGTGAAAACAAAGATGACGTTGGATAAATATAACTTCTACCTTCCTAAAACAAGACCGTAACGATTAAATAATTTTATGGGTACTTCACTACATGTAAAAGTGTAGAGAATGCGCAACATCATGAGAATTATGGGTAATTCATCACACATGTGAAAGTGTAGAGAATACGCAACACCAGGGGAATTGTGGGTAGTTCATCACACATGTGAAAGTGAAGAGAATACGCAACACCAGGGGAAGTATGGGTAACTCATCACACATGTGAAAGTGAAGAAAATACGCAACACCAGGGGAAGTATGGGTAACTCATCACACATGTGAAAGTGAAGAGAACACGCAACACCAGGGGAAGTATGGGTAACTCATCACACATGTGAAAGTGTCAGAGAATACGCAACACCAGGGGAAGTATGGGTAACTCATCACAAAGGTGAAAGTGAAGAGAATACGCAACACCAGGGGAAGTATGGGTAACTCATCACAAAGGTGAAAGTGTAGAGAATACGCAACACCAGGGGAACTGTTGGTAATTCGTCACAAAGGTGAAAGTGTAGAGAATACGCAACACCAGGGGAACTGTGGGTAATTCGTCACAAAGGTGAAAGTGTAGAGAATACGCAACCCCAGGGGAAGTATGGGTAACTCGTCACAAAGGTGAAAGTGAAGAGAATACGCAACACCAGGGGAAGTATGGGTAACTCATCACACATGTGAAAGTGTCAGAGAATACGCAACACCAGGGGAAGTATGGGTAACTCATCACAAAGGTGAAAGTGAAGAGAATACGCAACACCAGGGGAAGTATGGGTAAATTCAAAACACAGGTGAAAGTGTAGAGAATACACCACCCCAAGGGAATTATGGGCAACTCACCACATGTGAAAATGTAGAGAATAAACCACACAAGGGGAATTATGGGTATTTCCAAACAACATTTGAAAGTGTAGAGAATATACATGTACGCCACACAGGTAAATTCAAAACACAGGTGAAAGTGTAGAGAATACGCAACTCCAGGGGAAGTATGGGTAACTCATCACACATGTGAAAGTGAAGATAATACGCAACACCAGGGGAAGTATGGGTAACTCATCACACATGTGAAAGTGTCAGAGAATACGCAACACCAGGGGAAGTATGGGTAACTCATCACACATGTGAAAGTGAAGAGAACACGCAACACCAAGGGAAGTATGGGTAACTCATCACACATGTGAAAGTGTCAGAGAATACGCAACACCAGGGGAAGTATGGGTAACTCATCACACATGTGAAAGTGTCAGAGAATCTGCAACACCAGGCGAAGTATGGGTAACTCATCACACATGTGAAAGTGTCAGAGAATACGCAACACCAGGGGAAGTATGGGTAACTCATCACACATGTGAAAGTGAAGAGAACACGCAACACCAAGGGAAGTATGGGTAACTCATCACACATGTGAAAGTGTCAGAGAATACGCAACACCAGGGGAAGTATGGGTAACTCATCACACATGTGAAAGTGTCAGAGAATCTGCAACACCAGGCGAAGTATGGGTAACTCATCACACATGTGAAAGTGTCAGAGAATACGCAACACCAGGGGAAGTATGGGTAACTCATCACACATGTGAAAGTGTAGAGAATACGCAACACCAGGGGAAGTATGGGTAACTCATCACACATGTGAAAGTGAAGAGAATACGCAACACCAGGGGAAGTATGGGTAACTCATCTCACATGTGAAAGTGAAGAGAATACGCAACACCAGGGGAAGTATCGGTAACTCATCACACATGTGAAAGTGAAGAGAATACGCAACACCAGGGGAAGTATGGGTTATTCATCACACACGGAAAGTGAAGAGAATATACATGTACGCCACACAGGTAAATTCAAAACACAGGTGAAAGTGTAGAGAATACGCAACTCCAGGGGAAGTATGGGTAACTCATCACACATGTGAAAGTGAAGAGAATACGCAACACCAGGGGAAGTATGGGTAACTCATCACACATGTGAAAGTGTCAGAGAATACGCAACACCAGGGGAAGTATGGGTAACTCATCACACATGTGAAAGTGAAGAGAACACGCAACACCAAGGGAAGTATGGGTAACTCATCACACATGTGAAAGTGTCAGAGAATACGCAACACCAGGGGAAGTATGGGTAACTCATCACACATGTGAAAGTGTCAGAGAATACGCAACACCAGGGGAAGTATGGGTAACTCATCACACATGTGAAAGTGAAGAGAACACGCAACACCAAGGGAAGTATGGGTAACTCATCACACATGTGAAAGTGTCAGAGAATACGCAACACCAGGGGAAGTATGGGTAACTCATCACACATGTGAAAGTGTCAGAGAATCTGCAATACCAGGCGAAGTATGGGTAACTCATCACACATGTGAAAGTGTCAGAGAATACGCAACACCAGGGGAAGTATGGGTAACTCATCACACATGTGAAAGTGTAGAGAATACGCAACACCAGGGGAAGTATGGGTAACTCATCACACATGTGAAAGTGAAGAGAATACGCAACACCAGGGGAAGTATGGGTAACTCATCTCACATGTGAAAGTGAAGAGAATACGCAACACCAGGGGAAGTATCGGTAACTCATCACACATGTGAAAGTGAAGAGAATACGCAACACCAAGGGAAGAATGGGTAACTCATCACACATGTGAAAGTGTAGAGAATACGCAACACCAGGGGAAGTATGGGTAACTCATCACAAAGGTAAAAGTGTAGAGAATACGCAACACCAGGGGAACTGTGGGTAATTCGTCACACATGTGTAAGTGCAGAGAATGCGCCACACCAGGGGAATTATAGCTACCTAACTACGCATGTGATACTGAGAGATATGCCAGGGGGTATGAATACCAGGGTGTATGGGTAAGTCATCGACCAAGAGGGAACCTTGGAGGGGGGGGGGCAAACTTTTCTGATAAAACTTTATAAACTTATCTGAATGATATCTTTGACCTCTCTTTCTTGCAATTTTTTGGCTGACCAATGTGTGACCCTTGACACAAAAGTGGAGATTGAGTACATCGGGAGAATTATAGTTAATTCATAACACATGTGAAAGTGTAGAGAATATGCAACACCAGGGAATTGTGGGTAACTCATCACGCGTGTGAAAGGGAAGAGAATATACGCCACACAGGTAAATTCAAAACACATGTGAAAGTGTAGAGAATACACAACACCAGGGGAAGTATGGATAATTCATCACACATGTGAAAATGTAGTGAATACACAACCCCAAGGGAATTATGGGTAACTCACCACATATGAAAATGTAGAGAATAAACTATACCAGGGAAAGTATGGGTAATTCAAAACACAGGTGAAAGTGTAGAGAATAAACCACACAAGGGGATCTATGGGTATTTCCAAACAACATTTGAAAGTGTAGAGAATATACGCCACACGGGTAAATTCAACACTAAGGTGAAAGTGTAGAGAATACGCAACTCCAGTGGAATAATGGGTTATTCGTCACACATGTGAAAGTGTCAGAGAATACGCAACACCAGGGGAAGTATGGGTAACTCATCACACATGTGAAAGTGAAGAGAATACGCAACACCAGGGGAAGTATGGGTAACTCATCACACATGTGAAAGTGTCAGAGAATACGCAACTCCAGGGGAATAATGGGTTATTCGTCACACATGTGAAAGTGTCAGAGAATACGCAACACCAGGGGAAGTATGGGTAATTCATCACACATGTGAAAGTGAAGAGAATACGCAACTCCAGGGGAATAATGGGTTATTCGTCACACATGTGAAATTGTCAGAGAATACGCAACACCAGGGGAAGTATGGGTAACTCATCACACATGTGAAAGTGTAGAGAATACGCAACACCAGGGGAAGTATGGGTAACTCATCACACATGTGAAAGTGTCAGAGAATATGCAACACCAGGGGAAGTATGGGTAACTCATCACACATGTGAAAGTGAAGAGAATACGCAACACCAGGGGAAGTATGGGTAACTCATCACACATGTGAAAGTGAAGAGAATACGCAACACCAGGGGAAGTATGGGTAACTCATCACACATGTGAAAGTGTCAGAGAATACGCAACACCAGGGGAAGTATGTGTAATTCATCACACATGTGAAAGTGAAGAGAATACGCAACACCAGGGGAAGTATGGGTTATTCATCACACACGGAAAGTGAAGAGAATACGCAACACCAGGGGAAGTATGGGTAACTCATCACACATGTGAAAGTGAAGAGAATACGCAACACCAGGGGAAGTATGGGTAATTCATCACACATGTGAAAGTGAAGAGAATACGCAACACCAGGGGAAGTATGGGTAACTCATCTCACATGTGAAAGTGAAGAGAATACGCAACACCAGGGGAAGTATCGGTAACTCATCACACATGTGAAAGTGAAGAGAATACGCAACACCAGGGGAAGTATGGGTAATTCATCACACATGTGAAAGTGTAGAGAATACGCAACACCAGGGGAAGTATGGGTAACTCATCACACATGTGAAAGTGTAGAGAATACGCAACACCAGGGGAAGTATGGGTAACTCATCAAACATGTGAAAGTGAAGAGAATACGCAACACCAGGGGAAGTATGGGTAACTCATCACACATGTGAAAGTGAAGAGAATACGCAACACCAGGGGAAGTATGGGTAACTCATCACACATGTGAAAGTGTCAGAGAATACGCAACACCAGGGGAAGTATGGGTAACTCATCACACATGTGAAAGTGAAGAGAATACGCAACACCAGGGGAAGTATGGGTAATTCATCACACATGTGAAAGTGTCAGAGAATACGCAACACCAGGGGAAGTATGGGTAACTCATCACACATGTGAAAGTGAAGAGAATACGCAACACCAGGGGATGTATGGGTAACTCATCACACATGTGAAAGTGAAGAGAATACGCAACACCAGGGGAAGTATGGGTAACTCATCTCACATGTGAAAGTGAAGAGAATACGCAACACCAGGGGTAGTATGGGTAACTCATCACACATGTGAAAGTGTCAGAGAATACGCAACACCATGGGAAGTATGGGTAACTCATCACACATGTGAAAGTGAAGAGAATACGCAACACCAGGGGAAGTATGGGTAATTCATCACACATGTGAAAGTGTCAGAGAATACGCAACACCAGGGGAAGTATGGGTAACTCATCACACATGTGAAAGTGAAGAGAATACGCAACACCAGGGGAAGTATGGGTAACTCATCACACATGTGAAAGTGAAGAGAATACGCAACACCAGGGGAAGTATGGGTAACTCATCACACATGTGAAAGTGTCAGAGAATACGCAACACCAGGGGAAGTATGGGTAACTCATCACACATGTGAAAGTGTAGAGAATATGCAACACCAGGGGAAGTATGGGTAACTCATCACACATGTGAAAGTGTCAGAGAATACGCAACACCAGGGGAAGTATGGGTAACTCATCACACATGTGAAAGTAAAGAGAATACGCAACACCAGGGGAAGTATGGGTATTACATCACACATGTGAAAGTGAAGAGAATACGCAACACCAGGGGAAGTATGGGTAACTCATCTCACATGTGAAAGTGAAGAGAATACGCAACACCAGGGGAAGTATGGGTAACTCATCACACATGTGAAAGTGTCAGAGAATACGCAACACCAGGGGAAGTATGGGTAACTCATCACACATGTGAAAGTGAAGAGAATACGCAACACCAGGGGAAGTATGGGTAACTCATCACACATGTGAAAGTGTCAGAGAATACGCAACACCAGGGGAAGTATGGGTAATTCATCACACATGTGAAAGTAAAGAGAATACGCAACACCAGGGGAAGTATGGGTATTACATCACACATGTGAAAGTGTCAGAGAATACGCAACACCAGGGGAAGTATGGGTAACTCATCACACATGTGAAAGTGTCAGAGAATACGCAACACCAGGGGAAGTATGGGTATTACATCACACATGTGAAAGTGTAGAGAATACGCAACACCAGGGGAAGTATGGGTAACTCATCACAAAGGTGAAAGTAAAGAGAATACGCAACACCAGGGGAAGTATCGGTACCGTAATTCAAAACACATGGGAAAGTGTAGAGAATAAATGCCACATGGGTACATTCAAAACACAGGTGAAAGTGAAAGAAAACACATGGGGAAGTAAGGGTACCGTAATTCAAAATACATGGGAAAGTGATGCAACACCAGGGGAAGTATGCGTACCGTATTCAAAATACATGGGAAAGTGTAGAGGATATACACCACACGGGTACATTCATCACACATGTAAAAGTGTAGAGAATACGCAACACCAGGGGAAGTATGGGTAACTCGTCACACATGTGAAAGGGAAGAGAATACGCAACACCAGGTGAAGTATGGGTATTTCATCACACATTTGAAAGTGAAGAGAATACGCCACACCAGGGGAAGGATCGGTACCAAAATTCAAAATACATGGGAAAGTGTAAAGAAAATTAAAAATGTGATCTCCTGCAGTAATTTGCTCTTGACCATGACCAGACCCTAAAAACCTTGACATAAACCTGACCTTAGACCTTTTTATAAACCAACCAATTCAAAACAACTACAAGTTATAGGAATCCAATGTCATCTTTGGTATCAAAAGGCAATAAAATTGGTGTTCTTACTAGATATTTTGGATGTGAAGTGGCATGACCAAGCAGAACGTGTTTCTCCAGCCCTCATACCATCAACTGAATAGAAGTCCTCATCATCCACCAAGTCCAGATTCCATTGGCTCAAACGAAGACATTTCAAGGCACCCTTGATGATCTCGAACGATCCCCAGTACAAACCTGTTTACTCAAAAACAAAAGAATGACGTGACCAACAAAAGGATAAATAATAAGGGGCCCTCATCCCGACGTCTTGAGAGATCTTGCCGACCAGAACGTTTTAGGGACCAACCACTACCTTCCAGCTCAGGCCCTAGTATGAATGCATGCTTCCAGAAATGCTCGCTCTAGCTCGTCAAATTTTGTAAGGCATTACACCAGTGAAGGAGAACACTAGTGGTGCATCAAATTGAATTTCACTGAACAGAGAACATACCTTCCATTGCACCCGGGCCCGCAGGACCAACACTTGTTCCAGGCAGCCGAGGGGGTCCACCAACAGGCACAGGTGTTTGCACAACTCTGCGAGTTTTTCAGAGGGTTTGGATGAGGCCCTAACATACATAAAAACCCTCATCAAAATGAGCTGCTCCTTCACAATGAGTCCAACAGATATTTGTGTGGTTTTACCTTGAACTCTGAAAAATATTCTCAATATCTTTCAGAGCTAAAGCCCTTATAAAAAATACACAAGGGAATTTTATCATTGTATTTGATAGAAATTTCCATATCTCTGCAAGATACTGATATTTCCATAACTTTGCTCAATCTCTGACATAAGTTAATAATTTCACTGGTAAGAAAAATTTATAATTTATGAAATACTTATTGAGATTTAACAAAACAAATTAGTTTTATCAGTCTTTTTTTATATAGAAAGTCCTTATCTCTGCAAGATACTGAGATTTCCATAATTTCGTTTTTATATTTGCCCAATTTCTGAAATAATGACTTTCCTTGCGAGAAAAATCATTATTTTAATTTAAACAGCTCTAATTTCATGGTCTCATTCTTTGGTAGGAGCAACTCAAACATTAAAACTAATTACATTAAAATAATTACACAAAGACATATGATTCAGAAAGGGCGACAATGGTTTTCTCTTCAATTCTTTGCGTATAAAATTTCTGCAAACAAATTGTTTCAATCGGAACAGTTTCAATCAGAGTGCTCCCTGACAGGTAAAACTGTTTCCCAAGTAGACAATCAGAATGCCCTGATTATCTGCAAGGGATTTTTTTTTTTTTTTTTTCTAAGAATTACAATTAACTTTGTAAGTATGGCTTTATTGGAATCTGAATCATACACCTTTGTGCTGAAAAGGGATGGATCTTGGGACTAAAGGGGGATTTTTTAGTGATTCACCACACAGGGAGAAGTGTAGGTAAATCTATATAAGTCAAAGTGGTTATTTTCACCATACAAGAGGTAGTATGGATAGTTCACCACACAGTTAAAGTGTGCTTAGTTAACAACACAACAAGAAGTGTCATTTACCACAGCGTAAAGAACAGGTTGATCACCACACAAAGGAAAGTGTGAGCAGTTAACCACACAAGATTGTTGACACACCCCTGAAATGTTTACTTACTAACTAGACTAAATTTTACTTTGACTCCTAAGAATGTATACTTTTCTAGACAATAAATTATTCAGGCACTTTGATAAAAAAGAGGACACTGCAATGCACAGCAAGACTTTGAAGTATGGGTCAATCATCACACAAAAGAGGTATGAATGATTTGCTACACAAAGGAATGTTTAGATGATTCAAAGGAAGTATGAGTGTGAACATTTTATTACACTCAAGGGATGGGTAGATCCCCATTCAGAAGGGTATCAAGAATATACAACACAAGTGGAAGTGTTGGTATCTTACTGTGAGGGAATTATGGGAAAAGTGTTGATAACTCACCATAGAAGGGAAGCATTGATGTTTAATCACACATGTGAAAGTGTTGATAACTCATCATAAAAGGAAAGCAATCATGTTTATCACACATGTGAAAGTGTTGATAACTCATCATAAAAGGAAAGCATTGGTAATTTATCACACATGTGAAAGTGTTGATAACTCATCATAAAAGGAAAGCGTTGATAATTTATCACACATGTGAAAGTGTTGATAACTCATCATAAAAAGAAAGCATTGATAATTTATCACACATGTGAAAGTGTTGATAACTCATCATAAAAGGAAAGCATTGATAATTTATCACACATGTGAAAGTGTTGATAACTCATCATAAAAGGAAAGCATTGATAATTTATCACACATGTGAAAGTGTTGATAACTCATAATAAAAGGAAAGCATTGATACTTTATCACACATGTGAAAGTGTTGATAACTCATCATAAAAGGAAAGCATTGATAATTTATCACACATGTGAAAGTGTTGATAACTCATCATAAGAGGAAAGCATTGATAATTTATAACACATGTGAAAGTGTTGATAACTTAACACAAAGGGAAGCATTGGTGATTCATAACATAAGAGTAATGTGACTACAACTTTTAACTAAATACACCTTAGATGAAATGTCAAATTTTCTTTGACACCTAACAAACCTGTATTCAGACATGCGACTCTGTATTTTTTGGCAAAAAAAAGAAGAAGCAAAAAGTGGGTATTTCCAGAAACAGGTACAGCAAGATTTTTTACTGTTTTTTTTTTTTATTTTTTTTTACACCAAATGAAACTATTTAGACACTAAAGCGTCACCTATTTCAGACATGCAACTCTGTATTTTTACAACAAAATTTGTATTTCCAGAAACAGGCACAGCAGGTTTTTATACTGTGCTTTTTAGTTTTCAATGGCTGCGAAAACCAAAACCCTCAAAAGTCAGCCGATCAGCTGAGAAGTTGCATGGCTGCTAATTGCTGATATATGAGATGGGCGAAAACCTCCCTAGGGAGGGAAAATTCCCATACCGGCTCCACTATATGGCAACCAAGTTTGTCAACTCCATACATCAGCACACCTAAATTGGATGGCCTAAATGAATGAGCTAGAATAGCGACAACAAAATATATATAACTAAGCCTTGTACGTTCCAAATTGGAACTTTGATTTGGATGATTCACCACACAAGGAAAGTATGAATGATTCACCATGGCTAAATATAGGTAGATCACCACACAAGGAAAGTATGAATGATTCACCATGGTTAAATATAGGTAGATCACCACACAAGGAAAGTATGACTGATTCACAATGGGTAAATATAGGTAGATCACCACACAGGGAAAGTATGAACGATTCACCATGGCTAAATACAGGTAGATCACCACACAAGGAAAGTATGAATGATTCACAATGGGTAAATATAGGTAGATCACCACACAGGGAAAGTATGAATGATTCACCATGGCTAAATACAGATAGATCACCACACAAGGAAAGTATGACTGATTCACAATGGGTAAATATAGGTAGATCACCACACAGGGAAAGTATGAATGATTCACCATGGCTAAATACAGGTAGATCACCACACAAGGAAAGTATGAATAATTCACCATGGGTAGATCACCACACAAGGAAAGTATGAATAATCCACCATGATTAAATATAGGTAGATCACCACACAAGGAAAGTATGAATGATTCACTATACAAGGAAAATATAGGTAGATCACCACACAAGGAAAGTATAAGTGATTTACGACACTCGGGGTGTGCACATTTCAATCTTGCAGACAATGATGCTCTTTGAAGAAAAGCCCTCATTATCTTGTTAAATATACATTTAAGCTTTTAGATCCATCCCAGATACGAGTAGTTACAAATACAAAGCTACAAACAAATCAAAATATACAATACATCTCCACTGGTGACGGACTGTAACTTGAATGAGATCCGACACTCTATGTCTGGATTAGTTGATCTGTAGAGGATGAAAGAAAAGAAAATGAAAACAAATAAATGTTTATGTCGAGACAACTATCAATTAAACCATGCAAGATGCATCTGACCAAATTTTTGTCGAGCAACGTTCTCCCCTAAAAATGGTTTGCTGGACAGACACCTGAGGACAGGCCTGGAGTTACACACAGTCCATGCAGGCCATGGCCTCCATTGCCCCTGGTCTTGGCCTTGGTGCCCCTTCAAAAGTTTCCCATCAGACTTTAATATTTTCCAAATGAAGTGCATTTTTAAAAAGCTTATAGCCCAGAACAAGCTTACAACAGGTCTTGCTGAACAGTTATTAAAAAGTTAAGAACAAACCTATCAATGTACGAGACTTCATTAACTTGGAAGAACAAAGCGATTCTAATTGAAAAAGTTCAAATAAACACGCTACACAAGCAACAGGTGAACATCTCAACAAATCAATTAGTCAATTTGTTTCCTCTTGAAACAATCAACAATGGTTTGTACCACGACAGGAATTTCGTGCATGCCTATAATTAGTTCAAAGTGTGGCACGATTTTGCTAACTAGAACAAGAAATCAAGCGGTGAGTCTGGAGAGTTTCTGTTTTCTGAAAACTGGCTAACAGGCTTGGGTTCCCACTTATTCTGCACCTAAAACTTTCACAATTCAGAAGGTTTAGAGAACCACAGCATGACCAGAAATACAAAGCTCCCGGGTTGGACAAAATGTGAACAATTTCTTTCATCCTTTGATGACTTGTTAACTTCTATTTAGGAAATTTGGCCTCAAAGTGGCTTTCAGAAAATCCTGAAAATAAAGAAAAGTCCTGAGAAATCACACGCTTGTCATCAGTAAAATATCATCTGAGTTCTTCATACCTTTGATTGTATTAGATCCATGGAGTCTACTCCTCAGGGTGTAGTTTTGGTCTCTGTCTACGAGTAGAGATGACTCTCCAGAAGCCTTGAGCAAGACGGTTGGTCAACTCTTGGGCGGAGTAGGGGTGTCTCTGGAGAAGGATGGAGCAAGATGGTTGGATGACTCTTGAGGGTTTGCTTCTCCAAGAGGTTCTTCCAGTGGATTGAGTTTCTGTGGGTGTCTCTTCATCATCACAGGTTTACATTTGTCATGGCCATGCAAGGATCCTGTTTGGACAGAAAAATGAGAACATTTAATACATGCAGGGTTACAGTATATCTTTGCCATACAGTCATAGTTGTAAGCATTCTTAGGCAGTTTGTGGAAAAGTTTTGATCAAAGTTTGTATTGGAAGTGATCAAAGAGGCATTAGGCAAAACGAAGCAGGTACAATGATAATTTGGCCTGTAACCTGAATCGAGTAAGCATATTTGTTGTGTTTAGTGAACTTTACGCTTAAGCTGTCCTATAAAACTGGGACCAGCTGATCAGCAGAAAAATTGAGCGCCTGTATTTGTTATAAACTTAAAAATCCTATGTTGTCTTTAAATGTAGCCTAAATCTGGTTCTCCCCAAGTTAATTTCAAACTTTGGGGCAAACTGGACCGATGTATTTAAGTTTGACCTTGGCGGGCTAAATTGAAATGAGGTCTGTTTTTTTACGTTGTGTTTGAACTGTTATCCTAAAAGTCCCACTGTCCTTCAAGCCCTAATCTGGGGCAATCGCAACCCCCCCCCCCCCCCCACCAAAAAAAAGAAATAAAAATTTAACCCCAAAACAGCAATTTGTGAATATCAGGAAGCAATTTGCGCATTATCCCCTGTACTAGCTTTTGCATGGGGAGAATCTCGATACATCATCTAAAACAAGGTAGTGTTCATACTTTACGGAGGCAAAGAAGGTGGTTGTCGCCCCCATGCCCCCCTGGTCAATGCCTTAAGGCTCCTGAAATGCTCTGATAGAAATTTATAATTTCCTCATAGGGTGACCTTTGCCAAGGAGAAAATGCCTTAGTGTCCTTGTCCTTTCAAAAACGAAGCATAGGCCTACAGGCCTGAGTGTTTAAAAAAGGGTTCATCATACCTTTGATTGTATTAGATCCATGGAGTCTACTCCTCATGGTGTAGTTTGGTCTCTGTCTATGAGTAGAGATGACTCTCCAGAAGAATGGAACAAGACAGTTGGTCAACTCTTGGGCGGAGTAGGGGTGTCTATGGAGAAAGCTAGAGCAAGACGGTTGGTTGACTCCTGAGGGTTTGATTCTCCAAGGGGTTCACCTGCAGAGGATGACCCAGTGGTTTGAGTTGATCAGGGTGCCTCTAAGCTTCATCTCAGGATTCTGTTTTGCCATACATGTGCACGGATCCTGTTTGGACAGAAAATTAATAGAACAGTAAATACATGCATGGTTAGGCCCGGTTCATAATTCCTGTGAAAGTGATTGCGAATGCGAAGGGAAATTTTACATCACATGGCTGTTTTCGCAACAAATGTTTCGCGGAGTTGAGCACAAGTCAACAGGTGTGAATTATTCCATGCGAATTTGTGACTTCAAAATTCTTATCGCATTCTCATTTGCATCCAGTTGTAAGCATACATCTCCGTTTGTTGGAAAGTTTTGATCATAATTTGTATTGACAATGATCAAGGGGCATGCTGTGGTTAGGCAGTTTAAGAGCACTGGGCATAATTTCATGGCTATGTACCACCAGCAAAATTAATGACTTTGTAATACAAGAAGCCTTTTAGATAACAACACATTAGAATTGATCCAACCAAAGTGTTTTATGCAAGAAGTAATAATACCTTGTCTTGTCTGGCAATGCAGTCATTTCAATGGCTTGAGATCTCGGGTGTTTCAGTCCCTCTTGCTCTAGAGTTGACAGTTTCCCTGGAGGTTGACATTGTAAATTCAGATGTGACCGTCTGTTGAAAATATCAATCAATAATTGTACAGTTATTTTTTAAAGCAATTAAGTGATTGATTGTGCATTAAATTAACTAATCCCTTAATGACAAGTTAAAATTCCAATGATATTCAGAAGATATTGACAAAATCATGAGACCGCCATCATGGGGCGAGAAAGCTGAGAAGAGGGTCTAGCAATTAGAGGAGGTAGAATAGTCAAGGATAGAAGGCAGATTTATATGAGAAGAGGGTCTAGCAATTACAAGAGGCAGAATAGTCAAGGATAGAAGGCAGATTCATATGAGAAGAGGGTCTAACAATTAGAGGAGGTAGAATAGTCAAGGATAGAAGGCAAATTCATATGAGAAGAGGGTCTAGCAATTAGAGGAGGTAGAATAGTCAAGGATAGAAGGCAAACTCATATGAGAAGAGGGTCTAGCAATTAGAGGTGGAATAGTCAAGGATATACACGGTGTCTCAAAAAAAAGGTAATCCCACTTTAAAACTGCATTTTTGCACCACATTTTCAAGACAATGGTGCTCGCTGATGCGTGACCCTTGAATGTAACCAAATGTATCATTGGAAAGCACAAGGTTTCAGCTTTAAGATGATGCCATGCTTTCTGCTGGTAAAAATATAGTCTGGCCATAAAAATCTTTTAAAGTAGGATTACCTTTTTTTGGAGACACCCTGTAGAAGGCAAATTCATATGAGAAGAGGGTCTAGCAATTAGAGGAGGTAGAATAGTCAAGGATACAACGCAGATTCATATGAGAAGAGGGTCTTGCAATTAGATGAGGTAGAATAGTCAAGGATAGAAGGCAAATTCATATGAGAAGAGGGTCTAGCAATTAGAGGAGGTACAATAGTCAAGGATAGAAAACAGATTCATATGAGAAGAGGGTCTAGCAATTAAAGGAGGTAGAATAGTCAAGGATAGAAGGCAGATTCACATGAGAAGAGGGTCTAGCAATTAGAGGAGGTAGAAAAGTCAAGGATAGAAGGCAAATTCATATGGGAAGAGGGTCTTGCAATTAAAGGTGGAATAGTCAAGGATATAGAAGGCAGATTCATATGAGAAGAGGGTCTAGCAATTAAAGGAGGTAGAATGGTCAAGGCAAGGAGAGAAGGTAAATCCATATGAGAAGAGGGTCTAGCAATTAGAGGAGGTAGAACATTCAAGGATAGAAGGTAAATTCATAGCTTTTGAAACCACAGGAGAGCCGGAGCCAGCATCTCATTCGCAGTTGCTAGAACCAACTAGTGGTGGAACATTTGCAGCAAAACCAAAGTACTGTAAGAATGATGCACTTTTAAATAAAAGCACAACAGATGAAAAAAACACAGTAGAGCATGATAACTCAGATTTACACGAACAAAAGGGAAAAGAAAGAAATGCTACTACAGGAGGATGAGTTTTACTTTACACTCGTCATGACCTACAGCAATGAAATGTGACGAGATTAAAAACTTGGGCAAGGAAAGTGCATTACGGTTTCAAGGGAAGTTATCGAAGTCCAAGCAACACCGATGCAAACAACAGAGAGTTGCTGAACTAGTTGAGGAAAATCTTTTCTTCCGTTAATATCTCGCAACTTCCACGACCAATTGAGTTCAAACTTTCACAGGTTTGTTTTTTATGCATACTGCATGTTGAGAAACACCAAGTGAGAAGACTGGTCTTTGATAATTACCAACTGTGTCCAGTGTCTTTAAACTGAAAAAAAAAAAAAAAAAAACTAAAACATTATAGAATGAAAGATTACTTTGGCAGCTTAGAGGATGACAACTGCCCGATAAGGCAGTTGGAGACAATGTACCCATAAAAGAAGCCAAATAACAAGCAAAAGCCTCAAATGATGAAATCAAGAGTAAAGAAGGCAATTATGAAGAAACATGCCATGTATCAGCGACACAGGAGGACGAAGAGTCAGACAAACAGTGAGAAACACTAAAGCTGAACTTCGGAAGAGAATCTGATGAAAGAATTCCAGGGTAACCGAAGGCATACTATGGCTATGTTAGGAGAAAGCAAAAAGTAGAATTTTCCAATTTGATAGAGGTCTACCCGAATACGATCAAGAAGCAGGTAAAGTTCTGAGCAATTTTTTCTAGTCAGTCTTTACAAATGAGCCTGATGGTAAAGTTCCTTAAATGGAAGGGTGAGTTGATAAGGATAGTTCACTAGAAGATATTGAATTCACAATGGAAGATACAAGGAAAATTGCATACTCTGAAACCAGACAAATGCACATGGCCAGAGATACACCCTTCGGTGTTAGTCAGGAGTTGACAGTACCATTATTCACCATCTTCAGAAAATCTATGGACTCCAGAGAGCTGCCCAAAGAATGGAAGACTGCATGATGGGTCAGGCCTGTGATGGGTGACTCAAAAATTCAAGAAAGGTGCAAGGATGCCACACTTTAATCAACAGAGGAAAAAGATTTAGAAGTCTACCTAAACACCAGACTTCAAACCAGGTACATAATGCAGCAAAGCAGCAGTGAAGGGAATTAATTGTTTCAGGGTGATGAAGCAATCACATAGATACGGACAGCTTCCAGATTCTATACAAAACATACATTAGACCGCATTTGGAATACTGTGTCCAATCATGGTGCCCATGGCTGGAAAAAGATAAGCTTATTTTGGGAAAAAGTTCAAAAAGGAGGGCCACCAAGGTGTCCCAGCCCTAAGGGAGCTACCATATGAAGAAAAAACTGCAAGCTCTACATCCCTTGAGAAAAGAAGAGAAAGAGAGGACCTTATAGAGACCTTAAAAAAGGCAAGGCATTTTCGCCTTAGTAAAGGGCACCATATGAGGAAATTGTAAATTTCTAAAACAGTTGGTCGCATTTCAAGACAAGGGCACCAAAGAGACAATTCGACTTCATTGCTTCCGTGAAGTGTCACTGTCACTGTCGTCAGGCATGTATGATGTCTGGTTGTGAGTTTACCGGCCCAAACTTAAGCTTATATTGTAAACTTAAAGTCATGCAATGCAGTCTTCATACAAAGGCCAAAAGTTAGCCCACCTTGTTGAGCTGTTAATGGCTCCGCTTTTAACATCGGTCTCATCACTGTCATCATTCATGGTGACAGTGATGAGACCGATGTTAAAAGCGGAGCCATTAACAGCTCAACAGGGTGGGCTAGGCAAAAGTGTACACTTGTCACCCAAGAACACAATATTCTGAACCAACCAAGCAGTCTTGGACTGAAGTTTCGGCTTCCTCCATCAGGTCTTGTATCATCAGTAAACTAGTAATTTGGTTCTAAATTTGTTTTCAAGTGTGTCAATGTAACGGAACATGCAACGGAGGAATCCAATAATTCCAAGCAATAACACACACAATACAATTAAACAAACGGTAAATTTGACACATTCTTAAGTTCTATCTCCCAAAATATTCAGTCACCTAGCTGCTATAACTTCATAACTTACCATATGACGGAGAAAAAACGACAGTTGAGGTCGTCAAACTTCAATTTCCTTGACATCAATCTGAGGTGGTTGAAATTAATGTCTTAAAACATCTCGGCCATCTTTTGAGTTAAGCGCGGGTGTCATGCGCACTATCAGCAACCCGTCTCTTTCACGGGTGCGCCCTCTTTGCCCTGATTTCCAAGATAAACTTTATTTCAAGAAGTTCTCACAAATATCATTCATTATTTCACTGATTGATTTGCAACGAACAAACAGTAGATTACCAATAGTGCCCGATTCTCATATCAATGTTTTTACAATGGTTTACCTCGACCGTTAGAGTGTTTTTGTATTATTAAATAAAAATGTTGGCAGAAAAACAAAACCTAGAACGAACTTCGAAGCTATCTTTAAATCAATATCCCATTTTCAATGTTAACATCAGAAAACTTAGACAAAAAATACTCTTCACATTTCCTACCTGCTTTGCACCAACCTCTCAATTCCTGGCATCTTGCGGAATATACAGATAATGTCATAATGTCTAACCCCCCCCCCAAAAAAAAAAAAACCCTCTAAAAACACAAACAAGTGTGCGATTTTTGCTCGAGGACAAATTTATCAAAAAGGGGGTTTAAATGGATATGTATTTGGGGTTGGGGTATATAAGGACAATGTGACACACTGAAACTTTTATTTATTTGTTTGTCTATTTATTTATCTATTTTTAATTATTTTATTTAATATATTATTTGACCCCTCTTCCCTGATAAATCAAATAACAATAAGTAGATGATAACACTCAAATAAAACAATAAATAAACAAACGCCGACAGTAATAAACAAATGACGACAACTGTTTTCCATAAAGAAAAAAAACCATTTTATTATAAATTTCAAAATCATCTTTTCATCTTGTGATGTACATGTATTGTAAAAAGATTATAATATGAAGGCTGAACGAAGAATACAAAGCATGATAAACATAGTTATACAGCGAGTATTTAGTTAGGGGGGGGGGGTGATTTGCCTAAAACACAAAGACAATTTCTTTTGCTGAATAATAAATCTTTTTTTTCTCCCTTGGTCTGGTAAATTTCTGTTCGTTTTGCATGTTGCCTGTGCCAAAATGACTTTCCCACTGTTTTGTCTAAATATGGTAGGGTAGCCCCCCCCCCCCCCCATGACCATGAAATGTCCTGTCTATAGACAATTATATTCATATTAAGTGCAGCATTCTTAAATTTTAGCACATATTAACAATGCAGAAATCAAGTAATTTAAAAAAAAAAGGGAAAAATAACAGGAATACACTAATAAAGTAAGAAAGTTACATCATCATACATGTAATGTGCATCAGAAAAAAATTGACACTTATCGACAAGAATTAATTTGTTAAAGGGCTAAACTCCCACTGCACAACCAAAATTTAACATTCAAGCATTATGTTTGTCAACAGTGATTACACTATTTAGATCTTTCATACTAGATTCTTTGATGGAAATAGAATAAGCTGTGGCAAACTGCTTACCAACCAAAAGAACCTAAGGTATAAATGCACAAAATAGTTAATGGCCTGATGTTTCGACCCTAGCAGAGTCTTTCTCAAAAAAAAATTGTGATGGAATTGGTGCAAATGTGACATCAGAATTCAGGTTTTACATTCAAATGAAAGACCAGATCAACCAAAGACCTTCAAAAAAAATTATAGGAGCTGCCAATTGTGACACCTTTCTTTACAAATTGTTTAACAAAATTACCATTAAGTCAGTAATCAGTTTCTACTACTAAAAAATGTGTTTCTTCATTGCAATGAAATTTGGCCAAAAGCTTGCAATAAAATTATCGAAGGATGCTTGAGTACTAGGTGTGTGCCATACTGCCTTTACAATATGCCATGTAAAATTTGTAATTTACATTGATTGAATCAGCTAAAAATACACATTACAATCCCCTTATTAAATATATTTTAAAAATATTATTTAATTTAAAACAATGCAAAAATGGCCTAGCACATAAAAAATCACCTGAATTTCATTATTTACTGTACACCTACGTACAATCTTCTTGTTCCACAATTGACTTACCATGTAATGTGTCATGAGCGAAAACCTTATGGCTGCATAGTATTGAGTTGGGAGTAATAAAGGAGTATACCTTTGAATTTCAGACCGTTTGATTACTTCAATCTAACAAAAATGTTAATATATACAACAAAACTAATCTGATAAAACTACATTTCAAAAGGAGGTCACCTTTTTTTAAAATATCGTCGAAAATTCTGAGTAATTAGGAAGACTAATCTGTAATCGGAATACACCATCTGATAAATGTTAATAACAGTACCGCTTCTAAGATTCACATTTTGGTGGATAAGAACTTACATATATTTTTCTATAACCACATTACTTCAAAGTGAGATAATTTTCAATATGCTTTATACTATCAAAATCTGCTGTACTTCTAATGCAGTCAGTTTTTATTGCTATTAAGTGATAACCAAACATATACCTTTAACTAAGATTATTGCACGTAGGGGATTCGCCCACCGTTCCAGTGACATAAAACATGGCTATTCACCCTCCTTCAAGTCACACCACCTGTACAGGGTCACTAAATGTTTCTTAATCACGGAATTACATGATCCTTGACCATCTCTGTAGAATTTGGCCTTCACTACGGGGAGTAACTGCCTAAATCTCTCTCTAACCGTTTCAGCTTCAGCGGACCCGCCGTCTTGAGGTAGTAGTTCCTTGAGACTATTGCAGCAACATAAGATCCTGCAGCATTCTACGCACTGAATCTCGTACTCTGTGGTGTTTAAGAATGGAGACGTTGCAGGCCATGTTTGAAGACTATCCTCCAGTCTGGTTGCCAGATCAGTGAGTCCGACGACTGCCGATTCTTGTAGCTGCTGCATTACATCGGCAGATAACTGAAGTTTAGAAACAGATCCAATATCGATAGATTCATCTCCCTTCAGAATTCCTCTCAATTCCATCTCATGAACTCCCAGACTCTGTGTCTGAACAGAAGAAGGAAAACTGGAGATCTCTTTTCCTTCATGTTTACTTTTATCAGCCATCTCCGTGCTCGACTCAAACAAATTATTAGGTGCTAAAAGTTTGTTAGCGACAGCTGTTGCCAAATCATGAATCTGCTTACTGATGATGTTGCCGAGAACGACGCCTTCAAAGTTAGCATTGGATTCACCCTGATCAAAGAGTCGTTCATCCTGGATAAAGAGAAGGGTTTAAATATCATGAAATATATCGTTTGCAATAATTGAAGAGGGACAGTACAACAAAGTCCATATGACAATATACCCCTCACATGGGCCGCCTATGATTTGGAGGCTCAACTACTTTCATGTTTGAATGACTTGGATGGTAGCCATTTTACCTGTAGCTGATCATCTTCAGTGCTATCTGCATCTGGTGTACTGACTCCCCATGCAATCAGACTCTGAAGACACTCTCCTGGTAGTCTTTCTAAGAACTTAACTAAGTAGAGCTTCACTCCAAGATGTAGACCGAAAGACGACTGTGTATCCATGCTGTCTAGATCTGAGAGAGTAGACAAATAAAAGATTTCATAATTTCACCACCACCCATAGTTAGTGGTTATTTCATCTACAAGTGATAACGGTAATGACCCACTTTTTTTAGCAGGGTTTAAAAGAACAGATCTACTCTTATAAATGTATGTCAAACATTTTTGTAATCAGGTGAAGTTTGCTGTACCACTGGTTCTTTTGAGAACCAACACTACTCAAAAGAGATTTACACATAGTGCTACCGCAAACCTCTCCTGATTAATAATAAGAATAATATATAATATCGAAGTCTTATATAGCACATGTATCTACCAAACAAGGTACTCAAGGCGCTGAGTATATACAAACTTTCAGAATATGATAGGTAATTGCAGTAATGAATTTTGAGACCCAATTATTTAGCACCTTATAAGGGTTTACAAGGTACTACGGTGCATACGTCAGCCACAGCCAGGAACACCGGGGCGAACCCCTTCTCTTTTCGAAAAGTGCACTGGGTTCTTTTACATGCATTACACAACACATGGGACCAACGGCTTTACGTCCCATCCGAAGGACAAAGCAATGGTTAAGTGTCTTGCTTAAGTACACAAGTGTCACGGCTGGGGATTCGAACCCACACTCTGCTGATCAGAAACACCAGAGTTTGAATTCGGTGCTCTTAACCGCTCGGCCACGACAACAAAAATAAAGAGGTTTTTATGAAATTTTAGTGCTTACCCACCACGCAATATTTCAAGTCCCACTAAATATATTAGTTTAAGCATTTACCATTGCAGTCATTGGTGGCAGCAGCCACCTTCTTGATGCAAGACATGGCCCCTTGCTGGATGTCCACATCATCATCCTGTAACAGTCTGATTACAATCCCCCACAGTATGAATGGAATAGTCCCTGAAAACAAAATAAATATCCATAAGAATCATAATCATTTGCTACAAACAAGGTGCTTAGCAGGGATGAGATTTGACATATGTGAAAGTTTCTGAAAAATGTCTTTCTGGACCAGTCTCACATTATTCTAGATCGTTGACCTCCAAATGTTACACTCTAGGAGGTTTACATGCTGTGCATCACCAGAAATACAAAACTACAACATGAAACACTTGAATAATTTTTTGGATAAGTACAGTTCAAGTTTGCATTTTGTTTTTAACATACCGAGACATGAAGAGGGGTCAATCAGCATAATGGTTGCCAAAGCCTCTACAGCCTTCACTATTGTGAGACGTGATTGGCTGGTTTGATCAGCCCCACTGTTTTCATCAAGGAGTACAGACCAATCGGAGAGAAGCTTACACTCCAATTCCCTATCCTGAAAAGAGAAAAGAGGATAACAAATAATACTTTTTATCACCGCATGGCCTGTTACATCCATTCAGACCTTTATCACGATGTAGCCAGCTAATTGTACTCCCAATTTCAACCGATGTCACCAAATCGAGGCTGGAAGGAAACAACTAGTCAGGTCCTTTTTTTGGCATATGTCAGTCATGATTGGTGTGAGTGACAGTGGACACAACCAAGATTGTGGCAACAAGATAAAGATGTACTCAAACAACTGATCTGATTACTACAGCAAATTACTACAAAAAACATGTAGAGGTTTTTATGAATTTTAGTACTTACCTTTCCTTTGCAGCATGCTGAATAGAGGCTGGGTACTAGACTACTGGTAAACTGTACAATAGAACAAACCAACTCCTCTCTGCAATTGGAAAGAACAGCAACAGATTTTTTTTAATAGGTAGCTAGCCTTAGTCACCATTGACTGTGTGCTTGTTTAATGGTTCAGTCACAGAATAATGACCAGTCAATGAAGAATAGACCAGTAGTCACAGAGGTAGCCGACCTAAAAATTTGCCCAAATTTGGTTATATGCACAAAACCACTCATCTCATGACTGTGATTCACATCGTTATTCCTTAACAGAGAAAGATGTTTACAAATCATAGAACATCACAATAAGGTGAGTCCAGAGAAACACGCTTCAAGCATGGAAGAAAATCTTTAATAAACCAAATAAAACAACCTCAAATACAAAAAGAGAAAATATCAAGAGGAAATTGACAAAGACTGGTGAGGGAAGGAATTTGGTCACTTAGCTTTTATGAATGAGGGTAAATGTTTCCATGGAAACACTTGACCAGACATACCTATGTTTTGGTTGACTAGCTTCAGCAACTGCGGTCTGAAAGCACTCCACACATGTAATCATCTTTCCCTCCGTTGGTTGCCAAGGAAATGGATGAAACAAAGACAGCTGAGCTAGAAGTCTGTAAACCTGTTGAATTATAATGTGAAAGAACCAGTCAGTATCAAAATATCACTTTGAATTTAGCTGGTCATACAGTGATATAAAGTAATATTTTCAGGGAAGCTTTCTACTATCTTATATTCAAACCGTGTAAGTTTAATGTAAATCTATCTGTGGACATTTTGTTTTGTGTTACAAAAAGTACCCAAATCCTTTAAACGGGAAGGTATAAATCCACACCTGTTGTTAAAAACTTAAAAATTAAACAGCATCTGTACAATAACCTGGAGGAGCTACTTACTCTTTGGAGACATTGCTCATGTTTTTCCTCATTCACCATGGCAACCAGTTTAAGAAACAGTGGACGGGATGACATCAAATCAGTCCAAGGTTGATGTGTTTCTTCCGCGCAGCTACTCTGACCCCTTTGAATCAGGTCAGTTAAGGTCAGAAGCCTGACCTCATAAATCGGCGACGACAGAAGGGCTGTGAGAACATCCGTCAATTTCACTGTAAGTGATGATTCCTCATCAGTAAGTCTCACTCTCGGCGAAGTAGGTTCCTTGGAAAGATCCTCCTTTGTAAGCCTCATCATGTCTGTTCTATCCTCTCCTTTTGTCTCAACTGAGTGTGTCTTCAGTTCACCATCTTGAAGATGCACCCATCTTAAACAATAAGAAGCACATGTGGTCTGTAAGCTGACAAAGCCTGGCTCCAGGAAAGGAACCCCTCTTTTTGAACTTCCATTTTTGATTTCCGCGACAGCGATGGCCATAATATCTTGTTTCAGGTTTTTTTTGAGACGGCCAGGATCTGACCATGACGATGTCTTGAATATGAACTCGTCCAAGATTGTCAGATAAGCAGCCTGAGTCACACAGCATTTATTCTCCCTGGATAAAAAAAATATATATAATACTGATCATCAAACAACATGTTTGAAAGAGAAATCACATTAAGTGAAACAAAACATCAACTGTTGTAATAAAACTGCACTTTACACAGCACGGTGAGGCAATTTAAAGAGGGCAAATTCAGTTTTGTGATACACTTATTTTTCAATAGATAGAGTCCTCATAAAGATGGGGGAAACAAAACGACATCATGCGGACAGCACCAGTAATCATTCTGATGATTCAACAATGAACTTATAAACACCTAGTCTCCCACTTTTGATCAAGTACAAAATGTGTAAAGATTTAGTTTGTTCAAAGGCGACAACAGTATTCATCACAGGGAATGTCCTCATCACAGAAGTTGGTGAAAATATTATTAAAGAGAAGACTTACGATGAGGCAAGCCAGCTGTAATCATCAACCATAAGGGATAAGACTGCTCTCAAGGGTGAATAAGTTTCTTGACTGGTAGTTGCTTGTAGAATACACTCCAAAAGATCTCTCATCTGTTAATAATTAAAGAGAAAATAAAATTTACCCAGTCAGTTTCCCTTGTGGTTTATTACATAAGGTTTGAAATAAAAAGTCAAAATCCCCTTAAGGTGATGCCTCTGCTGCCGCTTCCCCTGTTGTGTCGTAACGTGGGTGTGATCCACGGTTACACAGCAGTCAACAATGTATGGCTTCTGACTGGCGCCCCAAACAAAGATATTGACAGAAAAGGGAGACCGCCAACCAAGGTGTTATAGGGAATACAGATGATGTCAATTTAATTGATCAACTTAAAGGAACACGTTGACTTGGATCGGTCGATTTGGTCTTTGAAAAGCGTTTGTAACCGTTTGTTATAAAATGCATATGGTTAGAAAGATGTTGTAAAAGTAGAATACAATGATCCACACAAACATGCCTCGAAATTGCACAGTTTTCCTTCTACCTCGTCGACTAACACGGTCGGTTTGACTCCCATAAATTGCCGACCATGTTAGTTTGCAAAGTAAAAGGAAAAACACGCAATTTCGAGGCAAATTTGTGTGGATAATTGTATTCTACTTTTAAAACATCTTTCCAACCAAATGCAATTTATAACAAACGGTTACAAACGCTTTTTATAGAACAACTCGTCTGATCCACGGCAATGTATTCCTTTAAAGAATTTCAACGGCAACTGAGGAGAAAGATTTTTGAAAACCCACTTTTCAATTTAAAAAGGAGTTCTTATTTTCACACTCCTTTGACAAGATTAAGGAGTGCGGAAGAGTGCCAATTGGACTAGCACTCCCCAACATTATGATCTACCACTTGCAGCTCCATAGTCTCTAAAAAGTATTGAATTCTGCTCCACCAACCAGGGCCCAATTTCATAGAGCTGCTAAGCACAAAAAATTTGTCTTGATAAAAACAGGATTAGCAACCCAATTTCCATGTGATTTTCAGGATAAGCAAACAACAGCTGAATACTTGTAACAAGCAATATGCAACAATATGGTAATCCTGTTTTTATCAAAAAAAAATTTAGGTGGCAACCATAGAGTTATATTTAAGAACTAGAGGGCGCACTGGCCTATATATGCGCTCCGGCATGCGCGCAGGCCGCCATTTTCTAAGTTGACAAAACTGGCATCCTAAAGCGTGTGTTTGTGCGGCCATTTTGTAAGTTGAACAAAACAGCATCGCATAGCGTTCAATAAACACAAACTCCAACGTGTGTTTCATATTCAACGCGCGCACATAATGTCACGCGCGTCTCTCCTTGCGGTCCCGTCACCTTTGTGCAAGAAGCATCACCTCTGCGCCCTCTAGTTCTTATATATAACTCTATGGTGGCAACATGCCCCTGTTAAGTGTAGCCCTCACCTTCAAGTGGCCGTCCAAGGCCTTGTGATGTTAGGCGATCTCTCATAAATTATTATTATTTTTTAATTGCACATCTCACCTGAAGGAGTATACCATGGATCTGATTATGTTGCATTCCTGTATCTGGTTGCTTTGGTAATGAGTTGATTAGATCCGTCAGTGTATGTACTCTGTGGTTTGCTGATACTAAAGGAACCAATGCCCTGGCTGCTATGACTCTGGTCTGACAGACAGCGTTGTTTGCGCACCTATTGAAATAATGCAAACAGGTTAATATTTATATTTATTAAATTTCTCGGGTAGATAAAAAGTACAATAATGCACATTAATTGGGTAAAAAATTTTTAAAATACAGCAAGGAGCAGTTTAAATACAGAGGAAGGAAAAAGAAACAGCTGGAGCCCGAAGGATTGCCTAAAAGAAACGCAGTTCCTGTCTAGAGGCTCTCCTCTCCAGCTGATCCTAAAATGTATAAATATATCAAAATACAAACAGCAATATAAAAATATTACAAATGTGCATAAAATAGACATACAAGGGCATACAAGAAATATAAATGAAAAAGATAAGATAAAAAGGCGTCAAGGAAGTAAAAATTTGAAAAAAAATTCAGAGACGTCCTTAGCAACACCCTTAGCCGTGCTGGCGCCAATTCAGAACTTACCTTAGTACATAAGGCACAAACTGATCCATACTGAGCCTTGAATGAGCGCTGTCCATAGGTGAAGGATAAAGCCTAGATAGGAGTAGAAGCACTGGGAACAGACTTGGATGCAGATGGGCAACACCTGATCTGGATTCAAAAACAAAACCAATAAATGCTTTCCTTCAAATATAAATAATACACCACAGCATAAAAGACAAAATATACTTTTGCATTTGGAGACATTTGAGACAACCGTCTCTTCAGTTTTCTTTGTTATTTTCCCCTGAATTTTGCCGGGTACTGCTATCACCACCCTGAGCTTCCGGCCAGTAAGCTTGTGCTCTGGGAGCCTTAGCAAGGTCAAGTCAAAGAGGTCGAGGTCACCTGACTTATATGTTGATCTACTAGGAAGGGACACTGGGTTTATGACAGCTGGGGTGAATTTCACAAAGAGTTAGGACTAGTCTTATCTCGAGTTAGGACCAGTTACTCGTCTTAACTAAGGACTATCCATGCAATTTGTATATCTCCTAGGACTAGTCCTAAGTTAGGACTAGTCCCAACTCTTTGTGAAATCCACCCCTGGAGAAATATCTACATGCATGAGGGACAGGGAGATCTGGGGACATGCTCAGCCATAACATCATTGACCAAGGACACCACTCGAAATAGAAGAAGGATGCCCAATATCCTACCTTGTATTTAAACTGGTTGCTTCCTTCAATTGCTGCAGTAAGAAAGGGTAGAGAGATGGGAACCGTGCAAAGAATTCCTTCCCCGTCATACTGCATGTGGAGAATTCAAAGTAGGAAAATTATGCCAGGTTAATGAAACTTTTAATAGTAATTTTGTTATATAATCTCTGCAACTTAAAGTTTAGAAGGAGTATGTGTATATTATTAAACTCTGGACAGTTTTCCAGCATAACTGGCTTTTTAACCAAAAGAGTAGTGACTTGGGTCTTAAATGTCAGTTTAACCTTGCAGCGCCGTGGCTGTGCAACAAAGTACCGAGTCAACACAACAACAACCCTGCCGGACTTAAACAGCCATTTAATACCTCATTGCCACTCTTTTATTTCCTTGTTTGAACCAGCTAATTTGGAAAGAAAATACACACTTGGACAAAATATAATTTATTCAAGTTTGTATCCAAACTCTCACCAGTTTCTTCGATCATGTGATTGTTTGGCCCTCTGTACACCAAAGATCCTAGTCACTAGAGAACTGAACAGCAGAGTGGATGAATTCCTCACCTGAAGTATCAAAACAACAAATAAAATGTTAATAAGTTGTTTTATATAACACCCAAGCAGATCCTTGCCATTTGATTGGAGGATTGTCCGTCACGTGATAGCAAATAAAAGTACCATTGCACGCTGAGTCACTCGCCGTGCTTTTTCGTTCCATCCGAAAAGTACCATTGCACGCTGCCAGCGTGCAATGGTACTTTTCGGATGGAACGAAAAAGCTGAGTAAAAACATCACTGCGTGCGCGTGTCTTTGGTAACGCAGCAGGTGTTACTGCAAGATCGAAGGCATAGTAAAATTACTAGCATTCGGCTTCTACAGTTGAAATTGTTTGTTTTGAAAGTTGTTTCTTTCAATCAAAATGACAAAGTTCTACTTGGATGTTATATAAAACAAATAATGAATGTTTTTCATTCGTGCAATGGTGCGAATATGTTCATTCGTTGAAAGCTGGAATGTTCCATTCAACTCGGCTCCGCCTCGTTGAATAGAACATTCCATCTTTCAACTCATGAACATATTCGCACCATTGCACTCATAAACATTCATTATGTGTATACTAATATACGACTCTTACCCACAATTTCAGGTTACTCAATTATAATGTCTAGCTCAAGGAATCAGGCTCTCTGATCAAATAAAAGAATTTGTTTTGGTAAAATTTGAAAGGCACAGAAAGATCAATATAGAAATAATATTGTGTATTACTTACACCCCACAACTGAGCAGCAAAACCCAGTACAGATGCCCTTACTCCATCTGCTATGTAAGGAATAACGTCCTCTCCTAATCGTGTGTCTTTGTACAAAACACGCAGAATGTTTAAAGCATGGACCTGGTTGAATAAAATTTCAAGCAATCTTTGATTATCAATTTTGCTGTGAATAGTAGTATACATAGTTAGCTCAAAATAGAGGTAACTGTTATTAAATACATGTAAGTTAAACAAATATGCAGTTGTATACAAATATAACATGGTTTGACTGTCCATCTGAAAATAAGCCATGTTACAGTTGTTTTACTATACCTCATACTTTCATACTTCTTCAGTCGCGGCAAAATAAAGGATGGCGCATGACGCGAGTTCAACCACTTAAGGATTAAACAAATTTTACAAAATTATGCAAGTCGCCAGACACACAAGGCCTGAAGGCCACTTCAAGGTGTGGGCTACAAATATTTTTTTCCAGAGGCCGTTGCCACCTACTCCTAGGGCTTAAACAGGATTACCCCTTTTACAGTCCATACGGATGTAGGCTTGGGTATCATCAGTCCGAAGCCTGGTCGGTAGAGCAGAAAGCACTACCTCCCCAATTTTATGTAGCAAGTGTCACGACCGTGATTCGAACCCACACTCTGCTGATCAAACACCAGAGCTTGAATCCGGTGCTCTTAACCGCTCGGCCATGACATTTGTGTGTGGTATATAATATTGTCTATATTATTACCTGAGAAATAATGGCCTCACTGCTTGATGATGAAGGTAAAGCAAGATCCAGCAGCGTGGTCATAGCATGCTTAAAGCACCTCTTCCCAACCGTACCAGGTTCAGAGCTTACTAATGCCTGAAAGAAATAACCAGACAATTTGTTAGTAGGAAAAAATATGAAAACAATCTATTTGTCTTTTATACAAAAGAAATATTATCTTTTGCATAAAAATTGATTTTATCATGAACCCAGGTTGCATCATAATTTGGGTGTGATCCCTGGCTATTACGGCAGTAACAGGTTGAATGGCTTTTGACTGGCACTCCCGAACAATGATAAAACAAACCAAAAAAGGAAGGTCGCCAACATTAAGGGCTAGATAACTCAGTTGGTAGAGCACCGTCCCGTTAATCTGGAGGTCACAGGTTCAAGTACAGCTCCAGTACACTTGTCATTATTCAATCCTAAAATGATGAAATATTACGTCAACAAAAAAAGGCTGAAAACTGCTAACCTGTATAGCAAATGTAATGCCAGCACTACGCCGTGTTGCACAAAGCATAGATTGAGCAGTAGTGATATCAGACAGAAACTGCCTACCTGTATAGCAAATGGAATGCCAGCACTACGCCGTGTGGCACAAAGCATAGATTGAGTAGTAGTGATATCAGACAGGAACTGCCTACCTGTATAGCAAATGGAATGCCAGCACTACGCCGTGTTGCACAAAGCATAGATTGAGTAGTAGTGATATCAGACAGGAACTGCCTACCTGTATAGCAAATGGAATGCCAGCACTACGCCGTGTGGCACAAAGCATAGATTGAGTAGTTGTGATATCAGACAGAAACTGCCTACCTGTATAGCAAATGGAATGCCAGCACTACGCCGTGTGGCACAAAGCATACATTGAGTAGTAGTGATATCAGACAGAAACTGCCTACCTGTATAGCAAATGGAATGCCAGCACTACGCCGTGTGGCACAAAGCATACATTGAGTAGTAGTGATATCAGACAAAAACTGCCTACCTGTATAGCAAATGGAATGCCAGCACTACGCCGTGTGGCACAAAGCATAGATTGAGTAGTAGTGATATCAGACAGGAACTGCCTACCTGTATAGCAAATGGAATGCCAGCACTACGCCGTGTGGCACAAAGCATAGATTGAGTAGTTGTGATATCAGACAGAAACTGCCTACCTGTATAGCAAATGGAATGCCAGCACTACGCCGTGTGGCACAAAGCATAGATTGAGTAGTAGTGATATCAGACAGGAGACCTTGTAACCACTGCTCAGGTAGCTGGTGTAAGGATCCTACTTCACTCCTACAGTACATGAAGAGGACAACACTGGTTAAGAAAACTACACAATCCATAGAAATGTTGCTATTGCCATGTATGATGAGAATGGTGATGGCAGACAAAGAATTTCAGTGAGCACAGCCACTCATCTGCTACCAGGGTGTTATAACAGGGAATTGCACAGCCTGCTCAGCCCATGAAGATCAATCCAAAATCTGAGCATATTTATTGATTGACATGGATGTGATAAAATTGATCAAGTATTAATCACCAAGTTTTAAGATTTCTTGTTTCCATTATCCATGCCTGATACTTCTTGGAGACAATGGACACACTTGCATCTGTTGCCCTCTGTCATTGCCTTGCCCCCCTAAAAATGTTCCCATAGAGCTTTACAATTTCCTCATAGAGGTGCCCTTTACAAAGGCAAACAACAAAGTATCAGGGCTGATCTTCAATCTTGGAGTTGTCGTGAATTAGTTTTAAGTTACTTTGTGATATAATGCTTACATCCATAGCCTTGTAGTCAGCATGATGAATCCAGCATGGGCCAACTCAAATGCCCCTCTGTGTTTAGACTCCTTCAGTAATCTCAAGAAAAAGGTCCCGATCTCCTCCAACTTTGAGAATTGTCAAAATGAAAAAGAACAAATTCAAAATCTGAACATAAAGAGCAAATCAAGGTAGTTTTTTTCAACTTTTATGCTCTCCGTGGCACCCCACTGTTGTTTTACTTTGTTTTCTTAAATATTGTTAATGTATGTACATGTGCTTGTAAATGTGATTGCCC
Source organism: Asterias rubens (assembly GCF_902459465.1). Taxonomy (NCBI): domain Eukaryota; kingdom Metazoa; phylum Echinodermata; class Asteroidea; order Forcipulatida; family Asteriidae; genus Asterias; species Asterias rubens. The sequence continues at coordinate 19,123,754 of NC_047062.1, read as the reverse complement.
GAATAAATATTATTATTATTATTTAGCATTTTCAAGAAGAGCAGGCATCCCCTAAATGTGCAAGATACATTGTTATGTAAACAAATGAATAGACAAGTAGTCAAATTTGCCCTTTAATGATGTATGATAATTGACCTCATATCACAATGTGATATGTTCAACAGATTTGTTTTGTTATTTTTTAATTGGAAAGGGGAAAAGAGGGACAAAAAATATATGACATCAAAAGTAGAAAGATGACACATCAGAGCAATAGGGAGATAGGGAGTTCCTGCATATCTTTGAAAAAACATTGTGCTCTATTCCATTTGCTTTCCAGTTTTTGTGCCTGCTGAGATTGGCCTTACCTGTTGTGGTGAAATCAGTCCAGGTTTGGAGTCGTTCACAGTGACTGGTGCTGACGATGCAAGTAGACCCATCAATAAAGAGACTTCTTTCATGCTGCGCCAACAGCACACCAGGATCATCTGTGGGGTGACCTTATGGGCCTTGGGTTCTACATTTATTGGCTGATGGCTGGAGGATCCTTCACCGTGCTCCGGGGTCGAGTCAGGATGTTCAAGATCTGAAACAAAGAAGTTGTATGGTAAATTAATGTAGGCTGTCATGACTGTGCAAGTTTTGAAGTTTTGCAGTTATTCCAAGATTCTTAAAGTGTGTGATTTTGTTTCATTCACAAGTCAAAGCAATGAACTTGGATTCAAAGGTTGCCAAACTCTTTTGAATATGTGTCAGACTTTCACAGCCATTATAACTATCAGATCAAAGTAGACGAAAGTTTATAATACTAATTCACTGTAAATAAGATTTTGCTGAAATGGTATATCTTTGTAAACATATCACATTATACAAAGGGAAAGTTTTTAAAAAATTCAGGCCTTGATTTTGCAAAGACCAAAGATTAATCTAATAACACTTTTCAATCTTAATTTCTGAACAAAAAGTGTTATCTTCAAGTATGCGCAAATCCTCCAATCAGATTTGCAGAATGGAGTGGTGATAAAAACCTATATTGCACGGCTAATATCGCTACCTGCGTCTTGTGTGTTCTATGTCACGCGCCAAGTTTGCTTGAAGATAAATACGTTATCACACGCGCACTCGTGAAAATCTGCGTCCCATCTACGCCCCATATCCAACTCAACCTTCGGCCTCGTTGGATATGGGACGCAGAAGCGCTATATGTTTCGTATTCCACTCGCGCTTGTGTGATAACTTATAATGTCACAATCCAAATCACAATCAGGTCCAACACAAAATTTGAACAGCCTAAAGAATGAGCCTAAAGAAGTTCATGAACTTGTGTCAACAGAAGAATCACAAATGCTGAGGTTTTTTGGGGCAATTTTTTTAAATAAAATTATTTATTAATGGCAATAACAGTGTGAGGATCATGTCTTCACTGGGTGGTAATGAACTTGATTGGTGGCTGGCCGCTGTTAATGGACCAAGCCGAAGTGATGGCTAGGTCAATTAACAGCAGCCAGCCATCAACCCGGTCATTACCTCACACTTTAATTGCCTAAAGAAAAAAAAGAAAAACAAGAAAAAAGAAAACGAATGTATATATTTTGCTGCTACACTAGCTGTTGCCATCCTCACCATGATCAGTTTCCACAGGTATGTAACCCTCCGGTGATGAATTACACACAACCACCGAGGCAGCATCCGCTACATCAAGACATAGCTTAATCACCATGGTAACTATGGATGCCCATTCAGTGGACTTAGTAACATTCCTATAGGTAGGGAAACAAAATGTCCATACATGTATTTGAGTCACAGTTTGATGCAGATTTATACAGAAAATATGTACGAAAATTAACTCATTTTATACAAATGCAATTTTTCATCTGCACAAAAGCTAATTTAGCACCCTAGCCCTTGTTATGGTGGTCTCCCTTTTTTGTCAATATCTTTGTTCAGGGATGCAATTCAGAAGCCATACATTTTGCCAACTGCCATATATCCAATTTGCTTATTTTTTAAAGGTTTTTAGATACAGTTTTCTCAAATATGACTTCACCTCAGAGGGAAATATTTAGCAGGTGGAAAAATAGTTTAAGTAAGAACTTCATTGTCAATTAGCTTTCAGTCTACTATTAAACAATTGTGGTTTTTACAATACTATATACATAACTATGTTCTTTCTAGTACAGTATGCTAAAGTAACAAAATGAAACAATACCTTAAATCTACATCAGCAAGAAGCTCCCTGATGCAATGCAAGACTCCATACATCGGACCCTGAACCGCCGCCTCCAAAAGACTACCTTTAGCCACGCCCACCTGCTCTGTCAGAATCATACTCAGTTCCTCGAGGATTCCCATGATGCTTTGGGAGACGTCAGCAGAGGGCGTCTTCAGGGGTAGCGTAAGCTGACACGCTAGAAGGCGTAAAGTGAAGGCTGCTGTTTCGCAGTGATGGGGTTTATTGCTCGATGCCAGGTGCAAGGCATCCTTGTATAGCTGCCTTAGGTGTTCTTCATCCTGGCAAAATAGAAACAAGTCCATCGCGTTATTTGTTTTCTTTCACAATAAAGCACGTCTTTTAAGTGCGGCTACAGGTACAGCGGTCAGGTTGGTGTAGTGCATAGAGCTATAAATATTGACTAGAGCGCTAACTTGCTCTGTGTTTTGAAGCCACCCTGGGTGCAGACATGTTTGATGTGTTGCGTGACTATGGAACAATTTTAATTTTAAGAGAACACACATTGCGGCGAATTTGTTTTACATTCGGCGTGTGCGCTTACAAACGCGACTGCTCATTCGAATATGGCCGCGCTTCGAAAACCGTAAGTTCGACTTGATTGACGTACTAATAAAAGGATACGCGCCTTTTAACCATGACGCACATGACGCTCGCAGTTTGTACGCTCATCAGCAGGTTGTGCGTTTACATTGGCTGCATTTTTTGGTTCGATGATACATAGAAAAGAACAAACGCACTATCATGCAAATAGCCGTACAATTGCCGTACAAAATTTCAAGCTTTTGTCCTGGTTTGTACATAAACATGGATGCGCTCACACGGCTTCAAAACCTTAGTGCGTGTATAACGGGGTGTTAGCGCTCTAGTCAATATATATAGCTCTATGGTGTAGTATCATCTTTCCTCGCCTTCCACCTCTGGGACCCCGGTTAGAATCACACTGGGGGCTCTATGTGAATTGCTGCATGGGTTTTCTGAAACTTCTTCCATGTCTTCTCTTTTCTTGTTTGGCTCTAATAAGAGCGCTGAGAATATATATCCAAATCCAAATACTGCAAGGTTTCCAAGAACTCATGCATTAAGGTTCATCCTTTGCACCACCCTTAACAGCTGTAGCCAAAGCAACTAATTCTGATACAGCCTAAGATGCTTAATTCGCAAAAGAGTCTTTAGCAGTCCACTTTAATAGTAACAATGAAATACACAATACATAACTTTACAAAATTTTTTCCAAGGGCAAAACAAATCAGAAATCAGACTAAAGTAGGAATAATATCACGCCTGAATTTTCTAACACCTACCATCAATCCTAATGTTTCTTGAGGAAGGTTACTGAGCAGGTCAAAGGCCATGACCTTATTACTCTCATAAGGGTCAGTGAGTCTGTGCAGAAGAAGTTGGACATTGTCTGGAGTCCAGACTGCATTCAGATCAAACAAGGAGGATTTCTTGTCTGCAATGGTAAATAAGCAACAATGATAAATATCTCCTAGTACTGATGCAGCTGCAGTTTTGCTCAATACACACCTCATATTTAAATTGAAGCAAAAATGACACAACAAACACACCAATGAGTCAGTTTGTTCCAGCAATGTTAATGTCAAGTAGCCGAGCAGTCTAGCTCACTGAAATCGAGTTCTGACGTGGTGGACAGCAGAATGTGGGTTCGAATCTCAAAAACTCAGAATGGTAGTGAACATTCTTATTTGACTGGTTACATGTACATACTCCACAGGTGTCCTCGAAACCTGATTAGGCCAAGTAAAAATTTCTGTGCTAAAAAAGAGCCTCAGGTTCTAGCCAGCCATTGATGGTAGATAGATAATTTGATCAGTTAATGGATATTTGTGAACCTTTTATTCCAGGAGATTACCTTTGGTCTTACAGCTGTATACTTGGACCATTGTTTTGAGAGTGTAAAGTGATACCGCCCTCTTTGGGTAGCAGCTGCCAGGTTGTAAGCCTCCAAAAAGATGGTTCGTCAGCCAAGATAAAAATGCCTGGAATAAAATGAGTACTCAACTTAAATATTTATGACAAAGCACTATTATCTATGCGATATTTGTGTTATCTCTGAAAACAAGCCCTTGAAAAGCACACAATGTGAAGGTTAATTTGTCAATCAAGGTATTGAAAAAATAGGGAGACCGCCGGGTAGATAGCTCAGTTGGTAGAGCTCCAGTACGTTAATCCAGAGGTCCTTGGTTCAAATCCCGCTTTAGTAAATTTGTCTTTGTTCAATCCAAATCATTTAAAATGTGTCTATTTATTTCAAACATGCAACCATCATAATTGTCCTGTTACCTTATACCCTTCGATCAGTTCTCCTGGTGAACCTGGCAGATTCTTTGGTGATTCTTTCTTGTCCCGATGAGTCGCCTGTTTTAGACAAACTCTGCCATTTTCTCTCAGTCTCACAAAAAGCTGTTTCAAGAAAGAACAATACATATCTTTAACTTACTTGAGTTGTGGAAAATTTTTTATCAATTTGTTAAAACCTCAAGATTGGGTAGGGACTGGATGTAAAGCTCCCAGATTTTAATTCAAGAAAGTATGGTGTAAAAACGGAGTGTCGTGACTGAGCTGTTTAGTGCACTAGAATCAAATTCTAGTGTTTTAGTCATGGTGCTTGTGTGCTTAAGCAAAACCTTTAACCACAATGACTTTTATTCACGGTTGGCTTGTGCGTAAAGCGCTCGCCTCTCACCAAGGTGACCCCGGTTCGATTCCCGGTCGGGGCCATATGTGAGTTGAGTTGTGCGTTGGTTCTCTGCTGTGCCACGAGGGTTTTCCAGACTATCCGGTTTTCCTCCCTCAGGAAAAAATCAAACACTTTCGATCTTGGCTGTGCTCCGTGGTCATAATGGGTTGATGTGGCTGGCAGCTGAATGCGCCCTTGCATGCCTGCTTCTCGAACACGTTGTAGCCGCGTCCTTCGCAATTCAGCTCTTAGCTGCGAGTAAGGACGATTAGCCCCCCAAATTATTATTATTATTATTATTACTTCATCCTTGGATAAAGCCCTAACTGTTGTAAGTAAAAGAACCCAGTACACCTAAGAGAAAGGGTTAGACCTGGTGTTTCAGGCATGTTTGGCTGCAGAATGTTTCAGGCATGTTTGGCTGCAGAATGTTTCAGGCATGTTTGGCTGCAGAATGTTTCAGGCATGTTTGGCTGCAGAATGTTTCAGGCATGTTTGGCTGCAGAATGTTTCAGGCATGTTTGGCTGCAGAATGTTTCAGGCATGTTTGGCTGCAGAATGCACTGCATTGCAAAACCTTAGAAGATGGTACGTACATTGGTCTAATATTTTAAAATAGCTCCAAATACCCATCAAAAATAATAAGTGCTTTGATAAAGCTCTAAAGGACTGACTTTGTGCCCAGTCACAATCATGACTAACTTTTTCCAGATCTTGTATTAAACAAACTCAAGCACTTTTCATTCATCATTATGCAGCGATTGTAATCTGATATATAACAAATATGTGACTCGCTACGTGAAAGTGAGTCGGATGTTGACGATTTCAAGGATCGAGTTATATGCATGGATGGAAAGAACACGCCAACAGCAGTAATTTGGTATGTCTTAGCTTTGGGGTGTATCGCGATGCCGAGTTACTTCCGTTTGAAATTAGCCAATACATCATTTTTTCTGAAAAACAAATTACAAGTAAAGTGATGTTTTAAACTACCATTTCGTGCAAAAGGACACAAATTAGACATACGTATGATCACAAAATTGTTGTTTTCATAGCTTTATTGCCTAAAAGTAAGCGTTCTAAGGGTTAACCATGCAAATATAGATCTTAAAAAGTAAACAAAAAAAGTGTTTTTCTCTTCTTTTTTTCTCCACATTTAACTGTCCATTACTTAATGATGTATTGGGCGACATCTGACTCATTTTCACGCAGCAGGTCACATATTGAGATATCTGCTACATCAGTGGATTTCAAACTGTTTTATTTTCTTCATAAAATGGACCCCAAAAATGTGTACCCATGATGATTGTGACTGTGCACGTATTATAAAACTCCAGTGGCAGGAAAGCCCACTCAATCAGACGGTAGTCTTAATCCATACATACCTTCTTGAGATATGCTCCAATCTGCTGTCTAAATGAGGGAGACGGACTGCTAATATTCAACAGCAAGAAGAATTGGATGAGTGAGAGTTCCTCAGCAGACACCTCCTCTGTTGTCTTGTTGCAATCACAGAGGAGTCCTAAGGCGTCAATGCGGACCTAACGCACAGAACTACAAAATCAACTTACGAACACTGATATACAGCTAGAAGAATGCTGGGAGAAATACATGTAAACAAATCTTATCTCACTCATTATTATATACCATCACTGAGAAAATTGAAAATAGTTCAAGTGATAAACCTCTTTAAAGATGATTTAAACAACATTTAATGCAAAAACGAAATCGGCTTAAACCCCAAGATTGAGCGTCTACAGCTTAAAATCAGAAAATGTAGAACAACACATGTCCAATGTTTTTTTGTTCACTATTAATTTATTGTCTGAGAAAGAAGATGACATCTTATTTTTCTGTTCCAACAAAAAAACCTTGTGTACATTGCAGCAATTTTAGCATTTGGGCTGCTCGTTTCATTTTTTACCTCAGAGAAATGTTTAAGTGATAACTGGTACTAAGTGAGATTTCAAGTTGTATATTTGTTTTAGGACAACTATCAAGACCTCAGATAATATGAAAGAGTTCTCAAAAAGAGTGATCTTGTGTACATACCTGACTATCTTTATGGCACATTGCTTCCTTCAGCTTGTTGTATGGCACCAGACCTTTCCACAGTAAACTGTTCTGTGATTGGTCGACATCACCACCTGGACAATTACCATTATGCTTCACTAGACCAATCGCACGAGCTGTCTTAAGGCATGTGACTATCGCCCCCAGTTGTCCCGGTTTGTCAAGGGATGCCGAGTCATCGTTGGTTTGAAGAAGGTGAGTGACGACAAATGCAAGCGCCTCTGGGCTGCACTTTAAGAGTCTTGGGATGTAGTACTACATAGAGAAATGTGCAAAAATAAAGATACATAAGATCTAATGAAACTGATTTTTGGTCATGACTGTTTCTTTCTTTTTTTTTCTTTCTTATGTTTACAGAATCAAAGTAAATTAAATAGAAGATCAGGGGTAAACACTGAGAATGCAAACAAGTATAATATAACAAAACTCTATGGAGATTATAGAATTAGATCGGTGAAATGAGACAAACGACAAAAGTGAGTTGCATACAAAATTATAGGATGAATGCAGAGGCAAAAAAGAATACGATTAGAATCAAACACAAATTGGTGATAAATTAACCTTATTATCTCCATCACGTGGCCTGTATTACCAAGTATGTAGAGCATCAGCTTCAACAATCACAAGAACCATGTAAAAAGAGAAACAATTATAGTCAAGTGTCTTGTTTGCTCAGGGACACAAGACAGGGATTCAAACACACACCCAATGACATAGCTACCAAAACATGAGTCTAGTGCACCAGACTGCTCAACCACAATCGTTATAGACCAAGAACTAAAGAACTTGACAACAAGCGATTAATTTATGAGTATTTAAGAACTCACATCAATCAAGTAGGTTTTCTGATCCTTTGATGTTGTTGTGCTACACAGACATTCTAAGAAGGGTAGAATCCATGTTGTCTGCCAGACCTTCAGCCCTCGTGCTTTGTCTACATCTACTGCGTTTGTCACCAAGTAATCTTTGTGATCATCGAATAATCTGGCAAGAAGATCGCAGGCCTGAAATGCATAACAAATTTAAGTATTAGTTTCATTAATGTGCGAGTATACTCCAGAGGAGGTTTCTGCACAGTACAGAAAGTGGAAAGAAAGCTTGGTTTTTACATTGCCTAAGTGGTCCATTCTTCCAAACAATGACTTATCTGTTCTTCTCCCAGTTGGATCAATTTATCGAACACAAGCTTAGGGATGACCTACATGTTCACTGTACACATGATGTAGGTTCTAATAGACTTTTCAGGCCTTCTAAATAAAAATTTTCTCATTTTCTCAAGCGCCTAAACAAATCAGAAAACAAACTTTTAAGTAGGACAAATACCACGCTTGTCTATGCTTCAACTAGTTTGCTCTCCTTCAACAACTTCTTGGAAGAAGCTATCCCATAAATCACAGTAAGATACAAATCATCAATTATTGAAATGAATTTCTAGATGCATGTCTGCATTATCATCAAATACACACCAGAGGCTAATGTTCTCCTTTTCACAAACAGACTTTTAAAAAAAACTTTGTTATGGTAGATGGATGGGCACGTAGACAAAATAATGTTTACACATTGAAGCAATGCTCTTAATGCTACTCACATAAGGAGCCAATGTTTGATCCCCAAACACAGCGAGTAGCTCCTGAGGCATTGTCGGATACCATTCCAGAATCTTCAGCGTTCCAAGATGTCTAACCAGACAACCCAAAGGCATGTACTTGCCTCTTACATGCCAACTTATCTTAACCAGAGAGTTGAGAAGTCCACGTAGGAAGGGATCGTCGGAAGGTGTGTATTCTATAGATGGAGGGGGAGGAATATTTTGATATTTAAAGGCAGTGGAAACTATTGGTAATTACTCAAGATAATTATTAGCATAAAACCTTACTTGGTGACGAGGAATGGGGAGAGGTTGAGAGTATAAAACATTGTGAGAAACGGCTCCCTCTGAAGTGACATAGTTTTCGAGAAAGAAGTAATTTTCCACGAATTTGATTTCAAGACCTCAGATTTAGATTTTGAGGTTTCGAAATCAACCATAAATGCACACAACTTCATGTGACAAGGGTGTTTATTCTCTCATTATTATCTCGCAACTTCAACGACCAATTGAGCTCAAAACATTCACAGGATTGTTATTTTATGCATATGTTGAGATACACCAAGTGAGAAGACTGGTCTTTGACAATTACCAATAGTGTCCACTGTCTTTAAGAGGGTAGATTTGAAGAAAAATTAATCTTCACAACATATGACATGTGTTTAAATACCAAATTTTTCAGGACTGACTCTAGGAAGATACTTTGTAGCTTCCTTAATTTTTGGCGGGCAAGACGTCTGATGGAAATAGTTATCTTGATATATTTACCTTGACTTGTAAAGGGTTAAATGCAATCATATCAAGTGGATACATCTCAATTCAACAAATACAGAGACAAGATTAATTAAAACTGTAAACCAAAATAGTAAAGATACTGACCCTCTTTGTCTTTGGTAAGAACATGAAGATGCAGAACATTTTCCAGTATACTCTTGGTCTGGTATCTGATCCCCTGTAGGCAAGGACACAAGTTAAAGAGAGATGGCACTTATAAGCTTGAGGTTTATCTGTTTACAAATGTTCACATGGTATAAAGATGGTCAACATGAAAAACATACATTGATTAATGTGCCTACTGGCGCTCTACCAACTGAGCTTATTGTAAGCAGTCTCCCTATTTTGTAAATTTCTTGTTAAAGAGGCCAGTCAGAAGCCATTTGCAACTTGCACTTGCCCTATAGCAATGGATCACACCAAAGTTAAAGATACGACCTTTGAAGTGGCAGCAGAGCGATCAACTTATCAAATAATTAAGCACTTGGTAAATCCATTGCTCTCCGAAGTATGCGCATGCTCGGAATAAAAACCATGGTAATTTCTCTGTCTGTCTGCTGCCACCTAGTGTTCCAAAAACCCAATTGTCCTGAAAATACTTGGAATAACAAGTTGTCCTTTAAAGATTTAAATATGTGCTTCTTACATCGATAGGGTGATCCCAGTTTGTCCACACATACTGGATAAGGTGCTGTGGAATCACCGCTGTCCCAACAAGCTCGCCCGTCGTCTGCAAGATTCGCTCACTGTCATGGCAACCTGAAGTCACGGCAACTACCGCACTCGTTGTCCACAATGTGAGAGTGCGAGAGGCAATCAGTGCAGAGCTGGACTCAGTGAGACTGTTGAACAGAACAACAAATTATGCTGAAGTAAAACAATATTACTCTAGAAACTTAAAACTGTATTTACACAAGGGTCGTTATTTGTCAACTAAAAAGGCTCCTCCAGTGTTATAAAATTTGCAGTACCTTCAATGTTCTGGAGAAATTATTCTCTTGTTCCTTTGACTTATCCAAAGGGTGAAGCAATAATGGTCAAGTGTGTTGCTTAAGTACACAAGTGTTAAGACTCGAACCCACACTCTGCTGATCAGAAACAGCAGAGCTTGAGACCAGTGCACTTTACCGCTCAAGAACAACATGCCATTGTAGATTAATATAATTAATTTTTGCTATTTAGTTGTACTTTTAAATATTTGTTATGTCATATCTATTTTGAACTATTGTAATGACAAAGTTCAATTCAATTCAATGATCCATAAATAAGGAGTTAACAAACAAAAAAAAAAGCAGAAAGATCCTCATTTTGTCCTCACCTTTGCGTAAGATTTAGTATCTCAGGAAACAGTACATGCAGTAGGAGGTTATGATCATCAGGACCGAGACATCCCTTGATGAGATCCTTGGAGTCTATCATTGCCAACACTCCATGACAGATGAAGAGATAGGACTGAGAGGGTAGGCTGGCTGGGTCTAGCTGATACAGACGATGGGATGAATGCAGAGATGGACTCATGCTGGTAACATGATGAAAGAGGGTCCAGTACATCTGAAATAGACAGCTGAATATTAATCAAAACTTCTCATCGTATTTTATCTTCAAGCAAACTTGAATCTTTAATTCTGATTGGTTGACCCATAGAGGTGTTATAATAAATATATCGCACGGCCCATATCCAACTCTTAGTATTGTGCTGTTCTAACTCTGCATATTGCGCTATTTCAAGCTGTATGCAAAATTGTACAGCTGTTCTAACACCGTGTATTGTGTTAAGCTCCACTTCAAATTTGCCTGAGGATAAATCACAGGCTTTAATCCTCATTTGATATGGGGGCAGAAGTTATGTATTTTTCCATATTCCACTCGCACTTTTGTTATGATAACCAATTATGTCTTTCTTCCAACAGGAAAACTTTGCACAGAAAAGTTTCTTACAGATATCAGGAAAAAACCATTACTCTACAAAAATCAGTCATAAAATGTTTGTTTTTTTTCATGAAAAAGAGAAAACTGCCAAACAATTTTTTGGGGGGGACTCAAATAGAAGTATAAAATTATCAAGAACCATTCCTCGTTGGGTTTAAACCACTAGTTTAAAACCTCTTCACCACACATTGATTCCCTTAGTAAAAGTTAAACTTCATGAGATAGAGCAGCATAAACCATCTTACCACACTACTAAGGCACTGCCCTTCTGTTACCAGTGATCTGAGCATGAGTACCAGGGCCATACCTGCAGCACTTCTACAGTCCAGTAGATATGAGGCTGTAAACAACAACAAATATTGAGGAATGAGAACTGCACCAGTAATCTTAGTTTTCTTTATAATGGGATCAAATGTACCACCATAATCGTGATAATCAGGGTCCTATAGTTTGGGTGTCGAGTTTGATTTTGTGGGAGTGAGGAAAGATCCTAGTAAATCACAAAGAAAAGTTACGACTGAAGGAAATCTTAACTAAAACTTGTTTAAGCCAAGATTAGGGAAAGGGTGTCAAAATTTGCAAAAATTTTTAACACTGGATGTCCAAATTGTTCACTCACAATACATTTACAGTACAAGTAAATGGCAGGGCAGATAAAAAGCAGGGTATCTAAATTAAAAACAGGGTGTCCAAAAGACATCAAGACATCCCTCTAGCTGATAAGAGAAGAAAAAGTTTGTCTTACCATCAGCCAAGATTGTCCACATTGAGTGAAGTACAGCCTCAAGCAACTCAAATATTGCAGTTTCACCATTGAGGCAACGATAGGGCTGAAGGCATTTCTGTATAACAGCCATGAGGGCCCGGACTACAACGAGGCAGTTATACATAGCTTCATTCTGGCCAATTGTGTCTTTGATGCACCTAATCAACAGAAAATACACAAGGAATTATCAAAAGAAAATGTACAGACTTTAGGGTCAGCTAAGTGTGGTGACTCATAGGTTCCTTTCACCTGGAGAATCAGCAATAGCGCCACCATGTGGCGATGAGACTATTCCCTTTTGAGACCTAGCCAAATAGTAACGCAAATGTCAAAATATCCTGCGTTTATTCTTCGACTTCAATAAAATTCCATCAATGATCACCCCTCTAGGAATTCTCATAAGCATTGTACAACAGCCATGGGAAAATATCCACCCCTGGCTGAAATCAATCATGTCTAAAGCCCGGTTCATACTGAATGTGAATAGAACTTGGACATCACGCCTGTTTTCGCTGTGAATGTTTCGCAGGAGTTTTCACACAAATCAACTGACGCAAATTATTTGTTGTGAATTTGTGACGTCAAAATTTGTACCGAATTTGCATTCCCAAGAAGTATGAACCAGGCTTTAAAGATAGCTTCTGGGTGGCTTGAGGGCTTTGAAGTTGCTTTATTGGGTCTAAAGGGTCCAAGTCTGATAGTTTAGACAACTTTGTAGATGCCAAAAAATGTACACAGAGTGTTTAAAACAGTGCGTGTGTGTGTTTAAGTTTGCGTGTAGATTAGGTTGGTACCCTTAATTAAACTTCACTAATACTAAATAAATAAGAAAGGAATGCTTACCTTGTGGTCTCCATGAAAACTTGCAGGGAACTGTGAAGAAAACTGACCACTGCAACAATAAAGACAAGATTACTGTATGAGCCAAACTAGCTGCATTTAAGGCTCAATCACACACTTATCCTAAAATAGATTGTACAACATACATGTTCTCGGTGTTTTAGAAAACTACACTCAACACTGCAAAGACTCGACTCACTGTGTGATGTCACAGGTTACACTCCACATTTTCTATACCCATTTCCAAGATGCCTCAAAATCTATCACACAAAACATTGAACTAATCAATGCCAGTGTCCAGTATTTGCTAAGCAAGATTTTATGAAATTGAGTCCCAGTGTAAGAACCTTATTACCACCAAAAGTTTCTCTTTAAACCAAAGCTGCAGTCCCCAATGTTAGACTTTGATAAACTGGACCACTTGAAAAAATCAAGAATGAATGCTCACTAAGCCTGGGCGAGTAGTGACGAAGTCGCATTATTTTGAGGCACGACTAGTTGAGTAGTAAATTTCACTTGTCGCCCAGGCTTAACTCAATGCTCACCTCTATCAAGTACAGATGATAAACTCTTCTCTCCTAACGGGAAGTTTTCAAGCAGTCCTGCGATCATGTCCACACATCTCCGGTGATCTTTGATATTACGCTCTTGACAAGACGAGAGTTGATCACAGAGGGCTCTACTCATCTTTGAAGCTACGTGCTGGTGATCTGCCTGCGGCAAACTCTGCAAGATACTGGCAGGATGTTTCATGTGAAATATGAGATTTAATTAATGAAGAGGGAAGGGGTAAGCAAAAAGAAGAATAGAGTTTTAAAATGCATTCTTCTGTTTTATGTTGTTGGACATGAATTCATTTTGAAAAAGACTATTTCAATTCATTTTTTAATGTCAACAGCTTTTTTCCCTCTCACAACAAACTTTTGATAAAATGGCTTTTATTAATGCAGACCACAGTATGTACTCAATTCAAGTGAGCATTACACATCCATCCCTCGCCTAAACAGGCTAATGTGCACATATTCATGAGAAGCATGTTTGAGAGCACCAAAAGACCAAAGAACTATATCATTGGGAGCTGAAAAAGTCACGAAAATTACGTATTATTGTGAGGAATATCTGACGTCCAAAAGCTATTCTCGTACAGAGTTGAATGACAACTTACCTAACAACAGTCCGATGGAGTGGCTCTTTGGGTCCTGTTGCCATGACTACTTGAGTGAAAACATTCTGATACAGTTCCTCTTCAGCCCCAGGAATGGTTTCCTGCAGTTGTTTCTTCAGTGCCGAGCCAAACTTTGGAAAAAATGTTTTAAAATAAAAAATAAGAAAACAATGCATTGTCTTTGTATTTACTCTTCATTCAATTTGTCAATCTGTCAAGGAAACTACCTCATCAAGAAATAACTCGGAGGTCTTTGATTCATTAATTTTCTGAATCTGTGAGTCTCCTCAATTCCACCTTTTTAAACACCCAGGTGTAAGAATCACCAATTTTCTCAACAATGGGCTGCAATTTTTCATCAAACTGTTGTGCTTTTAATCTTTCTCTTATTGCCGTTTTTATAAGAAAGCATCCCCTTTTGAGATTGTTTTGTAGTTTTTGTGCATTTCAATGAATTGTGGTTTCTCTGAATGCTTCCATTTTAAAAGCAAAACACTCAGAGGCCTTTGGGAAATGGCCGCTTTTTAGGTGTTTATTAGTGGTAGTGTGATTTACCTTCTTCAATGATGCAACTTGTTGTAAAGACTGGCTCCCATCCAAGCAGTCCAGAAGATGCTGCCACGGTAAATATGATGGCTCACTGGCATTAATGAAACCTGTAAAAAAAACAATAAAACACAGTGCTGCAAATGGTTAATAATTTTTTTAAATTATTATTATTGGTTTCTTAAAAAATATTGTGTTTAAAATAAAGAGTTTAACAAAAATAGACTTTCTAAAAATAACAGAAAACCATTAGAGATACAATCTCGCCATCATCAATGATTGGAAGAGATCCAGAGCCTTAGTTAGTTGCGATAATCATAACCGATCATCCTCCCGATGGAGGGTCACAAGCCATATAATGTAAACAAATTCTGAATGGGCAATTTTGACAATTGTGACCAGACTAGGGTCAAGATTTGCCCAATTTTTACCACACTCAAAAATCATATGCCACACGTTCTACCATTCAAGTTCAACATAGCCATAAATTAAAATAGAGACAACGTTTAAATTATAAACAGGGAGATTTTCTATCAGAACATGGAAAGATTGCTTTGTTTTCAAAGAACTTTCTTTAGAATCAGGGAGAGCTTGAAACTCTGGGGACTGTGTGCGACCGTGGAGGTAGAATAGAAGGGGGACCATCATGGTGGAACAGGGAATACTATCCATTCCCACCCCCCCCCCACCCCAGTTGTTGGTTGGTTCATGGTTGGTTGGGTCTCAAACAAAATGCGCCAGATATTAACACATCAGTCACTGTCGGCAGGTCAAAAGATTATGATGAAATTATACCATTTTAATTTAAATAAAACTAACATCGGATCCCTAACATCTACCTTCTTCAGATTTCAACATGTATGATTAATTGCTTGTTCAAATTCAAGCCAAATATCTATCTCGCAATTCTATACAAAAAATATAGGCATGCTACACTGTTGTCCGGAAACTGGACAGAAACATTAAAATAATGAAATATGAACAAAAACGCATGATTTTTACACACAAACAAATTATTATTGAACTCTCATTTCAAAATAGGTATCCAACAGACATACCAATCATTTGCAGCTTATATTTTTCTGCTACAGTCTTCATCTTTGAACGTAAAATGTGGTCGGACGTGTGATCATTTTCCGTCGGACTTTCCCAGGGACTTGCCTGCAGTTGTTGTGTGTACAAAACACACGTGCCCTCGCAGTACGTGACTGTTTGATGTTTTTATTGTCTATCGAACTCATGCAACAGTCGTAGTACTTTAAACCTGTTTACAAAAGACACAGACAATCCATCTCAATGGAAGAAAACATTTATTATTGAATGCAGATTGAAATAGTCTGATTTTTACCAACTTTTAATATGGTAACATCTCAAAACAATTTGTTTAGCTGTTTACTTTTATAGCTCTTTAGTGGAAATTTGCCTAACCCCCAGTGCAGGAACTTGCCTGCCAGAATGTCCGACGGATGTACAAGGTCAAGGTCACTTTTTGATTAAAAAAATAATGTTTTGTAAAAACGTCCGTTGGGGATTTTTTATTTGCATTTGACCACCATTGACCCTGAGACTTAACTAGCTTTAAAGCTTATTATCTAGGGGAGATTTTTAATTCATGGAAATGGTACAGGGGCTAATGGATCTGCCTTTGAATTGGTTGATTCAACCGAAATGGCACTATCGTCATGATCAAAGTAATCCTGTGGCTGTACTTTAAGTTATATCCAGTTTATACTGCATATGCAGACCCCAGACCCCCTCCAGCCCCCCCCCCCCCCACCCCTGCGAGAGTGCGCACAGTAACTGCATGAAAGTTCAAAGTACATCCACAGGCCTGCAATGGTACCCCTTTAACTTTAAAATACTCGTCCCTAAAGACTCTACCTTCACTACATAATATCCAAGGCGCACGAAACGTAAGGAAACCTATATTAAATATAGAGTGAAAAATAATGCTTTTTTGACAATACAGACCAGTAAAGAGAGACAAAATGACAAGTAAAGTAAATTTATTTTTTTATTATTCTAAAATCTTTTATTTCAGAAATATAAGTATTTCTACATATTTCAGTTGAAAGTACCAGAATTCGATTATGATCATCCAGAAAAAAAAGGGTTTCCCTCCACTCCGATTTATACTTCCTGCAAATGCGAATTTGAATGCAAATTTTGACGACACAATTTGTGACAAATAATTTGCAACAGTTTAACTGTGTCCAACTCCTGCAAAACATTCGCTGCAAAAACAGCCATGTGACATAAAACAATTTGCTTTGCATTAGCGTTCACAGGCTGGAAGTACATTGGATGAAGCTTTAATTGTAAAATACGAAAAACTAAACTTTACCACGCTGATAACAATTTTAAACAAAATAAAAAATACCACCAAGATTATTTATATTATAATCTTCATTCTGCATATCATAGTAGTTAATACATGCTGCTATAAAAGTAACTGCAGGAGCAAAAGCGATAAAGAAATAAGAAACCTAAATAACGAGAAATGTAATATAAACCACTGACTGTGTTCAATGCTTATCTTTGAAAAAACCCTAACATTATCATGGATTTTCAGTTTCATTTTTCAATGATAAAGTTGGCACAAGTGCTGATTACGTTGAGATATAATGCTGCAAAAATGCTGTCACTTTTGTCAAATAATGTATTTTGAATGATTCAAGCAGATATTATTTTACGAATGTTTCTTTACAAAGACGGTTTACATTTTGAAATCACTCTTAAAATAAAAATAAAAACTTTTGTCTATAAGCCTACAGCAGCTTTTCATAAGCATTTTGAGAAACATTTTTATTTGAAGAAATGTGGTTATGTAAAAAAAAATAGCTTTTTTATGCCCAAGATTTTTAATCTGAGAAGCATAACAGCTTAAAAAGAACAGCTTTAAAAATGTGCGCTTTGAAAATCACAACAATATTTCAATTCGATTGATGGCGGTCGCTTTTAATTGCCGTAACCATCAAAATCTATAAAAAAATATATAACAATATTTACAGAAGCATTTCTTTACTTTAGACTGGCGGAAGTACTTTCCCCTCATTAATTTGTGGGATAGAATACAATTCATTTCTAAGCTCTTACAGTGCTTGCTTGTTGTATGCCTTTTGAACCTAAAATGCCAAACTTTTTGAGGTACACTTTTTGAATTTATGACATAGATCATAAATACATAAAATAGATCGTACATGTATGACCTTTGCACTAAAAGATTTAATAGAACAAACCTACATTAGCCAATACATGGGCCCCCATGCTAACCACATCACAACTTACTGACGCAACATGATTTTTGAAATCAAGTAGTAATAATAATAATAATACCAAGCATTTCAATAGACTGATCCATTAGGCTCCGCCCACGACGCACGTGTGAGCAAGAACACGTGAGCCTCTCCAATGACTTTCTGCACAATCTGCCGCGCGCACGCCAAGCTTATGCGCACACATGTCGGACCTTATTTGTCGGACCTTTTGTTGCGTTGTGATTGGTCAATACGCAATAGGGCGGAGCTTAATGGATCGGTCTATTCACTTTCAAAAATACCAACAACAACACAGCAGGGTAATAATCAATGATTAGTGGAGAAGAAAGTGAAGTAAAGTCTGTCTCAAGCCAATATGGCTCATCAGGCCAGTGTTTATATCTGGTTTCCTTGACAGCATCGGTTGCAGAAGTGTATACAAAATAAGACAGATTAACGGTGGTCGCTGGATTTGTGGAAACTTAAAAAAATGCTGCACATAGTTTCTAAAGCCGTGTTCGCACTGGATTAATAATTTGGGTAACTTAACCATGACGATGGGTAACATTCCGACGGGTTAACTTTCCCACCGTCCGCACTTGGATTTATTTGACTCGGGTAAACTTACCGAGACCGCGGGTAAACTAACAGAGCTGGCCCCCTGCGTAACCTTTGAACTGCACTTTTTGGTTTTCGGCTCGATCTTTCGCAAATATTGTTAATCTAAACGATTCGATATCAAATTCACCGCACCTCTTTTTTTTTTACAACTTGGAAAGACGAAAGACTTGCGAGGCAAAAGAGCATGCACAACGCCGCCTGCCAATGAGGCATGCTCCGACACAAAGGGCCCATTACGCGGCTAGGAATACCTATTTTCTGCACGGCCTGGCTCCGTTGTGTTTGTGTTGTGGATAAAGACATATAGGGACCAATACTCGGCTAGCTTTAGTACACGCGATCTAGCGATTGTTGACTGCATTTGCCTTTTACTGCTGTACAAATCACCGTCATATATAGAAACTTTTGATCGCAACTTCTGAACGGGTCATTTCTCGAACTTATAAATCCTTGTACGGAAAAATTATTTCGCGTTTTTCAGCTTACGAGTTGCATTCCTGATTTGTGCTACATTGAATAGTTTGATAATCACGAAAATCTTATTCTTCCATGACAAAACATGTCAGCTTCCTCGGGTCAGGAAGATTTAACCGCGACGTTGTGTCCGCACTGGACTTTCTGGCTCAGTTAAACTGACTCGGTCAATCTTCCTGGGCACTCGGTCAATCTTCCTGGGCACCTTTGGCTCGGTTAAACTAACCGCGCGGCGTGGGTAAGTTACCTGTCAGGAAAACTACCCAGGCTGTTCGCACTGGACTTAAAATGGGTAAGTTACCCATTGGCTCGGTTAGTTTGCCCAAATTAAGTCCAGTGCGAACACGGCTTAAGTCAAATCCGAAAGACTTTGACTAACATAGGGTAGGGATGTACAGTGGTTGGTTGGTCTTTTGTTGCTCGATGCAGATATCGTCCCTTAATCCTTCTGGGCTACTTCCTTCTTCCTGGGGTCTTGGCAACATCCCAGAACAAAAGAACCCTTCTCCAGCTTGGCAGTAAATCTTTGGGGGGAACAAATAAATAAATTAAAAATAAGCTGAAAAAAGATACATTTAAAAAAAAAAAATCTCCCAACTGGTTTGGCATGAAATTGATTGGTTCACTGTTCTTAGCCAAAGCACAAAGTTTTCTCTTCGCTCAGTAATCAGAAAGTTTTGTGGTTACAATTACAGTGACATTGGGCCTAGAGGCCAATTTTATGGAGCTGCTTAAAGCAGAAGTATTTCTTAACGATTTTTTCGTAAGCAAAACTGAGCAGGACACCAGTCACAAATGGTACACCCGGCATTTTGGCTGGTAACCTTAATCTGGTAAAGCAATGTTGCTTTATGCTAACGTTACTTTCTGTGCTTAGGTTGCTTCACTGACGTTAAGCCAAGACTGAAATGAGAATGTTTTAATCCATGACTTACTTGGTGTCTGTTGGTATCAGCATACAGTCACGCTCAGTCAACTCAAACTTCCTCACTTTCTCTGTTCCTACACTGACCTCTGACGATCCTTTCTGTAAGGGACACAAGAATTTTCCTTTTTAGTTTATAAATTTAACAAATAAAGAATGTTCCTTCATGTTTCAAAGAATAATCCATCAGATTTTAAACAAGAATATTGTGAACTTAATAATAAAACTGATAGTTTACTTATAAAATGAGAAGTTGGACAAGCGACTAAAAAGGTGCTTCACAGATATAAAGATGTAAAAAAAGAAGCCAATAAACGTACCAATAAATTTAAATCAACTGAAAAAGGAATTTCATGAGTCCCGAAAAACTTGAAACTACTTAAAACTTAAGAAGGGGCAAGTTCAAAAGAAAGAACCTAGGACTTGATTCCTCTTTTGACACAGAATGGAATGCAACACTACTAGTTCATATCAAAAAGATTTGGATATTGCAAAATCACACTTCCAGGGGTAACGAACAAAATCAGCATTCTGGGGAAAGTTAGCGTGGCGAGATTGTACACCACTGGGAACAAGGTTGGGTATGCAAGCTATGCACACCTTCAATCTGTAGTACTTACAATCTGCCAAAGCCATGTCTCAGCAGCTTCACAACCCCCAACATGCTCTCCTGGTCCATACATCACAATCTTCAAGAAGTTTAAAGAAATAATGAAACGAAATTCCTACAATCTGGTTAGCTGAACATGGGTTTTCAATAAAAAAAATCTTAGGGGTAAGGGACAACTTTTGCTGATAATTTATTTCCGAAAAAACAATTATTGTTTGAGTTTGTGAATGAATTATTAAGTATATTCAGGAATGGTTTATTCCTCTGAAAACAACGTTATCATTGTGTATGAAACACACTGCACAGTGAATCCAAGCCTAAAATAGTATTTCCATGAAGTACAGGGCTCAAAAAAAACCTGGACATTGATTACAGCCAGTTATGTTCACACTTAGCCAGTCATCCAAAAACCAAATCCAAGTCCTGTAGTCCAGTGTTTTTGTCAAATACATATTTTTGAAGATTTACTCATGTATACTTAAACTTTTTAGTAGACCGATCCATTAAGCTCCGCCCCATTGCGTATTGACCAATCACAACGCAATGAAGGTCCGACAAATAAAGTCCGACATGCGTGCGCGTATGCTTGGTGCGCGCGGCAGTTGTGCAGAAAGGCATTTGAGAGGCTCACGTATTCTTGCAAACACTTGCGTCGTGGGCGGAGCCTAATGGATCGGTCTATTCGAACCTCCTCCTATAAAAGTTGAGCAAATTGATGTAAAAAAGTCAGAAGCTGGTCAAGAAAAAGTTCTGAGCTACAAGACACATGGTCTAGTATCGGAAGGACACAACTTCAAAGAGTGGGTGGAAGAATCTTGCAGGTCAAAACCTTGACAAGGGAAAGGATGATGGCTTTGTGAACCACAGTTTGTATATCTTGTGGAAGAACCAATCTCATTAAAATCTTTACAAGCCAAAAGAGGATGGGTTTGTGAGCCACAGTGTGAATACCTTATGTAAGAACCAACGTCTTCAGCATACCTCAAACTGATATTTTTTTCCAAAGAGAAACTTGTGTCCCTTCTCCTCGATTTCTTTTTTATTTGTTTCAATCCATCCTTGGAGTGACATCGGGTCTTCTACCATGGTCTCTTGATCAATGGTCACTGGTGGGTTCTCAGGAATGGTTCCTGCAAGGAAAGGTTTAAACAGATTATCAATTGTAGCTCCTTTAAATATTTGTTTCGGCTCAACAAGAAACAACCTATTAAATAAAATCATAGTTTTGTGTCTTTCAAAACGCTGCATGCTCTTCACAGGTAGGGTCATACATTTTCCTTTTTTTCTTTTAACTTGAACACCTACTTGTTTTAAAGATTGTAATGGCATCCTGCGAAACTATATTATCTGATTAATTAGATATCAATGTGAGTTTCAAAAGATAACCTAAAGATTTGGCGTTCTTGATGAAAAGCAATTTCTGTTTTCTCAGCAAAAAGACACTGTAATCAACAGAACATTTTACAGGTGACTTTTATTGTATGTTTCTAGATAATTTTGCTTATAAGTCAGCATTACGTTGATGAAACCAAACGATGACCTCAATTGTAACAATCCTCAGACTAATAGCTTGAGGTTCAATTACGTTGAGAATTGTTTGTTTGTTGCTGTACAAGATAAAAACAAATTCTGGAAACTGAGTGATGACCTTAAAGCAAAAACAACAGCATACACAATCTCAAAGACTTAAGAATATTCTAGGGGCAAAACATAAGGCCACTAATTAATTTCTGCTTTTCCAGCATAGGTCCTTGGTTGGTTAGCAGTTTGCAAAAGCTACTTCTATTTTATCATAAGAATTTAAGTAACACACATCTTTGCATTACCTTCAGAAAAACACAAACTTTCAAAACTGGCATTTTTAGAAAGTTCCTTTGGAAAAAACGATACAGCTGTTTTAGGCTTATTTTAGGAAAGCATAACTTCTGAAAATCAGAACTAACTTACCAGGAATGGGTTTTCCAGTCTTGTGTTGCTCAGATGCGAAATACGTCTTGATCAGGGGACCAAGCTGTGAGCCCAAGTCCTCACAATGGAACCATACCTCATACAGAGACTCCGTAGAGTCACCAACAAAATACCTGAAAATATTATACCAAATTATAAAAATACTCCTTGTTCCTGGTCTCGTTTAGCCAGCTACGGTGACAGGGTTTTCCAGCAAAGCAACCATGCTCTGGAATTCACTTCCTAAAGACCTCAGGGAAATACACACCATCTCCCTTTTTCAGCAGCAACTTTTGTCAGTAGTGGTTGCTCTGAAAAGAGCCAGCTTCTTCTTGACGTTACGTTTTGAACAGTGTGCTTTGACCGTCTTCATTGATGTGTAGACCAATGCAGTCTTCTTCTACAGAGTTTCCTACTACAAACTTTATTTATAATTGGTAGGTACAAATAACTGGTTCCCTCTGGTAAATTTCCTAGAGTTGTCGTGGCGTAGCATGGCAGAGTGGTCTATAGGTCATCGGACCAAATCTTTGGTCTTGTGAGCAGCACAACTGTGATCTGCTCTTTGGGAGGGTTGCCATTTGTAAAAAAAAATACTCAACAATCGAGGGCGAGTCACACTGCAGCGAAAACGGAAACGTAAACGATCACAATGCAAAGAGAATGCATTCTGAGTTGAACGAGCGTGTGCGAATTCTGCGCGGAGCAATTCATCCAATAAAATGCATCCTCTTTGCGTTGAGATCATTACCGTTTTAGTTATCGCTGCAGTGTGACTGTCCCTTAACTGTAATTTTTCCTCCTGACCACTCTTACCTGAGTCCATCCATCTCCTTCTCATCACGTTCTCTCTCCAGGACTAAGCCGATGGTATCTGCCTCCCTCTGAGGAGAATGAGGAATGCATGGTGGCAGCAAGAAAAACTGTAGAGAGAAAAGACATTTAGGTTTCCATCACATGTTTGTAAGCGGAAATTTATTGAAGATGACAGACAGGCTACTTCTGTTAACTTCCATAAAACACAACTCATCACTTAAATGTCAAAGCAGTGGACACTATTGGTAGCTACTCAATATAATAATTAGCATAAAACTTTACTTTGTAACAAGTAATGGGGAGGAGTTTGATGGTACAATGTATAAAGCATTGTGAGAAACAGCTCCCTCTGAAGTAACATAGTTTTTGAGGAAGAAGTAATTTTCCACAAATTTGATTTCAAGATCTCAGATTTAGATTTTGACGTCTCGAAATCAAGCATCTGAAAGCACACAACTTTGTGAGACAAGGGCGTTTTTTCTTTCATTATTATCTTGCAACTTCGACAACCAATTGAGCTCAAATTTTTACAGGTATTTTTATTTTATGCATAATGTTGAGATACACGAGAAGATTGGTCTTTGACATTTACCAATAGTGTCCAGAGCCTTTAATGCTAAAACTTAAACAGTCAAAAAGGAAAACCCTTACCTCTCCTTCTTTTATGGGGATATCTCTGTGTTTACCCTGCTCAACAATCTTCAAACACATGTTGCCTTTTTCCATGTAGAAAAACTATCAATAACAAATGAGATACGTACATAGTTAGATATCAGCTTTGTTGGCCCAGACAGACAGGGGTAAAAGGCACTGGAATCAACAGTCCAAATAATATCATAATCCTCAATGCCAATGGCACAAGAATACAGCTAAACTGGCTTTTCTGTCCCTCGTTTTGGAGCTTTATTTACATTCAATAAGTAACTGACTTTTACACAAGGGAAAAGGTCTAAGCCAGAGGACGCACTCTGTCGCGAGTTGGTTTCCCTGATCGGCCTCCAGGGGCCGCCAGCAGTGCTTTCTATGCAACCTACCTCTTCTCCTTCCTCAATATGGTAATCCTTGCGTTGGTTTGGACCTCCAACATAGAAGGATTTCATCTGACCTTTACTGTGCCTGAAAGCGGTGCAACACATATAATGAAAATTTTAGCAACATTAAAAATACATACAGCGCTTAGTACTGCATTTCTAAACGCTATGGTGCTGGTGTCCTTGAAGAACATTTATAGTAAAACCATGATAGTGGCAAGTCCTTCTCGAGTTGCACCCATGATCGAAGCGGCGGAGAATACTTGAAGATCTGTACGACAAAACTCACATAATTTTTAAGAGATGTTAAATTTAACATCTCTTAAATGGTTGCGGTACCTGCTGCTAAAATTTAGGATTCAAACTGTCTCTAGCTATAGGCATTCTCTGTGGTCTAGTTGGTAAGACGCTGCTCTAAAATAGCAAAGGTCGTGGGTTCGAATCCCACCCGAGTAAGAGGCCTGTGACCTTACCGAGTATACAGTGCTATTAACAAACATGGGTGTTGTAAGGGTAAAACCCAAATTAATGCTCACATCATTTTGTTGCAGACTGGAGGCACGAACCACTTCTTGTTTTCTTTGATCCACTCATCGACATTGCAAATCTGAACTTCAGTCATCTTGATAAAAAATGGGGCTGCAGGAAACCGACAAACTTCACAGGCTAAAATGACAAAAGAGTTCAAAACGTCTGTTGTTACTTGGGATCCCGGCTGCTCTCTCTTTGAGATATGTAGGGCCGACTGTCACTGACCAAACCTGCAATGAATATAATAATATATACAATTTGGAGTTTTTATCATTGGCTGACACAAGATCATGACTATATAATATAATGATGATCGAGATGCTTGTGCCATTCCCATGTTGTGTGTTGTGTTGCACTGTTGGGACTATTCATGAATAACTTCACCCCATCACTATGCCTAGTCAGGTGTCTACCTAGGTCTGGATAGGGGGTCAAAATAAAAAACTATGTGTAGCCCCCATGCAGCGTACCCCCTCCCCCCCCCCCCCCAAAAAAAAAAAAAAAAAAAAAAAACTAACTAATTCCCACTGGGCCTCCAAACTCCCCACCCGGACCCCAATCCATTAACAAAAAGTCCTAGCTCACGACGCTGCTTATTCTAATAAGTCGCAACGAACTACGAGCCTGATATGACCATATGACCGAGTGTTACAGAGTGTCGTAATGTCTTGCCTAAGATCAAACTAAGTGGGCAGAACTGTAAAATAATGGTATCAAATAATATTACGAACATTTACCTGAATTTCAGCGCGACAACAATCACACAACAGCAACTTACCTCGGCACATTAAGGAGCTACCAACAATAGAGGGCGCTGTCTTACGGCTCCCCAATATCCAGAACTTTTTGCCGATTGCATGCGCCTCTACTCTGAATAAAATAATAATAAATTCCACCCCCAAACATTTTGAGGAACAACTCACAAATAAACAAATACACACAAAAATGGGACAATACAAACATTTTTCTGTGTTTCATTCATTGCAATGTTCAGATTTTTTTTTCGTAATTCGGTGATATCAATAATTTGATCGCTTGCCTTTCATCCACTCTCTGAATGAACCCTGCTGAAAATAACCAACAACTTTGCGCCTCTTTATCTCGAAAATCGGATTTTGACTACTTTATTTAAGAAAATTAAAGTTAAAAGTCTTGAAAGCAAACAAATAAAACCTATATTTTCTTATTTTCAAAATATTTGTTTCGAACTGAATGTTTTTTATGAAGGTTCCGTTCCTTTATCCATGGACGGATTAGTTTAAGACTAGTGAATGAATTTTACGCGTATAGGCGTACAGCTATTTACTACTATACCTATTATTAAATGTGCGTTTCAAAAAAGGAAAGGTAGGCCCTCTTTCAACAATTATAAAAATTGACTGCGTCACTCATTATACTTTCAAACAACTGGCAAGCTGTAGCGTCTTTGCTACGAACTGTGCTTACGAAATTAGAACTCCTATCTGGGCTAGAGGGCGAGTCAAAGCATAATGTTAGCTTAGTGGGCCGTGGAATCATGACCAATTCAGTTCATGGGTGCAAATGCCTTTGTTTAAAAAAATTATGCCTCGTGCAAATCAGCGACTTTGGCTTCGGCTGTGTTAGCTGCAAACGAAGCATGTCCACATACTGATGATTCAGTTTAGCCGATAACTCAATTTAGCCGATAGCGTGCACGTACCGTTTCTGCACGAATAGTGAGTGCCCGATGAGCGAAGGGATACCTACACACGTCGATGTCGAACTATAGTATATAGGCCTATAAACGAGAGCTAGAAAGAATTACAAATGCTTCTCTCCACGCAGGAGTACAAAATGGATACCAGCGAGAGCAGGGTAGTATTACTGCGATGGAGTACTGTCCAGGAAATAACGAATAATCCCCAGTCGTTTATACCAATAAAACCAGATAAAAACACCGGCCTGATGAGCCACATTGGCTCGGGACAGACCGTTAGGTCGTGTGTAATTCGGACGGCTATACGGCTTCGGAACGCCGACAAGAATTTTGCCTCTGCAGTCATAGGCCTAACCGTGGTACAAAAACTGGTAGTCCAGAACAAATTGTGTGAATTTGTTTTGTCTATTCATACAGTCCCACCTTTATGAATTGTAGATGAGCTTCCTTGAAAAAGATGGATCAAATAAATATTTGCCATTAACGAGTCGAATAATAAATTTGAATCCACATTTCCAATTCTCCGCTCAGTTAACCCCCGGAGGAGACGATTTAAGTGAATGGCGCCATGCCAGAACAATCCGTCCTTCTTCCATCCACCGGTGGATTTCTCAGTCATCTATTTTTAATATTAATTGTCAATGTAAAAAGGAATTAAAGTTGTTTAAAACCACCGTTACTAGATTTAACGTGTCAGGGACCTGGGTATTAATTGGTACTGGATTACTGGGCAGAAGGACGGGTGGATCGGACCGTCCTTCTGCCGGTCTGAAAGCTCAGTACACCCGCGCAAATTCTCATCAGAAGGTGGTGCGAAAGCAATACATGATGATATTTTCAGATGATCTTATACAAATGTTTCCAAAATATAAAATAGCTCTTGTATTGTTTTCCTTTCCCTCGATTCGACATCACACCAACCTTCTCATTAAGGTGAACACATGCTTGGACAGCTCACTATAATACAACGGTATAACTACCTATCTCATCAAAACGTTAAATTAAGCAAAACACGAAGCTATATACAATTAAATTAAAGTATATCTGAATTAAATTAAGGTTACTGCGTATAGTTTAATGGTTTGACAAGATGTGCTTTAAATGAAATCAATGATATTCATGCAATGACTGTGTAAATATTTGTATGCATATTGTATTTCTTCCATTGTGAATAATTTCCATAATATTATTGAACTTCAATATTCGTATGAAAGAGATGTTTTCATCTGGGCCTAAGGTTTGATACCGATTGGTACTAGCCCAAAAAGCAACAAGAAATTTAATATTACATACTTATTGAATAAACTTATATTCAAATATTGATAACAAATGTACAAACTGTCAGCAGAAATGTTCTCGTCTGAAATCTGCCAACAAATTATCCCATTTTTAAAGGGGATAGATAATGCCGAATTATCAAGTCCCATATACACCGATGTGTGTAGCACTGTATACTCAGTACTTTCCCGAGTCCTGTGAAAAAAATCACAGGCATTTTACTCGGGTGGGATTCGAACCCACGACCTTTGCAATTCTAGAGCAGTGTCATACCAACTAGACCACCGAGATTGCCCGGTAGCTAGAGGCAGTTCGAATCCTATGTTTAGCAGCGGGTACTGCAAACGATTTAATAGATGTTAAATTTGCATCGGGGATAAAGAATATTAATTTTTGCTTTTTACCCATATACACCGATGTGTGTAGCACTGTATACTCAGTACTTTCCCGAGTCCTGTGAAAAAAATCACAGGCATATTTTTGTTTGACGTACACACTATCAGCTTCACAGATTCGATTGTCCGGAGTACTCCTCGATAATGCAATGAAGTTATTCCTTCACTCAAAGAGCTATATTATACCAATACCTTTGTGTGGGCGGGCCTTTATGATACACCATGATATGGAAACACACGGTTGAACGGTGTGAACACCGGTTGGTCTGTTGTTGTAAATACACGTGGTGGTTCGTCACTAAACAACGGATGCTTCAAATAAGCTCTGACTGTAATTATTCAATGCATATCATTAAATATCGTGCATGTTTAAGCATAGAAAGCTATGTCCTTTCTCTATGGTGGTTAAAAAAATCACAATACACCGTACTCTGTGGGGAAACCAATTGCAGCTTGCCATGGCACAAACTCCCGGGACCAGTTGAAACACATACAATGCATCACCGATAAGTTGTTTTTGCTAACAAGACTTGCTCAGTGAAGTACGTGCACGTTCCGTAGCAGCTCAAATATCTTTAAGAAACAATCCAAATTCATTGAAGAGTTTTAAAGTCTTAAGCAGTCACCAGTGTGTTAACCTCGTACACGCACTACTCACAACCTTTGCGAAATATTTACACAATGCAGTGAGTGACGACATCACTTTATATCACTCCTCATCCTCTCGCATGGAACCTTACAGTATACGCTTACTGACAGGCACTTAAACGTCTTGGGCGTCAGATATCACACACTGGCCAGATTCATTCTGCGTTCATTAACACTTCTCTATGCAAACAAGTAGAGTTTTATTTATTTACAGTGTTGTGCAGAATGGAGTTCGGGAATGTTTTGCGTTGTTTACTAATTATTGCTTTGGTCGTTGATGAACTAGTGTCACCAGTTGATAGTCAGACAGCATTGGAGTACAGCGAACCTCCGTCTAAGGGAGGCTTGGGCCGAGACCCAACTGAGCAACCAACTACCCCTTATCGCGGAACCACCAACGCAACGACTGCGTCTGCTGATGAAGGGGATACCACCGTCGTGCCGCCCGAAGGGGGGAAGATACCCATACACATCGGCGGGTTTTTCTCGCTGCCCGGTGGTGGTTGGGACGGGAGCGGGGTCCTCGTGGCTACGGAAATGGCACTGGATCACATTAACGCGGACCCCAACATTTTGGAGGACTACGAGTTGAAAATGGTGTGGAGCGACACAATGGTAAGTTTGACAACTTATACTTTGACCCACTTTTGGTCTTGAATGTTATTTTGTGTAATATCAAGATTAATGACCAGCACAAAATCGCAATCTGATCAGACAATGGTGCCATATAACACAACACTTGTCTGCTGGTACGTATAAAAACCTGCACCATGACACTCTATTCAGAGTTGCGAGGGGGCTTTACTTTTTAATGTAATCAGCGTTATTCTTGAGCCTTGGGTTAACGATATAACATTAATGTGAGTGCAATGATTCGGGGTTAGATTTCAAATGTTAGCCATCGGGGTGAAGATGGGTTGGGAATTTTGGGTTGTGCAAAGAAAGTAACTTGGGGATACCTCAAAGCCGCCACTGCCACTTAAGCTGAATGATGCTCTCTAAATACTAAAGCATCAAGAGTCCTTGTTTTTTCCCGTTATTGCACAAAGATTTCTTCCCAAGGGTGTAGTTTTCAGCGAACACCCTTGGTTTTCAAGTAAAGTCCGGGTGTAAGTGATACCTACAGAGACCGTCCTTCCTTTGCCGTAATCTGCCCAGCCTTGTCGGTACATCCGAACAAGAGAAAGGGAGCGAGAGAGGTTCGCTGCGAAGGACCGGAAAGTAAACACAATGTCGGCATCTTGTGGTTGTTCGCTTTAAGCTTTGACCGTGACATTTTGATATAAAAAGTATCTGAACAAAATACAAAACTTTTCTTCAAAAGATTGTGTTCTAATTAAGGCCTTGAGCAAAGCATACTGTGTCATTATATGTTTTTTTTTAATTGGATCAATATTAATTGTGTAACTGAACAGCTATACTGGTATTAATTAACATTCATCCAATTACCTGAAAGCATGCTAATCTATGATCAAAATAAAACATGAACATTTGGGGACATTAATATTTTAAACTTATATTTCATAACATTTCTAAACTATTCCAAACAAAGAAAACTCTTTCCCATTCTTGAGTTTTTACAGCTTCGATTCATAAAAAAAACCTTTCCTTGTGAGTGTCTTCCCTTCATCTTATAGTGTCGATAGATTTTTACACGTATCCGTTAACCTCGCCAAAGATGTTCTAAAACTAGAATACTGAGTTATATGACAAATAAAGCAAGGTTATAGACAATCTTCTTAGCGGAACCCTTGGATTTCTTCACAACCTATACGTGAGTGGCCAAATTTAAAACAGTTTTGTTGCGAATGTCCTTCAGTGGGCTTTGACTCTTTACTCCCTTAGTTGTAAATGTTAAGGCTGCTTGCTTGATAGTCTATGAGGGGAGTTTTTGTGCTTTGTGTTGAAATTGCGCAAAGTGGTTCTCTGAGAGGCCCTGTCACACAGGGCAATTTACTCGCAACGAGTTCCATCCAGGCAATTTCAAATAAGAATATTCATTAAAATTCTCTTTATTTTCCTGTGGATAGTAAATTGCAGCTAAAAACAGGTATATTGTGCTACATGCTGCTGAAATGTTCCGTGTGCATACACAGTTTAGTTG
Source organism: Asterias rubens (assembly GCF_902459465.1). Classification (NCBI taxonomy): domain Eukaryota; kingdom Metazoa; phylum Echinodermata; class Asteroidea; order Forcipulatida; family Asteriidae; genus Asterias; species Asterias rubens. Next base: position 19,092,845 of record NC_047062.1, on the reverse strand, counting down.
TTTGTCTCTAAGTTACCTGTAAAAATTACCCTGTGTGACATGTCTTTAAAACCCAGCAGCAAGGGACTGTTTGGTACAATGCCCCTGTTACTGTGTTGACAGCACATAATGACATGCTTTCTCGACGGGTTATAAGAGGCTTGTTTTGCATTTCTTTCCTACCTGTGTTTTGTCTAAGTCAGTGTTGTTTATTTGTTTGCTTTATCATTTGATTTCATCCATTGACAATAATATTGACATACACATTGTGTACAAATTGTTTACATTTCCAAGTGTTGCCTGATGGGTTAATTTCAGCTAAGTTGTTTGCTTATTCTAATTAAGTTTTATCATTAGGTCTCATCCATTGACAATTGACATTGTGTACAATGTTGTGTGCAATTTGTAACATGTCCAATTATTGCCTGTGGGTTATTTTAATATAAGCTAAATTGTTTATTTCATCAATTACATTTTATAATTTGGATAATCCATTGACAATTGCCATGCATTGTGTACAATATTGTGTACTGTTTTGTTTGTATACGTGTGTATTGCCTGAGTTTTAAGCTCAGTTGTTTGCATTTTTAATTAAGTTGTATCATTGATGGTTTACATCCATTTACAGTTGACATTCATTGTGAGTATATAAAATATGCTTGCAGTGTTTCATCCTGCCCCCATCCTAACCAAATCACTGCCCCATGTTGATTGACACCCCTCATTAGGACGTGTGGCATTGTCCAGCTTAGGATATCATGATATGAGATGACAAGTGTTAAGACAATGGAAGTATTAGTATTGTGCTAACCACATCCCTCACACTGCAGTGTATAAACTGAGCCAAATAATTTAATAGAGCTTAACATTATTTTGTCTGCTTAGCAAAAATAAGCAGGATACCAGTCACAAGAAGGTGTACAAGTGCTACGGTGTTTTTCCTGGTAATCTTATTATGGTAAGCATAATTTTGTTATGCTCAGCTGGTTGTTATGCTCAAGCAGCTCCATGAAATTGGGCCCTTTCTAACTGAAATATTGAAGTGTATATTTAATCATAACATTTCATGGATTTCAAATTGTCTCAATTCTTCGTTCTATTGTCTAAATAATAATGTTAAACAGGGTTGATGCATTTCTAATTTAATTCACGATTTGTCTGGCACGATGTAACACAATTAAAGACACTGTGTTAATTAGTACTCAATTACATTACGGTTAGTTCCTGAATACGCGTGGCGAGTGCATTAATACATTATCAATCAGCGAATGTCGTAAAGGGAAGGTGTATATGAGTTTTGGTAGCTACTCTTAAAACGAGTGACAATAAAAAACCTACTTAGTATCAAAGTACAACAGCTTCCAATAGTGGGAAGCATTTTGAGAGACATTTCACTTGTAATTTGTGTGGTTATAATAATTATAAAAACAGATATCTGAGTGTTATCCCAAAATATTGAACCTATAACAAAAACTTTCTGTCACGGGTGTATGATTCACAGGCCGTGGTGGTGGCCAGGGTAAATGTAGGAATAGCTTTGGACACCTTGTGCAGCTGGGGGTGGGGTGCCCACTGTAAAGCTCTCTTTAACTAAAATGGGACATCACAATGTCTTATTAAGACATAGAAATGCCCCCTGCATACCGTAAATTATAATAGGGGCATACCGTCTACCCAAATAATGTTGTTGTTTATGCAAATTAAGCATCGTATTGGCCTGTATCACAAGCATAATAGACGACCTCGTGCTGTTTGCTGAAACAGTTTTTTTTTCTGTCTTTTTTTTATCCCGTGGAATACTCATTTATTGTTCTCTTGATTCTCAACAGAAAAAAAAGGTTAAGGGAAAAGTTACAAATTTTGTGCAAACAATTTAAAGACATGACACAGCGCTGTCAGAACATAATGTGTTTGTTTATGGCTCGCACCATGTCATTTTGCGCTATTTTCCCGCAGCAAGCTGCACATGGTTTCTTTCTACTCTCACGCGACTATTGTGTGTTTTACGTGACACCAAAACGGTTGGTACTATTTACCAACTGATGCAATTAAAGTGTCTTCCTCGTTAGGTTACATGCATTTATCGTACATATCAGAATTACCTCTCATTGCACACTAACTCATCTATCTATATACAGCAAAGGTGTTCATGTCGATGGTTAAAGGTGTATAGTGTAACAGTTTTAGTGTTTTTAGCCATACACCGATGTGTATGGTAAGACACTACGCTAGAATTACAAGGGACGTGGGTTTGAATCCCACCCGAGTAATATGCCTGTAATATTTGTTTTTCTTCACAGGACTCGGGAAGTATTGTGTATATACAGTGCTTACACACATCGGTGTATGGGTAAAAACCAAATTTAATATTTGTAGTCTCGAAATAGTAATTCTGTAATATAACAATAATGATAATACTTTATTCAGGCATATCACAATACATACAGATAAAAACACATTTCGTAAAATACATTTATAATAAAAAATAAAGTAAAATATGAAAATTTGACAACAAATCAAGGAGCAACGGGTAAAACAATGGGCTGCCTCGTAAGAGAAAACAAAAGCACAAATGTTTGTTGTTTTTGTATAATTATTTTCTACGGTGTCCCGACCCTATACAGGATAGCCACATACATTTAAAGGCAGTGGACACTATTGGTAATTGTCAAAGACTAGCCTTCACAGTTGATGTATTTCAACATATGCATAAAAGTTGTGTACGTTTAGATGTTTGATTTCGAGACCTCAAGTTCTAAATCTGAGGTCTCGAAATCAAATTCGTGGAAAATTTCTTCTTTCTCGAAATCTATGGCACTTCAGAGGAAGACGTTTCTCACAATGTTTTATACCATCAACCTCTTTCTAGAAAGACTCAGCTAGGGTCGAAACGTCAGGCCATTTAACCAATGTTTGGGGGAAACCAAATTATGACCCTGCCTTTAAAGTTCTATGTTGTAAGTTAAGGTCATTTTAGTCTTCCCCTTATTCCCCGTCATTTGAAATAGATTGCAGTTTTAAGTAGGTGCAATCCGAGCATTTTTATACTCTATCACCCGTTACGTTTCCCGCCCAGAAATGCCACTCACGATCTTCATAAAAAAAAGTCATTGTCGGCAGGGTGATTTGGAAATATTGTAATTTTGGTTCAGTATAAATTGCAAAGTTCCACAATTGCAATTTGGTGTCCGCATTAAATAGAAAGGGCTTTAATTTAATGACAAATGCTTGTAAAGTGGTCGGACAGGATTCACGGATCTAAACAGGTCACTAATGGTAACTTTCAATGCCAGTCTTCTCACTTGGTGTAACTGGAGATATGCATAAAATAACAACCTGTACAAATTTAAGCTGAATCGGTTGTCGAAACTGCGAGATAATATAAAAAAAAAACACCCTTGTCACACGAAGTTGTGTGCTTTCAGATCCTTGATTTTGATACCTCAAATTCTAAATCTGTGGTCTGGAAATCAAATTCGTGTATAAGCACTTCTTTCTCGAACACTACGTTACTTCAGAGGGAGCCGTTTCTCACCATGTTTTATATTATCAAAAGCTCCCCATTACTCGTCACCAAGAAAAGTTTTATGCGAATAAATATTTTGAGTAATTACTTATAGTGTCCACTGCCTTTACTCTTGTTGTCACATTGATTGTTCTCCAATCGTGTTCTAAATATTTTTTTAGAAAACCGATGCTGTAATTTTGCAGGTTGTTTGATTGATACAAACTTTTTTTTTTCTCGCAACTTCGACGACCAATTTATCCCAAATGTTCACAGGTTTGTTATTTTATGCATACATGTTGGGATACACTAAAGTGAGAATACTGGTCTTTGACAATTACCAAACGTGTCCAGTTTTGGGCTGTAAAAAAAAGGTTTATGTTTTTAAATGAATATGCCCCGTCTCCTCTCTGTCTCTTTCTAAAAACAACACCAAAAAACTATGGAAGTATCGAAATATTGAAGGAGATAATTTACCTCAGGCTTTTTATTGATTTTACGCGCACTGTATCTCTATGCTATACAGGAGTACTGACATTAGGAATAGTCGGGCCTTGTTTTCTTGGCTTTTCCTAGGAATTCTTTACTGTCGTAATATTTTCCGATTTACAGAGTAAGCTCAAAATGTCTGTGCTAGCTGTGCATTAAAGGGAAGAATATGAAAAAGTATCAAACGTGTAATGTACGCCCACTAGCACATTCCTTGCTAACCATGTGAATCTTAAGGCTAAAATGATATAATGTAATCACTTAAATCACTTAAAAGTGTTATCACGTAATCACTATAATCACTTAGATATATTTTTTATCTGAATCTATATTATTTTCCTAAATAAGAAAAGGTGTTTGGAACCAGCTTGTCAAACGACAAATCGAATATAATATATTTATTTATAATATTTATACGCGTTTTGAGAACCCTTTCAAAGAATATTCTTATGTTATTTGAACATCAAATGGTTCAAATTTACGGACCCCCTTAAAGAGTCAAGTTTTAAAAAGTTCGTACCCTTCAAATATTTGTATCATATGATTCCATCTAGATAACTTTTCGTTCGCTAGAAATAAAATTTCGTTTTCTCGAATACATTCTTCGTTCCAGTAATTCGTTCCAGTAAATATGAAGGAAAATAAAAAGTATTTTTTTAAATTTACGAAAAAACGTTGTCCCTTTACGGGCTCCGTACAGATCGATTACTCTCAGGACAAATAATACAACCCTCCCTCACTCACTATACCTTTAAACCCTCAAGGTGTACAAATATACACTCTGCAAAATCCTATTTACTCAGAACACATGAACTCAATTTAAAAGAGTGAACATCGTGAAGAAGGGACAAGATAAGAACAAAACAGATTCCCGTGAAAATCTAAAAAGGTAAAACAGTCGAAGGAAAACAGAGAGATACACAAAATTTAGACCTTTATGCTAATTTATCTTTTACGGCCTGTTCAGAAGACTTCTTATTTGCGTCTAATCTATCCAGATCATTCAATTCCACGGTTATTTTTGAGAATGTAACTACTGAACAACAGTTGACAATTCTATTGAAGACATTTGGAAGCTTGTTAACATGCCGGTATGTCAGTCCGTAACAGTTTGTCAGCCTACGCATAATCAGTGAGATGGCTAAGGCTTATTAGAAGTAAACTGAAACAGTCAATGAAAATGTATAACACCCAAGTGGATCCTGTAACTAGATTGGATGATTGTGGGTCACGTGACATTAATTAATTAACTTCTTACATGGTTCATCATAAGCCGGGCATTTGGCTACACTTTTCACCGTGCATTTTCGTCCAATCCTTTTTTATACTAATGCAAGTTAGACCGAATCATTCGGTAGAAAATGCCCTTGTACATTCTGACATGTTTATCCCCAATCAAAAAAATGAATATTGTGATGTACATAAACAACGTATTTCGTGCAAGGGAAATAATGTTTCAATTCGTTCACTTTCTCCTCATTTTACATAACATTTCCACGTTTTCAACTGAACAAGTTCTCACCATTCGCTCATAAACTTTCAATATGTGTACACCGATCGCATAGGCCTCTATAACGACCTTTATAATATTACTTGGACTGTGTTCTCAGCACGTATTCCTGATGGATACACATTGGCAAAATGAATGAAACTGATCTCATCCCAACGAAAACCTAATATAACCAAGATAGATTGGACGGGTAACAAAATGATACGAAGGATTTGAAACTGTGCATGGTGGAAATATGATAATAGCAAGGTTTGCTATAACACCATGAAATGATAATCTCTAATTGAGTTGGGGTGGTTCTAAAAATCACCGTAGGTTTCAACTCAGCGGGTCGATCAGTATGCTCTGATCGTCTTCTGGAGAAAGCAATAAAATAGATATTCTGAAATAAGTATGTACGTGTTATCGTGTGCAAAGGTTTGAAGTAAACCTCTGAAGGTGAATGAGAGACCGAACAAGATAAAATTTCAGTGTCAAAACTACAGTACATAAATACGGCGTAGTTACTTCCCATCAGTTTTTTTATGATACCCTCTAACAGGAGCGCTCAGGTATGATGCATGACCAATAAAAACGGGAGGACAACGTGACTGGAAGAAGTATAATGAAAATGGTAAACAGGCTTCGTTTTTGAAAGGGCAAGGGCACCAAAGCTTTGCTCCTTGGTAAAGGGGACCCTATGAGGAAATTTTGAATTTATTCTGGAACATTTAAAGGGCACCAGTGTAATGACCAGGGGAAATGGAGGCAATCACCTACCTGGCCTGTGTTATACCGGAGAATATTGTGAAAAAGTGTGTTTTAGAGAATCTAAGTGTGAAAATTTAACAAGCTTTTGGCCATTCGTCATTAGTCATTATACTGAGGTAAAATTTTGCATGGGATCGGGAAAACATCTCTTTGGGGTTATCATATAGCAACAATGTTTCAGCAATAATGCCACATGTTTTGTGTGTCAGGGACCATTTTTTTGCTTACGGCATTTTGTTACTGGAAAAGGTACTTTGTGAGCATGGAAGCATAAAGAGCTGGAAGAAGGGTGTGCATCCTCGAGCCTTTCTTTTGGGCACACGACGGCTGAACACATAGCATCACTTAAAAGTGTCAAATTGAAATTCATAACAGTCATGTGGCGTCATTATCATTTCCATCAAATTGTATGATACCCTCTGTAAGACAAAACATGCCATAGTGTACATGCCATAGGCTATATAAGAGACTTGTACATGATGCGTGACCAATTTATAACATACAACATCATAATGGGAGAGTTGTTTGATAATAGTTTAAAAAAAATTATCCGCTTGCCTCTCGTCGAGATTAATAGTTGCTGGTAGGAAAGTATTTCTTATAGTAGGCCTGTCAATGTCACGTCACTACCATGACAGGGGTTCTCGTTGCGTTTATGGTATTATAATGAAGAGGATAATGTACTGCGGGAAGCACACATTGTGTTACGGGTACCAACACTTCTTGCCAAACCTGCGTTGTTTACACGGCGCCCCCGAGAATCACAGAAAAATCTGGCACACTCGAATAACTCCAGGGTGCGAATTGAAACGGATTCCGGTTCCCGTTTATAGGGGCCTGGCGCATTTATGTGTCGAATTGTCAATATAGTAGCCCGGATCGTGTCAACACAAACGTTTAAAGACGCTGGCACTATTGGTAATTGTCAAAGACCAGTCTTCTCACTTGGTGTACTTCAACATAATGCACAAAATAACACACCTGTAGAAATTTGAGCTCAATTGGTCATCGAAGTTGCGAGGTAATAACGAAAGAAAAAACACCCTTGTCACACGAAGTTGTGTGCTTTCAGATGCTTGATTTCGAGACATCAAAATCTTATTATGAGGTCTCAAAATAAAATTCGTGGAAAATTACTTATCGAAAACTGCGTTACTTCAGAGGGAGCCGTTTCTCACAATGTTTGTACTACCAACCTCTCCCCATTACTCGTTACGAATAAGGTTTTATGTTAATAAGTGTTTTGAGGAATTACCAATAGTGTACACTGCTTTAACATGAATATGTCAAACTGACGCATAATCCGAAATAAATCTTATTTTATTCAACCAGTTTCCGGGTTAGCCTGACCCAGTAATGGATCAGGCCACCTTGGACCCGGATCGGGTCAATTCGACTCTCGTTGTTGGCAGGGGGAGAGCTCTGTCAGATTCAGCAGGAAATGAAATGTACAATTTCGCAATCGAATTAATGCATTACCGAAATAGGCCTACAGGTTTGTTTTGTTTTGTTGTGTTTGTTGTTGTTGTCGTTGTTGTTGCTGTTTGTGTCTTTCGTTCTGTGTTTCTATGTGGGGATGCTACTACACGTGTTTGGCATGGATATCGTATCCAACTACTTTTAAAGGGTTTTATGTACTTTTTCCTTACAAAAAACACAATGTCCACAGATTTACATTAAACTTACACAGTTTGAAGATTATGATCGTAGAAAGCTTCCTTTGACATTTTACTTACCGAGGTGCTGTAGTTTTTGAGAAATGAGTAAAAGTAATAATTTTCGTCTCAGTTTTAGCATGTAAAAACGTATTAACCAGTTATGCTATGGTTTTGGTATAATAGCATAACTGGTTAAGGGGATTTTACATGCTAAAATAATTTTGGTCTCATGAGACCAAAACTATTTTGTGACTTGTTTTACTCATTTCTCAAAAACTACACAACCTTAGTTAGTAATATTTGAAGGGAAGCTTTCCACTATCATTATCTTCAAACCCTGTAAGTTTAGTGTAAATCTGTGGACATTTTGAAAAAGTACCCAAATCCTTACACTGTTTCAAATCCTATAAATAATGACCAATACAAGAAACTCTCTTTCAGATTACCTCATCTGAAAAACTACACAATCTCTTTGCTCTTGTTGTAAATCAAATTTATACTCAGGTTTTTTAGTGTTTTTTTTATGTTCGTATTTTTCCCCTCTTTTCAACTGAGTGTAATTTGAAGAACGGGTTTCATGTATTCAACACAACAACAAGGGTCTACTACTCGGGAAATAGGCTAATTTAAACCTCCTCAACCGTAACAAAATGGGATCTGCAACAAGCGGGATCCGGCAATATACATATTCCAGTTTCCCGCAAAGCAATTATGGAGTCGAGGGAGTGATAACATGAAGGGGGCAGTATCTTGGGACAAGAACACGGCCATTTGCTGACAGAACAAGAAAAGATGCTATTTGTCACTAAAACTGGTCACATATGACGCTCATGAATTCCAACTCATTCCTATTTTAAAGCTGTGGACTTTTATGCGGCCGCGTGCACGCTAAGCATTAATTATGACGTGTCGAACAAATATTTTCAAAAACGGCCAGTTATAGAGCCCCGGTACTCAACAAATGCTTGGTCAGATCATGGTCAGATTTGCTTAAAATGAGTGTAAAATTGCTGAATCTGACGCTCGTATACATTTTGCACCCATTCCTTATACATAAAGGATCACCTCCAATGGCTGAACATAACGGTCACAACTGCCACTATATACCTTCTGAATGGTTCGTACACGGTCACCATGAGTTAACGAGGATTATCTGCGCTGGCATTAGCGAAATTAATGAGCAACACGACCTTTCACTTCCTTGACATTCGTTATCAATACCACCAGATTCCACTCTGAATGAGTGTACCCATAATATGTGGATCAAATGACCCGGAAACTATGTCAAAATGACCCAGAAAGGAGTCAAAATGACCCAGAAAGGAGTCAGGATAAAGTAGAATCTGTTTTTAACCATTTTCCAGGTCTGCTTGACCCAGAGACGAGTCAGCCCCCCTTGGGACCCCGCCGGAACAGGGTTAATTCTGACCTGGGTGTTTATAGACGAAGCGAAGATCAATTGTCTTTATGGTCTCAACCCGTGGAATTGTGCAATAAAACTAGGTCCAAAACCCCACCGTATTCGTTCGATCGGAGGCCGGACGACGATAGTGGAATCCTCAAAACAAACTGCTCGTAACTTCCCATCATAAGATGGTCCAACCCTAGCCCTGGCGGCCTTCCACTTTCGTATTGTTGTAGGCCCATAGCACAGAGGAAGAGTTCTGTGTGGGGTTAACCTAACCCAATAACTCATACGTGACCGGGATGCGCTCTCAAGAACATCATTGAACTTTAAGTGGAGCAGTTCAATTGAGCAGCCATCTGCGCATAAAGTCACACACTTCAACAGTAAACAACTATATAATATGATGTGTCCATCCATTTTATTTAGAGCAGCACAATCGCCGTTAAAATAGCTGCACGGGCTTTCAACGAGGAGGTCTACCAGCATAGAAATATAAGTAACCGATGTATTGACAGTCAACTATGTACATAGTTGCATGTACGAACAAAACCCCAGCAAACAAAATCGCGCAGCTAAAAACGTCGATTCCACGATTTCAGGCGTGGAATTACGTTTGTCTACAGCGAATGATTTGTATGAAGAACGGGTGATTGAGAAAATGAAATAGGGCGACAATTTGGTCAATTTGCCAATGACCGAGGGAAAACAAATATGAGAACAATCCTTTGTTCTTTGAGAGAGAAAAACAAATCTTTATTCAACCATTCTTTTAATATTAACAGGTTATCTTTGATACGGACGTCGTTGCGTCGCACGCCCGCGCACATCTGCCGCATGACTAATGTTCGCTCTTCGGACTCTGTGAAATTTAAAAAATAAAATCATCCATTTCTTATTCAAGAAGCATTTCATCGTCCAGAAACTTTTAATTGTAAAAATAACCTTGAGTCTTTGAAGAACTCAAATCTAAAAAAGCAAAGTCCAATTATAGGTTTCAACGGCCAATTTCAATCATTTTAACGCCTGGATCATTTAATTTAAATTGAAAAGAAATATCACACATATCAAGAATATACACACATTATTTCTCTCTTCATTTAGTTTTTACTGAAACTAGTTTTCACGCAATGGCAGTCCACGGAACAAATTGAAAACTAATCAAGTGCACCCGACCAAAATGGTGTCTCTCTTTGATTTATTTATTTTGAGGACATTCTAGTGTTACCCAATTGTTTGTTTTATAGGCTAATTTTGTGAAGACAAACTCGGACCTTCATTTTTAATTGGATGACCGAACGGTGGAAATGATTGCCCACAAATTAAGCAACAATCGAAAAACACCGTTGAAGGTCTCTTGCGAGATAATTTAGCCAACTAAAATCATTGGTTCGGCCCGGTAGGTTTTTTACGTTTTTAATACATTGGTTCAACTGGCCTTGATCTTTCCTTAAGTTTAATTTTTACATGTGCACATTTTTATTTCATCTTTTTATTTTCTTTGTTATTATTTTATTACCCCCCCCCCCCCCCATTTTAACTCGTATTGGTGTTTCTGCTTATTTTTTTGACTATATTGAAGGGTCTATGTACTTTTTAGTTGGCTAATGAATTTTTTTTCTAACAGAAATTATGGTGTTCACGGATTTACATTGAGCTTGCAGGGTTTGGGGATGGTGATGGTGGAGGGCTTCCCTTGGAATGGTGCTTGCTGGTGTGCTGTGGTTTTTGGGGGATGGGTGGGGCAATGTCGCAGAGTTAATTTTCGTCTCAGTTTTGGCGTGTAGGGTCGTATTGGCCAGTTATGGGATGTTTTGGTATAATATCATGGCTGGTTGATGGGTTTTTTCGTCTCACTGAGACGAAATATGTTTTGTGGCTTGTTTTGCTCATTTCTCGGGGGCTGCAGTTCCTCGGTGTATGGTATTTCAGGGGAGGCTTTCTACTGTCATTGTCTTCAGGCCCTGTAGGTTTGTTGTGAATCTGTGGACATTTTGAAAAAGTACCTTGTGTTTATCGTTTGTGTTATTGCTTTTTACTTGCCATCTTTTGTTTAAACTTTTACTGCAATTTTAGAATGTTTAATGTATAGTATATAAATGTGTATTTTCTATGAGCTAGGTCTGGGAGGGCACATCTTTTTTGATGACAGTTTTTGGACTTTTGCCCTTCCCTGGACGGCCTGTGCTTGTTTTATGGTTTTCTTTGTTTTTGTCCGAAGAATTAAAATAAATAAAAATAAATAAAATATATGCGCAGGGGTTTGATAATTTAAATGCGTCGATCGTTAAACAGTTGTCGGCGGCTATAGTAGAAAGCTACAATTTAAGTTTTGTAATGCTGCACCCAAACTAAATTTGCATCCGGGGATAAAGAATATTAATTTTGGTTTTACCCATACACAGATGTAAGCAAAGTTTACTCATTACATTCCCGAGTCCTGTGAAAAAAAAAATTCAGAGGATAAACGTTTATGGGTCAACGGATAATTATTCAATGTAAACACCACTAAAACCTAACTATATACTACTGGTTTAGCTTCACGATGCGCGAGCAAATACGTAAACGTGAACGTCCGAAAATTGTGTCAGTAAAATCTCACGTTTTAGGCATAATTATGTGAGGTCAATACCTGGCAGTTTTTATAGAATCTATGTTTTCTGATAGTATTCCAGCTTCAGACGGCTTTACGTGATATTATTCTCATTTACTGCCCCAAGCCTCAATGTCTTTTGAAATTTTATTTAAGTTCTTTGAAGTTAATTTAAGTTCAATTAAAAGGTCAGTCCTTACTCCCAACATGACATTTTTATGGTCTATCCCATGTTACGCCTCATGTCCTTTGAATTCAAAGTCAACAGAGAGCGTTTCTCCAATTATTCCAGCTACAACATTCTTCTTTGTAGGAATGTTATTTTGCGACGTTACGACGTGTCCCTTGTAAGAGCATGTTTCCATGTGAGTGCACGGTTATTTTTAACCGTGGCAACGTTGTAAAGTGTGTTTATTTGACTAATTGAATAAACAGATACAATGAAACCTTCTCTTTATTGAGAATCGTGTGAATAATTAAATTTACTCGATCTTCTCGCTCTTTCGTGAGATGGGTAAAGTGCGACTCCGGATAACAATCATCAATCTTATCCATTAAGTTTGTGAGAATATAGATTTGTTATAAAAGTTAATAATATTAACTTTTGAATAGATTTGTAATAAAAGTTAATAATGTTAATTTCTATTAAAAAATCTCATATGCTTATATTATAGAAATGCTTATATATATAAGCGTATTTCAACTCTCACAATTATTCATACCGTAAACGCTCGTATTAAATAAATAAAATACTTCCGTATTTTTATTACCATGAATTTTATACTTACAATTTTTTTTTTTTTTTTGGTAAAACCGTCTTTGTCCCTTTTCGAAACCAGGTTTGGGCTTGGGCTTATAGGCTCCGTCAAAAAAATGTTTCAAACGTTTCGTATACACTTTCAACACGGTGCTTCAATCAGGGACCGGAGCCTACGCCTCAGCCGAAGCTTATAACCTGTGGTTTCGAAAACAACCCAAAAGTAAAAAGGAATGTTACAACGAGAAGGATTTATTGAAGAATTCCTTTTTGCACAGGCAAATACGATTGTGTATGAAATTGGGCAGATCGAACAGTTGGTTGTGGGTGGGGATTTAAAAGAATCTTAAAAACAAATGTCCCTGAAAGTGTTTATTTGGGAGTGTCTATGGATTTGACTTTTATTTGAAGAGGATTCAGTGCCGACATGGTCAAGAGGAATTCACAGAGATAAAAACTATTGGAGCACGCAACGGCATCACATTATTTACGGTAAATGTTTATTTGAACATTTTCATTGCCAGCAGAATGACACAAAAAATGCTAAAAAGGACTGTCAGTCATTCTAATGAAAATTGGGGGAAATAATTCTAAAGACCGTCGATGCCAAAATTACATCCGGTCCAAGTATCTAAAATTAATCTGTAATGCATAGTGACAATCCGCTGTATTTTGGTTGTTATTCTCAATTTGAATTTTACGGAGTTGTGTTGAGGATGTCTGAACTGTACAATTCATTCCCCAAGGGATTTTCAGGCGGTGTTAGACGGATTAAGTATCAGGTTAATTGAGTGAATCAAGAATCTGATGTGTTTTGATTGTCCACAGTTTGGATCCACCGAGTTTTATTTTAGTTCTGCAGGGATATCTTCCCCAATGATTGAGTTAAAGTCCATATTTTCGTACACGATACGTTGGTTGGAATTCTCGTGTACAGTACACACTCATCGTGTACGATATTGTACATGCATATGCAAACAACATTAAACGTTTATGACCAACGATTGTTGTTTCATTTAACAAGTTTTCAATGTTCAAATTACTTTTCAACAATTTTCACATTAACTTAAATTTTCTTGAAAACTAAGTGGCTTCAAAATTAAATTTCCACGTTCAAAAAGTTAAATTCGTACTGTACGTTTGGGGTTGGTCTGTTTTCAGTTGCTTTATAGTTGAAAAGCTTTGGTGCATAAAAATATTAAGTTGTAATTTTAGCTGGATCAATGATAATAGTTACAATTAAATTGAGTCCCCTAATGTGATACGAGGATAAATTATTATTTAAATCTCTCTAACTTTGTTCTCCCTTGTATTTTAGTGCGATGCTGGGCTCGGGACCAGGAAGTTCTTTGAGCAGATAAACGAACCTCCACAGAAGCTGATGCTGATTGGTCCAGCTTGTTCAACCTCTGCACAGGCCGTTGCCCAGACGTCGTTCTATTGGAACCTCATTACAGTGAGTGTGCATGATTCCCCTATTGATATTGTAACATTGGTGCGTGGAGGAGACCAGACTCGCATTTTACAGGCATTTTTTTAAAGAAGATACCATTAGTGTTACTTGTGAAAGTTTAATCCGATTACAGTGTCAACTTTTTGAGAAAACGGCACAAAACTGTATTTTCATCTCTGGCATTACGGAATTTTCATCTCTGGCAGCCTTCGCAAACGGACACCACGGAAATTTGACTTTCCAGTCAACCCACATTAATCGATTCCCCGTGCATGAACATTTTCTCAGAGTCATTTTTTGTTTATTAAGGTGAACAATATGAAAAGTATTCCATAAAAGGAAATCATTTTTAATTGTCAAATACCAGTCTTCTCACTTGGTGTGTCTCAACATAATGCACAAAATAACAAACCTGTGAAAATTTGAACTCAGTTGGTCGTCGGAGTTGCGAAACAATAATGAAAGAAAAAACACCCTTGTCACACGAAGTTGTGCGCTTTCAGATGATTGATTTCGAGACCTCAAAGTCGAGTTATGGGGTCTCGATATCAAATTCGTGGAAAATTACTTATTTCTAGAAAACAACGTCATTTCACAGGGAGCCGTTTCTCATAATGCTGTATATCAACAGCTCCCCATTATCTTTACCAAGTAAGGTTTTATGCTAAATAACTGTTTTCAGTAATTACCAATAGTGTCCACTGCCTTTAGCTAACAGTAACCAACTTAGATATTTGAATTCTACCTTCAACAACCCACGTTACAAAACCTCTTTTGAGAAAAACAAATAGTTGATCAAAGTAACAAGTATAATGCTTAACACAGTCGAAACAAGCCTCTGATAAAACATTTAAAGACCTAGTTCCAATTGTACCGTACGACTCGAGGTTGAGTTACAAAAAGAAACATCAATGATCAACATCTCTATTCTATTCTTAATTTATCATTTCTTCAATGACGAGATGTTTATTCTGTATTATGCATACATCATTTTGTTCGAGAGGTTGGTTTTATTTGTGAGAAAAATGCAGAAAGTTTCATCTGAATTAATAACAATCACTGCATCACTTCCTAACCGCTCTATATTCACAATACGTTAATAATATATTTCCGCAAGTAACTAGAGCACAAACAAACGGAAAGGCTCCTTTCTGTTTGCTATGACAATAAATCAATTCAGTCGAGGCAAAAACAATTTCTGAGGTTTTTTTTTCCTAAAAGAAAATGTTGGGAAAAATTCTAAAATTTGAAAAGAAATAATTAATATCTGTGGCAACGTGGCACAGTAACAGTGTTAGCACGAATAAATTTCTTCCGGAACTATTTTTTTTCGACGAAGTTGCCTGTGTCTTTGTTCTTCTATATCGATTTAGAAAAAAAAAGGAATAAAAAAGGGTGATCTTTACAACAACAAAAAACAGGGGAATTTTTGAGGATGGCAATTCTAATGTGCAGAAATAATAGTATCTCCCGGAAACTGCGAAATGTTAAGATGACCATTTCATGTCAGGCAGGCCAAGTTGTCGAATGCCGGTATCTATATGCTGATCCATTGTGAAGGATAGAGGTAATCTATCTCAGCCATGAGTCCTTGTCCAACACTCATTCCGTTTAGAGAATTGCTAAAGGTAGAGTCATACAATGGTCTCCACGATACTTTATTGTAAAGATAGTTATGGTCTTGAGCATCCTGATGGGAAAATCATTTCATCTGAAGACTCTGAATGTGGACAAATTTGAACCGCCAAGAGATGCAATATACCTTTACCATGCTGTCTTCGTCTTGGTCATGTTCCTGTATACCGAATAACAATAACGAATGCTGATAATCATTTTGCAAATATGTTGTTCTTCCAGCCTCTGTTTGGTTACCATGATATCAATGGGTAAAATTCAAGATGGCTGCACAATGACTAAGGTCTATTGGTACCCGCTGTCACCTCGCTAAACGTGGATGGATTCGACGTTCTCGATTAAAGTAACCGTGACATTTTGTTGCTGTTTTCTCAACAGATATACACTGTATTCAGCTGAAACTTTCGCACTAGACATTTATTGTATTTTCTTGATAATTTTACCAATAATTCAGCATTAAGTTGACCCCAATCTACCCTACCTTTTTCTCTTTTGACCGACGCATCAGAAAAATTATAGTTTGCGAGATCGGCAGATAACTTGCTTGCTAAAGTTCAAAGACCTCGCTTTCAGCTCAAACCATGTTTAACAGCGGCCAGTCCCCAACCAATGTCATATTTTTCAAACGCATTGAAGGAAGACCTGGATCTTATTGTGCTAATTCCTAAAGAAACAGCTAATAAGTAAGTAATGACTCATAACAGTACAAAAACAAGTACTGGTATAAACATTGCCAATCATAATAATATTACAAGGTCTAAGTTATTACACACAAAAACACAATAGTTTGAAGAATTTATAATACCTGTCATTAAAGGCACTGGACACTATTGGTAATAACTCAAAATAATTGTTAACATAAAAACTTACTTGGTAACAAGCAACGGATAGCTGTTGAAAGTATAAAACATTATGAGAAACGGCTAACTATGAGTAACGTAATTTTCGAGAAAGAAGTAGTTTTCCACTAAAATATTTGAATTTGATTTCGAGACCTCAGAATTAGATTTTGAGGTCCCGAAATCACTCATCTAATAGCACACAACTTCACAGGTTTATTATTGTATGAATATGTTGAGACACACCAAGTGAGAAGACTGGTCTTTGACAATTACCAAAGGTGTCCAGTGTCTTAAACATGCTCATAAGTGTCTTATCGCTTCATAGCTTGCTGCGCAATTTGTTGTCAGCAAAATCAAGTTAAGGGCAGTTAATTATTTGGTTAAACTAAATAAGCGCATGGAACAAAAGCCATCACAGCAACTGGTTACTGTCGTTGGTTGAAAGAGCTATTCAAGCTACCAAAATATGTGTCATCCATGAGGCGGCACGTTGGTGCTTTCGTTATACCTCTCGTGTCTTGAGAGCTTGTTTAAAGCCACTGGACACTTTCGGTACATAACTTTTTTTTTTAAGTTCACAGATTTACAAATAACTTACAGGGTTTCAAAAAGTAATGGTGAAAGACTTCTCTTGAAATATTATTCCATGAAATGCTTTACTTTTTGAGAAAACATTCAAACAATATCAACTCTCGATATAGAGAATTACGGATTTATTTTTAAACACATGTCATGACACGGCGAAACGTGCGGAAATAAGGGTGGGTTTTCCCGTTATTTTCTCCCGACTCCGATGACCGATTGAGCCTAAATTTTCACTGGTTTGTTATTTGATATAGAAGTTGTGGTACACAAAGTGTGGGCCTCGGACAATGCTGTTTACCGAAAGTGTCCAATGGCTTTAACCAGTATAGTTTACATTTCACAAAAATGGTTTAGGGAATTTTTTTACCGCGAACTGTGTCGGAAGTGCGGTTCAATATCATCAAAAAAGTAGTACACGGAAAAATATATAAGAACAAACACGATGCAGTACAAATACAGCAGTTAAGGTCCTCAGTTAACACCCCATGAGTGTTAAATCACCCATTGTTAACTTATCACAATTGTGTTAAATTAACACTTTGGTGTTAAATTGTTTTAAATATATTTATAAATTCTGAAAACAACTTGATTTAATCAGGCTAGTTTATACATGTTATTTTAACAAGTTATGAGGGGGACCAGTCTGGATCCTTTTGGTCACAATACTGCAGTAGTAACTGTGCACACAGGGAACTTAATTGATATAAAAAGCTGCGCTGACAAATAAATCTATGAGAGAAGGACGATTGGATCTTTTAAAAAGGTTTTAAAAGCATTCACGAGTAAAATTGACACTGAGGCCTATAGGATCAATAACTTTAAAAAAAATAATGAAGGTTTTGTATTTTGTGTATATGGACAAAATGACAGTTGGACCAATTCCGAGATGGTCAGCTTGTTTCACATTGTTACCCTTACCATTGATCCTTTATGAGTCACTTTGACCCAGATCAAGAGTCCATGCTAAAATTTTGTTTTATCTTTATGTTGTTGCAAAATGTCTTAAGCATTGTACTCATTTGGTACTAACAATTTTTTATGAAATATAAAGAACTAAAAATAGTCATTAGTAATTAATTATCCTATTTGTCTCTCGAATTATTGCTGTAAGCATCGTACCACCTAGTAAATATTCTCCTTTTGTCTTTACTGTTATTGCATAATATATTAAATATAGGCATAGTACTCATTAGTAATTAGCTCTTTCATTTTTGTCTAGTATTGCAAGATATTTTACTAAGGAACGTACCCATTACTGATTTACTATCTTCTTTTGTATTTTCTATTGTTGCAGGATATCTCACTATAAGCATGGTACTCATATAATTATTAACTATCTCCTTTTGTCTGTTATTTGAATGCAGGAACTAAGCATCGCACTCATTAGTAGTGTTGGCCAATATTGTCATTTACTTGTGTTTTCCTTGTTTTCTTTTGTGGCCCTTTCTTTCGTTATCTTTTTTTGAGCAAGTTTTTTAATTAATTATTTGCAATTTTTGATGTATAATGGGGGCGATACTAATATTTGTATACACTATTATCCATAGTAAAAAAAGTAAAAAAAAAATCACTACTCGTGTATGTACTTGTTCATTATTATTAATTAACTAAACCCCATTGTGTCTTTCCCATTTGTTCAAGATGTCTTACTCGGCCGGCTCCTCAGCACTATCGAACCGTGTGGAGTACCCGTACTTTTACCGCACCTACATGCCGGACGCCATGTTGAACAGGGCCCGCATAAGGATCATTAAGGACTTCGGCTGGAAAAGAGTAGCCACCATCCATGAAAATAAAGATCTTTTTTCACTTGTAAGTAAATTAAAATCAATCTGATTTAACTAAAAATTAAAGAGGATTTTCATTTTGCATTTACTTACATGGGCATTACTATTCGATTTATAGTGTCCGGCATTACCTATATAGCAGGCATATAAGCTTCGTTTTTGAAAAGGCAAGGGCACCAAGGCATTTTCTCCTTGTAAAGGGCAGCCTGTGATGAAACTATACGTTTCTACTGGAGCTTTTCAAGGGCACCGAAGCAATGACCAGGGGGCATGGAGGAAATCGTTGCCTCCATGAAGTGTCAGGCCTGATTTATATGATATGTCTCAATGTTGGTTCTGTATTAAAACGAATAAAGGCCGACATGACAGTGCCAACGTGCTGTTATGATCAATTCGTCTGCGTTAAACTACAGAACTTCAACACCTTTTTATTTAATAAAGGGAAGGTATACACGTTTGGTAATTGTCAAAAACCAATCTTCTCACTTGCTGTATCCCAACAAAAGCATGAAATATAAGCCTGTGAAAATTTGAGCTAAGAAGTTGGGAGAAAATGATGAGAGAAAAAACACCCTTGTTGGACAAAAGACTTCTGGCTAAAAGTCTTTTATTATTTTAGTGAGAAATTACCTCTTTCTCAAAACCTATGCTACTTCAGAGGCAGCCGTTTCTCACACTGTTTTATAATATCAACAGCTCTCCAATTCTCGTTATCAA
Source organism: Asterias rubens (assembly GCF_902459465.1). Taxonomy (NCBI): domain Eukaryota; kingdom Metazoa; phylum Echinodermata; class Asteroidea; order Forcipulatida; family Asteriidae; genus Asterias; species Asterias rubens. The sequence continues at coordinate 19,073,180 of NC_047062.1, read as the reverse complement.
GTCAGTTTTTAAGTTAATGGTTGTTTTGAGTAATTACCAAATGTGTACCTTCCCTTAAATAACTATACAAAAACTCGAAATAACATTGAACAATTTGAATGCATTTCAGTTTTCAAAGAAAATCCATGATAAGGCTGCTGATGCCTGGTAAAAGGTTGGTTACTATTTACTCAGGGGAAATTAGCACTTTCCCGTCTTGGCAAATAAAACCCATTCTTCTTAAAAGCTTCAATGGAAGCCCCCTGTCGTCAAAAAACAAGCTTGTGTTGTTTTATAGAATATGTGCATGTTTGTAGTAGTTCATGTGGCCGATCAAGGCCATGACAAAAATGTAGAGACTTTCAATTTTACTCTAGCTCGTGGAAGAAGTTAAAGTTGGACTTTCATCATTTGGTGTGCTCAAAGAACTGTCTGATATTGTGTCTTCCCCCCCCCCCGTAGGCCATAGACGACATGATCAATCTATTGAATGAGGAGAACATCACAGTCATCTCGTCAGAGTCGTTTGACGAAGACCCCACCAACCAGATCGCCAATTTGAAGGTATTTAAAGATAAGTGTTTAGAGAGGAACATACTTGCACGGAAAAAAGTGTATACATTAAAAAGCAACTCCACAAATTAAGGACATATTTAAAACAAAAATGATGCTTTCCATCCAAAGAAAAAAAAGGTGTAACAATAAAATAAAATAAAACTATGAATACGCCACTGTTGGGCCTGACAGGAGGAATCATTTACAGTATTCTCACAAAGTCTTCATCACAATGTTATAAATTGAGAAAAAAAGCAATGAACATAAAGATGAAAACACAAAGTTGACTTCTCAAACTTTTGCTCGATTAATAAATAAAAAAAGGGTTTTGTGTTAATGTTTGGATGGTCAACTGGAACAACCTGAACACGTCCCTTGAAAAATAATCATAAGGTATTATGATATATCATCAGGTATTTTTTTAAATCTCTGATGCGATAATGAATACTTTTTGGTTGAAATTCAACCAATCAAACGCCATTTTTCTTCTACATCAATAGATTTATGTAGATATACGGGTTTTTGAAAAACTATAATTTCAGGCAGTTTAGTCCAAATTACCTCGCTAAAATATGTATGGAGGACTTATAGAGACTCGCAAATGGTTGTTGCCTTGACAGTAATTGCACCATGCTCTCCCGGTCATGGGAAATGTACACCAGTGGTAAGATATTTACATTGAGAATGGCGTTTTCTTCATCAAAATAGGCACGATGGCCCATCTTTTGGTTATAGGTTTACTGCACAAAGCGTGATTATCATAGCTTGACTTTTTCAATTATAATAATCAACTATAAATTATTTGCATTTTTACTTATTTATTACATTCTTTATTCTAACAAAAACGACAAAGAAATTGAAGTGCAGCTTGTCTTTCTTTATCCTTATTTTGCAGTAGATCATAGACTGGCCATGTTTTTCCAATTTTGCCATTTCGCCTGCAAAGTTACAAATGTTGACTCTTTTAATTTTATTGATCCTTCGCCAAGAATTGATCGTGTTCACCTTAGAGGCACAAACGCTCAATTAGTCCATGAATCGAAACCATGTACACGGAAATCATTGAACAGTTTCCCGCCTAAAACGTGATCGATTTGAGGCCAAGTCGATCCTGTCCATCGATCTTTGTCTTGCGGTGCTGATTTTATTTAATGATGGTTTGTTCTGTTTATAATTTTGAACCATTATTTGCAACATTTAGTATTTTTTACAAGCAGATACTATTTGTTATATTGTTTTGTGCCATTATACAACTATTTCGTTTTTCTGACATTCAATGCGACCAAGACAATGGTCTGGTACCGCTGTTTTAATTATACATTCTTTGGTTGAAATTTTAGCCTGCCGCAATGCAGCCATCTTTTTCTGCTTTTTAATTTGTTTTCTTTATTTTATACCTAATTTTATTAAGAAATTGGATGCCCGCGTCATTCTCGTCAACACGTATGAAAGCAAGGCGAGGAGAATTATGTGTGAGGTAGGGACATAATATTTGGTTAACCTAATTTTGCCGATTTGTATTCACTCATTATTTCTTTTTAGATTATACATCATCCAGCATCTACTATTTGCAATGAAACAAGTTCTTCATGTTTGAAAAGAGCAGTGTTGTAGCCATGGCGGGTGATGCTGAGAGGGCCTGCCTAGAACTGACATATTTTGCCCAACACTCTGAGCAAAATACGTGACGAATTTGTCACGCTCGGGATCTGTTGGGCTCGGGATCTAATAACTTTGTAATCCTGAGCAGACCAATTGATGTCAGTAATTCATTCATTGAAGAACTATCCACAATTTTTAAGCAAACTGTTCCAATACCTGTAACTCTTCACAAACCATTTCAGGCCTGGAGGCACAACATCGTGGGGCATGTGTACGTGTGGTATCTCCGCAACGAAATCTACAAATGAATGTTTTACTTAGAAACAATGAATGTATTTTAAAGACCACTCAACGGACTCAATATTACCATGAAGAGCGCCATGGTAAACCACTAATGTAAAATCGATACAAATTGCACAAAACAATGACCTTACAGTCCTGAACAGATGACTGATGTTAGTAATTCCCTTAATGACCCTGGACACTATTGGTAATTGTCAAAGACCAGTCTTCTCACTTGGAGTATCTCAACATATGCATAAAATAACAAACCTGGTCGTCGAAGTTGCGAGATAACTATGAAAGAAAAAAAAAAACATTGTCACACGAAGTTGTGTGCTTTCAGGTGCTTGATTTCGAGACCTTAAATTCTAAATCTGAGGTCTCGAAATCAAATTCGTGGAAAATTACTTCTTTCTCGAAAACTACGTTACTTCAGAGGGAGACGTTTCTCACAATGTTTTATACTATCAACAGCTCTCCTTTGCTCGTTACCAAATAAGGTTTCATGCTAATAATTATTTTGAGTAATTACCAATAGTGTCCACTGTCCATAAGGACAACACATCCTCTTTCAAGTATGAAGCAAACTCTTTCTACCTGTAACTCTTCCACCAGGCGTGGAGGCAGAACATCGTGGGGCCCGGGTACGTCTGGTTCCTTTTGGGGTGGTGGACGAACCGCTGGTGGACTATTGACGATCAGTTCCTGACCAAATGCACCATTGAGGAGGTCAAACAGGCCGTGGAGACGTCACTCTACATCGGTACAGAGTGCGCCCTGTTCGGTGAAGAAAATGTTCAAACCGTGTCTGGAATTGTAAGAGAACAAATAATCAGTCCGTTTTATTTATCAGTATTTTTTGTTTTATCGCCCAAAGTAGCTGAACCGAATACAAATCCATCAAAAAGGCTGTTAAAGTTGTATGATATAAGGGTGTTTATGTTGACATATAGATACTTTATCCTAATTTTCCTAAACTAGAACAGCGAATCTGTCAAGTTTAGCAGACAGAATAACAACTTCTGTTTCGGTTGGGACATTAGCAGGCATTTTGTTTGAAATTGGAGTGAAAAGGGGGCTCAGGATGGATGAGGGCTGACAATGAAGGCAAACAAAATAATAGGTATGAATCAAATAATAAGATTACCCAACACATAGCTGTGTTTGAGGTGTGTATGTACAGGTAATGTCAAATATCTTAAAAAGTGGACGAATTCACTCCGTCTATGTATCGGTGTATAAACTGTGCAGATTTGTTCACAGTGGTATTTCACCTCTTTTATGCGGAAAGAAGCTGTATGATCACATTAGTGAAGTTTTGTGTGTTATCTGTGTTTACATGAAGCTATAAAACCAATCAAATTAATGTTTACTGGACCGCTATGCGAAGCCCAATTCAAAATTCTGTACCCATGACACGTGGCTTTGGGGAACCGGCAAATTGCTCAAAATAATTATTAAAAACCTCAAAGCAGTTACTCGGATTTTCATGACTCAAAAAGGTGTTCGCCAAATCGGGTTTAAGAAAAGTGACAACCATTTCTTAGCCGCTGGAATCACTGAAAATTGCTAGAATTGAAGTACTTTCCCTTTTTGATAAACATTATTTGTCTTTTTAAAAGAAAATTTGCATGTCACAAAAGAAGCTTTCGGCCCAGCGGATCAGAACAAAAATGTCACACCGTACACAATGCACATCCATTCTTATATAACACAAAATTGCAAGGATTCTGAAGATGAGTTTTCCACTAAATTTGACAGACCCCAAACGACTTTGATGACGAGTTGCGAAGGAGACTATCCGAGCCAGGGAATGAAAACTACACGTACAACGGTATAGCTTCATTTGGATATGATGCAGCGTGGGCAATGGCACTTGCACTTAATAAGACGGCACAGGTACGTATGGTACATACATGAAGTTTCAATTAATTCATTCCTTCATATGTAATATTTATTTCCATATCACAGAAAGACGAAAATACAGAACTGCATGCAGGAAACAGACAATTAAAGTAAATACCCAAATGAGCGGAGGTAACGTGAAATCATAGCACATTTTATTGATTTAATCACCTTTTTGTCTCCAAAGTGAAAAAGGTAGTCAGAGTGATTGATATCCTAGACTGGACAATTCCACTAAGAGGTGAGGGAGGTCATCCAGGTCCCAGAGTAGTTTACTTCTTACTGACTACAGCCTGTCAAAGGTTCTGGGGTTTCCAACGCCCCTCCCCGGCAATCAAACTTGTTGGCTATTGGTTCAATACAAACAAAGGAACTCACATCTTGTGTGTTTTGTTTAAAAAAAGTACGGATTTACAGGAATTCCATTCCACTTTTCCAATCGCTCAGATACGAAAAGAGTCGAGTTGTCTCACTAATTGATCATGTTTAACTAATGTATCTCGTAAGATGCCTAGCACTGACAATAATAAGAAGCAGGCTCGCAGTAGTAATTTTTCTCATCGACATCTAAGGTTGAGTAAATCTTCTAAGGCTATGATGCAATGATTTATCAACCTTTTCCGTAAAATAATTTGATTTTGTGAGATAAATATCTCGTTATCTGGATTTAATGATTTGTGGCTCTCTCGGAACTCCGGGGAACATCAAGATGTAATAATTGACTTGTGTTTCCTTTAAAGATACTGAAGACAAAGCGATTTAAAGATGGAACTTTTCGGCGTTTAGAGGAGTTCACGTACGATGATATAGAGATGAGTAAAGTATTCTTTGATGCCATCGACGAAACCAATTTTTATGGGACTTCGGTGAGTCTGTCTTGAGAATTTAATGGGGGCTAGGGTTTTAACTCTACTCTGAGTAGACCCCTCGCATTGTATGATGTAAAAGCTAAAACAGTGCCCTAACGTGCGGTCAAAAAAGACGTTCAATGGCTTAGAATTGTGCTTCGCGCGTACACACGTGCGCGTTTCCAATGTTTGTCTGCAGTGATGGCGGTCTTTTGCAATACTTTCTCAAACAAGTACCTGTAGGTCTATAGTTCATGTGGGTCCATATCATCATAATCCCATCTTATCAGATTCAACCCTTTTGAAATAAAATAAGAATTTTAAATCATTTTCTCTGTGTATATTTTTTATTAAATTCCAGGCTTTTCAAATACTCAAGAAAAAAATATGTTGATAGAAATGTGACTTGTCCTAATACACAATACAAGCGCCGAACAGTGAGTCACAATGACAAACGTTTTACCGCTATTGAATGCCGCTCTTCAATGGCTTGTTATTATAGTGTGCTGACACAATATCATTGAGCAGGGATATAGGTTTCATAAATCGAAAGTGTAGTTGGTTTCTAGCAAATGAAACTTTTAAGCCGCAAGAAAATTGGGTGGCTTTGACTTAATCTATTTCTGCCTCACTCTAGGGAAGAAAGTCCTTTGTTCGAACAAAAGGCGAATCGTAATGGCTCTGTGTGGACGAAGAATTATGGAAAACGACGTCTCGCAAAAATAGCGTATTGTACGGTGGCAATGCGGGGGTCTATATATACAGCATTGATTTTAAACTTGTACTTCCACCTTCTCTCTTTCTCTCATATTCAACCCATCAACGTAAAGCTGATTTATACATTATTTTAGGCATTTCTATAGCGCCCCACAAAAATAGGAGCGCTTTACAAAATGATAACAAAATTTACTAGAAACACGCAATGCAACGATACAAATACAAAACACACTATATACTAACAAATAACAATTTAGCCTGCTTAAACAAATGTATGGGTTTCGAGTCTATTTGAGAAGAGCTGACGTTAATAAAGCATACTATTAGCTTCCCGGATGTTATACGGGGAAGGGAATTCCACAAAAGGTGAGCGGCGGCTTGAAAGGCAGTACGCGACTTACAGTGTAAACAGGCAACATTATCAAGAGAGATACCACAACAATCAAAAGTGAACGTTTCAGTTCAAAACAGTGTATAATTATTGCTGAGAATACCCCAGCAAACAATCAAACTGACACGTATTTTATTTATAAGAACGTTGAATCCATCCACGTTCAGCCAGCAAGGTGACAGCGGGTATCAAACACATTTATAGCCGGATATTGGGAGCAGCACTCAAATGGACACCGCGACATTTCCAAATGAGTCGTCTGCACAGACGATTTTTGAAGATTCCAATTTTCGAGAATACTCTTTTTTTATATTTTTTTTTACTTCTTATCACCAGGGGCATTCAGACAAACATAGCTTCATGATGCTTATTACTATTACCATTTTGTAACAACCTGTAGCATTTCGGATAAAAATTACACATTTCGTTTAGGGTTTATTACCCGAAAGCACTATCCTATCTTTAAAGCCACTGGACACGTTTTGTAATTACTCAAAATATACATAAGCATAACAAATAACGAGGAACGAAGAGCTGATAGTGAACGCCATTGTAAACTCCCATCTGAAGTAACGTAGTTTTTGAGAAATAGGTCATTTCTTTCTAAAATATCTGAATATGAGAAAGACTTCAGGCTTGCCGCCTCTCTCAGACACCTGAAAGCACAACAATTAATTGTGCAACAATGGTGTTTTTCTTTCATTATTTTCTGGCAACTTCGATGACCAATTTGGTCCAAATTGGTTTGTTATTTTATGCATATAGTGGGATACATCAAGCGAAAGTACTAGTTTTATAAACTACCAAACGTGTCCTTTGTCGAATAGTTTAATGTTTATTATCATTACATTATCTATACGTATTTTATTGAATGGTTGATTTATTTTAACCAGGGTCCTGTGAGTTTCTCGGGAGCGGACCGTATTGCCGTCACTCAGATTGAACAGTTACGAGGTATGGGTACCAGACTATTCTGTTTCATAAGTATTAATCCATTGGGAATCAAAACGAGTCTTTATCCTTGAAAACATAACGAACAGATCCTTGCTTCAAATCACAAAGTAATAATCAGTGAAGGTGATTTAGATGCAATGTCAATGAAAAGAGTCAATATTAATCAAAGCATCATAATTAGTGTCGCCTTGTTTTTATCTGAAGGTTGGCGTTTACCGAACAACGCTTAAGAGGACTCTGGTTAAAAAAAAACATTTATTAAAATTTACAGCCTTTGCAATTTTCTTTCTGCACTACGTAATTGCCACTGTGGCGGTCAATGGGGACATTTTGTTTCTAAACCGATTTAAAGGAATCCTTAACAAAAATCAGGAAAATGTTTGAGGATGGCAATTCTAAACTATTTGCGTCCGAAATTTTGACGTCACAAATTCGCAAAGAATAATTCGCAACAGTTGAAATGTGCTCATGCGAAACATTTGCAGTGGAAACAGGGCTGTGACGTCAAAATTCACTGCGCATAGATCGTATTCGCTGTTTGACCTATATATAATGGATATTACATACAATAGGGCCTACTTGTTTTTTCCCATAGGACTCAGGAAGGTATAAGTATATACTGTACAGTGCTTTACACAGATCGGTGTATGGTTAAAACCAAATTATCTTCTTCACACCCCCAATGCAAATTTAACGTACATTTCTCATTTACTCCATCCATCATCTATAATATATAATTAACTTTTTTATCTCATCTTCCCCATGCTTATTCTATCGCTTCGTACAACGCACAACCACTAGTTGGTTGCTGGCCGAATTGGCTGCTACACAACGATAGCTGTTACCTCTTCGTTGACCTCCCAGCTACCGGCCAGAAAGCGTCAACTCACTGCAGTGAGAATGACGAGAGTCAGTTGGCAGTAGTCGACAGTCAGTCGCATCTAGATTTCCTGGTGGATACATTTGGGGGTTTGGGGTCCAATAAATGGTGAGTGATCAAAGACACATCCCTTATTATAATACCACCTATCCTTATCCGACGTAGTTAGTGTTTTAACTTGATCTCATTGACGTCACGTTTTTCACCTTGTTTGGGGGTAAACTTGCATTAAAAAGAAAAAGGAAAAAAAAAAAAAAAAAGGCCTTTAGAGCTACATAATTCTACTATAAACTAATCTCAGGGCAGAACCAACACGTTCTCAAGACCACGAGGAAATAATGAGATCAGTCCGGTTGCAAAATGACGAGAGATAAGAACATTAGAAGAAGAATTTTATTAAACCTTTTCTCGATTACAAAACACTTCGATGCATCAAAATGAGATGCTAATATTACCATGGCGACTTGTGTGACATCACTTGTTGTTTAGCAATAACTCCTTGTAAAATCGACCCCTGGTAATGCGCGCAGTCGGAGCATTTAGACAATGTTAGTTAGAATCTCACACCAATGATACAAATTCTTTAATTAATCGGCCTCAATATTTCAACATCCTCTCATTCTATTCGTCACTCCACACCAAATTATTTAGACTATTGATTGGAATGTCTGACCATGTGATACGCAATTGTAATTTGGTCCTGCTAGCGTCATTTTCTTCTGAAACCTTCTTCTCATTCCAAGTACGAGATGGAATTGTGTCTTTGGTTATATAACAACAAAAAACATGTGACTACCATGCCATGGGAAAGACGTTTGACCATAGGGCCATCGCAGATTTAAAAAGTAAATGTGTGAATAGCAATTGCAATGGCATGCCATTTCGATTTTGAATAGTGCTTGTTTTTCCACCTCAATTTGAAAAAAAGGCCAAAACTGACCCCACTGACCCAAATTTCCTGCTGTACATCAAAGGCACAATTTTCCCTATTGACCCATTTCACCTGACGTCATCATCAGAAAAAATTAAAATCTTGAATGCGCCATACTGGTGGGCATTTTCACTGTGCGTTTTTATATATAACTCTATGCTGCGCGTTATGCAGTAAAGTGTGCATTTTAGGCGACGCGGCGTTAATACACGAAAACCTAGCTGCCCACCAACACGGTGAGCGTGGCATTGGTCGCAGCGTGTGATGCGCGTGCAAGGGGTCAATACGGTCCCCTATCCCCACCCACTTCTTGGCAAATGGATACACAGAGGGGTTTGGGACTGAACCGTTGACAGTGAGGCATCATTTAATGGATGCTTGTACGAAAAAGAACCCTCTAAACAGGGTCACCCCAATACGTCTTTGTCAAGGTCCCCGTATAAAATGAGAGTAACGAATATTGATTCTCGTTTTATTACAAGAAATTGAACCAGGCTAGTCTAGTCTGGGTTTTGTTACTCTGGTTTGAATGAAATAAAGACATGAGGACGACACTGTTGCCTGCTTGACTATCACAGTCCGGAGCTATAAATTCACAACAGTTTGAGGTGGATTTAGCCTTTCGTTTCAGATGAAATCAATAGACTCATTAAGATTTACTCTTTGTTCATTTCATTCACACCAATGTAAAACAAAATCTAGGCCGGGATGACATGCTAAAAAATTCCTTCCGAGGAACTTTTTGGGGTGTACTTATTAGGTAGTAAAATTGAAGGCAACTGAAATAAGTATTCTTATGTATATTAAAAAAGAAAAATGAGATATTAACACAAATATGTAAATATAAATACAGGCTTTACGTTAGCAATTGGTTAACTGATAGCTAAGTATGCTCTGCTGAGCTCTACGTTGCATGCAATGTTGTGGCATTCGACTTTTCGAAGAGTTCATACTCTGCTCACCCTCCTCTTCTGAAGATGAGCAGAGTACACCTCTCGAAACGTCGAGACAACGCCACCACTTCTAAGAGTCCACACATGTCTCCTAATAAAGAGTTGCGTACATTGGTGTACACATGAAGTTGAGTTAAAGTTGTTTTTTCTTATGAGCGACACCCGTGAAAAGTGTCAAACATTATTCACTACCCGACAGGTTTATTGGTAGTTCTGATATCATGGAGCCCTCTACACAAGACACTTCAGACAGCACTTCATGTTCCGTGTTCGAACTTACCGACGAGGGATGGGTAGTCAACGCGGGTAACTGCAACGATTCTCTCCCTTTCATTTGCCAAGATAAAGCCGGTATGTTGACTTTATTAGTCATAAATAATTTTTACATTTTTGTATAATGAAAAAGAATTAACGGTGATATAATATGCTTCCTTGCTATATTAGTTAACAAGTATTTTGAAAAATTGCCCGCGTTTTTAAAATGCACGAAAGTGCTGTCTTATAAAATGGCGTATAGAAGATAAACTCAATATTTGATAGTTTTGTTTAAAACAGCAAGACGGAACGAGGGAATGAGAGAGTATAAGCCTACTACAAGACAATCATGAACTCATACAAACTACGAGATTGATATAGATGTCGGATTAAGAACAACGTCAACGATGACGTCATATTCGTTCGCTCAAACTTTGAAAGGAGTTTTTAAAGACATTTCTGTTGTTCAATTTGGCAGTATTTTCGACTCTGTACTTATTTATGTGTTTATTTATTTATTTATTTATTATTTAGTATTTATTAAACGGTTTGAGATGTTTATAAAACTGAAAAAGTAACAAACTTGCTTTACTTTGCTTTACAACTACAAATGTGACGTAAACTCTTGCATTCTACCACACTGAAGTGGAACACATTATTTTGCGATGTTTAGCGTTGACAGTTCTGTGTCATTGTAACCATGGAGCTAAAAAAAAAACCCATGTTGTAACGCGGTACATCAAATTTTCACGCAACACCGTTGATAATAACAATCCATGGAAAGTAATTGCAGCTATCTGTGCTTTAATTACCCTCATTAGAATATCTGGAGGTATCTGTTGGGAGATACGACATTGGAAGTACTGAGCTGAAGATGGACTTTGAGCTGTTATGGCCAGGTAGGTTCATTGCGGCTGTTTGAGTGAGGTCAACATTGACTTTAGATGCAGGGTTTATCAAATCCATCTTCATCAGCTTGCTTGTCGTTTTCTAGGAATTGTATGATTTACCACTATTTTGTTATTTTCTTTTACAATTTGGATGGAAACTGGGTCGAAGCTATCATTAGTTTTATAAACTTTTATATTTCTGGTTATGAAACCAATGATGTCTAACACGTTAACATATATGTAGCTTACATGCATGGTGAAACCTATAAACAAGAGTGCTTGGTATACGCGTATCATGAACTTGATAGACCGAGAAATAACCCCTCCTCTTTAACGATAAGTGTTCTTGGTTCTTTTACGTGCACATCAATCCCAGTACAAGGGACAGGGACAATCGAGTGTCATTGCTACACTAGAAGAAGCTCATGCCCAGAACTTAATGAAAGCAAGTAATGTTCTGAGCTCAAACTCAGAACTTGAGTTCTAAGTTCATGCCTATAACTCTATGATAGCAAGTAAAGTTCTGAGCTCCTCAGAACTTGAGTTCTAAGCTCATACTCAGAACTTGAGTTCTAAGCGCATGTTCAGATTTTTTAGTTCTAAGCTCATGCCCAGAACTCGATAATAGCAAGTAAAGTTCTGAGCTCATACTCAGAACTTGAGTTCTAAGCTCATACTCAGAAATTGAGTTCTAAGCTCATGCCTAGAACTCGATACTATCAGGTAAAGTTCAGAGCTCATACTCAGAACTTGATAACAGCAGTTCAGAACTTATGCTCAGAACTGGACAAAATCCAGTTAAGTTCTGAGCTCATGCTCAGAACATAGCATAAGTACGAACTGTTGAAAATGAGGGATTTGAATATTTGTATTGTCTACTTACAGGTGGAGTGGTACCACCTGACCAAACGCCCAATGGACAGCATAGGGTCAATGTCTACGTTGGTATAGACCTGGTTACCTTCATTTGTTTCAGCTCATTAGCAGGGGTCGGTATTCTACTCTCACTTGCCTTCCTTGCCTTCAATGTATGGCATCGTAAATTAAGGTAAAGAACTTCATTTGACGTTGGCATAAGTGAAATGTTTGTGACCGATGAGCAACAATGGTCCTTATGAATATCTGCAAAGCTCTCGTTTCGATTGGAGTGTTAGTATATGACTAGAGGCAGTTAAAGACACTGGACACTATATTGGTAATTGTCAGAGACCATTGATGTGAAATTCTAAATGTATCGTGGCCTATAGATACAAACGTTGCCGATTGCTTTACATTGTCTTGTTTCAATGCCTTTACTGATGCTTTTGTGAACAACATTTCATTCAATTTCACGTATATTGTCCACCTTTTATTTCAAAAAAATCGTAAAGGGGTTATTTTTAAATTTTAGTTGCGTATAATATTCTTTCTTTTTTTCCAAATTATGTTAGACCCTGATTTATTTCCAATTGACTTTCCTATAGGATCGTGAGAATGTCGAGCCCGAATCTGAATAACATCATTCTGATAGGAACCTCTCTGATTTACGTCTCTGTTATCTTCTACGGTATCGATGGGAACATCGTGAAAGCGGAGCTTCTTTTGCCATTCTGCCATGTAGGTTTGATTTGATTTGGTTTGATCTGATTTGATTTGATTTGATCTTAACTGATTTGGTTTGATTTGATCTGATCTGATCTGATTTGATCTAATCTAATCTGATCAGATCAGATCTGATCTGATTTGATTTGATTTGATTTTATCTGAACTGATTTGATTTGATTTGATCTGATCTGATCTGATTTGGTCTGATTTGATTTGAAATGGTTTATTACCATAAAAAATCAGGCTAAATTACATGATCTGTACAAGTTTAAAAACATTAAAATACATCAACAAATGTACATCATTAAAGGAACACATTGCCTTGGATCGGTCGAGTTGGTCTTTGAAAAGCGTCCTGTAACCGTTTGTTATAACATCGATATGGTTAGAAAGATGTTGTACAAGTAGAATACAATGATCTACACAAATATGCCTCAAAATTGCGTGGTTTTCGTTTAACCTCGTCGACAAACACGGTCGGCCATTTATAGGAGTCAAAACTTTGACTCCCATAAATGGCCGACCGTGGTAGTTCGCGACGTAAAATGAAAACCGTGCAATTTTGAGTGATACTTTTGTGGATCGTTATATTCTACTTTAAAATATCTTTCTAACCACATGCATTTCATAACAAACTGTTTCAAACGCTTTCCACAGACCAACTCGTCCGATCCAAGGCAACGTGTTCCTTTAATGTCTATGAATCATGACCGAATTACTAAGCATCGTTGATTTGATCTGATTTGAAATGGTTTATTAAAGTACAAATCTCTCGCACAGCCAATACGCTAAAAATTACATGATTTGTAAAAGTTTAAAAACAATAAAATACTAATTAACAAATTAACATCATTCTTACATATAGAATCATGATGTAATGACTAAGTATCGTTAACAACCATTGTTTTGAATAAAGCCAAACATTTCTCGTTCACAGGTAAGGGTGTGGTTACTGTCAGTAGGATTCGTCTTGGCGTTTGGGGCAATGTTCAGTAAGACATGGCGAGTGCATAAAGTCGTGGCTTTTAAGACGCCCAAACGAAAAGTAAGTAATCTGAAGGGAGTCACGTCTCGTCAGTGTTATACATGTGAAGATCAACTGCAAGCCTCTGCAATATACGAGCTTGTGATTTTTCAATTCATTTATTACTGGTTGTGAAGCTTAGCACTCTTGAAAGGCGAAATCAATATTAACCAGCCAAGAAACCAACGGAGAGAACCCAACGAGGGAAGTTTCAGCTTAAGATGTGGGAGGAATCCAGGGGGAAACAGTCACGCACCCAATCCAAATAGTGCCCCAGCGGGATTTGAACCGGGGTCCTAGTCCTTGAGGAGGTGGAAGGCAAGGAAAGACACCACCATAACGCCAGCCTGACAGCTTAATATTCTTCCGAGATGAAGTACATTGACTTTCATTCATTATATCTTCATGCTGTAACTTTACAAAGGGGAAATATTCATTTTGTAAGTCTAGTGCTTTAATGTGAGTGCTAATTTGCATTGCCACATCATGTTTTTCTCTCGCGCTAATTCAGTTCAATTCAATTTAAAATCAATTCAACTCAACATGACATTAATTCCATACTCTTTTTGGAAAATAATTCAATATAAAATTTGTGCATTATAGAAAGGTAACAAAATCAAAAGCGCGTAAGAAGTCTAGTGCTTTAATGTGAGTGCTATTTTGCTTTGCCACATCATGTTTTTCTCTCGCGCTAATTCAGTTCAATTCAATTAAAAATCAATTCAACTCAACATGACATTCCATACTCTTTTTGGAAAATAATTCAATATAAAATTTGTGCATTATAGAAAGGTAAAAAAATCAAAAGCGCGTAATAGTGCAGCTGCTAAGGTGAACAATTGCGCACTTTGTGGTAAAAGCATGAAATTTGCTATGATGGTTGGTATTGGGCTAATAATCAATTTTAGACTTGGACCCATCTTGGGTCTCTCCTATTTGGGGGCGGAGCATCATTTGCATAAAAAGGGGGTCTTTGATATAAATATTGGGCAAAATCATACTTAGAATAATTTTTTTTTGTTCTTTTGACCAGAAATATAAACTTGAAAATCATAATTATAAGTTAGAACATAAATTAGTGAATAAAATGCCCTTTTGTGGGCGGAGTTTCAATATTTCTAAAAGTGGGCGTTTTTAAAACAAAGTGTTATCTTTAGTGAACTATTACTGTTTTTTAATTGTTTTTTTAAGCTGATTTATGTTATTTGAATAGAAATACTATAAAAGAATACATTTTTCCATGAGTTTAAATAGTTTCTTTATTTATCCCCTCTTTTGTGGGCGGGGCCAGAGTAGTAAACGAGGGTTCGCTAAATTACACATGTGTAATACAGCCAAGAATGCACAAGCAGCCAACAATCTCATCAACAACACAGGAATGAAAGTATGTCCTGGGCCGGCAAAATCTGATACTCTGTCATAGTAATGACATCAGACATACATGTGCTGTAAAATCGTCGGTTATGTATGCTATGGCTATGGCAAACTCAAGCTCTCAAATCACGCCATTATACCCGCACAGTGTGATCTGGCACCATGCCATGCAGGCCAGAACCATAAGTAAATTTTATATTAGCAGTTTTTTTGCAATTTTGAGAAAGGTTTGCAGTTAAACATATGGCGAAGAATCCACTCATACAGTGTAGTTATTCGGTTGGGATGTGTTGGAATGATCACTGAGCTGTAGCATACATGTCGGAATACTGAAATAGGTAACATGTACAGGGAAAAGGAAAAGTGGTGAGTTGGTATTTGGTGAGGCCATTAGAGAGGCCATTGAAATCTACCAGTACGACCCTAGTTAATGGGTGTTTAGGAAATGTGCTGTGGATAGAGGGTCGATATCCATTGGTCAGGAAGAGTAGGAGCCAAATGTCACTTAGCTGGAGGTTAATGTTTTGAAGAAGGGTGTCGTGCTGGTAACTTCAATGTCCTCTAATGCATTCGCGGTGCCAAGGCTTCTTGTTCTTCTTATCGTGTCCACACACACTATATATTGTGTTTCAGCCAGAACTGGACACAGTTCCTAGCAAGATCGCTGTACTCTGCAAGGTCCTCTGTTCTGTATTCCTGCTCCATAGTTTGTGGCTCTGTCTTACATATGCAGGTAACGTCTTCAGAGAGAGACACGTTGCACCGGCCAGTTGATGTTCCAAGTCTGTTGAGGCACTTCTATTCAGCCCAACCTGAGTCAGCATCAGGGGGGAGTTCTTCTGAAGCACTTATGTCCATGGATGTTCTAGGTGGAAGTTTACCAAGTCTCTCATGTCACATGGCAGTTCGAAGAGCCCTGGCTTCTGTACTTGGTTTGACTTTGTTGAGGAAGCTTTTCCTGGACCGAGTCTATTCATAGCAGGTGTGTGGCTGAATGGAGGGTTTCGCTCGTGGTCTGGCTATACCAAAAAGTTTGTACAGGCTATCAGTTGGTGTTGGTCTGAGGCATCCAGTGATGAGTCGGCATGTAGCATTGATGGCTGGATCAATCTTCTTAGTGTGGGTAGATCTTTCCCAGACTGGGCACGCATACTCTGCAGATGAAAAACAAAGGGCTAAGGCTGTTGATCGAAGAGTGTCTGGGCTGGCACTCCATCTTGTTCCAGTAAGTTTGCTGACAATGTTGTTTCTTGCACACAGTCTGTGGCTTTGGTCTTCGCAACATGGGTCTTAAAGGAGAGGCAGCGGTCTAGGGTGACACCTAGATACAATGTATGGTCACAGTTGTCAAGAAGAGCCCCAGACCAGGAGACGTTCAGTTGGCATTTGGCTTCACGATTACAGAGATAAAAGGCTGAATGAGAGTGATGAGCTCTGCAGCACTATAGTCAATTCGGTGGTCGGTTAAAGAATCCCTCGTTTTATGATGAAGTTTCTTGTGAGCGGAGGGTATATTGGCCTTATGCCTGCTTGATGGAACATACACGGAAGAAAGTGAGTAGTGGTATGTGGTCGACCTTGGGTATGGGAACATATAGTTAAGTTTGGGGCGGCTTGGTGGTGTTAATCTGGTTGAAACTGTAGCTGTCCATACCATTGCGGTGACCCTACAATTGCCTTTAAAACTCCTCTGCAGAAGGTGCCTGTCAAAATTGGGACCAAAAACAATATGATCCACAATCTCACTGGTAAATTCTTGGTAGCAAATGCCGAAACACTTTGCTCATCGGCGCTAGCTATCTGCCACTGGGGGCTGAGTATTGTGATCCAGTTTGGAGAAACTCTCAAGCCTACTCGATATTCAATTGAACAGCACCATGAGGACCATCGCTGGTGCTGTTAGCTGCACAAAGACTGATTGGCTACCAGTCCTGAGTAAGGCAAATTTCCCTATTCAGATGATCCAAAGAGAGTGTGCCATATCAGTGATGGTTCTCTAAAGCTAAAGCAGAAGAGCGGCGCACGCAGTGGCAAGGTCCAGACGGCACAAGTTCCTGATGAAAAAGGATCGCACCATCCAGTTCCCGGGGATAGACCTTCCCAGTGGTAGAATTGTACCTCCTGAACCGGTTCCGCACTAACTCGTCACTCCAACTAGCCAATTCTCTTCACTCTGACTCAATTAATCAACTGCAGAGACAGCAAGGGTCAGTCGCACCGATCTCCTGTGTCCACGTCCTATAGAGCTTTGTGGTCGATTTCACTAGGCCAGGCAGTTGTTTACCCCAAGATGATCTTGGACGGCCTCTGGATATTTTCCAGCCAGGAGCTGGTGCTAGGCCTCCCCTGGAGTTGCTGGCGATGCAAAGAGCGTTTTTAGCTGGGTTGTTGTCAGCCAGGCGAGCGACATGACAAAAGAAAGCAGAACGGCGGCATTGAATCACTCAGACTGGCAAACCCACAACTCCAACAGACCAACTCACAACTCCGACAAAGGCTATCCTGTCCTATATATTGAACACCATAGACACAAGTTGTAGGAACCTTGAACAAGAGGGTGTGTTTAGATGCTAGGGTAATGAAAGAAGAACTGGTGTACAACGGTCAATGTTGGTTATTTTTCATTGGAAACTGTGGTGGAGGGTGTTGTCTTGTTTCTTTGTGGTGGGGATCAGGCATAGACAGCTATTGCCAGACTGCCCTTGTCCCATGGTGAACACGGTGAACTTGATGCTTGGGTGTTGCTGGTTGAGGTATCTGTATAGCATTTTGGGGGCTGATGGGTAGAGTCGGGCCACATCATCAGTTCGAATGAGCTCTTGTGGGAATTTGGAGAGGCAAAAACTGTATAAGAATACTCAATATTAAGGCATCACTGCTGGTTCGATTTGTTTAGCACCCAATCGTTTACTCTCAAGTGGGAGCAACGAAGTGCTGTGAGTAAATTGTAAACGCTGTTACTGCAAACAAC
The DNA here is from genome assembly GCF_902459465.1 of Asterias rubens. Classification (NCBI taxonomy): domain Eukaryota; kingdom Metazoa; phylum Echinodermata; class Asteroidea; order Forcipulatida; family Asteriidae; genus Asterias; species Asterias rubens. Next base: position 19,055,085 of record NC_047062.1, on the reverse strand, counting down.
TATGTAGTGCATACTGAAAATGTAGAAATATTGTAATTAAATGTCTATACATGTATTTACACGGTTTTGCATGTATCAGTACAACAATCAAGGGGCTAGAATGGCATGTTTTATTTTATCCCCACTTTCGAAAAATGTAACTCCCCCCACAAAAGGGGCAGGAATAAAGACAGTTATTAATTTTTAAATAATGATTTTACTGTTGTTATGTATTTTAGTCTAAAAGCTAAAAGAATGAGCAGAGAAAAGCAAATTTAGTCAAAATTAACATATTACATTTTTTACCCCCCACTTTCTTAAAAATACGACTCCGCCCACTAAAGGGGCAGAATTTAAGACAGTTATTAATTTTTTAATAATTATTGAACTGTTATCATGTATTTTAGTCTAAAAAAAGGAGCAGAATTGTTTTTCAAATAGTCAAAACTGACATATTAAATTTGTTACCCCCCACTTTCTTAAAACGTAGCCCCACCCCTAAAATGGGTGAGATCCAAGATGGGTCCAAGTCTTAAAATGATCTTTAGGGTGTATGTAACAACTGTAGGAAGTTTCATGCTTTTACCACAAAGTGCACAATTTGTCCACATATGGGCCTTAGCAGCTGGACTATAAGAAGTATAGACATTAATATATTGTTAAAACAAAATAATAATTAACTATGAATGAATGTGCAAGAGAGAGTCGATTGAAATAGATTGGAAATTTAAACCTTGTGTTTATTTATTCATTTACAGGTAGTGCAGGATAGACAGCTCATGGCGATGGTTGCCGTACTGTTATTAATCGATTGCGCAATTCTGTTACCATGGCAACTCATCTCCCCTTGGCGGGAGGATGAGTACTTCTTTACTTCAGAGGTAAAGGATTAATAAGTTAAATGCATGTAAGACTCATTTTCAAACAATGAAAGTGACAGTACGAGTCGCAAAGTACGGGCCACCAAGTAGCCGGTGAGGGCATTTTTAGAAGGACGTCGACTGCAAGGGATACTACAGTGTTAAGATTACTGTTTAATTAGTGGCTTTCAGGTTATTGCCCCCATTGCCACACGTGCAAGTCAGCGTGATCTTGTTTTCTGCACAGTCACTTAAAAAAAACCACGTGCGGTAACACTGGTTACCCCAATGTTCCCGCCATGATCGTAAGTGTGACGTTGTAAACTCTGCAAACCACGCCCTCTTCACACACAGTTCCAACATTGACCAGATTCAAAAAGCTCGGAGCTCAGAGTTTTTGTTAAAACAGAATTGTGGACTCTCGTTTCACTAATGTCTTGCAGTGTCTCATTTTTATTTTTATTTTTGAATTATATGTTTCTATCATAAGACATACTTTTGAATAATAAATTTGTGACATTTGGTTAATAACTACACACAAACGAAAGTAGCCAAAACCTGCATGGGGTGTGTGAATTCAAAGTGTCACCGTAAAGTTTCGGGCATAGGCATGGCATGACGCCATGCTTTCATTAAACATAAACAGTTCCTATTGTTTTTGTCATTTTTAATATTTCTTCTTTTTATGTTTTTATATTTCGTTAAGATTATCCTCATATACATTATCGGGAGAGTCACCCAGCATGATTATACATCATATCATTTGAAGAAAGGGTTGTTCGAAATCGTGTTTGGTGTTAAAATATCCAACAATTATGTCAAAGTAGCGAATACATTTTCTCACACATAAAAATGTAAAAACAACCAGCGGTATTTACGTTTGACACCTTTTCCTTCCCCTCCCCTTCCAGATAAACCCCACAAACAGGAGTCAGACTCTCGCCCCGTACGTGAAATTCTGCACCGGTGATTACTACATTTACTGGACCGTCGCACTCACTTCGTACAAGGGTCTCTTACTGCTGTTCGGTGCATTCCTGGCATGGGAAACACGACAGGTACGGACATTTATAGGGGACACTAAGTATCACCAATCGCAGGCTTGTATGCTTTGTTTTTGCAAGGGCAAGGACACCAAGGCATTTTCTCCTCTGTAAACCTTGGTAAAGGGCACATGAGGAATCTGTACATTTCTACTGGAGCATTTCAAGGGCACCAATGCAATTACCAGGGGGTATTGAGGCAATCGCCTTCGTGAAGTATCAGGCGTACAATCGTCTAATAGGACGCACTTTTCACTCAAAATTTGCCACATCTTCTCGCCCTTCCTGCTATCTGTTCAAAATGTTAATACAGTGAGATATTTAAATGGCTCTGTCCTTCGTGCTTCTGCACTATGGAATTCCCTATTAACCCGTATATCTTGTTTTCCCAGCACGCTGAAATCTGTTCAAATTAAGTGAATGGAATGAGATACCTTCTCATTCCTGAAATCGTCATGATTTTGTGTTGTGCAGCCTGTATTCTGAGTGGCCATTGTGTTGGGCGGTAACAAAAAAGAAAAAAAACACTAAACAAAAATTTGAAACACTGTTTTAGGTCCCCTTGTTTGTGATCTCAATGCCCGAGTTCGATTTCACAAAGTGCAGAGATCAATCACAATGGAATTTGAATCACGAAGCAAAAGTTAATGTATAATTTGTTTATCTCTTGCTTGTTTCCCTCTGAATTTCGTAGGCCTACTGTTTAATTTTGCTATGGTGGTCTTAATTTTGTGTGGACGTATTTGTAAAGTTACATATGTCATTCTTCATGTTGGTTTCAAAAATGCGCGCCAAAAATGCAAATCTGATCTTACCTTTTTAATCTTAATAATCAAATTGTATCTATTTTTAATGCAAAAGAGTGAAAAGCACTCTTTGAAGAGCCATATATGCAGGACAACTCTTTTTCGAGTGGTCTTCCACTCTTTTAGATTGAAGTTTGCATCTTTTTGAGTGATTTTTCACTCTGTCCTGGAGTGAAACCCCTCTGAAAGAGTGAAATAACCACCACCCTTTTTAAAGAGCCATATGAAGGACAACTCGAAATGTAAGGAAGGGTGTTTTCCACTCTTTTACATTAAGAGAGTGTAATATTATCAAATATAATGTTACAAATACAAAAAACTATGGCAAGATAAATCACCAATCACTTCAAGATCTCTATTTCATCTTCTGTTGTGTAAATAAGGTGATAAGGAGCTTGCATGTTGTTTGCATTTACTTGTTGTCCTCCAGTGCTGCTGTGTTTTATTTTACCAGGAGGCAAAACAAGCCACTCGATCGTAAAAAATGGAGGTACAAAACACGCTCAGGCCTATACAACTATAAATAATCCATCATTGTGAATTATTTGTAAGGTTTTATCGCTCAAAACGGCAATAGCTTCAAATGACATGCATTATTTATTATATTGTCATGGTTCACCTTTATTATATTATATTTTTGTTTTTATAAGTGGACAGTACAGTCAACTTTGAATGACAATTGTCACACAAAATATACATCTCATAAGTATTATGTTATAAAATCGGCTTCGAAAATTATTTGATTACCCGCAAGTAAATTGTAAGGAAACCATCAGACTGAAAAGAAATTATCTTTCTAATATCTTCCTGATATCAACTTATAGAATAATGAAAAAGTGACAATCACCTTCAAAACTATAAAAAGATTTGGTTATCCACAAGTCAATTGTAAGGGTAAACACCAGACTGAAATTATATTATATTTCTAATATCTCCCTGATATCTACTTATAGCATTATGATAAAAATCACAGTCACTTTCGAAATATAAAATTTCAATTTTTATATTGTCTGGTTGGTGTGTATATGGAGAGAGTTTATGTCTCTCAGGATTAAGATATTGAAAAGTTCTGACTTCCGCGTATTTTTTTTTCAACGGCTTGAGTTCTCGTGAAATATACGAATTCCTGTTATAAAGTTATGTTAAATTAACCACACAAAAATGGCAGCTTTGTAGCAGAAAGAACCACAAGCCCCAAACTCTAAAAACTCCCAGTCAGAGTTTACGGGTCACAGGGACCCGACACATTTCCTGGCCCGGAGAGTGGTTAAACAAAACTGGATGTTTAACTGAGGTTCTAGGTCATTGTGACAATAAAATATCTGAGACATTATAACACAGACGGATTATACTGACCCTGGAATGGTTCGGGGCACATGGGAGCCAGACCCGGGTCAATATTAACCCGTTTAATACTAGCTTGCTTGCGTATACTATAGCCATACTGCTTTATCAACCGTGGGCTTAATTTCACCGAGTTACCGAAAATACTGCTTAATAACTTTCTGCTAGGCAGCACATAGCCCAGGGTACCCGGCATGAATATTTATACACGTGACATGGCGTTTGGGCTGGTAACCTCATTCTGGTCCGCATAATGTTGTTGTTAGCTAAACTGTGTGTTTTAGCAGTTCTATGAAATTGGGCCCATGAACGGTTGTCATCATGATGGCGTATTAGTAAAACAACAACCAATCAAAACAATCAAAATCTACAGTCACTGCATTCAAGATGGCAAAAGGCCTACAATTTTTGAATGAACTCAGTTAAACTTCACGTGCATCTTCCATGTTTTGACAATACATTTCCATAATAATTGCATAAAATGATTATTGTTACAGGTGACGATACCAGCTCTGAATGACAGTAAGCTGATTGGTATGAGCGTGTACAACGTGGTCATACTATGCATCGTGGGTCTCGCTATCAACCTCGTCTTGGGACAAGACACCCAGACACTCTTCATATTCAACTCTTCAATCTCCATGTTCTGCACAACACTCACCATCCTCATCGTATTCTTACCAAAGGTTCACATTGATTTCTTACCTCTATTAGATTAAATTAAACTAATGCTATCTAGGTTATGTTTGTACAGTGTTTCTCGCTGAACGTGCAAACTTGTGTTCAGATACTGCTATTATTTCCCATGCGAAGAAGTGCCTTTTGCGTTTACTATTGATAAACAAGCACTGAGGTAAAACTACACGTGGTTAAATTTATATAGCAGTTCTGTGGAGACCAGCTTATTTGCAGTTCGTATATTCGATCTTTAATTTAGGGCAGTGTTCAATTTTTCAATTTGAACTGCCATGTATATTATTGTTTGAATATATTTTACACTTAAAGCCAGTGGACACTATTGGTAATTGTCAAAGACCATGCTTCTCACTTGCGGTATCTCAACATATGCATAAAATAACAAACCTGTGAACATTTGAGCTTGATTGGTCGTCGGAGTTGCGAGATAACTGTGAAAGAACAAAACACCCTTGTCACACGAAGTTGTGTGCTTTCAGATGCTTGATTTCTGGACCTCAAATTCTAAACTTGAGGTCTCGAAATCAAATTCGTGAAAAATTACTTCTTTCTCGAAAACTACTCCACTTCAGAGGGAGCCGTTTCTCACAATGTTTTATACTACAAAACTCTCCCCAAAGTAAGGTTTTATGCTAATCATTATTTAGACTAATTACCAATAGTGTCCACTGCCTATAAGGCACGTTGAGGCAGACACTTTAATTGCATGTACCGTTTTTTTCAAACTTCGACATTCCCATAACAAAACCGGGTTGAGGGTGTTGTCACATAGATAGATACCGCAGAGAGAATCAAAAGTAAAACCATAGGATGTTATCAAAACACCAATGTAATTGTTTTGGCCAAAATCAGTGTTATTTTAACACCCTATAATATGCCGTATATATTTACTTTTAAAAAAATGTCCCATGGTATCAATTTTGAACACCTCAGTTTTGCAGTGATATGTAAAAACTATTAAGCACATTATCCATCTTTATTTTCACAGGTGATATCCGTCTTGAAGAACTCCAAACAAGATCTTATGTCACAGGAGACACGTAAAGTGACAACAAGTCATACTTCAACAGATAGCAACATGGTTCAAGAAAACCTAAGAATGAAACACAAAGTTAAATTGGCAAGTAACAATTTTTTGAATAGTATTCCGTGAAGGTTTTCTCCTTGCACTGTAGTATAACTATTTTCAAAAGTACGGACATAAAGAAAAGCTTATTAATTGCATTACATAAAAAGCAGACACAAAAACGTTTATAAATGAACCACATCAAATCCAGATACGTATTCACGCATAGATCTACACATTACAACGCCTTAAAGATAAACTCAAGGTAATTGTTACATGATTTTTCTTCATATATTGAGATAAGTTCCAAACTAATGATCTATAAAATGATCCTCAATGCAGCTTGAAAGACAATTGAAAGAGCTTCGAGACGGTGTGGACAACGACAGAGGGCGACGTGACCCTTCTGCTAGCAGTGAACCCCCGGACAAAATGAAGATCTGTAGCTACAACTGCGGCATGTGGTGTTGTGGTCTCATGTGTGGATGCTCACCAAGAGAGAACAAGAATCAAGACGAGGATAAAGAACGCTATGTTCACACCAACGAGGTGGACTTGACCCTTGAGATGACCACAAGCTCATAGACTTACCAGTCGTTCACACTAACGCAGTGGACTTGACCCTTGAGATGACCACAAGCGCCTGGACTTGCCAGTCGTTCACACCAACGAGGTGGACATGACCCTTGAGATGACAACAAGCTCCTAGACTTTCCAGTCGTTCACACTAACGCAGTGGACATGACCCTTGAGATAAACACACGCTCCTAGACTTGCCAGTTGTGCACACCAACGAGGTGGACTCGACCCTTGAGATGACCACAAGCTCCTAGACTTTCCAGTCGTTCACACCGACAAGTGGACTCGACCCTTAAGATGCATACAAGCTCCTAGACTTGCCAGTCGTGCCGTTGAGGCAGGAGATTCGGTTCCCCTAGCAAACTGTGTACAAACTTCTGAATATCAATACGCGTTTACCAACAAGATGTTATTTATTTTAGATACCAAAGGTTTCAGTTTGAATTGCGTTGTAATCTCAGTGTTTTGGTTGTAAAATAGAAAGGGTGTTGTAAAACACAAAGGTAATTATTGTATCGTGCAATTTAAGTTTACTACGACCAATAATGATTTGTGCTAATTATTATATTGTGCGATTTAAATTTGCTATACGACATATTATGTGTTACATTAATGTCTTATTGTTCAAATCGAATGCAGGCGCTGCTGGCTGGGTGCTCACTTTATCCTGATCAGATTTTTAATTTATTGATTCATCGACCAATTCTGATCGATTTGACGGTGTACGATAAGCATGAAATATTCGGGTAAAGGAAAATAAATATTAGTTGAAATATGGAACAAAATGTGTGCGTTCATTTTTTAAAGATCGAATTGTTGAAAGTTTAGTTTTAAGTCACCATGCTTAGGCCACTTACAGACAACTTGAGCACGGGGTGGATAACTGGTCATACAATAATGAATAGATAATTGATGAAGTAGTTACACAAGTTTCTTATTCGTGACCGTCCAACCTATACGTTTGGGTACATCTTCAATCATTTCAAGGCTGCTACAAGGATGAAGAAGTTCACGAGCATCGGCGATCATTGGTGACATACTATAGAGGGCGGTATTGTCAATTCTAACAGTATTATCGAATTGTATTGCGGCTATATTATTTTAACAATTTATTTTGTTTACTGACACTTTTTTTGCCTAAGTAGTTATTCATGCGACCCGTCAGCCTAATAGTGTGCGTAATTTTTTTTTAAGAAAAATTTTATTAAGTCAATTTTCAGTTGAACGCAAGATGGGTCATGCAATATTATTAATGAACGAGCTACAAATTGTTTCGTATATTGGAATTTGTTTTCAGTAAAAATAATAATTATAATAGTAATACAATAAAATAAGCTTACGTTTTTCTAAAGCCGTTCGAATCGATGTTTCGCCACAAGCCACAAAATAGCAAATTAATTGTCCTACTCCAGTCCTACCCACATAAAGAGCTAATTATAGAGGGCGGTATCGTATAATGAGCTACATTAATATTATAGCTTGGCCCTGACAAATGTGATGTTTCTTAAAATTAGTTCGTGTTTTTTTTTTTACTGCACCTCGTATAATCTTATTATGTTAAAAACATTTAGAGCCATAACTCTATGTTTATACTGATGCATATACACCATTATGAGATATTAATTTACGATAATTACATGTTTTTTAATGTTGACTGTTACTGTGTCCTTTCTGGAAAAAAATTAAAGTTGTTAATTTAAAGAGTTGATACACATGCCTTCCTTAGCGTGTAAATTGGAGTAATGTATATGAAACAGTAAAATTAACTGAAACTGGATGAGAGTACCGATGAAGTGGTCGTTGTTAATCAAATTTTCAAAGACAGCCCGACCTACAGTCACAGAGACGTACATACACAGTCGTAAAACCACATTAAAATTTCACAAAGTTGCAAGACAGAAAAATTCAAACTAATGACAAATACACACGTTACACTAAAATAAACAAATCTGAAGAGTCCAATTAACTTAGTGATTAACTCGTTCAAGTTTATCTTAAATAATAAATGCATTCATCATTGCAAATATCCCCAACGGAAATTTGAGGCAAGCAAATATTTGACGTCCCCTCCGTGGAAATGAGTTGAAGACAAGGATACAAGAAATCTTATTAGAGATTTGCAAATGAAACAGTTAGAATATTGAGTATAAATATTGACTTACCTTAGAGTCCTTGGTCAATGGTCAACAGTGGAGAGTCCCTCGCGGTCCACATTCCGATCCAGCAGCATGTCAAGGAATTTCCACAGAGTAGGCCTATAAACCCATCTTCAGCAACGTGTTACAGTGGAGCTTCAGGCAGACGACAAACTGTAGCACCAAGCACATGTCATCGACATTTTGGTATTTTTGAGTGTAAACTTCAATGGCCACGGGTAACATCATCAGTGGGTCCACTTTAACATTGCTGCTCAGCCACCTGCACGTGCACGTGTACATCCCAATATGAAGATTGTGCAGATTCCACCTCTCCAGAACCAGCACCAGAAAAAAAACAACCTGGAACAAAACTGAAGACAGTCCGTTTGCATATCATGCATAACCGCTAGCTTAGATTTAGCATGCATCTTTTAGTATTTACTTCTACTGTTAACGAGTCGTGACTGGCATTACGTTAACTGGTTCCCTATATACATATTAGGCTGAGACGCATAATTATGACTTGCACCACGGAAGACACATCATCCATGCTTTACATTCACCTTGCTATGTATAGGAGTATTACATAATACTATTAGAGCTTTTGTTTACAAACATTGACCATCACGAATAAAACATTACTTTGTTCAGATTCGGTTTTGGTCAGATTCGGTTTTGGTAGAATTTGTAAATTAAGTTATACATTTTGTTTGCAGAGACAGCCTCGGTTACTGCCAATCTCGGCACTGTGTCGTTTGGGTGCTTATTTTGGAAGAGACGCTGTTAATAGTTATTTCTTCCTTGATTATTCTCAGCAGGGCCCAATTTCATATAGCCTGTAAGCACAAAAACTTGCTAAGCACAGAAAAATATTGCTTAATAGAAACAGCTTTCGAGCCAAAATGACATTAAGTTTACATAATGGTGGTGTCCCACTCGTATTTTGCTTAGCAAAGAAATTTGTCAAGCAGTATTTTCTGCTTAACAGCTTTATGAAATTGGGCCCTGGATCAAACATAAAGAAATCAAAACAAATCATTGTTTGTCGAATCCAATACTACATTGAAAGTGGAAAAGGCACTGGGAACTAACTAAACAATCGTCATTACTCATAAATTACTCATGAAGCCACACATCAAACCCAATTCAGTTCTTCTAAATAACTTTTTCTGTCATATTTATTATTTAAGGCTACATTATTTTTATCTGTACATTACATGCAAATTATCCAATCAAAAAAATCTACAATATTATCATATCATACCCAGTGCTGATCAAACCAATGTCAAATCGGTCATGACACTATGGTCGTTTAGAACAGAAAACCCACAAATATGGACAAATATAAATTAACCCAACTCAACTTAACAGTGCCACGATAAGGATTATGATCCAACAGCTAATAGTTTCACCCCAAAAAATGATTTTTTTTTTAAAGCGCCAGTAATCAAGAAACACAAAGCTGACCTGTTTTGTTTTTGTTTTCTTTAAACACATACATTTCGCTTGTTAAGTGTTTTTTCTTGTAATTGTATATATATATGTGTATGTTTTTAATGTTCTGTTGGGGCTTTTGGTTTACCCTTTTTGGTATCTAATAAAGAGCAAATAAATTAAATTGAATTTACATTTTTTGGTGCTAGAGTTTTGATCACCTAAAATTGAAATGTTGATGTGGGAAAGTTTCATTTTGAGAAAACAGGAAGAAAAAGGACTTGAATTTATTAGGTATTTAACCCATTGAAACATTGATAAATTGAATCCAACATGATAGTTTGCTGTGGTTTAGGAAAGAAATCACCAGACTGCATATCTTTTAGTTGATAGCCATCTTGTCAGCTACACATGGTGCAACGACCAAAAAAAAACAACGGCTAATTACAAGAATATGTCATAATTTCCCAAAGAAAATCATCACTATGTTTGTGTTTTGGCGGACTGACATTGTGAAGTCACAGTACTATAAAATCAGAAACACATAGAAACAATACAATACAGAATTTTTTTTTCTATAAAATCTTTTTTGAGTACTAAACAGTCACTAAAATTTGACTGTTTTTCTTTTAAAAGTATGTCAAATACTTCACACTTACGGAAACAGTTTAAATAACATTTAATTATTTCTCATCATGATTTCTAAATTAAATAGTGACAACTCATCATTGAGTTTAGCCTCCAGAAATTACTGTGTGTATTTATAACATTATAATATCGAAAAGATACGGTACGACCCATGATTTTTAACATGAGGATCCGTATTGAGATAGCGTCAAAAGAACTGAACTACAGAAGTGCACACCTCATAACACACATAAGGCAGTAGAATTTTTACAAAAAAAAAAAAGATATAATCATTCATTTAGCAAGGTTGGCTGAAGAAATGTTCGTTTTTCCATAATCAAATGTATTTTTTAGGTCCCTATTAATTTCATGGTTGGCAGCATAGTGTGATCTGATACCAGACCAAATGCCTTCAAATTAATACCCAAACACGTGTTGAGATATAACAATACTATAACATCTGAAATATGAAGCCATTTGTAAGTTTCCATCACTGTTTGTCCTGAAAAAATACAACTTCCTACAAGTTCAAAACATCCTTTTTACATGTGTAACACGTACTCCATCGCTGTCTTAAAAGAGACTGACAAGTGATGCCCCCTCCCCTCCGTTCACTTTACACAGCTATGGACATATAAAAACCCTTCTACATAATAAAACACCTCGGATAAATGTGAAATCAAAGTCATAAAACCTGCGAACACAATGTTCTCTCTTCCCAGTAAATAGCAATGTTGGTTTACCAACATATTCACCTTAATGTAACTATCAACACATTATATACATAAATTATTTGGCAGTAGTAATCTGTCATGTGCTTTTTAGGCCAGGCAAGGGGTTAGTTCAAGGATGGGTTCAGACCTACACCTCTCTAGGAAATTTCTGACTGACCGGGAAGGGGGGGGGGGGGGGAGGGGGAGTGCACATTCTACTGACAAACTTTCCTCACAATACAGTATGTATCTGTGTAGATTGTATGGAGCAGTTTATGGGGGTAGATAACACCATTGACCAAAATATCTTAGTAAGTATGGGGTGGTAAATATGATGAGACTACATAATTGAATTTGCCGAGCATAAATCCACAGGTAGCAAGCAAAAAAGATAGACTTTAACTATTATCAGAGGCCTGGAGCAAATAAGTTTAGCCAGTAACTCTTGTCGCGCGCGTTTAACAGCAAGTCATGTTTTTATACAAAATTCAAATTTCTATAGTAATGATTGCAAATAGTGCATTAACTGGCCTTGAATTTAGAGTAAATCGCACACAAATGAATGCAAGCTTCTGGGCCCAACGAGTAGAAAGGTATTTTTGACTACAGGTACCAATTCTAGATCTTGAAAAACATCATTGAGGTCAGGACCTTGCTCAGCCAGGCAGTTAATGAAAACAATGTGGAAATAAATTGCCTAAAAAAAATAATTTAGAACAAGTCAACAGTACAGACAGCACCCTACAAGGAAGATAATTTTGTTTTAAACCTTGCAAGACATATTCAATGTTTCAGTGAGTAAGACATGTACATGTAGCATAATATTCTCTACTTAACATAATCAAATTGGAAACCCCATGATACAACCATTCAAAGTCCGCTAATTTACTCTATAAATGTGATCCTAGATGACTGTTGTACATGTAGAAAAACTGGGTATCATTTCTTTAGTTTCTTTCTTTTTCTAAGGTCACAAGAGTACAACTTTCTAATACTGAAAAGCAAATTGAAAACTTGTTTTTTCTTCTCAAAGATAAAGCCAACACGTAATTTTTTTGTACAAATCTAGTCATTCTCTTTTTAAAATTTTGAAGCAAAACTTAAGGGGAAAATTGTCATTCGCTGTGCAAACAGTGAAAATTATCTGTGAAGTAAATGTTGCAACCGTGATAATTGTAAACAACAACCTTTTGAACATGAGTTGCCACTGATTTGTTTTCACCCATAGAGGGCAGTAATTTAGAAGCTTAGACATACGCGTCTGTTTTACAAAGGATTTAAAGGCCATTCTGCTTGAGTTTGTATTCTTTAACAAACTATAAAAAGGAAGAAATTCCGACCATCCTCAATGTTGAACCATTTGTCACCTTTTGAACTGCTTAGTAGCAATGCCTCCTTCCAACTTAGGAATCGAGGGTCGGGTGGCGTGTGCATTCCTGCGTGAGCTGCTCTCCGATTGACCAGAGATGTTTGATCCAGCAGTCCGCTGAGCTCCCCGGTCTTCGTGCATCTGAATGGACGCAGGAGAGTGACTGTAATCACTGCGGCTCTCAAGTCTGCCATACAGGATCTCTGTACTCAGTTTCTTCAGCATTTTAGAATCAGTCGGCGGCTCAATCGGAGACGCCGAGTCGCACTCGCTCCGGCTTTCTTTCCTGAGGTAATCTGGAATGAGTTTAGAAGGTTGTGCATCTCCTTGATGAGGGTGTGGCTGGTGTGGTATTGGGAATGGGTAATGGTGGTGATGTGGTGAGTCAGACAACACTTGATGTGCTTGTACATTCTCTCCTCTCCATTCTACATTCCTAAAATGGCTTCCTTTGCCAGCATGTTTGTCTTTAGACCACACAGGAGATTCGCTACAGAGTTTCGCTGCAGGTTTTTTGTTGTCTGCATACCAGTTTGAGTACTGAGAATCTTCCTCAACTTTAGGCGGTTGTTGCAGAGGTTCCAGATCGGAATACATTGGGAGCATGCTCTTTCTCTTTTGGTGATGTGGAAGGGGGTTGGGTTGGGGCAAAGGTGCAGCTACGGGTACTGGCCCCTGGCCTGACCACACATTTCAGAAGTTAGAGATATTGGGTAAGTGGCGATAATCTGACTTGTCAGACTTGTGCTTGTCGGATTTGTGCTTGTCCAGCTTGTGCTTGTCCGCCTTGTCTTTGATTGTCACCTTGGTCTCTGCAGGAGATGCAGCCGCCGCTACGGCTGCATTCATAGTGCTGTTGCTATTGGTCAACTGAGGCAGATTGTAGAAGTGATTCTGTGGAGTCAAATCAAACAGACATTCCTTTAATCAAACATTTCTTCATAAAGACATCATTTCAAGACATCAAGGTCACTACCAGGGCAACAGATAGAATGCCCTTAATGGACTCTATGAACTTCCGGTAGATGTTATACCATAACTTAAAGTTAAACCTAATGGTGAAAAAAGTGTTCATAATCAGTGAGATGTCCTAATTTGTTCGTCAGAACATGGAAATATTGGCTTAGCAATTAAAACTGATACCTTTCTTAGGATCAATCTTTTCTCTTTACACCTGTTTAGTTAAATATTGTAATATTTAACAAATCTGAAATCATTTGTATTTAGAGCACCCTGTCATTGACTTGTCATTCATACAATGCATGTTTCTGGAAGCTACGAGTACATGTACATGTAATGTATGTACTCAAACAAATTAGAGTACCAACTCCTTTAACTCTTGAGGGAAATCATTGGAAATCAAACTTAAATTATGCATGTTAGGCTTGTTGGTGAAACATGCATTACACTAGAAGTAATTTACAATTTCCAAATTCACATGCATTAACCTACACTCATACAGTACTATGAACAATTAAATATACATGAGCATTACTGGCCTGCAAAATGAAATGTAAGTTTACTGTAATTATGCGTATGAACATGTACGTAGCGGAAGGAAAATGGTCAGTCATGCAAACAACATTAGCAACATCATTTCATACACTTACATTACTGTAAATACTGCATGTACATCAGTATTAACACAAACAGAGATACTACTTTTTCCATTTCATCATTTGAGCCAACACAATAATGAAAACCACTGAAAATTACATACAGAGAAATGCAGACAAGACAACGAGTTGGTTCAAAATATTTCCCACAAATCAGCAGGACTGAATAGGCAATGCAGAGGGCAAACAAAGCAAAACAATAACATTAAAAACATTTTAAAAATTCATTCAATTGAAAAATCTAGATCATACTTGAAATAAAACACAATGTAAGAAGGTACAGCAATGCTGCGACTGAGGGTCTTCACAAGGTTTTTGAATTCTCGTTTCCTTGTCTTATTACTAGCTGTTTTGAGTGCAAGGAATGACTGGACATTATTAAGGGAACATTAAAAGTTTTATGAAAAGTTCGCTTGAATTGTGTTCAGTTGAGGACAGTGACATGCATAAAGTTGGCTCAACTTAGGTCAATGTTGTGCCTTACATCAGACTCAATAGTTAACGATTATCAAGTTGAAATTTTCATCACTTTCCGAACTGTTTAAAACAATTCTGATCACAAGGTAATTCAAGCCGAAACCACAATGACATGATGACTGCAAAGCCCCTCCTGTGATTACATTCAGAGAAAATAACTTGAAAACTGTGAACTTTTCATACAGTCACCTACATACACAGGAAATAACTTGAAAACTGTGAACTTTTCATAAAGTCAACTACATGTACATGTACATACAGAGGAAATAACTTCCGAATCGTGAACCTTTATGCACTCACAATCCTATAGGATATGACAGACATTACAATTTCAAACATGTAAGCAGATTATAAACACTATACTTTAAAGTAAATTAGCAGTACACCGAGCAGGGAGATTCAGGCATAATGCGCATAGAGGTATGATTACGCTACTTTGATTAGTCCCATTACCTGTGGTGGCAGTGGTGGTGGTGGTGGTGGCGGTGGGTTAGGATTGTACCATCTATGATGCTGATGTATGGATTGAATATAGATGGTTTATGGTATATGAAACAATGGTGTTAATGTTAAATGGTACAGAAACAGACTTCTAACTACATGTAATCTTATGGAGGTAAAAAACGCAACTTAGTTTGAGTTTGAAATGAAATGCATGGACGTTAGGAAGAAGAAGAATAGAATGTGAAGTCGTTGATTTCACCAAACTCTTCCTAACTTAGGATTAATCTTAGGACTTAGGACGAGTTCAGTTCCGTAACCAAAGATTTTAGGACGCATTGAACCCATTCTAAGTTAGACAAGTACTATCCTAGTGTTTTGCAAAATTAGCCTTGATCAAGACACACCGTCCGAACATCCTAGTAATGAGTCACATTTTGCCTCGCTGAGCATGTACCTGCCCCATGTGTGTGTGTATCATCTAGATGGACTCTGTGCATTGACTTCATGCATGTCTACATGTGTATTGACCCAAAACTCAATGTGCATGTGTGTCTCATCCAGACTTAATGCGTGGACTTGGGTTTGTGCAACTTTGTAACAATAACCCTCTCCATGTGTGGATAAATACTGCCTAGCAAAGGGATAACGCAAAACAGCCTTGATCAAGACTAATCGGATATTGAGAAAACAGGTTGATGGAAGACTATTTTTGTCTTCATTAAAAAAAATCTATCAAATTAATGATATAAACCATTCATTGTATAGATATTTGAAATTATTTAATTTGTCTTACTGATTTGCAGAGGGTTGAAAAAAAATGTATTTAAAAAACAGATTAGTACTTGAAGAACATCATGCCTGAAACCAACAATAACATTCTTAATTCTCACCCTGGATCGACCCTGTGCCCTCTGGCCATAGCGCCCTCTAGCCACTCGTTCTGATTTATCTCGTTCCTCACCAGCCCCCTGCACAAAATCCAACTTCAGGAGCTGCTCACATGTAAGTCTTGCTTGGGGGTCCATTTTTAAACAGGACTAAAAGAAAAAACGCAAAAACAAAATTGACAGTGTATGTGAAGGGCTGGAAAATAATTTAAAAACAAGTGTGAATTAATTTGTACATGTTTGATTTTCAGTCTGTCTTGTATAGTGGGACACAAATAAGTTGGTGAACAAACACATAAGACACAAATTCCATCAAATATCTTGGAATAAACACTTTACACTATACAATTGTTGTAAAAGTACACTTTAAATTGATATAACGGGAAAACACTCAATGCTTAGACAAGACTTAAATAATTGGTTGGTGAACAGATTACAACAGCTAATACTATACTCTAAAAGAATTAAACGCTAACCATTAAACAAACAAAGAGTCAATGAAAATTGATGACATTTTAAAAACCATACAAAATGTAATAAGCATATCAGAATATCAAAATATCAAAAACAAAGACAAACACTAACATATGTATAAATACATGAATGCAACAAATACCGATAATAACACCATGGTAACCCATGAATGGAGCCACGCACAAAAGCACTACCTGGATTTGCATATTTTATGGTTGAGCAATACATTTTTCATGAGAACACACCCATAATCCATGCAAAAATATTTTTGAAACTCATGCCTGGAATTTCATTTTTTTAAGAGGGCAAGGTCGTTTTCATTTTGCAAAGGGCACTACCATTGAATACTTGAAAGTCTATGGGAAACTTTTGAAAGGGCACCAAGGCCAAGACCAGGGCAACAGAGGCCATGGCATCCAGCCGTCGATTTCACAAAACTCTTCCTTACTTAATACTAATCTTAGGACTTAGGACGAGTCCCAACCCTGCACTGTAGCATGCAGACCTTAAGATTAATCCTAAGTTAGAAAGAGTTACTCGTCCTAACTCTTTGTGAAATCGACGGCAGTAATTTTAGGCCTGGGCAGTTGGACAATTTGTGCGCCACCCCACACTTCCAGTTAGCTCATGCCTACGTCCTGTCTTATGGACCCTACTGAGTATCCAAGTAGAAGTAGAAGTAGAAGCTGGAACACAGAACCTCCAATGAGGGTCAACAATGACAAAGGGGGCAGGGGGATGGGGCCCATTGAGTTTCAGCTGGGTTTGCAGTATGCAAAGAATTCCTTGGAGAGAATGGAATCAAAAGCAGCCGCAAAAAATACATATACAAATGAATCTCACCTTCAGAAATTTCAAAGCATCCGGAGAATCATGAAACTTCAAATCCAACGGCTCCTAAAATGGAGACAAAAATATTGGCAAAAATAGATTAAAATCAATTGTTGTACATCCCTTTATATTTCAATGAAAGAACACTTACAAGTACTTTTTTTATAATTTGGTTTAACTCTTGATCACAACACTGAAAACCAAATTATATCCAGTTACCAACACAGATGAATGAGTACTTTTCTTGTTTCGAAAATGTCAACAAACGACTGCAATAACTTTGCCAAATAATCTTATGGATTCTATGTCTGGACAAATTTCAGCAGAAGGATCTCCTTAAAAGGGGATGTGAATTAATGTCAAATATTAAGTAATAAACCACAAGGGAAACCGACTGTGTAAATACTTACTAATACTTTAGGCTCTGGGAGTGGGAGACCTTGGAAAAAGGCGTTAGTGCTGAAGATATTCATATGCCTTTGAATTAAATCACCTGAAGAAAAGAAACAAGCAAACAAAAATTTAAATATTCATATGCCCTTGAATTAGATGACCTGAAGAAATGAAACGAGAAAAGAAAAGTTTAAAAAAGATGTTGATTCTCAGAACAAGATCTATATGAACATGTAAAAGTAAGAAATTCAACTAGAAACTTGGTATTTGTTCTTTGGTGACACAAACAATACCTGGGGCCGATAGCACAAAGAGCTAAAATTGATCGCAACTGCAAGTCAGTCGTAGTTGTGTGATGTCACAATGCAAATCACTATGGTGATACTGAAAATTTGTCTTACGATGGATTTTATTGCTTTGTGAAATCGAGCCCAGGTCTGACTGAAAGGTCTGAACAGCTAAGTATTGAACTCTGTTACATTTTAAAAAGAATTGTATCTGCCCTAGAATGGCAAAGGTTGTGGGTTTTATTTCCACTGAGTAATTGCCTGTGGATTTTCTTTTACAAGGGGAAAATACTGAAAATTAAAACCAAACAGCATCCAAGTTGTTACAGTAGTTGTTTTGGGAAGCCTTACCTAGTGTTTTCCGGATGAGATAGAGCTGGTCTACATCTGACCGTCCCGGCCAGAGTGGTTCAGTGGTCAACATTTCAGCCATGACGCACCCGATGGCCCATACATCCACTGGAGGACCATACTTGGTATCACCCACCAGGAGCTCTGGTGATCGGTACCACCGTGTAGCTACATAGTCAGTGTAGTCATCACCTGGACCCGCTGTTAGAAGAAGAAAAAAAACAAGGAAAGTACGTTAACATAAAAGCCAGAACAATTTGAATACCAAAAGCAATTCATTGAACGCTTTCCCTTGCATAAAGAGAAAAATGCTACACAAACAGATTCAATCGCTACTCATAATTTATGATTTGCTACTCAATATCAGCATTCTCAGTGTGCACAAAATAAGTTCAGTCTAAATTTCTTTCTATGCAAAGTTTAAATACGAAATCCTTCCCTCTTTTTGGAAAATTGTAAATGTTTTTTTGTCACATAATATAATCACAAGGTAAAATCTGGACTAATTAGTTGTAAGACGTGAAAACGAGTGAAATGTAATTGAGCCAGAATTCACCGAGTGATCATAATCTGCAACAATGCACGTAAGGAACTACATTAATTATTAGTTTTATTCAACTCACACATAGATCCTTGGAATTTAAAATTGTTTTACAATATATACAAAATAGACACAACAATTTGCTGCATCCTAATTATGTAAGGAATATAGGCCCCTACATAGAGAAAATCTTATTAAGTTGCTTGAGCAATATTAATTTTGGTTTTTACCCATACACCGATGTGTGTTAGCACTGTATACTCGGTACTTTCCCGAGTCTTGCGAAAAAATATCACAGGCATATTACCTGGGTGGGATTCGAACCCACGACCCTTGCAATTCTAGAGCAGTGTCTTACCAACTCGACTACCAAGATTGCCCGGTAGCTAGAGCAACATGCATGTAGTACAGTATGTCACGTCTAATTTATAAAATACTACCATGAAGCAATGCACATCATTCGTACGGATATTCACAGTACACATTACAGCTATAATGCATGGCGTGTCCTTAAATTTATACGCATTGACCACTGCACATTTCGCATGGCGCATGATGGACACATGGATTTCCGGCCTTCAAATTATCTATTTACTTTCCTGGTAATTAGGGATCAGACACTAAATCACTAAACATATTGTTTCAATATGAAATTCCTGTGTAAACACTGGTGTATAACGAAGATCACTGAATGTAAATTATTTTTAAATAATATTCTATTTTTAAATAATATTCTATTTTTAAAGGTATAATTTTTGTGGTTATTATTATTATTAATATATATTGGGGGGGGGGGGGCAGGAGGAGGGCCAGGGAGAGTGAGTGCCAACAAGCAGCTAGCAGCTACAGGTTTACTACTACTATACATACATCCTGTTGTTATGAATGGTCCAATATTGATTAAAAAACCCTGTGTTGTGAGCAGTGTTTGGTTGTTGCCATAGCAACCATGACTGATATGATATGATGCATTGTGTAATGCAAGCCCGTTAATATAGAAAGGATGAAGCCAAGGCCTACAGTGAGCCTACTGTGCACTTGTTGTTTACAGAAACCACATCTCATCTTACAAACCCCACTCATCTGTCCAAAAATAATTCTAGATAGTGAATATATTTGTAACATGATCTTGAGGGAATTTTGGGCTGAACACATTTTACGGAGCTTTAAGGCTGCTACAATTCTACACATGATGCAAAGGTGTAGTGAACTCTCATAAAGCATCTGTTCATCAAAATTAAAGGATTTGCAAAATATAAAAAAACTTACACTTTTTTAAAGCTCATTTCACTTTTAATATTTTGTTCAAAAGTGCACCAAATCAATTTGTGGGTTTTCGAAAACAATTCCAAGATTCTTATCATGTATTATTCAACAAATTGCACCCTTAAAAATGGTGCCCTCTGCAAACGAACAAATAACTTTAAAGGTATGCTACACAATAAACTATAACAAATTAGGCTTAATAACAACTGTTTTTTAGAAGAATACAGTGCACACTGGATTTTTGTAGGTGACCCGGTATGCTTTTATAACACATAAATGTTAATGTTATGCAAAAATAATTAGCCTTGCAGATACATTGCATACATCTTGGTATTGAAACGAACACAGCTGCGTGTACATGTAATTGCTATGAATGTTACATAAGGAACTATTTAATTGCCAATTTATTTCTAAAGCAATGTCATATGTTGACCATAACCCCTCGTGTAGCAGCAGCTCTTGCATCCCAATACCATAGGTAAGCAAACAGAAAAGTGCTGCCAATTATGGCATAAAAGCTTGCGCAAATGGCCCTATTTCATAAAGCTGCAGTTTGCTAAGCTGATACCGGTCATAATGAGTTACCGGTCACCGGTCATAATGCCATGTCATTCACATTGTTGTTACTGGTGCCCTCTGTAAATGATGCATTGCTTTATAAAAGTTGGGCCCTGGGGTCGATTTCACAAAGAGTTAGGACTAGTCCTAACTTAGGAATGGATAGTCCTAAGTTAGGACGAGTAACTGGTCCTAACTCGAGATAAAACTATTCCTAACTCTTTGTGAAATCCACCCCAGGTTACTGAAAATGTCTGGTTTCCCACTCGGTTCAATGCTCTAACTTAAAGGGACACATTGACTTGGATTATAACGTGATTTGACGTTTGTTATAAAATGGATATTGCTGGGCCTTGTCACTGTGTGGACAAAAACAGTCTGCCATTTTGTAGAACAAACTTTTTGGCTACACCAAAGCGCCCAATTAAAGGCAATGTGTGTCCCTTTCTAAGTTACCAAAGTTCAGTTTAAATTGATGTGATGATCGATTGGGCATTTTGTATCAAGAACATTACTTTTGGTTTTACCCTTACATTGCTAATATTAATAACGTGAGTTCACATTGGCCTCTTTGTTTCATTAGCCCTTTCTCGTATCTCAGTGGTTCAAAAGTTAGGGCGTCTGCTGCAGAATACAGTGGTCTTGGGTTCAAACACAGTGGTGTTGGGTTTGAATACAATGGGAGTGATCATCTTCATGTCAGTGAGTGTACATGGTGTACGGTGTAAGGGTGAAGCCACAAATTGTCAGAGCTCTCCTCAAGTAACAAGTATGTAAATGTCCATCCTAAAATAGCATAATAAGACCTTGTGTAAGTCCATTAAGTCCCCATTAGCACCAGGCTTTGGACAGGCTACATGTACCTGTCAGCCTGGCATGTCATGCCTGTATACTAGTGACCTGCATTAGCAGAGAGGCATTGTGTCAACATACAAAACACTTAAGTAAGTCTTAAGAGTGGCAATTTAATTTGCTCACAAGTTCCATTCAATAAAGATGTGTTCATGGGTATTGTATCAAGGTTTACTGTTGTGTACATGTTCCTGTACCTAATGCATTCAAAACATTTAAATAAAACTTTAAATATTTCAACTAAGCTCATTTTTATTAATCTCACAAAACGACCCCTATTTGAAAATCAAAAGGATAATTTGTAAGGATTATTTGATTCAACAGTTTCAAGAATGGATTTTTTCTCTGTGAGAGAAAAAAAGCAGATCTTACCAACAAAAATTTATCTGATTGAAATAAAACACATATTGTAACATATTTGTGTTTCAACCTCATAAATAACTGAATAATTGAATATTATGAATATAGCCAGGCATGTACAATATGGGTCCATAACCGAACAACAATGTCAAGGCCACGCATCCCACTGTAAAATTGAAGTTCATTCACTTATGTATTGATTAATTACCATGGTGACCAAACAAAATATTGACTGTTATTGCACATCGTGGGGAATACACTGGTGATTAACCAAAAGATGAAAATTTTCAAGTCAGAGATCGGTAGTGGAAAACTTGAACTATAGTATTAGTAAAAGCAAGGGGGATCACACACAAATCTAACTTAAAATAGCAACGTGTTAAATCATTGAAAACACAATTAAACATTCGTTCACTCCTCGACTATGTTGACTGCGGCACAGGACTTCACAAGGATTTGTGCAGTACCTAGAAATCCTTAAATCATTTTTGTTGTGATTATTTTCTTGTCTTACAAGTGTAGTTTAATTTTGAGGAGATGGAGATTTGAATAGTTTTGCACAGTTGTTATGTTTGCTTTCCCAATTTTGTTAAAACGTAAAACTTAACTGACCTTTGAACGTCTAGGTGTGGACAATGCCTTTTTTTCATATAGGGACCTATGTGCTATTTTTAGACAATCATCATATTGACATCACTTTTAATTAATTAACTAATTATTAATTGTTTCTTGATAAGGTTTATATGATTTGTCCTCTAATTTTGTTTTGTTCGTTCATGGTTTGTTGTGAGTGCATATGTATGAAATAAATAAAAAGTGCTTGCACTGAAACAGGGATTGCAGGAGGGTCAACACAGTGATATAAAAAATCACAGGAGAGGACCATGTCTGAGGTTGTGTTTGTTGGGTTGTTGAAATTAAAAATGCTGTCTGGTTTCTAAACACGGTCTTTGCTCTATGGTATGTCAAATACTTCAGTGTCCAGCTTTTATAGAGCAAAGCCGTGTACATCAAAAGTATCATGTACACATTCAATGAAAGCTGTGCAAATGTGCCCCCAATCTATGTAACATGGCAACACCCGCTTCCGGCTGTGGAATTTGAAACTGTGCATCCACTCAAAACCAGCAAGTCATTGTATTGGGCATGATATTTGCTCATTGGAGAAAAAGTAGAACAAGGGCTGACCTACATGTACATACACGCGGTATAGGCTTTATTTAAAAAAGGGATACAAAATCAGAAAACAGACTGAAGTAGGAAGAATATCATCCCTGTTGTATACTACCAAATATTAGGAAGATTTAAGCCGCAATTGTTTTATGTATTTCAGCTGAATCTACATGCGCTTTAAATAAAGGAAGGGCTTTTCAAACTGGTAATAAAAGTCACTCAATTTAATTTGTATGAAAAAATACTGACAAGAGCCATGTACAGAGGCTACAGGGAGCTGCAGTGAAACAACCGAGCACTGCTAAAAATGTGCAAAATGGTATTTTAAGACTTGTGTATAATGGCACTGGTGCGTGAGTCTAATAGTGTGGTTCCTGCTATGTCATAATTCACTCTCATACAAAGGTCTGACAACTTTAATCCGGCAGAGGGGAGAGTTATGACAACCAACGCCAGGATATATACAAACACGTCATCTGCTAATGGCATGAATGGAGAATTGTACATTTAACTGTTTGTGTTCCCATGAAGCATGACCAGTCAAATTTCAAATAACATGCTATTTCACATCTATTTATATCAAATGACATGCTATTCATGTCATACACGTAGCTTACTGAGAATGTTGACCAATTTGACTTTTGACAAAGTAATTTGAACTTCCTTGACGCTATTGTGTGTGTATTACAGAATTCTTATTAGCACTTTTTAAGTGCTCAAAGTGATATTTTCTTTTCTTCTACAAGGTGTGCAGAGCTATGTTCGGATCACAAGAACCATTTATTTACATACTGTAGCACCATTTAACGGTTTACAAAGTGATGTGCCACAACCTGCAGGCAATCATATTGGAAAAACTGTGCTCGTTTACACATTAAAGAGCAAGTAAAAACTAAAAGCGATAAGTAAATGTGTCTTGCTATAACCCACACTCTGCTGATCAGGTATAATGCAGGTTCCAAACCATAAAGGTCAGTATTAATTATGCATAACCCTTGGTTAGCGTTACCAAACACACAGTGTCTTATTTGTAATCTACATAGATACTTACTTAATATTCTTGCGAACCCGAAGTCACACAGCTTCAGCATATCATCTTTTGTGATAAGAATATTTTCTGGTTTGACATCTCTGTGAATACACTGTTGGGGGGGAAAAAAATGACAAGAATGAAAAGCATTGTAATTTAAAAATTGAATTTTTTATTCATCAGTTTAATTACTACAAGTTTGTCATATGCACGCAGATTGTAATGGACCAAACAAAGTTATAAGAATGGCCCTTTATTTATAAAAGTAATTTTGTTTGACATGGGTCAGAGTTAATCAAAGTGTCAAAGTGAAATTAAAACAAGTCAAGCATAAAATCTGATTAGTGAATCAGAACACACAATAGTACACTATACCCCACCTCTAGTGACGATAATTAACCCTGAACCTTAATTTTCTACCTGGACGAGGTTACTTCCTATAAGCAACAGGCTCTGTTGTTACTAGTATGGCAATGATAGGAACGTAGGTAACGTAGGTAATAATAAAAATAACCCTCATCAGTGTTGTAGACACGGTGGGTGGTGCTGGGCGATGCTGGGCGGGCCTTCCTACACGTAGAACTAACAAACTTTCACCCACCACTCTTGAGAAAAACACACAGTGCTGCCCAGCAAAGATTTCTCCTAGTTTGCACTTCAGCAATGATGTCCCCCAAATCTAAACATAATTCACTTTGTGAACAGAGTGCCCTTGGTGGTGGTCTAAATTGGATTTAGAGCCCACCACTAATAATTGGTCTAGCTACAACAAACTGTTCAAAAATTAATAACAGAAATATTGATAAGGCGCGCGGTATCTGGAGGACCATTCAATATTCAAAGGTGCCGGTCGCTAGCAAAGGAAAGACTTAAATTTTAAAAAGAAACTTGTAGGTCTTAAGATGCGTTTAAAAAGATGATAGAGCAGATGTGACCCTTAACTCGTCCGGCAAAAAATTCCAGAGATGAGATGCATAGCTGGAAAAAGCCCGGTCCATTTAGCTGCAAAGCAAGTTTTTGGAACAGATAATACAGACATGCAACTTTCTACTTGAAAAGAGAAAGAGGGAAATCAGCGGATCAGCTGAAATGTTGCATGCCTGATCATATCCCATATGAGCAAGAAAGAGAAAATGAGCAACAGAATTAACCGCTATACTCGAACCCAACACCTGGATTTTATTTATACGTGAGTGTAGTTGAAAATATTATGGTCAACAAGTTTATTTGTGTCATCTTACATTGTGATCGTGGCAGAATTTGACAGCTTCTAGAAGTTGATTGATCCATTTCTTGACTCTTTCCTCTGGCATTCTGTACAGAAACAAAACAAACTATTACTAATATCAATATCATTTTATTTCTAAAAAGAATTCATTCAATTGAACACAAAAGAGAAATATTAAACATAAAATAGATCCGGAGAAGGCTAGACTGAGGTGCAAAAGCAACGTAACATTTTTCCGATATAAGTTATTCCAAAAAGTTCAGACACAAGAAAATATAAAAACACAAACTATTAAAACTGTTGAATGAAGCTTTAAATAAAGTAAATACATGTAAATGTGAAGAACTGGCTATCAATGGGAAATGAGTTTTGGCTCACCAAAAGCAAAATAAGCAAACAATACTTTCAGGTAGATTTAAGGCAACTGTCACAGTATTTTCAATTTATGTGACCTACAATATGAGTTTTAATAAACCTGTATAATTTTCAAATCAATCTGTCATCAAAGTCACAAGAAACAAGTGAAAAGCCTCCAACTCATTACTCAGTTTTGTTTAAACATTTTGAGGCCAAACTAATAAGATTTTTTTATTTCCACTGTAACTATTTAATACCGTATTTATTTTAAATGTTTTATTTTATTTTAATATCGCCAATGTCGCGATACCCTTTAAAGAAATATAATGGAATAAAACACTTACCCTCCCAGCGTTCCCTGGTGCTCAATTAACTTCCTAGAGAGATAAGGAAAAATCACAAAAACAACAATTGTTATCTTTAGTTATACCATTAGCATGTATTTGTATTCAATTTCAGCTCAATCCATCTCGAGTTTACGGGCTCCAAACCAATTATCTAAATGCACTGGAATGCAAAGTCAATGTTTGCTTTCTGAATTGGCTAGGAACAAATGGAAGTGTCAAATGTGATGGTTCTGAAGTGCATTACTTAACTGATCAAATATTAGGGGAACTATTGTAAAGATGATTTTCCAAGCTCTTTGCCAGCTATGGTAACAGGGATTGAATTTTTATTATTTTTTTTTTTTTGGGGGGGGGGGGGGGTTGGAATCCACCAGACTGCAGGGCTTGTAGCTCAGAATCTTTAAAGTAAAGGGAAGGTACACGTTTGGTAATTACTCAAAACAAAATTAGCTTAAAAACTGACTTGGTAACAGGCATTGGAGAGCTGTTGATAGTATAAAACATTGTGGGAAACGACTCCTTCTGAAGTGACATAGTTTTTGAGAAAGAGGTAATTTCTCACTAAAATAATGAAATACTTCTAGCTAGAAGTCTTTTATTCCTATCTAAAAGCACACAAATTCGTCCAACAAGGGTGTTTTTTCTTTCATAATTTTCTCGCAACTTCGATGACCAATTGAACCAAAATTTTCACAGGCTTGTTATTTTATGGTTATGATGGGATACACCAAGTGAGAAGACTGGTCTTTGACAATTACCAAACGTGTACAGTGCCTTTAACTGGACCGGGATTTTCATTTACAAGACCTGAGCCAAATTGGAAAGAGACTCGAATCAAAATTTGAGTTTATCAAATGGTTTTATCATCATAACTTTTTAAACAAAACACTAAGCAGGATTGAAGTTTTTTTGTGAGACTCAAACTCAACATTTGAACATGTTTCTTTGAAACAAAGATGTTGAATCGAAAAAGAACAAGTCCGCCAGACTTCACTTGTCCTGTCTTGAGCTTACTGGCCCAACACTGAAATCAGTGGCCTATTGTCTATTGATGTCTAATGTCATCACTTCTCAACTCTGACAACTATAGACACTGCCCCCCCCCCCCCTTGAAATAACAACTTGAGAAACTTCAATAAATTCAGGCTAATCTCTTCGGAAGCAGCTACATTCCCTCCCTAGTTAATTTGCTCAATCATTGAACTTTCTATTTGGTTCTATTTTTGGCTTCTATTTTTAATGATTTTATCTTGCTATTATCATTTGTGTATTTAAGATAAACTATATTTTCACAATCCCATATGTAAACTTTTATTCTTTTAAAAGCTAAATTTTGCTTGCAGTTTTTAATCTGTGATGTATTTTCTTGGGCTGCAATATTTTTAATAAACCAACTAACATCAATAATAGAGCTTTGACCCTTATGCAAGCTTGGGCTCTTAAGAAAACTCCTTTTTTCCCAACAAAATATGGACTTACCCTTTGGCATATTCATCCAGAGAATTCAAGAGAGTCTTTTCACAGTACTCAAAAACCAAATGAAGTTTTCTCTTCCGCCTAAATACCTCCAGTAAATTGACTAAATTCCTGTGTTTCAGTTGCTGCAAAGAAATGAAAAGAAACAAAATATAATGAAGTTGTGTTATATCCATGATGTATATAGGAAGTAGGAACATTTAATAAATTCGGAAGTTGCTTTAGAACTACTATCTGTAGATGATTTTGTGATCATTTTGTATTTTCCCCTGCAATATTCTGAAATGCTAATAAATATGTTTAAGTCGGAGTTCCTTTGCAGTTTACATTGTTTTTTAAAACATTGCCAGAGCATTTGGTCAGTGCACCACTGATACGAGGAACACTGTTATAATGCTTTGGGATACAATCAACTTATTTTAAAACGCCGTTTCCCTAAATTGGGTTGGTACTGCAGTAGCACTGATTTGTTGAATTTAGCCTCTTTAGTTTCCCATAGACTTTTTGATGGAGTCTCATGGAGGCTTTTGACATTTGAAAGCCTTTCCCATGGAAAGTGGCCCTGAACACTGATATTATACAATCTATAACAAAACCAAAAAGTCTGATGATGTACCAATCTGCAAGTTCAGATTTTGCACCCCATTGACTAGTAGTTTCATGTTTGGCAAGATTATAACATTTCTTCTTGTTTCCTATTCATCCTCTATTAGTGCTAACAAAGTTTGTTCTTAAAACGTTTGTACTGACTTGTAAGACCAATTAGTTTGTCATTTTTCAACACTGAACTGCCGCCCAGACCACTTGGGGGGGGGGGGGACACCTACTGGTCACTGGGTATTTTTAATACAATTTGACAAGTGGACCACTATTAATTGTGCTGTTGGATGTGTAATCAAATAAATAAATAGTACCGCAATTAACAAAATTACCAAAATTAACAAAAATACCTTTAATGTATTTAAATCAAAAGCTGTTTCATTAAATATTAAATGAACTGATTAGGCTACACAATGTATGTAAAATGTCCATATGCAATAATGTATAATTTGTACTTAAATTTTTTTTACCCAAACTTCTAACCATAGATAGAGGGAAATAAGTTCCTACATAACATGTACATGCTCCTACAGTACTGTAGCGTATACATATGCATGCAGATCATTGTGCATGCATACTATGTACAATACTGGGAATCACAAAGTCAACATTGCCCATTGGGAATATGTCCAGGTGTGACAAGCTTTGTTATGGTTACACGGAGTAAACAACTATCTTCTGTTGTGTATTAACAAGGAATACTTTCCATAGCAAACAACATTTACCTAAATCCTGATGACGAAGTTACCCTAAACTAAGTATCTTAACTGTTGAAAGCCAAATTTGTATGGAGTTTTAAGCGCTTCTCATATATAGCTTCAAGCAGTTAGTTACATAGTACTGTGTGCAAGTAACACAAAACAATACAATACAAAGTGCTTTGTTGAACACGTAGTACCGTATGGTGCAAAAGGAACAAGTGATGTACAGTACAAACCAAGCTACTGAAGAGTTTTCTTGGTTTCCATCAAGCCCATTTCTGTTACTGTGAATCCCTATGGATAATTTATAACACTATCACTGCAGAATTGTTGTTTTAGTTTTGTGACTTGCTGAAAAATGTTGAAAGAATGCTTTTTTTTCGCAAACACTCAGGTAACCATTGCCTTAAAATCTATCCAATATTTGTATTCCTAAAATGTGATTGCTTCTTGCTAAAAATACACAGGTAGACATCATACAGGTTGGGTTGATATCTTTGAAAGTCGAGTCTCGAAATTTACAAATTACAAGCCAAGGCAAGTGCAATCTTGAATATTTAACCCCATTGCACAGTCTCTCATTTAAAACAAACATTTATAGCTTTCTGTGAATATCCTGTGGGAAAATTGCAGATTTACCTTTCAATCGAGAGTTTATTATAATTTACAATGTTCAATAGAAAATTTTAGGAACATGATTTCATCCTCGTTTTTCATTATTAATTAGGCAAGATAAACAAATATCTACTACACATGTACGTCAAATTTGTTTTGTGTTTGTCTGATACATTGTAGTATGAATTGCGCAGAACCACTGCAGAAGTGATAACCCCTGTTCATTCTTAATTCTTCCATTAAATGCAGTAAACACTGCATTTATTTTACATCATTTCGTTCCATTTTTTCATGGAATCATACAGACAACACAAGGCCAGTGACACCTACTCAATGTTGATATCTTCTGAAACCGTGGCCATGGCAACATCCAAACATCTCAAGGATGAGGTGACATGCTGACCAAAGATCCTTGGGAAGATGCTGTCTAAGCATACAATGTATACATGTACAGTGTAATAATCATAGCCAAGTGGATCTCATAGAAAGTGAAGTGCACTGCAAACTACGGTCAGTCTATCATAGCTAGCAACAAAATATCAAATATAACATTTGTGACCTTTGAGTTAGATCGGATAGATTACAGTGTTTATCCGGTGAAGCGTGTACTACACTGCCTTGTAGTCTTTCTACATTCTTACTATTAGACACGCCGCTACAGCCAGTCTTATGCAGGCTTGGAATATCACAGGAGAAGAGGACGTGGCCTCTTGTTGGCCCTGGTCTTGGCCATGGCGCCCCTTCAAAATGTTCTCACGCACTTGAAGCAATGATTAAATTCCGGACACTTTATTGATCCAACAATAAACACTACAGCCAGATGTGTTGGTCTCATACATTGTACATACATAGTCTAGTCCTCACCAGTCTATAAGAAAAGACTCTATTTGCATCCTTATTGGTAAACCAAGTAGCTCTACAGCCAGCTCAACTGGTTCATACTTCTTTCTTAAAAACTGTCAGCCGCCCATTAGTTAAATAAGAGAATGAATGCATTTTCCTTTCCAAGTAAACATGTGTGTACAGTACAAACTACATTTAACCAACTATCATGGTTAAGTGATGGGGAGTTAGACCACTGGGGCACTGCGAAAATGTATTTTCTGTTGAGCAGAAATTAACAGCGAACCAATCACAACAATACACATTACAATTACAAGGTATTTTGCATGGTAACCTGAGTCTGCTTAGCAATAATTTTCATTGCGAAGCAATTTTTTTGTAATATACAGCTTTATGAAACTTGGCCCTAGCTTCATCATGAACTGTCAACTTGTCAAGTGAAACTCTTTAGGGATCTTCTAAAAGGCAAAAACAAAACAAAACAACAGTTGATCGTTCCCCCAGCATCCTTTTTTGGGGCCGCATCCTTTTTTTTAAAACTATTTATTATTTTTCGATTTTTGTAAAAAAGTATTTTTTTTTAATAGTTTTTGCTTTAATCCATCTTTTCAAAAGGACTGGCCTAGGAGCTTTTCCCGAATCTAACGTGATGCTCTCGAACACATGTGACCATCTGTTTCATAAAACAATATTAGTGAATGCCTACCAGCAAATAGTGTTAACACAGGTCCTCATGCAACAAATAGGTATAAAATAAGTTTGTGATGGGTTCAAACTGAAGAATTGGTGGCCTGTTTGATTTGAAACACTAAGCGGCCATCTTGAAACAAAATAATAAATAATACATAAAAAGGCCCTCAGCCTCCTATTTTTTTTGAAAAATCCAGACGATCAACTGGTATTTTATTTATTTGGCCTTACATAGCAGCTGCAAACGGCTGTACAAAAATGTGCATGACTTACAATAGACCGATCCATTAGGCTCCGCCCAGACGGAGCCGTTTTTCGAATGTTTATGTTTTCAAAAACGGGCCGTAAAATTTAGCGTCAAGGTCATCAAATTCTACATTATATCGCCCAGAAAGGTCGTATGATCATATTTCTAATTTTTTTTTTCAATTGTTGAGATTTGAGATTTGCTTGCTGGGCTTAGGCCAATATGAATTTACTCAAAAATGAAATTCTCAACACATGAAATTCCTCAATACAATAAATATTCAACAGTTACAAATGTGTGCATATTGCAAGCTGCAATGCACAAAGGAAAGTACGTCAAGTGTTTCCACTGCAACATCTCTTCAAAACTGCTCAGTAAAAAAAAAAATCAATATTCCTGAGCGGCATTCCAACAAACATGTACAGTATTGATTATCAATTAATGATGGCTACATATACATTCTAGACCCTCAACTTACCTTTAACATTCTTATTTCTCTCAGGGCAATCTTCTTTATCGATGGGTCGTCCTCGGACTCCACAAACCGCTTGATGGCAACAATCTCCTCCGTGTCTCTATTCCGACATTTGAAAACCACCCCATATGAACCCTCGCCAATCTTGTTCAATTTTTCATACTTGTCCATGATGGTCAGTTCTGTTACCCGTCACTCAGAAGCTTTCAAGAAGTCAGCTTAATACCCGTAGAGCAGTGGGCTCAGTACAAAAGCACTCTGATGATGTATAGTCTTTTTGATATTTTCTCAAGTATAATTACATGGCTCCATGGCTTGAGTAACATAAAACATAATGTGAGGATGCCTGGTTCTGTTGTTTGCCGTGGGTTAAGTCAGGTCATCATGTGTACCGTTTGTACCACTTGAGAAGGAGTGCTCTGTTGTTGTTGAAGTACTTCATAGGTGTTCAATGTTGCTCACATCATCTACACTTCTATAGTATCCAATCCAATTGGCTGACTCACCACATATCTGAATGGGATAAAAAAAAAAACACTGATGCATATTAAAAAATAATTGGGTCTGGGAAGGGGGAAATTGTACAAATGTAACATGTTCAAGTAAGGAAATGTTCAAGGGCAAAGCAAAGGAAAAACAAGTCGCAGACCAGAGAGAGGATGGAGGGTTATGATTATCCCAACTAGTTGCTGATCCTAATTTATCTGACACAGAGAATGCAATGTTATGGCTCTTACCACCGAATTCCACGCTTATGATCACAAATCTCCACAGTTTGCAGAGCAAGCACCGAATTCCTGTGCTAGCTGTGTAAGCGAGGAATGCTTAGCAATGTGGAGTATGCATGCGCACAAGACAAAATACATGTAACCTGCTTAACCATAAAATACGCTTGACAAGAGTGCAGAGCAGAATTCCCTGCTTCCGCAAGCGCCAATTCTTTGCTTATGGTAAGCAGTGAAATTGGGCCAGGTATGAAGTGTCCTGGTAGAGGACCTGGGAAAGATGCAAAATTCAACAGCTGCTTTTTCATTCATTATGAGCGAAAAACATCACGGGTAAAATAAGCATCTATGGTAATTCTGAACTTTAAAATTTGTGGTAGTCGGATAAGGAATTTCCTTACTATTTGGCCTAAGGCCAAGTAAAATAAATAACATGTTGCTCATCCCCGCTCGCCTCAATTTTGGTGGCCCACAGATTTTTTTGTTATTTGTTTCAAATGTACCCTTCAATTTTATTGAGCAATTTCATCATCTTTCTTATTTGTAGGCCTACAAAAAAATGCTATCACAACGCATAATGAGAAACTTGTTACTTTGAAACGTTTTGCCCTTCACGTTTGCATGCCACAGTTCTTTGCACCATGGACGTGATGCCACACACACACAAAATAACTTTGGTGCAAAAGCAAGAATAACTCTTTGGAAAGAATAACAATGTATCAAAATGGACACAGAAACACACACAAAATTTGAGGACATAAAATACAGAACATAGCCTACTCATAAAACCATAACACCATCTTCAAATACAATATGGCGGCCATCTTAGACATGGTTGCCATCTTGAAAAAAAAAGGACCTCCCTAACTAGTCCTATCCCTCACCAACTTTTTCAAAAAGTCCGGACGAGCAACATGTTATATATTTTACTTTGCCTAAAATATAACTTGAATATACAGCTTAACGAGAAAAAAAAGTTCTTTCATGATTAGCATTTTTGTTGTTGCACACTGTCAAGGCAGTGCAGTAGTGTGTGCACGCTTAGTGCCGCGTGAAAGGCGGACATTGTAAACGGACAGCACACGCACTGCCTTGCAACACCCCTTTTACAGAATGGTTTAGTCAGACTTGGCCACAGCTCGGAAGGTCGACGATCTAGTAGGCTGGTGCCCGCGGGTACAGCACTTGGTGACCAAAACATAAAGCTTTGCACATATTGGGTGCGCGTTCGATTAGCTTCCCTGGGTCGACCCCGGTCTGCCCTGGTACGTTCGAATAGCTTTGACCGGGCTCACCCGGGTCAGCCCCTAGTGCCCTGCTTATGGAGTGGGTCACTTGGGGGTGACCTGAGGTGCATGCCGTCACCACGAGAGGGTGAGTGTGATCGTTCCATTAGCTCTTGTCAGGGGCTCACCTGTGTGAGCACTTCGGGGTCGACCCAGGGAAGCTTATTGAACGCACCGAAAAAAAGTGCGATGCGACAGAAAAACAACATTAAGTAACGAGTAGAAAATTGACTTTTTTGACGATGTTTTTTAATTTTTAATTTCACTCAACTTGAAGGAAATGCAAGCACTATGAATATATATTGAGTCAGAGTGTGTGGGGAAAGTTTTGGTCATGTAATACCAAGAAAACTTCAGTATTGATGGGTAACGGTCGTAACACTTTCACCTATAAACACAGATTTTAAAAACGTATAGCGTTTAGGGGGCC
Organism: Asterias rubens; assembly: GCF_902459465.1. Lineage (NCBI taxonomy): Eukaryota > Metazoa > Echinodermata > Asteroidea > Forcipulatida > Asteriidae > Asterias > Asterias rubens. Next base: position 19,020,871 of record NC_047062.1, on the reverse strand, counting down.
CAAAATAATATGAGACCCCTTTCAATCATATGGCTCACGTTTTTTCTAGAAGTAGGGAAGGACTCAGTCATGCCCATATGCCAGATTGCTCATCCATATAATAATAATAATAATAAGACTTGTAATGCGCACGTATCCACCCTGCTGGGTGTTCAAGGCGCAGTGTTCATATGCAAAGGAAAGTGTAACTTTGTGAAAACGAAAAACGTCAGTTAACTTTCAATTCCGAGGAAGGACTTTTCAGCAATTTTCTTATAAGGAGTTGTTTACCCGAGGGCCTTACCATTTCATAGCTGGAGGGGTGTTGTATTTAAAGAAACCATTAAACAATTACAATGTTTGCATTTTACTTTTTGACCAAAAAGTGTTGACGTTTTTGACCGAAAAGGTAGGCTATTAAGTGTTATTTATGAATGGGAATCATAATTTACCTCGACTTCGTCTCGGTAAAATCAAGAACCAGGCCTCGTTGGGATTAAACCACTAGTTGAAAACCTCTTCATCACATATTGATTCCCTTATTAAATTATCTATTTATAAATATTAAACAACATTAAACACGACCAACGTTTCTGGTCCAGTACAAATGTTAAGCTACACAAACAAGCCCGGCAGTTTTGTGGATTTCCAAGTTCGAGCACATCAATAGTTGCGATAACGTAACCCTTCTCCCGACAAGGAGGGTTACGTTATCGCAACTCTAGCACATCAACTGCCTTCTACCTTCCATGGTCTGCTGACCGACTTTGCTGCCACGGCGGATAGGTTAAAATAGTAAAAATATTCTACCTCCATGGTCGTACATCGTACTCGACTCTCGTGTCGTAGTGAGTAAACGTTACGCTGGTGACTTCTAAACTAACTACACTAACACTAGTAACACTGTACAAATACAATAATACAAGATTTTAATAACGCTCCCACATCGTTCACATTGTAAACACGCACACTTGATCTCGGTATATTTCAAGCTTACCAGACGAACCCCATTTTCAGCACTCAATTGATGAAATATTCGTAGAATAAAGCTTTATGTTAACACTTAAGACAACATTCGTGATCGTCGTTGTTCTTACTCTATATGGTTCTACCGTCTAGTCCGATATCAGTGTGATGGCAGCCATGACACCTGAAATTTACATAATTAATCTGAGATTAATCCGCCATAGGTCCCCCTTTTCGTGTTATTGTTTTGTTCAGAAACTGCACGATTCAATAAAGACCCATATTAAGACTCATTTATGAAGGATTTTAATACCACTTTTAATTCTGTTATCTGTGCAAGTTCCCGCATTCCTAAGAGTAAAATATCTTCAAATAAACAGGGTTGTTGGAATTTGTTTACATGGGACTACTTTTCCTTGTGAGTGATATTCACACTGCTGATGTGCGCTATACATACCACGCATGGGGCGACCGTACCGCGGCATGATGAAAGCTGATGGGTTTTCCGGGTCAAGTATATGCAAATCACCATATCCTTGGAAACCAGTCAACCTTTGTATGTTTACAAATAATAACAATGTGTAATGAAACTTCTTTAATGTATTTAATTATGATTAAGACACAATTAATTAAGGGCATGACAAAGGCAATAAGACAGACAATACGGATGAAACTACATCATTATGATTGGGGCTAAAACTGCGGAGTTTGCTTTGCTAGAGAGAACACGCGCGCTAAATTCTATTCAAAGGCCTCGTGGTTGACCAAAAGGGGGCGCCATATGATTTTGGACTTACTTTTGTCATAAACAATCATTAATTTTCATTGGTTCAACCATGGAGGAAGAATTTTGGGCGTATAAAAGTGTTTATCACCATTGTTCTTATGTTGTTACTTATCTACCAAAAAGCCCCTCCCCCCTCTCTAAACACAATGTAAGTTTATTTACTTCTTATGAATTGAACTTTTAAGGAATCTACACACTTTTTTGGTCGTCTGATTTTAAAGGAATACACTGCAATAAATATTGTCCAATTAACTTCCCTCCGCCATGCAGATAAAGAAGTTCTTGAAGGTTAAAAAATATTGGCACAAAAAAGCAACAAAATGAAAGGGCTCTCATCAGAAACACTGATCATGACATGGCCCTGCTTACTAATAGTAAATAAAATTGTTTGGTGAACAAACTTATGTTCATAGTGAGTAAGTGGACCAGAGAAAGAGACCGAGGATAAAAAAGACTGCTCATAATAAGAATTGATGTACCTCAGAAAAATATAATGGTCACAATCCATACTTGACAAGATCAGAATACCATACATAAACCCCAGACGGGGAGATAACTCTGTATCGCCATGGATCCATGGTATCACAGGGTAACACAGAGTATCACAAAGCTATGCTACGTTGGCCTCAATCAGAGAATGCCATCAACCTACTGCTCCTAAGTAGAATTCGAGAGTCTCAGAGGACGACCACCTCGAAGATGGAAAGACTGCATATTAATAGAAAAGTCATCTCTATTGTAGTGGCCAACAGACTGGCACACACTACTCAACACTCAACAGTTGGTCGAGTGTCAAACAAAATTGGCGAAGCAGTACTTTGCTAAGGTATAACATTTTCCTCGCATAATTTACTTATAGTGAGGAAATCTTACGGTGTGGTGTTTTTTCTCTCAAAGTTATGCATATACACCAATCAATAACAATAACAAAAACTAAAAAGACTGCAAAAAGACTGCAAGAAAGAACTAATGAAAACAAGGGATTCAATTTCTATGTTTTATTGAACAAGTGCAACATATGCTCGGTAAACAGCTAAGTCATTTCTGTCCCCAGAATTTACTTATTAAGAGAAAAAAACAAAAACAAGTTTTGTTATTTATATTAGAAATAATTATAGATGCATAATGTACAAATGTATTATATGTATAAGTAGTATCAAATGCTTCAAAATCAAATGAAAACTGTTGCTGTTTTCATTTGCAGATGAATTTTGTTTCAACAAAATCAACAATGATTATAAATAAGTGCATCATGAAAGAATAAAATGTATCAAAACCGGGATTAATCAACAGGACAGAAATAAAGAAAAAGGATCTTTATCGGCAACTTGTGGCTCAAAGAAAAAAAGGATGAAAGAATTTTAACCAAAAAAAACAGGAGAAATCTAATTTGATCAAATAAATTATTTACAAATGCCACTTTGCCTTTATACACAACTTGCCCGAATCTTAGGAAATTACAAAAAAACTAGTTACAGTGATGCTCTGTATCATTCTACTCTAAATATAAAGTGAAGTTTATTTCTTAATACTTGGTGACTGACCAACTCAGTGGCAAAGTAGTCAGCTCAGCAAACCGCTATTTTCAATAGACCCTTCCCATGAAATATGTAAATTGCACGTAGCGCGTGCGCACTTACGTTTTGGTTGGCAAATTGAGGGAACATCGCGCTGTTTTGTACACGGGCAATGGGTGCGTCACGCAGACGCGATTGCGCGTCTGCTTAGTGCACAACTCTATGGCATTTGCCAACCAACAGGGTCTGTACGCATGCGTGAATGTAATTAGCATATTTCATGGGAAGGGTCCATTGAGCATGACCTAGAGTATATGATGCCAGGGGTCCATTTCACAAAAAGTTATAAACTAGTCCTAACTAAGGACTAGTCCTAGGAGATAATTACAAACTTAAGGCTAGTCCTAACTCAGGATAAGACTAGTCTTAACTCTTTGTGAAATCCACCCCAGGTTTACTGCTAGACTTGTGGACAAGTTGTTAAATAGTTTTTTTCGCAGTGGACGTGTGCTCTCACAAGATTATACTGGTTTTCATATTTTTGCTAGCTCCTGAGTAGAGCAGTGGTCTCGCGCTGAGCAGCAGTCTTGTGGGAGTAGTTACGAGAGAGATTGCGGCAAACATTTAACGACTTGTCCACAAGTCTAGATAATTGCAGGTTTAAAAATAAAATGAATGTAGCTGAAGGTAGCAAGGGCTTCTTGCTTATTGATTTACAACATGATAATTTCCAGACTGCTGTGAAGAATAAAAAAGGCGTCTGTCAAATGCAGACTTCTGAAATGTTCAATCATTTCATGACTGAACTGAACACAATAAACATTCCTTCAGTTCTTTGCATCCAAATGGGGGGGCCCCATCCCGGGTTTCTCCCTTCCCTCTCATACTAAACAGAGGGGAAAACAAGAACTACTTGGGGATATCTTAGGGTAGGATTTGTTTCAAAAGAGAACAATTTTCAAATGCCTCTGGCAAATTGTTTGCCATCAAGCAATCCCTGGTCTATCCTAACAGAGAGCATCATACTTGAATAATACCATCGCTTAAATTTCATCTAGATTGTATAAAATAATGCACAAAGTACAACTTTACAACTTGTATCATTTGGGCATATTTGGCGCAATACAAAATTGTTAATATTTTAGGTGTTATTATTGACTTTACCCATTGCAGAGAGGTTTGACTGAGCTACCCTAGTCTTGGTGCAAGACGTTGTTATTCCCATTAAACTGCATTATGCAGTGTTTAATGTGCGTGGTTTAGCTAACGGCTTAATAACCTCTTGCACCAAGACTAGTGATGCCCTTAGCTCCAACACAGGATACACTTGGTATAACAAACAATTTCTAAATTCATATCTTTAAGACCATGTCACACAGGCAGGGCATTATTTTCAGGCAACTTTGAGGCAGCCGGCACTGTATGCATTAGAACATTCAGTATTACAAGAGACATTCTTCTAGATTTAACTCACTATCCCCAGGAAAAATGATGAGAAAACTGAAATGCGAATGGACTTCCTGATTGCCTGGAAACAGTTGCCTGTAAATTGCCTCACGTGACATGACTTTAACAGCTGACACTGCCGGTAAAAATAACCAGCATATCCAATTATTGCTGGATATTACACGATTCCAGCGTAATAATTTAGTTTCAAACACAACTCATATGTGTTGTCAATTTGAAAATTACATAATGATATTCACAATCTGTAAAAGTTTGTACCCGGTAGTACATTAATACTGAAACTTAAATACAGCATTGCTTATTCAATGGCAACAAAATAAAGTAAACTAAAACCCATTGTGACACCAGGGAACAATTTGGTGGACATAGCAATGTTTTGGTTTTTGGTAAATTAGCATAGTTATCAGGTTAAAACCGAAGGACCTCATCAGTTACAGCAAACAAAATGTACCCTGGTTTACATTTAAATCTGGCCCAGACAGATTTATGTATTAACATGATGCAGCTTTTAGAGAAGTAACTAAAAAAAGTTCATCAAGAAATTTTAAAAGAATACTCTACAACTGTCCTTAAGTTATTCGATGATGTAACATTTTCAACAAAATAGTTTTAGGTAAACAGTGATAGGTTAGACCTGTACAGGTTTTCTTCTTTGTTTTTGTTACAAGATAGACATTGTGGTAAAATCATCAGTTTGATTTAACTTTTTGCTGGTTTTCTTCAGGCCGAAAAAGCCCAGGTAAAAATGTTCTATTAATTCAATTGTACTTGACCTGAATCCCATTTAACTGTTGTAGGTCATGTCCAGAATAGCAGTTTTGGCTTGATTGCCACGACAACATGTGGTGAAGCATAGGATGCCCATAACAACAGCCTTAGCAACAGCCACAGCTGCCAATTCTACCACGGCCATAGTTACCACCTTGTCTGTCTTTGCATTCAAACTCTCTTTAAGATTGTGGGGGAAAATGGCCCCTGTCCAAAATGGCCATTTTGGAACCAACAGCACATTATGTACATATTAACAATTAAAACATGGATTACTCCAAACAACTTTCTATATGCATGCTTAAGTTACTGAGTGTACTTTTTATACATATATCATTAGTACAGGCCGAGTCTATTACTTTACTTATTATTATTATTATTTATTTAATATTATTATCATTATGAAATAGTACAGTGTTTGATTCAGCTGAGGTTCCCTCATCTGGCATTATAATAAAGGGACAGCTGAAGACCTACACTCTAGCCAATTTTAAGATCTTCACGCCACAGTTAGGAAGTTGACATTTTCACTTCCTACCATATATGCCAAATTGATCATTACCTTTTTTATTGTATGAATGTTTATGTCATTACAACAAATACAAACCTATTCACTTGGAAAATGTTGAGCAGAACATTGTTCCAAGCCCCCCATGCTGTGACCTTCCCCCTCCCCCAATCATAAAAAACAACAAAATGACAAAAAAAAAATAGGTAAACAGCTGATCCACAGAGTATTACTGATGTAAAAAATACCCAGCCAGTTTCCCTTATGGAAAGTAACACCCTGCCTTATCTTAAGAAGTAGTGTGGTAGTGATCAAAAATAGTCTTATGGAAATAGATGTGCTAGTATTTCTCATGCTGAGCAGTTGTCCCGTTTTCCAACTTAACTTTGATAACATTTTCAAATTTCTAAATAATATTGACTTGTTATTAACAAAAAGACATCTTTGATTTTGAACTATATTTGGCAGCTATCACAACTGTATGATGGTGGTTCGGCAAAGCGCTTAGGATGGGTTTTTAGGTAACTTTCTTGCGGACGAATTCTCTCACGGATTTCTAGGTCCTAACCTGATGGATTGTTATACATTATCAACAGCTGCAGTATTTCTTACCAAGTAAGATTGTATGGTCATTAATTTGTTGTATACCCTCCCTTTACAGAATTAATGTAGTTAGGTCTTCATACACTAATTAGCTTTGATTACTCTTGTTGACTCAATAAAAACTCAATTACCCCAACGCATCTTTCCCAACTTTTCATATAATCAGAAAAAAAGGGGAAAAAATGATAACAAATGTGCAGCATGTCTGGGAAGAGTTATGCCATTCAATCAGTTGAATATCATTCTACACTTTTGGCAACGAATGATCCAACGTTCCCATATTAACAAGTCATATGTAAAGCAAGATGTGCAACATTTTAAGAGTAATAAACCAGCGTTTGGATTCAAGTACATGATAGAGGCAAGCTGAAGATACCTTCACAAACAACACCTTAATTGATTTCATGATTTCAAGTTTCCTAAACAGTCCAAAGCGGTTAAAAAGACGATTTATATACTCAACGGCAAGGCAAAATAGAGAGTGAAATTTATTGATGACCTCTTGCAACAGAGGACTGACCTTTCGACATCGTTATTTACTATTCATCAATGAGTTGTCCCTAACCCTTAAATCCCTACACCTGTACACTGCTAAAATTGTATTCTTGAAATAAGAAAAAAATCTTATTTCAGGACAAACAAATTTTTGTGTCACTCCCAAAAATCTTGATAGGGAACAAGAACTGTTTTCTTGAGATACAAGTTTCTTAATTCAAGAACACCATTTTTAGCAGTGTATGCATTTTAGCATACAGATGACCTCAATCCTTCAATATCCTCCACTCCTATGTCACTCCACATAAAACATGTTGGGTTTAGATGAAAACGGAATGCCAGATCAAGTCATGACCAGTAAGGGACTTTCAGAATGCTTGGTGGCAGCAGACTTACCAGGTAAAATCCATTGTTCTCGGTAATGTGCGTGTGCTCAGAACTATGTAATCAATGGACATTTACCTGGTAAGTCTGCTGCCACCTACTGTTCCAAAGTCTCCCATTGTTATTTGGGTTCAAGGCCCTCCGTCATTCTGAATCCTTCATTTTGACAAAGCGAGAACAAAAAGTATGTGCAGAAAAGTTGTCTCTCCTACAATAGCATCTACGTAAATCTTGAGTTTGAAAGTGTCACAATGTTGTACACACTAATCCAAAAGGGGCTATGAAGAGATACGTTTTTGCACTTGACATTGCTGCACAACTGAGATACAACATTGCTGCACAAACAACTGAGATACGACAATGTTGCACCAACGCGATGATATAGAAGGATTTTGGAGGTTAGAGTTAAGGGGTAGTCCAACTTTTTTTTAAGTAGAGCTTATCATAATGATATACATAACAAAAATTGCTTGATTACGTATCGAAGTAAAGTTTACGATTATGGTTAATCCCAGAATTCAGCCATTTTAGGAGTTACTTGGCCGTTACAAAATGCACCCCTTCTTTAATGTTAGATAAAAACCACAACATGGAATGAGAGATTTTGAGACACTAAATGGCAGTATTCTTGTTGCAGGTAATTTCCAATGTTTACATTGAATCCGACCACGAACACATCAATGGATATACCCAGTAAGTATTCAGCCACCTAGTGCCTTGGAAAGCACCCATTAAGCAGATTTGCCTACAAATATTGTCATCGGCTGCAGCAGCAATGTTGAAAAATAGGCATTTGACGTAATCTTGGAGTACGGTCACTGACTCATTATTCGGGAGGACATCTTCTCTTATACTTGAGCGGGTAGGATATATTTCAACTTTTTGCAAGATCAATGACATTCACTTGGTTATTTTTTTAAACACGTTTCTTTAAAAAAAACAAAAAGGTGTGTCGAAGGTGGATATCCCCTTTGAAGGAAACTTCCAGACAGCAACGTCTCTTCAGGAGAACCTGACAACAAGATGTCCACTTCAAGCAGCCCTTTAAGAAGTCACTCCATGGATGAAATCCCACAGAGTTTATACAAGTGAGATTCTGACGACCAACCTCCGCTATTATATGTCCTCAGTGCTAATGCTGTCCTATTGACCCCAGTACACACGTCGGCAAAATACGCGTCAACCATCTCCGCAGTTTTGGGAGTCAATTCCAAAATGACTTCCAAAAAGGCAGACAGGATAGGCGCGTGTAAGTGCGATCCTCGTTGCATAAGGGGGTCAACTACTCTATGCACCCATGGTTCACATCATGTTAGTATGTCCGGTAAGCATGTAGACATTACTGGGAGCATTGGGGTTGTCCGTGGGGTGACTCTTCAGGATGATCAGTCTCTCTGAACCCATCAGTGTAAACAGTTTGCTTCTGTCACAGATCTCTTGAGTTACCTGAGGGTCAAGAAAATCAGAGGTTAAAGCCAGTGGACAATATTGGTAATTGTCAAAGACCAGTCTTCTCACTTGGTGGATCTCAACATATGCATAAAATAACAAACCTGTGAAAATGTGAACTCAATTGGTCGTCGAAGTTGCGAGATAATAATGAAAGAAAAAACACCCTTGTTACACGAAGTCGTGTGCTTTCAGATGCTTGATTTCGAGACCTCAAACTCTAAATCTGAGGTCTCGAAATCAAATTGGTGGAAAAATAACTCTTTCTCGAAAACTGTGTTACTTCAGAGGGAGCCATTTCTCACAATATTTTATACCATCAACAGCTCTCCACTACTTGTAACCAAGTAAGTTTTTTATGCTAACAATTATTTGGAGTAATTACCAATAGTGTCCAGTGCCTTAAAACAATTGGCGCATTGTTATCACTCTCCACATACCATGGGTGAGATTTCAGGCCTCAAAATAACCCATGGCACCACAACAACTGCTGAGGTGCCCTGTTGCTGTGGTGCCCTTTGCAAAGGTACACATTTACGTTGTCCTCCTAGTAGTGCCCCTTACCAGAGGAAAATTGATGTGCCCCTTCAAGAGATAAATTCAAGGCCCCAGATTTGATGTATGTGAGCATTCCTGAAACTGGCTCACGTGCCTGGGTTCCCCCTTATCCAAGACCCAGAACCTCCCAGATGTTCAGGAGCTTTACAGACTCTGTGCATCACCAGAAATCAATGGTTTGTACTCGATGTGGACTATTTCTTTCTCCCTGTTGGACTGCTTTACTTCTTTTCAAGACAATCTGAAGGCTCTAGGAGGTGACGATGTTATCTTTTCCCTCAGGGGATTTAAACCAAGATTTTTGTGTCATTTGCTACATGATCAGCAGCTAATTTCACAAAACCCTTGAACTAATCCTATCTGGAGTTCGGTTAAATGTGTCCCAACGTCTATGGATACGGAACTGAACTCGTCATGACGCCTAATATTAATCCTAAGTTATGAAGAGTTTGGTGAAATCGATGGCAGTAAAGATAACTGTATGACACTAACCTCATTTGTTCTGAAACTGCGTCCCTGCATGCCATGTTTATGGAAGGCTAGTACGCTATCCTGAAGTACCACCAGATTCTCCACAACAAAGTCAAAGTGTAGCTCGGCGGAAAGCTTACGGCTGGACTTGGGTCTGCCGTTCAGATTGACCACCTTCACTTCCCCTGGTATGGATAAACAATCGAAACCGTGCAACAAAGTGTCCTGATGGAATACAGGTTTATTAAGTGGTGGTGGAGGGGGGGGGGGAGGATGTCTTAGCATCAGTAAATTAGTCAATATTTTGGGGAATTCAATGTGATGGATTAATGTGATCATGATGTATGAGAGAGCAAGAATGAAAGTGACTTGAATTATTTTGTATCCATTAATCACTGTATTGCAACTTGAAATTCCAAAACTGATATTATCAATACTAATTATCATAATTTGTTGTCTCTGGCAGTCTAAACACATACAAGTTTACACAATTAACAAAACAACCATTCAAACATGAGTATGTCAATTATTTTTTGAAGCCACAGTTTGTTTTTTGCTTCCTCAGTGACTGGCACGGTGGACTTTCAGGTACAAGCTTCAAAGGAAAGAAAGAACCAGAGCCAAACCTGAAGCCACGATTAAAAAAAGAAAAGGGCTGTAGCCATTAATTACAAAGTACCCATTTTTGTCTGGCACCCTGTAAACACAATGACAATGTCAGTTCCAAATCTCACTTTATATACAGGACTGACTTTTTTTTGTTTTTCCAGGTTCACTTGGTTACATCATTACACTCTTATAGTTGTACAGAAGAAAATGAAGCTGACAGCACAAAACAAAAACAAAAACCAGATAGAAATAAATAAAAATAAACAAATAAATAAATAAATAAATAAATACAAATAAAAATTAACAACCAGAGTATAGATTGGCTTCTGTAAAATTTGAATGATCAACAAGATACAACAAATTTACATGAATTAAATGATTTTAGCGAATATTAAGCACTTGCAATTTATGAGAATGAAACTGGACCTCACTACAGAGCTGCCAACTTGAATCAGTTTGAATCTTGCAATCACTGATGTTTTGTTCAACAATCAGGGGAAAAAAGTTTCCATAACCAGCGAGATTTAAAAAATAAATAAATCAGCAGTACATGGAAAGATTGGTTGATTTTCAGGGAACTTTCTGCAAAATCAGGGAGCGTTTGGCAGCTCCACCGCTAACTAAAAACAACTGAAATGATGGAATCTCACATGAACAAGCTACTCTTGGATGATAACACTGCACATGCAAAAATAAAAAGAACCAAGTCCACATACCGCGAGACTTACTGTCAAAGCACACAAGCACAGTGTCCCTCTCGAGTTGGGAAACACACACAACGTCTAGGAGTTTGTCTTCTGGTGGATGACCCACAAACCAGCTGGATGCGGTGTTCAGGTTTATTAGGTCAAAGGATAAGTGTTTCCGATCTGCCCTGTATTATAAAGTCCAACACATAAGACGTGTTATCCTGTATGTAAATCAATACATCACATGCACCCACACACTACTTCCGGCTCCGAAGCGTAACTTAATCTAGATTTCCTCATTTTACCATTTTAAAGGCCAACCCAGAACAGGCTGGACAACGGCCTTAAAACCGACCTGTCTATTTAAACAGGTTTGGTAGTTGTCAATGACCGTATCCCAACATATGCATAAAATAACAAATCTGTGAAATTTAGGCTCAATTATTGGTCATGGAAGATGCAAGAAAATATTGAATGAAAAACTCCCTTGTTGCACTAATTGAATGAAAAACACCCTTGTTGCACTAATTTGTGTGCTTTCAGATGCCTAATAAAAGGCTTCAGACCTGACGTATTTAGCAGATTCAAATATTTGAGTGAGAAATAACTTCTTTCTTAAAAACTATGTCACTTCCGAGGGAGTCGTTTCTTGCAGTGTGGTATACTATCAACAGCTCTCCGTTGCTTGTTACCAAGTAAGTTTTTATGCTAATATTTTGAGTAATTACCAGACTTGTCGAGTGCCTTTAAAGTTTAAATGTATAACTTTTATAACTTGACATTTTTAAGCATATTGATGTTCTCTTTAACCTGTTTTTGTTAATTTTAAGATTCCTAACTATGGAAATTTGAATAGTGTGAGGGCCTTTTGGTTGTTTTATGACTAAAATGGATAAAACATAATTAAATAAATATATAAATAAATAAATAAATAATAACTGATGTTGACCTTTATTTTGTAAGACTTCAATTATTTGAATAAATATTAGGTAAAACGCAAAGGTGATAAATACTTTTCTTGCACAAATCCTAGAAAAACTAGCTCAATGCATTCACAGCTGGGAGTGATTTAATCCAGCAATTCTGCAACATAATTTGTACAAACGATGGTGGTTGAGTAGCAACTCCATGTATTTCGTGTAGCATTTTGCTCTACTATTCAAGTGAAAACATTGCTTAATACAAAAATCGATAAAGGATTACTTTTTTACACAGGATTGGGACGAATCCTAAGTGATGATAAAACAAATTCTACTTGCCCTCTTGCGACTCCAACACAGACTATAGGAAACTCAGCATCTTGTCTAATTAACATCTCAAACACCTTGATTTCAGGTGGAAGGGGGCAATCAAACACCTAAAGCAGCAAATAAAAACAAGATTATAACAATCATATAGGTTTAAAGGATTCGGGTACTTTTTCAAAATGTCCACAGTGGACAGCTTCCCTTCAAATTTTACTAACTAAGGTTGTGTAGTTTTTGAGAAATGAGTAAAACAAGTCACAAAATAGTTTTTGTCTCATCAGACCAAAATTATTTTAGCATGTAAATCCCCTTAACCAGTTGTGATATTATAACAAAACCATAGCATAACTGGTTAATACATTTTTAAATGCTTAAACTGAGACGAATATTATTACTTTTACTCATTTCTCAAAATTTACAGCACCTCAGTAAGTAACATTTAAAGGGAAGCTTTCTACTATCATTATCTTCAAACTGTGTAAGTTTAATGTTAATCTGTGGATATTGTGTTTTTTGTTAAGAAAAAGTACATAGACCCTTTAAATTGAGAGAAAAAAATTGTAAATGGCGAGACGTTTTGACCCTAGCAAAGTCTTACTCAAAGGCCCTGCTAGGGTCGTAACGTCAGGCCATTAACTATTGTTTTGCATTCACACCATTGGTCCTTTCGGGTGGCAAGTAGTTTATAACAGCTGGCTGTATTTTCAGGTTAGACAACACCACTTATTGTACAGTACCAGAAATAGTCTGGGCTGCTCTGGTATGACCCGCCCACACTACACAGTAAAAGCACATCTGCCGGCTAGGTGGTTAGGTTGTGGGGATTTTTGAGCAACAATTAATGATGTTATTGATAAGGATCCACTTTACCTTGATCTGAAGAAACTTGTTCATGGGCTCATACCATTGAAGTAGAACAACACCGTTGGGTAGCGCCCCACATAGATACTTGTGGTTGTCGTAAGGATTTCGAACTGCAGCAAAATATACAGGAAAAGGTACATGCATTAATTTTAAAAAAGGATTAGAGAAATTCAATTAGCACCAGTTGTGATTTTTCGGAATTCGGAAACTTCTGAGTTCTAAAAAGATCTGTCCTGGTAGAGGTAGAAAAATCAGCCGGGACTACTACTTTAACTTTAGTAGATCAAGGAGACTTCTTGTTATAAACTTCACTACTGCGGAATGAGTTCTTAATTGGCCTGAACCTTTCACCGACAATCCCGGCCAAAATGTGACTGTAAATATTCTCCCCCCACCCCGCCACTCAAAGGTTGATGTGAGCGCAAACTCAGCAATGAGAGTCAACATTAAATGGGGGCATGGGGCTGTGGTGCAGGGCCCAACGAGATATGGCTGGGATTGTAGCTTGCTCTAGTCATGGTCAATGTTTCCAGATAAACTCACCTATACAGCAGCGGGAACAGCCCTTGGTGTCGGGCACTTTGTGGCTCAGCGCAAACTTCCTTGGGACTAATTTATCGGGGATCCTTTGCAGCTTGTCTCCCAGTAGGCTTGGCATGTGGAAGCGATGTGGATTCTTGTCAATTAAAGCTAGGAGGTTGTGCTGGTACAGGCTCGGAGTCTTACCTGCAATGTTGAATACAAATCAAAAGATTCTTAATAATTTACTGGTATTACTTTTACTTTTAATAGTTTAATTTCTTGTAAAGAAACCAAGGATATCTTAGGGCCTTGTCACACAAGGCAACTTTTCCAGGCAACTTGGAGGCAATTACTGCAGTGCATGCTACAGGTTCTCTTGGGTTGCACATGAGTGGATTTTTAAACATTCTCTTACACTTGATGAAGCTTTTTGAGTCCATAAAATAAATTGTACATGAACCGCTTTGCACTAAAAGAGTTAAAAACTGTCAAGACTAAGGCTGTGTCCAAAACAGCGGCTCAGGCTACAGCTACAGCTAGATCAGCATGCCTGCCAGTGTTGAAGAATAGGCAGACGCTCTCAATCTAGCCGTAGCTGAAGCCGTCACCATTTTATACACGGCCTGAGACTCGATCCCAAACTCGACTGATCAAAAACACCAGAGCTTTAGTCTGGTAGGCTTGACATGTCAGCCATGACACAAGCAGTAATGCCCCGTTCATACTTCATGCGAAGCCTATTTGGACACATGGCTGTTTTTGCAGCGAATGTTTTGCAGGAGTTCCAACTGATGCAAATTATTCGTTGCAAACTTGTGAAGTCAAAAATCGTATTGCAATCGCATTCGTATGACCCGGGCTTGACACAGGTCAACCACTTTAAACAACGGCTGGAAAACATTTTCACCCATATCCACAGAAACCACTCACCGGTTAATGACATCATAACATTATTTACTACGTACACCCACATTGTTCTTCTTGGGAAAATCTGTCAAGAAAAACAGAAAGAAAAAAACCTCAATGAATTCAGAAAAAAAAACACTGCAATATTAAAAGTACTCAATCAAATACAGGTAGCACTGCCCATTTTCACAAAGCTACGCAAGCAGAAAATACTGCTTAAAAATGTCTGATAAGCCAAAAATAAGCAGAATCACAGCAACATAATGGTACATGTGAGATAGTATCTTGGCTGGTAACCATATTCTGGTAAGCATTATTCTGTTGGGCTTAGCTGCTTTTTGTGCTCAGCAGCTCTATGAAATTGGGCCCAGATTAGTAGGAAACAGCTAAGGAGTCTGTGCTTTAGATGAAACTGGACAAGCGCCTGTCAGGTACAACTTGAACATTTTGTATTATTTAAATGTTCAATGAAGAGCATTGGGACGGTTGGGACCTCAAAAGTCAAAAGTAATAAACACTTACCTGGTCCATGACTCCTTCATGAATCTGAGTTAAGTTGAATGTGTAAATACCTTCCTCACAAGCAAAGATTATGTACTGATCTGTGGGCAAATCACACGACAACAAAAGTTTACGACCGACTGCAATAAGCATATAATACAACAATATCCATTTAAGAAGATCAGAGGACACAATGTTACCACTTATGCACAAAACAGAGTAGACGCTTATTTTACCTCTTGTTTCTGGGTGAACCCAGCTAGTTGAGCTGTAGACGATGAGTGGACACTCGTTGAACACTTTGGAAAAACAGGCTCCCATCTAAACAAATGACAAACAGTTTATTTAGTGTTAATTTGTTGTGTACAAATTCTGCATTTATTACATGTTAACTGTATTTTCTATTGGGTGTTTTAATTGTATGGATTTTAATATGTTTTCTTTTAATTGTTCAGCGCCCAGCAGCATGTTTACATGGATAGGCACTATATAAATTTCCATTATTATTATTATTATTATTATTATTATGATCTTCTTTTATGAAAGATAATATGAAACAAGATTTGAATTGTGTTCCAAAAAACTTAACCTTATACAGTTCTTGGTGTACCATCCCTTCATGATACGTTTCTTTCAAAAGATGTCAAATTTACATCAGGGATAAATAAAAAAACATAATCTGGTTTTACCCTAACTTACGCAGATGTGTGTAGGCACCGAATACTCAGTACTTTCCCTCAGAATTTGAGGAAGTACTGATTGGTTTACAGTGCTGACACACATCGGTGTTGGGTGAAACCAAATGACAATTTTCTTGAAAAATGAAGGACTGGAAATATTGGGTTATTCACTGAAGGTAATGGTATTTCTGGAGTTCTTGACTCTGGAGTCAGGGATGCCAGTGGCTCTTTCCTTTTTATGAAGGGAAAGGGGTCACCGCCCCCGCCCCCCGACCAAGAAACTATAATAATAAAACATAACAGCACTTTTTTAATAAAACATAAAGAGCCCCCCCCCCCCCCCCCCCTCTTGCAAAAAAAGGCAGGCATAGTCTGATTTTATATATCACAAATTTCAAAACGTAAATTTTGTTTTCCATTTTTGAATGATATTACCCTCTTGTTTCTGCCTTTATAGTACTTTACCGTCAACTCGGGAAAATTTGGGGAAAACAACGGAATTCCGGAAAACTGGCATTCCTGTGGAGTTCTGAACCATATCCCAAACCAATCACCCTATCAACCTATAAACCTTTTAAAATATAAAATGTGTATTTGAATTGAAACCTACTGTAACTTTAGGCGTTGGCGGCAACCCGTTGCATGCCTGCTGAGGCTGGGGCTCTAAGAACTCGTTGCGTATTCTTCTGGGCGGCACAACTGGAGGATCAGTGTCCAACTCTGTGTTTTCACCGTTTGTCGTTGGTGCCCTGCCGTTGGGACGTGGGGCGACTGGCGGAGGGATGCGTCCCGAGGGGCTTGTCCTCCGACCGGCCACGGCGTTATCATTGGCGGATTCCTTGAAATGAACTGCTTTCTGTATGGAGGATGGTTTCAGAGTGGAGAAGTATTTGTTTAAAGATAAGAAATTGAGGGCAAAGGCCACGAGGTAATGCAGTGTTATAAAGGCTGGTGCTAATAGCCATTTCAAAGCAAAATTTATGCCTATTGCAAACAATCACCGTTTATGAGAACAGTTGTTTTCTAAAAGAAATTTTAGTCAGAACTTCATTGTGGCAATAGTATTATCAAGAAAAAGTTATTCCGGGAGTTCTCGAAAAACAAAAATAGGCACGATAAACAACATTATAATCGTTGAAGTCGTTCATTTATGCATACAGAATAAACCAAGGTTTTCGCCGTCAACAATATTTACCTTTGGTGGAAGGGGAGGGGCATCATCGTCTTGTGGCAATGTTTTCCTGAAGAGAGAAAACAAGCAATTGAAAACATTTTCAATTTTTAGGAAAAACATTAGGAAACCCTTTGCTGTCATCATACCACTACTGACTATCAAGCAAATATCATGACATCAAATTGGCAGTTCATTTATGGCATCTGGATTGGTTGCTCCTGCTGTGGCCACGACAAGACTACTACTTTGGCGTATTGACCCATTTCATGATGTGCACCACACTTACATGCGCCTATCTTGTTTTCCGTTCTCAGGAATCATAATCAACACAGAAGAATCGACTCGGAAAGGGTGGACGCGCATTGTCTGAAGGTGCGTTACCCGTCATGCAATAGGTCAATGTTTAAATGTTGTCACTGCAGCAAACACCATAGTTAAAGTTACTCACTTCAGGCGTACTTGTTATAAACAGACTTGCGCCATGAGCACTTATTATTATCTGTAATTAAGTGCATGTAGGTCAACCAATGACACAATATTATAAAAATGGTACCTATCCAAAGAAGCAAGACACAAGAAGCAAAAGCCAAACCTCCATACCAAATTAACTTGAAATGAAAATGCAGGCAATCTAAAATCTACTATTGGTATATATCGACAGACAACTTGGCTGAACATTCAGTGGAAATAAAAACCTACACTGCTTGCTATCATCAGATAAAATAAACAAATGCGGTGCTTTGTTTTCAAAATCAACAGACAGGTCGCCGTTGTTTTTTTTTTAAATTAAAAACTGAAAATGGCGTCAGGCAAATCACCTACATGTATAGGTACTTTAAAACCCTTTTTGTGCCCTATTTTATGCATGTTCATATTTTACCTGTTAAACTATGACAAGTAATGTTCTTATTTTGACTATGATAGATCAAATCAATTGAAATGAATTGAAGAGAATCTTTGAAATTGGACCTAATTGAGATCAATGCATTATGTATACTTAAGTTTTTCAATGATGGGTAATCAAAGGCCATATAGCAGTTTGTCCTTATACCTGGGGGGTCCCTCTTTGGTTGCATTCTCTGGATCTTCCACCTCCGATCTGCTTCAATAAGAGCAAGGTAAACAAGCATGTAGCAAAATAAAAAGAACAGCCGATCAAAAAAGTAAGTGACAAAGATAAAAAACCAAAACCAAACCAACAGAGTGAAGATGGATAATTGCAAGGCCACGCATTAAGGGTTTTGACTTTTCTAGCATTTGATGGGGGTAGAAAGGAGATGTCTACCTGAGGGGAGTGAAGGCATGCTTGAAGGCAGGGGGTATGACCGAGAAAACACTCAGTATTGAGTGTTCTGACATTACAGGTAAGGGGTATAGTAGATAGTAGCCGAACTGTGACCATGCGAAAATCGTACAAGTACAAGTTTGAGTTTCAGGAATGCAGCCCACTAAAACTGAGCAATTTACAGGAGTGCACTTCTGAAAATGTTTTGGTTCTCCTTTCTACCCATGTCTAACCGCATCGTGCATGTGAGCAAATAAAAGCAGCAGAACTGAGCAGAATATCTGATTTGAAAGGCATCTTTTTGTTACAGGTGCACAGAGACAAATGCTCGTAATTTAATGAAACAGGGGGAATGGGTACAGGTACCTACATGGAATAAATGCATGTTGCAGCTTGAATTATTTCAACTTGTCAATGTATGGAAAGAGCATTGTAACTGAAATGACTTTAATGAGACAATCATGTTGGCAAGTCATGGAGTCACATTTACGCATCTACTGCATGCCAAAAGTTATCACTATTTCTGGCTGCAAAGCTGGCATAATGTTGACATAATACTATTAATAAAAAGTCACCCACTTTATCATTCAAAAGTAATTCTTGCGACAGAAAACCTGTTTATCCTGACAACACCTTAGTCTTGAAGAAACGTATGTAAAAGCTAAGTCCAATTATTAAAATTTTATTGTATAGATCATCAAAGAAAAACTAAGTAAACTCAATTTCATGGGCTTCCAACCTTCAGAATGTACAATTGTGTACTAAGTTCATTTAAAAGTTACTTTTACTGCCAACTTTTAGTCAATAATGAAGCAATGAAATGTGGTTCATGCTGCAAGTCAGCTACAAAGTATGGTCATTGTGATGCACGAAAGGAACCCCCCCCCCCTCACTTCCATATTGGAGGACCCACCTCACTTCCATATTAGTTGTGATTAAAGATTATAAGACTGCCAGAGAAAGGTCTCGATTATACAACAAACAATGTTATCAAGAACTGAAACTTCAAATCTGCGCAAAATTCATTAAAGGCAGTGGACACTATTGGTAATTACTCAAAATATTTATTAGCACAAAGCCTTACTTGGTAACAAGTAATGGGGAGAGGTTGTTAGTATAAATCATTGTGAGAAACGGTTCCCCTGAAGTGGAGTAGTTTTCGAGAAAGAAGTAATTTTCCACGAATTTGATTTTGAGACCTCAGGTTTAGAATTTGAGGTCTCGAAATCAAGCATTTGAAAGCACACAACTTCATGTGACAAGGGTGTTTTTTATTTCATTTATATCTCGCAACTTTGACGACCAATTGAGCTCAAACTTTCACAGGTTTGTTATTTTATGCATATGTTGAGGTACACCAAGTGAGAAGACTGGTCTTTGACAATTACCAATAGTGTTCACTGCCTTTAATATAAAAACAACAACCGATCACTTCCAACTGAAAGAAAATAAAAAGGAGAGAAGGTACTCACTTTTGGCCATGTTCGTACTGGTGCTCAAGCTCAGAAAAGTTGTTAGTTTGATGGCCTCTGTGGGTCAGTCAGCATACATGCAAAGCGTTAATAGTATTATTCAATAGACACTGATCTTGCATCTGCTACCCTTTTCACATCTCTACAGGATCAGGGACGTGTTTCATGAAGCTTAGCAAATGTTTTCTGCTATAACTGAGTTTCTATTTCTTAAGCTTACCCTAAGCAGAGCAAAGACAGGCAAAATTTGCGAGCCATTCTTCTAAGCGAGTGACCCAACATTGCAAGTTCAGTGTGAACGCGCACATGCTCTTTCCATTCTCTTCGCATATTTTCTGCTACATGGTAAGAAAATAAATTTGCTTACCCCTTACCAGCATTAAGAAATAGAGCTACCATATGCTGCTAAGCTGAAAATAATTACTCTTAACTGAGCAAAATCTAGCAGAAACCTGTATAATAACTTGCTTTACGAAATAGGGTCCGGGAACATGTTGCTTGTTGGCTTAAGTCCACTGGATTCAACTAAATAGGCTGGCCCCCGGGACCCTCTATTGCGATCACAATATGGGATACACGTAATGTTATCATTATGAGAAAGGTGGCAGCAGCAAGACTCAAGTCTACGGTTTGGTATTGGTTATGCAAATAATATCATACAACATAACACGTCTGTGGAAGTTCAAGGAATGCACCACAGTTTTCAAAATACATATAAATATAGCAATAATACTATTCATCTTCAAGTAAACTCATTGGATATGGGATACACAAACGCTATATTGTTCTGCATTCCACTGGCTCTTGTGTAAAAAAAAAAATAACAAATTGTAGCAACACTTTAACATATATCTTGGTTATTTAAAATCACCATTGACTTAATGTATTTAAAATGTCACACACAGCAAGCATTAATGTATAACTGGTACATCCTGAGATATTATTTGCATTTTGACTATTGGAGTCATTCTCGTAGGGTACTGGGTATTTATGAAAATATGCAAACACCATTTTTAAACAGTTACTGTGTGAGGAAACACATGACATGAAAGAAAAAGCTAGAGACCCCTTGCATGCGACATCGAGAGCCTTAACAGTGCCCTCACTGAGGTAAAAGAAAGTCCTGCCATTGGCTGAGAGTTGCGCATGGCGCACAGATGCTTCTGTTGTTTGACCACAGCGATGACAGCCCATTGCAAGTGGTCTATTAAAAAGAAACCAATGATGTGCGCGGGATGCAGGGATGATGGGGGAGGGGGGGGGGGGGAAGGACGGGGAAGCAATGATGAGAAAACTGGGATGAAACAGCAAACACTGAGATAACAAGACAATAAATGCAAAAAACAAAACAACAAATATGACAATTGCCATAGTCTAGACACCAATACAAACACACATACATGTATACCCATATGTGTTACTGACTACTGCTTAAATTGATATACCAACGGGAAATGATGGAAGAAATATTATGCCAAACATTTAAAGGTGTTATATCAAACAAGTGATCCTGAT
Source organism: Asterias rubens (assembly GCF_902459465.1). Lineage (NCBI taxonomy): Eukaryota > Metazoa > Echinodermata > Asteroidea > Forcipulatida > Asteriidae > Asterias > Asterias rubens. Next base: position 18,999,455 of record NC_047062.1, on the reverse strand, counting down.
GGTCTTGTCTCACAATTTGTGAATTAAAAAAGATAATTCCTAAAAGATTCTTCAAAAATGGCTATGATGAAGGATCATTCTTTGAGTCGAACTACCAAAGGTTTTAAGTTATCAAAACTTATAGATTATGTTAGGGCTGGGAAAATTTGCCAACAAAGAAACACCCTTTGAAGGATATGAAACCATATTAATTTACACTGCTACTTTTCTCATTGTGATTAGTGCATTGTGCTGCATTCTTGTACACTGACACAGAAAAGAAGATGACAGGACCCTGAAAAGTGCATTATACAAGGACCGTATAAAAAGATGGGTGACAAAGTGGTCACAAAAATAGTTCCTGAAAATGTTCTGATTCCAAAGCTGCCAATATTTGCATCTTACAATCGGTGATATTTTGTACAACAAAATTAGGGAGATACTTAGATTTAGATTCAACAGAATAGGGACAAAGTTTCCCTTAGTCAGGGAGATTTTTCAAATTTGTTATTCAGAACAAAGAAAGATTGGTTTATTTTCGGGAACTTCCTGAAAATCAGGGAGAAATGGCAGCTCTGTGGTCTAAGTGCTTTTTTTATCTTGGGGAAAAGTGGCCTTTCACATACAAGAACTCATTCAATCAATAGCACAAACAAGATTGACAAACAAGCCAAAAAAACAATATTGCAATGTGCAATGTAAAATGGTGGGTGGAACTGGTTGGTCGAGGGTGAGGAAACAGGAAAAGTTGGAGTGGACAACTGCAACGTAGGAATGACTATTGATACAGTGGCACACTTATTTTTTTTCAGAATGAGGTATACAGTAGCACCATGTGTAAATCTCATTTGAGTAGTGTTGATTCTGCAAAGAGTATGACAATGACAACTCACTCCTTCCTTTCACAACCACCATTATAACACCCCTTACCAATATTCTGCCTTTTCATTGGTTTAGAGCGCGTCGCTTGATATGTCTTAGTTTTACTAGACGGCGGCCGTGTGATAACGCATCGGTTTGCCGTGCGCTAGTCCGAAGACTAGCACACGGCGTGCAGTACCCAGACGTCCGTTGCGTGTACAAGAATGATAAATTAATAGTCTGTAACCATTCGGATTACATGACACTACATGCAGCACAGTAAAAGTTTTCGCAATCTGTATTCGCGTAGTCCGTGGATTGTAACTTAATAGTACGGTATTTAGAAATGTTTGGGGTGTTATAAAACAAATACTGACTGATTTTACTCGTGCAATGGTTAAAACTATGACTCCCTCGGTGATCCCCATAGCGCTCTGGGGATCACCTCGGTAGTCATAGTTTTAACCATAGCACTAGAAGCAGTTAATATTTGTATACTACTCAAATGTGATTTACAAATGGTGTTACTGCAAATATCACTTCATTATACTCCCACCATGCAGAGTTTCAAATCCTACTTACATTGTATGCTTGTTTGTTGTATAAATGTGAGTAAAGAGCCATGCGGGTTACTGGTAACATGCATTGATGTATTGTTAAGGGGATGCCACACTAGCACTGATGTTAATGGGATGCTTAGCTTTGGATTGGGCGAGTTGGTCCATAAAAAGCATTTGTAACCGTTTGTTATCAAGTGCATAATGGTTAGAAAGATTTTTAAAAGTAGAATACAATGATCCACACGAACATGCCCTGAAATTGCACGGTTTTCCTTTTACTTTGCGAACACAGGCCCTGTCCGAATTGGCGACTTCGGCTACAGCTACGGCTAGATCAGCGCGTCTGTCAGTGTTGAAGAATAGCAGACGCGCGCGCCCTAGCCGTAGCTGTAGCCGAAGTCGCCAATTCGGACACGGCCTAACACGGTCGGTCATTTTCTGGAGTAAAAAATTTGACTCCACAAAATAGAGTGCCATGTTAGTTCACGACAGAAAATGAAAACCGTGCAATTTCGAGGCATATTTGTATGTATTATTATTTCTACTATTAAAACATCTATCTAACCAATGCATTTCATAACAATCCGTTTCAAATGCTTTTCATGGACCAACTTGCCCAACCCTCGGCAGCGTGTCCCGTTAATGCTATCGATGAGTGTTAACACATGATTGGTAGTAGTAGTGATGCTAAAACAGTAACAAGAAGAAGACCATATAATAAACCAGAGGGGTGGGGTTCTTGGGGGTGAAAATGAATGCAAGAAATGCATACCGTCTCTGTAGCTCCTCTGCCACTGATTTCAGTAAACTCCTTCAAGATAGAGAAACAGAGAGAGATAGAGATGGAATACAGATGGCTACAAAATGCTGGTTACTAACTATGAAACAGGACAAATGAACGACCTGGAATTTCTGAGGGGTCTGTGTTTTTCTGCTAAAATTTTGCATGCAAGTTGGCCCAAATAAAACTAAAAGCCACTCTTGGTAAGGGGCTACATGTACAAGGAAAAAATAAGGTTGAAGATAAAAACAAGTCGGAGGAGCTAGTAGACATAGTTATTTCCCAGTGGTCTCCTAAAATTGTACCCCGCTTGAATTGTTGGTACTGCTCCATCTACAGCCCAGCTTTCCAGTGCTGCTTCAGGGAAGCTACAGGTAGGAGCTGATAGGCACCCGTAGGCGCAGGTTTTATATGGGACGGGAGAGGGAAGGGGCACAAGGTGGGACAGGAGATGGGGGAACCGCAAACAAATTAATGGGCCGGGGATATCATACAGGAAAGGAAAAAAAGGACTTATAAACGTTACGGGATACTTGTATATCCCAAAAGATATGTTCTTTTTTTCAGGGGGAGAGAGAGGGGTGTGACCTTGCCTCTATAAGACTGAAATTCCAGGCCTGTTGAATTACAACGAATACATGCTAGAACATCTCAAGACGGTAACTTCATCTTGGAATAGCAATAATGCATTAATGCCTAAACTGTAAAGGTGTTATCAACTTGTAAGTAAACATAGTTGTGCAAGATACTCTTAACAGGCAAGGAACTACTTTATACTTTTGATGCCCATTTCATCCACTAAGAAGGGTTTTCTTGCCAAATTTCATAGGGCTGCTTTAGCTCACCTCAAACACAATTGTGGCTACCAGGACAAGGTTACCAGTCTACATACCTTGTCATTGTCACATGTAAACATCTGTGACTGGTATCCTGCTTGTTCTTGGCTGAGCAGAAAGCTGTTAAGCATTATTTTTTGCTTAAGCAGCTCTATGAAACTGGTATATGATTGAGGTGCATTACCCAATGCAAACTGTTTGTCAAATGGAAGTAAATTGTTTACTTTTTCCTTTATCATACAGAAGATGCAAAAATAACTAATTTGCCAATTTATTTACACAAAACCAGACTTATTCGTTCATGTTTAATGTAGAAATGGTATGCATGCAAAACAACGGTAGTCAAATCAATGGCATGCATATGTCAGGTCACAAAGAATAACTTGGCTTAATGCAAAGAGCTGCTTAAGCACAATATTAGTAGCTTGAAGCATATCAACATTTTGCTTACCAGATTAAGATTACTAGCCGAAAGCAAATACAACATGTGCTATTTGTGACTGGTATCATGTTCATCTCTAGTAAGCTTAAAATTGTAAAGCAATATTTTGTTTCCATCAATTTCTTTTGCTTTAGCGACTTTATGAAATTTGGCACTGCTCTTAGGTATCAACGGACACAAACTTCAGTGCTTGTAATAAAAGAACAAGAGTTAAAATCAGAAAAGGTCCTATTAGGCATGCTGCATACAGGGCAACTGATGTAAAAACAAATGTGTCCTCACATGCAGCATCCTCACGGTATACAATGGGCCAATAATGGTGTATTTTTCATGCCCCCTTTTTTGTTCCCTCCCCACTTGTAAGGCGCTCTGTTCTTTGTATAGCGCGGTATAAATGCTCTTTATTATTATTATTATTATTATTATTAATGCACTGTGCGAAATGTGGTACTTTTTGTACACCAAACATATAAAGCTTTATCCTGTTTGTATTGTGTGTTGTGAAACTGGCTCCACTGATTACCATAATCCAAAAGGAGTTGCATTGAGATCGTCTTTCTTTGACGATTTATGAAAGAAGAGTTTCATAATTGGACTAAGCCTTTTTATACGTTCTTCAAAGACTAAGGTCTTCTCAGAATTAAAAACTTCTGTCATAAGAAATGCTTCCCAGCTTCGAAATGGGTGATTTTTTTTGCATATGCATATGCCAGCTTTTGCGCTGAAAGTACCAAAAACTTTGAGCTTGAAGCAGAAGCGCATTACATGTATGTCAGGCAGTGTCTTACCAACAGGATACCAACGATGCACACAAAACAAAACATGGGAAATGAACATGCACATGCTGCAAGGATTGTGGATTAGTAATGGGTACAATAATGTTTCTGTCATGCCTGACATCATCTAGAAAACATTTTTATTATTTAGATGTGATAATTGAGGACAAATCACTCTGTGCTGCTGCATCCAATTCGTTTGTGAAAATTTGATCATTTAAGGACAGAGAATAGTGTTTAGACCCCATGTAAATGTGTCATACAACCAAGATAAGACATGGAATATGTACTTCAGTGATTCAAACTCATACTGGTACTCCATTCCAAATGCTAACAAAATAATTTTTTAACAACTGTTTTCTCTTCGCTTTGTAGGGAAGATGAACAGACAATATCGCACAAAATATTAGTTTGATGAAGCTATAAAGAATAGAAAACAAAACATTTCAAATTGCATACAAGAAAGATAATACATGCTAGCAAAACAGAGATGTTTTAAAAAAATATGCAAAATTTGGTCCAATGTGACATTTGAACTGAAAGCAGTAGTTGATAACATCCCGAGGATCAACAGAAAGGGTAAAGGGAAGCCCAACCCCCTGAAAATCTTCTTATACTTTAACGCACTGTTTTCCTCTTGTATTTCTATTCCTCCCTTAAAACATCTTAAGAGATTCCTGAGATTCCAAGCACAAAACGAAACAAAATGAGGGGGGGGGGGGGTATTACCATGCCACATATAGAGCACCAAATGCATTCATGTATTCATGCTAGCATGCAAGTCAGTACAAACAACAACAACTTACTTTCTATTGTCAACATCGTTGTCGTTGGCCGGTTCCTTGGCTGGTTCCCGGCCAGGTTCCTTAACCGGTGGCCTGGCCGGTGGTCTGGATGGATTAGGGGCAAGTGCTTCAATCGGTTCCCTCCTAGGTGGCTCTTTACCGGTTTGTCTAGCTGGTGCCCAGTCCTTGGCCATCTGGTAGTCTGGGTCGCCCATATCATCCATGTCGTCGTCCTCGGGTTTGGCCCGGGGTGGAATGGCGCGGGGTACATTCTCCACAGCGTACTTGACACTTTCAGCTGTTGACATCAAACCAGAGATTCAGAAAAGAAGTTCACAAATAAACTTTTCACCCCTTTCGCACTAATTTTTAAACATATAAGTCTGTTGGTGGATCCCAATTTTGAAATTTCACAAGAAAATTATAATTCATGAGCATATTGGTTATTATGTAAATCAATTATCAGCAAATTTCACATACATGCGGAAACGCTCAAAATGGCAAATCTAGTGATTCCCCAGTCTTGTGAGCATAATTACAACACCATTACGTGCTGACAATGTGAACAGCAATGAATATGTCAAGAAGTTGCACAGAACCTGATTTGCCAATTTAAAATTTTGTTTGGACACAAAGTTGATAGGTGTTACTATCAAAACACAGGAAAAATCCAAATCCACAGGGCAAGGCCATTTTCATTGTGCAAAGGTCACTTCCATTGGAAAATCTTAAAGTCTGTGGGAAATTTTTGAAGGGCCACCAAGGCCAACCCCAGGGGCAACAGAGGCCATGGCCTCCAGTTGTTATTCTAGGGCTGCCATATGAAAATACTTTGAGAAGGAAGCACATTTACAAACCATTGATTTCTGATTGAGGTCTGTCTTTGTTTTTGTCTGTATTCTTGGATGCGATCCTCCTCCTTACATTTGCTGAACTCTGCAAAGAAACGAAGACTGGAAATTAATGACTCGCTACAAGTTATAAATGAATCGGTATATTCGAGTAATTATTATTTTCCACAGCTCTCAGAGAGAATTAAGCCCGATTGATATTTTCTGCAATACCAAAATTTTGACAAATCAGAAAAGTTGAGCTGTGCTCAGAAACAAAACTGTGACATCAAATTAGCTTTGCACGAAGCATTCAAAGGGAAGAATGAAAAGGCTTCAATTGCATGGTGTCTCCGCAAAACTCACTTGAGTGTTTTCCCACCATGGATAGAACTTGTCAAACCCCAAGTTTTATATCTTCAAGAACATAAACACTTTTTTTATTTATTTTTATTTATTACACACCCAACAGCACAATAAGCACCAATAACAGAAGGGATAGGAAACAAGAAGAAATGCTCAGTTTTGGATGTGGGAGGAAACCCCCAAATGGGGAACCCACACATTCGGGGCCGAAATTTCATAGAGCTGTTAAGCACAAAAATTTCCTTAGCATGAAATTTCTTCCTTTCATAAAAACAGGATTACCAACCAAATTTCCATTTGTTGCATATTGCTTGTTACTGGTATTTAGCTGTTGTTTGCCCATCCTGAGAATCATGTAGAAATTTAGTTGGTCATCCTGTTTTTATCGAGGCAGAAATTTCATGCTAAGCAAATTTTTGTGCTTAGCAGCTCTATGAAACTGCAAACCCAATCCACATGCAAGGTCTCGGTCGGAAGTGGGATTTGAACTGGGGTCCGAACAGGTGAAAGGCAGGGAAAGAAACCACGGAGCCCTCTGCAGCGGATAAATGAAAACACGCTGACTTACCACTTCCAGTACATCTTCTTCCTCATCTTCTACCGGTACATAGGTCGGAGTGCTGTTGATGTTATGTGCTTTATCCAATAACTGCTTCATGAGTTGCTGTGATAGTCCTGGAGTATCGGTGAAAAATGGGTGCTACACAGAGAGAAATGAGAACACTCGGTATCAATCAATAGGCTATACAGTAAACCACAAGAGGGCGCCATTTAGAATTATCCGAGTGGTGTGGTAATATTGTTGACACGGATCAGCAATGTCATTTAAGTTAAAATTTAAGATTGAGTCATTTCAGCTCATGAAAATATGAAAGAGAAAGTTAATATGGTATATTTATTGTAATTGTACAAATTTCAAAAGTATTTCTTTCAACAATGTTTTCATTGTACGCAGAGGGTTCTGAATGTATGTTTCAACTTGAGACTCGCAAGCTATACTAACAGAAAAGCATTATGACAATCTTGATCATATTACATGATCAAGATCAAATATAATTCACCAGGCACAATACTTCACTAAGGCAATGGAGGCAATTGCCTCCATGCCCCCTGGTTACTGACTTGGTACACCTTGAATTGTTCCAGTAGAAATCTGCATTTCCTTAATAGAGATGTGCCCTATACTATTAGAGGGTCTATGTACTTTTTGTCTAACAAAAAACACAATGTCCACAGATTTACGAGTATTTGCGATAAGGTCTATGCCCCCACCCCAATGAGTTCTCCAAAAATGCACTTGTTATGTCAATATTCTGACAACAACAGTTACATATTGTACGTTTCTTCAGATTTCCCATTCCTCAAATATTCAACAAATATTTGAGTTTTCCCACACTTAATAATAATAATAATAATAATAATAATATTTTTTTTTAGAGCGCTTTATACACCATGTCTCAAAGCGCCTCCAACATTATTACCCTGATCACTGGGCCATTTCATTCCTTAAACCATCTCAGCTCCCTGGGAAAGGATACAGCCTGTGCCGCCAAATATGTAGCGCACTAAGCTAAACCAACCACAAGAACCATCTCTGCCCTCACAGGTACCCATTTACCCCTGGGTGGAGAGACGCAATTATAGTAAAGTGTCTTGCTCAGGGACATAAGTGTCACGACCAGGATTCAAACCCACACTCTGCTGAACAGAAACACCAGAGCTTGAGTTCGGTGCTCTTATCCGCTCGGCCACAACACCCCACTTGCCACAGCAAGATAACGTAAATGTTCAGACTCCTCCCTGTGTACCTACCCTAAGGAGCTTCTCAGCTAATGGTCGTTTCTTTGGGTTCTTGGTGAGTGCACTTTTGAGGAAGCCGTGGAAGCTACCCGACCACTTGGTCTGCTCCTTCAACTTGGGCGGCACAAAGTTCTTCTTGGACATGAGATAAAGTGCCCTGGTGGAGTAAGGAAAGAAACGTTGACTTTTAGATAAACTTTTCCTCTGAGAGAAATTTTGAAATGTTGATGTTTGTATCTATTAAATCGTTGCGGTACCTACGGCTAAAATATAGGATTTGAACTGCCTCTAGCTACCAGGCAATCTCGTTGGTCTAGTTGGTAAGACACTGCTGCACAATTGCAAGGTCGTGGGTTCAAATCCCACCCGAGTAATATGCCTGTGATTTCAGTCGGTGTAAAGGATGATTACAAATCTGGAACAAATATTGGGATAAAATTGTGACAAATCAACTGAGATTTTGTTTACCTCATTGGATGCAAATCAAACATCGGAGGTTGTAATTCAGCGAGCTCAATAGCGGTGATTCCAACAGCCCAGACATCACACTGAAAAACACAAGGAAAAATATCATAAATGACAGAAATTTTGAGTCAGTAGAATTAGAATGTTGTGTCGTGGAATGTTGTGCCAGCTAGGGTCAAACATGACAGACAGCACTAGTGGGTAATGAAAAATCTAAAGGAAAAACTAAAAAACAACAGGCTTTGAGCTCGCATAGCAACATTAATGGCGACATTTCAAGAAAACCCTGAAACGTGCTCGGGACTACAGTATGAATGGGCCATCAAAAAATGGTGCACAGCCTCATTTAAAAACTGATCCCCTCCTCTTGAAGGCTGCCCATTGACATCAGAGGGATGGTTGCCTGTACACAATGGCCTGATACAAAACAGTGCCCAAACTTTTGTAGAAAATATATTTATTTATTTATGTCATCTTTAAAGCCATTGGACCCTTTCGGTAAACAGTATTGTCCAAGGCCCACACTTTGTGTACCACAACTTCTATATCAAATAACAAACCTGTGAAAATTTAGGCTCAATCGGTCATCAGAGTCGGGAGAAAACAACGGAAAAACCCACCCTTGTTTCCGCGCGTTTCGCCTTGTCATGACATGTGTTTAAAATAAATCCGTAATTCTCGTTAACGAGAATTTATATTGTTTTGCTGTTTTCTCAAAAAGTAAAGCATTTCATGGAATAATATTTCAAGAGAAGTCTTTCACCATTGCCTTCTGTAAACCCTGTAAGTTATTTGTAAATCTGTGAATTTTTTATTTTTTTCCTGAACCGAAAGGGTCCAATGGCTTTAATAAGGGTAGACTCCGATCAGCGCCCAGCACTGCTTTCCATGGAGGCCCTCAGTACAAAAATTATATTAGTAAAAAACATTATTAATCATTACACCATCAAAAATTGTTTTGAATGAAAGGTAAGACACCATGGTCTCCTGCTTAAATGGCAAATCTTTACACAGAATTGACAAATAAAGAAAAAAAAGACTAAATGTAGTTGAACCTGTGAGTTGTAGCCTCCTGTTCTTTCCACTGCTGCCACTTCGGGAGCCATCCAATACGGGGTACCAATGAAGGACTTTCTCTTCATTGTTGTCTGGGTGATTTGGGCAGAAACTCCAAAGTCAGCTGAAATAAGACATCAAAGAAGTATTGATGAGTCCCAACCATGTTTTAAGTGACGGATTCAACCAATTAAATCTAAGTACAAACTGGTAGTTTCAGTTTCTTGTCTAATTTATACTGTCTTCCAATTCTTTTGGTTTAGACAATTCAAGAACTGTCCACATTTGCGATTTGAGATTGTGTCTAAACACTCAAAGAGATATTTAGAATTACATTCAACATGATAAGGGAAAATTGTTCTATAATCAGGGAGATTTTCCAAATTGTTTGTAAAAAGATATATGGGAAGATTTGATTTTCAGAGAAATTTTTTAGGAATTAGAGAGCTGACAGCTCTGCAAATCTCATTGATAGGATTAAGATGCTATATATTTGGTTTGTAGTAAGTAATCTACATGTACTTGGTGGGTAGATTATGTTTTTTTCGAGAACTTGTCTTGCTTTACATTCTACTACTATGGAGTAGATTTTTTCTTGATTCGGGAGTCTTCTCTACTACTGTTCTGCAGAGTAGATTTTCAGCATTCGAGGGGATTTGGACAGTAAACAAGTTTAAAGACAGAGGTGAAGATGTGACGGGATCAAGTCTTACCGAGTTTGCAATCTCCATCGTCAGTTAGCAGGATGTTGGCTCCCTGTACAAAATGAGAAAATTTTAACTGTATTAAAAACCACTGTTAAATATATTCTACTTCAATTTGAAGGCTCCTGGGGCCTATTTAACAAAGAGCCAATATCAATCTTAGCTTTGAGTCAGTCTTAATTGCTAATTGCTAAGCAAAGTGGGATGTCACAATACAAATCACTATGGCAATATTGACAACTCATCTTAAGATGAATCTTAGTGCTTTGAGAAATCAAGCTCCGTTCTAATCATTGTACAATTTTTAGGGCTGTATGCTTCGTTTTTGAAAGGGCAAGGGCATCAAGGCATTTTCTTCTTGGTAAAGGGCACCCTATGATGAAATTGCAAATTTGTACTGGAGCATTTCAAGGGCACCAAAGCAATGACCAGGGGACACAGAGGCAATCGCCTTCATTGCCTCTGTGAAGTATCAGGCCTGAATTTTAAATTAACCATTCCTTGAACTTCACTGCCCAGAGCCCAATTGCATGGTGCTGCTTAAAAACACAAAAAAAAGGAGCTGAGCACAAACAAAATTACGCTTACCAGAAAAAAGGTTAACAGCCAAAGTACCAAATCACACTATCAGTGATTGTATTCTGCTTACTTTTGCTTAGCAAAAAAATGTTTAAACAATATTGTCTGCTGAAGCAGCTCAATGAAATTGGGCCAAAGTCTTATGCCCATGAATGAGTTCTCATATTATTTTTAAGATTCTCAATAGTGTCCCCCTTGCTCAGGGAAAGTGGCCTTATTCCCAACAAGAATGATTTACACCAGGCCTGATGTACATACATGTATCGTACATCCTTTATGAAAAAATGCATCCTTGTGGAACATTCTTCTGTTTTTTTCCTTTTCCCCTGCACTTTACAGTCCCCCTAAGACTTTGTACACAAATTAAATTCCCTTACGAAGTGCTTTTATTTTCCCTTTTTTGTTTTGTCCTTGGTCTTCAGAAGGCTTCTAAAGTGAGCCCATTGCCCATGTTCCTGGGACTCCCTGGTAACCTGCTAGACGAAACGGTTCATGCGTCTGTAATGTTAGCAGCCATACCTTGATATCTCGATGCATCATATTGAGTGTGTGTAGATAATGCAGTCCGTGGAGTGTCTCTCTGCACACGTAGGCAATCTGGGATTCAGTCAGGTGTCCCGTCACTGTAACATAAACACATTCATGTTAATCAGAGGCATTAACATGAAACATACACTCGTGAATGAACAGGGGCCAAATTCATAGAGTTTAGCTTATTCTGCGATTTTCTATTTTATAGCGCTGCTAAGCACTAGGAATGGAAATCCATGGTAAATGCGCAGATAAACGTAGCCGCCTTTAAATCAAATTTTGTTGCTATACTTTAGTTAGCAAAACACTTTACCATTAAACAGCTCACTGTAACATGAAACAAAATGTTAATCCATTTATATACATGAAACATACAACTAGAATAAACTGGGCCACATTTATAATAATAATAATAATAATAATAATAATAATAATAATAATAATAATAATAATAACTTTCGGTTTTATATAGCGCCTAATAATTAACACTTAATTCTCTAAGCGCTTTACAAAGAAGTACACTATACAATCTACAACAACATAAATATAAGGGGACAAATAACACCACTACATGCATAACGACACAACAATACAAGAATAGAGCATCATACATGCAAGTCAAATCGGCTTACGACAGAACATTAAAGTAGGGACAATTTTATTGAGATACATTATGCCTAACAAAGATATTTGTTTTATTAGCAAAACCAGGTTACCAGCTCATCGGCTAGGAACAAAAAGTCTTGTTCACCTTGAATCACATTTCCTACAACTCACAAGCACTAGCCTATAGTCATAAAACCTTTCAAAAGTAATTGTACACATATGTAGGTCCATGGTACATTTGTACATTAATTTCTATTAATTTTGGTTTTTACCCATACACCAATGTGTGTTAGCACTGTATATACACAGTACTTCCTGAGTCCTAGGAAAAAAATATCACAGGTATATCACTCGGGTGGGATTCTAAACAACGACCCTTGCAATTTTAGAGCAGTGTCTTACCAACTAGACTACAGAGGTAGCTATAGAGGCAGTTTGAATCCTATGTTTTGGTAGCGGGTTCCGCAACGATAGAAATTTGCATCGGGATTTCCCCGATGCAAATTTAACATCTATTATTAATTCCCTTCCTCTATGATGATTGTGTACATTGTGTGCAATCAATTCACATCAAGATCTCATCTGAATCTTATTGCTTCCAGCATTGATAAATCAATAGACCTCTGTACTGGATGATGTCACGGTTTGTTTACCAGAAATTCAGGCATGATATTTTAACCTTGGAAGATAATAGACAAATCTTTTAGTACAAGGGCTGACAATCTTGTACAAATGTTGCAGGGTTTAATAGACTTTTCAGGCTATTCAATCAGTTTTTTTGTTATTTTTCCAAGGGCAAAAAAAATGGAATTCAGTTTTAAGCTGCCCCTCTCAGAAATTCTTTTTAAAAAGAAACTATGTTAAACTTGTCCTCTATGGCAAATGTTAACAAAAAACAAATCTTATTAGCGGGAAATCCTTCGACCAGTCTAAAATGTTTGTCGCCTTATATCAGTGTATAGCAACCAGAATGGCTGGGACCTCGCAACATCAACTACATAGTTCTCCAATGACGCCCTGGACTAAAAAGAAAAAGGCATTCCACCACCCAGCACAGCTATTCCGTCAACATGGACAATCCACGGTCTGACAGTACTCCAGACTACGTACAGTAGGGCCTACTGTTCTCAGTAGCAATTTCTCCTTCAGTCACAACACTGGCCACCAATACCCTTCATCCCCATCCTCCTCAATTTATCCATAGAGCAAGGAACACTGACTGTTCCAAACCCGATCTTAGAAGGAACACAGACTGCTCCAAACCCAATCTTAAGGAACACTGACTGCTCCAAACCAACTGTCCTTGCTCTATGTTATAAGGAACACTGACTGCTCCAAACCCGATCTTAGAAGGAACATAGACTGCTCCAAACCCAATCTTAAGGAACACTGACTGCTCCAAACCCAATCTTAAGGAACGCTGACTGCTCCAAACCCAATCTTAAGGAACACAGACTGCTCCATACCCGATCTTTCGGGTAACTTTACTTTTGCATATACCACACCGTTCATGTACACATTCATTGTACATGTACATTGTACCAAGTCAATCATGTGATCGTGCTTCTGTACACACATGTAGGATATATGTTTACACATGTGCAAATATGCAGACAAGTGCATAAAATGTAGGATATTATAACCAGTAACTATTGTAATACATGCACGTCATTTGGTCATAAGTACTTGTGAAACTTGGTGTGAATCAAGGACCTCCCATAGTTCCCCTCCTATTGTCCAGTGTTCCCATTGTCATTGAGACTTCAACTTTGACGTTTGAAGTGAAAGTTGCTGTGGTTTTGAGAATACGCTTTGAGGTCCTACACAAATGTGTAATTGCCTTTTGTTCAGGAACCTCAGGTTTCAATGGGTGGAACAACCCCAACCACCAGCAGCCTGTGTTATATTGTCAATACAACAGGAAAACCATAGCATCCCATTTCTATATATAGTAAATGACTCACGTTCATGACAAGATTATCAAGTCAATGAACCAATCAATGACGGCATTTTCACTGGTAGTTGAAACAATTAATACAATTGCTACTTGGTGTACTGTATTGTGTTTGATGAACATGTGCAGTCAGTCTCGCAGTGCACAATGCAATGAATTGAATGTTGCACACATGTACTTAAGGTCAAAGACATGTTGAATGTTACACCAATAAGCACATTCCAAGAACCTTAGTACAGAGTATTGCATGACATTGAATGTCAAATTGATATTTGTAAGGATTTCTTCTCTGTTTCTGTTTTACACATTTTCAGTGTAAAACAGTGATGTGTACATGTATTAGTGGATACATGAATAGTGTACAGGTTAGTACATTTGTGTACATAATCTTCTGTCCACCACCCGCCCGCGCTATAAGCTATGTTCAGCACCTTTTTGAAAACCTCTTTCGTTTCAGCTCCAACTCTAGATCCATCCCCTTACTTGATTGAAGCCCTGTCACTGAAAAAAATGTATGTTTTCATAGTTCACAATGTATTGTATAAATTAACCTCGTATTCTAATAGCGAAAATCAATGACAATCATTATTATCAGACAAGGTACATGATAACAAATATGGTGGCAGCATGATTGATAGAGAGCTATGTGCCTGGACCCAAACCTTAATTAAAAAGGGCTCTGATTTAGGCTAAAGGCTACGGCTAAATATGGAAATACAGGAGACCAGGAGGAAATATTGATCTAGCCACATCCTAAACCAATGTCGTTATTTCATTTCATTTCATTTCATTTCAGTTGTTCCACTCTTTATTCTCAACCCAGACCCTCTCAGATACTTACAATTCAGGAGGTTTACAGACTCTGGTCATCACCAGAAATACAACATTTCAGAATTTGACAAAATGTGAACTATAAATTTCTCCCTTTTGCAGTGGCTTTACTTCTTTCAAGAAAATTTGAAGGCTTTAAGAGATTTTAAGAAAACCCTGAAATCAAGAAAAATCTTGAGAATCTTGAAAGTATGTCAAAATTAAAGTATCTCAACGAATATTGAGTCAATTTTATGACAAATCTGAGCGAAAAAACACCCTATATACAAAAGGCTAGAGAATGAGGTCAAAACTGGCAACAAAACCGTGTAATTCCAAAGACATGATAATGGCACACCTGAAGGGTCAAATTATAGAAGAGTCATTTAAATTTGTTGGTTGTTTTCAAAGTGTCATTAGACAAAACTACATTCGAAAATCACAACATCATAACAAAAAAGCCAAAAAAAAACACAATTGTACTTAGCAAAAAACAAAATATTTTGAAAAATTCCCCTCAACCTCTAATTTAAACTCACAGTTAAAAACATTATTTTTTAAGATAATTGACAAAAATAAACCTCAGCTTATAGGGAGACCCCCAACGTTAGGACTAGAAAACAGTTCAGTTGGTCCAGAGTGCCAGCACGTTAATCCATCACAAGTTCAACTCTTGTCAACTATTCTTTGTTCGACCCATATTATTGACAAATATTCGTACCCATTATGAGTATTACGGTGCATGTGGTGTAAAGTAGTAAAATGTAATAGCTGTTATCACTGCAATGCACTGAGACAACATGGTCTGCATCACACACACAACGTATAGACACAACACACGCATCTTTATGGAATGTCCGATTTCAGGGAAGGCTGCATTAAGTTCACATGACAGCATCTTAATACATATCTGACAAATGAAGCACAACTGTGACAGAGCCAGATAATACTTGGAAAAAGAAACTCAAATAACACACTGTAGTTGCAAGAAAATGGAAGGTCACTCTCAACAATTCTTTGAAGTTCCAAAGAAAAACGTGCAAACTCTATTGTGGTCATACTTTGTTACCTTGAACAAAAAAGTGTGTAATTTCTATCCAAAAGTCTATAATGCTATAAAGATGATAAAAGCTATCCTGAAAAACTAAGTCCTCTGAAATGCCCTAACTGATTAGAAATCAACAAAGGCAATACGAGTTTGTCAAAGTGTTTGAATCTCCCAAACTCGCCCGGCGAGTTTGGGAGATTTTAAATTTTGGTAGTGTCTGATTGTGAATGCTATGGCCTGAGGCGCAATTAAATAAATTGCTGTGACCTTGCTAAACATGGATGGATTCTAAGTTCTTTTTGAAATACTGTGACAGCTGTATTGCTGTTTTCTAAACATGTGTAGACGTTGTATTTTAACTGAAACTTTCACCGGATAGTTTTATTGTATCTTTCCTGACAATATTGCCTTCAAATCAGCATTACATTGAAAAAATTGTTATGACCCTACCTTTAAAATAGGAACTCTCATTTCTAATTTTCTCTCACTTGGAAAAAATTACAAAAATCCTAAAAACTTATGCATGTAGTCAAAGCTACTATAAACAAACTATTCCAAAGGGATCATCCATACACGTGTGTAGATATAGAACACACACATTGTAAAATCATGAGTGCAGCATTATGTATGTTGACCAAATGTTTTTTTAATTGACCCAAATTGACTTTTAAAAAGATATGAACATCTGTGAACATTTGTTATTTTTTTATCCTTGGTCTACAAAGTACATGTTTGTCCATACACACAGATTATTTGCAGATGCTATACATTACAGTGAATGGGTACGATAAAATGTTTGCAACTGAGATTCCTGTTTTTGTCATTAATGTTTGTCCCACGATGAATGAACAGGATGTACCAGATATGATTTCATGCGAGTGCATTACAGGCATTGATACACCATGTGTGCACATTGAACATGAATGCTTCATTTAAGTTTACTACACCATACACAAACCAAGGTCCAATTTCATACTCTGCTTTCAAGTAGAAAATCACCTAAAGGTTGTCTGCTCACCAATAAATGCAGGATACCAGTCACAGATTGCACCTGACTTGGTAGTTTGGCCGGTAACTTGGTTTGCAATAATTTGGCTTTTTTTTAATTTTGTTGTTGGTTAAAGCCATTGGACACTTTCGAAACAGAATTTTTTTCATTAAAGTTCACAGATTTACAAATAACTTACAGAGTTTACAGAAGGTAATGGGGAAAGACTTCTCTTGAAATATTACTCTTACATGAAATGCTTTACTTTTTGAGAAAACATTAAAACAATATCAATTCTTGATATCGAGAATTACGGATTTATTTTAAACACATGTCA
Organism: Asterias rubens; assembly: GCF_902459465.1. NCBI lineage: Eukaryota > Metazoa > Echinodermata > Asteroidea > Forcipulatida > Asteriidae > Asterias > Asterias rubens. The sequence continues at coordinate 18,982,361 of NC_047062.1, read as the reverse complement.
TGACATGTCAAAACGTTTTCCCGTTATTTTCTCCCAACTCCGATGACCAATTGAGCCTAAATTTTCACAGGTTTGTTATTTTATATATAAGTTGTAATACGCGAAGTGTGGGCCTTGGACTATACTGTTTACCGAAAGTGTTCAATTGCTTTAAAGCAGCTCTGTGAATTGGGCCTTATTTGTATTCTTATGTCATGATATGGTTTGTTCAATCATAGACATGCAAAGATAAAGAGCAGTTCTTGCCCTTTGGTTCAATTTACACATTTTGTTGTAGGGTACTCCATGCCAGACCAAAACTCAGTGTTTTTTGCAGTTTTATCAAGAGAATCTATAAAAACAATAGACCTGGTTCCAATTTCATAATCTGCTTGCCAGAAGCGCAGAACTCTGCAGTAAGCAGAGCCATGAAATGGAGCTTCTGTGTAAAGATTTCAATGTTTACCAATAGTGAGTGAAGTGCTCAGTCACATGCTTTAGACTAACTAGTAACTAGTAACATGAAGTTGGACTCTTGCACCCAGAACAAGTGTACTCTGTAATATAATGTACACATGTACCAGAATGAAATTGTCTTGCGCCAGCCGTCGATTTCAACAAACTCTTCCTAACTTGGGAACAATTTTAGGACTTAGGATGAGTTCAGTTCCGTATCCATAGACATTAGGACGCATTGAACCCATCCTAAGTTAGGACGAGCACGCGTCCTAACTCGAGTTAGGATCAATCCTAGCATTTTGTGAAATAGGCTGCTGGTCATTGCCTTGGTGTCCCATCAAATATTTCTCATTGAGCAGCTAGGCTGACCCCCCCTGGGCTCCTGGTCTAGCCCTTTACCAAGGAGAAAATGCCTCGCTGCCTCTGCCTCAGGGCTGACTTTATGATACTGTAAAGAGTACCATGTCTACAATGGAAAGTAAATGGAAGTTGAGCATCTTGACAGATAGATAAAGTAAAAAAAAGGTCATCGGTTTGGTAGAGGATGAGATAAGGAGTAAAGGACATCTCAAGGAGTACTTTGATAACAGCCTCGATGATGACTTACTGTGATAGATGTCTTGCAATGACCCCCCACCGCAGTATTCCATGGCAATCCACAGCTTATCTCGGCGTAAGTAGCTGCCAAAATACATGACGATATTCATGTGTCTGCACTCCTTCATAATGGCTATCTCTTTCTGTATGATCTCCACATCGTCCCCTGTGTAAAACAATCGACTTGTGTTAAAGGTACTGGACACTGTTGGTGATTACTCAAAATAAGTATTGGCATAAAAACTGACTTGGTAACGAGCAATGCAGAGATGTTGACTTGGTTTTGATCTTGGTATGAAACTTTGTGGGAAAAGGCTCCCTCTAAAGTACTGTAGTTTTTGAGAAAAAGGTAGTTTCTCACTCAAACATTGGAGTTTCTTCACCTACAGTATCAAGGTGGGCAATTAGAAAATAACTTGCACAACATGTTAACATGTCCCCCTTGCCGTTCTGGTCAGGGCTTGAATTAGGGGGGGGGGGGAATCAACGAGACGACAGGGGTTCTTGTCCAAAATGTTTACTGTCAGACCAGAAACTTTGTTTCTATAAGACCAAAAGCAAAATAAGAACAAACTTGTTGACACAGTTTTTAACATGCATCACTGTTTTTTTTTAACAAGCACTAAGAAGTACGAGTAGATTGATCTCATTTGTCTTTATGAGTATAAAAGTATACTTTAGTGCTCGACATACATGTATCAAAATGTATTTTACTAGACACAAAGCTACCATTTACAAAAAAGTTTTGAGTACTGCTCAAATGAAAAACACAAGCCTGCCAGAAAAACACAAACCTGCTAGACTTGGTCCAGTGTAAAATTCAAGCACTGATGGTACAGTGTACATAATATTAACTGGGGACCTTTGGCTGGATTAACTGGTTGGCAGTTGACTGCAAACAAAATGTTCATTGTCTGTCTGGGCTGTGCATGTTTGACTTGACATTGTACACTACTGTAGTGTATAATGTCAAGTTCAATATGAAGAGTTCAAATGGGTGTGGATTCCAACAAGGAAATATTAATTGTTGAATAAACAAAAAAAATATTTAAAGTAACTTGCCTGGGTCCATCTTGATCACCTTTAAAGCAGCAAGATTGCCATCGGCAACCATCTTGGCCTGCAAGGAAACAAGGAAATTACCTTAGTTACATACAATGTATACACAAAAAAATTTTCAATATAAAATCACCAATCATTCTGCCTGCCACTCTGAACTAGAACTTTTAATCTGGGTCAAATTTCATGGCACTGCTGTCCAGTGGAATTATGCGCTTACGGTGCCATGTAAAGCACGTAATTCAATGATCCGTAAGCTCAGGATTCTGCAGTAAGCAGAGCCGTGAAATTGGGCCCCCCGACAGCTGGACGAAGTACATGTACATGTAGGCCTAGTAGTAGCTGAATCCACTCATGTTAAAAATTGTCTGGCCAATTTTAACAACATTTATGATTCGGTTGTTTACTTTAAAAATATGAGCAATTTTGTTTTTTTTAATGGCTTGTATCCTTAAAAGACTACTACTGAGTTGAATAAAATTTCCTCATTTGCTCAAATAGCCTAGCTACACAATGTACATGTCAATTGTGTAATTTTAAAATTGTGTGTGTCTCATAACTTTGAATGTGTGTGTTTTGGGTTTTTTTTTTTTTTTTGGGGGGGGGGTCTCTAGAGCACAAAGGACTTATATCTTGATACAATGCAGGTGTCTTTGCAATTTTAAGAGCTGCCACTGGCAGTTGAGTTAGTATAATGTAAGCTGAATCATCTTGTATTTTATATATTTAAATAAATATTTTTCTATCTAAATGTTTTTCTGTAAATTAAAAAAAAGTATATATATTTTCTTTTGCTCTGTAATTTTAAATGCAATTCAGCCTCTGGCTGCCAAGTTTGAATGTTTATTTTTTAATAAACCAATAATAATATAATTTGTCACTTGTCATTGTTTTGGTTTATATTAATTGATTACATGTAGTAGGATGCTTTTTAAAAGGTTGTGAGAACACTGGGGTGGGGTCAAGGAAGGGCGTACTGTACAAAGGCTTTAATGTCACTGAGCACTCATAACACCCCCATTAACACAATATGTCAATTGTCAAGCAGCAAAAGATTAAGTTCTCCGGAAATTTCATTTCCTAATTTACCCATGTTGGTAGGCCTACTGCATCAGCCTTCAAATATTTATTTTAGTTCAGAGAGTATAAATGTGACTACAATCCCATATATTGACATGATGATCCTATTCAAACCATGTACCAATTATCTGCAATTTTTTAAACCCAATTCCCTTTTCAATCAAACACAGTTGTCATGCATGTCATGAATGTTTGTCAGTTAAAATATAGACATGACAGGCATTGAGTGCGTCCACACAGGTCTAACATCCACTCCTACTCCATTGACTGGGGGTGCATGTACATGTAGTCTCACTGTGTGAGTCATTATTCTTCATGACATTTACGTATGTGGTGATTCACTTCGCAACAAGAAAATATGGGTAAATACACATGATAGGTCTGTATCATGCCTCCTTCTTGAAAGGGCAAGGGCACCAAGGCATTTTCTCCATGGTGAGGAAATTGTACATTTCTACTGAGCGTTTCAAGGGCACCAAGGCAATGACCAATGGCAATGGAGACAATCTCCTCCATTGCCTCCGTGAAGTACATACGTATCAGGGCTGACATAAATGATAACATTCCTGGTAAAAATACGTACTGGTATTACATGTTTATATTGAGTGTGACTATGTTTTGATTTTAAGGAAGTTGGTAAAAAAAAATACCGCACCTCCTTCATTCAACAGTGCACTGTCATTTTATAAACAAAAAAGGTATACATTGGTTACAAATTGCTTTCAATGATATTGTACTGCATTGGTTGACCTTGACTCTCTCTGAGAATTAGAGCTGATTAATTAGCACTGCTCAGCAACATGCAGGCCCCCTAATTGTTTTGTTTTGTTAATAAGCGCTTTGGTCTATTTTGGAAATATGCGCTAGGCCTATAATATAAATCGTTTCAATAAATAAATAAATACTACGAGTGTATACTTTGTTTTGACAAGTACAACGGCCAGGCTTGAAGATGTCACATTACCTTGATACCACTAGGCTTATACTTTTGGTGCTATTTTTGATAATTTGAACCAATGGAAAAGGAGGAGGTCTACTGTGTACAATTGAGAGTTTACATACGGTAGTACATTTAACATTTTTTAAAGCAAAATTTGATTTCAAATTCCAACTTGAACCAATTTTTTTCCACATCAAATCAAGGTTCTATCAAGTTTTAAAAAAATGATTAGTTCCTCTACTGAATAGTAGGCCTTTTTTTTTTCTGGATTTCTTTAGCATACATTAATGTGTTACCATTTTGGGGAATTGTTTTTGCAAAAATGGATTTCTTACTTGACAAAGGAAAGACAACAGGGTCATTCCGTGTCAAATCAACCAGTGGTCCCCAGGTGACCCTCTCAGATTTTGATGAAACTTCATCAGAATGATTGGATGTTGCAAAAATGAACACATACAAAAAAGCTAAGTCATATTCCATGTCGTTTTCGAGATATGACCGTTTGAAATTTGGCCAAGGCGGCCATTTTGTGCTCGCGCGAGACGCGAAAAGTGATTTTTGTGATAATTTCCGACTGTGAAAGCTCATAATTTAGTTTTTGTACCAGGTAGAGAGCTCAAATTCAGTATTCCATCTTACTTTTTGCCAAATTTCATGAATCTGCACTCAATTTAAATGTATTTCCTTTAATTTTCTAGTTATGGTCACCCAAAGTAGGCACTTTAATCAGCCGAAAATGTTTTTTGTGATTTTTGGGGTCACCCTGTGCCCACATGAGGGGTCAAATAAATCCTATATTCCCTAGGTATTATCTATGGGTGCATGTTTATACCCATAAGCAATTATAAGCTCACCAATGCAATAATTTAGAAATAGCATGGGCCCAAAGTTGGTTCCAGCCAGAAAAAGGTCAAAAAGACCCCGCCCGTCTTGACCCCGGTTGACCCCGCGATCAATTGAAATGTTTTTTGAAATTGATACCAGTTAAACATATATATTATATCTACTTATACACCAATTTTCAGCTTTGGCACTCAACTCCTTCATGGTGTGGTGGCAATTTGAATATTATATGTTTTTGGCACATTTTAATGTAATATCATACAGTATACATGTACATGTACATTCATGTACACATGTACAATACATGGTAAAATAATGTTTGAAGCTTGTGTAACTTATTTTTTTCTGGCTAGCAAAAAAGTAAGTTTATTTGTGTTATTGTTTTTAGAAATGGGTTGATGATGCATGTTTTTAACTGCAATAAATAATTTAAGGCAGGTACCACGAAGTGCTGCAAAATTCTCCCATAACACACACAAAATATTGGAACCATACCCCAGTATGGAACCATACCCCAGTGTACCGTGTGTAGTTTCACTTGAAACATGGATCAAACCACACAATACAAATTAAATCTGCCAGTACTTAACACTAACTATCTGTCATAGTCTTCTCTGGTTTTAACCCAACCCCAGTCCCCTTTGTTTCCTCCATGCTATGTTTATGCTGGTTAAACTTTCCAATCACATGGTCACCTCATTACTTTCCATACACTACTTTTTTAGAACAATACTTCTCTAATGTGTATCACATGCAAACACTCATTTCTCAAACAAAATATGTACTTGTGTATCACGCAGACACCACAGATGCCAATGCGTTGATGTTACTTTTTGCTAGCCAGAAAAAATAAGTTACACAAGCTTCAAACTTATATTACCATGTATTGTATGTGTACATGAATGTACATGTACATGTACACTGTATGATATTACATTAAAATGTGCCAAAAACATATAACATTCAAATTGCCACCACACCATGAAGGAGTTGAGTGCCAAAGCTGAAAATTGGTGTATAAGTAGATATAATATATATGTTTAACTAGTATCAATTTCAAAAAACATTTCAATTGATCGCGGGGTCAACCGGGGTCAAGACGGGCGGGGTCTTTTTGACCTTTTTCTGGCTGGAACCAACTTTGGGCCCATGCTATTTCTAAATTATTGCATTGGTGAGCTTATAATTGCTTATGGGTATAAACATGCACCCATAGATAATACCTAGGGAATATAGGATTTATTTGACCCCTCATGTGGGCACAGGGTGACCCCAAAAATCACAAAAAACATTTTTGGCTGATTAAAGTGCCTGTTTTAGGTGACCATAACTAGAAAATTAAAGGAGATACATCTAAATTGAGTGCAGATTCATGAAATTTGGCAAGAAGTAAGATGGAATACCAAATTTGAGCTCTCTACCTGGTACAATAATTAAATTATGAGCTTTCAAAGTCGGAAATTATCAAAAAAATCACTTTTCGCGTCCCGCGCGAGCACAAAATGGCCGCCTCGACCAAATTTCAATGGGTCATATCTCGCAAACGACATGGAGTATGACTTAGCTTTTTTGTATGTGTTCATTTGAGCCACATTCAATCATTCTGATGAAGTTTCATCAAAATCTGAGGGGGTCACCTGGGAACTTTTCTGAAAACTGGTTGATTTGACACGGAATGACCCAACAGGGATTCATAATGAGCACTGTGATTCAATATTGAAACTGATTGACATTGATGAGAGAGGCTAATAAGGAAGCAAAGCTTTACTAAAAGTTGAAGGGTATTGACCCCTGAGCATGCAATTATGTGGTGAGATGAGAATAAAAAGTTAGCATAGGCCTACATGTACGTGTGAAAACAGTGTGTAAGATACTAAGTAGGAAGAGGGCCCTGAAAAACACTAATAACCAGGAGCTGTACATATATGCTGCTTACAAATGATGTCATGAAATAGTTACCTACATGTAGGGCCTACACAAAACACTCATAACAAAATAATAACAAACATCACAGGCCTGGAATTACACGGCGGCCACGACGGCCATGGCCGTCGATGCCCTTCCAACTGGCCATGATGCCCCTCGAAAAAATACCATTTTCACGGCCAAAACTGCCGTGCCCTTTTTTCCCGTTGGCCGTCGTGCCCTTTTTTTTTACCCAAGCCCAAGATTTTATTATTGACACAAACATTTGTTTTCGGCCGACTACTTACGGCCGACAATATTAATCCAGCGAACTCTATAGCAGTCATGGTATTCAACGTTACAAGCGCAACGGAGATTCCACTCCTGAGTCATCGCACGCGCTAGCGCTAACCTGCATCGCATATAATCCACACGCTCGTTTATCTGACGTCCCGATTTCACAAGGAACCAGTCTAACACAATCCATTAATCAACAGAGGGCGCTGTTGTTAAAATGCCCATATATGGTATCCTCCGTTTGTGACGGAGTTGAGTGCCAAAGCTGAAAATTGGTGTATAAGTAGATATAATATATATGTTTAACTAGTATCAATTTCAAAAAACATTTCAATTGATCGCGGGGTCAACCGGGGTCAAGACGGGCGGGGTCTTTTTGACCTTTTTCTGGCTGGAACCAACTTTGGGCCCATGCTATTTCTAAATTATTGCATTGGTGAGCTTATAATTGCTTATGGGTATAAACATGCACCCATAGATAATACCTAGGGAATATAGGATTTATTTGACCCCTCATGTGGGCACAGGGTGACCCCAAAAATCACAAAAAACATTTTTGGCTGATTAAAGTGCCTGTTTTAGGTGACCATAACTAGAAAATTAAAGGAGATACATCTAAATTGAGTGCAGATTCATGAAATTTGGCAAGAAGTAAGATGGAATACCAAATTTGAGCTCTCTACCTGGTACAATAATTAAATTATGAGCTTTCAAAGTCGGAAATTATCAAAAAAATCACTTTTCGCGTCCCGCGCGAGCACAAAATGGCCGCCTCGACCAAATTTCAATGGGTCATATCTCGCAAACGACATGGAGTATGACTTAGCTTTTTTGTATGTGTTCATTTGAGCCACATTCAATCATTCTGATGAAGTTTCATCAAAATCTGAGGGGGTCACCTGGGAACTTTTCTGAAAACTGGTTGATTTGACACGGAATGACCCAACAGGGATTCATAATGAGCACTGTGATTCAATATTGAAACTGATTGACATTGATGAGAGAGGCTAATAAGGAAGCAAAGCTTTACTAAAAGTTGAAGGGTATTGACCCCTGAGCATGCAATTATGTGGTGAGATGAGAATAAAAAGTTAGCATAGGCCTACATGTACGTGTGAAAACAGTGTGTAAGATACTAAGTAGGAAGAGGGCCCTGAAAAACACTAATAACCAGGAGCTGTACATATATGCTGCTTACAAATGATGTCATGAAATAGTTACCTACATGTAGGGCCTACACAAAACACTCATAACAAAATAATAACAAACATCACAGGCCTGGAATTACACGGCGGCCACGACGGCCATGGCCGTCGATGCCCTTCCAACTGGCCATGATGCCCCTCGAAAAAATACCATTTTCACGGCCAAAACTGCCGTGCCCTTTTTTCCCGTTGGCCGTCGTGCCCTTTTTTTTTACCCAAGCCCAAGATTTTATTATTGACACAAACATTTGTTTTCGGCCGACTACTTACGGCCGACAATATTAATCCAGCGAACTCTATAGCAGTCATGGTATTCAACGTTACAAGCGCAACGGAGATTCCACTCCTGAGTCATCGCACGCGCTAGCGCTAACCTGCATCGCATATAATCCACACGCTCGTTTATCTGACGTCCCGATTTCACAAGGAACCAGTCTAACACAATCCATTAATCAACAGAGGGCGCTGTTGTTAAAATGCCCATATATGGTATCCTCCGTTTGTGAACGAACGAAATATTGTTGGTGAATGAAATGACTCTTGGAAATGTTTACGAATGAATTTGCCAAAATAAAGACGCAAAAAGAGCATTGGAGGAAGATGTAAAAGATGAATTTGAGAACTATGCCCCCTATTTACTTCTTCTCTTTACAAAATCATTTGGTTTCTTTATGAATAAGATATGATTTATCAATATCTTGAATAACATAAGATTTATCAATATCTTATTCATAAAAAAACTGTTCCATTGGGTTAACCACCCATAGGGAGACCTCTAACCAATTTTGTAATTTACTTGTTTAATAAGGCTCATGACCCCTTCGATAACTTACTGGCCTTCGCGCCTTCTTTATTATGAAACTTTTGGCCTTGGCGCCCTTTCTACTGGCCAAAATTTGCCTATAACCAAGGCAAAAGTGGCCTTGCCCTAAAAAAATTGTAATTCCAGGCCTGACATCAACATCTGAAAGGTCAGCAAAGCATTAGAAAATAAGTTCAAGAATTATGATATAACCATAGAAATGTCTACTTCCATGAAGGTATAATACTAATTTACAATTTATAATACAGAGAGATTCTTAAAAGCTTGAAAAATTGTTTTAAACCAAATTCCAAATCTTGGATCCCTAAAATGCTGTAAGTGTGAGAGAAGAACTTTGTTAAATTGGCACACCAAAGTTGGAGGCTTGTCAAGTCAAATGAAAAATGAACACCAGAATTTTATTGTTATTATTATTGTGGGTTAACATACTTTTTAACCGAGAATGGCAACAAATTATGAAGATGATTGATGCGGAACCAAATTTTTGGTCGGCCATTTTTTTTTTTCAAGCAATTTGAAGTTGATCCACCATCCTCTAGAGAGAGTATTAGCCTTGGCTTGTTTCCTTCCTTCATCCCATTTGGTCTTATAAACGTGTGCAGAAATAAAACCACCCTACATGTAGTCAGGGGAAAAATTTCAGGTCATTAATTCAAGGCACAAACTGGACGTGACCAAGAGGCACACTCTGCGCAGCTAGGCAGCTACTGTTCTTGATCATTGTTATTGTTGGTCATTGCTTTATTGTTTATTATTGTGCAATGGCCCCTCCCATTTTGCCAAGTCTTTTGCTGTGGTTCTATTTGTTTAATATTTTGCCTTTAATTTCATTACATAATTCTCTCTGGTATACTTTGTCCTTGTTGTTCTCGACTCTCAAGTTCACTAACTGTACATTTTGTGTTGTTTTGCTTAAATTAATTATAATAATTTTATTAGAAAGTGGATATATTTTGCGAAAGATCATATACATAGCGCCCTCTTTAACATTAACACTATGTACGCGATTTAACAGTTCTGTTTACTAATACCTTCCAATAAATATTAAATAAATAGAAAACTGAACAGGTCTGCTCAAAAAGGTTATCACAAGCCAGTGTTCATTTGTGGCTTTGTTGAAATTTTGCATTAAATTTTGACTAATTACACACACCATGTAAAAAACAACAACAAGGTAACAAACCCATTAAAATACAGTGGAAATAGTTCATAATAATACTTGTACAGATACATCATGGTTACAATACCAACTGTACACAAACTATACAGACATTAATTACTTGGTGAAATAATCCTAACCCTCTAAGTCTAACTTCTGATGGTCGGACGGAGGTTTAACAATCCAACCATCTTCATATGAAGGGTAACGATTTAATATCGCAACTATCTACCCAGCAGTGAGCATGCAGCCAGTAGCAAACTCCAGATCCAGGCAATGAACCATCATAAAGAACAACCACATTCCATAATTTCCACAAATCAATGTGTCTATGTAGAAAGGAAACTGTAGCTTATATTAAAGACAAAGTGCATGCTACTAAACTATATTAGTATTATTTGAGAACATTTAACCTGGCCCAGCATGTCAAGATACTGAACTGTGAAGAACTATACAGTAAGAAACAGTCAGTGAGTTACAGAATTGTTTCTTTTTTATGCCGATTAATTCAGTTGAATTACAGTTAGTTGACAATGAGACTCAACTCAACTTAGTTGTTTGTTAAAATATAAAATACATTTCTACAGCAATACCAACATTAATTGATACTGATAGTCTACGTTTGTTACTGCAACTTATATGCACTTTGTTAGTGTTACTGTTATATTCTTAATTTTGTAAATTGATTTATTATTTATAGTCCCATTCAAAATGCCTGCAATTTTAGATTAAAATTTATTTTTACCTTGTACACATCGCCATAGGTTCCACTCCCTATTCTTTGTAAAAGTTCAAAATCCTCTAAAGGATTACGGTTCTGTATCAGTCTCGGGTTCATGGTGGCTTTATCACGACATCGATCCGGGAAGAAACGGGTAAATATCCACAAATTCCTGGCGAAATATGTTCACATTTTCGGCAACTGTCAATGTCACACCATTCAGCATTCACACCGCACTTACTTCCGCACTGCGCATTATGCATGAAATGTTTGAAAGCATAAACTCAACGGATGTACATGTGTACATACATCAGGTACATACAACTGACGAGGCCGAGTGTGTTTTTCTTACGGTGTGTACGCACAAGAAAAATGTATCACTGGTGTACGCAAACCACGTTTCTAGTGTATTGGGTGTAGTACCAGTGGTAGTAGGCGACCAATTTTAACGTGGTTTGCATTCATGTCAAATGATGGCGCTATTTCAAATGGGGAGGGTGGGGGTCATTAATTAATTTTAGTGTTTTGGTAGAACTCCAAGGCTAACTTGCTACATGAGTTTATTTTTTCAAGTAAGTAGTTTTGCATCTGGATGAAAGGTCATCATAGTTGTTACTGTGAAAGCAATTGGAGTGTTGTTTTGGGGTTTTTTTTTTTCACTTTAAAATCGCGCCTTCAATTCCCCAAGTTGTTTTTTTATAGTATAAAAACACCCTTTGCCGGAGGTCGGCCGTGCTTGTATCAGCAAATTAATTAACAAAATAAATTTTGTTTTGCAAATTATCTTCCATTAACTTCTTGGAACAAGTAGCTTCATTCCAAGGTGTCTATTAAAATTGTTTCATTTTACATCAAACTTGTTTACGTCTGAAAAAGTTTCATCTGTACAAATTTCAGTCCACATCAAAAGTTTGCGGAGGTTCTTCGTTTTTTTTCTTTGGTGGACATGTTTTATGCTGGCAAAATTGATTACTGTGATGAGATACACCCCCATCTATACCTTTGATAAACATCCAGAGGTGTTTGCAATAATACTTTTGCAATTTTAATTGGGGGGGGGGGGTTGCTTTGTAAAAAAGAAAGGGACTGATCTAACAAATCCCTGATGCAAATTTAACATCTATTATCATGTGATGTAACATTAGTGGTGCCTATATAATAATAATAATAATAATAATAATAATAATAATAATAATAAAACAGTATTTATAAAGCGCCAAATTGCCAAAGGATACAAGGCGCTGAGAAGGATCAGAAGGAAAGAAGAGGGAAAAAGACAGAACAAAGATAAAGATGACCAGCTACGAAGAGGCAAAAAGGTGGGTTTTGAGATCTCATCCCAATCACAAATATCATGAGAAACCATAATGTTTAATTCGACTCCCCAGTACTTTTTTTTCAAAACAAAATATGTAGATCCTTATAATCATTGAGTGATTGGAGAAAACGGATGTCTTCTGACACGCCCCTCCCTACTGTGTCAATGAACCAAATTAATAACGTAGAATTATTGTTGAGGGCGTGCTTTTGCTATTTCTGATTCTTCTGGGGATGGTCACTAGGTGGCGCTATTGTAAAACTTAGTGTATGATTTTATTTTGTCGTCTCAGCTCGCTCAGAGCCAGCCAGCAGCAGACATTCACTTTATTTATGTGTCAATATTCTATGAACTTATTCATCGTATGTAATTCTCCCCGTTTCCTTGAAGTAAAAGCTGACTGTCGAGAGATTTTACCATGGTTTGTGAAAAATGTAAGTATGCCCTTTTGTATTTATTGAGAATGAGACTGAGAAGAGGGACACATTTCTGACCGACGACGACACAGTATTACTATTATTATACCATTAACTCGAGTGGCAATAATTTAATAACAATTTGACATTTTTGTAATAACTCACCCCACAGCTGCAGCACAGTCAATAATAACGTGAGTCAATAACATGATCAACATAACGCATTATTATTTATGGTAATCTGACAAACAATATGAATCATAATGCTAGTGATCTGACAGTACAAAAATGTACACAGCCAATTAATTATGTCTGTACAGAATGATGTAGGATAGTAGGCCTACTGTTATTTTTTATACACGGATCCCCACATAAAACATAGTTTTTGGTACTGAAACAGGTTTTAAATTTCTAACTCAACTGTCCCCCAGCCCAGCAGGATCACCGTCCCCCAAAACAGTCACTTACTCACTGACCGTGTTCAGTGCCCGTCTGGCTTTTAAAGTTTATAATGTTTTTGTTTATTAAAGTCGGTGCTGGCAATAATATTCACTGGCTGCCTGGATGCCCGCAAAAAACTAGAGCCTACTTTTTGTGCCTGTTGATGTTAACTTGATGTGATTACTAACTTTTGTTGTGATTTTGTAGTCACAAGATGGGAATCAGACCATGATTTACTTAATTTAAGAAAACGATCTGTTGGGGGCCACAAATCAGAAAAAAAATGGTACTACTAATAACTACCCTTTTGTTCTTGTTTGTGTTGAAGTTTTTACAAGATGCAATGTTTTAATCCCAAATACAGGCGAGAAAAAACTTGGAAAGGTCATAACCCCAGATCCATGGAAATCAGGAGCCAGAAATACCACAGGTAAAAATGGACAAACAAAGCTGCATGTGTGTTTGTTTTGGCTTTTTGTAAATATTTAAAATACGGTTTTGTTTTCTGTGTCAATTACTGACAAAAGTTAAGACATGTGAAGCTTCTGAACCAAGGAAAGCTCTGCTGGCATATTGGTCATGGATCTTTATGAGTCAAGATGAGTTAAGTAAACTAATGCTTTATTCTTCTTTTTTGAAATACATTTTAGAGGGTGGAGGGCGGAAAGTTGGTGAAAACAAGTTACTGACGGGCAAGAAAGCAAGGTAAGAGAGAACATTGTTTAAATGTAGCAGTGGATAAACAATAAATTACCAAGTAGACCACCCCCTAAACAGTATTGTGTCTGGTCCTCATGTGTTTTAACCAGCAGTTGGTTAGCGGATCACTGTTGATTAAATTGTGTCTTATGTTCCTATCTCCATCAGATATAACCCATACACAACACAATTCAACAAGTGTCGAATCTGTAAGCAGTCTGTACATCAAGTTGGCTCCCACTACTGCCAAGGATGTGCATATAAAATAGGTACGTACTTTTTAAAGCACAACTTGGGCACAGCAAGGCTGGATAGTCCTGGCACCCATATTTGTAAACATCATAGGATTGTTAATAGTTGCTGGTTCTCAAAACTGTTATCTGAATGGGAGACTTTTCTAGCGCTAGGTGGCAGCAGACTTATCGGGTAAATTTCCATTGTTAACAATGGATTGACCTGGTAAGTCTGCTACCACTGAATAATCTTTAGCATCCCAAAAGTTCTCTATTGGTATGAACATTATATTTTTTGTTTTTCTGAAATTCAGTCATTAGGACTATCGCAAGTGAAATTGATGTTATTAAACATTTTCTGGCTAGGCAATGTAATTAAACATAGCATTGCCTGATGTTGACCAAGCTCACAGTTGAAACAGGTTCTGGAGGCAATTCAGTTACTGCTTATATTTCACCTAGACAAAAGTCAGCCATGTAGTATAAGTATGTATACTTGGTGTAACCGGTTGCTCAAAATATGTCTGCAATTATCTACTAAACAGCTCCAAGAAAATTAATTTTTCACAAATTTTTACAAAAGTGTTAAGATTTGACCAAAGGAAACTAAATCACTTGTATGTTTTCCCTTTCAGGAATCTGTGCAATGTGTGGCAAGAAGATCTTGGACACCAAGAAATACAAGCAGACATCTGTATGAGCCGAACCCTTCACATCCAGAGTCAGACGTTTGAACTGAGACTAAGAAAAGACTTGAGAAGTATCTATAATTAGAGAACTTCTTGGAGGAGTGCTGGCTTTGAAGAAACCCCAGTTATGGTTAAAATTAGGGTTAGAGACAGAGACCACACTGGATTAGAGATCACACTGGCTCTTGTTCACTTGTTATAGTTTGTTCTGATTTGTCCACCATAGTGTTAGCCAGAGGGGTGTTTGGGTGTCTTTTTGACATGCTGTTTAAAATCTGGACACCCTGTTTCATCTGTCATTTACAAACATGCATATGTACATGAATTGCAATTGAACCATTCGGACAGGCAGTTTTTAAATTGCCATCAAATCTGGACACCCTTTGATCAAATCCCGACTAAAACCTTGTTTTCCACACCATGTAAAGCTTCAAACTTCAATTCAAAAAGACTCCATTTGAAAAGGGTTTTCCGTTTACCTCGTCGACGAACAGTGTCGACCATTTTCGGGAGTCAAATTTTTTACTCCCATAAATGGCCGACCATCTTAGTTCGCAAAGTAAAATGAAAACTACTAAATTTCGAGGCAAATTTGTGTGGATCATTGTATTCTACTTTTAAAACATCTTACCAACCATATGCATCTTTTACCAAACGGTTATAAACGCTTTTTATAGACCAACTCGTCTGATCCAAGGCAACGTGTTCCTTTAACATTAAGTATGGCCAGTTGACTTTTGTATTTGAAAATCCAGTTGAAGAACAATTCATTTCCGCTCCTTGCCCTGTTTTTGTGCAATGGGAGACTTTTGGATGGCCCTTTTTAACAGTTCAAGACAGTAGTGCATGTGCTCGGACCTACACGGGCAATACTGAGCATCTGTGTGCATGCTCAGAGCCACAAAAAGGAACGTTATGTCTGCGTCTCAAAAGTCTCCCATTGAAAACCAAAAGATGCCACCTGTTTACTAACCAAAATGACCAGTGGTAAAGATGTAAAAAAGTGTACATATAAGTAGTTTTGTTTAAATTAGTGTTTCTCAGTTGTCTAAAATGTAGAGAAATGTGTTTGAAATGAGAGTGCATTGACCTACAGATGGAACAATGATAGTATTAGTACCAGGTGCATTTATAATGTGGTGCTGAAATATCAGGGGGGAATCAATAGGACACACATCAAAACAAACAACAAAGTTAAGAACAGAATGAAATGTTTAAAGTAAGATGTAAGGCATTTATTTTCACATGAATTTTGTAAATGTGCATAATATTAATAAATACAATCAAAATGCAAGAACAATGAATGTGTGATAAGTCAATATTATGTGCATGGGTTAATTAAATGTACAGAATGTGTATCCCTGGAGTTGATTCAAGTCAGATATTCGTACTTGAGCCCAGTTCATGATTCCAGCAAAAGCGCATGCGATACAAATTTTTACGTCACAATTTCACAAAGAATAATTTGCAACAGTCTCTGTGAAAACAGCCATGTCAAAATTCGCTTCACATTCGCAGGAAGTATGAACCGAGCTTAAAGGAACACGTTGCCTTGGATCGGACGAGTTTGTCCATAAAAAGCGTTTGAAACCGTTTGTTATAAAATGCACGTGGTTAGAAAGATGTTTTAAAAGTAGAATATAATGATCCACACAAGTATCACTCAAAAATGCACGGTTTTCCCTTTACGTCGCGAACTAACACGGTCGGCCATATATGGGGGTAAAAAATTTGACTCCCATAAATGGCCGACCGTGTTAGTCGACGAGGTAAAAAGAAAACCAAGCAATTTCGAAGCATATTTTTGTAGATCATTGTATTCTACTTTTACAACATCTTTCTACCCATATGCATTTTATAACATACGGTTAATATAGAACGCTTTTCAAAGACCAACTCGACCGATCCAAGGCAACGTATTCCTTTAAGTCTGAATCCATGTTACAAAACTTGTGTTAGAAGGGAATTATTGTGTCCTCTCACACCACCAGTAATGTGCATTTCAACTCGAGTCTTGTAAGTCGTCTTCACGAACTCACTGGATTAGCATTAAACGGACGTATGGGGGCGCTCATTACAAGAAACTCAAATTACATACTAAGGAGCAAGCACATGACCTGACTTGCAACGGTATCTACACATCCTCAAAGGCAATAATCTCACACTCTTAAAGAGTTCACAACTTTTGAACCATGGTCCTTGCATTTACAACAGTGGATATTGAAACAGTCAATGGTTTGATGAAACTAGTTATGGGTGCTTATTAATCATAGTGCACATGATGGGTGGATACAGTAGAATGTAAAGAGTGACGTTAGAGACAGTACATGAGGTGCCTTTTCGCAGTCGTAACTAATAACTGTTTCGGTTGAGTTTGCCATTGGTAAATCACTAGCCATTAACCGAAACAGTTACGGGTTACAACCGCCACAACGCACTCCTGGGTTAGGTGAAGTACATGTAACTAATAGACCCTATGCATTAGCTGCCTTCTTTGATGGCAAACAATGAAAAGTAATACAGTATTTTATTTAAATCTTGAGACTGGTTTCACCAGAGAAAAGACATCAGTGTCTTTTTGTTTAAAATCCACTCAACAAATACTTTGTTCACTTGAGTACAATGAATGAAAAATAACTGGTAAACGTATAGTGCAAAAAGCATGAATAGTACAATGTATTTAAAAACATATCATTAAATCTAAATAATATTTACATTTGAGGATTCATTACACTAAAAGACTTTTTTAATTGCAACTTTATGCAATTTTGGGAGGATAACAAAAAATAGCAGCTTCATTGATATCTATAGTAACATCTTCAGCTGCATGTTATTTTTTTTCACTCTCTTGATACTTCACGGAGGCAACGGTAGCAATTGACTCCGTTGCCCCTGGTCATTTTGCCTTGGTGCCTCTTCAAATGTCCTAATAGAAATTTACACTTTTCTCATAGAGGTGCCCTTTACAAAGGAGAAATCGCCTTATGGCCCTCAGCCATGCTGCTTTATTGCTACATTGCATTTTCGATTGATACAACATGACAGCCCTGATGGCAAATTTACATTGTTTTGCAGTAAGATACACTTATACTGGTAATGCCCCACAGCACAAACTCAAATATCAATACTGCTTTACAAAAACAGCGAAAGTAAGCACATAATTTTTTAAAACTTCATTACGTCTCCCCACCCCCCCACCCCACCCCCAAAAAAATCGTGCACAAATTTACGTTTGTTGCTTGTTATGTTTTTAAATTCAATGGATTGTACAAAGGTGATGGACACCCTTTGAACAGTTGAACATTAGATAAATCCACTCATTAACAGTGCCAATCTTAGTTCAGAAAAAACAAACTTATGAACTACATCAAATATTTATTTTTGAAAACAAATGTGCCAGAAATTTCTCAACATGATTCGATTGACTAGACCATTATATAGCACATTGATAACTGCTTTATTATTAAACAAAGCTCAAATCACAGAGTTTGAATAGATTCAGAAGCAGATATGGCAGAAGTTGTAAACAAAAAAGTAAATCGCTATTTGAGAAATGAGATTGTTGAACTTTTTATTTATTTACTGGTAAACAAGAGAACTCTAATATCAAAGCAAACTTTTCTCCAAAAGACGATCAGAGCATACTGATTGAAATGTTGAGTTGAAATCAACGGTTGTTTTCAGAACCACCCCAACTCATTTAGAGATTATTATTACATGGTGCTACTGCAAACATTTACTATACCATGTCAACTTGTTAATTTTGTTTACTGCTCTCCTAGAATGGCATCTTGCGGATGATGACGCCAGGTAATTTGGGTCAATATACCCAATGGTGAATTCATTTTGTTTTACCGTTTTAAATCAATGCAACAAAACCAAGGCAAGAAGACCGACCCCTCTTTGGAATATATTTTGTTTTTAAAACTATAAAAAAAATCAAACTCATTGTTTTTTATTGCTATGACATTAGGAACATCTCATAAAGATGTCATGATTGTTAGTTTTACCCTGAACTGATTTGTGAGAGGTACTGTTTGCTAAGTGACCCCGCCCACCCCCCCCCCCCCCCCCAATCTCCCTTGCCAAGAGTCCTGCTGGATAAAAGCATCCGCAGCAACACTACTCAAGTGTGATTCGAACCTACGACCCTCATCAAACCAAAAATAATCATTGCTCATGTACATCAATATTATGTTGATATGAATAACATGCACAAATAATATGTGGCCAGCTTCCGCAGACTCAGAGTCAAGTCACACAAAAAGTTCACTTGCAAATAGTTCATTTTTCCTTCACCCTCTTGTGTACAATAAGGGGTATATAAAACATTTAAAAAACAACAACCAGAATTTATCTTTGCATAATGCTCATCATTCCTGAAGTGAATGAAGGTGTATACACCATGCTTTGACGTAATGCATTTTCAGACAAACTTTTACCCTGTTTGAATAAGCCATTTGCGAGTTAGATTTGAATAATGTCTGGTACAATGACTCGCGTAGTTACAATGTACCGCTTACATTTGAATTCCTCAGACTATCGAGGCAGTTGCTACATGTAAGTCAAATGGTTCAGGGCAAGCTTTTGTATAGCAACCTCCAGATAAGCAAACCCTGGTACCATACACATCCATTCAGAATCGCGTATGGGTGTTCACCTTCTCTTACAAACCACGCAAAAGCTTGCCCTTAGTCATGTGAATAGCAACTGTCTCGCTAGTCTGAGGAATATAATCTTAAGTGATAACTTGTGATCAAGCAAGTCATTGTACCAGACATTATTCAAATCTAACACGCAAATGGCTTGTTGAGCTCAACTCTTATAGCGAATGTTTTTATCTATGTTTGTTCACATTGTTCAGCTGCACGGTCTTCCCCCGAAACCCACCTTTGGTACATTTTGCTATTTTTTAACTACACGAATTCAAACCAACTGTTTGTTTGTACTGATAAGTGTGTAAAAAAAAATGATTCTGTCATCCTCTCTAAACAATTCAAATGTTGCTAAAATCTTACTAGTAAAACGATATAATATAGAGATTTTATGCGGGAACTTCCCTCTTTAAAAAAAGGTGCCAAATCGATCCGTGGGGGTTCTTTCAATTCAGAACAACTTCCTTGATGTTTTTGACGCCTGCGGTTCGACTTTACCTAACTGTTTACCTCTACTAGTTACTGTGTAAAAAAAATTCTTTTTTAATCTATAAACAATGCAAATGTTGCTTAAATCATAATAATAAAAGAATATAATATAAAGATTTGTTTGCAGGAATTTCCCGCTCTTAAAAAAAAGAGGTGCAAAATCAATCCTTGGAAGTTTTTTCAATTCAGAAAAACTTCCTTGGTGATTTTGACACCTGTGGTTTGACTTCACCTTTAACAGGGCAGAGAGGAGAAGCCTAAGTGCTTCTAGATGGTGACATTTGCGATGGGGGCTTTGTCAGAGTTTGGGTCCAGAGCCGGCCTGTCTCGGATACGTCGGACGATACAAGACACAAGAATAATCAGCCAGAACAAGACACCGAACCAAGACGCTCCCTGCAAAGATGAAAGGAAAAAAAGAATGAGAGGACATGGCAATGGCTAGACTTGTGGATAAGTCGTTAATGGTTTGTCCCAGTGATAGCCAAGTTGTGGTGGTGGCATAATGGATCAGTTCTCCGCGGTTGAATACTGCTCTCGCGTAAAGCTGTTTCCTACCGACTGCACAGAGTGAGAGCAGTAGTCTTGCGGGTGCCAGCAGTTTTGTGAGAATATTGCCAGACGCCAGTGTCAGCGCCAGCTATCACCGCGACAGACATTTAATGACTTGCCACATACATGTAGGCAATGGCCTGATTGCACTAAAGCATTTAAGATTCATCTAAATATGACTAGCATTTTAAATGAATCAATATTTAGCACTTTTACATCAAAAAGTGATGCTACAATTCATATTTCTAAGGAACTCCTCGTGAAATACCCAAGTTCATTCTATTAAAGGTATTTTTATATTTCATCAAGTAGACCCCTTCATATGGGCACAGCCACAATGGGTGGTACATGTTTTATTACAAAGACAACAAGTGAGCAACTGATAACTATTGAGTACCGTAACTCTTCACAGACTCAAAACACTTCGAAAAAACTCAAAGCACTTTTTCTCCATCATTGATATTAAGGAACACGTTGCCTTGGATCAATCGAGTTGATCTTTGAAAAGCATTTGAAACCGTTTGTTATGAAAAGCATATGGTTAGAAAGATAATTTAAAAGCAGAATAGAATGATCTACATAACCATGCCTCAAAATTGCACGTTTTAAATTTTTACGTCATGAACTAACACGGCACGTCACAAAGTTTTGACTCCACAAAATGGCCGACCGTTGACTCCACAAAATGGCTGACCGTGGGAAAAACAAATTGTACCCATGATTGTGGTTGTGCACATAAACAAAAGCAGAGGAGCTTTATTTGTTAGTGTCTGAACACCAGTAATTAATAAAGGTATTATAATGAATAAGATATTTGAGAGACAGTCAATAGTACATGCAACTCCAGGAAGAACCTGTATTGTAAAGAGTATACAGAGATAGATTGATTAGTGGACAACATCACTGACATTTCAAACTTGAACTTAACATGAGTCATGAACATGACATGCAAAAAGTAACAACAGGCAAAATGTCAATGCACCACTGATTGCATTCTTAAATCAGGTTACTGGTTACAGGTGAACAAAATAACAACACTTGCTTTTTTAGTCAACTCAAACTCAAACTCACAATGCACAGAGTGTGTCTTTGAGGCTCTTTTTAAAACCACTGAGCATTTGGATCTGACTTAAGTTCCATCAATCAATTTCAAAATGGGCGCTTCCGGTGAGAGGCTACGCAGAAAAAGTCTGGACCCG
The DNA here is from genome assembly GCF_902459465.1 of Asterias rubens. Lineage (NCBI taxonomy): Eukaryota > Metazoa > Echinodermata > Asteroidea > Forcipulatida > Asteriidae > Asterias > Asterias rubens. Next base: position 18,960,603 of record NC_047062.1, on the reverse strand, counting down.
ATTCATACTACCTGTGATTGCGAATGCGATACATATTTTGACGCCACAAATTTGCATTGAACAATTGGCATCAGTTGAAATGTGCTCAACTCCTGCAAAACATTTGCTGCCAAAACAGATGTGGCATCAAAAGTCGCCTGCATTCCCATTCGCAGGACGTACAGTATGAGCCGGGCTTAAGCCTTAGCCATGGTTTCAAAGAGGTCCAAATAAACCATACAGTACATGTAGCTTTGTCACAGTTTAGCCATTTAATTCTAATTTTTGTTCTCCATGAATCAAATTAAAGTTATGAATGAGGAACATTTAGTCTGGACCCTTTCAGCTCTGATGAGAACAAGTACTCATGGTTGTTATTGGATACAGGGGACATGACAAAGACATGGAAGCATGATACAGATCACCATGTCTTGAGAGATAGACACCAACATGGCTGTGTGTTAATCGATTGATGCAGATCATAACCGAGAAACCGTTTGTCCTAAATCATAATAGAATTTTCAGCAACATGCAAAAAACCCAAGAAGTCACTAACTTGCAAATGTCTGTGCGCCCATGTGAGCGTGTTACGTTAGCATGGGTTTTCGTTCGTCCGCCGTGGCACCATCCTCTGGTGTACCCTTGTCCATGAGGCGGCGGGCAATTAAGACCGCCAGTAATAAAGCCCAAAACAGCACAGTGAACCATGATGCGCTCTGTACAGAGTAGTGGGAGGGGGGGCATGATGATCAGTGAACAGAAAGTGATGGTAGATGATGATGAGAAGTGTTAACTAAGCTACTTGCAGTATGGATTGCGTTTTAACTGCATATAAGCAAGGAAGTGTTTAAAGCATAAACTACCAACTAACACTGCTCGTACACAATGAACGACTACATGTACATTTAGTTTCAAAGCGGCTCCCATTTACATTTAGTTCAACAGCAGGTTGAGGACCTTTTCACTTTTCCTTTTTACAAGGATAACAACTTGTCAAGCATCATTTCAAATGTGAACCAATTGTTCTCCATCTATAATTTAAACCACCAGAGCTCAAATTTGGGGGGGGGGGGGAGATCCGTAAGACTTGTAGCTCATTCATAGTGGACAAGAATTTTCTTGTCACAAGAAAAAATTCACAGTATTGAATTTGGAACTATATTTTTGCGTGGAAGACTGCTCTGCAACAGTGTTTTGTTGAGTCTGGGAAAGGCTTTTTCTACACTTGAAGTGGCTGGTAGTGACTTTCTAGGCTAGTAGAGCACTCTGAAATGAGACGCCTACAGTGAATACAATGTGCTACTATGTGGCAGATGGGAAGTGCAATAAGACTGATACATGTATGGTTAATACTAATTATGGATGTATTGTGTGCACCATTAAATACACATGCAGTACTTGATACACCAAGGTAAATGCTACTGAAAACGTCTAGGGTCGGTAAATACACAAGTCTGGCTATAGGTGGAGTACAATCAAACACAGAGCTGTGGATGTGCTGCTTTGTATAAACTATAGAATCATATGTTATTATGACAAAATGACATGGCTTAATGCATCTTTCAGCACAAAACACCGAGCTAACAGTGCCTCCATAAAGTGCAGATTTCTGTGGTACATATCGGTAAAGCAGCGCCATAAAATTAAGCCCAGGTCCAAACTTTATGACAATGCTTCCTACAATGTAAAGCATCACTTATGATAAAAAAGCCCATTCGTGCTTTCAGAGTTAACATCAAATGTCTATTGCAAGCTACAGGTAAAGACACCCTTAAGGCTCGGTCCCACTGCAGCGATAACGAATAATGATAACGATAACTACGCAAAGAGAACACATTCCATTGGTTGAATGAGCGTGTGCGTATTCTGCATAGAGCAATTCAACCAATAGAATGCTTTCTCTTTGCGTCTTGACCGTTATAGTTTTCGTTATCGCTGCACTGTTTGGACTTAAATATGTTTGATTGAAATGACAGACCCAGTTACAATCAGTTGCTAGGCCAATATGGACGGAATGGGTATGGCAATGCAGCCTCATTCAATTTGGACTATGAAAGATGAAAGAATCCAGAGAAGCTACCACAGGTTCAATGTTAGGAGCTTCAAGAAACAGCATACAAACACTAAGCATACAGATACTAATACATAACTGTACACTTTCAACAGAGAAACAACCAGCAAAGAATCAGCAGAAGCAAATAGCAGTACAACACTCCTGCTTTTGGCACCTCAACAAATTGTTAAAGTAAGCAGCCGTCGATTTCACAAAACTCTTCCTAACTTAAGACTAATCTCAAGACTTAGGACGAGTCCCAAACCCTGCACTGTAGCATGCAGACCTTAAGATTAATCCTAAGTTAGGACGAGTTACTCGTCCTAACTCGAGATAAGACGAGTCCTAACTCTTTGTGAAATCGACCCCTGATTACTTGAAAACACACACCAGAGTAGTTTTGAAGGATTTTGATGGCTTTCATAATAAAAACACACCAAAGATAAATGTGTCTAGATTGAAAAATCTAGATCAAAAAAAGTATTATGCAAGTCTGGCATATATTGAAAACGATAAAACTTGAATGCCGACTTTATTTTTCACTGAAGTTGGTGTGAATGCCGAAGTTGGCGTTTGATTAGCTCATGTCAGGGGCTCACCCAGATAAGCACACTGGGGTCGACCCGGGGAAGTTAATCAAAACACAATAGGCCATTCAGAAGAGTTGAAAACAGTGAAGGCAGGAAGATTAATAAGCTCAAAGCAACATTTGTTTGAAGATCCAGTAACAAACCAATCACACTCAAGCATAGGTGTCAGTAATTAAAACCAAATCAAACATCACATTTCAACATTAAATAGTCAGCCATGACAGCTAAACCCCGCAAATAACACACCAGGGAGAAACACTTACCTGTGCCGTGGTCAAAAAGCCAAAGAAATTTCCGCCTGCGTAGGTGCCATGAGATTTTTTGTCTTGTGTCGTTCCACAAGTAGCTCCACTGTTCCAATTAAGATCACCTGGTACCGTTGCACAACTTTTGAAATAAAGAAGAAGTAAATTCCACCATGAATTTTACAACATTGTTCGTCAAATAGTGGGTACAAATCAAATGAGTTAGATTGCAAATTTTGTATGTCAGATGCCACAGACAGTTATTATTATTATTATTATTATTATTATTATTATTATTGAGAAGACTGGTCTTTGACAATTACCAATAGTGTCCAGTGTCTTTAACGTGCCAGCGCTCTACCAACTGAGCTATCTTGTCCTTGAATTGGCAGTCACCCTATTTTGTTAGTATCTTCAAGTTTCGTTATGACAAGGACATTTTCACAGGAAAACGATAACTTCGGAGATCATTATTTTAACCTTGTTGATTCAACCTTACATACATTGTACATTATCTTAAAGACCACAGAGTTGACATTGTTTTATGTTATTTTAACAAACACAATAACATTCACTTGAAGTGATTTTCTACTTTCTGCCCAGGTAGTAGTTAAAAAGCAGTCCTTTTCAGAACTGAGAAGTCGGAAGATCTACTCCATGGTAGAAGAACATAAAGTCAGTTATTTAAGTCTAAAGAACAAAATGTACCTGGCAAGTAGATACACACATGGTGTTACCGCAAACCAAATATATAGCAATTTTTAAAATATTTTCATGGTGGGTGGGTGGAATGATGAGGGTTTCACATATGATAAAATAAAGATGTTTCAACGGATGTCACCAAGGTGATCTAGCCGCAGCTGCTTAACATGGCTAACTCACAACCGGTCAAAACATCTTAAGGAGGAACTTACTCAGTTACTTTACTTCCAAGAGATGCGCCGCCCGTTAAACTTGCACAAAATCGTTTGAATCCAATGCTGAGTATACAGGAATCAATGAAGAGGAGAACAAGGCACAATACATTGATGATAATCGCTGGGAGCAACAACCCTCGCCTGATGGAAGAAAAACACATACAACAAGGTGAGAAAAATACTCACAAGTTTCAAGGTAAAGCCCGGTTCACAATACATGCGAATGCGAAGCGAATTTGATGTGAATTTGACGTCACAACTATCCCTTCTCAGCGATATTCGCAAGTGATTTGCCCAGAGCTGAACTGCTGCGAAATTCGTTGCAAATTTTGTGTCGTCAACATTCGTTTCGCATTCGCAGGAAGTATGAACCAGGCTTAACACCTACATTATGAACATGTAACAAGTTTGCAACACCAGGAGAATTTGACACCCTATGTTAGCTTAATAGTACATGTAGCAGCATTGCAGCATCAGCCTATCTTTCTTGATAATATTGCCCCCCCCCCCAAAAAAAAAACCAGTTGTTTTTCTTGACAAAAAACTAATCCGGCACGTTAATCCGGAGGTCGTTGGTTCGAATCCCACTCTAGTCAATTCTTTGTTCAACCCCAAAAATCATTTACAAATTTACCCAGTCAGTTTCCCTTGTGGTTTATATTGATATCTGAAACAAAAAGTCGCATCCCCTTAAGGTGATCCCCTAGCTGCCGCTTCCCAGGTTGTATCGTAATTTGGGTGTGATCCCTGGCTACACGGCAGTTAACGGTTGTATGGCTTCCGACTGGCACCCCCGATTAAAGATATTGACAAAATAGGGACACCGCCAATATAGGGCTAGATAGCTCAGTTGGTAGAGCGCCGGCACGTTAATCCGGAGGTCGTTGGTTCGAATCCCACTCTAGTCAATTCTTTGTTCAACCCCAAAAATCAAAAAACTAATCTATGACCCTAACTTTATTAAAGGGAAGGTATTAAAGGGAAGGTACACATTTTGGTAAATTTCAGTAGTGCAAATGCAAACATTTGGTTAGAAATACAGTAAGCTTTCAATAGTATAGGCCTAAAGCATTTTGAGAATCAATTTTATGCACCACACCACATTTTTAATCTCTCATAACATTTACCATATTGTGTATTCCTATTAGAGATTATTGTTCCTGAGTGGACATATTCAGTCTGGAATGTTGGGGTTAGTTTCATTGTTTATAGATCTACATATTATAGGATTAAAACAACTGAATGATTAAGTTGTAGAAAATTTGTTAATTAAAGCCATTGGACCCTTTCGGTACAGGAAAAACAAAAAAAAGTTCACAGATTTACAAATAACTTACAGGGTTTACAGAAGGTAGTGGTGAAATACTTCTCTTGAAATATTATTCGATGAAATGTTTTTTTCTTTTTGAGAAAACAGTAAAACAATATCAATTCTCGTTAACGAGAATTACGGATTTATTTTAAACACATGTCATGACACGGCGAAACGCGCGGATACAAGGGTGGGTTTTCCCGTTATTTTCTCCCGACTCCGATGACCGATTAAGCCCAAATTTTCACAGGTTTGTTATTTGATATAGAAGTTGTGATACACGAAGTGTGGGCCTTGGACAATACTGTTTACCGAAAGGGTCCAATGGCTTTAATGAGCCGTTTAAGAGTGAGAGAAGTATTGTCATTTAAATTCACATTTCACACCGATGGATAGATAACATTGAAATTCTTATCGACACACCTGAATTTCCTGTAAGCATTTGAGCTACATTAAAATAAACACAGTCTACTTCCTGCAAACAATTCTACACAGCTCATAATTCACGTATGCACACATGAATCACAGTGACAGTATGGGAAATTCCCATGGGACCACTAGTGGCATTGTCAGTGTAGAGGCCTACAGCAGTTAAGTGTGGTGGTTTCATACTGTGTACACACACTTTTTCTATGAGGAGTTTATAGAAAGGTTTATACAAATATCCGGATGCTTTATGAGAGCATTGTCACAGAATACAATCATCCACCATACAAGACTCCACCGCTTAGTTGTATCCGGCATGAATGCGAAAAGGAAATTTTAATTTTTTTTTAATATTTATTTTTAAATTACACAGTTTAGATCCTTGTCATTTTTAAAGTTAACACAAAATAGACACAGAAAAAACGACACGTATTCTAAAAAGCCCTAAATGTGTATGACTGTCATGTACCAGGCCTGGAATGACATCTTAAAAAGAACGAGACCATTTTCATTTTGTAAAGTCAATGGAAACTTTTGAAGGGGCACCAAGGTCAAGACCTGGGGCAATGGAGGCCATTGACAAATGGGCAGGGAATCGTTATTTAGCAAATGACACTGCAAACTGTCCCAAGCTTCCTATAATTATCCATATAGAACTCCTTTAGTGAATTGTGGAGCATCGCGGCAGTGCACTAGGCCAAAATACAGGATGGCATGTGACGAGCGTTCCACCACTCAAATTACAAGAATCTGTGTGTGCAGTGTTTAAAAATAGTTTTGTTGAGATGTTGAGGCTATTAATTCTCTAACAGGCCCGATACTTCACGGAAGCACTGAAGGCGATTGCTTTTATGCCTCCTATTCATTGCCTTGGTGCCCTTGAAACGCTGCAATAAAAATTTCCTCATAGGGTGCCCTTGGAGAAAATGCCTTGGTGCCCTTGCCCTTTCAAAAACGAAGCATACAGGTGAACGCAAAGAGCTCTCCTCAATAATTACAGGAAAGCAGTTTATAACAACTAACTTGTAAGAGTTAAACAAACAAATAATACACTACCTTTCTTTAGCCCACTGAAAGAAGATGGACACATGATATAAACCAAAAAGGAGGGCATAGAAACAGGCAATTATCTCTAGTCCAACGCTGAATCCACACACGCCATTGCTACCAAGCTCTGTAAAGTAGAATGCAGTCGAATTGCACCATTTCACCTCGGCAAAGAGTAAACAGTCCCCAGCAAATGACACCTGTTCAAGGGGGAAACAAAGTTAGAAGTTTACAATGGTTCTGGAAGGGGATGGTAGAAGCATGGCGTGTCGTGGCCAGGCGGTCAAGCGCAAAGGACTCAAGCTCTTGTGTTTCTGATCTGAAGGCAAAATTTGAGTTTTGAGTCCTGGTCTTGACACTTTCAAGGCACCATAATTAACCATAGCTTCATCTTTCAGAGCAGATGCACATATATAAAATTGTCGATCCCATGTGCAACGCACATAAAGGGACCCAGAACACTAATAAATCGTTTATAGAGAAGGGGTATACCCCGGTGTTTCTGGCAGTGTCTGCTGATCAGCAGCTGAGCAGCACATTGATTTTTAAAAACATAAATATTATAAGGTGCTACATATACATTATTAAGCATGTTAAGTGGGTCTCTTAATAAAAAAGTAAAAATTAGTTATTGCATATGAAACCTCATAATTTGTAACACAATTGTACGTATGTATATCATATGGGAAAAGTTTCCGTATGGCGCCACCACTTTTTCATTCGATATGAAATAATATAGTATCTAATTTACCTCAATGAGATATCCTTTTTTGTAAAAATTAGTGAAAAAGTGGTGGCGCCATACGGAATGTTATCCATCATATGAATATGATAGGATGCAGCCTTTTTTAAACCACAGATCAAATGGCATTTAACGAATGAAAAAGTAAAGATAAAGAAGTGCAGCGGTGGATGAAAGTTTATCCGAAATAACATCAACCAAGTTGTTGAAATAACCTCAACCACAAGGTAGTATTTTGTTGAACGACGACTGCACATTTTCACTCATTATTTAGTTTAATAAATAGTCATTGTTTTTAACATAAACCAAACAATCTCATTTGACAGATAGTTTGGTTTAAACAACATAGTACAACATTTAGAATCTTTGGTAGTAGGTATTTAAAAATAATTAGTCTACACGCTAAGAAAGTTAACAAATTATACTGAATTTTTACGGCAGCCGGAATTTGTATGTCAAACATTCATGAATGTTTTTTAAAATAATGTATTGCAATGTAGTCCCCAAAATGTTTGAGGAAATGTAAGTTACCTAACGATTAAGAGAACATACAAATATATTCCAACAGATAAACAAACTCACCCGTGATATTCCAACAGTAACTGCAGATATCAAACCAGTGAAAAACACGACAAAATACAGAACTGTTTCTGTGATAAGGAGACACCCATCGACCGCCATGATGATGATGTACACTAGAGAGAAAGCTGGCTTCCGTGACCCCGATCCGACTGACTGACATACACATCACAACACACGTACGTCGTCGGGCCCGGGTGCTGTCTAAAAACTGGAAAGACACTATAGGAACTCCAGTCTAGCGTCTGGACGCATTCAAGGACGCAAGAACACGCACTCAATTTTCATTCACAGAGTGAACAACATGACAACCTGCGCGAAATTCATAATACTTCGGCAGCCTCATCTCATCGAGTCATACTGTTTACCAAGTAATAACCACAACAACGTTGAAATTATGACTCATTATTTTGAAAGCGAGATCACAGTGAGCAGAAACTAACTGTTGCCAACCCCTCCCAAAATATGACAAACATCACATAAAAAAGAACAAAGCATTATTGGTTCGATGGAGCTTTTAACTAAAATGCAATCCGAGCCCCGCCCCCGAAACATTCCTGTGCCCCCCCCCCCCCAGCAAGGCCACTCATGAACGGCCTACACAGACGATAATCACACAAAATGACACTAAATCAGACACAATGTTCAGTCAATACTTTTTTAATTTGACAAAATTAGAAATTAGTATACAATAAGGCAGCATTCAGGTGATTGGCCCCTCCCCTACATTGACTTCGCCCCGCCCCGCCCCTGCACAAATAAACATTTCCGGGTACGTAAATAATTAACCAGAATCTGGATTCGGAGATGCTACACCATCCAGGGCCCAATTTCGTTAAGCTGATCGGCACACACCGCTTGACAAATTATAGTTTGCTGAGCAAAGATCCAGTTTCTGTAACAAGCAAAATATTTCGGGCTTAGCAAAATTGTTACATGCTTTATGAAGTTGTGGGCTCATGTTCCCCAAGCACTCTTTATCGAGTTAATTTTTACCAACCATGTTTATTTCCTGCATTCACGGTCCACAGTGACTGATATCAAGAATATGTTCCAGATTTATAAATTATTTCACATTTTATTTTCAAAGGGGCGGCTATGGGCCCACAGTTTCATAATGTGTGCGTAATCAACTTGTACATAAGCCCTTTATCCTCACCCCATTGCTTCAAAATGTTATTCAGTCAATCATTAATTGAAGTGAATAATAATTTATTTAAATGTAAAAATTTAAGATGAGTTCGAATCACACTTAAAATATCCAAATGGCTTTATTTGCAGTAACGATTTTTGTGAGGGGGAAAAAACAGTTAAGGCACAAGTGTGAAAATGCCAATTTGTGATTCATTCAATCACATTTGTCCCAGGGAATTCTCTCGTTGGCATTAGTCCAGTGCACAATTTCATAAGACTGCTTGTTAGGCCTAACAGCCAATAATATTGTGTGCACATCAAAACGATGCTAACTGACAAGCTTACATGGAATTGAATGATGCAACAATACAAATTGTAAATGGCGAACGAGCAAGATGGCCGCCTAATTTTCTTTCCAATTTGGGCCCGGCCAACGCTCGAATTTCCCATGGAATCGAAACAATATGAACGAATAATGGCTAAGGCTTACTCGGCTCACAAAAGTAAAAATCTCTTCAGCCTAATAGGAACTTGTTATTTACTGTGTGCCGCTGGATTGGTCTTTGAATTTGAAAACTTCAAAAACCCTGAAACGTAGGTCTAATGGATAACTGATGAATTCCATCGATTCAACACTCGAGTCTTGACTCTTCATGCTACCCGGAAGCTAACCAAGAACACGGGTCAATTTCTGTTCCAGTCTTAATTTAATAATTTGAGAATAAATACATTCATTAAGTAACTTAAGTGCTAATAATAATAAATTAAGTTAAAGAATGTGCACTAAATTGGTTAAAGAATGTGATTTAAATGAATGTATATACAACTCCGTCCGTATGTTAAACAAAGGTCCAAGCGAATTTTTTTTCCGCGTTTCTTGCAAAACTATATGTATGTACTCCCAAAGCCCAATGGTGTATATCTCAGAATAATCAATATTATATAACACCCAAGCAGATCCTTGCCATTTGATTGGAGGATTGTCCGTCACGTGATAGCAAATAAAAGTACCATTGCATGCTGAGTCACTCACCGTGCTTTTTCGTTCCATCCGAAAAGTACCATTGCACGCTGCCAGCGTGCAATGGTACTTTTCGGATGGAACGAAAAAGCTGAGTAAAAACATCACTGCGTGCGCGTTGTCTTCGGTAACGCAGCAAGGCATATTAGTAAAATTACTAGCATTCGTCTTCTACAATTAAAAATTGGAGGCCTACGCTTTGTTTGTTTTGGAAGTTGTATCTTTCAATCAAAATGACAAAGATCTACTTGGATGTTATATAAAACAAATAATGAATGTTTTTCATTCGTGCAATGGTGCGAATATGTTCATTCGTTGAAAGCTGGAATGTTCCATTCAACTCGGCTCCGCCTCGTTGAATAGAACATTCCATCTTTCAACTCATGAACATATTCGCACCATTGCACTCATAAACATTCATTATGTGTATACTATCAGTGCTTTTACGAGAGATTTTTGTCGTATCCTACTGAAGTGTAAGATTGATATTGTTAAACTCAAACACCAAACTGACCCACTTTATAATATACAGGTGTTGGTATAATTTAATAACATATACATTTTATCATAACTTTTATTTATATTTTGGTATATCTTACGACACTAAACTAAAATCGAAATTAAGAAGGGATGTTTAAAAAAATATTGAACACTTATGAATGAAATTAAAATTCTAACATTAAAAGCTACGAAATTCAATCACGTTAAACTTATATCCGAAAAAAGTTTAATGGGTAAAAAACTCTTCGGACATTGAAACAAGATGAACAGCCCATCAGCAGAGGCGATATTAATGCCAGAAGAAACTCATAAAATGAAACATATTGCACCGAATTATTCATAGATCAACGCGCATTAATATTGTTTTTGTTTAAACAATAAATATAAAAACAGACCAAGTCCTGTAAGGATTGTGGCAAATAATCTCTATATAAGTTGTGGTTCTAAAAGAACGGGGGCGCAACAGTTTCTTCCCTTTCCTGAAGATGGTTTTCGAAGGTAGTCATATACCAACGGAAACGTCAAGCCAGTGACACCACCGGTCTTTTCAGAAACAGCCCTTTACCCCAAACCTAACTAGATAGAAGTTGCACCATGCAGTATTCTACATTCGACACTACAATGTACACATCCGTTTGAGCGCCACAAAAATATATTAAATTATCAAATAATCAAATAATCAATTATTATTTTTCTTCAGGCAAGTTTGAAAGGCTCTATATCAGTCGACTAAAAGTCCATGAGCAATATTATGTTAAAGAAATACTTAGCCTAAACAAATATTGAGATAAATCTTCCATGCACCTCGTTAGAACATATTTTCATTTCAGCTGTTACCATAACATAAATCATGAATGCCCTTTTTACTTGTAACCATTTACACTAAGTTATGACCATGGAGAATCCAATTAAATTCAATCATACGTGTGGTTCTATCACACGAGTCAAAGCGACGTGCCATTCGTTTGATTTGCTTTTCATCACCATCCACAAAATATTAATTAGCACTTTTATAAAACTATCGGCAAAACACGAAAAGTCAGATTTCACAGAAGTCATCCTGATTATTGCACATAAACATAAAAGCAGTGGACACTATTGGTAATTACTCAAAATAATTATTAGCATTACACCTCACTTGGTAAAGAGTAATGTGGAGAGGTTGGCAGTATAAAACATTGTGAGAAACGGCTCCCTCTGAAGTGGAGTAGTTTTCGAGATAGAAGTAATTTTCTACGAATTTGATTTCGAGACTTCAAGTTTAGAACTTGAGGTCTCGAAATCAACCATCTAAATGCACACAACTTCGTGTGACAAGGGTGTTTTCTTCTTTCATTATTATCTCGCAACTGTGATGACCGATTGAGCTCAAATTTTCACAGGTTAGTTATTTTATGCAGATACACCAACTGTGAAGGCTAGTCTTTGACAATTACCAATAGTGTCCACTGCCTTTAAACGAATAAAATGTCTTTATATCAACATGACAATCTCATTCAACTAGCTAAAACATCCACCAGTTTTACAATTGTATGGTTAGATCCATTATGTATATATTTAACATTTAAATAATTAGTCAAACAAAATATATAATTTGTTCAGAGAAAAGGCACCGGTTGATATGAGTTCTGTCTAGACTGGCCACACAAACAATTGATGGTACGTACTATGGGTGCACCCCACTAAACAGGAGAAAACAGAGTGTGAGCTCAGTTTAATTCTTTTGTTGGGGCCCTCAAAATATTCTATATATAAGACAAATTTCACAGCCCCTAAAACAGTTTCAGTGTAAAAAAGAAATGTGCGCAATATTGTGACATGGGGTTGTTGACTTCCAACTTGATGTATTTTGGATGACATTGGGCCCAAAAAAATGGTCCTATATTAGCTGAGAGGTGTAGGGACATTTTCAAAATTTATGCTTGGACGTTTTGAAAAATGACACTGGTGAAGGTGTGTTTTTGCTTGGAGGGGGTAGCTGGAAGGGCCCAGGGACGCCCAATGTTAAACTGAGCAGAGGGGTACAGTTCAAGAGTCAATAAATAATTTTTCCTTTAGTGTAAAAAGTTGTGAGACTTCTAAGTATTTTTCGTGCATTTTTTAATATTAGCATTTTGCACTGTATGCTATGGGAGTTTATTTAGTTGGGTGCACCCTAACAGCTGCGTTGGGTGTCCTCATCACCCGATGGGAAACCAATGTCTTCGTAGAGTTGGGTCAGCAGGCACCAGACTGCCCGTTATTACTGAACACCACTCGTCAAGGTAGCTTTAGGAGGGAAAATCAACAAAACATTTTGAAGTGTGTAAATTATACCATGGTGCATATTATTGTTTGTATGAGACAAAGTTACATTCACATGCCATACGTTATCAAACAAAGACAACAGCCGATGAGAAAAACAAAACTTTAGCCGACGGAAAGAAACAGAAAACGGCAATGATGGAGACAAACATAAGCTGATTAAATACTGGAAACAAGATACTGTTTCAAAGATGTATGATTCATAAACAATAATGAATGTTGACCGTTCTTAAAGATGGAAGTGGTATCTCGTCACCGTTCAATTCTGTCCAATCACAAATAAATGTTGCTCTCATCATTATACCTAAAAATAGAGCCAAAGTTGGCAACGGAAAATGTGCTCAGTTTTCAGACTTAATTGTTGGCTCTGAAATAAGTCCCCATGTACAGGGACGAAGTGTCTACTGCGCCTTGGTCTAGCTAGAGTTATGAATTAGTGCGCTTAAAGGCTCCAGATATGCCTTCCTATTGGGAAAATGCGTGAACATTTATTTATCGAGTACAGGGGTTCATTTACCATGGTATGGGTCTTTATAGATAACTCAAAGTGCCAAAACGAAATTTTGAACCAGACTTTTGAATACAGTAATTATAATGCTGTGTACTTATATAACTTGTCAAAAAATAACGTTTCTGATGTCATCTGGCCGCATGCGTTCAGCCTTTCATGCTGGGAAGAAATGAAGTCAATTGGGGATGATGGTTATGTGGATTGAATGCCATGCATTGAATGTGCACATGATAATGAATAAACGGTGGCCGAAGACATGAGAATTTGGTCAAGTCTTTGCTTAAGGCGTGCCTCACTCATATCAAGCTTTGATTATTCATTTCACTTAGGCCCAGTTGTAATCAAGGAAGACAGATTTTCTACAACTCCTATGGTCGGTTTATTTATTCATAAAGCAATATCTTATTATTTTGTTATTACTACTGATTATTGCCAGCCCCCACTCTTGTCTTAAAGGAAACCAACAACAATTATTGCTCCTCCTTATGCCAGATGCCCATGAAGTGAGTGTGTCAAGAAATCGAGAGCCCTCTTCTGTTTGGATCTCTCCAGGCCGAGAAAAATAATATTAAATGTTCAAGATATTTAGCTGACCATATACATGCCTCTGTAATGCCAATTTTGTTTTATGTGTTGTTAATAGCACCTGGCATGCCCTCCCCCACTCATGGCCAGAGAGTTTGATATGCACACAACTTTAAACCCAATGGTAAAAAGTATTTCTTGCTTTCTTTGCCCAATGTTTTTCTTCTTGCTGTGCTCAGACTTTTCCCATCAGAGTGTTTTCCCATCAGAGTGTTTTCCCATCAGAGTGTTTTCCCATCAGAGTGTTTTCCCATCAGAGTGTTTTCCCATCAGAGTGTTTTCCCATCAGAGTGTTTTCCCATCAGAGTGTTTTCCCATCAGAGTGTTTTCCCATCAGAGTGTTTTCCCATCAGAGTGTTTTCCCATCAGAGTGTTTTCCCATCAGAGTGTTTTCCCATCAGAGTGTTTTCCCATCAGAGTGTTTTCCCATCAGAGTGTTTTCCCATCAGAGTGTTTTCCCATCAGAGTGTTTTCCCATCAGAGTGTTTTCCCACCTCTCCTCCTGCCAAGCCCTCTGGGCTGTAAGCCTATATGCCCCCACTTCAGATGATCCAGATGAAAGGAAGTATTCCAGTATCTTGAATTTGCCTATTTATGACTTCATGGGGGCAATCATGAAATTGAAAAGTTTCATTTTGTCCATGCATGAAAATTGTACATAATAATCAGGATGGATCAATGGTTGGGTGCACTGATGCGGGCAGTGAAGATGTAAAATGGAGGACTTAAAACACACCAAGGTAAAACCCTTTACCATTAAAGTGCATGCGGGCCATCAGCATGCCCCTGACTAAAAACGACTAGGCACTGTAAAGGCGGGTCTTGGTGATTTGCGACTTTTATAAGTCCCGTCAATGCCTAAAATAAAGAAGTGTACAGAATAGTAACACCTAGAAATTAACAATCCTCAAAACAAACAGTTGCTGAGCCATTGTAACTGAAACTGAGGTAGTGGTGACATTTTGGAACCTTAAGTAATCAAATTTAGGCCTATGAGTTTAAAAGGAAAAGAGAGAAATTAACTGTAGTTGGAATAAGCTCATTCCAGTTTGGCAAATATTATCATAAATTACATTCTGTCCATGTTGTATCTCACCATATCTTGAAAATTACGAAGCCAGTCAATTTGATCTTTCAATTTTATATAAAAAAATAGATTAACCAAAAACTTCAGTTCATAAACATTTTAAATCAGACCTTTTTATTAGAATAATAAGCATCTTAAACAGACTCAGTGCTGTCTATTCGCTCCTCCTTTTATTTGTGTTACTTGCCTTCGAATAGTGATCCCATTTTCAAAACGAATTCTCAATCTTAATTTTTGTTCTCTACCCAGCTGTGTTTATCCATGTGTTTTGAATAACTCGGTACTTATAATTCCAAACGTACATACCAAAGACATTAATTGAAAAATAACAAGGAACATTTTTCTAACAAAAGAAGAAAATATTTCACCGACACAAGACAGGAAAGAAATCCAGTAAAATTCTTTGACCGACACACAAGACATGATTCTTAAAACAGGAAAAATTGTGGTCAAACATTGAAAACGAAACCCAAGCCCATTGTCTTGCTCATCATAAGCTAAGAACACATTTTTTTCCAGACGAGGAAATATTAACTTTAAACCCCAAACTCTGACGTCTCATATTTGTATTCCTCCAGCAGAAGGCCAAAGCAGCTATGTCATTTATTTTGAAAAGAAAAAATTTCGCAAGATTTTCCTTTTGTTGTTGTTTTACCTCAGATGCTGAATTAATTTTTTGAACTCAAATTTAAGTATCTTAAAACTTGCACAAGTTGCACTAAAATCCCATTAATATGTCAAATCCCATTTTAAATGTTGATGGATTTTTATTCTCAAATCATAAATAATTGAGCTTGTACTTTGTACTTCAAAACGTCAGTTATTTTCATTCAGTCTTACCTTCAGTTGTGGTTTGGTCTGTTCCAGATTTGGATTTCTGGAGATAAGATTATGAGAAGAAAATAATGTACACTATCATTTCATCAAAACAAATGCTTTTTTTGGATTAGGGTGTATATTATTTTGGATACAATTTAAAACAAAACTCATATTCTCTTCATAGAATTTTATAACCAGGGGCATGAGGAAAAACATTATTTTTAAACATTTGTAACTCCCTGGATGACTCCTGGTCAAGATGTTTTAATGTTTGAAGATTTAAAATAAATAAATAAATAACAAACAAATTACAAAAGAAAACAAACAAAAACTCTTTTTATAATGTTGCTATATACCTTGGGCTTGTTCCCCATGTTCTACAATAACAAACACTGACACTAGTGATACCAAGAAGAAACCAGACTATTCAATTCTTGTTCAATCTTCAATTGTCTTGCTTTTTCGTTTGATGGTGTGTTTGTTTGTTGATTTCCACTCAAGTAAACACCAAGTCATAAATTATTGGCTTTGAAGAAAATTATAAATATTGAGCTGAGATTCATCTAGAAACCTTGTATTGATGACCCTATGTAGTTGCCAGTGGATTATAAATTATTTAAAAAAAAAATAAATAAATAAATAGTATTGGTTTAGTTAGTAAATAATGCAGTTATTGTCAAAATTGTATTTACCAATGCTTTGGAAAAGATAGAATGCGAGTCCTTGCTTGCAGCGATCTTGTTGCGTTTCTTGACTATGGCTTGCTTGACCTACAAAGATGAAGTACGTTAATAGTATGGAGTGTCTTAAAAAGCAAATAATACAAAATGAAATCCCATGCTCCTAAATAAAATTTGGTTTTGAAAAAGACTCTGCTCCGGTCGAAATGTCAGGCTATCAACCATGTTTTGCATTTATACCATAGGTCCTTTGGGTTGGTAAGCAGTTTTCAACAACTAGGCCTAATTATATTATGTATATTTTTCCCAAAATAAAAAATTTCAAAAAATTAGATGTCCAATTTTCTGACTCTTCTTACTTAAAGCAAGAAATCAGCACTTAATGTAAGCAAATTTTACAGGTTATAGCAAGGAAAGTGCAATCCACTCAGTACTCTCCACACTGAGCTATAACACAGAAGTTTGGAGCTTGCCCTTGAAAGGGGGGGGGGGTTGTATATAACAATTTTACCTACCTCGTCATTAAACACCACATGAAACAAGAACATGAGCAGCCCCTGCAACCAAAAAAATGACACAGTATTTATACAAACAACAATTTAGATGTAATTTCATGATCAGAACTTGAACCCACACTCTGCTGATCAGAAACACCAGAGCTCAAAGTCCCCTGCTCTAAACCGCCTGACCAGTTGCCACACTACAACTTGCCAAATACTTTTAAGAAACTTAAAAGTTCATGAAGTGTTTTATGAGGCTTAAGAAAGTGAAAAATTTGGCTGAAACTGTGCCACCAACCTGCGAGGTATTAAAGATGACAAACAGATACAGGAACACCAAGTCAGGGCTGACGATGATGAACAAGCCAAAGAACCATGTCACACCAAGGATTGGGACCATGACGATCACAGCTTTAAATCCAGACCTGTTGGTCAGTCAAAAAAAAAAACAGTGTACAAATATTTCCACATCAATAAATTGCCGTTAATTAGTTTTGCATGGTAAATGGATATTGATGTGGTTTTGTGGAAAATATTGGTTTTTTTGTCAGACCTCCAACATGTTTTTTTTGTCAGAGTTCACCAAAGTGAGTATATCAAAATATTGTGTGATGTCTTTGACAAAGATTGGTAAATGATTTTAAAAAACACATTTAAAAAAAAAATACTATAAAAATTCTACTTGGTGAGAAACAATGCAGCTGTTGGTACTTTAAACTATTTTCTGAAAAGATTCCCTTCAAACATGGTTTTGATAATTTTTGAAAGTATCATTACCATGTGACCAATGAGAAATCTGGCATTTGCTATACAGCTAAAATGGCAGCATGCACAAACTGCCTCAGAGTAAGTAAGCATATTTTACACAAAGCTTTCACATTTAGAGTGGCATTTCTGTGATTCACCTTTTGTTTCTGAAGCTTCAGTTTCTTTACCCTTCTTTCAAAATTATTTGTCCTTCTTAAAAGTTATACTAAACATGACCAAGTTATTCACTACACCCCCCCCCCCCAAAAAAGGGCAATATTTAGCATTTATTGTGTTAAATCTCATAGTGTAGGCCTAATAGGTCCAATGCTTACTTGAGCTTGTCCATTTCTGACTTGTCTTTGTTGACTTTGACTGTCAGAAATACATGCATCACCATGAAAAGCACCACCAAGTTGATCTGATGAAAGAAAGAAAACCCATTATTTTAAAAAGTAATTTTCAGTCCAACACACTACCTTGCACTCAAGCTTTTTATGGAAAAGCCCACCGTACTCACAAACTGTGCGTTTTACCTGCCCCCAGGACTTTTACAATACCATGAAACCAGCCTGAAATCTCAGTGAAGTGCAGGTTTTGGCTGAAATTCAAGGCATTATTGGATCTCTTTCACGTTGCTCTTAAGGATTTTTCCCCTTTTTTTAGGGCGCCCTTCGAGAGGCAGCAACATGGCATGTTGTGCTCAGTGAACTTTTACAGTTTTAGCTGTTTTTCTCCTTTTTTGATACTGATGTTTGCATCCATTTTATCAAAATGTTCACTTTGTGTTTTCTATTGTAATGCTTTTTAATAATTATTGTAATATTTTTAATGATTGTAAATTATGTCGCAATTCAGTTGTATGCTACAATGGCATTTTTAAATAAATAAACCATTCTAAACCATTCTAAATTGCAATTCCCGTAAAACACCTTAAACAAAGAGTCTCCAGACCTTTGACTGGCCTCGTCACCCTGGTTTCAGGGAATGCCTTCTGTCCAAGCCCAAACCTCTTTAAGTGGCCCATAATTCTCTGGAATTTAATTTCCCCCTCCCCCCACTCAATGGTCTCATGGGGGTTATTAAGCTCTACTCAAAATGTAAACATTGGTTTAAATCCACAGTGTGCTAAACAGTACATTGCTGACCTGAAACAAGGTGAAACCAAAGCGCTGACCAATAAACCATTCATCAGGATGACTTCCCCTCATTAAACAGTTAACTATCCCAAGGACACACTGAAAACCTGGCTATACTCCTTGCATTAAACCACACTAGACACACACATGGACACCATGGAGGAAGACCAAAGATAACTTTAGGCTTTTTGGGGAAATACAGCACATTTAAAACAACCTGAAAACAAGGTGAAACACTTAAGGCGGGTTTATAGTTGGTCACAAGATGGTCATACCAAAGAAATCTTGACACAAGATCATAAAAACACAGTTTGTAAGCCTCAGCGATGACTAAAAACTGTGTTTTTTTAGGATCGCGCCTCAAGATTTCCATCACCCGACTGCGCAACCGATTTGAAACCGGCCTTTAGGCTGTGCCCGTTAGATGTGAACTGGGTGAAAACAAGGTGAAAGGGGGAATTCACAATTTCAAGTACAAAAGTAGATTTTCACTAAACTTTTAAGAACCTGACAGTGTAAAGTAACCCACATTTTAAGCAAATTTTTACAAAGAAGTGGAGAATAAAATAAACATATAAAATATAATCAAAAGGAAGCAGGATTTGTTGAAGAAAGGGACCTAAAAACACAAATTTCTATAAAATTACTCACCACAAGTATGAGATAAGCAGGTCCAATAAACGCAATCAATGTGCCAACTCCATGCTCCAGTGAAATCCAGCACCTACATGAAAAGTTAAGTATTATATCATGAGAAACAATTTATTTTGTATGATTTTTTTTAGCGGGAGGGGGACAATATCAGAAACATAATTTGATGAACAACACAATACAAAATTAAAGACACTGGACATTATTGTCTTCTGGTGTATCTCAACATATGCATAAAAGTAAAATAACAAATCTGTGAAAATTTGAGCTAAATTGGTCGTCGAAGTTGCGAGATAATAATGAAAGAAAAAAGCACCCTTGTCACACAAAGTTGTGTGCTTTTAGATGGATGATTTCGAGACCTCAAGTTCTAAATCCGAGTTCTCGAAATCAAACTCGTAGAAAGTTACTTCTTTCTAGAAAATTATGTCACTGCAGAGGGAGCCGTTTTCTCACAATGTTTTCTCAACCTCTCCCCATTACTCGTTACCAAGTAAGGTTTTATGCTAGTAATTATTTTGAGTAATTACCAATAGTGTCTTTGATTAAGTCATTGCAACAGCAATACCTCAATTAATTATGAGTAAAACTGGTTATATCAACCAACACAGAGTCATACTTTCAAATTTTAGTAATTTGATGATTCATAAAGGAAATTGAAGTGACAACATGAGATATTTTAAAATTTAAGACGAGTTCAAATATTAAGTGACTGCTTCACACATAATTAGGTTCATGTATGAAGGGTACTAACTTGAAGGAGACAGTCCAAATGTTTGAGATAAACCAATCAGTTTTGTATCCAAAAAAACTGACACCTGAATTACAGATGATGTTTTAACAATAATAATAATAATCACAATCGTGGCTTCTTATATAGCGCACATGTCCGTCACTCAGAGACGCTCCTGGCGCTGTAACTTACAGTATTTCCTGCAAGATATAGGACTACGTTTGAATTATGAGACCTAATTCTGATAGCACCATGTAATGCTTTACAAGGTGCTGTGGCGCAATTTTCTGTCGATCGGACCAGGAACACCGGGACGTACCCCTTCTCTTTTCGATCAGTGCACTGGGTTCTTTTACATGCGATACAAAACACATGGGACCAACGGCTTAACGTCGCATCCGAAGGATGAAGCAATGGTTAAGTGTCTTGCTTAAGGACACAAGTGTCAAGGCTGGGGATGCGAACCCACACTCTTCTGATCAGAAACACCAGAGTTAAGTTACAGTCATTCTACTTACACACCACTGGCGTTTTTGTAGTTTGTGTGGGACACACCCACACTGATGGCCACAATAATGGCTGGGAAACCTGTGAAAAGAAAACACAGCTATAAATGGGTTTGGAGGCATTGATGGTAAGGTATCAATGTATTTATAGTCAGCTTGAAGTAACTCCATGCATATTTTTATATCCTGTCTTTGCTGTGTAAACTTTTTTTTTTGAGAACTTGCCTTGTTAGTTATTCTGTATCACAGAAAAGATGTTAGAATCCAAAGAGAATAAGAACAATGCAGAGGAACTGCATGCAGTCAATATAATTAGTTTTATAAGCCTACACTGGAATTCTTATGCTAAAGACTCCAGCATAATACACTATGCATTTGAATGGTTTTACACAATGGTTTTAGTGTGCCGTCATGGCTGTGTAATTATTATGTGTTACCAACAAGTATGAACAGCTGATTATGTCAAAACACTTTTTGTCTTAGGAAAGGATTATATACAACCCTCCAAAACCACTGTCTGCAGTTAATGGATACAGTTGTCATGATTTCATACAGATAAGCACAATGGCCTAAAGGGGTAAACAAATAACTGGCTACTACTACTTTTAAACTTTGTATTTAAAGTCATCAAGGAGTCACCTACCCCATCCAAATACATAGAAGTAGACCATATCAATGTTGCCCTTGAGTGCACGACGGACTTTCATGTAGAGTTGCACTCCTTGGATCAACATCCAACAGAACGTGGACAGAAAGAAGTAGTGAAGCATCGCAGCAACTGCTGTACACAGTCCCTGTAACACACCCACAAACAAGAAATAAATAAATGCCGTTTGCATGTAAGATTTGAATATTGTCTGGTATGTATAACTCACCACTTATTCGACTATAGAGAACATCTTGGTTGCCAGGTGGTCATTGGGTTGAAAAACCAAACTGATGTCCAATAATTGTAAAGGGAACCGTCGATAAATAATTAGTTATTATCAGTGGCGAACTTTAGGGGGGTGTCAGATGCAAACGTGTCCGCTATGCAATACTGTCCGCCGGGGCTATGCAAAAACTGTCCGGTGGACATGAACATGACTGTACATGTGTTTGCGCGCTTAAGCAAGCGGGAATGCACTCAAGCTACGTATTATGCAGCATGAATATTCACCCATTATGATTGCAGCGAATACCCAACGGCTGAACATTTCCCATGTCATTCATGACATGTACTTAGCTTGTGGAAAATGGCGAATGTGTTCCGTCGACCAAGGGCGTTTATACTGCAAAGCAGTTTCGCATACACGAGGGCATACACAACTCTAATGCAAATTATTCCATATGCAAGAATGTCCTCCGGATAGTATTGCATAGAGGGCATAATTGCATGCGACAGGGGCACAGGGGTCAGATATCCCCTCCCAATTGATGTCCGTGCCCCTCCCCCATTTCAAATCTACACTTGAGATTAACAATTACTAAAGTAAAGTGTTAAATTTCATAAGCTTTTATAAGATTTATTTTTCCATTTACAAAAAAACAATGTATTTATTTGTACACTCATGCCAGGTTAGTTAGTACAACAAAAATTGCTAGAATGCTGTATGATTTGGCAAGCCTCAACAAGGAAATTGAATGATGAATGAGGCAAAATTGCTTCAAAATGAAGGTCTGAAATATTAGGCTGCTTTTCCACCAAAAAATAACCGGAAAACCTATATTATATATTTACATCCACCTGGTTAAGATTTGAAGCTCCCACGATGAACATTATCTGAGCAATCAACAAGGCAGCAGCAGTGTGCTTCAGTATGCTGATACGAGTGCTGTTTAATTGTCTAGAACATAATCAGAAAAAAATCTAAATTATTCAAACTAATAGTACTAACAAATTATAATATGCGATTCTCGCGAGGTTGAACAAAAAGCCTCAACCCAAGTTAACGATACAACCTGGGAAGCGGCAGCCTGGGGATCACCTTAAGTGGGGATGGGACTTTAATAGAGCTGCTTGAGCACAAAAACTAGCTAAGCACAACTAAATTATGCTTACCAGAATAAAGTTACCATCCACAATACCATTTAACATGGACAATCTGAGACTGGCATTCTGGTTATTTTTGCTAAGCAGAAAATGTGTAAGCAAAAAAGATTCTAAGCAGTTTGAAAATGGTTGGGGCTGAAAAAGCTTACCTCAGAACATTCAGAATAATTAGTGTCAGAATGAGACATGTTATGGAAATAGCCAGTCCAACATTCGTCAGTATTTCCAACGCCACTCTATCTACCACGCTTATCTGAAAAAGAAAGAAAAAATTTCACAAACCAAATTTAACCAACAAGTCCACACTTGGGCCTCTCCTCAATCAGTCAGAATATGCCAAGGAATGTTGGAGCAATTGAGACAAAAAAGGGAGGGTGAGGCTCTGTCAAAGCCCCTTAAGGGCCTTGATCTTCTCCCCTTCTTCTGCAACTTGCTTGTTTCAACATCTTTTATTAGGTAAAAACCTTTAAAAAAAATAAAAAAATAAAACTTAAACATTTGTACCGTCACATAGGGTCCAGCAATTTTTTGCACAAAAAGATGTGCTTGGCACGTTTTAAGGGTGCAGCAAGGGTGCTTCGGATGCTATGATTGACATCAATATTTCAAGTCATAAAACGTTAAAGTTTTGTAATTGTGATGCGGTCAAGCTAAATGAGTCGAAACAAGCCAAAAGGGTGAAATTTTCAAAAATAATTTTTGGCTTACAATACAGCTGTAATATAAACACATTTCTTTGAAATAATAAAATCTTACATCTAGTTGTCTGGTGGAAACCAGCACCGCAAAGTTAGTCAGATGGTTGCTGGTGCAGTTAACAGTCTTGTTGTCTTTATCCGTTATTGATGAGACACCAACTGTGCTCCAGCTAATACAGACATCATTCAAAGTAAATCAAATAAGAAAAAAGACACATCTCGTTTATCATAATGCAGAGTGTCCTGCCTTGAGGTCGGTAATCTAACAACATAAATGACCGACTTTATGTTTTACAGAGCCTGCATAATGGAAAATGATATTTTCTTTAAGTGTTTCCCTTCCCTCAAAATATTATTTCATTCCTCACCACAAAATAAAATTTCATTCCACAAAACCACACATCCAATTTTCATTCTTTCAAAGAAATATCTCACTCCCTCAAAATAACGTTTCATCCCCATTAATCAATATATTACTTTGTTTCCTTGAAATGTTTTAACCAGGGAATGTCCAGGGCACTTGTCAGTTTATTTTCTCTCTTAATTTTGCATGATCAATATCTAACCTGCCAGCTTTTACAGATATGAATGCGACATTGCAAAAATGAAGATTGAACAAATTACCTTCCACTGCTGTCTAAGAACGCACACTTTGCTTCTTGTGTAGCATTCAGCTGAAATTTAAAGAACAAAAAAAAATGTTTGTGGGCTATGTTATTAAAAGTGAATAAATTCGAATTTGGCTCAATCATAATGTCTCTGCCATTAAGGGGCTCACAAAATGAATGTATTCATTGAGAGAAAACTAGTCTTAAAAACAAAACCATTTGGGCAAAAATTAGGAAACATAGGTTTTAGCAAACAATAAGTTACCACCTACAGTTAACAAGAGGACCACACTACTTGTTAACGTTAACGGGAGTCCCTCTCTTACTTTCTGCTTAGCAGATTCAATGTTTCCAAACTAAGCAGCTTCATGGCATTGGAACCCTGGGTCATACACAATGGGGGTGACTATGGTGAGGCTGCAAGCTTACCTTGCTAATACTGATGGTGACGGTAATGTCAACTGACAGTGCCGATGGTGATGGGACATTCAAATTGACTCCAACAAGGAAACTTGCCACTTGGTATTCCGTCTTGCTGTATGTCCATTTGAAAAAGAAAATAGATAGGCAGTTGTCAATGTTAAACTTTAAAAGTTCTAAAGATTTCAAATGGTATAAAACTGTGGTACAATAGTTAAAAGAGCCACTATTCAAAATAATAAGCTCAATTGGTAGAGTGCTGGCACGTTAATCTGGAGGTCATTCGTTCGAGTCCGACGCTAGTAAATTTTTCTTTGTCCAACCCCAAAAACCAAAATAATAAACCCTTAAGAAACCACTAATGTACCGCTTTATGGTTCAATAAAAATCAGTTTACAAGACCAAATGTGTATATACATTTGATTAGCACTGAAACTAGTAATTTCAGGGGATCACAAGGGAGTGCACTATTTTTTATAGGGGGCAAATTAAAATTTGAGTTTCTGTTTGCATTTTACTTGAACGCGCCAAACTTTGTCTGTGTGTAAATGGGTAAATGGTTTTTAAAGCGATGAAATGATCACATTCAAGCTTACAAAAATTAAAAAAATTCTCTAGTAAGTTTTAATCTCAAAAGTAAAGATTTCAGCTGGGGGAGGAGGCATGGACATTAATTGAAGGGGGGCATGTGCCACCTCTGCCCCCTAGTTTGCTTCTGATTATATAAAAACAATTTGAGGCATTGCATGGTGAGGTATAAATATATATTTGGTTTGCGATAGCATGATGCGTATATCTACTTGCCAAATAGAACATATCTTGCTGGCATTATCGGTCAAATCTTGCGTGAATTATTGGTAAAAAAAATCAACCCGATTTTTTGGGAATAAAATGGAATTGCCCCCAAAAAATCACTGGAAGAAAAAAACAAATTTGAAGTAGAACTTACTCTCCGATGATATTTTTTGGCAGATGATCTTTGACTCCTTCATAGAAAGTTGATGCGCTTGCTTGTTTGTTAGTTTCTGTAAATCAAGAAGCCAACCGTGTAAAGGAAATACAAAACAGGGTGAAGAAAATTGTGAAAATGGGCATCAAGTGAGATTAGAAAGAAGTGCGTCTAGGCTTTTTTTGGGACCACTCTAAAGGCAGTGGACACTATTGGTAATTATTCAAAATAAATATTAGCATAAAACTTAATTGGTAAAAAGCAATGGAGAGCTGTTGATGAGTATGAAACAGTGTGAGAAACGGCTCCCTCTGAAGTAACGTAGTTTTCGAGAACGAAGTAGTTTCCACTCAAAAATTTGAATTTGATTTTAAGACCTCAGAATTAGATTTTGAGGTCCCAAAATGAAGGATAAAGCACACAACATCTTGTGACAAGGGTGTTTTTTTCTTCCATTATTCTCTCGCAACTTCAGGGACCAATTGAGGTCAACTTTTGTTTATGCATATTTTGAGATACACCAAGTGAAAGACTAGTCTTCGACAATTACCAATCGTGTCCAGTGCCTTTAAACAATTAACACACCCATTTTTTCAATGGTTTCATGTAACTGACAGGGGCTTATAGGGTGTAATTGTGTGGAAAAATATAAATGTGAGAAAGCTTTACTCAGGCAGATAAAAGGAGGCACTTCTGATGCATGCGCTATTTCCTTTCAATATTATTTGTCTATGCCCATTTGAGTCCAAATTTTCACAGGTTTGTTATTTTATGCATATATGTTTGGATACACCAAGTGAGAATACTGGTCTTTGACAGTTACCTTTAAATAGTGAACACCTTTTACTTACGTGAATCCTCGAAAACGCCACTTGGTATCACAACGACGATGTCGTAATCGTTGCAGGAACTATCACATCCTTGCTGAAGCTTCATGACGATGTCAGAGCCAGTCCCAACAGATTCAGACAAGGTGGTATCTATTACAATACACATATTGCTTGCCATTATTCACTTTGTGTGGTGTATACAGAGAACTTCATTTACTTGCTTTCATTTCATTAGTTAGGCCAAATAAAAACAAATACCAGTTGATCGTCCCCTCTCTTATCCCTTTTTCAGGCTGCAACAGCAAAAAGTTGCTTATTATTATTTTGTTATGTATTTTAAATCTTTAAATCATCAGACAGCAAAAACGTCTTGACAAGGAGTATTCCAAGGAAGTAAAAAAAAAAAAGGAAGAAAAAAAAACAACTGCAATGGAATGCATCCCAAACAATTTCAACTTGACTTACCTACATAAGTGTTTTGGATAACTTTTTCACCTTTGGACACTGTATTAATGTAAGCCGACAGCATGCTATCCACAGCAATGGCTAGGTCCACCCCTGACAAAAGCATCTTGTGCTTTTGGAAGAGTGAAAACAAGAAAACAAAAATAAGAAATATAACCAAAATCGTGTACAAAGAGTGAACACTGTTACTTTTCTTAAAGTTTACTTAAAAATAGGTGGAAGACAACACTACTATTATTGAAATTTGATTTGTCAATCCAGTTTGCGGAAACATGTTATACTTATTTCATAAAAACATTACAAAGGAATGAACAGATATGGTTGAATTGCACTAGAACATGTACAGCATAAAAAGATCTTTATATATACACCAACTTTGCTGCGTAGATTTGTTTGTTGAGAACTTGTCTTGCTAATCATTATACTGTAGATATTGATGATATTAAATAACAACAGCAATAGATTTGATCTTTTGACTTTTTGACAGGCACAAAAAAAATTATCTTTTTATTGTACACAGGCCTACCAATTTATTTGTTAGGTGTGGTGATGTCACATTTAAAATTTCTCTGTGAAAGAGAATCATCGGAAAAAATAACATTTTGCACCATTTAAACATGGGGTAGGGAATTTTTCCTAAATTTCATGAGGACTTTATCTTTTGAAAAATGAGTGCATTACAAAACTCAATTTGACATTGACTCCCCTTTTACTTTTAAACAGACAGTGGTACAAGTTTTACAAAACAAGATTTCTTGACTTAAACAAATGGTCCCAGAGGATACTGCAAGCCTTGATAAAACAAAGTTAATTCCCAGTGCATTAGAAAATTAAACTATAAGAGTTAAATACAGTTAAATGTCTTCAAACCTCGCTAGCATACTGCTTGTTGATTGAAAGAACATCGTTGACTATGCCCATGTATTCCTGTAAAAAAAATGTAGCAATGTGATGGTTTGGCAGGACTATGCGCCATTCCGTTGACGGCACAAACAGGTAGGGACTCAAATATTTGTGCTACATCAGAGGTAATTCATTCTGTATCCGAGACCCATTCTCACTGAGCAAATTCTGCATAAAATGTCCCAACATACATCAAGAAATATAACTTTGAGCACATTGACAAAAGAACGTTACAATGTGATGGTTTGGCAGGACTATGCACCATTCCATTGACGGCGCAAACGGATAGGGACTCAAATATTTGTGCTATATATCAGAGGTAATACATACTACATCTCGGCAAAGAGGTTTCGATTTACCTTATAGGAACACGTTGGATCGGTCGAATTGGTCTTTGAAAAGCGTTTGTAACCATTTGTTATAAAATACATATGGTTAGAAAAATGATTTAAATGTAAAATGTAAAATACAATGATCCACACACATTTGCCTCAAAATTGTGTGGTTTTCCTTTTACTTTGGCACGGTCGGCCATTTATAGGAGTACAAAATTTGACTTGCATAAATGGCCGACCGTGTTTGTCGACGAGGTAAAGGGAAAACCACGAGTGGGAAAACCTTGAGTGGTACTTGTGTGGATCATTATCTACTTTTAAAAAATATTTCTACTCATATTCATTTTATAAAAAACGATTACAAACGCTTTTCAAAGACCAACTCGACCGATCGAAGGTAACGTGTTTCTTTAAGACCCTTCCTGTCTATCTTGAGGAGGGACTAGCAAAGGGTATTGGAGAGGATTGGTAAGGATAACAAACATCATTGTTTAATTTTATTCTGAATGCATACTGATTATGAGGTTCATATTAGAACCATTTGTTTCTGTGAAATATTTTCTCTGAATTGAAGCTTATTCAAGAAAACTGTATCTGCATATGCATACAATAGCAAACCTGTGAAAATTTGAGCTCAATTGGTCGTTGAAGTTGCGAGATAATAATGAAAGAAAAAAACACCCTTGTCACACGCAGTTGTGTGCTAGCGTTCAGATGCTTGATATCGAGACCTCAAATTCTAAATCTGAGGTCTTAAAATCTACTTCTTTCTTGCAAACTACGTCACTTCAAAGGGAGCCATTTCTCACAATGTTTTATACTATCAACAGCTCTTCATTACTTGTTACCAATTAAGGTTTTATGCTAACAATTATTTTGAGTAATTACCAATAGTGACCACTGCCTAACACACTGCAGGATAAACTTATTTACCTCCAACACCGTCTCTATCTCAGATGAATCCCTAAACGTTTCCATTTTTGGTGGCATGGCGTCCAGAATGCTCTGTATATTCTTCCTGTCCTTCTGAATCATTTCATCGGAAGGGTTACCATATCCAGTCAGGTGCGTACCCACAAACTGCAGACTCTCAATGACTTCCCTGGTACTGTTTGCTCCCTCCACCTGTTTATAATGTAAAGGTATGGATTACAGAGGCGCAGAAAAGGCCCGGTCACACAGGCCTCGATAATGAGAACGAATTGAGAATGTTAACAATGCATGCCCTCGATTGGTTGAATGAGCGTGGATGAATTCTGTGCGGAGCAATTCAACCAATAGAAAGTGTTTTCTTTGCGTCGTTACCGTTACCGTTTTCGTTATCGCTGCAGTGTGACTCGGCCTTTAGCCATTTTTAAAATGGCGACGGCTACGGCTAGATAGCCGCATCACCATGCATTGAAGTTCAGACTGTATATCCCAACAATCATAGCCTTAATTAGCTGTAGCCACCAGTTCGGATATGGCCTTAGTGCAACTAGGACTGTTCTGTTGAAAGGGTTGACAAAAGAATATAACAAGGGGGGGAGCAGGAAATGAGATTTGAAGAATATTCCTGATAAATGGCTTGCAGACCAGGGGTGGATTTCACAAAGAGTTAACACTAGTCTTATCTCTAGTTAGAATGAGTAACTCGTCCTAACTTAAGACTAGCCATACGTTTTTAATATCTCCTAGGACTAGTCCTACAGTTCGGACTAGTCCCAACTCTTTGTGAAATCGACCCCTGGTTCTTTCCCTCTTAATATTTTAAACCTGGGAACCTCACAGACGATACAATTGTTCAGGTGGTTTGCAGACTTAGTGCATCACCAAAAATACACTACAGGTTTGGACACATAATTTGGACTACTCCATTGTCCCTAGTGTGAAACTGTTTTTACTTCTTTCACAAATATTTGGGTCAAGAAGATTTTGCAGGTTTTTGAGAAAATCCTGAAATCAGGAAAAAATACACACCCCCCACCCATGACACCAGTGTAAGTGATGTGAACTCATAACTCATAAACTCTTTAACAACCCTACACCCGTTTCAGACAGGCGCTCCAGAGTCGCGCCGAACAAAATTCTGAATTAAGTACATGATCAGTTAAACGTCTGAAACAGTTAGGAGCAACTGGGCGCGCTAGAAGTCGAAAGATTGACTGTTGCAGTCGGTCGGAACTACTTGTGAGCACCTTGGTCATCAAGTGAGCAACTTTGTCATCAAGTAGTTTTTTTCATTTCCAAACTGGTTATGTCCTTTTTTTTTCTTTTATCAGGAAATTTCTAATGTCAAATTTTAACTTTTTTTTATCAAATTTTGTATTGTTTACCCTTTTTATTGTAAATTGTTGCAATTCAGTTTTAGACGTCGATCTTGTCATGAGCCAAACCTAATGTAAATGTTATGTTAAGTTCGCCTGTCTGAAACAAAATTCAAATTGGGTCGACCCCCCCAAGTCACTCCTAATCTATTTGGTTTGGCGCGACTCTTGAGCGCCTGTCTGATTCGGAAGTTATTTGGGACAATTAAGTTCATGAGACTTGCCCAGTCTTATTAGAGTATCAAAATACTTTCTCAAAGTCAAAGCAACATTCAGGCTAAGCAGATTATTTTGCTCCTACCTTATTGACAGCATCTTCTAGAGTGAAATCTGTGAAAACAAAGACACAATCAAGACTCCTCATTATTTTATTGGCTTTGAAAAAGAGCCGGTTTGGTCTCGACGCTTCGAACAGTATACTCTGCTCGTCTACAGAAAGAAAAGGCAAAGTCTGTTCGAAACAGAGTATAGGGTCAACTGTTTGAAACATCGAGACCAATCCGTCTCTTTTCAGAGACACTCCCTCAAAAGATATTTAATACATGGTTGTACTGACAAATTTACTATAATGAGAGTCAAATTGCACTCAAAATTATGGTAAGCATCAATGAACATGCGCACTACACTGTGTAAAGCACACAGGGACATTGACTCCCAAAATGGCGCAGTTGAGATTTTTAGGGCAATGGCATAAGGCGAGGTGGGTCGTTAGACTGTGTTGTTCCAATGTAAGCTATAAACAAGGCCACTGTTCTTTGCTAAATCTCACAAGGGCCCAACTTCATGGCTCTGCTTAGCAAGGAATTCTACGCTTACAGCCCATACTATTATGTGCTTTAAGGATGCCGTAAGCACAAAATTCTGCAGTAAGCAGAGTCATGAAATTGGAACCTGATGTGCTTGTTGTAGACTCCATTGTAGTTTCACTTGTAGTCATTAAAGTAGTTTTACTCGTTGTCTTTAGAGTAGTTTTACTCTGTGTGCTGGTCTTTGCCGTTGTCGTGCTGGTAGTAGGCGGGGTTGTAAGAAGTTTGGTGGTAGGCGGGGTTGTAAGAAGTTTGGTGGTAGGCTTCTCAGTTGTACTGTGTGTCTTTGTGGTTGGCATTTCTGTTAGTTTGTCTGTCATCTCTTCTGTTTTCATACCTGACGTTGAAGGCTTAACTGTTTCATATGTTTTAGGAGTAGTTTCTCCTGCCAAGGTTGTCGGCAAATGTTGCGTAGATGAGGATTCAGCCGTTGTGGCTGCAGCTGTGGTGGTTAGCTCTAGAGTTATTCATCGTAACATGCAAGGAGTGGAAAGGCATGCATAGTTGAATTAGTTCAGCGTTATTTTGATGGCGGTCAAAATAACAGTATGAAAAAGGCTTCATGGCAAAAGGGAAATGAAATGCTTCAAGGTTCAAAAATATGGATCAAATAAATGAATTCCATGAACATGCTCCATGATGCGAGAAGCATTCAAGAGTTAGCATGCAAAATAATCATAAATTATGTTTATATACGTTAATAAACTCACTAGTAGTAGTAGAAGTCCCTTCAAAAGTTGACCCAGTTGTGGGAACTGTTGTTTGCTCTGTGTGTGAGAGAGTCAGGATGGATAGATGGAAATAGGTTTTGTTTCTTTTAAGTCGGGGTGGGGTAGCCCTGGCGGCCAGCACAGAGGAATATAGCCCTATACAAGGCTAGGGTGGGGGTAAACTTCTGATGACTTAAAGCCATTATATACTTTCGGTAAACAGTATTGTCAAAGTCCCACACTTCGTGTATCACAACTTATATATAAAATAACAAACCTGTGAAAATTTAGGCTCAATCGGTCATCGGAGTCGGGAGAAAATAACGGGAAAACCCACTCTTGTTTTCGTGCGTTTCGCCGTGTCATGACATGTGTTTAAAATAAATCCGTAATTCTCGCTATCGAGAATTGATATTATTTAATGTTTTCTAAAAAAGTAAAGCATTTCATGGAACAATATTTCAAGAGAAGTATTTCACCATTACCTTCTGTAAACCCTGTAAATTATCTGTAAATCTGTGAACTTTTTTGTTTTCTGTACCGAAAGTGTATAATGGCTTTAACAGCTAATCTTTATTGGGAATTCCCAGCTCAACAGCAGTCAAAACTATTTTCTATAGTTTGCTTGAGGAAAGACTGAGGGTGGGAGGGAGTATCCAATAGGGGAAGGCCCAATTTTTCCAAGGGGTGCACCAATGAGCAATAAACTAGACCCATTGGTGCACTAAGCAGTGTATACATGATTTTTTTCAATGAGATTTGGGGAAGGGGGTCACTGCCTTAGAGTAGAGGCCAATTTCCTTTCCCCTTTTCTCTCTCCTCTTTTTCTAGATGTATCTGGATTTTTGTGTTGGGGGGAGGCACCTAGGAGCACTGGAACATTGTTGTTGGGGTAGGTGTGGAGGGGGCACATGCCCCAAGGCTCCCATTGCTTTGATGATGGGTAGAGATAGTAGGCCTACCAGTGAATTCTAATGCATTTTTGTGTTGTGAGTTGTAAAAAACGAATTTAGAACAGATTGAGTTCAGTGTTAAATTTTGGTGTTTTATCAGTTGATTCATTTACAGATTGACAAGATATCTACAGAAACATAAATAACGAACAAAAATGCTTTTACGGTTCAAACTTATTCATGGGATGATTTAATATGCTCAAGGAGGATTCCAGAGCAAAGGCATACTTAAAAAACAAAAATCCTAAACGAAATGAAATACAGAAATACTTATGGAAAACTCACTCATGGTAGAAGTTCCAGTTGTTGGGTGAGATGTGGTTGTCTCTGTTTTGAGAGTAATATTGGATATAAGTATATTATTTCGAAAAAACAAAACAAAAAATGAAATTTAATGTTGGGGGGGGGGGGTGTAATTTGATGCTTTTGGCACACATTTTTCAATTCTTTGAGATGTTGAAATTTTTAAACGTGTATTTACAAGTATTTTTAATGTCTTGACCTGGTACGTATTTTTGTTAAATTTTATTTAGAATATTTTTGCATTCTACTTTCAAACACAGCGCTGCCAACTTACCAACAGTGCCCGCATCGCTCGTAACGAGAAACGTTGTGCATCAAGACTAGCATACAGTACCCGAAAACAACTGGTTATAAACAGCTTCAGCTGGTTGTTATCAACCATTTAAACACCCTCACGTGATGTGCTCTCCACCAATAGGAATAGCGAAACTGTCTGAGGTATTTATGACTGTACTTGTACAAGCATTTTAAAAGTCTTTATTTAAGTATATTGACCTTGATTACTTTGCATCTAAGGGAAAATTACTTTCAAGCATATATGACAAAGAAATATCAAGAATAAAGAAAACTCACTCTCAGTGGAAGGAGATTCGGTCATTGTGTGAGCTGTTGTTGCCTCTGTTTTGAAAGTAATATTGGATAGATTTAAAAAAAATTAATATCTTGTATGTATTTTTAAAATGTTTATTCTTAATAATTGTGCACACTGCTGGATGAAGATTTCATGTTGTTTGATATCAATGTGACCAATAAAAACAAATTAATGAATGAATTAATGTTACTTTTCGTTTTTTTATTTAAAGAATAAAGATAACTCACTCTCAGTGATAGAATATTGAGCCGTTGTGGGAGATGCTGTTGTCTCTGTTTTGATAGATCAGATGTTGGAAGCAGAGTTTGTAAAAAAAATGAAGCCAAGCATTTCACACACTAGGGATTAGTAAAATTATGACCAGACAAGTCAGAGGGTCTTGTGTTTTTCAATTGATAAGTAATACAGATACTTCAACGTTTAATATCTTAAACAGAACAGATTATATCAAATCAGATTATATTATTATATCAGATCAACGTTTTGGCTTTGAGTCTGAAAAATACCTATTTTGAGTAATGAAGTATAATAATAACCCGAAAAGACAGATGACATAAATCTTCATTTATGTCTTAATTAATGCAACTATTTTTCAATTATAAACAGTTAAATGTATGTTGTCAGGACTAAGGAAGTGTTTCTCATTTTGATTCTGGTTTTGAAAACATGTGTTAGTTTTGTGATTTGTAAGTTTTTCATTAAAAGATCAACAAAATGGCCATGGAGGATGAAGCATTTCAGAGTACTCATGACCGAAAAATTATAAAATTATAAAATGAAACAAATTTTCAAACAAAATTATAGAACAATATAAAACTCACTCTCAGTGGTAGAAGATTGAGGCGTTGTGGGAGATGCTGTCGTCTCTGTTTTGGGAGTAAGATCAGATAGTTGGAAGCTAGGTTTGCAAAGAAAACTAAAGCGCTTGGAAGGTGAGAGGAGGGGAGGATCAATAAATATCTAGGCTTGGCTGCTTAATCTG
Source organism: Asterias rubens (assembly GCF_902459465.1). Classification (NCBI taxonomy): domain Eukaryota; kingdom Metazoa; phylum Echinodermata; class Asteroidea; order Forcipulatida; family Asteriidae; genus Asterias; species Asterias rubens. The sequence continues at coordinate 18,925,903 of NC_047062.1, read as the reverse complement.
AACCATGAATACTGTTGGTGTTACTGCAGCTCAATCAGCTCCATGTCAAATGACATGCAACTGCTTAGAGTCGCTGCAAGGGACACGATGGGCAGGGCCAAGTGGAGGAGAGCCATAGGGAGAAAGCAGGCCAACCCAGAACAGACTGGACATCAGCCTTAATACCGACATGATGAATCAATGACAAAATATGTTACACCCATTTGAGTCGCGCCGAACCAAATTCTGAATTGCATGAAAAGTTCTGACATCTTAAAAGCTAGGAGCGACTGGACGCGCTAGAAGTCGAGAGATCGACTCTGGAGTGCCTTGGTTTCAGACGTCGATCTTGTCATGAGCCAAGCCACTGTAAATATTACGTGAAGTTCACCTGTCTGAAACAAAATGTAATTTGGTTCGACCTAGAGTCGCTCCTAATCTACTTGGTTTGGCGCGACTCTGGCACGCCTGTCTGAAACGGGTGTTTGATATGGAAAATGTGGTGTGTGTGTGTTTTTTTTGGTTTTTTTTGGGTGGGGTCTGCATACAACGGGGGAGCAATGATTTTTCCGAGGGGGAGGGGGCGAATTCAAAGAGTAGTATAAAGGTATTGAGAACAGATTGAGGGCTCATTGCATGAAGCATTTCAGAGAAAATCCATGACCGGAAAAAAACATAAACTGAAACAAACTGTAAAATAAAATTATTGAATAAAACTCACTCTCAGCGGTAGAGGTCAATGCAGCCGTTGTGGAAGATGCTGTTGTCTCTGTTTTAAGAGTAAGATCGGATAGTTTGCAGCAGGGTTCGCAAAGAAGTGGGAGGGATAAACATATGTTGTGGCTTAGCAGTTAATCTTAAACAAAACAAAATTATTTGGTTTTACCCGTACTCTGATGTGTGTTTAAAAAACCTAAAGGCATATTACTCGGGTGGGATTCAAACCCATTCCCTTTTAAATTGTTGCAGTACCCGCTGCTAAAATATAGAATTCAACTGCATTTGGCTATCCGACAATCTTGATGATCTAGAGGTAAGACATCTGCTCTAGAAATACAAGTTCTTAAAATTAGAACCCCAACTAAGGAGATGACTGTGGTTTGGGTTTTTCACCACACCGGAATCAGAAGAGTATACAGTGCTTAAACACTAGACACCTTTGCTAATTGCCAAAGACCAGTATTTTCACTTGGTGTATCCCAACATGTATGCAGTAAATAACAAATCAGTGAAAGTTGTGGCTCAATTTGTCATCAAGTTGCAAGAGAATGATGAAAGAAAAAAACACTCTTGTTGCACTAAGTTCTGTGCTTTATACAAAAACCTAATAAAAGGCTTAAGGCCTGGAGTCTTTCAATATTTGAGTGAGAAATTACCTCTTTCTCAAAAACTATGTTACTTCAGAGGGAGCTGTTTCTCACAATGTTTCTCACAACATCTCTCCATTGCTCATTACTAAGTCAGTTTTTATGCAGAAACAATGTTCTTTACACCAGATGGAAATTTAACATCCATTAATGGATACTACTACGACTGCAGCCCATTGTATAGGGTGAGTTCGATCATGGAGATTCTAATTCTACCTTCAATGGCTCGATTAGCTTCCCCGGGTCGACCCCGCGGTGCTAGTCGGGGCGAGCTCCCGACAAGAGCTAATCGAACGATCACACTTGCCCTCTTGGGTGATGTCATTTACCTCTGGCCAGCCCCAAGTGATTCGTTCCACGAGCAGGGCACTGGGGGCTGACTCAGGTGAGCCCCTGGAATGACGTCAAAGCTACTCGAACGTACCGGGGGCAGACCGGGGTCGACTTAGACAAGCTAATCGAACGCACCCATTTTTTGCTTTGGAGATTGAGTTGGGGGTTGGGGCTGCATCCAAGTGGAGAGGAATGAAGCTTTATGAGGGTGGTTCAATGAGTAGTATAAAGGTATCGAAAACAGATTGAGTTCAGTTATAGTTTTGTGCTTCGTCAGGCTATAGTCATTCCAAGATTGATAAAAAAGCAGTAGGGAGCCTAAAGGAAGAAAAAATGCTTCAAGTTCAAGCTTCAAACAGATTAATGAAATGAACATGCTCAGTCAGAAGCATGCCATAGTTAGCGCATTCCAATGAAGAAAAACAAAATCAAACAAATTAAACAGAACGAAAATGAAAAAAAATGAAAAAAACCTTACCCATAGGAGTGGTTTGAGCCTCAGTCGTAGGATCAGGTGTTGTCTCCTCTGTATTGATTTCAAACATTGTAAAAAAAAAAGAGTAAGATATGAATAGATGAATATCGACCCCTTGGTACGTCACACACGGCGACTGTGCCATGCTCACTATTTTGGTGGGCAATAGCTTTATATGTAACTGCCGCGTCGCCTAAAATGCACACTTCACTGAATAACGCACAGTGACATCGCCACCAGTAGGCCCTATGGTGCATATAAGATTATTCTGATGATGACGTCGGGTGAATTGGGTCAATAGACCTTTCTATAGATGGATTGCACATGATATCATTAACCTCCATCTTTGATTAAACGTGCTCGCATGAAGGGCTTTGAGTTGTAAGTAGCACGTACACGCAAGCAATTTTCCATTGCTTATTGGTGAATATGGCGGTCGGTGGCGCTACGCGCAATCCATCTATTGCAACTGTCAGCCCAAGGTTTTGCCAATCAAGGTTGGAATACTATGGAAAAACAAAAAATTCAAAAAAAACAAACAGATTTTGTCACTGTGTTACACTAATAATATTCATGGAGTGATGGATTTGGTGGAATAAAGCAACCAATTGAAAGTTTGAAGAAAATTGTGAATTTTGTTAAAACTACAATTGAATGTCCACAAAGAGGTTTGGAAAGCAATTTATATGAACATTTTAATTTTAAAGCACCTACTAAATGTTGTGCATTACTATTAAAGAGCCACCAGTCGCGAAGCTGTATACTAACCAAGTGTGGTTTCCTGTTGTGTTGTGGTCATCATTTCAGTCTCGTTGAATCGATCGAGGCGTAGTATCATCATGTCATCTTCACTCAGAGGCCTAGTCCATATAGCGATGTTATCAAAAGCTGTGTATTCACAGCCCTCAGAAGCCAGTGGTTCCCCCGGTATAACGGTAGGAATGTCTGCCATGGATACACTCTCTGACGGCTCCCCGTTGACGTACATCGTCAGAGCTGTATGGATATGGGGAACTCAACGATTGTCAAAATGACTCTGATGTAGCCACTTAAGGGAATGTGTCTTTGTGTTTTTTTTAATAATAATAATAATAATAATAATAATAATTAAAACTTATAAAGCGCCATCTATCTAAGACTAAACTTATTTTATAATTCTATAATTGTTTATATATAAACAGTAAAACTAACAGGCCAAACAAGTTATAAAATTCTAAGGACATTCAATACCAGTATCTTTCCAGATAAAAACTTTGTTTGAAGTACTGCCAAACTCCAGAAAATAGCGTTTGAAGAGCCCACAAACTACCACCGATTGTTGCTGTTTAAATACTAAGCCAAATTCTAAAGTCAAAAATTATGACAAAGCATAAGAAACATGTTTTTGTTGTTTTCTAAAAAGAATTTACCATCTAGGTATTTCTAGCAGGTTTTTGACATGGTCATTTAGAGGATTGTTGTTTTCTAAAAAGAAATTACCATCTAGGTATTTCTAACAGGTTTTTGACATGGTCATTTAGAGGATTGAGCAGGATCGATTGTTTTTTTTTATGCTGAATTTCAATATACAAAGGTTTCATCACGGCAATGAACACATGCCTAAATAAGGATAGCACAAGATACATATTCAACTAATCAAATGACAAGGATCTATGTGTGAGTTATATCAATATTTGTTATAAGGCACTGGCCACCTTTGGTAATTGTCGAAGACCAGTCTTCTCACTTGGTGTATCTCAACATAAAATAACAAATCTGTGTAAATTTGAACTCAATTGGTCGTCGAAGTTGTGAGAGAACAATGGAAGAAAAAACACCCTTTTCACACAAGTTGTGTGCTTTCAGATGCTTGAGGTCTCCAAATCAATCAAAATCTTTAAGTGAGAAATTACTTCTTTCTCAAAAACTACGTTACTTCAGAGGGAGCCGTTTCTAACAATGTTTTATACTATTAACAGCTCTCCATTACCAATAGTGTCCAGTGCCTTGAAGTAATGTTTACTTTAAAGGTACTTGATCGTTTTTTCAAAAAAGATATCTTACTTGAAGTTTGATTGTCCCATGTCATTCCAAGATGGTTCCACATCCATGTGTGAGTAGCATTATAGGCCTCTAACGATTGCATCCTTCTTCCAACAGCATGGAAAGACACTGCGTTGTTGGCAGCATTGAACATAACCTAAAAAGCATACATCAAGCATGAGAGAGACAAGAGATTAAATTTGTTATAGATCTTATAGAATTGTTAGAAAAATAGAAAATATAACATTTTAGTGCATGAGAATCGCATAAACCCAAAGTATTCCTCTTTTTTTTTACCGTTACCGTTTGACTTTTTAAAAATCATTCATAAATGTAGATTATTACAATAAGCTATCCTGTGACAATTTTGTGATGAGATATTGCAAAAAATCTGGTGCGGTTATGTCCATCCACACAGGAAGAGTAATCGGTAAATGGAATACACAATCTGAGAAATATTGTACGCACAAATGTTTCTCAGATTAAAATGTTTTTTAATCACTGTCTCCAAAACCACATACTTCCCAAAATGTTAAACATCAACAGCTGCAGTGCTATTGTAAGTAAGTTTTTAGGGCAAACAATTAGGTATACCCCCCTTTATGATGGGCGTGTGTGTGAGTAGGTAATTACACATTCAAACCGGGACCTATAACAAAAGAGGACAATAAGGACGAGTCACAATGCAGCGATAACAAAAACGATAATGATAACGACACAAAGAGAACGCATTCTATTGATTGAATTGCTCCACCCAGAATACGCCCACGCTCATTCAACCAATAGAGGGCGTGCATTTTTAACGTTCTCGTTTTCGTTCTCGTTATCAAGTCCTGTGTGACCCGGCCTATAGAGTCCACATGTGGAAAACGTGTTAAAAACCTGATAAGAGCTTTTGCCAAAAGGAGTATAAACAAAAGAGAGACAATAGGAGGTCCACGGTTGCAGGCGTATACAAGCTTAGGTGTGTGGGTGCACATCGTCTTACATAGGTATAATATAAAGTGTGACATCACAGAGTACTAATGACCTACAGGTCTCAGGTTCAAGTCCCACTCTAGTCAGGTTTTCTAAATTCAACATCCAAAAATATTTTCTTTGAAAAATCTTGTTCAACAAAGCTTTGTTTTCCTTTTCTCCCCTCCCAAGCTTGCCCTTTCATCTCCACCCACTCCTTCCTACCCAAAATAGCATTCTCTTTGTCCCTTGAGGGTTGCCCCCACCCCCCCCCCCCTCCACCCTACAACCACTATTACCTGAAAGCCATCACTTGATGTGTCATTGAGGCTCAGTAACATGCAGTTAGAATCATCTTCCACTTCAGACCTGGTGGAATTCTTGAGGCTCAGCCAAAAGGCCACAGTAAAGCCATCCTCACAGGCCAGTGGGTCTGTTGGGCAGTTGGACGAACCGTATGCACTCAGAGTAATCTTAGGTGATTTAGAGCGGTCACCGGCCTCTTGCTTCAATATGGCCGCAATGCTGCCCTCGCCGTGAATACCTTTTGAGAGTTCAGAAATAATGCAGTGGTCAGTCCAAAGTCTGATTGGTCAATGGTCAAACTAGTCAATGTACAAAGGTGAATCAAGGCCCCCCCCCCCCCCGCCGACTTCCCCCTTTCCAAATAAAAAAGTAAGCAAAATAAACAACTTTTATCAAAGCTAGACTACACAAATGGTTCAAATTGGCATTCTACTAATAATGTTGGAATGCCGAAAAATTCAAAATTGTGGCTGGCAAATAAACTCCAAAAATCATGCAGACTGGCCTTGGAGATATTTTCAGAATGGAAACAATGTTTGCTTTGGATGGTTCTAGTACAATCAAGTTTACCTTTGTAGATAACCAGCTATGGGAGCAGAGGCTCATTATTAATTTCATGGCAAGGTTTTAATCAACACTTTTTGAAAAAGAGACTTTTTACCCTGAATCTGGCAGAACCCCCCCAGTATGTCTGGTGCGATAGTGGCGCCGTGCTCAAAATCCCAGCGGGCCAGGGAATTATTGTAGAGTTCTTCCACTGCAATTAAATAGACTGTTAATTAGTCAAAGGGAAACACCTTGTTGATTTGTTGTCTATGGTCATTCTGTGTCAATTCATCCCCAAGTGGAAAACTTTCAGTATCCTGCTGCCACCACTTTTCCACTTATATTTTCACCAAAAGGAATATCAGTGTATTTGGAGTTTAATTAGATACTATTTTAGTTATTTCATAACGAATGAAAACGGTGGCAAACGGAAACTTTTCAAAAATCAGAAGATCACACCTGCCCTTATATTTCTAAATTAAAAGATGAAGGGATGTGTCCCTCTCCACGTATGGCGCCATCACTTTTTCACTCATTTATGGATATGTCGTTAATTGAAGTGAATTAGATAGGCCAATACAATATTATTTCATATCAAAAGAAAAAGTCGTGGCGCCACCCGGAAACTTTTTCGACTCCTTTTTTCGACATTTTGTTATTATCGGTCGTACTTCCACCGCGACCGATAATAATGACAAAACTTCGGAAAATGGAGGGTATAACGGCGGGTATAACATATAAGTTTCCGCCCCAGTTACTGGGTCGAACTCACAAATCCGAAAAATGAACAATTGCTCAGATACAGAAACTAAATGATTCATTTGTACTTTCTGACCCACCTTACTTAGAACAAGATGCTTTCGGTAGAAACAGTTCATAATCTGCTGATCGAGTGGTGGGTATACATAACCTGCACGCGTTTTTCTGTTCGGTTCGTATTATATTGGGGGCGGCAGTTTCTGTCAAGTTGGTATTGTACAAGTATGGCGTGCAAAATGTCTCAAAATGTTGTGTGGGCACCGTTTCGGCCTTACACGAGTAAAAACCCACTTTCAGTATTTACAGGCAACTTGGAGGCATCATCAACTGCAGTGCATGCAACACAGGACCACTTTAGAAGCACATAGTCATTTTTGGAAGAAAATGTGTGAACATTTAAGTGGAATGGCTTTTCTTCTTTGAGATTGCCTGGAACTGGACCCAATTTCATAGAGCTCCTAAGCACAAAAATTTGCTTAGCATGAAATTTCTTCCTTGATAAAAACAGGATTACCAACCAAATTTCCATTTGTTGCATATTGCTTGTTACTGGTATTCAGCTGTTGTTTGCTCATCCTGAAAACCGTGTGAAGATTTGGTTGGTAATCCTGTTTTTATCGAGTCAGAAATTTCATGCTAAGCAATTTTTGTTGTGCTTAGCAGCTCTATGAAATTGGGCCCTGGTTGTCAGGTGTGACATGGGCGACATGTGACATGGGCCTTAAAATAACAAAGTTCGTCTTCTTTACATGATTACACGTATTATAAATACCTAATCTTTATTTTTCGTCATCAGTATTTTAAGCCTTTTTGTAAGAAACCCTTGATTGTCATCGCTATTTTATTTTGGAGATCAGTAATTGAGTATTTCCACGAGCAGTTACTTGTATGTAGGCCTGAGTTTTGTTGAAAATCAAACTAAAACGTTAGACACTTACTTTCCCGAAAATCGTTAGCCATCGATGAATATGTCGCAAAGAGTAGAACCTATGAGAAAAATAAAAAGTTAACACGTTGTCAATTATTAGGGCAAAGGGTTCAACCGAAAGTCATGGTCATCGAATTTCAATTAATTACGCGCGAGGGGGGGGGGGCATCCAGAAACGTTGGGGGGGGGGGGTGTTCAACGTCTACGCTAATTTCAGGTTTAATTTGCAGTTTTTAATTATTGATGGCGATCTATGTTGTGATGTTCACTGAGTGTGCTATAACACCTTGCTACTATTGTAAAATAGTTTTGCTCATTTTTACTGACGCACAAACTCATTCATTTTCAAAGCACCATGAAACAAAAAATTCTACTTCAAATTTAAAACATTAATTTAACCATTAGTTTAGACAACCAAAACAACAAGAGAGAGGGAAATAACACTCTTGTTACATCTACTCGTCCGGACTCTCCTGAAATTACATCACAAAATGTTCATGAATATGCAGGTTTTAATTTGCATGTAAAACAAATAGCTGTTTCGAGTATACTTGTATAGATCTGTCCACAGTATGTCACTCTAACAGGATTGGAGAATAATGGTAATTTCTCCAAATTTAGCATAAAAACTTAGTAACGTCTAATGGAGAGCTGTTGACAGTATAAAACATTGTGAGAAACGACTCCCTCTCTTATTTCTCACTCAAACATTTAACACGAAGACTTTGATTATGAACCTCAACGCAATTACTAAGGTGTACAGTGCCTTTAATGCGTTTTTAGGTTGTTTTTGCAAATTCAATATGAAGTTATATAAACAAAATTTACAGGCCATTGATGGATCGTGGTTTTCATTACTTCGCGTTACAGGTGCCATTCAGCCTCCCCTCCACACGAACCATCTACTCATAAAAGAGGGCGTCAACTTCGCTAAAAACATGACGTGAGTTACTGCCGCTTCATTAAATTCTGAGTTCTGGGTTTTCGGTGTTACTTTATATAAGAGCTCGCTATTATTATCATTACTGACGAAACCCGAGAACGAGAAAAGGGCGTTTATAATTATATCAGAATGAGCAAATGTGTGTGTTGATCCGTAAGAGTGAAGGGTGTGTATGGGATTAGTTGCACTGGCTGGTGGTACATCTGTACAACCTGTTGCTTTATTGGGGGGGGGGGGGTTCACGTCAATTTTAGCGACAAAATAAATGAGTTTCCCTAATTCATTCAAACTACAGGGTTTCTTTTAAGCTACCATCCCATTCAGTTTTGTTTTCGTTCACATTGGTATCGTTCTTCTCATTATTCTTTCATTTAGACGCACAAACTTATACATTTTCTCCATTCTTAAAGGCAGAGGACACTATTGGTAATTGACAAAGATCAGTCTTCTCAGTTAGTGTATCTTATCATATGCATAAAAAAACAAACCTGTGAAAATTTGAACTTAATTATATATATATATATAGAATGGTGTATTAAAAAATGTCATAAGCAGTCACATGCTGAATTGCAACAATTTACAATAAAAAGGGTAAACAATACAAAATTTGATACAAAAGTTATACATTGGTCGTCGAAGTTGCGAGATATTAATGAAAGAAAAAACACCCTTGTCACACGAAGTTGTGTGCGTTTAGATGGCTGATTTCGAGACCTCAATTTCTAAACTTGAGGTCTCGAAATCAAATTCGTGGAAAATTACTTCTTTCTCGAAAACTACGTCACTTCAGAGGGAGCCGTTTCTCACAATGTTTTATACTATCAACCTCTCCCTCATTACGCTAATAATTATTTTGAGTAATTACCAATAGTGTCCACTGCCTTTATTGTGAATTTCTGCTACCTAAACTGATGAAAACGATCCCTTGACCATTTCTGGGCTCTTGTGAAGATTGATTGATCTTTGCAAATTCAATAAAATGTGAATGATCTTATTTGACCAGGTGTGCTAAATTTCTAAAACTTAATTACTCATTACGAGTGGTGATCGAGTGTTGCATGCAAAGGAGCATTGTTTTGTCACGGACTCACGACCCAGGGGCAGGGGATGCTGAATGGAAACTGCCCTCTCAAATTTGGGGAAACAGCGGGGAAATTCGGGCACAGCAAAAAGGAAAAAAAAAATTGACAATATTTTATGCATTTATGTTTGGATACACAAAGTTAGATTACACGAAGTGTGGGCCTTGAACAATACTGATTACCGAAAGTGTCCACTGGCTTTAAGCGGAATAAGGCATTTGGTTTGCCCAAAATTTGACACACAACATAATCCCAAAATATCGATGCTGCATAATGTATGTAGGTTCAGTGCATGCATGCTCGCTTACACGCGCACATACATGAACAGTACAGTGTCATTATACATGTCCGTCGGCGGTTTTTGCATAGCCCCGGACACGATTGCATATATGCAAAAGTGTCCGGAGCGGACAGTATTGCATGGCGGACACATTTGCATCGAACACCCACATTCATTTTCAAACAAAGTTTACCGAGCCGGGTGTTAAATTCACAGGATTTTGTATATATTGGCAAGAACTACCTCCTAACATTGATCATCAATCTTGACAACCTATAAGGATTGCATTCTTTGAACAATCAATCATGTATCGCACCATTGCTAACCATTTATTGAAGCCTTTAACAAGTTAAATAATGATTAACTCAGTATCGTTTCTTGGGTAGATGATTTTTAGGGCACTTTTCTTTCTACTTTAAAGAGGCACACCACCTCACGACCCCTATATACACATGAAGTGCAGTGTTGTTTTCAAAATTTGACAAAATATTAACCACAAATGACTTATGAATCTGCATGTTCCACAAAATATGGAATAATTTCCCCCTAGTAACAAGCTTCCACAGCGCACGATATGTAGCAAACTAACGCCAATTAAGCGACTTCGGCTCTACAATAAACAGTTTAATTAAACAATCAATTTTAACATTATTGTATTCAGGTACCTCAACGTAAACAACTGATTGAGACGGGGAAAAAAGTAATAAAGTCGTGTATAATTTTGAATTCAGAGGAAGCCGTTCTCTCAATGTGTTTTTACAATCAGTCTCCATTGCTCTTTACCAAGTAAGTTTTCCTAGCACAATTATTTTGAGTGATTACCAATGGTGTCGTGTTTTTAACACTGATCATGAGCCCCCTCCTCTGAACGCTTCCCGGTGACATCGAGGGGCTAAAAGCTTTTTCTGTCAGTAAGCAGGATCATAAGAGTATGATATAATGAGATGAAAAAATACAACAGGTAAACAACTTTTACACTCAGAAAAAAAAAGCCGGTTTCAAGCAATTTGACCGCGCATCGAATTTGAGCAGACCTTCGGAAAGCGTTGCCCAGCGACCATGCCAGTGGAGTCCACACTTGCGCGCCGTCATGCCACCTACCACTGATGCCAAGTTTGCCGTGCGTTGTTTTCGTTCCCTTGGAACGTGAGAGCAAGTCAGTGGTGTAATTTTCTCAGGTGAATATCAACATAATCTAACAATTAAATGCACTGGACACTAATAACGATTGAAATTAAATGTTAGCATAACAACTTAAATGACTTAATTTCAGAGGGAAACATCTCACAGAAAACCCCCCAAACATTTTAAAATGTTGTTAAGCTTTTAAACTCAAATTAAATAGCGGTGTGTTTTGTCTTTACCAGTCCTGTATAATAACCTTAAATTCTTATGTCACAACATGTTCAATGGCGAATTCGCGCGTGTAACGAGGCGATGGTTAATAGTGTTAATCTTTATAGCGTGTAGTCGCTTGAGAAAATGCAATTAGCTGTTGCAAACTGCTTACCAACCTATAATGCGAAAACGTAGTTAATGGCCTGACGTTTCGACCCTGAGTATATTTTCTCTTATGGATCTCATTACACTGCACAAACTGGAGTGTTATAATTGGCACCATGGATGTTGTCACAGATACCGAAGAGGGAATTACAATTGACATCATAAGGTGTTAACTATAACGCCAATAATTGTGTAGAAATTAGTGTTATTTAAACACCACCTTCTAAAACGTGACCTTCCCTTTATAGTGCGGGTTTGTTTCCTTTACATTTTAAATCAATGTACATGGGCCCAAGTGGTCCTAACAATGTTTGAAGGCGCGAGACTTGAAGGTCCATCAAATTGGTCCCGTAGTTACGAGTGCGAATCTCTCAGTTAAAGCCATTATATACTTTCGGTAAACAGTATTGTCCAAGGCCCACACTTCGTGTATCACAACTTCTATATAAAAAAACAAACCTGTGAAAATTTAGGCTCAATCGGTCATCGGAGTCGGGAGAAAATAACGGGAAAACCCACCCTTGTTTCCGCACGTTTCGCCGTGTCATGACGTGTTCAAAGTAAATTTGTAATTTTCGCTATCGAGAATTGATATTGTTTTAATGTTTTCTCAAAAAGTAAAGCATTTCATAATGGCTTCAAAGGAACATATCATATTAAGTAAGAACAAAAACCGTCTAAGATCACAAATTGACATTAAAAGCTTAGGCTACACGGTCTACTGATGATGATGGACTAACATCCCTTGAAATTCTCGTTTGGAGTTTATCGCTCAATGAGGGTTTCATTCATTTTGTTTTTTAATCGATGTCATGAAAAATGTGTAATCGTTTTTGTTTCCCAATATTTTTTTTTTGTGTTTAATATAAAAAAACATTCTCTCGACAAAGACTGCCGATCGATCTCTTAAATATACTTCTACAGGTTTGTCAGTATATGTATATGGTCGGTTACATGTAGTGCTTACATTGCCAGCAACTGTTTTGTTAGCAAAAAAAACCCAAAGTTCTGTAATGTTCCTTTAAGGATTTTGTATTTTTAATGCCCATTAGTGCTTTTATAGTTTTAACTGCTTGTATAGTTCTATATTTTTATACTGTATGCCATGTTTTAAAAATGTCCATCTGTAATGTCCCTTTTTGTCTCTTCGTAAATTGTGGCATCAGGAGATTAACTCGATAGTAATTTAGTTTACTTTTTTAAAATCCTTCAGGGGTGCTGCTTTTTTTGTTATTGTATTGTATGTTCTTGTTTTTGTTTTCTTCTGTTCTTATTGTCTGTGCTTGAATTTTTGCCTGTGAAATTAATAAATGAAATGAAATGAAATGAAGGATTAATGACAACCTTTCTAACGTTCAACTGCGATAAAACCGGTTTAGTAATCTATACCCTCCATGGATCAATACTCTGTCTCCTCTATAATTATGGGCTCATCAACATCATCATTATAGTTTCCGGTAACTGTCTTGAAAACTGAACATCAAAAACAGCTTAACAAATTGTGCGCTATACTTAGCCTTTTGTTTGTTATTCATGATAAAACATAATAAGTTGTAGATTGACTTGAAAATGTACTTGAAAAGAGATGTGATGTTAGAATCGATGAAACTAAATGCCACTATTGTTAGTTTTCATGTTATTTTTGTCTAATCATCAGCTAACTTTGTTTTTTTCATCTAATGTTTTCGTTTTGTTTTTGTTTACAAAACTCAATTCTACCTTGAATAGGCCTACACTGTACTTTTGTTTACTGCTGTGTGACATCTTGCGCATTTTTGGTATGTCGAATAAAATTCACAAGTGCGTTCCGCTATGTTTTCTGTTCCCACTTTCGACCGACCCCATTTTCTGCTTCTCAGTATATAGACTTGTTTGCCCTTCTTTAAAATAGAAACAATAGTCAATACTCGAGTGTGCATACCCTAGCTGCGCAATTTGGCATGACCATGGCCGGTGTCCGCCATGCAATACTGTCCGCTCCGGACACTTTTGCATATGCAATTGGGTCCGGGGCTATGCATAAACCGTCCGGCGGACTTGTACATGACTGTACACGTATGTGCGCGCGTAAGCGAGCGCATGCACTGGCAACATGAATATTCACGTATTTTATGATTGCAGCGAATACCCAACGGCCGAACATTTCCCATGTCATTCATGACATGCACTTAGCCTGTAACAGAAATGGCGAACGTGTTCCGTCGACCAAGGGCGTTTAATTTACTGTAAGGACGGTTTTGCACAGGGGCGGACACAACTGCATATGCAAATGTGTCCGGGCGGACACAATTGCATCATGCAGCAGCGTCCGGGCGGACATGACTGCATATGCTAAACCGCCCGGCGGAATGCCATCCAGATAGTATTGCATAGAAGACAAAATATGGAATGAAAATAATGATTTGGATCTGAAATAGGTTTTGTATAAATAACTATATTAATAATTGCGATTCTTATGCTTGATTGTCACTCCATATAGCACTTATATAATGAGGATTTCGGTCACTTGGCAATATTAGCCCCCCCCCCCTATGCACGATCAATTTTCTATCTATTAAAAGAAATGCACAGAAATCAGGTCTCGGCCTAAAATAATTATTCTCTGTTAATTTTCAAACTCTAGGTCTAATGCTTATCAAGAATAAAACGTTTAAGTTGTGCAGACCAGCTAAAAAGAACGATGATTCCTGCAACAATGGACAACATCAATATCACTTTAAAATCTCAGTTTAGTTTCGAACATGGAGCGAAAATAATGAAATAGAGTATTTTATTTTGTATTGCGTGTTTAATTTTGTGATTATTACGCTTAATTGTCACTCCGACCATAATAATAGCACAAATGATGATTTCGGTCACTTGGCAATATTATGCAAGATCTATTTACCATTTCCCACTTCTAAAGCTCATAGTATACTAGCATATGCTTGAGTTATATGCTTGAGTTACTTCTATAAACTAAGATGATTAATGGGTAAAATTGTATTTTTTAATGACCATTTTGAGAAACAATTCCCTTCAAAGGAATGTGTTTTAGTCAAGATAAAAATAAAAACACGTTACAATATCACAGACGTTTTTTTTTTGTATTCTTCAAATTGTGTATTGTAATTACGGATTATTCTTTCTCCATAGACACAACCTCTCCAGATTGTCGGCAACATCCTAAAAATACTACCACTTTTTTAAAGAAATTTTGAACGTACATTCGTCCGGTTCCAAAACCTAGTGTATACTTTGCCTTTAACATTGGTAAGAAGGACCGTCTCTCGATCAACCAAAGCCAACTGATTCGTTAGTGAGGAAGGTTCATCCGCTTTTAATTGTTTATATTGGTTCTAAGAATCTTAGCCACCTCTTTGATTGCAAACTATACCTTTGATTTGGCTATAATTTTCCCGGTTTTTCTTCCTTCCCTTAACCCTTTGCTCCCGTTTTTTTCTACAATTTGATATTGTTTTTGTTTTGTATTTGTTTATGCTTCCAACGAAGGTCCGATTTGGATCGAAAGCTAAGGACGTCTACCCTACTCGTTTCGTATGTCCCTGTTATACTGGTCCCTATTACACATTGTTACTATTCTTATTGTTACCGTACAATCGTTATACAGGGCGCAATTTATTTGTAGATAACGTTTATTCAACATATCAGACACAGTTTACGCATACAGCAATAAAAATGAAATATAACTCAAATTAATGACAAATAAGTCCATCCATCATTTGTAATGTGTGTTGTAGTGACTTTCAAAAATATATATATAACAACACGATGTTTTTGCTCGACATTTTTATGGTACTAAAATTCTGAATTAGTGTGTGAATAAATATGATTTATAAAATAGCCTTTCTTTTCCCTCCCTGATCGGGCGATATATCTATCCGATTTAATAGATTTTCGCGGTCATTCTTTGGAAAATAAACAGCCAATTTAAAAGTAACTTTATTCTTCTTCGCACGCCAAATTGAAAGCACATCAAACAGAACGTGCAATTTCACTTACGGGGAATGTATACGTTTGGTAAACCCTGTTAAAATTAACTGCATTCAAAACTACTTGGTTAAAAGTAGAGCAGCTTTCGATAGCATAAAGCATTTTGAGAATCATTTCCAGTCTTCGAAGTAATGTGGTTATGAAAAAAGATACAAGTTTCTATCCCCAACAAATTTGAATATGAGAAATAAAATGTTCACGGGTTAGTTTGAAATTACGGGCTACATTGATTAAAGATTAAAACAATCGAACGGTTCGTAAAAACCAAAAGGCGTACATTCCTTTTAATGTGTAAGCAGTATTTGATTAAGAACAGACAACCGTTCAATTTAACAATCTACGCAAACAGTTTTCAGATTCGCTGCAATTTTTCGCAGAAATCTCAATGTTTGACCTACTCTGCTAAATTAATCAGCGCGCCTCAAGTGTAATTTAAATGCTATAATTCACACTGCTCAAAGTAAAATAGAATGAATATTTTGTTTGAACAAAAGAGACAGAATCACCAGAAAACGAATTCATGAAAGTGAAATGTAGGGGGGGGGGGGTGTCGAAAAAAAAAAAACGTTGTTAAAATTTTAAAGATAAATGAGATGGATTGCTATAATGTGGATGCGTCTATTGAGCGAGGAAAGTCCTTGGAAAAGTCAATATTCGCAGTCAATTTTCGACCGAATTAACACACAGGCGTACTTGAGATTCCCCGAAAAACAATCGGGTACAGAGCTTGAAAGTGTGGAAATACAACTCTAAATTTAGCGGTAAAAAAATATTGTTCCCATATTGTGACTATGCAAACCGGCTTTTACAGCAAGTTCTTTGAGAACTAAACCAGACATCGTACGACAATAGTACGAGAAAATTGTACTACATAACTAAGATAGGTTTTCTTACCAACAAAAAAAGACATAATGGTATATTAAAAAAAAAACCAGTTATTGCCATGACGTTTCTACCCTAGCAGAGTCTATCTTAATGTTTAAATGAAAACCTTTGAGAAAGATTCTGTTAAAGGTCGAAACGTCAAACTAATTATTTTTCCCACATTTTATTACACGATGTTCATAAACCTTACGAAAGGTACCGCCGATACGAATACAAAAAATGCTCAAAAAATCGAAAATAAAATGAAGACATTCCAAGCAAACGCAAAAAAACTCACCAGTAAGACTGGACAAATCCAGCTGTTCCTCCATTGAAAACGCATGGTGTTCATCTCGAATGAACTACACCATTAAGATATCGCAAGAGGATCACCAACTGAGGCAGGATGCCGTGTTTAAACTGGTAACAAAAAGGCCAGAGTTCTCCTACCACAGTTACCAAAGCTAAAGCTTCACGTCGAATGGTCAATACGTTTACTGAGGCTGTATGGTGTTTACCAGGGCTGTATGGTGTAGACCTGAAACGGTGCGGCACTGCGTCGCCTCGTCAGCTAGCTTCCCCCGGCAACTTGATTGACATACGCTCTAACTATTATTGTTTAAAGGCCACGTGCGATTTTTGATAAAACAAAATGCAAATGACATCAGTGTATAAGTCTGTATAGGCTTGATTGTACCTGTTTTTAGACTTTACATAGTTATAGGTGTGATCAAGACTTATCATTGAATTTGAGAGGTTGGAGCGGATATCAAAATCATATGCAAAATAATTATCGATAAAATGATTGGTCCATTGGGTAATGCAAAAGTGAAGGATACGCACGGGGGGGGGGGGGGGGGGGGGGGGGGGTTGGTGGTGGCAAATTAAGTTTACCCACTGTCGTGGTGGTTCCTTCGGGGGTATAGAGGAAAGTGAAAGCCAGAGTGCAAACTCTTCGACTATCATGAGTATCAACACTCTTGAAGAACACATCAGCACGCCTTTGACGCAATTTACGTAGAAGCAGGGACATTATTTTGTATGCAGTCTAACGAAGTCCAGTTTCCACCATTGACAAGATGCTAGTTCTAATTATGGCGGCATTTGTTTTTCTCCGTATACTGTCACTGTCACTGTCGTAGGGCTTTTATAAATACGCTGTGTCTTGCTTTCACTAATAGTAAACTGTATGTTTGTTTTGACGATCTGATGTACTTTTTGTGAAATGTTGTGAATAAACCATTATCCCCCGGGATATATAAAAAAAAAAAAAAAAAAAAAAAAAAGACATGACGACGGGACCATGCCCATTGCATGTTGTTACCTTTAAAGGCATTTGACACCATTGGTAATTACTTTAATAATATTAGCATACAAACTTACTTGGTAACGAGCAACGAAGAGCTGTTGATAGTATAAAACATTGTGAGAAACGGCTCACTCTGAAGTAATTTCTTCAAGGCATCTGAAAGCACACAACTTGTGCGACAAGGGTGTTTTTCTTCCATTATTCTCTCGCAACGTCGACGACCAATTGAGATCAAATTTTCACAGGTTTGTTATTTTATGCATATGTTGTGATACACCAAGTGAGAAGACTTGTTTTTGACAATTACCAAAGGTGTCCAGTGCCTTTAATGTGTTTGCAACGCTACGCCTGTCAGTAAAGTGTGCGTGTACATTGCGTAAACTAGATTGAGGATCATACCAGTGGATAATGTCTATACACCAATAGGGTGTGTCGTCATTATAATATTTATTTTGAATTAAAGATTACTATAAATGGGGGGGGGGGGATAAATAAATGGTTACGCCTTGACCGTTTGCCATAAAATACAAATACATGTCTATTGTTGGAGGAGTCAGTTTAGAAAGAGGCAGGAGGAAAAAAATAGGTCAACCTCTGGTTAATTATCCATCCAAAATGTTGAAGCTCCTTGGCATCTTGAAAGACATTGGTAATTGTCAAAGACCAGTCTTTGAACTTAATGTATCTCAACACGTGCATAAAATAACAAAACTGTGAAAATTTGAGCTTAACTGGTAGTTGAAGTTGTGAGATAGTAATGAAAGAAAAAAATCACCCTTGTCGCACGAAGTTGTGTGCGTTCGGATGCTTGATTTCGAGACCTCAAATTCTAAATCTGAGGTCTCGAAATCAAATTCGCGTAAAATTACTTCTTTTTCGAAAACTACTACGTCACTTCAGAGGGAACCGTTTCTCACAATTGTGTAAACTATCAACCTCTCCCCATTACTCGTTACCAAGTAAGGTTTGATGCTAATAATTATTTTGAGTAATTACCAATAGTGTCCACTGCCTTTAAACGCAGAGTGGACTGCATTTATAAAATGTGTACGAACTGTGCACCAAAGAGTATAGAGTACACAGTACTTAGTTTAATGTTAAAGCTAAAGCACTTAATGTTAAAACAACCCTCGCATAATTTTTGTTGAAGTCCAATTCTGGTGTCGTAAGAATTATAATCATTGGTTGAGTTTTTCATTTTGAAATCATATTTAAAAGATTATATTACCCACGACCAATAATACAGTAAGGTACAAATTTCCACACTGCGTTGCAGCGTTGTTTTTCCTTGGTAAAAGAAAAGCGCAAACAAATCGGCTGGAAGAAATTTAATGAGGTCAGTTTTTCATAAAATGGGGAAAGGAACTACCATTGTCATAGGCATTATAGAGTTGCTGCAAGTGATGTAAGGACTAAGCTTAGCATGCTAACCTTTAGAGTGGCGTGGAGCCATTCTTGTATTTTGTAAGCATTCACAATCAATGCCAAACCGAGGCTGCAATGGAAAACATACTGCCCCTCTTTCGGTGAAATTGAGATTAGAACCACCAATCAGAGCCCAATTTATGGAGCTGCTTAAGCTAAAAATTTGCGTTAGCACGAAACTAGCTTGCTTATTTTACACATTTACTGGCCAAAATTTCATGCCATATATATTGCGTGCTGTGACTGGTATTTAGCTGTTGTGTACTTGGTATAACAACTGAATGGAGTCTTGGCCGGTAATATGATTTTACTAAGCAAGGATTGTGTTTCTTAAGCAAAATGTGTTGCTTTAGCAGCTCCATGAAATCGGGCCCTGGATCTAGATCAGTCTGCAAGCAATCTCGCAGTTATGGGATGTGAAGGTTACAGGTGTGTGGGGGTATGGGAATCATTGGCTTTTCAATTATGCGGACCAGGTTCAAATCCTGAGACCTGAGCCTTGCATGCGAATTGGATTTTCAGTTCCTACTTAATTGCCCGGGTTTCCCTTATTGGTGTTTTTCCTCCCACATCTAAAACTGCCATGTCTTCATCGACATCGCTGCACACGGCTCTGGTTCGTAGAGCTAATTAAGCACGAAAAGTAGCTAAGCACAAAAGCAATTACGCTTAACAAATTTAGATTAAGAAATAGAAGTTGCGTTTATACCATTTATGACACTTTGGCTTAGCAAAATTTTGTTAAGCAATTTTTTTTTCTGCTTAAAGACAGGGTGTCCTCTCATGGTAATTTATGCTCCACAGTATTAATGCCATACAAACTTTCTTGGTAAAGATGTTGATATCATAATAACCCTGATAGAAACAATGTTGTTTCAGAGAAAGAGGTTATTTTTTATCCCAACATTTGAACAAGAGAAAGGCATCAGGAAGCTTTTCTCAGGCAAGAAAGTTCTACACAGCACCGAAGGTGTTTTTTTAGTTTCTTATTTTCTTGCAATTTCAATTAATTACCAACTGAGCCTACATTTTTTACAGGTTGGGAAACACCAAGTGAGGATACTGGTCTTTGACAGTAACAACTAAGTTTAAATATTTTACTGAGAAATTACTTCTTTCTCAAAAACTATACGTAATACTTCAGAGGGAGCCGTTTCTCACAATGTTTTATAATATCAACAGCTCTCCATTGTTCATTACCAAGTAAGTTTGTATACTAACAAATGGCCTACTTGTCACAGTGCTTGTCACTTAGAGTTATATTACCATGTTTTTTAACATTAATTACTTGACTGTATTTCATAAAACACGAACGAAATGGTGTCATGCTAAAAAGTAGATAATCATCAAATGCTTTGGGGGAAGAACTTATGATTCCAATTCTCTAGTGTTCTACAACCACACCGTGACCAATCTGTGTGTAAACAATTTATCGGCAAATAATGTACATTTTGTTTTCTAAAGAAAACAAAGAAAGGGTTTATGTCTTGACAGAGATTTTGTGCAAGTCCATGCTTGGATTATTTACAAAATAGACAAGGAAAACCAATTCTGTAATGTTCCTTTAAGAACATCTCTACCAACTAATTAATACATCTTTAATGTAACTGAAACAAACCATTAAATAATTTGAAAACAGTTCTTCACGTATACAATTCGTCCATGTTTTATCCCCGCTCAATTAACGCATTTCTGTTCCCAGTCTCCAGACAGTTGTACACTCACTTTAACATGATTAAAAACCACAGTGTATAATTAGAATTTATGAAATTACATTATACACTAAGTTAAGGAAAAGCAAGAATGAATTGCTCTGAATTATTTTCCCGCTCACAGTGAATTTATGAGATATTCATAAACTCAAAAATAGGGTGATGGCTTGACACAAGTAAAACCTAACGCAACGTGGAGCTGGTAATTTTGTGTATTTTTTTCCCCTTTTAAACCGCCTCTGCTTTTAATGAAAATATAATAATCTACTATTAATATTGAAGCGCCATCGCCATAGTGATCGTCACTTTAAAACCAACAGGTATTTTCTTTGTGTGGTTCAGGCCTCTTCAATTTATGTAGCAACCATAGAGCTATATAAAAAAAACTCTATGGTAGCAACTAATTGCCTCCAAGGCAACAACTTCGTTGTTACAGAGAGATCGACCAACGCGCGTATAGATTACCATGGCAACGTGTACCTGGTTGCCATGGACGCATGATGCGAGTCTTTGTCATATTGCGATGGCAACTGTCTGCATCTCTTAGCAAGTGATGTGGATATCTGGTGCAAACGTTTTTTCGGTTAAATGGAATGATGCGCAATTCTGTATTTAATCATCGATCCTATATTTGCCAAAGACACCTAACAATCGTCTTGATAAAAATGAGCAAATTTGTTGCTAACATGTTTTTCCCATAATTTGTTGTCTTTTTATGTTGTCAATGAACACAGTGTCAAGAGAGACAGTGTCAAGGGACACAGTGTCAAGGAAGACAATGTCAAGGAACACGGTGCCAAGGGACACAGTGTCAAGGAAGACAATGGTCAAGGAACACGGTGTTAAGGGACACAGTGTCAAGGAAGACAGTGTCAAGGAACACAGTGTCAAGGTAGACGGTGTCAAGGAACACAGTGTCAAGGAACACAGTGTAAAGGAACGCAGTGTCAATGAAGACAGTGTCAATGAAGACAGTGTCAAGGAATACAGTGTCAAGGGACACAGTGTAAAGGAACACAGTGTCAAAGAAGACAGTGTCAAGGAAGACAGTGTCAAGAATACGGTGTCAAGGAAGACAGTGTCAAGAAGACGGTGTCAAGGAAGACAGTGTCAAGGAATACAGTGTCAAGGGACACAGTGTAAAGGAACACAGTGTCAAAGAAGACAGTGTCAAGGAAGACAGTGTCAAGAAGACGGTGTCAAGGAAGACAGTGTCAAGAAGACGGTGTCAAGGAAGACAGTGTCGTGGGACACAATGTCAATAAATAGTGTCCACTGCCAGATGACAGTGTTGGGTGAAAAGTGTACGATGACCCAAGGTTGAAACCCAAAATATTGCACATGCCAGTAATAATGTTGGTAATAAGTGGAAATCGCCATGAAGTGTTTGTTTTTTGTATAAAAAAGGCCCACGACAACAATTAGTATGTGGCAACAAAGCTTGAGAACATTAATATATCATTTACTGTCTGTTTTGACATTTTAATATTGGTAAATGCACTCTTTTATGGGGCAAGATGAGACATTCATCTCAATTTCACACACTAATGAGCAAGAGACTCATAATCAAAAAGCCATTGTTCAACATAGTACGGAAAACATTTGTCATTACTCAAGGATGATTCGCTCCCATCAAATAGTACAAACGCGTCAGAAATAACCATGAATTGGGAAATTGAGAAGGAAGTTATTGACTCGACTTGTTGTTATAGTAGCTTAATTCCAGTTACTTTGAAGAAATGTTTACACAAAATGACCTAAACTGCATGTCCTTAATACAGGATTGGTTAAGGATAGGAACACTGTTTATCTGAAAGCGTACTGATTATGAAAATCATACTAGAAAACAAATTCTGTGAAAATTTCCCTTTGAAATTAATTTTTACTCCAGAAAAATGCATCTGAAAACCTTTTAAATAACAGCTGATATCGGTTGTTACAACCCAAGTTTATGACAATGTGCTATCACTAAAGACTATTAAATAATTGGGATGTCACTATTTTGTACTAAATATAACAAGGGATTAATCTCAAATTCATTTCAAAAGGTAGTCGCATTTTTTTTTTAAAGATATGCAGAAAATCCGGAGCGATGATAACGCTTCTCATTTTCATATAGTTTTCCACAACTTGAAAGAGAAAAGATTTTCAAAATAATTTATACTATCGAAAGTTGCTGTATTTCTAAACGAGTAAATTTGCATTGCCAATAATTGTAAGAGTGATACCTTCCCTTTAATGAAAGAGTCATATCGCCATCATCAACAAATGTACCGACGTCCGTCCATGAATAGTTGAGAAGGACAAACTAATAGCTTTTAAAATAAAAATTTAAATTATATAGATGAGAAAAATTTTCCGCCCTGAAAACGATGGCTGATAGCCAGGTGCAACGGCTGTCTACGAAAGTGACAGTTCTCCAGGGCTAAAGGGAGGCTGGGTGCAAGAATTGAGTAATGCAACACGCTCTGGTTCTTTCCGAGGAATAGAATTGTGCAAGTCTAGCGTGTGTCGACAACGAGAAAACAATCCGAACAAATTGTTTTTTAAATGAAATTAAATCTTCTTTTTAACTTCTGTCTGTACAACCTTCTTTTAAACAACTGCTCCCATATAGCATTTGTTTCGTATATACACAGTTTAAACTTGTATATTATCGTTTTAACAAAAGTATAACTTGGGTTGGTGATAATGTTATTATTTACTATCCCCCATTTGCCAACCACGTTTGAATTTAATGTGCGAACATTGATAACGTTACAAATTCTTAATATTTGCAAATAAACCGAAACGGAGATCCTCGGGTTTTGTTTTTTGAATTGTTAAATTTTTACAAATATTTATTTCATCGCAAAATAAATTGTACTTTCCTAACAAATTGCGTAAATCTTGACTTGCATGATCTATTCATGGAGAAGAATTAGCAGCCTGGCATGGATGCACCACATAGACACAATTGATTGGCTCCCTCTCTCTAATCCTTTCCTCACTTCTATTTCTATAAATGGATATGTATTTGTTTGTACTTGTTTTATGCCTATGAAGAAGGTCCGGTTTGGATCAAAAGCTATCCACCCTACTGATAATATGTGTTGCACCCGTTTAGGCATGCCTCTGCCGGTACTCCAGTCTTCCCGGGCCCGGCCATTACCAACTCGAGTCGGGATTTAATTCGAGCAGGGAAACCGTCCTCCTGTGTCTATCTGATGACGACGCACGATTACGCCATGACACTAAAAATAGGTTATTGCAACGGAACTCAAGCGCAATCAACAATTCGAAATCAATGTTTCCTGCAAAAGATAAAATGGCAAATTAGGGCGGATAGGTCTTCGATTCCCTCAGTATAACCGCTGATATCACTATTACTAGAATGTCCATTGTCGTCTAGTTTGATACTGACTCACAGTTTCTTGATTTGGGCAACTTATAATCATTGACGTTTAATATGTTTGTATTTTATTTATTTATTTTAATTCTTCGGACAAAAAAAAAAGCAAAACAATAAAACAAGCACAGGCCGTCCAGGGAAGGGCAAAAGTCCAAAAACTGTCATAAAAAAAGATGTGCTCTCCCAGACCTAGCTCATAAAAAATACACCTTATATACTATACATTAAACAATCTAAAATTGCAGTAAAGGTTTAAACAAAAGATGGCAAGTAAAAAGCAATAACACAAACGATAAACACAAGGTACTTTTTCAAAATGTCCACAGATTCACAACAAACCTACAGGGCCTGAAGACAATGACAGTAGAAAGCCTCCCCCGAAATACCATACACCGAGGAACTGCAGCCCCTGAGAAATGAGCAAAACAAGCCACAAAACATATTTCGTCTCAGTGAGATTAACATTATTTTAGCATGCAAAAACCCATCAACCAGCCACGATATTATACCAAAACATCCCATAACTGGCCAATACGACCCTACACACCAAAACTGAGACGAAAATTAACTCTGCGACATTGCCCCACCCATCCCCCAAAAACCACAGCACACCAGCAAGCAACATTCCAAGGGAAGCCCTCAACCATCACCATCCCCAAACCCTGCAAGCTCAATGTAAATCCGTGAACACCATAATTTCTGTTAGAAAAAAAGTCATTAGCCAACAAAAAAGTACATAGACCCTTCAATATTGTCCCCAAAATAAGCAGAAACACCAATACGAGTTAAAATGGGGGGGGGGGGGGGGGGGTAATGAAAGAGATTGTCTGTTGAAGACCCATTCATTCATCAGTTTGTTTGATGGCACTCTCGTGTAATGACGAGCAGTCTTTTTGTGTTTTTATACGGTGATTGATGTCCACCTACTATTTCAGAACGTCAACTTTCGCGACAACTCCTAACGAAAATACAACAGTAACACATTAGTTTTACTGCATGATCGGGCACAATATGGATTTATTGTTGTATTATTATGTGCTAATGGAAACTCAATTTCTGTATTTTTTGATGCGGACAAGTAAACAATCTAGTTCTAATTATAATTATATATAATGCCCCAATAGGACGACACTAAAGCTGATATCAAAATGACATCAGCGACCATTTGCCGTAGTAGGCCCATCATAGTCATACCATAAAGCAATAAACTAGGTTATATTGCTCATTGGTCATATATAATTCAGTATTGCGCCATGACCAATTCACGTTTTCAGAGCTAAATTGCTCTGAAATGTTCAGCCTGAAAAATTATAAAATTACCTCGAAAGTGTCTTCTTCCAACATTGTTTATGTCACACATTACACCTACGTCACAGGACTCCCAAACAATGGCTACACATTAATGATTGCCTTAATGGCACCGATAACATTGTTTACAGGCAAAACATATCCATGTTGATGAATGGCCAATCTCCATTTATTTTCAATGTGTACATTTTTTCACGTTGCGTCCAAATTCGGCATTCAAATTGTGGCTACAGTGCCCATGTCACAAATTCGTAACGAATGATTCGCAACATTGAAATGCGCAGGATAGAGTGAGATGGGAATTGGTGAAAAGGAGTGAGGCGAGACGACGAAAATTTACCGATGTGTGTGACAATAAGTTTAAAGACACTGGACACTTTTTGTTATTGTCAAAGACTACTTATCACAGTTGTGTATCTCAACATAATGCATAAAATAACAAACCTGTGAAAATTTGAGTTCAATTGGTCATCGAAGTTGCGAGATATTAATGAAAGAAAAAAACACTTGTCGCACTGTGGGCTGACAAAGTTGTGTGCTTTCAGATGCTTGATTTCGAGACCTCAAATTCTAATTCTGAGGTCTCGAAGTCAAATTCGTGGAAAATTCTTTCTCGAAAACTACGTTACTTCAGAGGGAGCCGTTTCTCACAATGTTTTATTCTATCAACCTCTCCCCATTACTCGTTACCAAGTAAGTTTTTATGCTAAAAATAATTTGAGTAATTACCAATAGTGTCCACTGCCTTTAAAATCAGACGACTATGGATGTGAGTAGATTGCTTTTAATCGGACACGGTCATTAAAGATTCTATACAAACTAGGGTCATAAGAAAGACAATAGTAGTGATGCAAGTCAGCAGATTGACCCATACGTGGGTCAGCCTGACTTGAGATATCATCACGTGGCTAGGAGATCAACATAATTATACTTGTCTATGTCACTACAGGGGATCCGTACAAATAAAATGCTTTGTTATCTGGTTTCGTCGAAGTGGTGCTTTGTTTTAATTAATGGGTTATGTGGAGTCATTTTAACGACGCGAAATAGTCTTCCCTTCAATGGAAGATGGCGTCCGGTGAGGAACTGTACTATGGTGACAATGGATCATGCTGCCGACATTTGTATCCACAACAATACGCTCATGTTTGAATGGCCCTTTGAAAAAAATGAAATTATAATAAAAAAAAACCTTAATGGGCCCACTGGTTGGTCTACATCATTATCACCACTACAATAGCCTATACACTTTTATAATAGTGTCTGCGGTTAAATCGACATCGGCTGAATCACAGATACCCCCCCCCCCCCCCGCCCGCTTCCGCAAAAAATATAGGTATAATTAATGCAAACTAAAACAAACGGGGGAAGTGGGAACAAACACCGTGCCCCAATAACACCCCACCACCATCAACAACAACAGCAAACAAAACACATTCGCCAAGCCGACAACTGTTTTTTTTTGAGAACCTTTTTAGTGTGACGTATTATACTTTAGTTTTCTCATTGTTTTCTGTCCAATTCCCTTGTTTTCAAAAAGCACATGCACTTTGGGGTAGTATTCTTATCCATTGTTTTATACAATTCACTGAAAGTACAGTATTGTTCCTGAAAGAGTAAGATAATTCTGCTTGTTTTCAATAAGCACATTATGGAAGCAATTCCCTCACGCTTGAAAGTTTCTCAAGGAAAATTAAAACGTCTTTCTTAATTATGTATTTACTAGGCAAATAGTGATAACTGTAAAATATCATTGTAATTATCTTGTTTCGCTCAAAACAGTGTACCTATTTAATTATCTGGCTGGTCTCGTCCGCCTAATTTTTAAAAAGCACTATGCTTCAAATCTTCCCTGCATGTTGGTAATAACGTAACGGAGTATCTTTAGTCATGTTGTAATTCTGTAGACTGTAAAATGCTTGAATTGCATTTGATGCTTTTGTTGTTGTTGCCAATATTGAAATAAATGTCTAAACACAAACACACACAAAAACTTATGGAGATGCACACTAAAAACAACTCAAAGAATTGACCCGGATTCACGGTCCCACTGGGGCCTGACCCATTAATGAATCAGGCTGATCCGGAAACTGATTAACATATGGGATTTTAGCTGATTCTGCGCCAGCTATTTCTGGGTCATCTTGACACATATTCCGGGCATTATTGACCCATAAATGGGTCAAGGCCCACTGAACCACGTTTTTATAACAAAAAACAACAGCAACAACAAAAACCAGAAAGTGCTTTATGTTTTGTCCCGTGACTAGGAACCCTAATATTTCGGATGCCAGAATCGCCGCAAGCAACGTTATAATGGGGTGTCAGATGCAATTGTGTCCGCCATGCAATACTGTCCGCTCCGGACACTTTTGCATATGCAATCGTGTGTCCGGGGCTATGCAAAAACCGTCCGGCGGACATGTACATGACTGTACATGTATGTGCAGCATGAATAATATTCACGTATTTTATGATTGCAGCGAAAACCCAACGGCCGAACATTTCCCATGTCATTCATGACATGCACTTAGCTTGTAAAAAAAATGGCAAACGTGTTCCGTCGACCAAGAGCGTTTAATTTACTGCAAGGACGGTTTTGCACGGGGCGGACATAACTGCATATGTAAATATGTCCGGGCGGACACAAGTGCATTATGCAGCAGTGTCCGGGCGGCCACGATTGCATATGCAAAACCGTCCGGCGGACGTTATTGCATATGCAATAATGTCATCCGGATAGTATTGCATAGAGGACATAATTGCATGCGACAGGGGCCTGCCATTGCGACGAGTATAGACAGATTCATCTCGAAGTTTCAAAATGAACCTCAAGATAATACTTCAAGATGAAGATGTCATCAGAGAACCTTTTTGAAGATTGCACACGAGGTGAGAGTTACTGCTGACAATAAAGGTCTGAAACTAGGTCCAAATGTATACCGAGTATATTGAAATGACGGCATTGCCACCTTTTAGTAACCACTGGAGTTAAAGGCAGTGGACACTATTGGTAATTAAACATTTTTATTAGCATCAAACCTTTCTTGACTACGATAGTATAAAACATTGTGAGAAACAGCTCCCTCTGAAGAAACGGCAGTAGCTAAACACCTTAAGAAAACACAACACAAGTCATTAAAGCCATTAGTTATATTTACACCCATGAGAGGCGAGGTTTAATCAAACACTTTGTATTAACAGTCTACATATTACGGTTCAGGGATACAGCTATAAACAAAAACAATCCATTAGGAAGTTCTGCTTTGAGAACACTCGTTCTGTGTTAGAAAGATACAATTATCGAACGCTCATATTTCTTGTTAAACTATTGAATTTTTAGCTTCAACGGTGTATTAAACATTGGTGGTATTGTTGGCGAAATGAGTATTCACAAAGTAAGGTTTGCGAATGAATATTCACATATTATGGTAAGGTTTGCGAATGAATATTCACATAGTATGGTAAGGTTTGCGAAATAAATATTCACATAATAATTATGGTCAGGGTGGAAAACTTCGTTTCTCAACTTCAAATTTGTCGGCTTGTAAAACTATTCAATCAATGTTACTTCGAAGGGAATACTTTCTCAAAATGGTTATTACTAATAACAGCTTCTGTGCTTTTCACCTAGTAAGTTTTGTTTAGTGTTAATTAATTAATGAATGAGTTACAAAGAAGGCTATGAACATTCACGGTTACTAAAACGTTAATTTGTTTAGGCTTCATTGGCTGAATTGGCATAATTTGTATAACAAAAGGTGTTATACAGGGTTGGTAAGGATAAAAACAATGTTGGGTAATTTCACTCTGAAAGCTTATGATCATAAAGTTCATACTAGAAAACAAAACAAAAATCTGTGAAATATTTCCCTCTGAAATGAAGTCATTTTCGGGAAAACTGTATCTGAAATGCTACCAAGAAAACGCAACGACTGATTTCGGAGTTTACAACCAAAATTAAGGACAGTGAGTTTGCATGCTGTGCATTGTTTACCATTTTCTCCGTGGAGCATTGTTTTCGATGGTCATGGCGCTATATAAATGTTTACAATTAATATAGGTTTTCTCGGTCAAATTCGGCAAATGAGCAGTCAGTTTCATTTTCATGCGTTCGAATAAAAGCTGTTTTGCCTCTCCAGTTGTTACTGCGTTTCAAATTCAAAATTCGGCCATTCAATTTTGTTTAGAGTAGAGTCAAATTCCTTAATCACTCTGTTCAATTTAGTGTATCGTCATTCTTTGTCGGGACACACCCGCCTCAAGAAGCGTTGCAAATTTGAATGCTGCTTTGATGAATTTTAAATTGAATGATTATTTTGTTAAATCGAATGACGCAACATTACATTTGACTAATCATAAAACGAAATCGAATGACCATTTTCAGTAGCATTCGATTTCGCCCAAAACAGAAGAGCTTGATGGTTAAATTTGCTCGAAATTGACCGAGAAAACCTTTATTAACTATTATTATTATTCTCCCGACTTCTCAAGGGATTCAGCCCAAATTTCATAAGTTTGTTTGTTCATGTACAACTGTATAATGGTTGATCACACAAAACATGAACACTGTCAGCTTTACAAATCCTGTATAAGCCCCTAATGCATTAAATTGTAAATTTTTGAAAACCTCTTTGTTCCAATTACAAGCTAGTCAGAAGAAATGGGTTACTCTTTGTTTTCCTTTAGTTTGAAAATCTTCTAAGTACAAAAGTACAACCACAATTAAGTTTGATCAAATTGAGCAGCATTACAAAATACACGTCTATATAAGGCCATGCACCCCACAAAATAGGAAAAAAGCCCGCTATGCCAGGACTCCAACTACATTTCCAACCTGGGCTTGATGTTTTTTTTTCAATATCTCTATCGCCATAGAATTTTGAATTGTGACGTCACATTCTGTACACAGTTAAGATTGATCTTCGCTCTTTGTGAAATCGGCACCAAGAGAATAACAAAACAAAAAACACCCATGTTGCACAAATTTGTGTGCTTTCAGAAGTCTGTTATTATTTGAGTGAGAAATTACTTCTTTCTCAAAAACTACGTTACTTCAGAGGGAGCCGTTTCTCACAACATTTGATATATACTATCACCAGCTCTCCATTGCCCGTTATTTTTTTTTTTCTGTTAACAATTATTTTGAGTAAGATCCAATAGTGTCCGTGCCTTCAAGAGGTCGTGGTTCAAATTACTGTCATGAAGATTTCCCGCCACATTTGCACAAAAAATTTTTCTGCCAACTCCTATAGTATCATACTTTCAGAATGCCATGCTGAATTAGAAAATGTTATTTTTTTCCCATAGTTATTCAATTTAAACAACCACAATTTTGAGGTGTTTACAAATTTCATGGATACATTTTTCTACACATCAATTTTGTCAACACACTGTACATAATGGACGAAGATCCATTATATTTGCCAAAGGCTAAAACGTGTTATAATTATAAGGCACTTAATTTGAAATATCTAAATTGGTATCATAATATAATGAATATTTACAATCTGTTTACACACAATTTTAATCATTTCTACTTTATACAATTATTAATACTTTTTTTTGCAACAAACAAACCTATAAGTTATAGTTGCAAATTTACAATGACGATAATCACTAATGAAAAATTTACGAATGCAAACATAAGATATATTATTTTGTTCTGATAAAAATTGATTAAACTTTACATCATTACAGTTACATACAAATACGCATTAATAATCTTTTATTGATAAAGGACAACTGCAGCAGCAACTTTGATATTGTTTCTAAGTCTGATGAAGCAACTGTTATGTGGGAGCCCAACCTCCTCTTCCGCCCCTTGAACCGATCATGTCAGTTCTTAAAGGCACTTGACATTTTTGACCAGTATTCTCAATTGGTGTATCCCAACATGCATAAAATAACAAACCTGTGAAAATTTGGGCTCAATTCGTCATCGAATCTGCCAGAGAATAATGAGAAAAAAAACGTCCTTGTTGCACAAATATGTGTGCGTTCAGATGCATAATGAAAGGCTTCAGGTGAAGTAGTCAAAAATTTGAGTGAGAAATTTCCTTTCTCAAAAACTACTTTACTTCAGAGGGAGCCGTTTCTCATAATGTTTTATACTATCAACAGCTCTCCATTGCCCGTTACCTAGTAATTTTTTAAGGCAATTTGGTTTTGTTTTGTAATTACCAATAGTGTCCAGTGCCTTTAAGGCCACCCTTGACATAACACTCCAAACGGACGACGTGTGTTATGGCCCATAAGACACGAACAGTCAATGTTTGCTCGCCTCTATAAACAACAGGATATTCACAGCCAATGCTTGATTAAAGTAGTCTTTTTTATTCCTTCGTCTTCGGCAAAAAATAAATGACAATACATTGTTTACCCAAGTCCACTTTCAATATCGAATATTATAATTACTCGTTCTGTGCGCATGTTAGATTACACGAGAATACGTTTAATTTGGGATATTGAGATGCAAGCTTTCGAGATTGGCAGGAGCTTTTTATTTTTATTTTCTAATTTGGTTTTACTCGAGAGACTTGGTAGCTTTTCGATGCGCCTTGCAACAATAATTTAATAATTTTGATATCTATTTTTTAAATCGACAATAATTGATTTTAAGAAACTGTTTTAGTTTAACATTTTCATGTTGTGGCCTAATCGTTTTACTTCTTGTAGCCCCTGAAATAGAGTGGCGAACTTGCATAATTTTTTTTTTTACTTTTAAAAAAGAGTATATTTTAGGCTATATAGGCCAATTGAGTAATGTGTGCCGACCATCAGGGGAAATTCTGGAAGGGTATGTATCGGTTTTATTTGACGGGTGACACCAGAAAATAAACTAGAGGATCAACATTTTACTGTTCAAAAAGAAATGGATGTTATGTCATTTCTCACACTTACTGGTAGATTGGCATAAGTGAACTCTTTCAAAGGTTTAAATGAAATGTTCCCTCTACCAAGACTCGATAACAAATCTCTTTTACGAGCTGCAACATTTTTCAGCTTGATTTTTTTGCTGTTTTGTCCTGGTGACGTATTTGTGTGTATCTATACCGCTCATCACTTATCTAGTTACAGCCGTCCAGTAAAACAAACACCCAGTATCAAGATTGATTCTGTAGACTTGACAGGACATGCAAATAGTATCCTCATCACTACAATCTACAGAATCAAAATGGACATGACCACTGGTCCAATAAATCCACACGGGAATTGGAGAAGATCGTGGTTTGGACTGTCTTGGGTTAAATAACAGTCAAAATGATCAATAACAAAACTCAACGTCACAAAGAGTTCAATTTGTCCAAAATAAACCAGAAACCAATTTGAATCAATCATCTCTCTGACACTCCCGAGGACTGGATCATTTAACCGCGCCAAAGACACTGGACACTATGATTGGTAATTATTAAAGACCAGTCTTCTCACTTGGTGTATCTCAACATATGCACAAAATAACAAACCTGGGGAATATTGAGGTCAATCGGTCATCGAAGTTGCCTAGCCTAATAATTAAAGAAAAAAACACCCTTGTCACACGCAGTTGTGTGCTTTCAGATGCTAGATTTCGAGACCTCAAATTTTAAATCAGAGGTCTGGAAATCAAATTCGTGGAAAATTACTTCCTTCTCGAAAAGTACTCCACTTCAGAGTGAGCCGTTTCTCACAATGTTTTATACTATAAACAGCTCCCCATTACTCATTATACCAAGTGAGGTTTTATGCTGGTAATTATTTTGAGTAAATATTAATAGTGTCCACTGCCTTTAAAGGCAGTGGACACTATTGTAATTCCTCAAAATAATTATTAGCGTAAAACCTTTACTGGTGGCGAGTAATGGGGAGAGGTTGATGGTATAAAACATTGTGAGAAATGGCTCCCTCTGAAGTGCCATAGTTTTCGAGAAAGGAGTAATTTTCCACGAATTTGATTTCGAGACCTCAAGTTCAGAACTTGAGGTCTCGAAATCAACTAACTAAACGCACACAATTTCGTGTGACAATGGTATTTTTTTCTTTCATTATTATCTCGCAAGTTCGATGACCGATTGAGCTTAAATTTTCACAGGTTTGTTATTTTATGCATATGTTGAGATACACCAACTGTGAAGGCTAGTCTTTGACAATTACCAATTACCAATAGTGTCCACTGCCTTTTAAGAGAGAGGGAACGGATAATTACCCGACGAGTGTCGGCCAAAGGTGTTTCAAAGAACAACCTGTGATCCTCAACGAGGATGAAGGCATAGAGCCTACAGCACGCGGCCCTTTCAAGGCAAAACCGCCTGGTTTAAAAAATTTCATTTTGAGAAAAGCAAGAACAGAGATGAGCTGTTTTGCCATAAAAAAAGGATGAATGTAAAAAGCGGCCGAGATAGGATATGTTATAACTCACATGGGCCCTATGCGTTTGATACTTAACAATTTGAAAAACGACGTCAATTTACCCAGAAATGTACAAGAAAACATAATATTTGAGTTAGGCCGTTTTGGCCAACCGTACGACTCCTGGGGCAAAGGTTTTTCAACAACACCCAGATAATTTTCTCTCAAGAGACTGCGGAAGGGGTCTACTCTAGCCTGAATATCTGAGGTCACTATTCGAAGCTCGTAAGACAGGGGACCGCTCTAGGTCTACCCTCGCATTTTTTATCGACTGCCAGTAAACATCTAGACGCACAGAAGAGGAGGGCGGACTCTCTTATAGCCTCATAATTGTCAGTGACTCTCAGCCCCACCCACCTCTCTGGATCCATTCTGACCACTCTCCCTCTAGACGCAGGCGCAGATTCAGGGGGTTAGTCCTCGAGGGTCCAGACCCTCTCCCTACAGTGCTCTCGACGACTATGATTCTATATTGTTGAAATTGTCTTTTTCTTTTGTAAAACTTTATTCTTATGCAATTACATAACAGTAGCCCCTATTTCTTGCTCCCCGCTTGCAACATACCAATAATCATGGCTACCTTCCAGTTTTCGGTGTTTGTGTGTGGGGGATGTGTGCCTGGGGCTCAATTTATTTTGAAGATCTCCCCTTGTAAAGTTCCCGAATCCAAAACCAAAAAATGACTGTGAACTTCTAACAAAACGAGCAAACATTTTATACATTGCTATTTTCGAGCAACACTTTTCGAACGCTGTAAATTGTTCTTTGTCAGTTGAAGATTTTTACAAACACGAATTCTTAAAGATAGCTTTTTGTTGTTGTTGTTGTTGTTGTTGTTGTTGTTGTTGCTGTTGCTGTTGTTGCGGTTGCTCACTCTATAACATATTTTATGTACATGATTAATGTTAAAATAGACCACATCATCTCTCTATAAATAACAACAACAATTTTCAAAATATAGTTATACATCTATAATACTTACAGCACAAAAGGAAAATGGACTTGTCAGATTCTTCAGAATGCCACATTGAATCCATGAATATTTTTCACAGACAAAGTAATGACTAAAATTTCACGACTGAAACATAAAGAATAAGTTATAAATAATTATTCATGATATCATACCAATGTGGACTTCAACTTCTAAATAAATATTAATCTATACAAATAAATATATAATATTGATAATTTTTGTTAACCTTTAAATGTTGATAATTCTATGAGATAAAAAGAAGTTATCATTTTGGCTTGAGGTGAATAATTAAGAAGGCTATTATATTCTCTTAGTTTTATAGACTCATCCACATCTCTTTCAGATGACGCCATCATGAGCACACAGGTTTATGTCCCAGCATGTAAATGTTTGCATAGTTTATGCAAAAATGTGTACAACTTTTAGACTTAAGACAGAATACTGTGTGGTAGAAATACAAGCGGAATATAAGATTTGAGAAAAACCTTTACTAACTCCATTTTAAAAGTTGGTACAATTTCACACACATTTTTTCCTGTCAAAGGCAGAATGCTTTATCTATCTTCTGTGGGCCTGTGTACACTTTTTTGCCTGCCGACTTTTGAACCGGTAAACATATGGTGTAATTCGTCACTAACATCAGTTATTCTGAGATGATTCTTGATTCTGATTCCAAATATTAATAGCATCGTCATGGTGATGACTTCTATTCAACCTCATTATCTAAAAGAAATTTGAATGAAGAATAGGGTAGATAAAATTCTTAAGATTAAAACCCAACTTAAAGGTACACAACAACATGATTGATTTGGAAAGAATCAAGTGACATTTATTGCAGAGACAGCATGTAATAAATCTCTTTTGACCTCTGGTGGTTCTGAGAAGAACCGGTGGCTGAAAAACTCAAAGTTACGATCCGCATAATCAACTTCAGGAGTATTGTTAAAGAAAATGTTATTTCTATCCTTGAGTATTCGTTAAAAACACCATGCAAACTAACCTGACAACATTTCCAATGAAAAATAATTTTAGTCTGAGCACTCAGATCAGTAATGTTATTTTTAACTACCAATCTTGTAAGTTGTTTTTTTTCGACAGGTAGATGGAAAACTACCATTGAATGCATAACACCGGTTCTTCGTCAGACTTTGGGCGTTCAAGTTTCCGAAGTTTTGTCAAAGAAACAACTGTTGCTCCGAGCATTCTGTCAAATAGAAATTCAACGTAGGGCCCTATGATTTAATTCTCGATTTAATTTCTACTCACTTTAGTTCTTGTAGACCGGTGCTCCTCTTTTTTCTGAAAATATTTAAAACAGCGCAAAAGTGAAAATTAAGGTTTAGGCTCAATGGTGATTATATAATTATACAATTATATTCATAAACATTCACATTTTTCCCGATATGAAATTACATTTATATGTTTGGATTTGTGGGGTTAGATTTAATAAGAAATATTGTCCCTGAAATTTTGTCAATCTGTGACTGCCAAGACAAAATTGAGAGCAAATGGTGACAAATATAAGACTCCCAGGCAGATCTTGTAGATCTTGTCGACCATTGTTCCACAATGATACAAAATTGCATTTAAAAAAAAAATTGTATTATTACACCTTGCGATATGGGGATGTACTCTCAGCCAAGTAAGTTATTTTTGTAGTAATGTGGAAGTACATCTTTTCCATAACTGCAATTGATGTTTTCTACTTTTAACTGGAATAAAGCAACCAATTTTCATCAATGCAAATAATTGTTTATGAATATTAAAATTTTTAATTTGAATTCATGTGTCATAATAACTTATCTAGAACATTAATCGTATATAGCTTCAATAGAAATCAGTGTTAAATTAGGGCCTTTACGAAACCACAGCTTCTGCTTGCGGGCTTTGGCTTTGGGCATGGTCTGCCTGCTTGATTTTGGTATCAAAAGCACACATTTGTCAACACAGCTGGCTAACCCTGAGCCGAAGCCCAAGCTACATGTGTAAGGCTATGGTTTCTAAAAGAGCCAAATAGTGGTAAAGTCAAAACTAGACTTACTGTCATGTTGGGTGACCGAGGACATTTCAGTCTTCTCATTGCCCGAAGAGGAGAAAGCCTAAGAGACAGAAAAAAATGAATCAAAGCACACACAGATCAAAACAAATTGTTACAGATTAGATTGATTTCTTCTCCCAATATTCATCCTTAGAATGAAACGGATATAGAGGGAAAGTACAATTGCTTTTTGGAATGGTTAAATATTTGTCCACCCTCTAGTTTTCAGTTGAGCCAGTCTCCAAACTAATCAGCAAAAATCTCACCAAACTTGATGGTCATAATTATTTTGTAAACAAGGAAAACTGTTCATGCTATACAATGATCTCCCCATCAACTCATACACTTCACTTGACTTCTTACAGATCATCAAAAGCCATCTCTTCAAATCTGCTTACATTTAGTCCATTGCATAATATGTTATCTCCAAATGAAATTGCCTAGAGTGGGACTCAAACCAACAACCTCTGGGTTAACGAGCTGGCGCTCAACAAACTGAGCTATCTTGATATTCTTTAATAAAAAGTCGCACCCCTTGGCTTGAAGGATGCATCATAATTTTTAGTGTGATCCCTGGCTACACAGCAGCTAAGGGTTGTACGGCTTTTGACTTGCAACCCCGACCAAAGATATTGACAAATAGGAAGACCGCAAACATGGGGCTAGGTAGAAATATCTCAGCTGGCAGAGCACCAGAATCTCAATCTGGAGGTCATTGGTTCAAGTCCCACTCAAGTAAATTTGTCTTTGTTCAAAACCCAAAATTTGATTACAAATCCCCAGAACTCACCCAGATCTTGTTGAAGAGCATGTTCTCCTCCCCAGACGCTCCTACTTTCCCGAAGCGACGACGCATGGCTCCCTTCACCTGTAATAAGCAAACCACATCATGGAATAGATTTACATTTTGTAACAACTTGTCTTTATATAGGATTCAAACTGCCTCTAGCTACCGGGCAATCTCGGGGGTCTACTAGTTGGTAAGACACTGCTCTAGAATTGCAAAGGTCGGGGTTCGGAACCCAACGAGCTCGGGAAAGTACCGAGTATACAGTACTAACACACATCTGTGTATATGAGTAAAATCAAAATTATTATTCTCTATCCCCGCTGCAAATTTCCATCTCTAAAACCAGCTTTGCCTTCTTTCTGCTGAACCCATTTCTAAAAAAATAATTATGTTTTTAAAAGGCACTATTTCAGCTTTTTTGAGCTATGGTGGACACTATGTAATGGTGCTGTTTGGTTTAATTAAATGTGTCTGTATACACCTAAAACAAAATGTGTAGTTCTTTGGTGTTCACCATATCTCAAAAAGGCTAATACTTTTGGAAATTCTAGTACTCTTTTGGGGATTTTTTTTTATATTTTTCAGATAGGCCTACAGCATCTTTATTGAAACATGTCCAATCTTGTGAACTGCCTAATGCTTTTCAATCCGTCGCCCAACTTGTTTTTGTTTCACCTATAATTACTTCCGTTGCACTACTAATAGTTATACAAGCACTTGAATGTGTGGGTTGTGTTGTCAATTAGCCGTTGGGGAAGGTGTCTAGAGTCAAAACGTGAGGCCATTAACAATGTTTGCGGACAC
The DNA here is from genome assembly GCF_902459465.1 of Asterias rubens. Taxonomy (NCBI): domain Eukaryota; kingdom Metazoa; phylum Echinodermata; class Asteroidea; order Forcipulatida; family Asteriidae; genus Asterias; species Asterias rubens. The sequence continues at coordinate 18,887,428 of NC_047062.1, read as the reverse complement.
ACACCATCGCGCACAAATTAATAATGATAGCTTTGCCCTTAAAGTCACTGGACACGTCAGGTAATTGTCAAACATCAATGTTCTCACGTATCCCAGCATATGCATAAAATAACCTGTACAAATTTCGGCTCAATTGGTCATCGAGTTTGCAAGAGAATAATGAAGAAAAAAACACCTTTGTTGCATCACTTAATGTACTTTCAGATGCCAAATAAAAGGCTTCAGCTGAAGTCTTTTATTATTTGAGTGAGAAATTACCTCTTTCTCAAAAGCTACGTTACTTCAGAGGAAGCCGTTTCAAACAATGCTTGAATACTATCAACAGCTCTCTATTACTTGTTACCAAGTATGCTTTTATACTAACAATTATTTTGAGCAGTTTCCAAAAGTACCTTATGCCTTTAACCAGCGACTGACTCTAAAGCTGTACGCTCAAGAGTGGGGGGATAATTATGAGGAAAAGTTATGCTCGGAGTTGAACTAATAACCTCCTGAAAATACTTTAAATAATTATTAATAATATTAATTTGATTTTGAGATGAAAACAATTTCTTTACCTCCTCGTTGAGTAGAATGTGAAAGACGAAAAGAAACACACCCTGAAAAAATAAAATAGAAATTGTAAGTTCTTGAGGTTATTGGAGGATAATGACATTAATGATCACTGAGAAATAACAGTAACATATCATAAGAAGAAACTATCCTGAGGAACAAAACCATAAGAAGAAACTATCCTGAGGAACAAAACCATAAGAAGAAACTATCCTGAGGAACAAAACCATAAGAAGAAACTATCCTGAGGAACAAAACCATAAGAAGAAACTATCCTGAGGAACAAAACCATAAGAAGAAACTATCCTGAGGAACAAAACCATAAGAAGAAACTATCCTGAGGAACAAAACCATAAGAAGAAACTATCCTGAGGAACAAAACCATAAGAAGAAACTATCCTGAGGAACAAAACCATAAGAAGAAACTATCCTGAGGAACAAAACCATAAGAAGAAACTATCCTGAGGAACAAAACCATAAGAAGAAACTATCCTGAGGAACAAAACCATAAGAAGAAACTATCCTGAGGAACAAAACCATAAGAAGAAACTATCCTGAGGAACAAAACCATAAGAAGAAACTATCCCGAGGAATATATCATAGTAAGAAACTATCCTGAGGAATGTATAGTAAATAATAGCCATTCTATTTTGGTGAACATATATAGTAGGCCTACATATAGTTTATTAAATTAATGTCCTGTTCATTGGGGAATATTAAGTACATGTTCGATATATTTTACCTTGTTCATAGGGAATATGTAGTACATATAAACAATATTAATAATATACATAATATAAACTTGTTCAATGTGGGGAAGAAATAGTACAAATGACTATGTTCATGGGGGGAAGGTATAGTACATATAGTATCATAACATTATTCATTGAGGAATATAGTTAATATAGTATAATGAACTTGTTCACAGGAATATAAAGTACATATAAAGTACATGTATAGTTATAAATGACCTTGTTTTATAGGGGAATATCGAGTACATATAGTACCTATGACTTGTTCAATTGTGGAACATATTATTAGGCCTTGGACTATTTTTGGAATAAGTCCCTTCATTATAAACCATATCATCTAGTTGGTAAGACACTGCTCTAGAATTGCAAGGGTCGTGGGTTGGAATCCCACCCGAGTGACATGCCTGTGATATTTTTTCATAGGACTCGGGAAAGTACTGAGTATACAGTGCTAACACATATCGGTGTATGGGTAAAAAAAAAAAAAAAAAAAAAATTAATATTCTTTATCCCCGGTGCAAATTTAACATCTCATATCATCTTTGATTACAAAAAAAGTGACACTAGTCATTCCAGGGCATTTCTGTTGGCAAAACTTGGACAAGAGAATTGTTACATTAGGTATCACAATTACCACATCAAATCAAGAATCACAAAAAAGAGCAGTTACAAAAATGTAATGCGCCCCTTCCTTCATATCAACAGCTTTCGAAGAAAAACAATCCCAAAGCAATTTCAATAAAATGTAAGATGCTTTGTTTTCTTCCACTATCAATATATATATTTAAAACAATAAAAGAATAGTCAAATACAGGAAAAACACACATTCAAACCACAAGAATATATATAAACGAATCAAAACAACATTGTAAAGAAGAAAGGCACAACACGTTTTGAGATTTATTGTGCCCCTTTCTTCATACCAAAACTTGTCAATAATTGAACACAGCAATTTCATTCACTGTTTTCTTCAATCATCAAGATATATATAAATTAAAAATAAAAAAAAGTTAAATACAGGAAAAATGCACATTCAAATAACAACAACAAGCTATTGAAACAAATCAAAGCAACAAAACTGTAAAGGAGAAACGCATAGCAATAATATAAAACAGATTTCCAATCTCAATATCCATTAACATACACAAAATCAAATTAAAAAATAGAGACACTGTTTACAAGCAAAATGAAAACACTGTAAAATTAATCAATACAAAACAAACAAGAAACCCTTCTCAGGCAATGTCACTATAAAATCACTTGCCATACTGGAGTACTTGCACGCATACACCAGGCACAAACACCTGACTAAAACTGCAAGAACATCTGCCAAGAAACACAACACTAGATGGCATTACACCATTTCGTTCATGTGCTTAGTACTTCCAGCATGGCAGACCTCCTACAACACTACAGACATTTCTAGTATTGCAAAACATTCAATCTTGTTAACACTTATTGTGACCAAGTTCAAAATTTCTGCAAACTCGCAGTTAAAGTAACACATCCCATGATTGGTGCTTTGTTTCCAAAAGATTTGACACTCTTTTTGAGTATTTGTGTAGCATCCATTGCTACAGACTACGGCGTTCTGTTTTTGCTTTGCGTTTATGGCTTTCCATAGTTCCTCAACCTTGGTTGGTTAAAACCTGGAATTTGACGATGCAATAGAAGGGTCATGTGCAATCGCAATAGAAGGGTCATGTGACATCAGTGAGAAGGGGTGCATTATCGCTGCTGTAGCCATTAACCATGAATACCTGTTTCAATCTTTGGCCAGTGATTAATCATTGACCAACTTAACCCAAACAGTTATTGGTTGCGACTGCGAAAACGCACCCATGGTCAACACTCCATACAGTCAAACTTTTTTCTGAGAATACAATTAGAGGACAGGGCATGTACCTGCAAGGAGTTGAACACAGCAAAGAGGTAATTGAACATGAGGCTTAGAGCACTGTCATCAAAAGCCAAAAGGCCAAACACCCAGGAGAGACCTAAGATGGGTAACATGACCACCATGGCACGCAGACCAGACCTGAAAATCAAGTGACAAATAAATGGCAAGTCATGTTCGGTGAATAAATGATGACGTGCAAGTTGAACGGGCAATCCAATTAAATCATTAAGCCAAGCCTAACAGGCAATACAAATAAATTAGGCGTTGCTGCCTAATAAGCTTAAGCCTAATAAGCTGCCTAAGCGGATAAGAACGCCAGACTCAAATCTCAAGAAACATTGGCTTTCTGCCGAGCAACGAGGGTCTTCCAGACCATCTGGTTTTCCTCCCCCGGGAAAAATCAAACACTTTGGATCTCTGGCTGTGCTCCTTGGTCATAATGGGTTGATGTGGCTGGATGCCAAAGGGGCTATTACATGCGTAGCCACGTCCTTCGCAATTCAGCTCTTAACTGCGAGTAAGGATAATTTGCCTCCCAAATTATTATTATAAAAACGACCCTCTTTAATCCTGTACTCCTGGAATCATAACTTACTTGAACTTGTCTTTATCATTCTTGTCCTTAAACACTTTGACGGAGACAAAGGCTTTCATTGTCAGAAACATCACAAATGCGTTGAACTGAAAACAAGAAGGTTTACGGGAGAAACAATCAAAAATGTCAAAGGAAAATATTGTGAAAGTTATGGCTGTATGGATCAATCCAAAGGCCATGATTTTTTAATTCTGGTATCATTCCAGTGAAACGAACACTCGCAGAAAAATTAAAAAACTAAAATTAGTCAGAATACTACTAAAAAGATTTACCACAATTTTTTTTTTTTTTTATATGAAAAAACCCTTAAAACCCCTGGTTTTTTAACCCAGGGCCTGAACATCCAAGAAGGAAATGAAAAACTGTTTGTTTTGCTTACTTCTTTTTCCACAAAACATCCCCTTTTAGTTTGTCCAATTCACAAATGTATAACTTTTTCTCCTTCTCTATCACCTGTAATTTGTTCCTTTGTGTTTCCAACCTCTTGTAGTAACCACCCTATCTCCATTTTCATTGTTTATCCGTTGCTTTTTCTACCCCCTCCCCTCTCTCTCTTTTCATATATCTTTCAACTTGACCCCTATTGTGAACACCAGTGTTAAACCAGTATACCTGTTAATGTATTTTGTGTTGTCATTTAGCCTTCGAGAAAGACTCTGCTAGGGGCGAAGCGTCCGGCCATTCACTATTTTTTTGCAATCATGGGACCTTTTAGTAAAGCAGTTTGCAACACCTAACTCTATTTTCTGAATTTAAAACAGTGCATTCCTGCGTGTATGTACTTACTAAAATAATTCCCATAGCTGGGATGACGAACGCCCAAACTCCGTTCTCTTCTACAGACAGCCAACACCTACAAACAGAAAACACTCGCTCGATTAACATTAAACAATTAATGTGCATAATTCATTGATGAGATTCAGTATTATTATAAGTTTCCAATTTGAGATGAAATCTTTCATCACAGTCTTTGAAGTCTGCAATGTCAATACTCACAAATTTGGGGATCCATACACACTGTGATCAATGCCTGCAGTTATAGCTACCACCACGGCTGGCACCCCTGTTATGTAGAAATCAGTATGTTAAAATTAGGGAAAGATAAATAGATTTTTGCTTACGGTAAGCAGAGCCATGAAATTGGGCTCAAGATCAGGGGCAAATTTCATGAAGCTGTTAGGAAGAAAATACTGATCAGCAATTTCCTCAGCTAAGCAAAATTAAGTGGGGCACCAGTCACAACATTGTGAACTTATGTGATTTTTGCCGGTAACCTATTTCTGTTTATCAACTTTTCTGCACTTAGCAAGTTTTTGTGCTTACATGCTTTTTTCAAATTGAGCCCGGAACTCCTCCCATATTAATTTTCTTATTGAGCACATGCCCTTCATTGAGACACTTAACCATGATTGCTTTGTAAAGTTAGGAGGGTAGTGCTTTCTGCTCTACCAGCCAGGCTTCTGAGGGACGATACCCAAGCCTACATCTGTATGGACTGTAAAGGGGGTAACCCTGTTTCATCCCGAGTAGTGGCAAAAGCCCCTGAAAAAATAGTTGATTTGTAGCCCACACCTTGAAGTGGCCTTAAGGCCTTGTGTGTCTGGCGTCTTGCATACAAGAAAAATAAATATAAAAATAAGACGTACCCCATCCCAGGAAACAGAAGTAGATGAGGTCCACCACGCTGCCAGGCCTAGCCGCCTTCTTAACCTTCAGGTATAGGTAGATTCCATTGCACAGCATCCAGGCCATGACCGCCAAGAAGAAGTAGTGCAGCATAGCAGCAACGAATTTACACGCAGTCTGTATTGGGAGTGAGAAATATCTGTGTCAATGCTGAACAGGTGAGCAATCTGTGAAATACTAAACATCTGTCATCAATGCAAAGAGGGACGTGGGTTGTGCCACTGCAGAGAACAATTCATGTATGCCCGTAATGTAAAGAGGGTGGGTAGCCTTACTGCAGAATGCTGTATCTTTCCTCAATGTAAAGAGGGTGGGTAGTATGTGCATCTGCACAAAACTTCACCTTTCCTAAATGCAAAGTAGACAGGCGGTGCCACTGCAGAACACTTCATTTGTATCCAATGCACACTTTATCCGTCCTCAATGTCGCAAAGAAGGTGGATCCGTCCTTTATCTAAAGCAACTGGGCAGGGCTAAAATGCAGCACACTTCACAAGTCCTCCTTAATGCAACAAACAGATGGGCAATGCACCCAGGACACACTTTAATTGAATGACACCATCTTTGTTTAGTTCCCAGACTACATTCATGCAATCTTTCTATGTTACCAATCGAGCCCCAGTTTGCATTCCTCTCCAACGATGTTCATTCTTACCTCATTCACTGTTGCAGTTTCAATGCCCGCTACAAACAGTCCCTGAGCTAAAAATAGCGCCACACACAAGTTCTTCACAATTCCCATACGAGTGGAATTCAGCTCCCTAAAAAGGCACAAAACCATTTTTTTTTTTGATGAATAAGTGAGTATACATAACTACAAATGACTACAGAGAGCAAGCCTGCGGATAACAAAAAAGCGGAAACAATCTTTTTTTCTGAAGGCGATCCAGACAAAAACAACCCACAAGGGCACATAAGTACAAGAGAAAACATGTCATAAAAAGTTTAAAATTACATAGAAAATATAAATTACAATTATAATTATTTTTTTTTTTAAATACATTAAAATACATAAATTAAAAAAAATATTGCACAAAATCCAATTGACCAAGATCCTCAAATGAACAGTGGGTAAGTAAGCAAATAATAGGAAACTAATAAGGTAGAATACATTTGTGGGTTACAGATTAAGAACCCGTTATTATTGTTACAATTGTTATGGTATTACCTGAGGACGATGAATAAGATGATTGCAATGAGAAGGCAGACCAAGGAGAATCCGCATCCAACCATGGAGATGATCGACAAGACCTGTGCATGAGTACCGGTAGCCTAAAAAAACAAATCAAACAAACAAATAAACACAATATTTGTTGAAATTATACTGGAAAATGATTTTAAAAAAACACAGAGACCACGAGTTTTTTTGAAGCCCTTGTCAACTTCCCTAATGTTGTTTTTGAGTTCATTGTGTTTGTTGGTTGGCAATTGTTGGTTGGTAATTGCCATCGAGATGTACACTAAGCAGACGCACAACCGTGTCTCTGAGTCAGATGTAGGCAATTTCAGGAATTGAGTTATATGCATGGCTGGAAAGAACACATCAGCAGCAGTAATTTGGTATGTGTCTAAGCTTTGGGGTGTATCGCGTTGCTGAGTTACTCCCGTTTGAAATTAGCCACTACACCATTTTTTGTGAAAAACGAATTACAAGTAAAATTATATTTTAAACTACCATAGTGTGCAAAAGGATAAAAATTAGACATAAGTATAATCACAAAATTGTTGTATTCATAGCTGTATTGCCTAAAAGTAAGTGTGACTCATTTTCACAATATCTTGCAGCCAATAGCCACATACAAAACAGTGAGATGTTCCCCCATTTTGCCAACTAAAACGTTAGTGCCAACACACTATTTGCATATTACATATTAAGCTTATTACATATTTCATGGGAAGGGTCTAATAAACAGCGTAGATAGATAGACCATATCTTACCCCACCGTCCACAGCCATAAGAACAGCAAAGTTGGTCATGTGACTAGTTGTGCAGGTAACAGTCTTTTTAACGGGGTCAAACTTGATCTGATTCACTCCCTTTCCTGACCAGCTCCCCCTGTAAAGCATAAATCACAACAATTAGGAGATATTCTAGACCTTTAGAGTCAATTTGAGGCCTAAATACACCAACAAAGCCGGTGTGGCTTTTATTAGGGAGGTTTAGCTGCACGTTGCGCAAGCAAATATGTGAACATGAACGCAATGACATTGTGTCGATTCTAGGTGGTGTCACTTCTTTGGGCTTTTGCATGGTCACGTTTAACATCTGCACGAACATAACCTGACGTGAGATTTTAACAACACAATTGTTCATATTTGAGTTTGGAAGTTTTTTTTAGTTCATTCCTGAATTTCATCTCATCATCATCATCTTCCTATACTGTGCAGAAACCTCCTCTGGAATATTAAGATCAATTTAACAAAGTCATAATTCTGAAAGAGTATCAATACAACATTGTATTAGCATGAGCTCAGAGACTCCTTGCTTCTTTCCCTACTTTCATCCGTTTGGAAAATTAATGCAGAACCTAAATTCAATCTTGAGCACTCTTAAACAAAAAGCATAAACACAGAAGGTACTTACTGTTGGTCTTGGTATACACAAGCAGGATTTGTACCGAGGCTCTGTGAACACCAAACATTTCAAGAGAGCATTAGAACGTCATTCCTAATTTCCCCCTTTTTTTCGTTAAAGCCATTATACACTTTCGGTAAACAGTATTGTCCAAGTCCCACACTTCGTGTATCACAACTTATATATAAAATAACAAACCTGTGAAAATTTAGGCTCAATCAGTCATCGGAGTTGGGAGAAAATAACGGGAAAACCCACTCTTGTTTCCGCGCGTTTCGCCGTGTCATGACATGTGTTTAAAATAAATCCGTAATTCTCGCTATCGAGAATTGATATTATTTTAATGTTTTCTCAAAAAGTAAAGCATTTCATGGAACAATATTTCAAGAGAAGTCTGTCACCATTACCTTCTGTAAACCCTGTAAATTATTTGTAAATCTGTGAACTTTTTTTTCTTTTCCTGTAACGAAAGTGTTCAATGGCTTTAAATAATTGTATACTTTTAATAATATTGATAAGGAGGATTTGTAACTTTGCATGGTGGAAAAACGGTATTTGCTTTCTCCAGAAGACGATCAGAGCATACTGATCAAAACATCGAGTTGAAACCAACGGTTCTTTTCAGAGCCACTCCAACTCATTTATAAATTATCATTACATAGTGTTACCGAAAACCTTTCTAAATAAATTTTTGTTGGGGTTGAACAAGAACTAAATTGACTAGTTGTGTATTTGAACCACTGACCTCTGAACTGTTATGCCAGCATTATAGTGGGTGCGTTCGTTTAGCTTCCCTGGGTCGACCCCGGTGTGTGGCGTCTTTATTTTTCTAGGACGAACGTGTGCAGATAATTACCCATGTTCGTCCTGGGAAAAAAAAACGCCACACACCGGGGTCGACCCAGAGAAGCTAAACGAACGCACCCACAAACTAGTCCCAGGGTGGCAGTCTTTATAATTTTGTCAATATCTTTGTTTGGGGCCAGGCTGGTAAGAAGCCATTCAACCATTTACTGCCTTAGGCAGAGATCACATCAAAGATTACGATACACTCTAACAGAAATACACAATCTGAGCAATGTCACTAACACAAACTAGCTCTAACAATGCATTACGGCTGGGATAATAGCTATGAAAATCAGCTACTTACCGGATCGACTTGAACTTTAAAGGAGACCAGTCTGGTGAGTTGATATGAACCATCAGAAGAAGGGGTCCACCCAGAGACCCTCATAACAACGATAGGACCTGATATATTCCATTTGGTCGAATTGGAGTAAGTACCTCTGTACATTCAAGAGCAAAGAAAAAGGGATAACACCAAAACAGGTCGGGATTATCCTTTTGGGCCTAGCAGAACGGTTGAAAAGAAGAATAAAGTGCAAAACCTTCACACACAATTAATTTGTGGGAAAAGTCTTCGGACTACAAAAAAAGCTTCAGACATTACAGAGCTTAATTGCAATCCTCAACATATGTCATAGATTGTAATAAAATCCAGTGATAAAAAGAACTGTGAATTTTATCCTGGTGCCTCGGGACCAAGGAACACTGATGCCTAGGGACTATGCAGTGCAACAGGCTAGAAAGAAAAACAAAATGGCAGAGAGACTCCAAAGTGATCTTACTCTACTGAAACAGGTTGTTCACCCTCCTTCGGCTCCAGACGATTTTGAAGCCCTTTGGCCAAAACACACACCAAGACCTTGAGGTTTGTATCTGTGGTTGAAATGAAAGCAATAAAACATTTGATAACTCTGTTCTCCACAAATTTGTCAAAACCCCCACCCGCAATTTCATCAAAGGCAGTAGTTAGTAGACCTTTATCACGGTGTGGTCATCTTAATTTTACTCCAGTCTAACTCATTGTAAACCAAACTGAGGCAGGACGAAATAGTAGTCTGGCGCCATGCGCAATGAATGTTAGCATTCAAAGCTGCTATTGGAAACAGGGAACATGACCAAGATGGTGCCAGCGTGATAAAGGTCTATACTTTTCAGCTCCAATCAAAAGATATTTACTTAGACCACCACCTGACCAATTAATGTGCTAACCACTTCACATCGGACAGTGTCCTTTTTAAAGCAATTTTTCTGGGACACCCGAGAGAATTGCCCAGCCGACTTGATTGACACCACAGGACAACCAATGTGTGGATGTGCCGGTCATACATCTACACTAGGCTTTATTTCTCCCATACGAACGGGGACAAAGGGAAATGGAATCCATGCTCAAAATCTCTCTTTTAGTACTTGGAGTTATTGTGTTATCCCCCCCCCCCCTTTTATTTTATTTTTTATAGATCTTCATCATTTCGTTTTTGTTCAAAATACAAATGAAGACTACTTGTTAGTATTGTCGTAAAGTGGTGAAATAATTCGCCACGCATAACTTTTTGGAGCAGAATTCACAAGGTGCTTTCACTTATTACAGTTATTAGTATTATTATTATCCTTTCGTTAAATCCATAACTAAATCAACTACTTACCAGTACCAAAAGCATCAGAGGGTATTTCCACAGTTGTGTCGCCCACAGTTTCCTCCAGATTTTGACCAACTATCATCAACTTTATTTCTAATTATGTAAAATAAATAAAAAATACAACAGTCAGCTTAAGCCTAACCGATATGGCTAAATTTTTTGGGGGGCTGGGAAATTCACAAGACCGCAAGGGCTTATAGCTGAAAAGTTTTTCAAGTTTTTTCCACGACCAGGTTCAAAATGAGTGGAACAAGCGTGAATATAGATCTTAAAGGAACACCTTGCCTTGGAACGGGCAAGTATGTCTTTGAAATGCGTTTGAAAACCATTTGATATGATATGCATATGGTTAGAAAGATATTTTAAAAGTTGAACATAATGATCCAGACAAGCATCACTCGAAATTGCACAGTTTTCCTTTTACATCGGGAACTAACATGGTCGGCCATTATAAAATGGCCACCTTGTTTCTTCGCGAAGTAAAAGGAAAACAGTGCAATTTCGAGGCATGTTTGTGTGGATCATCCATAAATACCTGGGACAGTTTCTCCATTTTGATTGGTTGAGAGGACATCACGTGGGGGTGTTTAAACGGATGATATAACAACAGCCAGAAGTGTTTAAATGTGGGCGTGACACGCGAGCTTGCACCTGTGCTTATAAGACAGTTTATTCATTCCTATTGGTCGTAAGCAACGGCTGGAATACCTGTGCCACATCATGCGATACACCCGACGTGCACGCCAATCTCCTTATAAGGAGTTTTCACCAGAGGGCCTTACCATTTCATAGCATGAGGGGTGTTTTGTTGAAAGAAATCATTGAACAATGATAATGTTTGCGTTTTTTTTTACTTTGGACCAAAAAGTTTTGAAGTTTTTGACCGAAAAGGTAATTAACCGGCTCAGGTAATTATCGCATCCAGACTGCAACTGGTGTTAAACAGAGTGTTTAAAACCAGCCAATCACATATTTATTCCCTTTTTATATACTACTTTTAAATCATCTGCAAATCATTTGCATTTCATAACAAACGGTTTCAAACGCTTTAAAAAGACCAACTCGCCCGATCCAAGGCAACCCGTTCCTTTAAAATCACCGGATAGCCAGTTCAAGCTGAAGTCACGAAAATAATTTTTGTCTCAGTGAGACAAAAATTTGATCAGTTAACTTATTTTTTGTGACGTTGTTATACTCATTTCTAAAAAACTACAGCACCTCAGCAAGTAATATTTTAAGGGAAGCTTTCTATTATCATTATCTTCAAATGGTTTAAAGTTAAGTAAATTTGTGGATATTGTGTTTTGTGTTACAAAAAGTAACCAATTCCTTTTATCAATAATAATAGAGTTACTTTATAGAGTTCCTTACCAACAGCTTCACTTTCAAGAAATTCATTTTCTACAATAGTATCATCGTCCACATAGGTCTCTAAGAATGCATCCATAATGTCAACCAGCTTTTCAGCATCCAGGGCAATCGACTGCATAACAAGAACAGGTTGTAAACAATATTTAATGTTCGTTAGTGGAATAGAAGAAGTATAATAAAACACACGGGGTCCCAACCAAAGGAAACCGTTTTTAAAACCTGGTGTAACTTTCCTGCCTGATGTTAGACTTGTGGACAAGTTGTTAATGGTATGCCGTGGTGAGATAGTCGAGTTGTGGCGGTGCTCTCCCGATATCGCTGCTCTTGCGCAAACTGTTTGTTCCCGACTTCTACTCCCCAGCAACTGGGACCGTAGTCGTGAGAGTCGTAGTCTCACGGGGCCATCAGTCTCGCGAGAATACTGCGGGAACTTCGACGACCAATTGAGCTCAAATTTTCATAGGTTTGTAACTTTATGCAAATGTTGAGATACACCAAGTGAGAAGACTGGTCTTTGACAATTACCAAAGATGTCCAGTGTCTTTAATAAATGAAATAACTGAAATGAAAATCATGACAAAATGGGGGCCGAGTCACCAGGAGCAGGCATTGGTTGGATAAACTTTGCTTTGAGGTGGGGTAGGGGGGCAGGATCTGATGCAACTAAACCCAATAATGAGTAATGGAGGCACGGGGGGCAAATTCAAATGAACCAACCTCATCTTCATCTGCCTTCACTAGCACCGATGAGAAAAGATTCACATAAGCCTAAAAACAAGAATAAAAAACAAACAACTCTGTCGTTATTGTGTTGAATATTATTATAAGACAACAAAGAATGTATCAAGGAAATTCATTCAAGTGGTAAATCTGTTCCGCTTCAGAAACAGGACCAGAAACAAAAAAATACAAGCCATTAAAATCTGAACAAGTTAATAAGAAAAAACATCTTCATATGGATGTCCAAATGGATTTTCATTTAATTTTTTTAATATTTTTTATTTAGGTCTATTGGGGAAAAGAGATTGCTTTCCTAACAATTTTCCCGCACGAGTAACTGGAAAATGATTTAATATCTTACAGCAAACTGGTACTGGTTGAACAAGTCTTTTTCAAATCTTATTACTGCTCAGCAAAAAAGTGAAAAAAAAAAAAGTTTTTTCTCCAGCTAAAAATAAAATGGTGGTGTTAGCTGACGACTCAACGCTTACAGATGCAGGAAATTCTGTGGAATTTCACAGGTTAGCTGGAAATCTTGACTTGGGCACTTGCGTACTCCTTGTTACTAGGCATTCTATGCTTACACAGCTTGTGCAGAAATTTGACGCTTGCAGGTAAGCAGAGAATGGTGATCAGCACAGAACTCAACAATAAGCAGAGCCATGAAATTGAGCCCTAATGTTCTTCAACTCACTTTTCTGTAGTTTTGTCTGACAGCAACTGTCTCATTGGTAGTGTTCTCCTCAGCTGGTGTATATGTTGACAATGTATCCATCACGGAAATAACACTTCCTGCGATTTGGGCCGTTTCCTCACTATTTGCATTCTCCACGATGTTTTCAATATCTTTGATGAGGACAACAATTTCTGCAGAATCTGTCGTATTAGTTACATTCTGTACAGGGAACAAAAATTTTTGTGATGAACAACTGGGCCCATTATAATTGCCGTTGCCATTATTTGTCAACATCTTTGTTTGGGTGTGTCCCTGAGAAGCCATTCAACCTGTGGCACGGTTGGCTTGTGCGTAAAGCGCTTGCCTCTCACCAAGGTGACCCCGGTTCGATTCCCGGTCGGGGCCATTATTTGTCAATATCTTTGTTTGGGTGTGTCCCTGAGAAGCCATTCAACCTGTGGCACGGCTGGCTTGTGCGTAAAGCGCTTGCCTCTCACCAAGGTGACCCCGGTTCGATTCCCGGTCGGGGCCATATGTGAATTGAGTTGTGCGTTGGTTCTCTGCTGTGCCACGAGGGTTTTCCAGACTATCCGGTTTTCCTCCCTCAGAAAAAAAATCAAACATTTTCGATCTTGGCTGTGCTCCGTGGTCATAATGGGTTGATGTGGCTGGCAGCTGAATGCGCCCATGCATGCCTGCTTCTCGAACACGTTGTAGCCGTGTCCTTCGCAATTCAGCTCTAGCTGCGAGTAAGGACGATTAGCCCCCAAATTATTATTATTACACAATGGTAACTGTCATAGTAGCAAGGAATCACATCCACATTTGTGACGCAGCCTAGAAAGCAGCAGCCAACAGCCCTAACAAGAATGCAACTTTTTTAAATTTCAAATATCAAGTAATAAACCACAAGAGAAACTGATTAAAGCAATTTTTTGTAATAACTTTTGGTCGAACAACGACGGTAAAGAAGTGAAACATGTTTAACAAGGCTTAGATTTACCGTAGGTGAACAGTTTTATTCCACCCGATAAACATTTGTACTAAACAGCATATGATATGGACTGTGCAATATCGGTTAATATTGCACGCCGTGAATCGACCAATCAGAATCAAAGATTCAAGGTTGATCGAAGATAACTGCATGCATACAACTTAAAAACTTGATTTGTAAAATTAAAGGAAAAAAAAACCTAGTAGAACTTGTTTTAAGAAGTTCTACAAGTTTTTAAAACTTATAAACTAAATGTTGAACCTATTTTTCTGTTTAACCAATTATTAATGAACCTATTGTTTGTAGTTTGTCTTGTCCACTATCTGCAATTCTGTGGAAAAAAACGCTAAAGTGTAAACTGCTATAATATTGTTCTTTCACTGTACTGTGCATTTGGACTATTCAATGACAACACTCTTTTTACATTGATCAATCGAATCAAAAACTTTGATTTTCATGACTTTGTTGTCATGATCCTGCATCATAAACTTTTTTTTCTTCAAATCCTTAAACGCTACAGTTTTTTAAATTCTTATTGCCACGATAGATAGCCCTATTTAAAATGTCAAAAATCTTGTTTCATTTGACCAACCTTTCCTAAAGCCTCCACCTTCTGTGCTTTCATACTCAATGTAGCAAATGTTCCTGTCGTAGGTAACTTCTCCGTAGGCATTGTGGTCCCCTGTTCACTGGTCGTCACGCCCCCTGTGGATGTAATATGAAAGAATGAGAAATGACAGATAAATCCTTTAGGTAAGTTTGACTCTGGTAGAGATGAATATTATTCTCTTTGTGAATTTTGTGAATCAATAAAAGTAGGTCGGAAGTATTTGAATCTCTGAGGAAAGGATCGCCAGGTGGCCAGAGGGACGCTTAGCCAAAATGCTGTACTTGCAATTATCTTGACTCATTGCTCTGCAATCATTTTCATTAAAGGAACGTGTTGCCTTGGATCGGACAAGTTGGTCTATACAAACCATTTGTAACCGTTTGTGATGTAATGCATATGGTTAGAAACATGCCTAGAAATTGCGTGGTTTTCCTTTTACCTCGTTGACTAACACGGTCCGGGCCACTTATGGGAGTCAAATTTTTGACTCCCATAAATTGCTGAACGTGTTAGTTTGCAAAGTAAAACTAAAACCACGCAATTTCGAGGCAAATTTGTGTAATCTACTTTTACAACATCTTTCTAACCATATGCATTTTATAACAAACGGTTTTCAAAGACCAACTTAACCGATCCAAGGCAACCTGTTCCTTTAAGTAGATTATGTTGTAGTCATTCCAGTCTCAGCAAAATGATTGCTCTATGATCAAAGTACCCAAAAAGCTTGACGACATTTCTTTCAATTTTTGTCATCAGTCGGTATTGTTAAAACATTGTCTGCCATGCCTTGTAAGCACCTACTCTCAGGCAGTTATTGCACTTTGTTCTTCTTATTATGAATATTGGCACTTTTTTGAATAATTCCATTAAATTACCTACCTGTGCTAATCTTCTGGGTAGTCATTTTCGTGGTGGTATCAGGCACTGTAGAATCAGGCTGGGACGTCGTTATGGCATCTCTGCTAGTGACTGTTGTGCTAGCTTTTGCGATAGTTTCACCGGTTACCTGAGGGGTAGTCGCCTGAGGGGTTGTCGCATCACTCGTCACCCCAGTAGTTTCGACTGTTGTTTTTTCTGGGGTCACAGTTGTGGGTTCATCTGTAGTAACTGCAGTGCTTTGAGCAATCGTGGTGGTCATGGGCACGGTGGTCATGGGCGTGGTGGCCATGGTAGGTGTGGTCATTCTATCGGTAAGGTCAGGTGCTCCAGCTGTCGTGGGATTTGCAGTGGTAGTTGGCTTTGCAGTGGTAGTGGGCTCTGCAGAGGTAGTAGGCTCTTCAGTGGTAGTGGGCTCTTCAGTGGTAGTGAGCTCTTCAGTGGTGGTCTGAAGGGGTGTTGTTGTATCAACTGTCGTGGTTTCCTCATCTTCATCCAGGGAGCGATTGCGACCAACATGAAGACGTATTGCAAGAAGATCCTCATCTGATAAGGTCTTATCCCATATGGTTACCTCATCAATACCCAACATGCTACATGTTTTACCCTGCAATTCTGCATTAAGGTACAGTTGCTTAGCAGGATCAACTGACTGGTCATCAGTTCGGATGGCACTTTTATTGCGAAGGTAACCATTGTAGTAAACCATCAGGGTCGTTTCTGTCATAAACAAAAAATAACAACATTTAACAAAAACAAGATATTTTGGAAGTTGGGTTGAGAAAAGGAGTAACATGAGTGGCTTTATTATTTCACAGTTTTTTATTACCAATAAGGGTAAACAAGTAGAAAGTGCATTTTCACAAAACGTTTCACAAATCTGCTTTTCAGGTTACAGAAAAGTAAGCAAAAGTTGAGATAAAAAAACACACATAATCTGCTTTTTTGCGATTCTGATATCAGAAATGCAGATGGCCATGGCACTTTTTGTCCTCCATACAGGGCCTTGTTTTTAAAACTCCTACTGAGCAATCTAAATAATCTCCTGATTATTTTAGTGTTTTTTTTTTGCGCACCAGCCGAAATTTGCAAGTATCAGCACGCAGTTTGGCGACCAGCCCGATACCCTAGCTGATGCATGGGGACTCAGAACCCTGCATAGGGATTCCTGCCCATAGTGGGACAGCACATTAACATGTGTGTTATAATGATTGTTTACCATTATAAACCATGGCCACGTGATTCCACTGCCATGAACGGTTCACTGTTCCTCCATTGGTATCGTTCACTTGGAACTCCATGTGAGGGCGCTTTTCAATGCTATCATCTATTTCAAAATTCCAGAACTTATACTTCAAGTTGTAGTCGTGTTCTCCTCCGTCATAGGAGACCTGCAAATGCAATCAATATTTTATAAGTGTTTAGTCCTAAGCAAGTTGTGGCTAAGCGGATAAGAACACAGGGCTCAAGCTCTGGTGTTTTTCGATCAACAGAGTGTGGGTTCGAGTGCTGGTTGTGAAAATGTGTCCTAAAGCAAGACACTTAACCATGATTAATGCGATCTTTGGATTGGACGTAAAACTGTATGTCCTTTGTGTTCTGCAAAGCACCTAAAAGATCCGAGTGAACTTATCAAACCATGAAATGAATATGTTTTTTTATAAGTAGAATACAACAATTCAAATAAATTCCCTTGAAATTTTGTGGCATTGGGTAACTTCATGACAGAACACAGTCCACTATTCTTTGTTGAACCAAATTGTTTATTCAACAAACAGGCATTTCTGATCATTAGGGTTTGGGTTCGAGTCCCAGTCATCATACTTGTGTCCTCAAGTGAGACACTTTACCATTAATGCTGCATCCTTCGAGCAGGACATATAACGGTTGATCCAGTGTGTTGTGTAAGCCACATAAAATAACCCAGTGCGCTTATCAAACCATGCATTACATTTGGACAGAAGCATTTTAGATCATTTAAGCAATGGTTCTGACCCATCATATCACACTGCTCACTTTACACAGCATAGTTTCTAAGTGGACATTCCTCTGCAGTTTACCCAAAGAGATTTATTTTCAAGAGAAGTCTTTCACCATTACCTTCTGTAAACCCTGTAAGTTATTTGTAAATCTGTGAGCTTTTAATTTTTGTTCTGTTCAGAAAGTGCCAATGGCTTTAACCCTATGGTACAACAATAATAATAACCAATCGCTAGAACATTTATTTCCTCATACACATGGAGGCATCATCACCCTAAAAGCCGAGGCTTGTGGTGGATGTGCCCGTTACAAACAGGGTATAAAAGCACTAAATAGACGAATAAATAAATACTAAGTGTTACGGTAGATAACTACAAACAAGGTATATAGAAAAAGCTAGAACAGTATACGAAATAGACACTACGAACAATACAAATAATAATAAAATAAAAACTAGGTTCTTATATAGCTCTATCACACCCCTTGTGGCGTATCAAAGCGCTCAGTATTTTGTCCTGCGAGGTATGTGTATGCTACGTTTTTGAAGTATGAGACCTAGTCTTATAAAAGTCATTCTAAGTCTTTTTTTTTCTTTTTTTTAAATATTTTTTTAATTGTTATTATCATAATTATTGTTTGTGTTTTTTACTGGATCAAACAATTTCGGTGGCTTTTACTTTTTGTTGTTGTAAAGCGCCTGGGAGCATTTTTAATGGATTTGGCGCTATATAAATGTTTATTATTATTATTATTATTCTAATACAACCATTCTTTGACAACCCTTTTTTTTTTTATGGAAAAAGCTAGTACTCTTTCACAAGTATACTCACTGATATGGAATCTCCAATTTTCAGCAGGTCACAGGCCATGGAGGTATTCAGTTCATCCAAAAAGTCCGTCGGACGAAAGCTGTACCAAAAAGCCACTGTGTAGGGCTCTTTGGGTACACTTATTGCATCTTCCTGGCTGTCCTGTAGCTGCAAGGTACTGTTAGTTGAGTTGTTGTCACCACCGAGAATCAAAGCTTCAACTTCTGGGCCTTCACAAATCAGAAAATTACCAAAATTGTCATAGATATAGTTTTCTTTTGTTGATAAACAAACATCCTTGTTTGGCATGGTCGTCCGAATGTTAGTGAAACACTCAATTGTAAAAACAGATGTTTTAACAAAATTCAACATTTTCTGCAAAGTTTCAACTAAATAAAATACCTCTCATACTTAGTTAATGTGGTTGACATTGTTACAAAAAATAGCAATCTTTTCGTGTCTTGCCATAAGTTTATGGCCTTCCATAGTTTTCCAATCTGGGTTGGCAAAAACTCGGGCTGTGACATTGCAAAAGAAAGGTCTATAGTTCCCACTTGATGTCACACAGTTTGAAGTCTGACATATTTACCGGCAGTGATAGTCAGGCTTTGAACACACAACTATGCGTTATGCATAAATAATGCGTGCGCCAGGCTTAATTTCTATCACATTTCTTTCATGATTGATTGGTAAACTAATTTTCTGCAGTTGTCAAAAAAATGTAAATTTTTGGCGCAGCTGAAACACAAAACCCACATTGCCCGTAAAAAGCACATCTAGAGTTGAGGTCTCAATTGAGATGTGGTCACAAGTGGGGGAGGGGATTGTTGTTGTTGTTGTTGGTACAGTATTAATGTCAGCTAAGGGACAAATTGCTTTTTGATCGGGCACTTTGGGATACAAAAAAATATTTAATTATGAAATATGTTATGAATATGGTTTGGAAGATGTTTCTAAAATAGACAATAATAATACCATGAAAATATCCCCTGGAATAAGCCATTTGCGCGTTAGATTTATGGTGAGTGGGACTTCAAGGCACTGGACACACGTTTGGTAATTGTCAAAGACCACTATTCTCACTTTGGTGGATCCCAAAATATGCATCGAAATAACAAGCCTGTGAAAATTCTGGCTCAACTGGTCGACGAAGCTGCAAGAAAATGATGAAAAAAAAAACACCCTTGTTGTACAAATTTGAGTGCTTTCAGGTAGAAATAAAAGGCCTCAGCTGAAGCCTAATATTTTAGTGAGAAAATACCTCTTTCTCAAAAACTACGTTTCTTCAGAGGGAGCCATTTCCCACAGTGTTTTATACTATCGACAGCTCTTCGCTGCGTGTTACCAAGTTAGGTTTTATGCTAACACATATTTTGAGTAATTACAGAACGTGTGCAGCGCCTGTACTGGATCCAATGGACAAAGAAAGTGTTACCTTCCACGAAGCAGACTTTCATTCCGCTAACACCAAGCATTTCATTGTACCCATCGCTCATACTCCATTGGTGTTCAGCTTCGCCGTAGATGTCAGTACCCTCTAAAAACACAGAAAAAAAGGAAATATTATTTGTAGACATTGTTAACACAGCATCATGGATAGGGTGCAAACCTGGCATATTTAGGGATGACTTTTTTTATCAAGAAAATTGTTCATTGTTAATTTGGTATTATTTATGTTTTTGTTTTGTTTTATGACTGCTTATATTTGTAGGCCTATTTCCCAACATTCTGGGATTTTTCAATTGTACAGCACTGTGAGGTGTCTTTTTGACATGAAAAGCATTTATCAAATAATTAATAATATTTGATATAATGTAAAACTTAAAGTTATGTGTGGTGAAAACAGAATATACTAATATTACTACTGGGCACCCCTAGGTGCATATCAAAGCGCTCAGTATTTTGTTTTCTGCAAGGTATGTTCAAGGATAGGGTATGTTGAGACCAATTCCTTTCCTTTGGCGCAATATGCTGCTGATCAAACCAGGAACAGCGGGCCGAACCCCTTCTCTTTGCCATAAGATGTAGGCCTGGGACATGGCCTGGACTTGGTGCAAGGACAGTCTACTCGATACACGGCAAGATACAGAGTTGGAAGCTTTCAAAGGGGACTGGCCGTCAGTGCCAGCCGAGCTTCGTCCGCCGCGAGCCTGCACTGAAGACACAGAAGCCCTTCTTCCAGTATAATGGTTTATATTTTGTTAGAATTACTCTTGCAACAGCAAAGTAAACGAATGGCATTCTGCCCTTAATACGACACTGACTCTCAGCAACCAAGCTACCCGCCCTATTCCAATGCAGCTCAAATTTAGTGGCAGAGGTTTAGTCGAGTGGTAAGTGAATTCCCAGATTTCAAATTTTAATGCCACATTCATAAATATCTCAGACAGTTTCGCTATTCCTATTGGTGGAGAGCGCGTCACGCGGGTGTGTAAAACCTTTGTTTATGACCAGTAAAAAGTGTTGAAACATGGGCGTGACACGTGAGCTTGTACCTGTGCTTATAAGACAGTTTCTTCATTCCTATTGGTCGAGAGCAACAGCTGGAACAGTTGTACCACATCACGCGATACGCGCGACGCGCACAGCATTCCCTTATAAGGAGTTGTTTACCTGAGGGCCTTACCATTTCATACTTGGATGGAGGGGTGTGGTGTTGAAAAAATCATTGAACAATTATAATTTTTGCATTTATTTTACTTTTTGACCAAAAAGTGTTGATTTTTTTTACCGAAAAGGTATTTTTGAATGGGAATCAAAGTGTGTTGAATCGATTTTCAACTAGTAGTTTAAACTCGCCGAGGCCTGGTTCTTGATGAGGTAAATTATCAAGGACCAGGCCTTGGCCGGTTTAAACCACTAGTTGAAAACCGATTCACCACACATTGATTACCTTATTCAATGACACTTACCCTGGTACATGTCTTCCAGTGTAGATTGGTTGTAAAATATAGCAGTTGACAACTGTAAAACAAAAACACAGAGAGAGTGACAGAGAATCATCAATTAGTGTCAACATTATTTCTCTCTTAAAGGCACTGGACATTATTGGTAATTACTCAAAATAATTGTTAGCATAAAAACCTACTTGGTAACAAGCAATAGAGAGCTGATGTTGATAGTAAAACATTTTAATTTAATCTGAGACCGCAGCTGAGGTCTCGAAATCAATCATCTGAAAGCACACAACTTGCGCGACAACGACAAGGGTGTTTTTTACTTCCATTATTCTCTCGCAACTTCGACGACCGATTGAGCTCAAATTTTCACAGGTTTGTAATTTTATGCATATGTTGAGATACACCAAGTGTGAATACTGGTCGTTGACAATTATTACCAATAGTGTCCAGTGTCTTTAAAGGGAAGGTCTACGTTTGGTAATCATTCTTAAAATTAATGACATCAACAACTTTTGGTTAGAAACCTGGGGCTAGAGCTCAGTAGGTAGAGTGCCAGCACATTAATCCGGAGATTGTTGGTTCGAGTCCCATCCTTCTAGTAAATTTGTCTTTGTTCAACCCTACAACATTTTTACCCAGTCAGTTTCCCATGTGGTTTATAAATATAATATATGATACTGATAAATTGAGAGATAAGAATAAAAATAAAAAAAACACTGTAGAATACAAATCAATGATATAAATTTGACTAAATAAAGTTAAACAGCATGGTAGACTAAACAGTATTTTTAAGTAAGGGTACCTAAGGATTTATAAATATATAACTTTTATGAAACAGAGCCTATAGTAAAAAGTGACACAGGAAAAGGATATCCCATCCAGCCTGAAGGGCTCCCTCTACCACTCAAAAAGAAATACAGAACATTATTTGTTTTAAGTTGCCAAACAATAAACCAACTTTTATTTTAGGCAAAGAACGAAAAGCAAACGTCGGCAATAAGTGGTAGTTTTATTATTACAAACCCAAACTGGTGAGTTTGTTGTCAGGACCAAACATTATTTCATGTGACTGCATATAATAATAGATGCTAAAATTGCTTGCTTCGGGATAAAGAATATTCTTTTTGGTTTTGCCCTTGTTACACCGATGTGTGTTAGCACTGTACACCATCAGCGAAAGCACTGTATACTCAGTACTTTCACAGAATTAGAACACGAGAAAGAATTGCTTATATCAGTGTAAGGATAAAACCAAAATTAATATGACTGCATGTAGTTGTATTTAGTAGGGTATAGATGTTCTTCGCTTTAAATCCAACCGGACCTTCGACAGAGGCATAAACAAGCACAAACAAAAACATAAAGCCAAACACAATTAAAAATGAGCGAAGAGTTATGGAAAGGCATCCAGAAAAAAACGGGAAATTATAGCCAATCAAAGTTATTAATTTACAAACGATGAGGACGGCTACGATTCATTGAGAGTAAAGTTGTGTATAGACAAAAGGATGGTCAATGAAAGGGTGTGTTTTAGACCATAAAGGTGAACTGCTTCCAACGAAATAAAAAAGTAGCTATAGGAGACTCTGTGAAACATGAGGTCATTATAGAATAAATAAATAAATAAAAAAACAGAAGCAACAATATAATAAACAATACATTATAGTATAATATAAGAACCTTGTTATAGATTCATCAATTCAATTCAACTTTTGAGTTATTTTAGCAGTTCTCATACAAAAACTTATGCAAATAGAGCTTTAAAAAACAGAGAAAGACTCTTAGAGAAAGACTCTGCTAGAGTCGAAAAGTCAGGCCATTAACTATTTTGTTGTTGCATTAAAATAATTCAATTAAACTATCGCATAATATCAAAATAAACCGAGCAAACAGAGCATACCCATGCATAGGGCTGTTTTGGACAAGCAGAGGCCGTTACCTTATTGCTATCAACTTTCAAAAGATACTTATAGTCAACTTCGATCATTATCAGACAAAAGAATGAAGACGTAATTTTGATTATATTCAGGTTTGTTTTAAATGAAACGCGAACACTATTATGTAGATTATATAACAAACCCTATGACAAACATTCAGAGAATAAACCCTATTATATTAGTTTCAATGTTTCCATGCCGACATCAATTGCTACAAATTAATCTAAACATGCAGTTTTTGTGTACAATGTGCAGGGTTGACAAGGTCATGACGTCACTGGCCAACTGTACTCGGAAAAAGCCGTGCAAAAATATAGATTGCATTCTTGAAATGAGTCAAGCGAGAATCAATAAAGAGAAGAGACTGTTACAAAAAGTAGTTCCAACGCTCCGTATTGGAGGCGGTTACGCGGTCGATGCAAATAAAAACAGAGAGAGAGAGAGAAGTTTCTTGGAAAAAAAAAATACTCTAAAAATAAATGAAATGTGTGAGTAAAGCGATGGAAAAAACGCGCGAAAGTTTAGCAACGTCTGTGAGGCCAACTAAGTAGAACTTTTTTTATTAAGCAGCTAGCTGGAGGGTCGAATCACGAAGCAAACTAAGCCAAACAAACAAAACGTGGTCTTCTTATCCATCATCTTGTATATATTTGGATAAGCTGCACATCACGATCACTTCGTTTAATATATACCCTCGCGGGAATTTGATGGAGAAAATAATAACGCCAAAAAAGCTAACAACCAAAACATGCATGTTCTGTGCCATGCCTAGTCAGTTTGCCGCCAAGCCAGTTGTGATGGGTGTATAGGCCTATATTTTTCGCGGTCTATAAAAACAGTTCGTCTTTTCAATTGCAAAGGATGTGCGGAAACAAAATGGCCGATACATTTCACTAATGCTGTCACCGTTGTAACGCAAATTATGTAACAAGTCAACGTTATGCCCTAGAGAGATTGCAACACAAATTGACATCACGGCAAACCGGTGATTATAGCATCTTTCTCGTTAACATTAAAATTTAAAAGGTTTCTCTTTGCTGACCCAGTAACAATGATCAACAGGTCCGCTTGGATGATGGTACACGGTATTAAAACATTCATAACACGGTGCAATTAGCAAAATGGGAAGCTTTAAAAAAAACATGAAACTAGAAAGACGAAAGAAGACACGAACACTACTCTTTAAAAATGCAGAAATTACGTCTAAAATGCTTTAAAGCCATTGGACCTTTTCGGTAAACAGTATTGTCCAAAGCCCACACTTCGTGTATCACAACTTATATATAAAATAACAAACCTGTGTAACTTTGGGCTTAATCGGTCATCGGAGTCGGGAGAAAATAACGGGAAAACTCACCCTTGTATCCGCGCGTTTCGCCGTGTCATGACATGTGTTTAAAATAAATCCGTAATTCTCGATATCGAGAATTGATATTGTTTGAATGTTTTCTCAAAAAGTAAAGCATTTCATGGAATAATATTTCAAGAGAAGTATTTCACCACTACCTTCTGTAAACCCTGTAAGTTATTTGTAAATCTGTGAACTTTTTTTTTTTTCCTGTACCGAAAGGGTCCAATGGCTTTAAAAAAAGAGGAGTAAAATCTTTGAGTAAAATGAGTATTTCGTTTCCGGATAAAACAATGAATAATATAACAGACCAAATTAGTAAAAATTCATCACGATTGGAGTTTGGTTCATTTTATATATTTTTTGTTTAAGGAAAGTTTAAACCTGAACGAAACCTCTAAATTTTAGGAAATACATAAACAACACGATTGAATTTTGGCGGTAAAAACACCATTATTCTAAATGCTGGAAAGTTAAGTATAAAACCATAATATAAAACACCGATCAATAATTATCAAATATTAAACAAATACAAATTGACATTTAGATCGATATGTCTTTGTGCAATAAAAGTAAACCGAGTTTGTTTTTGCTAATATGTTTTTTTTTAATTCAGCACTCTCTTTATTGCAAAATGTACCAAATTGCAGCATAAAACAATATTTCTGAAGAATAATGGGTTGCAAATTCTTCTTAAAAAAACAAAATTAATGCTTATTGCTTATTTCGCTCAATATGATTGAACACATCACACACTGCTTGGCTGGGTTGTGACGTCACGTCATCATTAACCAATCAACGGAGCGAACGTAGCGAGCAAGCAATTGTGCAAGGCGGGTCCGCGCTTTTAGTCCGCCATTTTATTTATTACAATTAGGCCAATAACGGGTGGCAAACGATAAAGTGTTTTTTTATTGTCAATATAGTGCAGAATGGCGCTTCCAAGTCATAATGACGTCCTATTACAGCTCTTGCAGAACGACACCCCGATGGCAGTTTTTGTTTCTATACATCAAAATTGTCACTGTGCTGTTGCTTTTCAATGGGGGACTTTCATTTTGTAAATCGATTAAAGAAGGGAATCCAAAAGATGAATTCAGGACAATATTTGAGGATTCCAATTCTATACTTCAGGAAAAAAATTGCACTCCGGTGAGCTCAAATAACAACAGTCTGGTAATAATAATTTTTAAAAAAATGACAAACTGAGATGATTTTATCAAACTGATTCGTCGTTACATTATTTGTACAACAATTTCTTTTGCTTTTGTTTGCACTTTTTTAGTTATTGGTTTTAGCCTGAAGATTCAAGTGGCACGTATTTAATTTAGCAACAGAGTCTCTCTTGAAGACGATCAGAGCATACTGATCAAAACATCGAGTCGTTAACCACAAAACCAACACTACTCAAAAGAGATATTCACATTGTTTATACCGCAAACCTCTCTTGTTTATTTAATTTAGTTATAGGTTCGAGTGACTAAAACAAACTAGACTATATTGGTGGTGGACAAGCAGGTTTGATCAAATCAAATACGGTGCGTCAATCAAACCCTTCAGATAGAATCAGGCATGATATTTTGAAAATATTGATAGCAAGGGCTACATGAGTATATTGCAAAGTTTTCAAGTAACGTTTCTCCGTGTTCTCATTTTTACATTTTCTAAACACCTTTATGTAAAACAGCCGGTGTGCTGATATTTGTATATCCTGTTTAATTAAAATTTTGAAAAAATGTACGCATGAATTTTTCAAAGGGCCCCCAAAAGAACCAAAAATACAGAAGAAAATCATCCCTAAATAAGGCCAATCTTGTAGGTCAAATTTACTGATGTCAAAAAGTCCAGTTCCTAAAAATCTACGGGAATAGTTAATTGAAATTGACAGAACAACTGTCTCAACAAGCATGAGAGCACGTACAAAAACTAATAAATCATACAGCATTTCGCACTATAAAAGACCTCCAACAAGAAAAGACAGCAAACCGACAAATATAACCTGACTAAAATATCCAGAAACTCCCAAAGAAATTGCAGACATAGTTTGATCAAAATACTACAATAAAATTGTGCGGCCTCAGGTAAATTTGGTTATCGTCAAATGCTGGAGTGATGTTACATCAAAAACAATCGTTTGTGTTTTCACTCTCACAACAAATGTCAAAAACTACAAGTAGTTTTAGAAATAAGCCCAATGGTTACTGTAATTGTCTTCTTTCAAATGAACTTTTCAGTTTGACTTGATACTTTTACAGGGGTCGATTTCACAAAGAGTTAGGACTAGTCCTAACTTAGAACTAGTCCTAAGAGATATCAAAAACGTACAGCTTATCCTAAGTTAGGACTAGTAACTCGTCCTAACTCAAGACAAGACTAGTCCTAACTCTTTGTGAAATCCACTCCAGTATAGTAATCGAGAGCTCATGACAATGTATTGTAGGCCTACGTGATTTTCTTCTAAAAGTTAAGTAGGATTTGAAACTTTGCATGGTGGAAATACGATATGGACACCATGTAACGACTATCTCTTATGAGTTGGGATGGTTCTCAAAAGAACCGCTGGTTTAAACTCAACGTTTCGATCAGTATGCTCTGATCGTCTTCTGGAGAAAGCAGAAAGTTGTATGCAAGAAACTTGGAAACACTCCAATTGCTTTTATGTTTTTACAAAGACTAAAAAAGCGACTAAAAATTCTTTTATACTTGAAACAAGCTTTACACTGCACAAACTCAGAGCTAAAACTTACACCATTGGTATTTTCACATTATAGATACCCAAGAGGGAATCAAACTTTATCATTAGGGTGTTAAAATAACACCACATTGGTGTCAACAGAAATTGGTGTTGTTTTAACATTCTACGGTGTATATTTTCAAAATGTTTTTTTCCCGGTTAAGGTGACAGTGACCCATGGTATCAATTTTAAAACCCCGAATTGTGCATTGTAGTTTGCTATTGGCCAACAATTCCAAACCAACATTGCTACCCATGCATGACTAGATACAGTTATAATCAATACAATTTAGAACATTTTAGAGAATAGCTGCTGTGATATGGTCTATATCTCCAAATTTTAATAAAGAGTTATTAACACAGTTCTGCTAGAGCCAAGTGTGACTGTACAACCGGTCAGACTGTCTACAGATCCATTCTCAAATAACGATTTTACATACGGTGGATCGTCAGTCTCCTCTGGGCAAATATTTACCCGTGGTTATTTAAAATGCATACACTAAAAGTGGCGGGAAAAGGTCCTTGCAAATTTGCGTTAGAAATCAATCCCTGTTGATTCATCGTCTCAACCACTTGATTCTTTCTCTTGAACTTTGATTTGCTACACTTGAATATAGTTTTTGGTCAAGTTTCAACATCCAATGTTAACACGTGTTGATACATGGCGAGGGTCCAGAATTCCACATTACTAAAACTACTAAATCTGCAGTCTTATTTGCAACAACTCTCTACGAATTCAGAAATTTGTGCGATCTGTTATACTTTACAGGTTTGGGTTTTTAACAATAATGAAAGAAACAATTTCTGCTGACTGAGCACAAGAGGTCTGCCAGCAGCAAGCCCCTTGTTTCCATTAAACACATACGCATGATCATTTTCATCTTTTCAGGAACAAAACACCAATACGAGACCGTAATTAATACGGTCACTGAACATCAAAGGTTTCCCAGCAGCAAGCCCCTTGTTTACATTAAACACATGAACATTAACATTTTCATCTGTTCATAATTCAAGTAAGATTTATATATTTAAAGAGCAGTTACTTTGTTTAAATACTTTTAAGACCTTAACGCGGGAAAACAGAAACCGAGAGAGCAAAAAAAATAACCAATGGGAGAGATCGTTAACCAAAATTGTGATCTGCCATGCTAATTGTCATCGAAAACCTTGAATAAAACAACGCCATATTAAACAAAAAAAGCATGAACAAAATGTTCACATGGACATTCAAATAGTTTAAAGAAATCATCAAATGTATGGAGAAAGCGCAAAAAACCACCGCAATAACTAACCCGAATGCCGTTTTGATAGAACGTGTTGCGCAGTCTTTGCAGATTTCACCACAATGCTGATAAACACTAGTGACTACGCACACAGGCTTGCCTCTTTGAAAATTCTGTCATTCTGGTAAAACGTATTTCTGTAACTATTTTAATGAGTTTAGCAAACTTGGAAAACGTACAAGAAAAGGTGTTCAACAGGTTTGTGCCTAGTCAATACTCTCAGAGGTGCAGCAAAATGGAAGGTTTTTAGGTTTTGTTTGTATAAGACTAGAAATGGATCTTATTGGTCTTTGTTTCTTATGCCATCGCTTTCGTGACATTGCAAAAAGCTCGCACAAATAAAATAAATAATGTTTGTGATGGCAAAACAATGAACACAATATTATGAATAGTCTTTATTTCTCACGCGTCAGAAAATACAGAATAAAAACCCTTTTTATTCAAAATTTCTCGTAACAAATGGTCCGCCTTGGTTAAGTCGTCACCAATACAATTCCAATCAAGAAAAGAAGACAAAAATATTGCACCATTATTCTGCGATCAAAATAAAGTTAAACGGTACTTACCGAAATTGACAAAGCCAGCACAAAGGTAAAAAACGCTCTATCGCAGTTCGTCATATTGGCAGCAGAGCAAATTCCAATGGCGGACACACAGTACACAAAAAAAAAAACCAAGGAAAAACAATCCGGTTTGTAGTTTTAATAGTCGCGTCAGTTGTTGGTGTCCAAACACAGAAATTTGCGAATCCAGGGCCGATAGAGTCAAAACAGTTGGGCAGGTATCGTCGCTGCTGTCTATCTAAATGCTCATCTCACAAACTACGCCACAACAGCGGCACCGCAACTCGGCACGGCGGAGTGATATATTGCCAATCCCTGCCGGCAAGGAAGATGATGAAACTGATGCTAGGGCCCCCCCTCTTTCTCTCTATCATGCATAATGATAACACAATGGAGATCAAAATTCAACTAAGAATTTATTAATAGTTCCGTTTTGTGTCGAAACGGGGTGACTTTCATCAAGTTAACTTTATTTGATTATCATTAAGTCATAACGGCTGATTTTAATAACGAAGTTTATTTCCCTTGTTTTCTTTTTTATGACAACTGGTTTTTTTAAAGGTTTTAACTTTTAACATTTTCAGAGTTTTTGCTTGTGAAAAACATGTAATAACACAACCTCCTCAACAAAATTCATCAATTTATGGAGAAAAACAGTTGCCCATGAAGACCGGTTTCATAGCAGTTGCTATTTTGCAAAACACAGTAGGCAGATTTCAGCTTCACATAAAAATATGCTTGATCAAGAGGCTGGAAAGTATCAGTGAAAATTATTCAAGATTAAACACGAATCGCTTAATATTGGGTTCTCAATGTTTGTAAACAAAATTATATTCCCTACCTACCCAATTTGTAAAAAAAATTCTAAAAGAGACAACATTTTTCGAAGCCAATTTATACTTGTGTTGTTACTCAAGACCTTTGTCATTCATCATGGTGGTCCCTGTTAGTAAACAAAAGGTCTTAATGACCAATTCTGTGCATGCATTCTGTTCAACTCTTCCGTTAATGAAACAAGTCCCAGGAGATTTACAACTTAACAAAAAAATGTATGATATAGTGGTCCTTTTGAAATAAGGAAAATCTTCATCAATGGCACTTGGCATCCTCCCCCGCCCCCCCCCCCCAAAAAAAAGAGGGGAAGGATCACATGCAACAGGTATAAAATAATGTTGATGTAATACAATTATCCACAAACCAAATTATGAGTTAGTGGTCCTTTCGAGGAAAATCTACATAAATGGCATCTAATATCCCCAAAAGAAGGGGGAAAGAGGCACATGCAACAGGTATTAAATAACGTTGATGTAATAAAACTCGCTACACACCAAATAATGAATAACTGGTCCTTGTGAAGGAAAAACTACATAAAAAGGGAAAGGGTGCAAAGCCAACAAGTAAAAATTGTAATATAATGCAATTCGCCACACACCAAAATTCCACATCTTAATTGCTTCTACCACTCAGCCACTTGCCCTGGGACGGAGGACAGAACCCAACGTGTACAATGCGTCTAACAATCAACACTAATCGATCGGCATCAACAAAATGATAATGGCGCCAATTGCCATGGAAACTCGCCGGATATATAATGTTGTCCTTGGACTACAAAAGCTCAGAAAATTGTAATGGGCGGTGGAACGTAAACAAGTCAACAGGTCATAATTATGTTTTACAGAGACAGTAACGAAATGCAAAAATTAATATCGCAGGGAATAAAGACACAAAAAGTGTGAAATATTATAATTGTGACTAGATTGTTGTTTCTGTTATTGCATAAAAATTCTGACAAATCAAATTCAAATATTCTAGTGAGAAAATATTTCTTTCTCAAAAACTACGTTACTTCAGAGGGAGCTGTTTCCCACAATGACTTATACTTAGATCAACAGCTCTTCATTGATCGTAAAGTCAGTTTTTTTTATGCTGCACATTTTGAGTGATTACCGATAGTGTCCAGTGCCTTTAAGGGAAATCGCTGCCAAGAAGCAAAGTAAAGGACGGAATATTCCAAAGGACCCCCCCCCCCCAAGCCTATGCAACACCCCCAATCATTAATAACAAGCAAGGATAGCTAGATCTCTCAAAGATTGCCAACCGAACAAACCAAAGTCGGACAATATCGACAGAGCTGTCGGTTTGCATTTTGCATCGACAAAAAGGTAATGACGTATCTCCTATAGAACTACATCCTCCAGCGGAGGGATACACTCCATGCAGAGAATTAGCTGACGAGATTGGCACTTGAGCAACAGGTTTTTACCTTTCGCGACATGATGTATTTCAATTTTGACAAGACAATCAAATTAATATTGGTTACATTACAGAACGAGTCTCCACATTTCAGTGAGTTTTTGGTTACAAAATAAAACCATTTAAAGACGCAAACAAATACATCAATGCATCAAGCAAAAGATACAGAAACAGCGGCACAATTTTTATTTATTTAAGGGCCCCCCCCCCATATAAAAAGCATGATTTTTACCAAAATGTTCAGGCACAAAAACAACCAGAATACATCAACAGAAGCAAACAAATGTGGCAGTGATGTAATAGTCCTTAGCAGGCAAATGTTATTGGCTGATCGACTAAAAATGAGGTCACGTGCTCACATTATTTTGCCTAAATCTAGTTAAATGGGTTACATTAAAGGATTTGGGTATTTTTTTGTAACACAAAACAGAATGTCCACATAGTAACATTAAACTTACACCGTTTGAAGATTAATGAGTAAAACAATGTTACGAAAAAACGTTTAACATGCTAAAAAAAATTCGTCTCCAGAGACGAAAATTATTTTCGTTATATTATGTTTTAAAGGCTTGCGATATGTCAGTGTGTGAGCTGATTGGCCAATCTGCAGTGGTCCTTCTCGATGAATGAGTACAAATGCAAGCAATTTAAAGCAAATTATGTCATCTTTATTATTATTATTATTTTTTTTTTACACTAATAATGACGTGAAACTGTCGGGTTGTTTATGAACTTGTATAACCCAAAAGGCGAGTGGTTATAACGGGTTTACATTACGGACTCCATTATACTCGTAAAAAAATCACTTTCATAAACTACTCTCGTAAATTATCTGTTAATCACGGAAATTAGATTAATAAAGATTCGCTTTAAATTTATGTTTTGCTGAAATGTATTGTGAACAAACAGAAGACCATGAAGCTTTCGTTTAGTTATATTTGAAGAGCTTTAGAAACAGTTGTCATGGCATTGTCAAAGAAGATGATTTCTACACAGAGATTATTATACACGCCACTATTAATTTATTATTCAATTATCTATAAACTTCAGATGAAACAAAATTGTTAACCATGAACATAGGCCACGAGGGGTTTATGCGTTTCATATCTTTGGAACGTTAGGTTTGATGTGGCTGTTGGCAAGTTCAAGTTTTGTATGTATTCTCACAGATACAAACAAATACTCTTTCTCATTTTAGCCTTCGGGAAAGGCTCTGCTATAACAGAGTCGAAACGTATACGTGTCATGCTGTTTTTGCATGTATACAGGTCCTTTTGGTTGGTAAGCAGTTTGCAGAAATATATATATGGTAAGAAATATATATGTTTTGAAATAAGAGCTAACAAATGATATACCGAATATATGATATACCGAAGTTAGAAGTATAAAAACAAAGATTGTTTTTGCTTCAAGAATATTGTCTTGAAACCCAGTCTGCAATGCGAGGTTAGTTAAGAAATGGGCAATTCCACACGAATGGACCTAAGGGATAACTTTGTAAGATAGGCATGTGAGAGCAAGACAAAAGGAACTATTTTGTTACAGTCTTTTGTTTTCCTTTACATTTGTTTTCCTTTACATTTTAAATCTGTTTATAATTGTTCATATTTATAAATAATAATAAATAATAAAAAAAATATAAAAAAAACATTGACCTCTAGGAATTACAAGGTCATTTAAAATGTGTTACGTATGTAACAAAAGACAGACATATGGCCTGGAAAGTAAAGAACAAATTTGAAAACAAATACAAAATATTGTGTAAATAACTTTTCTGACTCTTAAAGATTGTAAGCAATACAACTGAGATTTTGTTGTGGATATTAAGGCAATAAAAACGGGAAAAAGTCACGTATTAACACTGGACAGACAATGTGTGACAAAATGCTGTCTTTGTTTGTACGTAACCATTTGTTTTGAAAAACTTAAATTTCTTAAATAGCAGGGAAGAAAATTTCTTAATTTTGGCTGGTAACTGTCCCCAAGGGTCTGTAGAATTGGTATCTGAACAACATTGGGCAATACATTTATTTTAGTATAACTTCTATCAAATGGTAACCAAAATGTCTTGTGTACGACCACTTACGATCATAAATGTAAACCCCATACTTTAGTGGATGTATTGAAGTTATTATCTTCGGTATATCATTTTTTAGCTCTTATTTCAAACCAGATGATTGGATTGAAAATAATTTTTCAGCGAATCAACAAAATGAAATGGCAATTTCTAAGAATAAAGACGATACTCATATTAGATTGGACAATACTAATGCTGAGCAGATCATACTAAATGGAGTCATATTTTTGAAGTAATAGCAACTGAATGGGTAACTAAATTTTCGATTGGCTTGACAATATAAAAGTAAAAAGACACATGACGTCATTTAAGTAGGGCGCCCTCGCCTAGAGGTCACAGGGACTTTGTTCAGGTTCCAAATCGTGTGCGCCGCACGTACACAGAATTATCAGTATGCGTTTTCCATTGTATTGCCACCACCGGTTGAACTCTTAAGATGGTGTCTTTATGACGTCACTGCCGGGTAAACTATCTTCTTATTTTATAACTTTGATATCAAAGTACATGGTTGGTGATTAAGTTAAGTGTGAATTCATATAGAATCAATCAGACAGCTCACTGTTTTTAATATCGAAATCTTATATAGCGCACGTATCTACCAAACAAGGTACTCAAGGCGCTGAGTATATACAAACTTTCAGAAAGATAGGTAATTGCAGTGATGAATTCTGAGACCCAATTATTTAATAAGGGTTTACAAGGTGCTAAGGCGCATTAAGCAGCCGCAACCAGGAACACCGGGGCGAACCCCTTCTCTTTTCGATAAGTGCACTGGTTTTTTTTTACATGCGTTACACAACACATGGGACCGACTTTTTCTTTTTCTCTTGACCCAGATGACCGATCGATCTCAACCATAGGTTTGTCAGTTTAGAATATGGTGGATTACATAAAGGTGCTTACACTGCCAGCAACTGTTTTGTTAGCAAAAATGTTCCTTTAAGGGTGTGTTCTATTTGTCTTAACAAAACTTCCAGTATAAAGTGACCAAAAAGTGTCACAAATAATTAACTACGGCCTCAATTGATTCATTATGGGGGTACATCATCTCTCCTCTTGTTAAGTTTGACAAAAATATTGCACCAACATTGCCCTATTTTCAACAATCCGTTTAGAATGAAAGTGGTCAGAAAATTATTATTATATTATGTTCGCCCGACTCCCTTTTAAGAGTACACGATCTTTATTCGGTTCCTTTTTGCAATAGCAGTAATATGAGATAGGCACCCCTTTTTTTTAAAGGGCCAGACTGGATGTCAAAGCGGTCAAGGTTTTGTAACAGTCTTTTTGATTGGGTGTGAGAAACAATATTGTGTACGTAACAATGACGAGTCACATCGTATTATAATAATGGCCAAAGTGATACATTTTATGGCCAAAAAGAGATTGTTTTTAGAATGTAATTAATACAGTTTCAGATAGAATTTTGTTTTACTTGTCTAGTCTGTTTATCTGTTTCCATTGTGCTAACCTCTTTTTTATGGCAGAATTATTAATGGTCCCACAGGTCAATAAAGTTATTGATATTATTAAGATACACGCATTTTTAAAAGCCCTCCCATCAAAATAAAAAAAAATGCTGTATAACAGATATGGGCGCAAAGGGAGCTATCTACTACCGAAGGTAATCGGTTGATTTTACTCCTAACAAAGCAATAGGTATTGCCATTGTGAAGGGTCAGTTCACTGGTTTGGAATTAGGCTCGGCCATAGCATCGTGGCAATGACGTGGGTTTATACTCCGTTTCCATGGCAATAGTGTAAAGCCAATTGCAGTTTAATTGCTTCCCGCAACAAGTCAAGCGTGGCTACAGATAGCTTTTCGTATGGTGAAAGGCACACACCAACAATGAACTGCAAAACGACTGCCATGGCACAATCCTCCATTCCTCATCTTTCAAACACACACACACACACACACGCGTAGACCATAAACCATGGCTGGGCTTTAAATCTTTAATCACGTTCCCACACAGAGGCTTGCTGAAACGTGGCACCCAACAAGATTACTTGTTGCTTGACATTACCATGGCAACCATAGACGCTTGTTACAACCGGCAAGGTCGAAAGATATTTCGAGAGCAGCGAAGCCCGAGTGCCTTTAAAGCTACATATACGGGGCTCGTTTTGACATGTCCGCTCTCCCCGTACATCAGGCTTGTAACTGTCACTTCACCAACAAAGAGGAAGTTTAAAAATGTCCATAATTTTGTATAGTCTTTTTCAATTTCAAACTGAGAATACAAAAAGAGGAAATCAGCTGATCCGAGGAAAAGTTGCATGCCTGATATAATATACAGTTTCATGTATTTTATATTGGGCGTGTTTTCAGCAGCAAGAAACACTCTAACCAAATTAATTTGGGACACGGGTCGGGGGGTCGTTCCGCAAAATTGGTTAATAGAAATTGCACAAAACCGATCTATACAAAAAGAGGTTCATATTAAATAAGGACGCAGGGCACAAATATTTGCTGACAGTTTGAACGAGGATGCTATCTGCCGACTTCACCAGACAGTCACGAAACAAACGAAGAAATTCATTTGTGTATTTCTCACCCAACACTGATGTGTGTAGCACTGTGTACTCAGTACTTTCCCCCATAGTCTTGGGGGTGGGGGAAAGTCCACATGCATATTTATACTTGGGTGGTATCGAGTTAATTCCGTAATCATACCACTAGATCACAGAGCTTGCCCATTAGCCATGACCAAAGGACGGTAAAACACAAATAATACTATTTTATCGCCGATGCAAATTAAATTACCATTTACCAGAGCAAAAAAAAAGGTTAAAAGTACGCAGTTCAGAGGGATGTGCGCTGGCGTTCTATTAAAAACATCCACAAAACTACAATCACTGACTGCGATTAAGTGTATGTCCCATTCTAGCGGCCATGTTTCCCACATATTCCTTCAAATTAATCTATTCACCCTAAACATATTTTCCGACTAACAAGAAGCTTTTAGATTTCAAAGTCATCAATTCAAAACTGCGTAAAAATGCTATCCATTCAAAAACTCTGATAAAACACTCACGTGCCTCAAAAGGTTTTAAATAAACATAGTAATGGGCAAAAATTCATGTCCACTCTCATACATAACATGTCCAATGCTGAGAAACAAAAGAAACATCCATAAATATTTTATCTTGTTTTATCGCCCACTGAATCCCATGTAATGACCCAGAGGACCATTGTCACTCTGTGCATAGGTTATTAGAGATCACAACAAGATGGCGGCTCTCAGAGGAGCTATTATAACGGCCGTTTTCGAAATCAAGGTTTTAGGCTCGGTTTCGGGGTTTTGGGCTCGGTTTCGGGGGCTTGGGCACCATCCAGGGCCCAATTTCTGTAAGCACAAA
Source organism: Asterias rubens (assembly GCF_902459465.1). NCBI lineage: Eukaryota > Metazoa > Echinodermata > Asteroidea > Forcipulatida > Asteriidae > Asterias > Asterias rubens. Next base: position 18,850,391 of record NC_047062.1, on the reverse strand, counting down.
AATTTGCTTAGTATTAAATTTCTTCCTTGATAAAAACAGGATTAGCAACCAAATTGCCACGTGATTTTCAGGATAAGCAAACAACTGAATACCAGTATCAAGCAATATGCAACAAATGGAAATTTGGTTGGTAATCCTGTTTTTATCAAGAAATAAATTTCATTTTGTGGTTACAGGCTTTATGAAATTGGGTCCACATAAGGAAAGCATACCTTTTAAATTACTGGTGCAACCGAACCAAACCCAAGCCCACAGTAGTTTTGAAAACGGCCTGTGAGGCTGGTATAGGACAAAATAGTCTGACAACATTTCAGTGAAATCCTACTCAACATATGTAGCTTTTGTTTTGCTAACGTTGTCGCGGGAGTTTAAAAGCTGGGGTCGATTTCAAAGAGTTAGGACTAGTCCTATAGCTTAGGACAAGTTTAGGAGATATTAAAAACTTAAGACTAGTCCTAAGTTAACTCGAGATAAGACTCGGGTAAAGGCAGTGGACACTATTGGTAATTACTCAAAATAATTATTAGCATAAAACCTTACTTGGTAACGAGTAATGGGGAGCTTTTGATAATATAAAACATGGTGAGAAACGGCTCCCTCTGAAGTAACGTAGTGTTCGAGAAAGAAGTAATTATACACGAATTTGATTTCGAGACCACAGATTTAGAATTTGAGGTATCAAAATCAAGCATCTGAAAGCACACAACTTCGTGTGACAATGGTGTTTTTTTCTTTCATATTATCTCGCAGTTTCGACAACCGATTCAGCTTAAATTTTTACAGGTTGTTATTTTATGCATATCTCCAGTTACACCAAGTGAGACGACTGGTCCTTGAAAGTTACCAATAGTGATGGTCTTTAACTCTTTGTGAAATCCACTCCTGGGCACTGTTAATGGGGCCATAATTAGTACGGTTGCAATTTACCACCATACAGAGCCAGTGAAAGTCGGAGTCGATACACGCTGACCTGTTTAGATCCGTGAATCCTGTCTGACCACTTTACAAGCATTTGTCATTAAATTAAAGCCCATTGTATTTAATGCGGACATCAAATTGCAATTATGGAACTTTGCAATTTATACTGAACCAAAATTACAATATTTCCAAATCACCCTGCCGACAATGACCTTTTTTTATGAAGATCGTGAGTGGCATTTCTGGGCGGGAAACGTAACGGGTGATAGAGTATAAAAATGCTCGGATTGCACCTACTTGATAAAACTGCAATCTATTTCAAATGACGGGGAATAAGGGGAAGACTAAAATGACCTTAACTTACAACATAGAACTTTAAAGGCAGGGTCATAATTTATTTTTTGCCCCAAACATTAGTTAAAGGCCTGACGTTTCGACCCTAGCAGAGTCTTTCTAGAAAGTAGTTTTAGGGAAAATTGTTCACCCCCTAATTTGAATCTGAGGGAATCTTCAGTCCCAGCATCTGAAAGCACACACTAATTTATACGCAAAACCAAACCTTATGGGCACAGTAACACATTACAAAGGAGTCAATACTGCATGGACATGTTATCGAATATATATCATATTGAATTTTTGTTTTGTTAAGTCATGGATAAATGAGTGAAAGCAATAAGAAGTTTGTGCCTAGCACCAATGGATGACTGGGTGATGACGCATGTTGAACCATAGAGCAAGAAAGAGGGTTGAACCCAGCCTACGTGTACATGTCAACTCAATAAACGTTACACAACACGCTGCTGGTCATACAAAACTTTCTCCCAATTCTCGAGCAGCATCCAGTTGTTAATGGGGCGTTGTTTGTATAAAGGATTGAAGTAATCGAACGGTTCCAAAAACCAAAGATTTACGTTCGTTTTTTTTTTATAAAAAGGTCGCTCAGAAATATTACAGGTCACCCTTTGATCACTGGCATTTTTTTTTCGACTTCAGACCATTACCTGTTAAAGTGTGATCGATTGAACCCGACTAGCCAGTGCTATCTTCAGTTCTAACAACCAAAATAATGGGCAACAAACATAATATTGGGCATGGTTTTCCATCATTTCCTCCAAGTTTTCCACCATTTCCTCCCGACTCACACACGGTGGCTGCTCACACAACAGTAAAGCAACATTTTTACAGCTTAGTTATTTCGTGCATGAACACTGTCTGTGCCTATTTTGCCATCTCTACAATTCCTGTATAATACATTTTCAAAAAGAACTAAGACCAAAATCAAACGGTGAAAATTATCATGTATTCATCGAGAATTTGTAAAACCATACAGGACCCTTGCTAAATTGCTCTCGTGTGAAAGGGGCTTTAGTACTATGTAGAACAGACACTAGCGACACCTCACATGTGAAAACACCACTGTTAACAACAAACTCCACCCTCCTAAGTTGGCAATTACTCTTGGCTTGGGTTGTATACAGTTGGCTAACTCAAAGATATGAGTTATGTGACCACCATTCTAACAAATGAAAAGGAAGCTTTTGAGAACTTTTTAAACAAAATGTGATGTTTCTATATCATATCGTATTTGAATGTCATCTAAACAATCGCACCCAATTTAGACAGTTGAAGCAGATTAAAGTCATATGCAAAGATGAAGGGGGCACATAATTCCATGGTAACTATACAAAGACAAATCTATGATGACTGATTGCACTCTAAAACCCACTAGTATCTCCAAAATCATATGATTTTGCTAACATCTCTTTTGTTTTAATGTATCTTTGAGTTGTTCCAAACAACTTGATTGATGAGATTTCTCAAATCTAAGTGATAAACAAATGTCAACATTTGATTGTATCAAGTGTTGAACCAACAGGTATTAAAAAAAATCCATCTCTGACCAACAGTTGAACTTTTTACAAATTGTTTTTTTAATAGAGCTTGAATCCAAGTATCTTGTCCCCCCTTTTATCTGTTTTCCTTTTTGTATATTGTATTAATATTTGTTTTCCTTTTTTTCTGTTCACACTTCCTTTTGTAGTGTTTACATTTTACAGCTTTTAAACATATTTCAGCTTTTGGGCTGCGATGTTTGAATTTAAAAAAATATATATATATATCTGCTTTTTAATATTTGCATGGACTGTGTTATTTAGTGTTATTATTATTATTATTTATCAACTTTGTAGTTGACCTTTTTACTTACTACAAACAAAACCCAATGGCCTGATGTTTCAACCCTAGCAGAGTCTTTATTGGTCATTTAGCCTTCTAGAAAGACTCTGCTAGGTGCGAAACGTAAGACCATTAACTGTTTTTTTTTATACCATAGGTTGGTTACCATTTTGGTTGGTAAGCAGTTTGCAACAGCTAATTCTATTTTATTATTTTACTTATTGTAGTAAACACTGTGCTGTTCAGTCTTCGAGCTGCAAGATTTTGTACATAAATCAACAGCAACAATGATAAAACTAATTTCACCAAAAATACACAACATTCAGAAAAATAAAACTGTGCACAATTTTACAGAATTGTTTTTTTGCTAACAAAACAGTTACTGGCAGAGTAAGCACTTTATGTAATCCACCATATACATAAACTGACAAACCTGTAGAAGTATGCGATCGATCAGCCATCTGGGTCAGGAGAGAACAGTGAAAAACTGATTACAAATTTTGCATTGCATCGATGCCAAACTAAAAATTAATAAAACGCTCACTGAGCGATTAACTCCAAACGCGAAGTTGTATTATTTATTTCTCATCAAATATACATTTCAGACAGAAATATTTCAAGGGATGTTTTTAACTATCATCATCATTAGACCGTGTAAGTTTTATGTAAATCTGTGATCTTCACGATTTTTGTTTCTTACCATTTCTGTAACCTTCCTTTAAGCTCACCCAGGTGAGACAAAAATTTCCTAACGCTTTTGTTTTTGTAACCAGGCAACCGTTTGTTGTCATGGTCCTTGATGATCTCTTACAACCATAATAGGTTTAATATTACCATGGCAATGCATCCATTGTCCATAGCAACAGATGACAGGGAACATTTGACTTGAAGGACAACAGAGGGCAGTATACCAACAAAACTCAAGTCTGTTGTTTTTAAAATGTGCTTTTCAAGGCAAGGATGAAACGTTACAATTGAATTTTGTTTCCAAATGTTTGAAGATGCATATTCACACTTTCTATTAGTTTCATTTCAACTAGTTCTTTGGTTGTGAGAAAAGAAACCTACACAGAAACGACCAAACCAGCGATGTGAAATTAAAATAAAATACAATAGAATGAAATAAACATACCCCCTCCCCCACTCCCCACCCCATGACGATCATCCATTGACAAGACGACATTCGTCTTTAAACTAATTTATGTTGATTGGGTTGCTGCATGGTTTATTTATTAGGTTTACACACCTATATTCCGACACCCCTATGTTCCGACACCCCTATGTTCCGACAATTCAGCCTATATTCCGACACCCCTATGTTCCGACAGCCCTATATTCCGACACCCCTATGTTCCGACAACTGAACCTATATTCCGACACCCCTATATTCCGACACCCCTATATTCCGACACCCCTATGTTCCGACAAGTTGTTTCGCACATTATTACTCCGTTGATCAATAACTCTAACACAACTTGTTTTACAAACACAAAATATTGGTGCAGGTTGTCGGAACATAGGGGTGTCGGAACATAGGGGTGTCGGAATATAGGGGTGTCGGAACATAGGGGTGTCGGAATATAGGGGTGTTTGGGTCGTTGGAATATAAGGGTGTCGGAACATAGGGGTGTCGGAATATAGGGGTGTCGGAACATAGGAGCGTCGGAGTATAGGTTGAGTTGTCGGAATATAGGGGTGTCGGAACATAGGGGTGTCGGAACATAGGGATGTCGGAATATAGAGCAGTCACCATTTATTATACATCCACTAACAGGGTAAGTTGAGTGCAACTGGGCAGCAAGAACTGTACAGTGTTGCAACCAGTGACCGTATATAAAACATCATCTACAAAATAATTTGTCCGGTCAGTGTCTTTGACTGGTCAATGTCAAAGACAAGAAACCGGTATTGGGAATTTTGTTTTAGCTTTACAGCATCACGGCTAAACAATGGATCCAAGGTGAACAGAGAAAAAACCCATGCACTGACAAACAGTTGACTTGCCTAACAGCCTAAAAATTGACCTATTGACCCCTGGTATGAATCACAGTGCGCTTCCATGTGCCTATCCTGTCCCCCATCAAAAATGTGCACAAAGGAACTAGCCTAAAAAAATTAAAAATGATGGAAATGGTAGACAAACACATTTTGTGGCGGTGCGCTCCGTGCCTGTAAGGAGGGGAATATTCACATCACGCAGACTACCACATTATGAGGAAATTTTTCTTCTGAGAAATGATTCTCAACTAGACAATGTCTTGAGTAGTGTGATCCCTTTGCAGCACAATTTGGCTAAACTGGGATGTCACATTTGTTGTACAGTTTATACACATTTCTAACTAAAAATACCCAGCCAGGCAGTTTAAATTCAGCAAATAAAAAATACATATTGCCTTATGCTTATTTCATTTCAGGAGTAACTTTTTTCCAAAAATGACTGGCGGCACTAGAAACTGTAAACAGCTTAAATACTTTATATGACACAAGCCACTGCTAGAAACCACTCAGCATGCAACATCACAAAGGTCAAGGTAAAGATAGTGTCCTGAATTGATGTTAAATAACAATCAACAGTAAAAACAACAAAAATCACTAAAATTTAATATTATTTTTATGGAAGTTTTTACTGAAAGAAAATATTTAGTAAAACTGTACATATGCACTGGTGAAATTAGGGTGAATTTTGTTTTTTTTATTTGTTGAGTATTATTGGGGTTGGGGGCACAAGGGGGGGGGGGGAGACGCGGTCTGTGTATACAGGTTCCTTAAACAAAACATCCCTCAATTTAACATTCTTGTTAAAAGCAGTGGACACTATTGGTAATTGTCAAAGACTATCCTTCACAGTTGGTGTATCTCAACATATGCATAAAATAACAAACCTGTGAAAATTTGAGCTCAACCGGTCATTGAACTTGTGAGATAATAATGAAAGAAAAAACACCCTTGTCACACGAAGTAGTGTGCGTTTATTAGATGGTTGATTTTGAGACCTCAAGTTCTAAATCTGAGGTCTCAAAATCAAATTCGTGGAAAACTACTTCCTTCCCGAAAACTATGGCACTTCAGAGGGAGTCATTTCTCACAATGTTTTATACCATCAACCTCTCCCCATTACTCGCCACCAAGAAAGGTTTTATGCTAATAATTATGCCGACTATTTTTTGACAAGACAATCTGAGGGGTCAAATTAAACTCATTGTCTGTGTTTAAGGGGGAAAAAACAGTTTTGAACATCGAGTTATATTACATAAAAGCTTGTAATATTGTCTATTAGGTTTTAATTTAAAGGTTCAGATTTATGATTTGGGGTGGGGTGGGACAAGTTACTCAAAATGGTGGGGGTGGCTCCCATAATTCCACTAATGATCCTTACTTTCTATCACGCATGCAAACAATTCTTCTTTTATCTAAAAGGCATTAAAGCACAAAAACAATTACCCCTTTGTTTTCCAAATTCTGGCCCATTAATCAAAAAAACGACCTCTCTGACACTGAATCATTTATTCAACAGCAATGGTTGATTGTAGGTTTGCAATCCCCCCAAGAAGCATGTCATAACGGCCTCGGCACAGTTGGTCACTTAACACGTAGGGTCAGATCGGACAATCCTGTTTGACAGAATGACGCATAAATACTGTTTATATGTAAATACTGTTCAGTGTTTTTAATTTTTTTTATGTAAGACGCTATATTAAATATATTTATATAATATTATTTAAGACCTACAAGTTAGAAAAGAATGATATCGGATTTAGGCTGTTAATTCATTTTAACATGAATCAAGTAATACACTTCACATGTAGGCCTATGTTGTTCACAAAATGTACAATTAGCATACATGTATGTACACATACACACATTGAACAGTCAGTAATAAACTTTTCTCTATGTCATTTTCATTGCATTTTAAATCAACTCATGGGCTGCATGAACAAGCCTTGACCAATAGGATGCCCATAGCAACAGCCCTAGCACCAGCCACAGCCGTGGTCCAATTTGGACATAGCCACTAGTGTACATTATGCATGTACACTATACATGCAATGTACATCCAGCAAACTCTTCTCCGTGTTATTTTGTTTTCAACTGTTAGCAAGAAATTACTGGAAATACCTTGATTTGAAGACACCTGCTTGAAGGAGCCACTGTTGAACCTTTCCATTGGTTGGCAGTAGAGAGATGTGTGATATCAAAAGCCGTTTCCCCTGGGAGCCAGTGAAGAAATGTTCACAAATCTCTACATCAGAATGATACAAGATGACGGCTGTAAACAAACAAGTATACATAGACCATAATAGTAACCCATGTTGTCACATGTTAATACGAGATCTATACAGCCTGGACTTCCTGCAGGCTCGATTTGTACACAGCTCAATGGAAGAAAGCATGAAATCTTGCATTTTAAAGAAATTGCAATTTACTATTTTTATCAACTTTTGACATGACAGAGGACACTCAGAGGATTCATCTGAAAACTTATACCGTTGTTACTTTTAAAAATCGTCAGTTTATGTGGTAATGACGAGTAAAGACCAGTGTACAATCTTGCTTTGCCAGAAAACACAAACACAAATTTTGTTTTTGTTCCATGCTGAAATGCCGACATTAAAAGTTCTTAATTAGGATAAAAGTCTGCAAAATCTCATCCCTGTATTTATTAGTTTGTTATGTATCCTTTTGGCAATTACTGATGTAGGATTTGAAACTTTGCATGGTGGAAGAATAATTTAGAGAGTTCTGCGGTAACAACATGTGAATATCTCTTTTTGAGTAGTAATGGTTCTACTGTTTCTTTTCAGAACCAACACTACTCAAAAAGAGAGACATTCACATGGTGTTACTGCAAACCTCTCTTAATTACTGATTTCATACCTGGCACGGCCAAGTGGATGGATTCCAGGAATGATGGATGAAATATCAGGATCAGCAGCAAACCACAGCTAGAAACATCCATCAAGATTCTCATGGCAGGAGTAAAGACATCAAGCAGGACAGGTCTTGAAGAGGTCACGTCATCTTGAAGCAGTCGTCTCATCAAGCTGTCTCTTATCCTCGGATAGACTCATGGGTAAAAGCTCCAGCTCCACAGACCAAGAGTCACATTCAACATGAATGAAACGCAACTGCTGACATTGACAATTTCGAGTTCAGAAATAAGTCCTCAAAATATCATTCCTGTATTTATTTTGTTTTTTTTTATGTTCAGTATCCATGAGAGGTTAGCAGTAACAACATGTGAATATATCTTTTTGAGTAGGGATGGTTTTGTTTAACCACAGATTCTTTTCAGAACCAACACTACTCAAAAAGAGATATTCACATGGCGTTACCACAAATCTCTCTCAATTACTGTCATACCTGGTCCGGCCAAGTGGATGGATCCCAGGAATGATGGATGAAGATCGGGATCAGAAGCAAACCACAGCTAGAAACATCCATCAAGATTCTCATGGCAGGATGAGGAAAGACATCAAGTCAGGACAGGTCTTGAGAGTCACATTCAACATCAACGAAACACAACTACTGACATTGAAAGTTATGAATTTAGATTAAAGTCCACAAAATATCATCCTTGTATTTATTAGGTTTTTTACTGTATACTTTTGGCAATTATAGGGTGCGTTCGTTTAGCTTCCCTGGGTCTACCCCGAGGTGCTCGCTCGGGTGAGGCCCTGACAAGAGCTAAACGAACGACCACTCACAGCTCTCGTAGTGACGTCATGCACCTTGGGCCAGCCCCCAAGTGACCCACTCCACAAGCAGGGCACTTGGGGCTGACCCGGGTGAGCCCCTGGAATGACGTCAAAGCTATTCGAACGCACTGGGGGCAGTCCAGGGTCGACCCAGGGAAGCTAATCGAACGCACCCACTATGATACATGTATATATGTAGAATTTGAAACTTCACGCAGTGGAAGTATAAACTAAGAGAGGTTTGCGGTAACACCATGTGAATAATCTCTTTTTGAGTATGTTAACCACCGGTTCTTTTCAGCACCAACACTACTCACAAAGAGATATTCACACAGTGTTAACGCAAACCTCTCTTAATTACTGATGTCATACATGTACCTGGAACGGCCAAGTTGGTGGATGGATTCCAGGAGTGATGGATGAAATATCAAGATCAGCAGCAAACCACAGCTAGAAACATCCATCAAGATTCTCATGGCAGGAGTAAAGACATCAAGCAGGACAGGTCTTGAAGAGGTCACGTCATCTTGAAGCAGTCGTCTCATCAAGCTGTCTCTTATCCTCGGATAGACTCATGGGTAAAAGCTCCAGCTCCACAGACCAAGAGTCACATTCAACATTAATGAAACTCTGGAGAATTGAAGCCAAGACCTTGAAATCTGAGACCGGTAACAAGTCCTGAGACCAAAACTAGGCATGGGCAACGAGTCAAATTTAGCACTCGACTAGTCATGCCTTAAATAGTCACAACTTTGACACTAGACTAATTTGTTATTCCTAAGATGCACTGCGGCATATTGTTTGCCACTGGCGCAATATAGAAAAATTCATAATTGAAGGATTGTGTCACTGATGTCTGACTGTGTTTCGTAAGTGAATTATGTTGTTGTGAATAGTCGTAAGGGACACAATTGGTTCACCGAGCAGGTAGTCGTGACTATTTTTGTAGAAGTCGTGGTGGCACGATTAACCAAGAAGTTGAAAAACTGTTTTAGCAACTCATCATTACAATAAACAGTCGCGACTTCGGCATTAGTCGCACTAGTCACCCAGGCTTAACCAAGACCAAAGCCTAGACTGAAAATAACAATGTATGATTTCACGACCAAGTCCAAGATCAAGACTAGAACTTCAATTAGAACCCAATGCCTAAGACCAAAATGATAAGACTGTAAGACTTTAAGACCTTTGTGCTCCAGACAAAAAAAATCTAAATGTTGAAGACCGACACTACGACTGAGACCTGGAAACTAAAACCCAAGACTTTGAGATCTCACTCAGGTGGGAAATTTGCTTTCATTGTTTAACAACCTCCAAATGTTTGATGATCAAAAATATTCACAAGAAACGTTTTAATGCATAAATATATTCAGGATAAACTGAGCAAGTTACTTTGCTAACCTTCAAATTGTTAGCTTATTTTAATGAATGAAGAATTATTACTATAAAGAAAAATAAGTACTATAAAAATTTAAGATTTTTTATGAAATGGCACCACCCATTGTGCCCTGCATTTCACCTCAGTGGAGCCTAGTTTAAATCCCATCTTCAAGGTTTTGAATGAACATACGTAGTAACATTTACCAGTAGAAGTTTCAGCTTCATCAGTCGTCAAGTTTTTGAGAACAAAAAAGTTCAAATCACAGAGCAATGTTTTGAAGAGAGTCGCGTAAATACCAGTAATGGTAAATACCTTGTAGGCCTATAAATGTTAAAACAATTTTCTTATCCCGAGACGACTCATTTCTAACAAAAAATACAGCACCTCAGCAAGTCTAAGGAAAGCTTTCCACCATCATTGTCTTTAAACCGTTTTCTTACAATATGGGAAAGTGTCAATAGACCCCTTGTGAAGGTCGCCTCTGCTCTAGTTAAACGCGTGATGTACAACTCTCAGCCAATGATAGGTCTTCCTTGACTTCAGTGAGGGCGCTGTTTCAGATTGTGATGTCACATGCAAATGGCTCATTAAACAAACAATATGTTACCATTACTACATCCGCTCCGACTACAATTGGTGACACAGTATCAAAGCATTCCAAGCAGACAAACATGACTGTTACGCAAATCAGTTAGTTACTAAAATATACTCCTGGGCGACTTATGGAATTTACTTTTCGAGTAGTAGTGCCTTAAATAGTTGCGACTTTGACACGAGTCGCAACTTATTTTTAATTCCGTAGATGAATTGCGACAAATGTTTGCCAAAGCGCAATATAGTAAAATTGACGCTGATGGATTGAAGGATGTACACATGTATCACAGATGTCTGATTGTGTTTTTTATACGTAAATTATGATGTCGTGAGCGACACAATTGGTTCACCAAACAGGTAGTCGCAACTATTTTTGTAGTAGTCCCGACTATGATTGTAGTCGTGGCAGCACTAACATAGTAGTTGAAAAACATTAGTCGCGACTCGAAAAAGCAATCAATAGTCGCAACTTCGACACTAGTCGCACTAGTCGCCAAGACTTATAAAAAAAAATGTTGATTTATCAACTGTCTCCCAAAGCGAAACAAGATGTCTTTATTTACAAAGTTTGGCCGCCTCCAAAATACACCAAAACAAAATATAACTTCACGTGTCTAAGTCCATGGTGTCTGTGCTACCACCAGGGAGGGCCGATATCGCATCCAGCAGCATGTGTTTAGGAAACTCCGATCCGCGGACTCTCAACATGTAACACGCATTCTCTACCTTGGCCAGGCTCTGTCGCATCACTGACATCTTACGAGTATACTCACGGCCTGGTGTGTTTCCCAGAAGCTGGAAGCAATCGTAGAGCTGCTGCATGAAGGTGACCAGCACGAAGGGTGTCTCTGTGTCTCCATTGCCAATGCTATTGATACACATTCTCATCAGCTCACCAGTGAAGTCGGCAATACCAAGGACGTAGTCCATAGGAGATACAGATACCGAAAGCGCCCTCATTGGGCTATCCGGGTCATGTACCTCTCCATCGGGGGTAGCATCGGATACAACATCTGACTTGCGTGAATCCTCCTAGAATACCATAAAATTGACACGCATCAAAACCACGTTTAATCATCACTCTACACCTAGTAAGTATGGATTCTCATTCTCAAATGCCTAGAAAAATAATGTACTGTAATGTTCGGACCATAAGCCACAGCTTTTGATTGGATTATTTACGCCTTCATCATGCTCCACAGTCGGCTTAAACACCAACATATAAAGTAAGCTTCTGCAATATTTATTTTAAGACCACCATAACATTAAGACAGTGCTCTATCAACGGCCGTTTGATGCATTTCAATTGCATGTAAAACTCAAGACACAACTTGGTAAACGTCTCAAGTATAGGTTGGTTTGAGGACTAAAGGGGTGATGATCTGACATTTTATAATTATGTACTGACAGTTTTTGTTCGTGTAGTGGCCTAATCTAAGAGAGAATCTTGATGCTTTTGCTTTTTTTATCATTCTTTACATGGTTCCACTCCTCAGTATAATTGTGAATTATAACCCAGTACAATCCTTCAAGATGTCGCCTAGATCATCCACTTCTTCATTACTGGTTGTTCCTTGTACCCAACACAATTGGGGCATTTTCTCATGCTGCTCCGCAACTTTGGAACAATCTGCCTCCTAATATCTGTAACATGTCATCTATTCATAAGTTCATAAGAGGCTCTCAAACCCAACTTTTTCTCTGGATATGTGTTTCATTTCTTGTGCCAGGAGCATAAATTGTGATGGATACTGGCGCATCGGCCTTTGTCTTCGTTTGTTTGTTATACCTTTGCAAGTGAATCCTCCCCAGCAGGGACCTGGAAGACCAGCTGCCCCCTGACCTCCTCCAAAGTCATCAGCTTCTTCTCCTTGATGTAGCAGAGAAATAAAACTGCCTCCACATACTCCTGGAACCCGGGTGAGATGGCTCGTTGGAAAAGGAAAGGATCTTGTCCCTGTAGCTCCTTGGCAATTTGAAGAATGTGAGTGGATTGAATTAACTTGATCTTATCCTCGGCCTCTTTGATGACTGTCTCCCTGTCCTCATCACTGTGAAGAAACCAGTTACAATAGCACCTAAACAATATAACTCCAGGTAGAGCTTGATTCCCATGATCTACCTCAGGATAGAACTTGATTCCAACAATCTACCTTAAGTATGGGCTTGATTTCGACAATCTACCTCAAGGCAGAGCTTGATTTTAACGATCTACCTCAAGGTTCCAACAATCTACCTTGAGGTAGAGCTTGGTAGAAGTAGAGCTTGGTTCCGACAACCTACCTCACAACGAACCTACTTCACAACAAACCTCACGACCTTGAGCTTGATTCAAACAATCTACCTCAAGGTAGAGCTTGATTCCAACCATCTACCTCAAAGTAGAGTTGATTCCAACCATCTACCTCAAGGTAGAGCTTGATTCCAACAATCTACCTCGAATGAGAGCTTTATTCTGACCATCTGACAATCTACCTTAAGGTAGAGCTTGATTCCAATAATTTACCTTAAGGCAGAGCTTGATTCTAACAATCTACTTTAAGGTAGAGCTCGATTCAAACATTCTACCTCAGGGTAGAGTTTGATTTTAACAATTTACCTCAAGGAAAAGGTTGATTCCAACAATCTACCTCAAGGTAGAGCTTGATTCTTACAATCTACCTCAAAGTAGAGCTTGATTCCAACCATCTACCCTCAAGGTAGAGCTTGATTCCCAACAATCTACCTCAAGGTAGAGCTTGATTCAAACATTCTACCTCAGGGTAGAGTTTGAATCCAACAATCTACCTCAAGGTAGAGCTTGATTCAAACAAAAAACCTCAAGGTAGAGTTTGGTTCAAACAATCTAACTCAAGGTAGAGTTTGATTCCAACATAACCTCAAGGTAGAGTTTGATTCAAACAATCTACCTCAAAGTAGAGCTTGATTCAAACAATCTACCTCAAGGTGGAGCTGAATTCTTACAGTCTACCTCAAAGTAGAGCTTGATTCCAACCATCTACCCTCAAGGTAGAGCTTGATTCCAACCATCTACCCTCAAGGTAGAGCTTGATTCCCAACAATCTACCTCAAGGTAGAGCTTGAGTCAAACATTCTACCTCAGGGTAGAGTTTGAATCCAACAGTTTACCTCAAGGTAGAGCTTGATACATTGTAAATAACAATCTACCTCAAAGTAGAGCCTGATTTCAACAATCTACCTGAAGGTAGAGTTTGATTCCAACAATCTACCTCAAGGTAAAGCTTGATTCTCACTTCACAGTACAGGCATCTCTAATTTTACTGCTACTTGTGGGATAAGAATAAGAACTTCTCTTACCCTGTGATGCGATGCAGTAGGAATATAGTCCGCTTGCTTTCAATGGTGACATCTCTGCTAAGTTTGACCAGCCTCTCGTGCTTGTCATGTTTAGTGTCTAACTCGTTCTGGAAAACCCTGGAGTAAAAAAAACATCCACAATAAATTTCCCTCCATCAGCCTTTTGCAAATCTCAGCTTGTGCTTAGGCTCTGGCATAGCTCATAAGGGCCCAGGGCCCAATTTCATAAAGCCGTTTACCAGTAAGCAAAATTTGTGTGCTTAATGTCGCAGAAAATGTGCGTAAGCATAAACATATTTCACCATGATTTCTCAAGTTAGCAGAGCATTTTTCGACACACATGCACGTTCACCATGGTTTTCAGCTTTATGAAATAGAAGTTCTGCTAAGGGATGCTCCGTAAGCACAAAACCGTTGCTTACATGATTTATGAAATTGGCCCCAGGCTTGGGCACCATCATCAATTTTGGAGCAGTGTACATACTTCAGTGTCAAAGGGAGCTATGGGCTGAACGTACATGTAAAGTCTATGTTGAGGTTCTGAAATACCCATTAATAACACATAGCACTAGATGGGCGTCTCGATCAAAGCACTCTACATTTTTTCCTGCAAGGTATGCAGAACTACATTTACAACAGCAGGGAAATAGGGCGTAGAATACTATACCTCTACAACAGCAGGGAAATAGGGCGTAGAATACTATACCTCTACAACAGCAGGGAAATAGGGCGTAGAATACTATACCTCTACAACAGCAGGGAAATAGGGTGTAGAATACTATACCTCTACAACAGCAGGGAAATAGGGCGTAGAATACTATACCTCTACAACAGCAGGGAAATAGGGCGTAGAATACTATACCTCAAGCTAATATTTCTAAAAGAAAATCCAACAATGAGAAAGTTTGATTTTTGTTTGCATTTCAAGAGAAAGAGTTTTTTTTCTCTTCAATGTCTTCTGTTGTTGTTGGGGTGCAGAGCTGTACAAATGGGAAACGCAGGAGGCAACCCTGTCCCTGGTTAAATTACTAAACAGTTGGTGCAGTCATAAAATAGTTGACGTTTGGATTTACCTGAAAGCTTGGACTACTTCTGAGTTTTCTTCAGCTATCAGTTTGACGCCTTTCTGAACCTTTCGATTTGCTGACCACGAATCACCATGTTGAGCTCTTTTTGAAGGTCCTAGAAACGATACAAAGAATACACTGATGAGCGTTAATGGTATGTGAAAACACAATAAGCAACTGATATAAGAAGCACTGTTTGGGTTAGTACGGTTGCAAGGACACAACTAATCTTGCATTTGATTTGATATAATAAATTTGGCAAACTTAAACAAAGACACGCAATACACAGACAAACTAAAGGATTGAAAAAAGGGGCTTCGGTACCCCTTTTCCATCCCCCAGTGCCTTTCGGCAATTCAGCAAAATCAGTCACTGGTCAGGCAATAATTGCGATAAACCATAAATTCTAGCGCAGTGAGTGTCTTTACTAACTAGACCACAGAGATTGCCCAGTCGCTAATTAATAAGAGGCACTTTGAATCCTATGTTTTGGCAGTAGGTACCGCAACTATACAAATAGATGTTAATGCCATTATTCACTTTCGGTAAACAGTATTGTCCAAGTCCCACACTTCCGTGTATCACAACTTATATATAAAACAACAAACCTGTGAAAATTTAGGCTCAATCGGTCATCGGAGTCGGGAGAAAAAAACGGGAAAACCCACTCTTGTTTCCGCGCGTAAAGCAAAGTAAAGCATTTCATGGACTAATATTTCAAGAGAAGTCTTTCAATATTACCTTCTGTAAACCCTGTAAATTATTTGTAAATCTGTGAACTTTTTTTTGTTTTTTCTGTACCGAAAGGGTCCAATGGCTTTAAATTTGCATCAGGGATAGAGAATATTAATTTTAGTTTTTACCCATTATAATTTATAAATATATATATAGCTTTGCTTGATTGAACTTAATATAATGATACTTCTATCTAGAAGTAACATAATACCCACAACACAAGCACACTTTATTAACTTGGGCAGCCAGGGTCAGTAGGTTGGGTCAGTGGTTTCTTCTCAGTGAATTCGCCTCTATGGACCACAGTTTGATTCAAGGACCGGAGCCATGCAATGCATGTGGGGTTTTCAGTCCCTAGGGCCTATTGCTCCGGGCTGAGTCTTGCAACTTGTTGAACTTCAATTTCCAAACTCTGACAACATTCAAGTCGCTGATAATTGTTGTTTATTTATAATAATATGACTATGTGATGTTATTACCTTTCGATTTATATCCGTCGTCCTTTTGTCGATAGTCGCGGCCCATCACTAAAGTGGTTTTTGTACCTTCTTTTCATGAGACCCTGGACAAGCGCTGTAGTAGCTGTGATGCATAATATTTGCTGCATGCTGCATGCTGCACGCTGTGTGTGTTTTGTGTAGAACGTGAAAACTTCGGAGTAACTAAACAGCGCCCTCATGTGAAGCAGCTCGATGAGAGTCGGGCAGGCAAAACAAATAATGTTTGCATGTTTGATCATTATAGCAAGCTAAAAATAGCAAGAAAAGCGGGGCTGGGTTTGGTAGAGTTTTTCTTCTTGTGGAACTGTTCTTTAATTAAAATTCCAAATTTTCTATTTGAGAAATCGTCTACGCATTGCTCTCTTCTGTCAACCTATGCTGTGGTGACCAATCATCAAGTTTGAAGTGTCAGCAACCAATGAGTGAAAAGCCCATGGGGTTTGCTGAAATGTTTTGTCTATGGATTTATGTGGACATAATTGGGATCATCAAAGGAAGAAGACAATACAGACAATATCATGGAGTTACTTAACCGCAACTGAAGATCTACCCCGCCACCCCCCACAAACAAACAAAAAACATTTTGATGCAGACTTTTGTTTAATAATCCAGTTTCCTTTCCATCTACAATCTTTTCCCAACTGAATATTTTGAACTAGGCCCTAATTTTATTTTCACAGTATGACATTATTTCCCTTCTTCAGCAACCCTTCTTTTTTTCTTGTACAGAAAATAACCCCCTTTTCCTTTAAATGTAATATTCCTCCTTTTGCATGTACAAAATGCTCACGGTGTAAAATGAAAAGTAAAACAATAACAACCTTGACACCTTTTTAAAGACACTGGACACCTTTGGTAATATTGTCAAAGAATGAGTCTTCTCACTTGGTGCATCTCAACATTTTGCATACAAAAACAAATCTGTGAACATTTGAACTCAGTTGGTCGTCGAGGTTGCGAGATAATAATGGAAGAAAAAACACCCTTGTCACACGAAGTTGTGTGCTTTCAGATGCTTGATTTTGGGACCTCAAAATCTAATTCTGAGGTCTCGAAATCAAATTCGTTTAAAATTACATTTTTCTCGAAAACTATGTTACTTCAGAGGGAGCTGTTTCTCACAATGTTTTATACTATCAACAGCTCCCATCACTTGTTACCAAGTAAAGTTTTATGCCCTAACAATTATTTTGAGTAAATTACCATAATAGTGTCCACTGTCTGTAAGCTCACCACCCCCCCCCCCACCCCCAAGCATGGAGCTGCTTAAGCACGAAAGTATTGCTTACAAAGTTTCTGCTGAGCAAAAGATAAAAATGGTAACCATCTGGGCCCAATTTCATAGAGCTGCTTAACGGTAAGCAAATTTTGTTGGCTTAACGTAGCAAAAATAATTGCTTCAAACCATTCGGATTCCATGCTAAACGTACACGAGCTTAAGCACGTAAACAATCTGCGCGCGGAGATTTTGATCGTTTGCTTAAGCAAAACAGAAGAAGGCAGTGTATTTTGCACTGTGTGCATGGCCTAGGGCTGCTTAACGGTAAGCAAATATGTTGGCTTAACGTAGCAACAAAAATTGCTTAAGCGTAAACCTACTTCACCAGCGGTTGCTAGCTTAAGCACGTAAACAAACTGCGCACGCAACATTTTAGATCGTCTGCTTAAGCGAAAAAGAAGAAGGTGCTGACAAAATGGCGGGCGAAATAAATGCGGAGTGCACTCGAGTGGCAAAAAAAAAAAAATCATCACCTTCTGTGTCTGATATGTATAATTTGTAATGGTTCAAAGTGCCTCTCGAAAGGTTTACACACTAACTTGAAAGTAAACAAGAAGATGATACATTGTACAGCATGATTCTGAAGCATTTTAGACACTCGTTTATTCGCTACACCTACCATACAAACGCACGTACAATCACCGCTGTGCCGGCACAATAACATCATTTGCAATGAGTGTTGCACTAAGCGCTGTGTGAATTGTGTGCTTAAGCAAAATAGAGGCTTTAAGGACCCTTTTTGTTTGCTTACCTATGTAAGCAAAAAACCTTGCTTAAGCAAGGGTATGAAAAGAAAAATTTGCTAGGTGCGCCCGTTAAGCACAAAATCGACCGTTACGGGATGCAGCTCTTTGAAACTGGGCCCGGCGCTTAAACAGGGTGCTTAAGCAATGGGGCTTTAAGGACCCTTTTTGCTTGCTTGCCTCGCCGTTTTAAGCAAAATACCTTGCTTAAGCAAGGCTATGAAATGAAAAACTTGCTAGGTGCACCCGTTAAGCACAAAATCGACCCGTTAAGCAGCTCTATGAAATTGGGCCCAGGTAAGCATGGTTTTGTTGTGCTTAGCTACCTGTGTGCTCAAGCAGCTCTATTTAATTGAGCCCTGATCAAAGCTGACAGTGAGATATCATTATGTCATTGTTTTTACCCCAATTTTTGGGGTTATAAGGCGGGTTCAGGTAAGGGAATCCAACAGATTGAATATTGATACAGTGACAAATATCATATATTTTTATTTCTGCATGAAGCAACTCTATTTACAAGCAACGAAGGTTTGTTTAAAGTAAATTATAAAATAAAATAAAAATCCGCATAATATAGGCTGGTGGGCCGACAGCTTCAAAATTTATATACATCCATATTTTCGTTTCTTTCCACCACGCCCATAAAACTGAAACAAAAAACCAAACAACTATTAAAATTCATATTCTGACATTCGACCTCTCTATAATTTAGCAAAGCCTTGGTTATTATGCGGATGACTCAAATTACACATTCATATTTAAAAATATTATTGTTCCTGCTCCTCACACACAGACCTTTACATTACTCCGAAATACCCAACCGTATAGCGAATTAAACAAACAAATACCAGCCAAATGCAATGATAAAAACTATTTATAAAATTGATTTCTTCAAGTGATGATAATAGTTGTACCCTACACACTAATGAGAAAATGCGATTTCATGGAACTATTTCACAGGAGGGTTCTAAAGAGTTTACTCTATAAAGAACTATTCACTCTAAAATCACCCGGGTCAGATTTGACCCAGATTCTGGTTTTCCGAGTCAAGCCTGACCCATTCCTGAGTCAGGCTGACTCGGAAACTGGTTTATCATCGCAACACTGCAACAATCACTCACGTTTTGATACTTTGTTTTCCGGTAGTTTTTACACAACTCCCTTAGAGGCAAAAATGTACAAGCTTTGGTTGGAAAACTGCTCGATTGTTTTAATCCTTTATGAAAAATACAATAAAAACTGACTTTTATTTCAAATGGTTGGTGGCGTTTTTGAGATATCGCCAGTGGTCACTCGTGGAGAATACGCCGTAATTGGAATACCCAATCTGAGAAACGTTCATGCGTGAAACTTCTCTAAAATTTACATCTTATTGTTAGAAGGGAATCGTTGCTCAAAAAGTTATACGATACCAACACTTGCAGTCTTTTTTATGGCCATTCACTTTTGGAGTATTTTGTCAAAATACCTCTTAGACTTTACAATCACATAAATCCTTAAGAAAACAGTCATCTTATTAACGCAAGCTGATGTTTTAAGCTTAGCCCAATTTTTCATTTGAGGTAAGGGTTCTCGTGGTTTATCTTTCAAACAAAATGAGAAACTTTGTATAACAAAACGGGTGACTTCTATAGCTACACTGTTTGAAAAAAATACTAAGCTGGATCCTAACTTGGTTACCTTATGGGTTACTTCCTTTGGCAACTAAAAAAACTTCTTACAATTGATGTTCATGAGTAAAAACCATGACTTTACACTTAACTCTTTAGAAATCGTTATCACAATTTTTTTTAAACATTTCGAAGGTTACTTGAGTGTTTACAAACAGGTGCAGGTGTATAAAACTTCTCTAATTATTTTTCTTTCAATGCAAGAACAATTTTCTTAAAAGAGCTACATGAATTATTAATTTCTTCTTGAATATTTTCTCTTAAAAGCAGTGGACACTATTGGTAATTACTCAAAATAATTATTAGCATAAAACCCTACTTGGTAATGAGTAATAGTGAGAGGGTGATGGTGTAAAACATTGTGAGAAACAGCTCCCTCTGAAGTGCCATTGTTTTCGAGAATGAAGTAATTTTCCACGAATTTGATTTCGAGACCTCAGATTTAGAACTTGAGGTCTCGAAATCAACCATCTAAATGCACACAACTTCGAGGTGACAAGGGTTATTTTTCTTTCATTATTATCTCGCAACTTCGATGACCGATTGAGCTAAAATTTTCACAGGTTCATTATTTTATGCATATGTTGAGGTACACCAATTGTGACGGCTAGTCTTTGACAGTTACCAACAGTGTCCACTGTCTTTAAGTTTCTATTGAACAGTTTCTTACATTACAAATAATGGTATTAACAATGTTGTTGGCATATTGAAAAGCCTTAATTCACAAGTAGAGAACAACCATGTATACAACGACGGGAAACGACGGAAAACAGCATTAGAACTTGATAAACTGAGAGTAAAAAAAAATGGGCCTACCTCCCCTAAATTCTTTATAATGTTACATAATTATTCATTATAAATAAAAACAATTTTAGATACTTTGATTTTTCCTTCTCATTTGCCACCAAGATGTACGAAATGATTTTTTACACATTAAAAAGATTAACCCTGGAAAACACAATAATATTGGAAGAGTGCTACACTTTTCGAAAGGCACTTTTTTTTAACAGCTTATAATCTTGTTTTTTTTTCTGCTGTTAATTTCAGCATGGTTTGCCCCATTTTGCTCCTTGAATCTTCTTGCACAAATTTTTCATCACAAAAGTTGAAAACAGCATTTAAAAGGCCAAGCAAGTAGGTGTGTAATACAACCATAAACTTTTATTTTTATTTTTTTAACAACAATGCAAGATTTCTGGAATAATTTTCCTAGAAAGGGTTACTTCTTGAATGTTTCTATTTTCTGTGAAACAGTTTCCAATCTTTGTTTTGATTTATTCTTCATACAATGTACTTCACGTAATGATGTCAACCGTGTATAGAAACACGTAATTCTCGGAGGAAGTGTCACTTTAGTGCCCGAGCTCAATATTGTGCAAGGACATTTTCACCAATAATTCATTCTCTATATAATACGTATTATATCTGAATGCAAATGCAAAGCCAATTGTCAAAAACCGCCAATAATTTATGAACAAAGGCCCGTTCAAATCCTTTTCACAATCTCACAGTTCTGATCGGATGCTTGGTGGGAAATTCTATCTCTTCGGGTTTTATTATGCTCAATTTACCGCATACCATAATGTTCAAAATATCCATCCTTATTTTTTTCTTCCTTGCCTCGGCGTTGAATTCTTGAGAAGCGGGGGAATGCAGCAAATGGTTGACTAATGGATATAACCCAGTCAGAAATAACGCAGAGAAAAGCTTGACAGTGGTAGATATATTATGTACAGAGTCAGTCTCTCCCAGAAGTTTGATCCAAGTCACGACCAGTATGATGATGCCGCTGATTTGCAGCAATGTCCGGCCAACCTGCACCCCGACTGGCCGGTATTTTTCAACAATCCACCAAAACAACCGAAGCTCAATTGTCGGTATTCCCTTGGAATCATATTTGACGAGAGGGGTCTTAATATTGTTGTCTTCAATATCACCCATTTCAATGGATCCATTTCCTCCATCTCCCAGACTCGTTTGATATTTTATCTCGCGCCTTGTCAAAACATCTGCCTCATCCATCAGGGACTCCGCCTCCTTCATGACGTCACTTAATAAGGTGCAATATCCGTCGTAAAACCCCGTAACTGCATCGACTACGTACTTAGCCAAGATCAACATTGCAATCATAATTGGGCCAACCTTGTCAGCATTTACCACAGTACCCATAAAAGTAAACACAAGTACTTCTGAAACATAGTACATGTTCGCCACCAACTTATAGATCGAAGCATAGATACTATAAACCCACAGCACAGCGCCACCCAAAAGAAATAAACAAATTTTATAGCGATTATCACCCGTTTCTTTCCTCGGCAGAAACATTAGCAACAATGTTTTCATGAAAAAAAATAAAGGTAGAGTTTCGAATCCGAAGTATAACAAGAACAATAGGACAAACGGAATATACAACAATAGAAAGTGAACACTGCAGAAATTATTGTTAGGAATACAGTCAATGCAGTCCAGGTTTAGTATGACTTTTGGCCAGCTGCACAGCACTAGCTTCAACCAACACGGCACATTAAGAATCATCTTTGCTCTACAACCAATCATGTCCAGTTTAAAGAAGTTTTGGATACGGTGCTCAAATGAAGGTCTTTCCGTAGACACCGATTGCGACTCTTCACGTGTTCCATTACTGTTGTTTGCACCTTTGCTCATCCGTTGCCAAGTAATACCCAGTATTACAATACAGAAGAAAATGCTTAGGACGTTGATAAAGATATAAATAAACTGTTTCGATAACCGGGGTAGTGTGGTTAAAACGATAAAGAGCACTGTGTCTCCTTGTATAGCTCTCTGTATTTACCAAGAAAAAAAGGGAACAAATTCCATCACTATAAACACCCCAACAAACACTATGTACCTTATTGTAAAAAAAAGGACACTGCTATTTCCCCAGTTACATAGCCAATATTTTGGCCCAATTGGGAGATCTGATACCAGTCTGACCCTTTCGATCCCATTTTCATCGCTCTCTGGTGGATTTTTTTGGAGAAAAAATTAATAGCCATTGGTGCAAACAGAGCCGAGATATAGCTAATTACGCGGATCCAAGTTAGCCAGTATACGGTACGTACCACTCTAACCTGGTCACCGCCTCTCTGCCAACAGTCATATGCACTTGTTTCTTCCATCAATCTGAGTAGGCTCGCAAAATACAAATTATTGTCCATCCCGTTATCCAGTTGTTTCTCAAGACATATTATCTCCTCGCCATCATCACCCACTTCAGCCTGACGTGTGTCATTTTCTCCTTTCGTCATGTCTTGTAGAAGCCCTTTGATCTCTTCGAGTGTGTCTTCATCAGTTGAATTTGGTTCGTTGCAAACAGAAGATGCATTTATCTTCACTGTTAAGGAGAATACGCCATGACTTAATGTTGTCAACGACATCAGGTTGAAATCGAAGGGAGCACCAAGTAAAAGTTTTCCCCTACCTCCTTTGGACCACACCCAAGTCAGTGGATCAATAATGTATCCAATGTCCTCCAAGTAGGTTGAGGAAGGGTCATCAAACTCAACGTTTATGAAATCCAGCTTCAGATAGACGAAAATGGCGCCCTCTTTTACAAGTCTGTTGAATTCTTTCACTGGATGAAACGACTCGGAGGTAAATATGGAAAAGTTGCAATATGACGGTGAAAAGTCGTAATATGGCGGCAAAGTGCTATTTGTAAAAGAGGAATTACGTTTCACCAAATCCCTTCCATCGTTCTCATTGTCTCCACCAAATGCCGGTCTGGCGACCGACTGACGAGCGAGTGCAACCAGAGCAAGAAGTACGACCAACTTGAAGAAAGTCATGCCGGTTATATTTCTAGCTCTGTTGCACATGCTGGATTCCCTCTGGATCAATACATTCATCTTTAAAATCGTAGTTTGATGATGAAGAAATTCAACGATGATTGTCGACAAGAATGTTCAAAATCAGACAGAATGGTTGTGAACCAGTAACTGTTGTGAACGGATGTCATCTGATCTTTGAGTCTAAATACACGATTGCGAAAATGTAATCACTTAAGGAACTCAAAATCAAATGACAAAATTTGTTTATAAAACATTAATGAAATACATTTCTAGCTGCGCCACAATATGTCACGAGTCTACGTGCCAACAAAACATTGGATTGGTAGTTAGGGGTGCACTTGGCGGGACATTTTGGGCGGGGCGGTGACTGAATGGCATATCGATGTTGTTTTTGTGAGTATTCAAACAACATGAAAGGAAGAAGGGGGAATATCAGCACCACGAACTCAAGCTGGCTTGACAAATTAGTTTACCAACTCAACTCGAATACAAAAAGGTGCAAAGATTAAAAGATTTGCCTTTTGAAATTGATTTAGTATAAACACAGGGCCTACCAAAGTAGGTCTACCTCCCACACGGTAAACATTCTCTTGCATGCACTTTGGTCAAGTGTTTTGTTTTTCTCATGTCAAACATAGCCATCAAACTGAAAACATTATAACTGTAAATCAAATATTTCATGACAACCATTTACACACCTAAAAAAGGTCTTAAAAAGGAGGAAAATCTGAAAGCCCCCCCACCCTTTGGTTCGGGTCAAGGAAGTAAACAAAACATAACAATATTATGGTCATCCCCCACGGCCAGTGTTTGTCAATATAAGAAAGACCAGTAACATTATTTTATAAACGTTTGGTAATTGGAACCCACTAGTTTTTTGCTGTTCTCAATCCTATTCAATAATGTTGTCGATATATGTAGTGTTTTGTTATCAGTCCGGAGACAATTAAGGAAGGCCTGACACCTTGTTTTTGGGTTGCTCACTGATACGTTACTCTGCTGACAGATTTATTCACCATCCGAAGAAAACCAACCGATCCGTTCCTCTATTTATTGGCAATCAAACTGGCTCCATGAGCGGGTCTCTCCAACTTCTTCCTCCACCCCGAATGTTGGATTTTACCCTCTCATCATTGTCATACGTGACACTCATTTAGAGACCAACAACGAAAAAGGACGCAACAAATAGACCCCTCCGCCTAAACCGGCTAAAATTACTACGCTACACACTGATTAATTACCAAACTCACCTATAATGAGCTGAATATTGAAAATAGCATAGTGAATATTTGTAATAATGTGTACAATTACATTACATACAAGAATAAAGACGAGATTGAGACCCAAATTCTTTCTCAGATAAAATAATCCAAAAAGTTATGCCTTTTTACATCCTTGACATTTGTATCCGTGCGACTACCGTTTAAGTACAATGGCGCCCTCTATCGTTTACCAAAGTCATTCAACAAACTTTTTATCACCGTAATTAACGAAATGCCCATGGGTATCATAAAATATTGATTCATCACATTCTCCCCTACTAGTTCGATCAACTCCTGAGGATCGATTGAATGATTCAGCATCACATGAGGATAAAAATGTTCCCCTTAATCTTACAAATAAGCGAATCATACTAATCACCAAAATACAATATGTATACCATCTTTCTCGCACCAACCCATATTTGCTTTATAGAACAGAGAAAATATTTGAACAAAAGTTACATGTATTTAACCAAACTTTTTGTTTTTCTTTAAACCTACAAGAAAACACAATTAGCATATTATCATCTGACATTAATTATGCCCATATGCGAGATTCAAAGTACTTTGTTATCTGACGAAGCGTTTTCTCATACAGTGCCATTCCCGAAGTGTTCAGGTGGACCCCATCAAGGTTATACCGAGAGTTCTTTAACCCTCTGTGCTCCCACAACCACCATTGATCTTCCACAAAGGTCGACTGCTGAATAAGATCATTAAATCTCTCTGCTCGATCATTAAATTCTTCGAGTGAGACCTGACCACCCCGTAAACCTCCTGTCCTAGGGAGTACTGGCAGAAACACTATTACCTCTGGGTTAATACCCTTCTTGGGTAACTCATACACAAAGTCACAGAGTGAAGAATGCACTTGGTTTGGATTAACATTTTTAGAACACAAATCATTTGTACCCAAGTCAATAATTAAAACTAAAGGATTTGCCTGCCGTAAATATTCATAATACTTCCTCGGCCTTGCCCGAATCCTACTTAAAGTGAGACCGCCCTCACCAATACATGTAACAGGAACTACCTTACTCTGTAACTCAATTTTAAACTGAGAACCTCGCTTCCTTTTCAAGCGTTTAACAAAACTGTGCCCAAAAAGGACAAAACTCATTTTCCGTTTAAGAACACAATACTACAAAAGGGGGAGGAAGCCCTATCAACCCACTCCTTTACCACTTAATCAATTACAAATTTACACAATTTCCTAACACCATGTCAGTCCACTGGTAGCCAGAATACCCAGTGGTGCCCTACAGTAAGGTGTGCCATTGCGGAAACTGGATGCCCCAAGTCTTTCCAGCAAGACAACTCCCTGACCTTCTGCAATCACTGAGAACCCCCGCCACCAGAGTAAAGACAAATCACTTAATAGCTGAACAGGGCAATCTGAATGGATTGCTGTGTTTACCCCTTGTAGTTCGTTGAGAACTTCTTAGGTGCTCAGATGCAGGGCAATGTAAACTTGGGGGCTCCCCTACTTCTACATTGCTCACGCCCTGTAAATCTTGAACCAGAGACTGATCCCCTGAAGGCTCAGTGTGTAGGACCTCCCAATCTGAATCTCCATCAGACTCATCACTCTCATTTTCTGTGTCACTTTCTGCAAAGGGATCTAACCGCAAGAGTTTTCTATTAACTACTCTTTCTGGGCCCCCCTTCAAGGGACGGATACGAAATACATCGCTATGCTCATTTATCCAAACGACCACATATGGGTCTCTTTCAAACTTGTCAGCCAGTTTGTGGCGTCCCTTGAATGCGCATTTTCTGAGTAGAACATGGGACCCAATCTCAATAGGTTTGCTAGGTTTTACTTTCCTATCATAAGTAACCTTGTTGCGATTGCAGCTTTTTGCTACTCGTTCCTTTACTAACTCACTAGCTCTAGAGAGCAAAGAAGATTGTTCTCTGACAAAATCTTGATCCCAATCGTTATCAGTTCTCCCCAACATCTGGTCTAGAGGTATCAATGGTTCCCTACCAAACATAAGCAAATACGGCGCTACTCCAGTGGTGCAATGCGGAGTAGCATTATACACAAATACAAGGTGCTGTAAAAGGTCAGGCCACCTCCGCCTATCCCGCTCATCCATGGACTTAATGAGTCCAAACAGAGTCCGGTTGAAGCGCTCTGTTTGAGCGTTCCCCTCGGGGTGGTAAGGAGTTGTTCTGGTCTTTTTCATGCCGTACAATGCACACAATTCCCTCACAACTTCCCCTTCAAAATTCCGACCCTGGTCGCTGTGCAAACGACAAGGTATTCCATATTTGGAAAACCACTGATTCCTCAAGACTTTGGCAACAGTTACTGCATGTTGATCCTTACACGGATATGCCTGTACAAATTTTGTATAGATGTCGGTCATGACCAGAACATCCTCATAGCCTCCTGCCCCTCGATCAATTTTGACAAAATCTATGGCTAGCACTTCGAGTGGTCGAAATGCTAAAAGGTGCCGCATTGGCACTTTTGCTTGAGGCTCTGACGCCTTAGAGATTACACATTGTTCACAATGACCGATATGCCGACGCACTGAACCAGCCATTTTGGGCCAAAACACCCGCCGCCTCAGGAGGGCACACGTTCTCACAACACCTTGATGCCCCCACCCATCATGACAACCCTCTAACACCCTCTGTTGTAAACTTGTGGGCATCAGTACTTGATCTAGTTCACCATGCAATGGGTCCATGACACGACGATGCAAAACACCATCCTTTTCTATGAACCTGGGCCACTGCCACAACCACGATTTGATTTCTACTGGCTCCTCCCTTTCAGCCTGAAAAACTTCATTCGGTTTCCAACCTTGATCCCAACGTTCCCAGATACACTTCAGCACTGGATCAGCCCTTTGTAGGGCAGACAGCTGCTCTGGTGTCCACGATGGGAAAATACCTGATTGACACTTAACCTGTGGAGGTCCAGCCTTTGTATCATGAGAAGTTAATACCTTATGTACCTCTATATGTTGCAATGGAACCACTGTGGAGTGGACCTTACATTGCAGTATTTCCTCAACTTCCCCTGTTAGTGAGTGACTTGGGTTGCGACTTAGTGCATCCGCTACACGATTACTAGCCCCTGATCTAAATTTCACATCAAAGGTAAAAGCTGCAAGTTGTGCTATCCAGCGCATTTCACATGCGCCCAACTTAGCTGTCTGTAGATAAGATAAGGGGTTATTATCTGTTAGCACTGTAAATGGTACCCCAAGGAGATAATCTCTAAATTTATCAACCACAGCCCATTTTAGGGACAAAAGCTCCAACTTAAAAGAACTAAAATCGGGGTACCTAGCTTCAGCCCCCCTCAGCCCCCGACTAGCAAATGCAACTGGATGTCTCTTGCCTTCCTTGTCGCACTGAGCTAAACAAGCTCCTAAACCCTGCAAGGAGGCATCTATCTCCAACACAAATGGCCTAGAAAAATCTGGATATGCAAGCACTGGTGCTTGCGTCAAGGTCTGCTTTAATGTATCAAAGGCCACCTGTGCCTCAGAACTCCAACAAAATGGCGAAGGTTTGGATCTCGAATTTCCCTTAGCCAGTGAGGGCACTAAAGCATGCAAGGGTGCGGCAATTTTTGAAAAGCCGGGTACAAAGCGCCGGTAATAACCGGCCAGACCAAGAAATGACCGCAATTGTGCCCCTGTCTTAGGTATTGGCCAATCCTCAATTCTCTTAATCTTGTCATTGTCTACTGCAACACCCTCTGGCCCTACCACATGTCCTAAGTAAGACACATGCCTACGAAATAACTTGCACTTTGCACCCTTGATCTTAAGTCCAAAATCTGCCAATCTAGTGAAGACTCTGTCAAGCCTATCTATGTGTTCCTGTACCGTAGAGGAATATACCAGGATGTCATCTAAATAGATTAAAAGCTCTGATAAATTCAAGTCACCAAGGCACATCTCCATCACTCTCTGAAAGGTTCCAGGGGCATTTACCAGCCCGAACGGCATTCTCGTATATTCGAACAGCCCAAAAGGTACTCTGAATGCAGTTTTACTTATTGATTCTGAGTCCATTACAACCTGATGGTATCCATGGGCTAAATCTAATGAAGAAAAGTACCTTGCACCCTGGAGCGCCTCCAGCGACTCCTCGATACGAGGCAATGGAAATGAGTCTCGTACTGTTTTGGCATTAAGCCTCCTATAATCAACACAAATCCTTAGCGACCCATCCTTCTTTTGGACCAATACAATGGGGCTGGCATAGGGGCTTTTACTCTTTTGTATGATACCTTGATCAAGAAACTTCTGGAGTAATTCCCTAACTTCTCTAAAATGTTGCGGCGGAATTCGTCTGTAAGGCTGGCTAATTGATTTATCATCAGTAGTGTCAATCTTGTGGGGAACCTTATCACAAAGTCCTAAATCCAACGAATTCTGCGAGAACACCTTATCATGTTTCTGAATTAATTGCACAATTTTGTCCTGGTCTTCCTTACACAAATCAGCGCATAAATCAAGACTTAATCCATAAGGAAGTTGGTACTCTGACCCATCCTCAAACACATACAACTCTCTTGCCCGTGACTCTACAGCATCCCCCATCTCAATGTCTAACTCATTGGAATCGACACCAGGGGCTCCCTCAGTACGACCAGTGTCTAAATATTCCCCAGACTCTGACAGACAATGATTCACTACAACATGAACACAATCCACACCCGTCTCAAGTGCAACATTTGTCTTTGAGGATACCTCAGTCACGTAAGCAAGCTTTGTGTGTGGGGACAATTCAATCACCCGCATCCCTACATTCGCTACCAACACATTTACAGTTCTACCACTAACTACTGTACACAGATCGTAAACGCGGCAATTTCCATCTATGTTACTGGTTTGACCTCCACTATCTGCACAGCTAGATAGACCCTCAACAAGGACAGTTTGCCCGTCAAGGCTACTTTGATTAGCCTGAACATAGCAGGTTATACTACGCACTTCCCTAGGCAACAAATGTACTGGATTTCTACCTGTACGAGCACCCAGTGGGTCCCGTACACACTTATTTGCCCCATGTGACCCCTCAACTACTGGGTTTTTAGTCAGACTATACCAATTAATGGCCATTGTCCATGCATCTGCATCTTTTTGTTCTAAATCAACCTCTATATCCTTCAGCTTATGAAGGACATTGCAACCCAACAATACTGGAAAACTTTTATGATTCCCTGCCTCACCCTTAGGAAATTCTTTGACCACCAAAAAATGTGCATCAATAGTCTGGTTATGTACCATCAGTGGGGCATGTATGTACCCCTCAATTGGTACCTCACTATTCCCTGCCCCAAACACACGCAGGTAAGTACCTAGAGTTTTGACTCCACTCAATTTCCCTGCAAGGTGATCCCTATAAAAAGAGGCGCTAATCAGAGAAGTCTCTGCCCCGGTATCGAGGATACATTCCACTGGCACTCCAGCCAAAGCAATATGAGCCTTGGGGCTCTCTTTTACTAGACTGGTTAGTATGTCTTCATAAGACTTCTCTGTTACACTTCCAACTGGTGAGGCCTTTCCAGATTGTTCCTCTGTCACTCGGCCTACAGTGGCAGAGAAGTCTGGTTTCCCGACCCTGTGTTTTGTGCATCTCCCATAGCCTGCCCTTGCCCCCCATTCGCTTTTTCGTGAGCCATACGAAGTTTACACTCATGCTTCATGTGACCTGGGCGTTTACAATAAAAACAGCGAATCGGGGGCCTGTCCTGCCGCCTTCCTGAGCCTTCATACATGCCCTGGCTAGTTACCGTCCCACTTTGTTTCACCACTGCTTGCATAAGCGTAGTTATCTGTTCCTGCTGTTTGCAAAGAGTTTCTTGCTGTGTTTGCATACATTTAAGAATCTCTTGTTGTTGTTGCAACACTGTTTGCAACTGTGTGTCCCCTTGGGACTTGTTAACTACTTGGTTAATGCTAACATTAGCATCAGCCACTGGCTCGTCACTATTCAGATCATTTTCTGTACCTAGGTGATGCAAGTGCACACTTGCACCACGTCGGGAACCCCGAGGGTACTCCTCTAGATCTCTGAACAACTCGCGAGCTGAATCCCTCATTTCGGTAAAATCCTGATCCGGTTCAGCCAACTCTAAGCGCCTCAGCTCAAGCCTGACACCTTGATTCCTTGCGCCCGCCACAAACTGCCCAATCAAAACCCTATCTCTCAAACCCTTCAATGCATCTTTCTCTGTTTCTGTAGCAACCTCTAAAATCCGATCATGCATTCGCATGAGCGAGCGGGAAAAATCCATAAGGGATTCGTCTTCCCTTTGCCGTCTTTCAAAAAGGGCCTTCTGAAGGGCCTGTACTGACTCCTCTGCCCCAAACTGACGCCGAAGGAGTTTTTTTAGCGCTGCATAGTCACCCGTTACATTCTCATTGTGGCATTTGATCTCATCGCGAGCAACACCCGCGAGGTGGTGGACAACCACTTTAGCCCTATCTACCTCAGGGATACGACATTGTTGCAGATAAACCTCTGCATCTTCAAGCCATTCAATAATGGTCGGATCTCCCGGTTTACTAGGCCTACCATAGTATTTACCCAACTTCAAGGGCCTCTGAATGACATTCTTCGGTTTATCTTGCCAAAGTGCCTCGGTCAGCCCTGCGACCAAGCGCGTCACAAGATCAGCCTCTGGTACGGCCATTGTGAGTCAAGAAATTATGATTCAGTTATTGAAGGCTAACCAATTTGTACAATCAAAATTAAGTCATAAACACCTAAACCCAGGTAAATTTGCTTCAACAGGACCGGTTGGTTTTCACTAGGAATAAAACTAACACCTATACATTATCAGGTAAAATTTACTGACTAACAAACTATATAGGCCTATCTAAATCCTACCAACAATGTGCGAATTGAATCGCATAATCCCACCTCACTGCTGATCAACCAGTTCAGTCCAGTTCAGTTCAGAGTCATTAGATTTCACATGTACATGCACATGTAAAGGTTGAGTTCGTAGCTCCAAAAGGGTCCAACAGCACTACCGCCACCGGGCTTCTCCACTTGCACTGCCACAGGCTATTCCAGTCGCTGTCCTCCACTTGGATCCTCACTCCCTCTTCAGAACTCGGCCAATGCCCTCAATGTACTGGACGACAACCAGCAAAGCAGCAGATTAAAGCAACCCCATCCGTGTTACCAAATTTGTAGTGTTTTGTTATCAGTCCGGAGACAATTAAGGAAGGCCTGACACCTTGTTTTTGGGTTGCTCACTGATACGTTACTCTGCTGACAGATTTATTCACCATCCGAAGAAAACCAACCGATCCGTTCCTCTATTTATTGGCAATCAAACTGGCTCCATGAGCGGGTCTCTCCAACTTCTTCCTCCACCCCGAATGTTGGATTTTACCCTCTCATCATTGTCATACGTGACACTCATTTAGAGACCAACAACGAAAAAGGACGCAACAAATAGACCCCTCCGCCTAAACCGGCTAAAATTACTACGCTACACACTGATTAATTACCAAACTCACCTATAATGAGCTGAATATTGAAAATAGCATAGTGAATATTTGTAATAATGTGTACAATTACATTACATACAAGAATAAAGACGAGATTGAGACCCAAATTCTTTCTCAGATAAAATAATCCAAAAAGTTATGCCTTTTTACATCCTTGACATTTGTATCCGTGCGACTACCGTTTAAGTACAATGGCGCCCTCTATCGTTTACCAAAGTCATTCAACAAACTTTTTATCACCGTAATTAACGAAATGCCCATGGGTATCATAAAATATTGATTCATCACATATATATGCCATAACAATGCATAAACTGTGAACATTTATTTCAAAAGGAGGTAGCGGTTTTTGAGATTGCCGAAAATCTTGAGTGGTTATGTCCACGCAGGACGAATAATGTGCAATAACTGGAATACCAAATCTGACAAACGTGACTGTCAGTCAAGTTTCTCAGATATAAATTTGAGGCTGGATACATTTTTCCATAACCGTAGTTGCCCTAACAGGCCTACTCCTAGGCCTACTCCGAATTGAAAACTCTCTCAAATGCATTATTATTGTCAGGCACATTACTTTAATAAAGACTTACTTTGTAAGATAGCAGTTTTAGACTAGACAGTAAAATTATTATTATTATTATTATTTATTTGGCAATTCACATAAAGTGATAAAAACAAACTGATAGAACTTCAAGGAGTAGTCACCTCTCAGAACATCGATGTTATTGGAATAACTGAAACATGGCTGACACCTGATGTTCCGAACTCTGCAATCCTTCAGGACTTTGTCATTGCTCGCAAAGATCGCGGCTCCAGGGGAGGGGGTGTGCTCCTTGCCATGAAACCTGAACTTGATCCTCAACCGTTTCCCTTAAACAATGATGTTGCTGTGAGTACTCAACTTGAAAGTGTATGGATGACATGCAACATTAATGCAGAAAGCTGGCTTGTAGGTACGGTTTATCGACCACCAACTGATACCAACTTCATTGAGAAATTTGATGAATTACTCTGGAGTTTGCCCTTGGATAGCTTCTCTGGCCATATAATCATCGGTGACTTTAATATAGATTGGAATTTTGAAAAGAACAATTCTAAGCTGTTTGCTGATTTACAACATATCAGTGATTCAAATGGTCTACATCAACTGGTGAAGGAACAAACTCGCCATAGTTCAACGCTACACTTGCTTTTTACATCAAGACCTGATCGCGTTCTAGATGTTGATGTGGTGAATGGCCTAGGAAACTCTGATCATGCTGCCGTCTCTTTTAAAATTGCTGGTCGACCTAGACGACTTAAAAAGCTTCTGCGCACATGCGTCATGTACAAAAAGGCCAACGTCGATCATTTAAAACATTTAATATCCGCTGTTCCCTAGAACGCCTTCATTAGCCAGGATATTGATGCATCTTGGCCATCATTTCTTGATGTGTTTACAGCATGCATCAAAGACAGTGTTCCATCTCGTAGACCAAAGAAACAAACCAAGTCGTGGATCACACCAGAGATTCGAAAACTCATCACACTGAAAAACGGACTTTTTCGTCGTGCAAAAAAGATCGGATGTGACAACCTATGGACGAGATTTAAATCTTTCTGCAATAAACTCAGCAACTCAATTAAACTTGCTCATGCAAATCACATAAATAAGTTACTTCAGTCTAATGGGAGAAACACTTCTGGTCATTCATCAGGGCACGCCGAGTTGAGCCTGAAGTAAGGTCCTTTAATGTAGACGGACATGAATGTAGGGATACTTCTCGCATTGCTGATGCCTTCAACGTCCACTTTCAAAGTTTTTTTTCACACAATCTTTAGACCATGAAAACTCCACCATCACTTCTCCTGTCTTACAAATTCCTGGTTTGAATTCTGTAAGTGTCAACACCTGGATTGTTGTTGTCTTTCTGTTGTCCCCAGTCGTGTAGTACTTTGTCTTATCTTTTACTGCCTGTTCTCCTTTTTTATATCTTGATGTATCTCCCTTTTTACTGTTTTCCAATCCAGATGTATATGTTTATATATTTAATGTTTTTAAGAGTTTTATCCTTTACGTATAAATTATTTGTATTTTTGTATTTTTATGTGAATTGCCAAATAAATAATAACAATAATAATAACAATTGTACTGTCTAGTCTAAAACTGCTATCTTACAAAGTCTTTATTAACATGTGCCTGACAATGACCAACTTTTCAATAATATTTATATAAAAAAAATCTAGCGGAAAAAGTTTGCTTTACATATACCAATACGAGGTAATGAAGCAAAACGAACAATAAGTGTAATACGGAAGCCAGAATATGAATGAAATGTACATGAGGAAACGCCTCTCACAAGTTCAAGCGCCAGTAAAGGAGCTTATTGCTAGATAAAGCCCGGTTCATAGTTCAGCACAGGCAGCCCATGCGGCGACTGCCGTCGCAGCACGAGTCAACTGACGCGAATTATTCATTGCAAATTTTTGACTACTGAAGTATACCTGTTGGAAAGAAACATAGTGGAATTGCAAGTTGACCAGGGGTGGATTTCACAAAGGTAGTCCTAACTTAGGACTAGTCCTAGGCAATGCTAAGAGATAGGACCAGTCCTAAGTTAGGTTGGGTTACTGGTCAAAACTTAGGACCAGTCCTATCTCTTAGCATTGCTTAGGACTAGTACTAAGTTAGGACTACCTTTGTGAAATCCACCCCAGCTACATAAAGTTTCAAACAAGATGGCGCTGTTTGGGCCGTCCATGAAAGTTTTGAGCACGAAGCAATACATTCTGGTAAAATGTTGAAAGTTTCTGTGCACATAGTCTCACAGGAACTTCTCTCTGTCATATTGATGTTGATTCCCTTCGCGGGCCTCCATTAAGAATTGGCCTCCTCTTCATCCTATAGTTCTGCTTAATCATGACACCAAATAACCACACAATTCATTGAAATTGTCTTGATACTCTTTTTTTGTTTGGTGCTTTTTCATTATATTTATTCAATGCACTTGAATATACAGCTGAGTTGACAAGATATACAGATAATTGTATACAGAATAACAATTTATACACACAGACCGCGTGGCTTACTGTTAATTTGTACATCAATTTAAAAAAAAAACATCAAGTACTTCTTATTGTTAACATTTTAAACATTATTTAAGGCGAGACATTTTGGAATTTGTTTTGTTCATTCTTTCCGTGGTTTTTCCCACAAAACTGGAACATCTGCAAAAGTACTTGACAATTCTGTTTACTTTTCATTCTGCCTCGGGCAACGGTTCTCAAAAAGGATCAGAAAGTCGCCTTTACTCCCAAAAGGGGCTTACTGTGGCATGCCTGTCGAAATGATGGTGGGGTCCCTTTTTGTCAATGTGAGCTCCAGCTTCATGCTAAGAGGAATTGCTAGACCATCACGTCATGTTGTGGCTGATCCCTCCTGTATGACAGAGAGGGCCGACAATTTCAGCATTCCACTCTTATCCCCTTCTGTCCCCACAAAATAAATGGATCACAAGCTCTTCTGCTGCACCCATACTCGATAAAGATGAAATAGGGCTGTAACTGGGCATGGGGTCCTTAAGGCACTGGACACCTCTGGTAATTGTCAAAGACCAGTACATGAACTATTCTCACTTGGTGTAACCAAACATAATTTTGTATGCATAAAATACCAAAACCTGTGAAAGTTTTGGCTCAATATTGGTCATCAAAATTGCAAGAGCATAGTGAAAGAAAGAAACACACACCCGTGTTGCATTACTTTATGTTCTTTTAGATGCATAATAAAAGCTTCAGCTCATTTTTCTTTTATATTTGAGTGGAAATTACCACTTTCTCAAAAATTTTGTTACTTCAGAGGGAGCCGTTTCTCACAATATTTTATAATATCAACAGCTCTCAATTGCTTGTTACCAAGTGAGTTATGCTAAAAGTTATTTTGAGTAATTACCAAAAGTGTCCAGTGTTTTAAAGACTCTTAAAAAGGGGTCTGGCAGTGATTTCAGAAATGCACAAAGCATTGAGTGAAATAATGATTTGATTTTTTTTGCGCTGGTTGGGTAAGTGGGCTATATAGTATTTAGTTGGCACAAACAGTTACCTCTTAACACAACATGTTAAGTTTTTGTTATAACTTCGAAATATTTTGTTCAAATTCTAGTTTTTTCCCCCATTTTGGAGTAAAGATCCAAATGTATTTCATAAAACATGCGGGCAGACAATTTTCTCATCACAGAATAAGATGGGATTAGCAGAAACTGAAATTTAAATATTGTTTGGTGGGACCCATAGTTTAAAACAACGAAATATTAATTGCTTAGTAATTATTAACTCTCAAACTACTTCATAAAGTTATTAAGCCTGTTTGATTGAAGCTTAAGCAGCCTTAACTTAAAGCAATTTACATGAACCTTTCTTAAGAACCTTGTTTCAACAAATTACGACAGTTCATTTTTCCCCTCTCATAGCTTATAAGCGCAAAATTGACATTAATTATATTATGTGAATACAAAACTAAAAATATTCTCAATGTTCAATTCAAGAAATATTTACATTCATTACAAAACATTCATGGGATTAGACCAATTTAGGACTTTAAACATGATATTATGTTAACTCAAACAAATATCAGAGACAGATGGGTAAACAAATAACTAATTTCTCAAAAACAAAATATCAGCTCAGAGTCAAAGTTATTTGAATGTTACCAGAAACGGAGAGTTGACGAAATAAGTGGACAAATGTCTCAAAATCTTAAATGATAGAAGGTGATATAACTTCAAGGCAGATGAATAGAAACACTTAGAGGTAGGGTCATGTTTTTGTCAACAAAATTATTAAGACAGATACAGCAAAAGATACATGTGATCATTTCAGCTGAATGCAGTGTCTTTATATAGGCCTAGTTATTGAGAAAACAGCAAAAAACTGTCAGCGTATTTTCTTCATGAATTTTTATCAAGACCGTACAATCCATCCACATGTAGCGTGGTGACAGAAGTGTACTACCGCAACTCCGGCTGCAGCATAAGTAGCAAAGCAGACACCAACCTCCAGAAATCTGAGAAACGCTTAGCATGAATCGTTTCTAAGATTCAAACATTGTTTTCTAATCAAAGGGGGGGTATTTCAGACGAAAATAATTTCACAGGGTGCTCACTACAACTGCCATCTTTATGACAAGTAAGTTGTTAGATAGGATTTACACAATTCTTGATATCAGGGTTATTTTACCAAAGTTTGACCCTACCTTAAAGTTTCCTTTTTTTTTACTTTAGGATTAAATGTGACCTTTTGTTAAATAACCACCAACATTGATGATCCCATTGTGCCTTCATCTTAAAATACATTTAAAAACACTGAACCATGCACACATCCTAAAAGCAGTCTTAAAACAGATTTTACTTCATGCAACAAAGTAAAAAAAAATAGTAAAAAATGATCACCCGAAAAACTAATGAATACTTAGAAATAACACTGAGTTAAGTATTGAAAAGCAAACTATAATGTTATAGTTTAAGCATTGCAGATCAATGGTTTGACTCCATTTTGTTTGTTTTTAAATAAAAGCTCATTGCAGTAAACCAGTTCATCACACCCGGCCCATTATTATTGCCCTATTCACCATTCTCTCTGATGATGAAATACCCTCGCCCCGAATTTGATGGAGAACTATTTAAGGGAGTTGTAAAATGTTTTGTGAACCTCCTGTGGGTTGGGCTGCTGGGACCGTAGTTACCCAAACGCTGACCTATTGCCACATGACTGATGACACCTATTAAGAAATGGGTTTCGGGTTTGGGGAATCTGTGCCTTTGAAAAAAGACAGGGGTACGATAATTAGACTGACTGTTTGACTGACACCTGGGAAGAAGGAATGCTGACATTTTAGCATACCAGATCCTAACAGGTTTATCAACAACCTTCAGTGGATTTTTAAGGTCACGAAAAATGAGTTTTTATTGTTTATGTTAAACCAAGGGCATGACTAATTAGAAATAGTCGCATACTGGATCGAGCTGTATTTATCAACAACTTCTGATTTAGACCTAACCACTGGGCAATATTGGTTAGGAAGCCTTTGAATTGACCCTGGTTAAAAAAATTATTTTAAGTATTCTTATTTTGGTTTTACTATTATGGTGGGTTGGGTTTGCATGATTATGTTATGGATGATTACAAAATTTCTCTAAATTGATGTAGACTACAAGTGTAGGCAAGTCGGTTTAAAAACAATTGTTGTAATTTTTCAATAATATTCTTCAAACTCTGAAATCCAACAAACACAAGGTGTCCAGTGGTGGATTTCATAAAAGAGTTAAGACTAGTCTTATCTCCAATTAGGACGAGTATCTAACTTAAAAATAGTCCTAAGGTTTTAATAATATTGCATTAGGACTATGTCCTAAGTTAGGACTAGTC
The DNA here is from genome assembly GCF_902459465.1 of Asterias rubens. Lineage (NCBI taxonomy): Eukaryota > Metazoa > Echinodermata > Asteroidea > Forcipulatida > Asteriidae > Asterias > Asterias rubens. The sequence goes on along the minus strand of NC_047062.1, from coordinate 18,811,337 downwards.
CTAAGTGAAAGCAATGGTCCCAATAAAAAATGATGACAAAAGTAATGCTGACTTGAGTAAAAAAGAATAAAAAAATAAAAGGCTAAACAATATACCTTGTTTTGCCAGATAGTAAATTGTGATCATCAGCAACCATACCTTTAGCTCACAAGCAACAGATGGTGTAATGATTTGTTGTGCCTGGGGGGGCTGAATACCAAACTTGGGATGAATTAACAATCCCCTGAGTTTCTATATAAGAGTTGAAGACACCAACCTGTTCCCATCAATCCTAAGAGGGTAAGAGGGTTGTGGGGGGGGGGGGTTCAGACGTGGTCAGGTCCAAGGTTCCGATCACTAGGTGGATTGACCACTTTGAACATATCAATGTTGATGTTTTTAAGCTCGCAGTTGTCGTCCTCTTCTTCCGGGACTGAGTTGTACAAATCATTGTGGTGTCTTGTGTTTGAATTATTCATAGCGGGAGGCTGTGGGATAGTGAGTATAGAGAGAGAGAAATGGAATAATTCATCATAAAACCCATCCGGAGGAAATGAGCCGTGAACATTCTCATTTGAACTTGGGAGTCAGAAGAGCATATTATTGTACTATAGGTGTAATGTGTTTAGCATTCCTATCTCATGAATCACCTTTGGAAAAAAAAGCATTGGCTCTTGGACCAAGCCGAGATATGTGCAAAGAGCATTGGCTCTTGGACCAAGCCGAGATATGTGCAAAAATGGAAATTCAATTCGAGTGGGTTAATTTCCACACACAATTATTCAGAGGTGAAAGTTGGTTAAGTTTAGTACCTATTTCGCACAAACATAAAAACAAACTACGTGCAAAAGAGAAACCCCAAACAGGCATGCAAGCCCCCTTTAAATGACAATGAGTTGGACAAGTTACTCATTCCAACTTAAGCCTCAAGTTTGTAATATCTCCTAGGACTAGTCCTAACTCTTTGTGAAATCGACCCCAGGGACTCTTGATCACACATCAGAATAAAACAAAGAAACAAAGACACTGTAAAAATACAAAAACAACAGTAGATAGCATGGAGGCAAGGTTAATTAACAAAACAATTAATATACAAAACCAGAACTTGGGCAGACAAAAGCAACAGAGCAATTTAATAAAAAGTTGAGCAGCCCTACATGGAATTGCGCCATGTATCTTTGCTTGGTTCATCAGATTTTAAAATATGAAAAAGAAAAAGAAAAAAAAAGATAAATGATGGGATGAAAGAACTGAATTAGGATCTTACCTCTTCTTTTGATTCTCGACCCCGAAACTGCCCCAAAGATGTCTTCTCTGATCGTTTTCGATGGACCTGAAACAAAAAAATTGACAATCGATGAATTTATGAATGCAAACTGATAGAAGAACCCTGTAGGCCTACCTAGTCTATACTATACAAGGAACTTTGTCAATAAGACGATAAGGGCATAGGCCCTCTGATCAAAATATCAAGTTGAAACCAACGGTTCTTTTCAGAACCACCCAAACTCATTTATAAAGAGATTATCATTACATGCATAACCGCAAACCTTACAATATCGTATTTCCACCAAAGTTTCAAAACAAATCCTACAGATGAACTTGTTATAATTCTACATCAAATAAAATGGCTTTAAATTGTTTTCTTAAAATCCACAGAAAAGGTAACCCACGTTTTTTATTTGTACTACTCTTTTTTTCATTTGAGTTATGTCACAGTCCATTTATGTACAACAATTCAGCATGCTTTCCCCGTGAGACCAAACCTTCCCTTAGCTGAACTTGTTTTCCCCCTTGGGTGTCTGTAACTCATCAGCTTCACACTGTCAAAGGCAAAAAAAAAAAACCCTACCCGAAATAGAGTTTCTTACAGCTTTTACAGGTCACTTAAGCTGTGAACCCTTAAAAACTAAAGCCCAGAGGCAAGGTTGGGTTAGGGTGATGTGACCAAAACGGAACATGGGATCAGACTCTAAGCCTTTTAAACTTTCAGCGTTGGGTTTCTACGGTTGAAACCTTATCCAGGTAGTGGCATTATTACGCTGTTTACACAAAAAGGGCTTTGTTAGGCCAGGTCTACTTTTTCGGGGCTACTTTAAAGTTTTCCCGACCCATCAACAAAACAGTTTCCATAGACAAAATGATTGGGGTCTAAAGAGCAAAAAATCCAGACAAAACAAAATGGTTTTGCATTCAGTCATCCATAGCAAATCTTGTTTGTGGTATAAAATAAAACAACTTTGGAGTAATTTGATATGGGTGTTGATGGTTTTTATTTTCACTACTTGGTATCTGCATTCCTGATGAGGTCATGAAGAATGAAAGCATTTGAAAGAAAGCAGTTCAGAAACTTGAGATGGATCCAGTTTAGTATTTATTTAGTAAACATTTGTATGAAGTAAATTAAACATAACAACCTCATATAAAATCAAAGATTTGTTTTCTGCTTATTGCAGAATGATAAAAAGACTTGATTGGTAGTTATGAAAAAATAAAAACCCAGATTAGTTTCAATCTATACGTCGCTGAGTGATAACAAGATTGATATATTAGATGGTAACTTCTATTAAACTTTTTGTTTCATATACCAATGTTTTTTTTAATCAAGAAACCTTAAAGTGACACATCATTTGTTTGTATGAAAACACCACCCAACTTATATTTTATCAGTAATTTTGCACTTATTTATTCAATTATTTGGCTTGTTTTGAATGTTGCAATTGTGAGCAAATGTGATTTGTTTGTTCTTTTATTATTACTTATTCATCATTTTTTTTTTACTTTTTTATTTATGTTTTTTTTTTTTTTTGGGGGGGGGTTGAATGCTATCTAGACTTTGACAGTATTTCAGATGAAATTATTTTACTTGAGGATTGGCACTTATCTTCCTAATGCTGCTTTCAGATTGAAACTAATCATAATTAAAAGTGAAGGTTTTCAATCTTGCACTATAGCCTAAGGCAGTTGTTTTGAAGTCGGCTACATTATAAGCGAGGTTCTTAAATCATACTTACTATAATAACAACAGTTCCGATGATAACTGCCATGACTAGAAGTACACTGACCAGTACACAGACGACTACCAAAGTGACGTTACTTATGACCGGGGCACCAGGCTCTTCAGTTGGTGTCTCTACTTTCTCCAACAAGACCGAGGATTTGTCGACAAAGAGCGACGTTTCTTTGTAGCGAAAATAGAATGTGTCTGATTCGAGCTGGAGAAACAAGAAGGAAAATGAAAGCAATAAATGTTGGTCAAACTTGGACAAACATATTTTCTTTCTGTTGTCTTTGATTATTTGAGAAAGGGAAACTCTTTAAAGCAGGTGTTGAAATTTGAGAATAGTCACTATCAGGGTAACAAATTTGAAGCTCTTGACAAAATTCAGCTGATATCATCACCTTTGTAATTAATCTTGCTTTTTCGCATTTTTGAGAGTCAAATTCACTGTATGGTACTATGCATTTACTTTAGACCTTTTGCGTGCAGTTAAACACAATCAAAGAACATCTTTACATTTTTTTGAATCTCAAAATTACAGCCCATAAGGTATGACTTGCCCCTGAAAATCATTTGATTGTAACAATAGAGCGATGATACCCTTGGAACCGAAAAATCATACTAATTGCATTTGTTCAACCTGCAAGCATTTTCACCTGCCTCGTATTGTAAAACACCTGCTGTGACAACAAAGCCCTTTGCGCTGCAACAAAACTGTTCAATTTATAATTGAATTGTTACAAACAGATCAATGTTGTCCATGATCACGCTGTTAAGTAATTATCAAAAACTGTTCCTAAAAAGTGACAGTCAGCGTTGAATCTGTAGTCTAATATCATTTTAAAAATTTGAAATTATTTGGCAATCTACCGATTCCCAAACTACAACACTGCAGCAGACATACAGGAAAAGATGTTCTTATATGATATTGGCAGTCTTTTATTTCCAAGCTTCTCAGCTGCAGTAGATAAACAGAGCAGCAGGTCAAGTGCAAACTTGAATCGAATTCAAACTCTGGTGTTTCTGATCAGCAGAGTGTTGGTTCCAATCCCCAGCTGTGATACTTGTGTCCTTAAGCAAGACACTTAGCCATTGATTCGTCCTTCAGATGGGACGTAAAGCTGTTGGTCCCATGTAAGAATCCAGTGCACTTATCGAAAAGAGAAGGGTATTTCTGACTGTGGCTGCTGAATGCACCGTAGCAACTTGTAAAACCTTATAAAGTGCTACATAATTGCGCCTTGAGTACCTTGTTTGGTAGATACGTGCGCTATATCAGACTTCAAAATTATTAATACTATTATTATTACAAGTAAAATCTACACTGCATGGTAGGTAATATATTCCAATGGTGTTTCTGCAAACTGCTATAGCCTATACTTTCCAAGTACAGACTTTTACAACAACAAATTTTGTTTAAGGAGGTGTAGGAATTTAGACTCACCGTAGATAGCATTTTTGCTGCAACATCTTCAATGTTGAGATGTGAATCAACCAGTGGCACCAGAGCAAACTCTACATGGATACTACCAGATGATATCTACAAAGAAACAGGCAGGTGGGTTAGAAGGGAAGAGGGGTTTGGGAGGGAGTACAGGGTGAAATCTTTTGCAAATAAAGTATTGTGAACCAAAGATGCTAACTCAAAATAAGAACTGAATCAGTAGAATGACAAACTCATGTGACTTGAATAGTGTATCAAATATGTATTATAAACCTTCAGTTCATTGTGTTTAATTTTAGGCTCTGATGCCATGCATTTAAGATGTAAATTACTACTTTTTGAAAGTAAGTGTTGAGTAGCTATTCCCGTAGAAACTGTTTAGTTAAAAACATGTCAAATCATAGAAAAAACTCACCACAAACTTGTCCATCATACTCTCATCAATTGAAAACTCCAATGCGAGGTTATTTTTTAAAGAGCTGTATCAAGAAAAAAAAGAAATTTTTAGAGGCAGTTTGCTTTTGTACTTCACATGCATTGTTTGAAGGGGAAGGGCAATTTTTATTTTGCAAATGGCACTTGCATTGAATACTTTTAAAGGCATAGGCCCTAGCATTGACTTTATTGAAAGCACCCTCCTCTTTTATGTTCACTTGTTCTCGTTTTGAAGTTTTTATATAACCTTCTCAAACTCAGTTGTTTTCCTGTGTCCAGTTGTTTTATCTCATGTGTAACATGTGTTGGTCTGCACTCATAACACTTTTCATTCCAAAGTTGTAATAATTTGTTACCATTTAAACAAAATATTTAACACAAAAAGCGCGCAAAGTTTGACCAGCAGCTTTGTAATTGACCCATTACACCATGTTTTATTCCCAATAAAAGACACTTTTTATTTGAAATTCTGGTTTGGATGTACAGTTTCACAGAGGGTTTAAGTTTACCTTTTAAAATGGTCTTCATTTCCCTGGACAAGTGAGGAGTAGTCACCGTTGAAATCAAACCTTACCAGAAACGATCTGTAGATCAACAAAATTAGTCAGAACTTAAACGGAATGTACTTGTGTTGAGTGTGTTGAGGGAAAGTTTCTTTTTAATGACTGTGTAGGCCTACAATTTAGCAAATATTCAGTCGGTTAAAAAGTTATGAACTGCAATATACATAGGGCCCCAACATATTCCTAAAGTATTTGAAGATCAAAAAAAAATTGTTCAATTCCCCTCTTTACATTTTTGATGACATTTGAAACAATTTTGTAATTTCAATTTTCACATATAAATAACTTACCCGCAAAATTTCTTTGTGCACAGCCATTCACCTCCCCTACAGTGGCTGGAAGAAAAATTGTACAGAAATGTGAGTCTAATTGATAGTCATAAAACTTTACTAACAACTTGAGAGGGCTATTTTCGAAAATGAAAAATAAAAACAATTAATTTTGTGTATCTTAAAAATATTTCGTTAGGGATGAATTTAATAAAATCTTGCTTTTTTAGGCCTATGCGAGTATAACCTATTCATATATTTAATGTTTTTAAGAGTTTTATCCTTTTTATAATTTTTGTATTTTTGTATTTTTATGTGAATTGCCAAATAAATAATAATAATTACATAAAATCTTGCTTATTTAGGCCTATGCGAGTATAAACTAAGGAGTATTACATAGTCTGCAATTGTTTTTTTGTGGAAGGGAGGGGGGTGGTGTTGAAGGTAAGTATATTACTGACATGTACAATACAATAATATTTTGACCATTTTGGAAAGCAATCCAATTGGACCTATTTAACATTTATTAATAAATAAATATTATCTTTTAAAGTAACCCATTAAATGTTATAACATCAGTGATGAATTAAATTAACAAGATAAGCTGTTGTTTTAAAATTACTTCTTTGCTCATTGAAATCATTACAATCATTTTATTCCAATAGTTTATGAATTACTTAACAACAAAGAAATGAAGCACAACACTTTTTTGTATAATCATATCAAAGAAAATACAGCATTTGACTTGTAGAAGATGATAACTTGACCACAAGAAAGAAAAAAAAATTCAGGAAGACACGCAAGACACATTTTTGCCTCCTCCTTCAGATGGGACGTAAAGACAAAGGTCCTGTGTGTTGTGTAATGCACGAAAATGAAATCAGCTTACTCAAGCCCGGCTCCTGCAAATGTGATATGAATTTTGACATCACAGGGCTGTTTTCGCTGCAAATGTTTTGCAAGTCAACTGATGCGAATGAGTTGTTGCGTAGATGTGACGTCAAAATTTTGTATCCCATTTGCAGGATGTATATGGGCTTTATCGTTAAGAGAAGGAAGAGGTTTCTGGCATTCGGGTTGGCAATTTCATGCACACAACTGACCCTGACCTTGTGATCCCTGAGAAAGGATCTTGTTGAAGTATCAATCAAGAAAAGACAAGACAAATATGATTGGTATACCTGGCCCAGTGATAAGCGATTTATGGGCCTTATAGTCCTCAATCTTCTGCAATCAGAAAACACCATGAGGAGGATTTGGGAGGATTTTTGCGCAAGGTGCTGTTATCATATTACTGCTCATACTGAGCCTTATACATTCCAGAATTCATGTCAACTCCTTTAACTGATGGAAATAGGGGTAGATTTCACAAAGATGATAACTTAGGAAAAGTCCTCGGACTCTTTAAGAGTTATTAAAAACTTAACACTATAGTGCACTAGTCCTAAGTTAGGAAAGAGCAACTCCTCCTAACTCGAGGTAAGACTAGTCTTAACTCTTTGTGAAATCCACCCCACAGGACTTTAAACAAAAATAAAACACAAAGTTAAGTTTCTTACCACTGGTTGCATACGTCGTTCCTAACCTCTCCATCATAGTATGTATTACCATCATGGGAACACGCAACTGTACAAGTAAAATAAGAATATTGTATTTACATGTTTTTACATCCTTAAAAATTCTGTATATCTAATCATGTGGGTAAGACATACCCAGAGTTGTGGGGACTTACTTTTACACAATCAAACTGTTTTCTTTAGAAAAGAGAATCATAGAACAACATGTGAGTTTATGTAAAGAGTACATTACTGCCCCAAAATTTGAAATCTGTTAGGTATTTTTTTTCATGTAGCAAATAGTCATGATGGTGTTACGGACTTGTGGTTATGCTGATAGCATGTGTCAAGTCACTTAATGATTATATGCAATTCTAAAGAAATATTTATGTTAAGAAATGTTAGCTAAACCACCACCTTTATAGATATAGCATTGCATCTTTTCTACTTGCTCTATGTGCATAAGATAAACAACCAAAAGTAAACATCAAAATAACTGGTCATTTTAAAACTCTCTAAACCCCACTTCAAGTTGAAAAGATTGTTTCAGACCTCAACTGTTTTTTAATTTATTGATAACTTTGTGAATCAACGAGGTGTGATACAAGATTGGAATGGTGAGAACTTTATTTACAAATTTGGTACCAGTATTGGTGTAATGGAAAACATAATATCTCTGCCAAAAATTTATCAATTCAATAAATTTATTGTCCCGTTAAAAATATAAAAATGGAAAATATTGCACTGCACAAGGGACACGACCCTTCACTTTTGACCTTTTCAATACATTCAATCATTTCTGTGCTTGATAATTTTAATTTTTTTTCTAGGGTAGGTCCTATTCAATTTAGCATCAGACCGAGAAAATAACAGCAACCATTATCTGGTGTTTTCTCCCCAAACACAATCTGTGAAAAGTTGGTTGTATTGTGTTTTTACTGAAAGCTAGAGATTAGAACTTCTTCTCACTCCAAATACCAATGATGTATCAGACCTGTGAGAGACAAACAATAATGGTGTTTTTTTACAAACCATATAGAGGTCGATCACAAAGTCTTGCTGTGAAGCCAACATGACATTGGCAAGTATAACCATTAGGGTCATCCGTTGACGGTAGACACTCCCCATTCATACATGGATTCGAATTACAGCCCACTAAACACAATGAAAGACCAATTTTTAAAGTATTTTACAAACTAATACAAGTAACAGATGTTTGTTGAGACACCATGTTATAAATCTCTGAGAAGAGCAAGTGGTTAATTAATGAATCTTTATTTCGATCAGTATGCTCCGATTGTCTTCAGGAGAATGAGTGTCTTCAGCATACTGGTCAAAATGTCCAGGGTCTTTTCAAACAGCTGCTTAAGCAGAAAATATTGCTGAACAACTCTCTGCGCCAAGCAGAAACGAGCAGGATACCAGTCACAATTTGTGACATGGTAGTTTGGCTGAGTCTTATTCCGGTAAGCGTAATTTTGTCGTGCTTATCTACTTTTTGCAGCTCCATGAAATTAGGCAGGGCCCAGTTTCACAGAGCTGCTTAAGCAGCAAATATTGCTAAATAACCTTCTGTTAAGCAGAAATGAGCAGGATACCAGTCACAATTTGTAACTGTGACATGGAAGTTTGGCTGGTAGCCTTATAACTGTAAGCATAGTTTTGTTATGCTTATCTACTTTTTGTGCTGAAGCAGCTCTATGATATTGGGCCCTCAGTGAACCACCACACCTAATATGGTGTTTCCACATATTCACTTGGTTATATCTTCACAGTGCAAAATTTCAAATCCAAGAAATCTAGTTCAAGGAATATTTCATAGCTCACTTCATACTTGAAGGGAAGTAAATTCACAGATGTCTGCAGTCAGAAATGTCAGTCAGAGGGATCTGTTTTGGTAAGTGACCCCCAAAGAATGTTCACATATGATTTTACAATTAGTTGGAGTTTGCAGAAGTCAGATTTGTCTGCTTTTCATTAGCAGCTCAATCATCGACTTGAGAATTTCAAATCAAAGTACATGTGCATTCCTGTGACTGTTTTAATTATGTTTTTTAAAGCGAAACTCTATCAGCATTTTAAAAATGTTTGTGACCAAATCTTTTGGAAAAGTCTCAAACACAAAAGTGGTAAGAAATAATTGGAAAATAACAACTCAAAGCCACAAACTAACAACAACTAAATCTGTATCTATCGAATACTGCAACAAACTCCCGTATGGGTTGCAGGTGTGGTGAGGCAAGTAGACAAAGTTAGTGGTGAGCTCCCCATATGAAAGTGGTCATTTGGATTGTATCTGACCTAGTCTTAAATGAGTCTATTGATGGTGCTTCTCTAGCTACCCAAGGAAATATAGTGAATCTTAAGCTGTTTATGAAATTTGGCATATAAGATCTATAAAAAAAAAAAAGCTCAACCAACTTTGGCTCTTTCCAACCAGCAGTGCTCCAAAAGACCTCTATTTATAGCATTATATCGCATTAATGTTTGCTGGTCTAGCTACTCAAGTCTCTATAGAACATACAGCTAGTATATTAGCATATAAGTCCAGCCAGAATTGCCTTAGGATAATGTTAAAACCTCCGACTCAAAAACAAGCTGTATGCAGGCTTTAGCAGTAACTACATTACAGACGTGAACAATTCAATTAACTGTGTAGCTTTGACTGTGGGTTTGTACAAGTTCAGTCTGGGATGGTCCTCCCGATGGCCAAAACTGAGACTTGTGTGGAACAGTCAAACATTTGTATCCCAACATAAATCATTTGTTTACTTTTGGATGATGAGATTTGTGTTAACCTGACTGAGCGTGCTACACAAGAAAGAGTTTCTAAATTTAGCAGAAAATTCTAAATAAAGAGCATATTGTTAGAAAAAAATTGTGAGTGGAAAACTGGAACAACACAGGAAAAGAAATTCTGATAAATTCCTTGCAAAGGGGTGATTTAAAGCATACTCTTCAAACTACAAAATACATGTATGTAATCATTGCTTCTACAAATTTTGCTAAAACTTATAACCATAAGATGTACATCCATTTAGGCACTCAAAATGTCTGGATTTTTCTCTAACATTATAAGTATATATAGGATTTGAGGCATTGTATGGTGAGGTATCAATATGTTTGCAGTAACATCATGTGTATATGGTACTTGCCAGGTAGAGTTTGTATTTTCAGTATGCAAAGCATTTATTACACATGTGAAATTACCAATCAACACTCTTAAAACTCATGGGTCAAAATTGACCCAGACTTGCAACCCGGTCCATTAATGGGGTCAGGCTGAGATTCTTCATTAGTTTGACCCATTTCTTACTTTTTGACTCGTAGTTTGGGTCATACTGACCCAGAAATATGTCAGGGACTCAGAACCGAGTCAATGTAGCACCCAGATGTTTTAAAACTGGGAGCTAAGTTTTAGAATGTATGTTGTTACCCAACTTCTCAATTTGTGTTTACCTTTGTCTTGGCAGGTTTCTCCACTGAACCCTTCCGTACAGACACATGTTGCTATTACACATGTTCCATTGTTATGGCATATATTTGTTGGACAGCTTATATCTGCAAACAACATTATTTTAAAATGGAAATTTAACCAATAATATGTTGTTCATATAAAATATACACTTTTCATGTTAATTCCCTGAGCCATATTACTTCATGGAGATGCTTGCACAAACAATAGCACAATAAAATTATATATACATGTACATACCAGAACAATGATACCAGCCAAAACACACATATTCACATGCACTGTCTATGGCTGCTATCCTGCTTATATTTGCTGAGCAGAAATAACTTAAACAGTATTTTCTGCTTAAGCACTGAGCTCTATATTCCATTGTTAGGTTCAATGGTTTAATTGTTGTAAATTCAGAAGTTTCAAGTATGAAAAAGAAGAAAAGGGAGAAAATAAAATACACATTTATGAGGCCTTTTTCTTCAAATTTTAATTTGAGCAAATTTTAATTTGACATGCAGTGAACAACTTTTGCATAGCAAACGATTTCGACTTAACTTTTTTTAGTGCACACTGAATGTCAATATGGTGTAGCAGATGATGATTTGTTAGGAGCAACTGAGACATTTTGTGCAGCAATTTGCTACTTAGGGAAAACAAAATCCACCTTACCTGTTTCACAATTTTGCCCAGCAAATCCTAATACGCAACCACAGTTGTATCCACCATCAATGTTCTCACACGTTCCACCATTAAGACATGGCGTTGATGTGCACTCATTGAAGTCTAGATCGCAATTACTTCCGCGCCATCCAGCTGGGCACATACACGTAAACTGTGCAGGACCTGTACTGACACATTCCCCATTAACACACGGCATACTGGCACAGGCTGTCTGATCTGCGGACAAGAAGTTATCAATAATTAATTTTAAAATGCCATCATTGTAATTTCCAATATAACCAGATTGGGGATGAAGTATAGGGTTAGGTATGCGTTAAAATTAATGGCAAATGGTTCACAGAAGCCTACAGCGGCTTTCGATATATAGTAAAAAGCATTTTGAGAAACATATCACTTGAAAGTAATGTCACTAGTGGTCGTGGAATTGTGTGTAAGTTTAATGCCCTAAAATTTGAATCTGAGAAGCTTTGATGATTCTAAGATTTTAATAATGATAATAATAAACCGTTTTTATATAGCGCTTTTCACGCCCGAGGGGTGTTTCAAAGCGCTTCCGACACTATTACCCCTGGTCACTGGGCCTTAAAACATTCCTTAAACCATCTCAGCTCCCTGGGGAGTATACAGCCTGTGCACAATGTATGCGCTACTCAGCTAAACCAATCACAAGAACCATCTCTGCCCTCACAGGTACCCATTTACCCCTGGGTGGAGAGAAGCACTTATAGTCAAGTGTCTTGGTCAGGGACACAAGTGTCATGACTGGGATTCGAACCCACACTCTGCTGAACAGAACCACCAGAGCTTGAGCTTGGTGCTCTTATCCACTCGGCCACGACACCCCAGTAGGGGTTGTTCTTCCTGCTTGGACATATCAACTCCGGATTTTCAGCAAAATCTCCAAATCGTGACCTCTTTTTGAAATGAAATGTTCACGCACAAGTTTTCTTGTTTTATCTGTGGTTCCCCAAACCAAAAGTATGGTTGACACCCTATGTTGTCAATTGTGTTCACTCTTCCGTATCTATAGGGCCTAAACCTATTTTATGCAGTGCACTTCTTTCAAACAAACCATATAGACTAACAAAGATTTTCATCTTGGTATAGGGGCAAGATCATTTCCATCATGATTGGGACATTAGGACATTTTCAGTTTGCAAAGGGCTCATTTTAAAGAGCCACCGATGCCAATATCAGGGTCAACTCTACCCTGTGTAATTCTTGGAACTTTGAACTTTAAATTTTGATTTGTTTTGACAAACTTTGCAACCGGAAGGTCAAATTACAGAGATTACAATAGTTTAAAAGTAGGTATAACATATAAAATATTTAACAAGTACACCTAAATACCAAAAACAAATATTATATATATTTTGTTATGTTTACCTTGACTACTAATGAGTACCTCGCACGTCACTCCGCTATAATCTTCAGGACATCGACAGAGGTATGCATTTGGGAATGCTGTACATATGCCTCCATTTTTACATGGATGACTGGCACAAGTGTCATCCCCACCACTGGTAGGAACTGTAGTTGTCTCAGCTGTCCACAAAACCAAAGAAAAGCAGAAATGATATTAAAGCATTTTGTATTTTACTTACAACCACATTTTATTTACAAAGTTTGAAGTATTATGTTGATACTGATGACTTAATGTCAAAGAGCTGCTAAGCAAACAAAACAAGTTTTTGCTTTAACATGTTCTGCTCAGCAAAATTTGCATATAAAATCAATCAAACATAATACATGTGGAATAGTATTTTGGCTGGTAACCGTATTATGGTTAGCAAAAATATTTCATAATTTATATTTAATGTAAATTTGTTTAAAATGTTGTACCATCAATTATCAGAGACAATTCTTTATAAGCCCCAACACAAAGGGTAATTTAACAACTCTTTTATTTTAATCCAAATGTTTTCTTAAACTCTTGTTAGGCCCAAGTTACATCATTACAGCAACGATTAAACCCCTCAACAGCTGTTGAAAAGTAGATCAGTTAGTTAATTTAGTTTTTAAATTAATTGTCAAGTTTCATACAATTTCACCTTTAGAACTAAAATATTTGTGTGCTACAAAGAAATAATAATCGACATAATATTATTTAGTATGGTGTGAGGCTAAGACACGCCTCAAAAGTGGCTCTGGTAATAACAAAAAGCAAGAATACGGTCTGATGATAAGAACACTTGGAGCAAAAGTTAAAGTCAAACTTTTATGTATAAAATATGCACTGCTTGATAATATACTGGCATGTTGATAAACAAATTTTGATCAGTAATTTTTTTTTTAACAAAATCTTTTTTTAATTTTATTCCCCACAATTTTTGTTATAAACTACAAAAAGTTGACTCACCTGCGTTCAAGTTGAAGTGACACAAAACAATGCACAGGAAAATCCCACTCCACCGTAGAACCGCTCCCATGTTGTTCCCTTAAGATAAATCACATTAAAAAAACACCGTAAAATAATTGCTTTTCCTTGAAAGGAATCCTCCAGAATTAAACCATCTACCGATGACATATCCTGTGTAACCGCAATTGCATGAATCATACACAAAACTCGCCACCAAAACAATTTTATCTTCGTTTGGTAAATATCCAACGAACGGTATTCAAACATTGTCAATTTGTTTAAATGGTTCAGTGACTTCCAATGTGGGCGACCCCATACAAAGAAATGTATTGTTAACTGTGTGCCTTATACGGGCATGGAGTAGAAATAAACTAAATTCACACAAATGAATTGGTGAATAGGCCCTAGCGAATTTATCACTTTAAAAGTATTATAATCTATTTTGGCGGCGGAAACTACAAACGAGTTGAGTTGAAGGAATTTCCTTTATCTATGTTTGGCTTACGCGCGACCACAGATAATACAATAGGGCTACCACAAGAAATTTTTGGAATACATTTTAATAGGTTTGAAATTGAAGTAAGAAATGTGTGATAGTGTTACACTATCATCAAAATAATAAGGGACTTTCCCCGTGAGTATAATTATAGAACACTATTGTTGTCAAGGACATGATAACAAATGCAAATGCAAATCATGACAGAGGGATTGGCCTAAGGTTTAGTTAAGCCCAGGATCATGGAATCGAAAAGATAATCCTACTCATACTACATTGCTCTGTTTATTTGAAATGTTCTGTTTATCATCTTGCAGAAAAATTCTACCTCCATTGCACGGATTCAGTTCAAAGATGGGAAAACACACCGTCTTTGATCCATCAAAATAATAAATCTATATTTTTCTAGGGTTAACGATTCCGAAAAACTTTGAGTAAGCATTATATGGGAAATCTTTGATGTGGTTTAGGGCGATTTCATCAGTGGGCAAAAGTTTGGAAAATTGGTTTAACATCAATCGACGCGCACTGACCGATAAAGTGCGCTAGTCCCCACGCAAGCAAAAAGTCCCCCGCGATAGCCGCAGGTTTAACCCGCGTGTTCCTGTGGCTTTTCAACCAATTTCACGTGCACTTATTCCGTCCATCAACAACCATACGATTCCCACAGCTCAAATATTTCATTACATGACAGATTTTATTACCTCACTTACAAGATTGTCATCGTAAATAACCCACTTCTTTCTACCATGGAGGACAAAGTGTAACTTGCGTAAAAAAAAAACAATGTCAAACTTGGGAAAAGATGTCATGCCGCCTGCCCTGCTCAGGATTCCATCAATATTACAGAGTTAAATAAAGTTGTTTTCGAATGTGTGAAAGTAGAACATCAGTACATGGGCCTGAACGAGAAGAACTCCCGACCGGTAGTAAAGTGAGAGAAGTAGGACCTAGCGTTAATCCACATTATTTAAGAACAAAAAATTAACACCTGAACAAAATTAAAACTTCCAAAAATGTTGGGACCTTCTGATCTAATCTTTTGGTTTGCACCTCTGATTATACTCTTTTTTTCAACTCAACAATTCATTTTAAAAAGTTAGCGAGCGGGTTGATTCGGCATTTGCCCTCTACTCTCCTTGTTCGGCAAATGAATAAATCACTTAATTTTATTTCCTAATCCAACACAATAACTGACGCCATTAACCCGCTGGCTATGTATGAACTGACTTTGTCCAGAGTTGGCCTTCTCCCCGTCTGAAGCTCTCTCTTATCAGATTATAATTATGGCAATGACAGCTTTTTGAAACCTCGACGAGGTCAACTTATAGTGCGTCTGGTTTTTCATAAAAAGCTCCAAATTGCGACCAGGAGCATATATTTGCAATAATGAGTTAAGCATAATAATGGTTATCCCGTGTATCCCTAATCCAGTCTGGGTTTATGGGATGTCTTTCCCAGCCGAGGTATTCACCTAAAAAATGTCATATGCATGCAGCATTGGTAGTCAGCGAGAAAGAAAATAACTGATTTAGTTAAGTCTGAAATCATGACACAAGTTGCCATCTGAAAACCTGTCAATGTGGTGAAAATAAAGCGTTTTAAAGATATCCAGTACACATATTAAAAAAAACTACCAAATAACTGATTGCAACAATTGAAACAAGTCTTGACTTTTCTAAACCAATATTCAATGTACTTTCCTTCGAAGTATTTTTGTTTACAGAGTCACGTGTGCCCTTCAAGTCAAATTTATAATAAGCTAATTTACTGTAAACATGTTATATTGATTCTGTGGCAAACTACTGTTTAAAATATTGTCCTTATACAAGTTGTATTTACTGTCATTTGGGACGTCAATATGAAAACAATGTCTTATTGAATTGAATTGAATTGGAAATAGGATGACTCCAAATCCAATCTCCTATTGAGTACATCACAATGAAATTGAAGGCATGCTATGCGGCTTAATGACTCCATAAAGTCCCTGGGTATTTTATTATCAGACAAGAAGGAAGTCCAATCCATTTGATTTCACTTGACCTGATAATAAAAAATAAAGCCTTTTTATAAACCGAACCAGAAGGCGATATTTGTTTAGTTGTTCCGCTTGGAGTTTTACGACAATTGATTATGACCATTGCTCCTTCAAACGACCCAACGTTATCAGACTCTCGAAGGCCTATCTATTAGTGTGATTGTCTGTTACATCGTAAAACGAAGTTGAAAGTGGCTTCAATTGTTGCAGAGATATGTTGTGATTCAAATGTTGTTGATACCGAAACTGACTTCGTCACTGAATTGGAAATTCCATAAAAGAAAACAATTATTGTTTTTTAGACTTTGTGCAGTGTTTTGCCTAGCCCACCCTGTTGAGCTGTTAATGGCTCCGCTTTTAACATCGGTCTCATCACTGTCACCAATACACAGTGATGAGACCGATGTTAAAAGCGGAGCCATTAACAGCTCAACGAGGTGGGCTATGTTCTGCCATGAAAAAAACCTCAACCTAATGAAAATACAAATTGTTTGTATGTTGTTCAATAATGGAGAAGTAATTCATTTACTTGGTTTGAAGTTTAACTTGCAGGTAAAGTTAGATCATCTAACTTCACGTGAAAACTGTTTCCAAATACATAATGGTGATTCCAGTTGAGAAACAATTCCCTTCAACTGAATTGTGTTTTTTAGAGAAGGGGATTCAAAAGCATTTCAAAGAGACGTTCCTGCAAATTGTGTTTTCTAAATATGGACTACTCTTCCTGCATGCGTGGACATCACACACCACTACAGATTTTCGGCAATTATATCACAAAAACATCACCACCTTTTGGAAATTAATTTTACAGTCGAAGATTTCCAAAAACCAAAGGTATGCTTTGCCTTTGAACCTCCTCATTAGATATGCGATAAGTGTATCATTTATTTTGCCTTGGAAATGTCACGTTCATTAACATGTCGCTGCAAAAACTTTGCGAGTTTTATTCAAAGCACGAACACGCAACATCACCGGGAGTGTCGACTTGATACATGTATCCCTATACTAAAGCTATTTCATGATCATGATCTCAGTCTCAGCTGTAATTTGTTCTTCGTCAAAATATCTCCATTTCCTAAAGAATTAAATTACAGCGCGGGAAATTAAGCTTTCGTATTAAAGAGACGACGTTTTCAATTTGTTAATGAACATACCATGGTGGCATATATAACGGTGAAAACAATAACCACAAAATATCATCAGTATTTGCGAAAGAAGGACATTTTTACTGACTTTCTTTGTGTGCAAGTCAATGGTAGGTCCGATCATTTGATCATTTCTACCTCCATGGTCCGATTTAGCCGGAACGAAAGTTTGATTTTTTGAGGCAAAGTTTCTCGAACTCGTGTCCCTGCATGCTGGACACTACTTCAAACGGTGGTATTTCTAGGGAAACGAGTGGGCATAAAAAAACACGAAGTTGCTATAAAAAGTAACCTTCCAAAATTAATTGCTCGTCTATTTTATTCATACTTTTTCGACCATGAACAAAACTTAAAGAATATTCTTGGACTTGACTTGAATGAATGATTTATAATCCATTTCCCGCAGGTAAAACTGTTTTTACCAACATTTCCGGAAATAAAGATGACATTGTTTTCGTTATGGCAACGAAAAGCTTACGCATAGGGATCGGATATGACAACGTTGTCGTCTATAAAAATTTACAGCCTGTAAAAATATATATGTTAATGACTAAATTCTGTCGACAACACATGATAATTAAGATGTAGTTTCGAGAGATGTGGGCGTGCATCGAGCGAGCCATGGGGCTTATGGCTTCGCCGACTCCGAGATGAAAATTCCCCCGACACGACCACGGGTCGCGAGACGATGAACAGACTTCCCCCGTTGGCAAATTGCTTAATGACTTCGTCTGTTCACATGGGGATAAAAAAGATCAGTCAGGAAGATGAGTTGGCCACTGTCTATAGATTTTAATGATGATTAATTAATGAAGCTCACTGGCTTGGCCTTTCTCTTTGGTCGTAGTCTAGGCCAATCTTGTCTGAACATGGTGTGATGACATGTAATACTCACTACTCACCTACGCCGTGAATCCAGTGCATGTAACGGTACCTTCAATCACCTCTCTGTCGGCAATGCTCTCCTGAGATACGAACAGTCTCCCTCAGTTTGCAGATGAGAATTGTCTGCAAGGAAACCATACACAGCCAGGTGTTTTCCTAGAGTAAACTGGCAATTAGTGTCCACGGTAGATCAGGAGAAAGTACACACACACACATACATACACCAAAGTGAATTTACAGCGAGTCCAGCCAGTCCAAAACGAGCATGGTCGGTCATCGGGACATTATGACGGAATTCCAGGCGGAGTGGAGAGGATGTTGACTCCAGTCTATGAACTTGTACTTTGGACCCGTGCACTGTCAGTCATAAAATAAACACAGAAGCTCACTGGAAACACAAGTGGCAATATTGTATACGTCACGTATTGATGGACCTTCCTTGGTAATCACTGTTATTAATACTGCTGATATGATCGCATCACAAAATATGTTATCCACATTGGGGAAAAGAGCTATACCTAAACCCTGTGACTCATTTTCAACAATAGATGCATTTTCACGGAGTGACCAAACACAGTGCGTGAGGCGGGCCTTTTGTTATGTAAAGATGGGTCTGTTGCTTGCATCACGGATTGGTGACGTCAGAGTGGTTTGGGCGGTGCTAAAATATTATAATTCTGTGTTGTAAATAAACTATCAATTATATCAGCTTTCGTTGTTGATGTCACATTATCAGCAATTAAAATTACATGAAAATGGAATTATATGTTTAGGGTTTATAATGGTGCTGGGAAAAAAATCTTTACAAGTTCCATACAGCAAAGTTTGTTTCGAACGTTTCAGGAAGTATAACAACCAAGGCCATTGAGTAAAAATTGTGCCCAAGTTATATTCAACAAAACAAAAGCTAATGTGCCAAGACATGTCTTGGGAGCCTAAAATTCATTTGTTTACACTCAATAAGAAGTGCTCTTTTAAGCAATAACAATGGCACGACATGGTTGCCACTTTCCAACGTATTATGCAAACCCTATGCATCCATTTTATGATATGAAAGCTCCGAAAGATTCTTTCAGTAGTTTTAAGGTCACTTTAAACTTCCCTTAAAGGTGCTAAACAGAATCGCAAGAGCTGACAAAATAGACCAAGTATTCCCTTTTTGTGTTTTTTGTGTGTGATCAACCATTATACATGTACATGAAATGAAAAACCTGTGAAAACTTGAGCCTAATACATTGAATGAGTCAGGAAAAGATAGTGAAAACCATGCATGTTAATTTTGTCTGCATGTAAACAAATTGTTAACAACCAAATTAATCACCTGCTGGGTTTTTAAAGGTTTTCAGATGGTCTCGAATATGGCTTCATTTCTGAGGGAATATTTTTCTCAGAATTGGTTCTATGAAATTGTTAATCAGTAAGCTTTTGGACTAAAAAATAAACAATCCTGTTTTTGAGTCCTTAAAACGAAACCAAGGAACCCCACCAACTAACAACAAACAATGACCAGCCAAATGTTAACCCCAATCACAGAGAAAGAACATAATCACAACAAACAAGGCCATTTTGATAAAGTTGGCAAAATACTGCCATTTAATAAATAAACAGTGAATTGCATTAAATATACTACAGATAATATCAAACAAAATCCATAACCTTCAATGTTACACTATTCACAAACAATAGATGCTCACATAAGCTACCATTTTTACCACATTTTTCACCCCTGGGTGTAGACCCAGCTATAATTTCAACTCCCACCATCGGATCAATTTTTAAGGATTCTCCAAAACCAGGGCTAACAAATAGAACACCTTCTCCTTTTAAACCACATGTATTCCTTTAGACAAACAATTATTCATTCGATGATCACCGACTTGTTCACTCACCCAGTAAACATTTTAAGGCTTAATAAAAAAAACAATTTTATTTCATGTTTGCATAACATGGAAAAGGAAAGAAATTATTATTGAAATGAGAGTATGCTTTTGTTTGGTTCTTTTTCTTAAAATGCAAAATGAGTCAAACACAAATCAACACACACAATCATACATTACGATAAATTGAATTCATGAACAGTATTGGATTATTGAGGTTTTCAAAGACAACAAGAAAATGCAGCATTTCTAAAGACAGTTTTTTTAAAAACAGGCAACAAAAAGCAAAGGAAACTATTACCACGGTGACTAAATGACATTTGGCTTTTACAAGATATAGGTAGTGTAGTTATCCTGTCAAACTGTATCCATAGACCCCTTGAATATGACATCACTAGCCTAAACAGCGCCCTCACTGAGGTCAACAAAGACCTATCATAAGCTAAGACAGTGCGGGCGCACACAACAAATTGCAAGTTTTCATTGTTTGACCTCAGTGATGGTGGCCAATGCAGGGGGTCGATTAAAATTAGAATTAAAACTCAGAATAAGTTATTACTTTTTGGCTTAAAGTTACTTACTAAATTTGATATACTTGATGAACACTCCTCTGATTTTGTTGTGGTTTAGATTATTGATGTCAAATTTGCAATATCTGCCAGCATGTAACCATTCTTAAAGGAACACGTTCTTGGATTGGTCGAGTTGGTCTTTGAAAAGCATGTGTAACCGTTTTTTATGAAATGCATATGGTTAGAAAGATGATTTAAAGTAGAATACAATGATCCATACAAATTTGCCTCGAAATTGCATGGTTTTCCTTTTACTTTGCAAACTAACACGGCCGACCATATAGTTGACGAGGTAAAAGAAACCACGCAATTTCGAGTGATACTTGTGTGGATCATTTTATTTTACTTTTAAAATATCTTTCTAATCATATGCATTTTGTAACAAATGGTTACGCATGCTTTTCAAAGACCAACTCGGCCGATCCAAGGCACCGTGTTCCTGTAATGTCACTTGATGCACCATCTATCTCATTGTTACATAAAATACACACCAGGAGCCAATTTCATAGAGCTGCTTAAACAGAAAATATTCCTTCACAGTTTTCTGCTAAGCAAAAACATAGGCAGGACACCAGTCACAAATGGTACATGTGATATACAGCATTTTGGCTGGTTACCTTATTCTTGTAAGCAACATTTCATTGTGCTCTACTTTTGGTACTTATAAGCAGTTATATGAAATTGGGTCCAGGTAGCACCTTTAACTAACAAACAGGAAGTTATTATTCCACTTTGCCAAACAATAATACGATAAGAGTCAAGTTCAACTGATAGAACCATGCTGTAACAAAAGATTGGTTTTCTGCATAGCATAGGTAAAATGTTCCTTGACAAGCCTTTATATATAGACACCAATCCAATTCGGATGTCCTATACAGTGTTTTCCACCACTAGTAGGATGCAAATATGCCAAAGAACAGTAATTATGCCAAAGAACAGTAAATAGTTTAACGCATCATCTATGGTATCTCCCACCAGCTATGTAGTTGCAACCATGCCTAGATTTACCCAAAAAAAAACACCGAGGCCATGGCTTCCAGTGGTCATTGGTCTTGGCCTTGGTGCCCCATCAGATGTTTCCCTGGGTGCCCTTTGCCAAATGAAAATGGTCCGCCTTGTCAAAGATGAAATTCTAGACCTGTGCAACTATACAACATGAACTATGCGCATGCAAGCAGAATGGTGCAATGTCAGAATACACCAATACAGGACATGTACAATATTACATTAAATATGGACTGCTCTATTAATATGACCCCTATCAAAAAGATATGAGTACCCTGTGATCACAGGTAAAAAAGCTCACATTGGTGTGAGATTAACTTGTGAACCTTTAAAATAAACTTAAGTCACTTTAATGACAGAAAAAACAGACCTTGCGACAAATAGCACACATTAAGTGACCAATGAAGTTATGTTAAAAAACAAGAACCACCGAAATAACCATGACATAGATTGTGCGTTTAGCTTTAACCATAATACAATTCCAATTATAACACAAATACAATGTGCAATGCGCAATCAACACAAAAACAGTGTTTGTCATTTTATGGGCAACGAGACAGATAGTGACTTAACAGGAACAATTTCAAAGCATTTAGCCCTATTTCATAGAGGTTCTTCATGACCAAAATTAGCTATGAATCAAAATAAATGTGCTTACAAGAAAATGGTTACCAGCCAAAATACCATACAATGTGAACTTAACGTGACTGGTTCCCAAGTTATTTTTCCTAAGCAAACATTTCTCAAGCAGTATTAATCTTTTTAAGCAAATTTTATGAAATTTGGGTCTAGATCGTTCATACAACTTTCTCATAATATCTCCATTTACCCAACCACAAGACAAGAACCCCTTGAGAAACATTCTGTTTCAACTCTAGTTTTTTTGCATCATTAGCAAAAACACATTTACAAATGCAAATTGGCTTGAAAGTACTGATTCTATTTCAGGACAATCAAAAACACAAAAGACAACAGAAGTAGAAAACAATTGCTTGCAATATAAATTGCATAATTTCACTGGTGGTGCAACAGTTATTGGTCTTAAAGGCAGTGGACACTATTGGTAATTACTCAAAATATTTATTACCATAAAACCTTTCTTGGGGACGAGTAATGGGGAGAGGTTGATGGTATAAACCGTTGTGAGAAACGGCTCCCTCTGAAGTGCCATAGTTTTCGAGAAAGAAGTAGTTTTCCACGAATTTGATTTTGAGACCTCAGGTTTAGAACTTGAGGTCTCGAAATCAACCATCTAAACGCACACAAGGGTGTTTTTTTCTTCTTTCATTGTTATCTCACAAGTTCGATGACCGATTGAGCTCAAATTTTCACAGGTTTGTTATTTTATGCATATGTTGAGATACACCAACTGTGAAGGCTAGTCTTTGACAATTACCAATAGTGTCCACTGCCTTTAAACAGTAATCAAGCAATGCACCAACGACATAAGAATGTTTTCTTGGTTTATTTAAAAATTAAAAACAAGACCAACCTACAACACAAACCCAACAACATGGTTAACTCTGGCATGTAATACCTCATGCTAAGCATGGTAACTATGAAGTACAGAATCCATCAAATTCAAGCAAAACCTTTCATTGGATTTCCATGGATTGAATGAAAATAAAAGCAAAGTATACCTTTGGTTATCACTCTTAAAAGCCATTGATATATAAACCTACGTGGTTTGAAGTACAGGCAGCTTTTGAAAGTGTAAAGCATTTTGACAATCATTAAACTTTTTAAGTAATGTTTATGGAAAAAGGTATCAGTTTTGATTCTCCAAAATGTTAAATCTGAGAAACATTACTGTCAGATAAATTTTTTCAGATTGTGTATTCCAACTACGGATTACTCTTCCTCCTGATTTTTGGCGATATCCAAACACAAGATCACCCTTTAAAATGAAATTTTCACCTATGTTAGTTGTATTGTGTATATCTACGTTTATATTGGATTAAACCATGGAGGTAGAAACAGATTTACCTCCATAATTAATCCAAGCGACAGTTCCAAGAACTAAAGGTATACATTCCCTTTAAATGTTAATACTAAGTTTAAACTTCAAGTGGGTTTTTAACCCCAGAATACAGGTACACATATAAAAAATTAGTTAAAAAACATATTTCTCTAAGCCCAAACAGTAGGGGAAATGTGTCTGTGTTTTACTGAACACACAAAACTACACCTTCATCTTTCTATATTCCACAAACAGCAAAATACCAATAAGCTTAGCTCGGCCCTAAAAATAACAAACTAAATGTAAGACCCACTTACTTTAAAAAATTATAGTGAACACATTGCCCTGCAAGGTCTTAACAGTGAATTATTGTTGAAGTACTGGTACACTACTGTTTTCTAGCAAGGGTGCAATCTCCAATATTCTTAAACCTCGCATTAAAGATTATCTCTGCTAGCGCCGAAACATGAGGCAGTTTATGTGTCCATACTACGGGAGTACTGTGTTGCTAGGTAGTTGCTATGGTGGGTGGGGCTTAACAGCATAGGCCAAATTTCATGGCTCTGGCTCTACGCTTAAAGGCTAGCGCAGAAATTCAACGCTTGCACATAAGCGGGGAAGCGTAATCGTGAGAGCAGACTTCAGCGATAAGCAGAGCCATGAAATTGGGCCCTGGTCTATCCTTCTGGCGAGTGTGCCATTTCATCATAAACCACGCCCACCTAACCACGCCCACCTAACAAAGTTTTGCACCGCCAACTACCAGGAGCTCATAAAAAAATGTTGAGCAACTGTTTCTTTTAGAACTAAAGAAAGCTCTTGACCAGCCTTTCACTTATGTTTTGCAATGGCCCAATGTCTCAAAATAGAATTGATATCTGTCAAAAGTTTTGTCTTCGAAAAAAAACATACATATTGAGGTTTAGGTTAACGACAATGGACACTATTGGCAATTGTCAAAGACCAGTCTTCTCACTTACTGTATCTCAACATGTGCATAAAATAACAAACCTGTAAAAATTTGAGCTCAATCGGTCATCAAAGTTGCGAGATAATAATGAAAGAAAACACCCTTATAACACGAAGTTGTGTGCGTTTAGATGGTTGATTTTGAGACCTCAAGTTCTAAACATGAGGTCTCGAAATCAAATTCGTAGAAAATTACGTCTTTCTCTAAAACTATGGCACTTCAGAGGGAGCTGTTTCTCACAATGTTTTATACCATCAACCTCTCCCCATTACTTGTCAACAAGAAAGGTTTTATGCAGATAACTATTTTGAGTAATTACCAATAGTGTCCACGGCCTTTAAAGCCATTATACACTTTTGGTAAACAGTATTGTCCAAGTCCCACACTTCGTGTATCACAATAAAACAAGAAAACTGTGAAAATTTAGGCTCAATCGGTCATCGGAGTCGGGAGAAAATAGCGGGAAAACCCACTCTTTTTTCCCGCGCATTTCGCCGTGTCATGACATGTGTTTAAAATAAATCTGTAATTCTCGCTAACGAGAATTTATATTGTTTTACTGTTTTCTCAAAAAGTAAAGCATTTCATGAACTAATATTTCAAGAGAAGTCTTTCACCATTACCTTCTGTAAACCCTGTAAATTATTTGTAAATCTGTACCGAAAGGGTCCAATGGCTTTAAGCCAAGAGTTTGAGAGCGTTAGGAATCAATGCATACAGGCAAGATACATTGACTTATTAATAGGAGTATCAATGCATCCAACAACAATGCTGTACCTTTGAACTAAGGATGCCTGTATTTCATATTGCACATCATGCCATGGGACACCTAGTTAATGCTGAAATATTTGACTATTCACAAGACAAAACTTGAGCTAAATATGTTTAGATTTCTAGAATACAATGATGTATTTAAGTTTCTTTGGCAATGGTTATTGATAAGAGTGACTATGATTTAAAGGTATGGTAACATCATTGGTATTTTGAATAATTTTTTCTGTTCCTGTATGTTGTTTCAATGAACACAACATCAAAGAAAATATTTGTAAACTAAGTCACGTTTTGCAGGAAAACAACAAAGAGTGATTCAGTATTCAGATGTGTTGACTTTGATTTGAAAATTAAAAACAAGAGGTGAGATTTAATACCATAGTATTTCAGAGGAAAATAATTTTCAGAAGAATTGGTACAGATGTAAAATTTATGCATGGGCTGTGGGCTTCCATATTACATTTACAAATTGCTTTCACAGTTGTTTTTTCATCATTGCCATTCATGTATGAAGACCAACTGACCAACTCTCACCAGACATGTAGAATTTTTGTCCAGTTAAATACGTCTTATTAAACTGAAAAGCAATTTAGTGGACTTCACGGTTTGATCGCTCAAGGCAATACACAGCGGGGAACACTAATCAAATATTATCAACAGTACTCACAAAAGCAACATTTACTTTCACATGATTATCAGGTGCTTTTTAAAACAACATCAATTTTGTATAAAAAATGGTCCAGCCAGACTTCCATGTTTACATGGGATTGTAATTATCCTGTAATAATGATGAGCCTACATTAATCATGAGAGTTAACCTGGATCCATTTCCTGATGGGTAAACAATTTGATTTAAGAATACTTCCTGATGTGGGATTTGGTCACGCGAACAACTGGTCATTATGACCACTCTTGTGTGAATGTAAAAAAAAATGGAGTTGACTGGAGTATGGAGTTGGAGTCTGACATTTCAGAGGGGGGGGGGCATTTGACAATTGAAATTGTAGAATTTACACACAAAATATTATAAAAAGGGAACTGAGTTGTACAACACAGTTATTTTCTCTTTTCTTTTTTAAGTGGATTTGAATTAAACCTAGTTTAAAAACTAGTATGCAGAACTGCTCTGACATAAGCGACGGAGACTCATACAAAAGCGTTAAGAAAGTGTCGAGCCCTGTTCAAGTTGAATGAAGATTTGCTTGTCATTAATATTCACTTTGAGTACAAAAAGTTAAGATTCTATTGAAGATGATGATGAGAACTATTGGACGTATTTGGAATGGAGTTTTGTTTTACATCAGTATATTTGGCATGGTAGTTTTTTTTCTATATGAAAGTATAAAAATAAGGAGGGGGTGGCACAGGAAGTAAAAAAAGTTGTGTACAGAGGGGAGCAGTGATTGTACGAGGCAAGAATGCTGAAGTACTTAATCAGGAGAAATTACATCAGATTTCTAAAAGAAAAGAGATTGTTTTTCAAACAACTTAATGACTCTTTTTTTCATACATGGATAACGTCGTTTTCCACTGTAAAATGCTGTTTACTTGTATTGATGTGGTTTACAATTGAATAGTTTTGTTTTGGTTCAGGTCCTTTCCCTGATTTCAACATGTTTCCTCCTACCCATTCTATCCTAAACCCTGGTATTTTGATTTTTTTATAATCCACTTTCCAGGCACAACATCCCACACAGCGCCCTCTAGTGTTGAAACCCTGGAAAATTTGTTGAATGGGCTTGACTCAGTTCAAGTGTAACAAATGAGGCGGTATGGTTTCTTATTTTATGCAAACAAATATCAAAAATCGGATGCCAAGTATGCCAAGTCTTTAGGCACCCTGTTGGAATTCAGAATATTATATACATTTATATCCAACAGTAGTTGTTTCAACTATCAAAGTACCATGTTATTTTTTGAACCATCACAATTAACTTGTCAAATATTGCTGTACAAGAATAAACACAATACACTTTCACCATGGTGCAGCCAACTTTTTTTCAATAAGCCATTTGTGTGTTAGATTTGAACTTTGTCTGGTACAATGATGTGCTTGATCACAAGTTACCACTTCAATTTGAACTCCTCAGACTATCGAGACAGTTGCTATGTCACATGATAAGGGCCAAGCTTTTGCTTAGTTACGTAAGAGACGGTGAACACCCATACACAATTCTGAATGGATGTGTATGACACAATGGTACCAGGGTTTGCTCATCCTGGAGGTTGCTATACAAAAGCTTGACCCGAACCATTTGACATAGCAACTGTCTCTATAGTCTGAGGAATTAAAATGTAAGCGGTACGTTGTGACTAAGCAAGTCATTGTACCAGACCTTATTTATATCTAACCCGCAAATGGCTTATTCACAGAAACTAAACCAAGGATAAAAGGAAAGGTGATTTGACACCTTTTTGAATGATGAGTGTGATAACAGTTCACACTTTGTGCTGCCACCAATATCTTCATGAAGCAAAAACCAAGTCTGCACATAGAAACCTTGCAACAGAAGACGCAGCGTAAAAATGGTGTATTGCTGTTTATGGCTGTTTTTAAAATCATGGCTTGGGCTTTGTAAGGAAAGACCACGCTTTCATAAAGAAGACTGGTCATGACAATTACCAAAGGTGTCCAGTGCTTTGACGGAGCCCATAACCACAAAGTGTCTTGAAAATTACGTCATCCATTTTTGAGTTGATACGTTAAACATTGCTCTCTCAATCTTACAAATTGAACGTTTTCTTTTTTAAATATGTACAAGACAGGGTCTAATAAATAAAACTTTTTCTTATGTTTTTTACAAAATGGCCTTAAACCAGGATTTCTTTTAAACAAAGTTAGACCTGTCCAAAATGTCAGGGATTCAACAGCCTTGAAATACAGATACTCTATAACCATAAAACAATTAAATACAAAAAAGGTAAAAAAAGGGCCTCTCTCAGCTAACCTTGATCCATCCGCTCTTGGTAAGATAGTTGGTGATTCTTTTACGATGGGACTTGTCGAGGTTGCTTGGGTAGCGGGTCTTACACGGAAGACCTTGGCGCCTCATGAGGTGGTCCTGAAACAGAGAGAGATCGTGAGAGAACGTCGATTCACTTTCAAGAGTATTCACAGACTTATTACAAACTAGAGATATCATGGGTGGAAACTTCTTTAAATGCTTTATATGATTAGAAGGGGTAGCTGTCAGCTATGAGCAGGACAACTTCGTGATCTCCTTCTTATCAACCCAACTCCACGCCGTGCACAACGCAAAATCCACGGCATGTAAGCTCGCTCAAACCTCAGTAATCTACGTAGTCTAACCATAATCTCAAAAAGAAACCTCTTTTGAAGTAGAATACTGGGAACACCAAACAGCAAATGTGATTTAAATCAATGTCACAATATTCAACTTTATAAAAAGGGCTCCGTTTTTAGTTGTAAGTGTTATTTATTGAAAATACAGCCAATTATGGTCCATCGGTACGAGTCTTCTCATGGCTTTACTGCGTAGCTGTGTCTTTCTATACCCACTATAGGTCACGTGATCACATGTAAACATTGGTAGGGCAATCGGTCCATTGGTTTTGCTAAAACAAAATAACAATCTTCCATAAAACCTGTATGATGGCCACTACAGCTATGGAAAATGATTCGGCGCTCATCTGTATGATCGAATTGCATGCATCTGTATATACTTTTTGCAACTAAGCAGCAGTGATGGGGATTCAAGTCACACTGGAATCACAAAACCTTAGGACATAGAACTTGAAAAGCTCCAATAAAACAAACAAATTGTTATTATTTATTTTTTTTTGATATAAAAAACTGATAATATTACTGACAATGAATGCTTGTTTTAATTTTACTGTGATATTATAGGCAAATGGAATAAAGAATACAAATCTCTTGGCCCTGACTATCTTCAACTCACCCTGATTATGACTGTTTTGAGAGTAATATATCGAGCTGGTTTCATTTTCATGGAGTTGCAAAGCTGTAAATGATAAAGCACATAGAATTCAACAATCAGTCTTGTATATTTCTTGTTATTTTGTTCTGGCTGATAAAATACTGTTAAGTCATTCATATTATTCAAAACCAATGTTAGCTGAAATAAGGCTGGAAGGAAACATAGGCTGGCCCCCTTTAGGTGTAGTAAGAATCTGTTTTCTGGCAAACATGCAAAAATGGCGGTAGACTAAGTTTTTAATGCATTCCTACAAGAAACCACTAGCGAATATGACCTATAAGAAAAAGACTAGCAGCCAAAATGGCCTACAAATAGAGACCGCTAGCCAAGATGGCCTTCAAGTAGTAGTCCACCAGCTAACATGGCTTCTTAAATTTACACACGTTCTTGGTTGTCAAAGTGCTAAACAAAAACAGGCCTGGAATTAAGCAGAGCCTACAACTTCTGTTTACCCATGTATTGGCCTTGGTGCCCCTTCAAAAGTTTCCCATAGACTTGTCAATGGAAGTGCCCTTTGCAAAATGAAAATGGCCTTGCCCTCTCAAATAAGAAACTCCAGGCCTGTATTAAAGGCCTGACGTTTGAACACTAGCAGAGTGTTTCTAAAGACTCTGCTAGGGTTGAAGCGTCAGGCCATTGTTTTGCATTTGTACCTTTAATAGGTCCTTTTGGTTGGTTAGCAGTTTGCAACTGCTCATTCTATTGTATCAACAATAATAAAAACACAATCAAGGCAATGTAAAAATCTCTCACTTACCCTTTTCTCTCTGTCTGACAGAAAGTTAAAACCAGGAGATGATTTTATTGCTTGAAATTCATCCTCAACTATTTCTGTAATAATGAAAACAAAATTCACAAACGACTTCAATCAGCAATCTAATTCATTGCATTTGACACAGCTATTCAAACAAAACTCTGGATCGTGGGGGTAAACACTGGCAAACTATGTTGTGTTCATAGAGTTATATATAAGAACTAGAGGGCGCACTGGCCTATATAAACGACCCGGCATGCCCGCAGGCGGCCATTTTCTAAATTGACAAAACAGGCATCGCACAGCGTGTGTTTGTGCGGCCATTTTGTAAGTTGACAAAACAGCATCGCGTAGCGTTCAATAAACACAAACTCCAACGTGTGTTTCATATTCAACGCGCGCACGGAATGGCGCGCGCGTGTCTCCTTGCGGTCCCATCGCGTTTGTGAAAGAAGCATCACCAGTGCGCCCTCTAGTTCTTATATATAACTCTATGGTGGTGTTAGAATCTTTGCATGGTGTGAACAATAAGAAGTAACTGTAAACTGATTAGATAGTAAACTTTCGTGTACAACCATGTTTTAAATATCTTTGTGGGTGTATTTGCTCTGAAAAGAGCCGGTGTTGTCTCATCTTTGTGAACAGTATTATTATTATTTACTTGACCAAACAAACAAACGCAATAACAAGGAGCAAAAACAAGAGTATACTCTGTTTCTCCTGAAGTAGAGAATAATTTTCGCAACGTCTTTTCAGAGCCAACACTCCCACAAATGAGATTTCATACATGGTTGTACACGCAGTTGTACTTTTTTTTCATTTAAAGTTACTTCTTGGCAAACTGCATTGAGAACTCTAAAATTTAAAACACTCCGCTTACCTCGATCATCTTTCTTAGGTTCCTCCTTGGGTCTGGAAATAAATGTGTAAAAAAGAAAGGGTTTCTTTTCCAGTGAAATAATTAGGTGTTAATAAGGTTTTTTTTAAGGTGGTTAATACTATTAACATTGTTCTCATTATTAAGATATATTCCAAGATCTCAACTAACATGTAACAATTTAATAGAGATATTTATTATTGTTCCGTTACTAATGATGTAGTAACAGAAAGGCAAGAACTATTGGAATCAGATGATAAGAAAAAAAAAAACTCTAAAATTGTCAGATTTAACCAAAGTGAACAAAACCACTGTGACTCGAAAGCCATGAATTAATCCAATCTTAAAAAGAGAAAAGAATCCTAATCAAATAAATACAAAAACCCACAATATCATGAATACATATAACAGAGTGCATAATGCAGGGGCCTCTATGCCAAGCGGATTCTCAATGTGTTTCTGTGCAGTGCGCATTTCAGACGACACACGGACAAGCAATTTGACTTCCAAAAAGGCAGACCATGGGCAGACAGTAGTCCTTGAGTGAGGTCAGTACAAAAAGTCAATACCTTTTATGCTGCTTTGCCTCCAAAAAGTTGTGCGGAGAAATATTTTATGTAGAGTTGTCATTCCAATAGGCACTTATGATTGACCAAAAAGGGAAAACAATCTTCAAGACTCGTTCATTCCTACTTACTCAGTCTTCTTGGAAGACACAACTCCACTTTTTCTCACAATTTTCTTCTTTCCTTCCTTCCGTCTGTCTCGTTTACCCTTGGCTTCTTCATATTCTGTGACTTCTTCAATAAGCGGGACAGGAATATAATACACACAAGGTTAATAACTACGTTTTAAACCAGTTCAGCATTCCAGTGCAAGTCTTTGCTGGCAAGATGCTGCATTGGTCTAATGAACAAATTTTCACTTTTCATATTTATGGGTTTTTGCTGGAAAGTATGCAGGGCAACAGAAAGAAAAAACACTAGACAAAACCAAAGAGGGGGAGGCTAGTTTTCCTGATCAGATTTCAACAAAATTACCGGGAGGAAAAAATTCACACTTATGACAAAAATAAAAAACAAAATATTTAAAGACAAAAAGTCAAATTAGTTTGAGTGATTTTGTTCAATTTGCCCTTTAAGGACAATAAACCTCGTCAAATCAAATCCTGAAAATCACTGGGTAACATAGACGATTGATACCTATGATCAATATAGATAAAGCAACTGTGGGATTGCTCATAATAATTCCAAGGTAACAATTTGGGGATTATCAAATATAGACCTATAAATGCAAGGGTGGACTTCACAAAACTTAAAGGCAGTGGATACTATTGGTAATTACTCAAAATAATTATTAGCATAAAACCTTTCTTGTTGACAAGTAATGGGGAGAGGTTGATGGTATAAAACATTGTGAGAAACAGCTCCCTCTGAAGTGCCATAGTTTTAGAGAAAGACGTAATTTTCTACGAATTTGATTTCGAGACCTCAAGTTTAGAACTTGAGGTCTCAAAATCAACCATCTAAACGCACACAACTTCGTGTGACAAGGGTGTTTTCTTCTTTCATTATTATCTCGCAACTTTGATGACCGATTGAGCTCAAATTTTCACAGGTTTTTATTTTATGCATATGTTGAGATACACCAACTGTGAAGGCTAGTCTTTGACAATTACCAATAGTGTCCACTGCCTTGAAGACTAGCCTTATCTCGAGTTAGATTACTCATCCAAACTTAGAACTAGCCTCATTTGTTATAACTCCTAGGACCATCTTTGTGAAATTGACCCTAGGGTTATAATCTCAATGATTTGTAGAGTAACACATATGACCGTTCCTTGGTAACACTCTGATATTTCTGTACTCACTTTCCGGACTTCTAAGGAATATCCCATAAATTAATTTCAAATA
Organism: Asterias rubens; assembly: GCF_902459465.1. Lineage (NCBI taxonomy): Eukaryota > Metazoa > Echinodermata > Asteroidea > Forcipulatida > Asteriidae > Asterias > Asterias rubens. The sequence goes on along the minus strand of NC_047062.1, from coordinate 18,778,362 downwards.
GAAATACTCCACAGTGTTCATCATTACTGTGCTCATTGCTACTTGCTTTATACACACCTTCTATTTTCGTTATTCCATTTCTTCTGTACTTGATGAGTTCTTTTATTCTTGCTCTGATGTCTTTTTCCTCTGAAAAAAGTACAATAATGGAATGGAACATTATTGATTGCTAAGAATTTTAATTTCTTCAGAAACAACAATATACAAATAATATTCATATTTATATGAAAATATATAAGCAAATCCAAGAATAATTTTGTGAGTTTGGAATGAGGAATATTCCATTTAATGAGAAGCCAGACCATCTTTTAATGAATACATTATTCTCTTTGCAATAAGAACTGTGTTATTTTGCGTGCATTACACAATACACTGGAACTGCAACTCTATGTCCAATTCAAAGAATGAAGCAATAAAATGATTAGGTGTCTTGCTTAAGGACACAAGTGTCACGACCAGGGCCCACTTTCATCCATATTGGCAGCACCACAATTTGCTAAGTAAGCACAGAATAGTATTGTAATTGCTTAGCAGAAACAGGTTACCAGCCAAAATTACATTAAGTTTGCATTGTTGTGGCTGGTGCCCCACTCAATTTCTGCTAAGCCAAGTAATTTTCTGCTCAACAGCTTTATGAAATTGGGTAAACAATCCTATAATGTGAGAGATAGGCCTATATTTCTAATTTTCAGTACTTACTCTGGAGGTTCTCGAAAAACTCGTCCTGTTCTTTGCCCGATTGGAACTGAGCCAGAACTTTCATCTTCTCTCTCAACTCCGTCTCTTCTTTGCTTGGTTTCCTTTTCTGGGGTTGCACTGCACAAGAAAGCAAATAAGATGACTACAAATTAAAAATTACACAAGTTTTCAACAACAAATTGTGTTTTTGAATTTAAGAAAAGAAGTTTGGATCCCTGAAAGTATAGTTGCGTCTTCTCTTGATTAAATATGCCCAAAAATAAATAGTTCAAATTAATCTATATGTTCAACATTCGATGCAAGTATTTTTCCTCTGGAGTTTAAGGAGTAATAAGGACCCTTCTCTACTCACCACACTCTCCTCAAACCAACCTTCATCAATTTTGTTTTTATCAAACTAACATAATGCACAACACATCGTAATGTTAACATCTCTAAGGCAGGGTTTAAGGTAGATTTTGCAGTGGGAAATAATGTATCAAAATTTGCAGTAACTTCAAAGACATTGGGCCTCAAAATTGTACATTATAAATACTTTTAAAGTGATGCAAATGAATGAACAAGTAGGGCTTTCAAATTCCAGACGACAGTGGCTGTAAACAAGACGCTCGCTCCATCCATGACAATCAGGCTCTTTCACATTGCTCATTTATGAAAGTCAAGTCAAACATTTATTTTAAACAATAATTCCATTGTCGAAAATTGAATCTATTCAAGTCATTTCTCAATTCTCAAGTCACTTTTGTGCAAGTCAAGACAAGTCTCAATTCATTTTCCTTCAAGTCAATTCAAGTCACAAGTCAATGAAATCAGCAACTTGAGTCTGACTCGCATTAACAACACAAGGCATGATATTTGGTCCTTCAAAAGTATGAACATAATTTTTTAATACAATGACTGATCTTCTTGTTCGAATGGTGTATGGTTTCACATACTTTACAGGATATTTAATCAAAACTATTTTGCTTTTTCCCCAAGGGCAAAACAAAAATCGGATATCAGACTAAAGTAGAAAGAATATCATGCCAACACTCCTGGATTCCAGCCCCAGGGGCCAGTCAAAATAAGGCATCCATAAGACACCATGGTTAGAGAATTCACCTTGTGTTCCTTTTTGGTCCTTCTGTTCTTTAGCTTTATTAGCTGTCGATGTCAAAGCTGCTGTGATGAGACCGAACTCTCTTGAGATCTTCTTCCTCCTCTCTCGTTCCTTGAGTCGTCTCGTATAAATATCTACATGAATGAGTTTTATAGCTGAAAGAGAAATGAATACATCCTCTGTTATCATCTTATGTCACGGCTGGGATGAATCACTGGCAAATATTTGGTTAGGTTTTGATTGATCAGGATGAGCAAAATGGATGCAGGGAACGATTTCAGCCAGCAACTTGCATAGCAAGACATTCAACACATAACATGTTAAATCACTGGAAATTAAAGAATAGGGGTTATGGTACTCTTCCGAAACCCAATGATGTATCATCCCTTTGGTTAAGGTTTAAGTGATTAAAATGAAAGAACGCCCCCTACAAAAAAAGAAGTGCCCCTTGAGGAAACAGCTTTATGTTTGACTCACCAATGTCTAAGTCATCGTCTTCATTTGTTATGGCTAAATTACTAACTAGTGTCTCCGCTTCGTTGTCATATTCCTGAAAAAAACACAAGGACAAGAAAATGTCTGTTCAATTCAAATCAAAACTTCCTTTCTCTGATTGGATAATTATTTGGTTCAAATATTTGTGTTTTGTGGAGTGTTGTGGCTAAGCGGTGTAGTTCACCGGACTTAAGTTCTGCTGTGTTTGGCACCATGTCCGCACTATATTTGTTTTGATGAACAAAGTAAGTCACAACTAGTGGCTCGCCGATCACAAGAATTGGTGTAAAGAATGAAACTATAATATGTCAGTTTCTGAAATTTTCTGAGAATCTTAACAGCAATAAAAGTATCAAGAATTCGTATGTAAACAAATTTACAAAAATGTAAGATTTTTAAAAAAGCTGATGAAATAGTCCTTTTAAGCAGCTGTTTGCCTTACTCGGTACTCACCCTTTCAAAGTCATCTCGTAGTGGCATATATCCTAATTCTTGTTGGTCAATTAATGTCAATTCTACAGGTGTGAACTTTGCTACGAGGGTTGGAGATAATGGACCTAGGAAAATAGATAAGAAGAGACTCTGAAAAGCCTGCATTAACCACACACAGTGTTCTCTACCAACAGTGGTCTGCTGACTAAACACCAGCCGTCGATTTAACAAAACTCTTCCTAACTTAAGACTAATCTTAGGACTTAGGACGAGTCCCAACCCTGCACTGTAGCATGCAGACCTTACAAATTAATCCTTAGTTAGGACGAGTTACTCGTCCAAACTCAAGATAAGACAAGTACTAACTCTTTGTGAAATTGACAGCTGGTAAAATACTAGAGGACCAGTGAGACACATAAATGACAAACGATTTCCCCAAAAGTATAGCACTGAGTTCCTGGTAGAAAGACACAAGCCTCCCACACACTTCTGTGGAGCCAGTTAAAGTTGAATTTCCTAAATTGAGTAAACAATAAGTATGTAACAAATAGTCAAAACTTTTGAACTCAGTTTTCACAATACAGTGATTGCTTAGGAGCTTCTGTCAGACAAATCATTAGTTGTTTCTGCCTGGCATTGAATGATACCGTTGGGTAAACTTCTCAAATTCAGAAACGGATGAAATTATCCTTGACCCGAGTCTTTAGCTCATAAAATTGTATAATTTAGTAACAATGGGTAGAAATCTCACCATCTTCAGGCCCTGTGTGGTCATGCACCCTAAATGTAGGTTTCTCTGGAACAGCGGCTGGAATACAAAACACATACAAACATTGACAATTCATTACATCCTCAGATTAATTGTTGATTTAAGATGATCAATTAACTTCCGCCCCTTAACCCTCCTACTGTCTTTCCAAATAATACATCTAGGACTATAAGATCGCTAGTGCAGTTTGTCTTGATTTCATAAAATGGGTTTTGTATAATTCTGGTAAAGGGAGCTCATTGATTGAGAGTTGTCTTCAAAAAGAAACATTCAGTTTCTAAGAAAAACATTTACTTGTAGATTTTTGGAAAAAAAATCAAACTTATACACATCTGTCACTTTTTGAACCTTTTTGATTATTATGGTTATGAAATTGCAATTAACAACCTTTAGCACTGAGCTGACACACTGTGGTTTTCAATTTTTCAAGCCTGCAACCTGATATCATGTTCAGAAACATTTCTATTTTGATAAATTACTTTGAGAGTATTTGTGGACCATCCTACCTTTGCCGAGATTCCCACATATATAATTGCTGTCATAGTGTTCTCTTGCTTCTGTAGGGGACTTAGAACCTATGTGACTTGCAACATCCGCCCTGGGTAAAAAAAAACATACAAACGACACAATTAAAAACACTGCCGTGAGAAACGTAGACCAGGCAGCCCTAGGACAACATGGACAAACGTAATGCAGAGAAGGACCTATAGGCACTGGGTTTACTATGTAGGAGGCAGAAGTGGCCGGTCAAGATTGGTTTATTTGGAATGTTCTCATCCAATGACTGGAAGTTTTCTACACATAGGTTTGTTGTATTGTAAGGCATGGTGTGTTTATTAAAACAAAAGGATGGTAACACAACAATGTACATTTACTTTCCTGTTAAGTCTTCGACAACACTGAGTGCGACACATTTAAAGGCAGTGGACACTATTGGTTATTACTCAAAATAATTATTAGCATAAAACCTTACTTGGTAATGAGTAATGGGGAGAGAATGATAGTATAAAAAATTATGAGAAACGGCTCCGTCTGAAGTAATGTAGTTTTCGAGAAAGAAGTAATTTTCTACAAATTTGATTTCAAGACCTCAGATTTAGAATTTGAGGTCTCGAAATCAAGCATCTGAAAGCACACAACTTCCTTTGACAAGGGTGTTTTTTCTTTCATTATTGTCTCGCAACTTCAACAACCAATTGAGCTGAAGTTTTCACAGGTTTGTTATTTTATGCATATGTTGAGACACACCAACTGTGAAGGCTAGTCTTTGACAATTACCAATAGTGTCCACTGCCTTTAAGTGAATATTACATATATAAAGTAGAATATATGAAAACAATGTTTGTCTTTCAATTGTATTACTTACCAGTTTCCAAAGCCAAACGTTTCTATTGCATCTAATAATAAGTACTCTTCGCTCATACTCCATTCTTTGTCACCACAGGCTAATAGTGCGTTGTCCTTTAATACAAAAACAAAAATATTTAAATTTTAAAATCTTCAAGTGTAAAGGCCGAGTCACACTCCAGCGAAAACGATAACGACGCAAAGAGAACGCATTATATTGGTTGAATTGCTCCAAGCAGAATACGCCCCAGCTCATTCAACCAATCGATGCCGTGCATTTTTTAACCTAGATCGTTTTTGTTCTCGTTATCGAGGCCTATGTGAGACAGGGCATTAAAAAGTAAATAAATTCAATCAAATACCTCTCTTTTCCATTTTTTTTTTTTTGGGGGGGGGGGACATCTCCTTAACCAAAGTCTTAATTTTATATCCCCCTTTGGAGTACTTTGAATGAAGAATGCTGTGCCATACTTACAATAATTTGGTAATCATGGTCTCGTTTGTGAGAGCCAAGTTCCGCTCCAGCAGAAAAACACTGCAAAATAATCATAAACAAATGGGATTAGTACATACAATGTAAATATGTGCGCATAAGTAACCATAACATATTATTAAAAACATTTATGTCTATCCCTAATTTACATTTATTTACCCTACACTTTACCCTCGGCAAAACAACTAAAGCCAATGAAAGGTGCATTCCACAAAATATAACTACGTACATACATAATGGTTTTAAGAAAAAAAGAAGCTCTGCACAAATTTACAAAATTGTATAAATATCAAGCCAGTCAGTGACAAGGAGAAACAGATGACCAGCACCCACAGTTAAAAACACCCGGTGACCAGTCAATTATTATACTCTCTCTGAGTGGCTAGTTTGGTGTTGAAAAGCAAACTGATCAAAATACTAATAGTATTACAGGAACATCAAAGAAGCAATTAAATTACAACCTTTTATCAACACCCTCAAGACTCAAGTACTGTTTTAAAGACTCTGCTGGACACTATTGGTAATTGTCAAAGACCAGTCTTCTCACTTTGAGTATCTCAACATGTGCATAAAATAACAAACCTGTGAAAATTTGAGCTCAATTGGTCGTCAAAGTTATGAGATAATAATGAAAGAAAAAACACCCTTGTCACACGAAGTTGTGTGCTTTCAGATGCTTGATTTCGAAATCTCAAAATCTAATCTGATGTTTAATGGATTATATATATAATAATAAAGGCTTATTATTAAAGGGAATAAAGCACTTGTTTGGGAACTTTGGTGTTGTTGTTGATGTGCAGAATATTGAGAAACAAAACTAAAACTGGCTTTGTTGATGCATTCCTCCATGGTTGATGGTAATAAAGGCTACCATCATCATTCAACAGCAGAATCTATATATTTGTATTTAGGTAAACATAATGTTTATCTTTAAAATTCAATATCAGCTGTAGGCCTATTTATTTATAGTTACAACTGTGTAGTCAATTGAACAACACAACACAAACACAACATGGTTTGCAATGCATCCCATCACAAAATTGCATTCAGATTGTACATTTAAACATGCACAATGCACACACACAATTAAAATAGTACCAGTGTCTGCCTTATTATTTGCTTACATTGCCAGCACATGCATTATCACTGTGTGAGCAGTGAACAACATGCCGGCAGGAAACGCCTGAGTGCTCCCAATGTACACATCACACACACTGCATGTACACGGATGTACACACCACCACAGAACACACGGGTACATTCAATGCACTACCCTTCCCATTACCTGTAAACAAAGGTCGAAGTCCGTACACTCACAACAGCGCACGCTGAACGACTTTAACTCGTCCTGGCAATAGTTGCAGTAGTACCGTGTGGGAGTTTCTAAAACGAAAAAGAACGCAGGGGGAAAATAATGAGATAAGGACCTGCAGTTTTTTGGGAAAACCCTGGGAATGTTTAAGAAAGAGGAGGCAACTTACCGGCCATCTTCGCCTTCCTCACTCGGAATCGCCCCATGACCGCTGTTCGGATGACGTCAAATGACCTTGGCCCAGGACCATTACTCTAACCACAGCCGGTACTGTCGATTACCAGCGTATTCAATCATTCGTTTGCGCACAAAACACCGTGACACCAATGCCCTTGTACCTGTAATCCTTCTATTAATAAAGATACAACACTTTGAAGCAAATACCAGACTATTTACGGAAATTATAATCGGATACCAGTGACATTAGCAGTCGATGAAAACTAAAAAGGGAATTCCTCCTTCTTCAGTGCACAAATCTATTTCTAGATTTAGAAACATCTATTTTGAGAGTGTTGTCTCGATTCAATGAGTAGCCAACATGGATTCTGTCACGGTTTCTATAGAGTCTTTGCAAGAATTTCAAGTGCAAGAGGTGTCGTTAGATGGACAAGAAACCTATACTAAGTATGTTTTATTATTATAAATTTACTCGATGAAATGATAATAATTAATAATATAACTTTTTAGTTTTGAATAGAGAACAGTTGAATTGAAGTGTGAAGAATGTGATGTGTGTTGCAAACTCGAAACTTCAAAACAATTTAAACCAAATAAATGGACCTGTTGGTTTATTTGGCTTTGCGGTCATTTATACTAGTTTAGTAAAATATTAAATGGCTTTATACTCGACCCTGAAAGAGTTTTGACCTTTTGTTTTTCTAGACTTTTGAGAAAGACTATAATTTAGTTGATACTTTATCATGTTGACATGGTTGACTTTAATCACCATACAAACATGCACACTATCAATCATCAACTAGATAGATGCTATTCACTGTGTGGTTTGCAAGGTCACATTGTAACAGTAATATTAACATCATTGTGCCTTGTGTAGACTACAGTCAGTAGCAGAGCATAGCGAATGGGCAGAGGGTGTTTTTGTCATGATTGGGCCCCCGATTGGTTGATGTTTTGCTTTGTCTCAATTTGGTTTTAACAAAATTAGTAAAATTTAAATTCTCCAGAGAGAGGGTAATTACTGATTTCCTCTTAAATATTTTCAAGAATTGGAAGCTAATTTCCCAGTAGTTTATACAATAATTGTAAGTAAGAGTTTTTGACCCTTGCCAGAGCGACTTATTGTAACTTTATTCACAGCCCAAAGGTGGTTATCTTTTTTATTCTTGCAAATACTGAGAAAAACATAACAAATCCCTGACAAACCATTGATTTGATATATTATTGTCCTTACTAAAACCTGCCCACTTTTATTTTGTAGATATTTCACAGACACAGACTGATTTTGTATTGAAATCTAGAAAATGGGAACACATTTTCTCAGAAAGAAACAGTGATATATTTCCCTATGTATTACTTTCATTGTTTGTCTAGGCCCCTTTCTATGTCAGAAAGCCTTGCCAAGCTAGCACACCGTATCGACTTCACAAAGTCCGAGGGAGAAGACAACAATGAAGCTGTGACTCCAGAAGGAGAGAAGGAGAGCAAGAAGACTGACACCTCTAAGGATGAGGCAGCAGCAGCAGTCACAGCAGTGCAGTGGCCGTGGGAATCAGTGCATAGTAAACTTAGGTTTGTCCCATAGACTCTGCTATGGATGCGCCATGTTCAACCTGTCCCATGCCTTGTTGTGGGCGTTGTTTGTTTTGATTATAGTTACTTGATAATCGCACTTGGCGCACATTGTGAGAAGCACAGAGGAAGTTAAAAAAACATCACAGCAAAAAGCATTACAGCACATACTCCAAGAACTATGGAAGTTTGTTCTGCTATTGTCTCCAGCAGAACGAACCTTACACTTATTGGAGTACACGGCACACGTCATATGGCTCAAATTGGTGCATTTTCAACAGGGTGCACTTTACTGTGAAAGGGTTAAGTGTTATTTGTTTTGGGCTCATTTTCCATTTTTGTTGGGTGTCAGGTTCTAATTGCGTGGTCGCCCTTTTAATTCTATACAGGCCTTCAAGTTTGGAGGGGGGGGGCAAATTTAAATTGGAATAAAACTTGTTTGTATTTAAATAATGTGTTTTACTCATCTACCAATGTGTTTTAAAGCACTGTATACTCTGTAAATAATCGACAGGCTTGTTACTCTGGTGGGATTTGCACCTACAACCTTTGCCAATGAATCTAGAGTAAATGTCTAACCTTTAGACCACCAAGCTAGCCTAATGGGTAAAATCATATAATATTCTTCATCTGCGATGCAATTTTATCAAGACCGTTTTATATAAGTTGGGTTTTTTCTTCTGATTCCTCCAGGTGTGCCCTTACTGAAATCAGTGTCTTGTCAGATATCTTACACATCTGTCGATGGGCAAGAGATCCTCGCTACATGGTTCTGGACCCCGTGTCTCAAGAACAAACTCAATCCAAGCAATTAGTCCAGCTGCTGGACAAGAAAAAGGTACAGATTCAAACAATTGTCTGATTGTCTAAAGACAATCAGACAGTTCCAGTTTTGATGCGTTTTCATTGAGTGAAAGGACATTATGTTTGAACATTGAGAGAAACAGCATACAAAATGAAATTTAAAGTAATAAACCACAAACCAATTCACTAGAATGAGATTTAAACCTGCGACTTCTAAATTAACTCTTCCAACTGAGCTATCTAGCCCAAATGTTGGTAGTATTCCTATTTTGTCAATATTGTTGTTAAGATGTGCCGTTCAGAAGCCATTTTATTCAACAGGCTTGGTAATCATTTTAACTTTTCTGTGTTTCTGATGCAATGAAGAGTTTGAGTGGTGCAGCCAGTATTCTTCAGAATGGAGCGACGCGTATGATGCGACAACCACAAACCACCACCAGCAGCCCACAGAAGACTCAACATCATAATGACTTCCATGCCGATCAACTTAGATTGAGACAACACTGGCGGCTTAAGAAGGTTGGCAAGAATATACTTGGTGACCTCAGCTTCAGAACAGGTAAGACAGTTGGAGGCTTAAAACACCCACTGGACTGCTGGTCCGATTTGGTGACCCATATTGTAGTCTTTCACAATATTGTGTCCTGGTACCTGTCCTAACACAAGGGTCAGAACAGGTAAGACAGTAGGAGGCTTTAAACACCCACTGGACTGCTGGTCCAATTTGGTGACCCATATTGTAGTCTTTCTCAATAATGTCTTCTGGTACCTGTCCTAACACAAGGGTCAGAACAGGTAAGACAGTAGGAGGCTTTAAACACCCACTGGACTGCTGGTCCAATTTGGTGACCCATACTGTAGTCTTTCACAATAATGTCTTCTGGTACCTGTCCTAACACAAGGGACCTACTGCTGAAATTCCCATCCAAAGGGTAAAGCGATTATGTTCAGATGTATTGCTCAAGACCAACAGGATAGGCTGGATTTGAACTCAAAACAAGCATTGACAATCCAAAGTTTTGAAGCTTACTGATAATCCATGAACTGTATGTTTATGGCGTGTCATGGTTAAGTGGTCTTAATCACCAGACTTTGTGCTGGTGGCAGAGTTTTAAGAATGTTGGTTCAAATTCTGCCCCTGGCCCATCCATGGCACTTGTGTCTATGAGCTAGATTGCTTCTTATAATCCAGGTCTTTAATTGGGTACCTAAACGCCATTTTAGGAGTCAGATTCCCTGTGTTTTACTGTGCAAAGTTAGCTTACATACATGCAGTTAGACCTGCACCATATCTTTACATAAAATGTTACCCCTATTTCATGGGCAGACAATTTCCAAGTTTAACATCAGTGCAATGAATCAACAGCACCATAATTTTGTTTGGTTTCAGCTGGCTCCCGATTCTGGCACAGTGGGGCCTTTGAAGTGACGAAGACGACCGATATTGACGTTGATTCTACTGACAAGAGTCTTTCAACTCCGCTCAGAGTAACCATCCCATCGGATATTGAGGGAACTAGTTACATACAAGTCATTATAAAAGAAGGTCAGTGAGATCACCGAGGTCAAAGAGCAGTGGTTTAGATTTCCATCCAGTGGTTGCCAATAGAATTGTTCATCACTCGAGCGTGTGACTTGTTTTCAGGATTTGCTCGTATTTCAGGATGCTTTCCACATGGTTCTCTTTTTGTCTAAAAAACTTTCTTGAAAGATGTGAACTTACCATCAAGGTATGAAAGACAGCCCCGGTGTATTATAGTCACTGTATTTTCTACAATCTTGTGGATAAAAATTTCAGCATAGTGCATCTATAATTCATGTTTGAATAGTCAGCCAGTAGGAGGGTGATCTTGTCGGCATAGATAAAAGTCTTACTTTGTTTCTTTTGATTAATTGTTAGGAGAAGCAGATATTGCGACATCTTTTCTAAGCCAAGCCAGTAGGAGTAGGGTATCAACTAACGCCCATTGGCAGGAGAGACTTGAAGTGGCTCAGACTGTTCTCTTCTGCAAGGAAATCTTTGCTCAGGTATTTACTCAGGCTTTAGAAGACAGTACAATACAATAAACAGAAGACTGAGGAAAAAAAACAATCTGACCAAGAATTACAGAAAAAGAGGAAAACATACAAAAACAAACGAGAGCATAGGGAATAGGGATAGTCAACAAGCATTAAAAACAACATCTTGATAATCAGAGTTCAGCCTAAGTTGTGTGAGCAAGAATTTTAAAAAATACATGTAGTGTTATCCAAATGTGCTCCAAGTTGAAAAATAGGATGTCAATGCTCTCACATAAGAATATTTTACATTTTAAGTACATTTTTTTCTTCTTCAGATATTAAAATAAAAAATCATGCCTTGGGCTAAATTGCATTTCTTAAATCAATCAGTGATAACAAGTATGTGCAAATTTTACATACAAATCTTCTAAGATGCAATAAATTGAATTAGTTTTGATGAAATTGTTTTGGACCCCAAAAATAGACTTTGACTGATTCTTCTTTTCTTGCAGATTGCCAGAGAAGCTGTACAGTTGAAATCACCGGTACCCCATATCGTAGTTGGTAATCAGATCTTTTGTAATCTGTTCCCTGGTGTTCAGCTCTGCCTTGCACTGTGCCACAACACAAGCGTGGATTACCAGGTAATACAAACAGCACTTCACTACAAGAAAAACAAACTAATAAATACAATAGTCAATAATGCCATATTTTAGTTGGTCTACAATTTACACATGGGGCCAGTGTAACTGACGCAGACAGCGACTGTGATCAGTATTCTTAATGTATCATAACAATTAAAATTTATGAAGCGCTATTTCATCAAGATCAAAGCGCACTTAAAAGCAACTAAACTTGGAAAAAGATGAGTCTTTAGAACTTTACGAAATGAAGATAGCGTAACAGATTCGCTAATGGCAGTCGGAAGATAGGCCCAGCTACACTGAAGGCTTTTTGCCCTAGAACTTTGTTTGCACGGGAACAATCAAGCGAGTGAAGTGTGGACCGAAGAAATCGTGGAGAAGTGTAATGTAACAGTAAATTGAAAACAAATCAAGGAGTAGTTTTGTGCAAGCATTTAAAAGCAAGAAGAGCAATCTTGATTCATTATACAATCGGTAGCCAAAGTGATTGGGTAATATGAACATTCTTGTGGGTTTGTTGAATGAGTCATTATTCTGGTGTTTTTCTCCCATTCAAAAGAAGGCTTAGTATGGGCTGTAATAATTATTCTGAGTTCTTTCCGAGTAGTATACAAGACTCAGAAAACACTGAGTATATGGTGCTTATTATACATTTGTGTAATTGTAAAAACTCCAAATAGTAAACTTGTCATTACAAGTGTGAGTGAGTGGCAACTTTTCAACTTGGTAAATATCTTGTCTGATTTTATTCCAGTCTGCAAGCAATATTGAGTATCGCCCAGTGGTGAGTGGTGATATTTAATCAACTCAATCACTCATTCTCAACTTTTTTTTCATGATCAGCTTTGTGAAACCAAAATGTAATCAATATTCCTCTTCAATCTGAGCGAACTTTTTAAAATATGAGAAACTATACAGAACAAACTGTTTTTGTTTTGTTTATTAATGTCTTTTCTTCTTTTCTATTTGAGATGAAACCTTAATAATTTTGTATTACCGGTATCAAATAATAAACCACAAGGGAAAGAATCCGGAGATTGTTGGTTCAAATCCCGCTCTAGTAAATTTTTCTTTGTGCAACCCCAAAAATCTAAATTTTATAAGAATAGAAGTACAAAGTCAGCATAGCCACTGCAAGGCATCAGAGTGATAACAAACACTTTTTCCAACCAACTAGATCCAAGCGGATATCACACAAAGTGACATAAAACAATCCTAGGTGGAGGGTAGCAAAATATGGTGATTGTAATTCTTCATTAATCGTTGGCATAGTTGGTTAGCAACCAGAACAATCACTTCCTAAGTTGTAGTCTTTGGTCACCAGGGTCAAGACTGATCCAGAGTTGTTTTGTGTTTTTTTCCTTTTTCATGGGGAGGAGTAACACTGCATAACAAAAATAATAATAATAAAAAGGTATTTATATAGCGTCTTATGCTAGGCGTCAAACCGCTAAACACAGAAAAGAATATACTGAGGTAAAAAAGCAACACCTAAGACAAAAATCCAATTATAAAACCACTTAGAAAAATAAATTATTATTACAACAAAAACTTGCCATCTTGACGAAACTTGGTTATTTTTTATGTCTTTTAAAATTTGTTCTGAATTTTATATTACAGTCGTTAGACAGTATTAATTACCTGCCTTTGGTGAGTTTGCACTCCCATCTTAACACTATCAACTCAAAACGAGCACGTTCATTTCACCTTTGACCCATGACCTTTCAAGACATGATTTGCTGTGTAACACATAAAACATTCACACATCTTTGATAAGATGGAATAAATAGTGCCACATTCATAACAACATTTTGCTTAAATACCATCTTTTACAATTGAGGAGGGGGATGGTTCTTAAGTTTGAGTCTGTTTTAAGGTCATCTGTTAGGATGCAGGTGTTGTGATTCATGTGTTTAATAACTGCTAAAAGTAACCTAAAAGTTTTAACTGTTTTTTGGTTGGTTATTTTGGACTGAGAGCGTGGAAAACCCATTGTAATTCCAACTATGGACTGTTCGTTGAAATACAAGTTCTAATATTGGGTAATAAAAAAGCCCAGCCGTCGATTTCTCAAAACTCTTCCTAACTTATGACTTAGGACAAGTTCCAACCCTGCACTGTAGCATGCAGACCTTAAGATTAAACTTAGAGTTACTCGTCCTAACTCTTTGTGAAATCGACGGCAGGGCCCAATTTCATAGAGAAAAGGAGCCAAGCACAGCAAAGTTATGCTTATCAGAAATAAAGGTTACCATTTATTACCAGCCAAAATACTTTTCAACATTTACCATATCTTGCTCATTTTTGCTAAGCAGGAAATTGTTTCGCAACATTTTCTGCTTAAGAGCAGATCTATGAAATTGGGTCCAGGTTATGGGCCTGTTTCATTGGTTCATACAGATGGCAATGAGTCCCTAGCTAGGCAGAGTAAACAACAACAATGCTGTAATGATATATATATTTGGTTTGCGGTAACTCCATGTGTGTATCTACTTGCCAGGTAGAGTTTGTTCTTAGAGAACTGTCTTTCTTTTTTCTACTACTGTGGAGTAGATGTTCAGGGGTTCGGGAGACTTCTCAGTTCTGAAAAGAAATGTGGTAATGCCTTTGCAGGATGCATACAACCAGCATGATGTCATCTAAAACAATAAATTACTCATCCATTCTGAGCCGCCAGCTTGTTCATGCTTCATGCAAAGACAAAGCCGAATGTTTGGTCACTTTGAAGTTCACTTGACCCATATAGTTCGACAAACAGTTGCACGAATGTCCTTTTTGAAGTCAGGATTAAATTCATAATCTGTTAAGCACAGGCCTGTGGTGTATGCTTCAGTTTTTAAAGATCAAGAGCACCAAGGCATTTTTCTTTATGGTAAAGGGCACCTTGTATGAGAAAATTTTAAATTTGTTGAAGCATTTCAAGGGCACCAAGTCAATGACCAGTGCGCATCGCCTTTGTTGCTTCCGTGAGGTATCGGGCCTGGAAGTATGTCACAACCTCAATTATAACAGAGAAATGCAAATTCCTATACTGCCCCTTGTAACCGTGTCATTCTTCGGTGTCAAATGGTGGCAAGCAATGGTGGCCAGCTCCTTGTTCTCCGTTTTAATTCTAGGGAAAAAAACCTGCAGTTGCTGCATATGATCATTTACAACTCAATCTTCATTTTGAGAAAATAAATAAAGTCATCGAGGTCTTACTCTTCATGCATTTCACTTTAAATTGTTTGGGGTTATGTTGGTGAGGGAGGGCTATGCTGGTGGAGTAACGATTGAAACCGTTCACCAAATTCACATGCAACTAGTGTCTGCCATGCACGCCATTTTGGGAGTCAAATTACACGTATTATGGTTGCCATATAAATCCCGCATGGCGTTAAAGGCAGTGGACACTATTGGTTATTACTCAAAATAATTATTAGCATAAAACCTCACTTGGTAACGAGTAATGGGGAGAGGTTGATAGTATAAAACATTGTGAGAAACGGCTCTCTCTGAAACATTGTAGTTTTCGAGAAAGAAGTAATTTTCCACGAATTTGATTTCGAGACGTCAGATTTAGAATTTGAGGTCTCGAAATCAAGCATCTGAAAGCACACAACTTCGTGTGACAAGGGTGTTTTTTCTTTCATTATTATCTCGCAACTTCGACGACAGATTGAGCTCAAACTTTCACAGGTTTGTTATTTTATGCATATGTGGAGATACACTAAGTGAGAAGACTAATCTTTGACAATTACCATTAGTGTTCACTGTCTTTAAGTGCACTCTGAACTGTATAAAATACTCCATGGAAGGAACACAAAGGGAAATTGATTCCCAAAATGGCCCAACAGCGGGCCTGGAATTTCATCTTGCAGAGGGCAATGCCATTTTCATTTTGTAAAGGGCACTTCCATTGTAAAATGTTGTCTATGGTAAAGTTTTGGAGGGAAGCCAAGGCCAAGACCAGGGCCCAATTTCATAGCGCTGCTAAGCACAAAAATTTGCATAGCATGAAATTTCTTCATTGATAAAAATAGGATTACAAACCAAATTTCTATTTGTTGCATATTGCTTGTTACTGGTAGTCAGCTGCTGTTTTCTTATCCTGAAAATGAAGTGGTAATTTGGTTGGTAATCCTGTTTTAATCAAGGAAGAAATTTCATGCTAAGCAAATTTTTGTGCTAAGCAGCTCTATGAAATTTGGCCTGGGCGGCAACAGAGACCATGGCCTCTGTGTAATTCCAGGTTTCCAACCAAGATTATTGTGATGTTAGGGAGTTGTACAACTACAAAGAAATGTACAATGTATTTGCATACTGGTGAAGGAATAACAGCTAAGGCAAAACTCAATATTGCACTAATCCAAGGTCTGAGAATAAATAAAAAGTCCCCACACGAAAACGTACAGATGTTGATAATTAACTGTCATTTTTATTTGCACCCAGCAGATTGAACCAGTGAAGAAATCCAACCATGCCCTTGAGCACTCTCTTCATCAACTTCTGAGAGAATTACACAGAAGCAACATGAATGGGTCCACACCTCGGCCAATTACAGCCTCCCATACTATGAGCAAGAAGCGAAGACTCGCAGGACCACACGCTCTTAGCAGGAAAGAACTGACCGACATGCAGCAAGGGTAACTAAAGCCCTTTTCACACTACACTGTACTCTATTCGCACAGGGAACCCCAGGGAATAACACTTGGATCGCTTTTACCCTGTTCTACCCCGGAAAATGAGCATACCCAGGGGGGATATTCATCTTTACTAGGGGTAAAACCCAGAGGTATTCTTGAAATATACAGCTGGGACCTTGATAGTATAAACTATTTTGAGAAAGGATTCTCTTCGAAGTAATATGGTTTGGTTACTTTTCACCCCAAAACATTTTAATCTGAGAAATGACTCAAGCAAAATAATCAATTATTCAATACCCCTGCGCAAGAAAAACACCATTTTGGGCTCACACAAATTTCCACAATCATAAATATGTTTGTGGGTGATGTTACTCATCAAATAGAAAATGTAAAATTTAATTGTTCTTGCCTTTGACATCAGGGAGTGTCTACTCGAGAAAATCATGAAGCAAGCCAAGCATATTGTACTGAGGAAGATGTGAGTCATAAATGGTTTCAATTTCGTCTTCTTGTTTGAGCAAAACATAAATGGGTATTTATTACCTATGTCTGTCTGTCTGTCTGTCTGTCTGTCTGTCTGTCTCTCTCTCTCTCTGTCTGTCTTAATGATCTTCCCATCAAGGGAACTCGGCAGACTCCCACAAGGGGATATAATCACCAAACTGACTAACAGCTAACCTGTCGCAAACAAACAATGGTTCGTGAATTGCACAAATCAAAGAAATTGTGATACAGCAACTAGACAACAATACTTATTCTAGTCATTGTGAAATCGGCAATTAAATTGGTAGGATTCGAACCCACAACCTTGTGATTGCAAGTCATGTAGTCTATCTAACCACTGGCTACAAAACAGAGTGACCCTTATTGGATTGTGAAGGATGAAGCTACAACATGTAGGGTGCTTTTTGGCAGCGTACTACATCCACCCATATGTGATCAGCACGAACAAAGATCATTAGTTATTTTTCCAAAGGGAGGAAAGTTGGGGTGCCTTGAGAAAAAACACTTGTGGCATAGGAAAGAAAGAACCATAGCACAACTGTACTCACATATGGCCCTAGCTGGGAGTCGAACCAGGGCCACAGTGGTGAGAGGCAAGTAGTTTATGCACCAGCAACCCAAATGATGGGCCCCGTGAAGTTCTAATCTAAAATTTTCCCTTTTTTGGGGGTTAACGATTCAGGGTGGCAGATGTGATCGACCAGATGTCACGTGAATTACAGGATCCAGTTATTCTGGTCCACTGGAGTGCTCACACTCAACCGCTCCTATCCACAGCTAAAATTCACATCTCTACAAGTGGCTATGAACAAATGGCAGTGTGAGTATTCAAGTTTAACCGATGTGTGCTCAGAAATGATGCACTCATTAACTTCAATTTTATACAATAAACAAGGAATTTTGTTCGCACTCCTCGAAGAAAAGGTTAAAGAGTGCGGGGGCCAGCGATTGCATTCGCTCTCCATAAGATCAGTACAAAAAGAGTTGGGAATCTTGCAGTTTCTTTATTCTAATTTGAATTGCAACTTTACTCAATATCTGTTCTTGATCTTCACCCAGGGGTATAAATGGGTACCTACGAGGGTAGAGGTTGATAATGTGTATGACAAAGCCACTAGCGCCATTTAACAATTCAGGGCTGTATATTCCCCAGGGAGCTGAGAAAGATTAATTGGCCGAATACCATTGAGGCGTTATTGTGAAATGCTCTATATAAGAACTAGTTATTATTATTATTACATCATCTGGTATTTAAAACTTCATGTCAATACATGTATTCGACACACAACAAGAATGTAGCCTTGGACTTAATCCAAAACTGAATGCTCTTCTGCTACAGGAGTTTACTGCAACTAACTGTGGAAGTTGCCACTGTGCGTGTGGTTTGCAAAGATGGTCGGGTGGTTCAAATCGACCATGAAGAGCAGGAACTAAAAGATCTACTTCGTTGTCAGGTAACTATTATTGTCGGTTATGTAAGACTACTCCATTGATCATGTGCCCTTACCCTATTGTACACTGGGTATGAAATTTTGTAGTCAGTGGGTCTTCTAGATTGATACTGGTCAATTGTGTCCCAGTGATTACCAAATCCAGGCCTGATACTTTACGAAAGACAATGAAGGCGATTGCCTCCATGCCCCTGGTCACTACCTTGGTGCCCTTGAAATGCCCAAGTAGAAGTTTATAATTTCCTCATAGGGTGCCCTTTACCAAGGAGAAAATACCTTGGTGTCCTTGCCCGTTCAAAAACGAAGCATGCAGGCCTGCTTGAAACCTGTACTTTGTCCTTGACAAACATTCAATCAGTCAATCCAGTGTTGTAGTCGAGACCACCAAGACTTAGAACGGGGACCTAAATGTTCGAGACTGAGACTAGTTGGGAGGATGGAGGGTTTAGTTGCTGCTGTGTGTCTATTTAGTAACGCTTGTTATTTGTATTGTTGTCTTTGTACATACTGCATCATGGGAACCATTGCAGACCAGTGGTCACCACTGAATGGGAAAGTTAAATATAAAAATAAGTATACACGTATGGACAAATTACAGAGATTGTGTGACAAGTATTATTGAGACTGAGAAATGAACTGTTGATTTTCACATTGGTTGTTGTATTCAAATTCATTTGCTGAAATGATGACGTTATTTTTGCACAGATATCCCAACACCAGACGAGTTGTGTAGTGTCTCTCTCCAAAGCCATGAATATGCAAATCCTTCATTATAACCACCATGTTGGTGTTGGGCCAGCCTCCAAGGTTGGCAATGCATCGTCCGTACTGGTTTCAACACATCACGGAAAGAGGTTAGTAATGCAAGTTATAGTTGGTTTAAGTTAAAGGCTGTTGGAGGGAAATTGTGAGTGTCAGTGGTCTACATTTCTCGTAGATCTACACTTCTTGTAGACCTGGAATACATGGGGATTAGATCAAGGATAGAAAGCTTTACCTGCTTAAGTGTCTTAACCTGTCCATTTGTGGCAATGTAGATCAGCACTGTCTACTCACTGCACTCCCGAGGAAAAAAAAAACACATGCATACTTACTACTAGGGTGTGATTCGAACCCACACCCCCTGCATTTGAGAGCAGATAATCTGAACCACTAGACCACTAAGGGTGCACAGTGACTTGGGTTCGAATCCCACCTCAGTATTTTGCCTGAGAACTTTCTCACAGAACTCAGCAACAGTGCTGGGGAGTGCTTATGAAACATCAGTCAAACCAAATTACTTGTCTTTATCCCCGATGCAAATTCTTACATCTATTGAATTCTTAAATTGTTGATATAATTGTTTAATCTTTAGGACACTAGCTATCAGAAGTGACCCATTGGGTGGAATAAAGGTCCTTGTCAAGGGATGCAAGAACCCACACTCTGCAGAGCAGAAGAGCAATGTAGTAACGGATCCCAAATGGGACAGTATTATGACAGACTTCAGGGAAGTGGACCTCGCTAGAATACCGGGCAAAAACTTTGTCAACAAGATGGAAATGCTGATGGCAGTCCTAGCATCATAGGAAACTGAATACACGAACATTGTTTTCTTCCAGCGGCATACAGACCACCAATAATATTTCACAGTCAGTATTTCGAGACTCAAGTTGGCAAATGAAGTATCAACCAAACAAGCCATGGGGCTTTTCAAGACTACATTTTAGTTTTAACTAAAATGTTTAAAAACACCAACAGCTCTTTGCTTGCTGACTGAAAAGCCATTTCATTTTTTTAGCACTGAAAAATTTGCTAAAATACTGTACATTTGGTTATTTTACTATGCTAAGGTATGTAGCCTGCTTTCTTTGTTAATTTTTGTTTTAATCTAGAACTAAAAACCTCTGATGTCAGTCAGCAAATTAGCTTCCAAACACCTTGAAAACAAAAATGCTACTCCTGAGGCCATTCTGTGATAAACAAGTACTGCATTTTAGTAAAACACGCATTCCATGAGTCC
Source organism: Asterias rubens (assembly GCF_902459465.1). Taxonomy (NCBI): domain Eukaryota; kingdom Metazoa; phylum Echinodermata; class Asteroidea; order Forcipulatida; family Asteriidae; genus Asterias; species Asterias rubens. The sequence goes on along the minus strand of NC_047062.1, from coordinate 18,757,936 downwards.
ATTTGTGGTTTTTTATATATCATTTGTCGGCAAGACTATAAGGTCATAAGTGGACCTCATTTACATTTGTATTATAAGTGAAAAAAAAAGGTATGTTTTAAGTTGGACGAAAATTCCCTTTAAAAAATTGGGTCAAAACCTTATTCATGGACCCCCCATCAGTGGTTCCTCTGTTTCCCTGGGACATCTGAAACAATTTTCAAAAGAATACATGGACCTCAGAATGTAGCCTGCTTTTATATTACTTTCACTTGTATATTTCCTGTAAATAATGTAAAATTAAATTTACATCAATGAATAGAAATGTGAAATAAATTGATTCTGCCTCGTTTTTTTAATGTTTAGTTCACTCATCGTTTTCCCTGCAACTTTATACACTGTACATGGGAGCTGTCCATTAACCCTGGACGATTTGTAACATTTGGGGAAATCATGTGTTTGTTGAAAGGACATTAATTGAGAAGTGTAAAAGATAATTATTTTACTGCGTTCTTGTTCATCATTTATTTCGTCAGCAGAGATTTGTTCAAAACATAATCCATGGGACAAACTCATTGGATTGATGTAGTGGAGCAGTTTCTTTATTAAACAAAATAACAATATAGGGCCTTTGCCACAAAATTCACACACAGTGGCAGACAATACAGGTGTGATTTGCTTGACTTATGAGACGCTTTTCATAGCACTTTTTTGAAAGTAAGGCTCACAAGAGAAGGTTCTGTGGTACAGTACAATCTGCAATCAACCTGGCAAAGAATACCGAGGCAAACCCTTCGTCTTAATGATAATAAGTGCAATGGATTCCTTTAAAATGCATCACACAACACGCTGGACCAACAACTTTACATCCCATGGCAATCTCAATGGTTAAGCACAGTATCTTGCTGGAGGACACAAGTGTGTCACGACTGAGAACCGACCAAGACTCTGCTGATCAGAACTTGCGCTAGACTGTTTGTTCATGACACACACATGTACAATTCATTCAAAATTTAACTACAAATGTATAAAAATACAAACCAACTATTGATACAAAAACAAAACGTCGGTATGATAAAAGCAGTCCCAGGCTTCCATATCATGATGAATTAAACTGTATGCAGAACATTTTACATAGATGTAAGACGGCCATTGTTTAAAATGTTTAGTCAATTAGGACAAAGTTTGTTGATTGGTGAAGCTTATCTGTTCCGTGCAAACTTATGAGTTGCCCCGCTTATAGTTGGGACCAAGTCCAACTTGAGTGTCGCAGTTTGGGTGGTCCCACTACAGCTGGGGCAGTAGGGCGTACCAGCAGAGCCAGGGTCCAGACCATGGGATCTCTGCATACATTTCACAGGTGTTGCTGTTAATGAGGGTGCTTCCTGGTGAGTGCTGGGATCAGGCTCCAGCATCAATTTTGGAGCAGTATAAATTGTACCCTGTTTTTTTTAATGAAAACATCAAAACAGATAGGAGACTGGAACCAAAGACAAAGCAGAACCTGATCCAAAGTTTGAAAACTAAGAAAACCTTTCAAGAGACTGCGCAAGTCATCAATACTGCCAACCATGTTGATGTACGCGTAATGTGCATACTCAATGTACGCATCACATCCATATGATAATGGTCGCTATCACTCAGTCAGTGAAAGATGATCCCAACTATAGTTGGACCTTGGACCGCCCCAACTGTAAAACTCAATTTTGGACTGGTCCAAATTAACTGTACATGTAGTTGGAGCGATCGTCAAGTTGAGTCAGAACATTTCCGTCCTCATATACAATTCCTGAATACAACTTTTAAAATCTTAACCCTCATGAAGTGGCTAGTTATGAGATCCTAAAGTTACATCTGGAAGCTATGTTTTTCACTTGTACACAAATATCCTGATTGCATTGATAGCAGTGTCACTCAGATTTATCTAGTTGTAGTTTCTACCTTCTGTTTAGTTGTAGCAGTTGCGACTTTTCCTGAAACGCAATCTTTGAAGGCAGCTACTTCTTTCTGACACTTTCGCCAATCTCTGTTTTCCGCCATACAGTCCTACAACAACAAAAAATGAAGAAAATACAATTTACTCAATGGTTTCTAAACTTTACTTTCAATTGTCATGTCTCTCAGTACTGACCCATTTGGAAATCCCACTTTTTGAACAATAATGTTCATAATGTTTTTAAAAATATAATAATTTATCAAAGCATTTTGCACAAAAAAGAGAGGAATTTTTCATTATTAAGGGAAAATTTAATTTTCAAGTACAATTTTACTTTAGGGCTCAAATCAGAGTTGGGTTGGCCTTCAATACCTCCATGATGGGGTTTCATTCCGCTATCTATCAGATAGCCTATATCAAGAATCAACATCTCCAATAATTAGCGGAACGTTCCTCATCATACTTCTGAGTTTGCAAGACATATAATTTATCAATTCTAATTTTCTAAATAAATAAATAATAATAATTAATAATAATATTAATATTTAGGGTAGTAAGTAGTACTTGTAATTGTATGGCTATTCAACAATTATATATATTTGCCAGTCGGGGCGATCTATTGTTTATTTACTGAAAAAAGGGAACGTCTACAGATTGTCCTAGCTAGTCCACCTACTCCCGAGTCCCAGCTAGTGTGAATGATTAATCACCAATCCCAATCTCGGAGTCGGACCCGTCTTCTTGATCCTTACCTGAACTGCATGATGTAACTCCAGACAGCCAGCTTTCTTCAGCATACCGTCCACGGGATCATCTTCCTCATCCTCCTCGTCTTCTTCGCTTTTCTTGGAACGAGACCAGTCGTGTCCTTTGTGAGGTCCGGCCATAGCTAACAAGAATTAAGAACTTTTATAGTGTAGACTTTTATAGTGTGGAATTATCTAGTGTTAGAGGAGAAAAAGTGTAGCAGTGCAGCGCAGAAGCAGACCCGACCGCCGATGTAAATAGAACTCATGCAAGCGATTGCGCAATAATCAATGACCAATTGGTGGCGCTCTTTCACCCAGCCGGTAAAAAAAAGACCAGTCGGTCATGGGGGTGGGCGGGGGCCGAGGGGTGGGGGTTGCAACTCAACGTGGCTTGTGGGAGGGGTGGTAAAATTACCCCTTCTGAAAAAAAAGTACCATATCAGACCACTGTTATTATAAAGCACCCAAACCAAGAAGTATACTCTTTCGAGTGATGTTTGTAAAATAATAAAACAATGGGCATTGGTTTATATTTGTTTTACATCAACTTGAATCTCCAAATAAAAGGCAATTCTGCATTGTGTACCTAATACCTTTCAGATTCAAATATTGGCTACATGAGCCAAAAAAGTGGACATTATCAAGCTATATTGTTTTTGCAAACCTGCTCATTGGCAAAGTGTGATGAAGTTGAGATTTTGACGCACTTTAATGCATGCATTTATAATTGCTCTATTTATATGACTGTGAGCACCAAAATACTCAAATGAAATTAATTTAAAAAACAAATACCAGTTTCGATATTTTTTTTTTAAGTAAACACAACAAATGTTTGTTTCAAATACTTTATCTTTATTCATCAATAGTCACTATATAGTACACATGTTGAGAACCAATTATTTTTTCAATATCAAATACAAACTGTTTGATCATTAAAGCCAATTTTGACAACTTAACTTGCTGTTGCTAGCTGGGTCAGGTTTTAATAGGCTAGATGGTCTGACCCAGAAACTGGGACACCGTACATTAATTTGCAAATTCGCTCTAATAATAGTCTGAATGTATTTTTTGTAAGAGCCCCATCAGTTGTTATTTTTTTGATACAAACAAAATTATAAAATGATAAGTGGAAGTTAATTAAAAACTTAAAACTGAATCATTGTCTGGATCCTGTCATTTTAACTCACTTCCATTATTACATCCGAAGTACAAACAATATTAATTTGCATGTATTACATTTATTTTGTGCATTTTTGTCAGTGGCAGCATGTACAAAAAATGTGTATGTTTTTCGAAAGTATCACTCTGCCAAAATCCACTCCAGAGATAAATTTGTTTCAAAAAAACTTTGGGCGAAAATCTGGCCATGCAATTTTAAAACATGGAGCCTGAAATTTTCAAAAGTTGACAGTTTCAAACATTGGTAATTAATTCAGTACATAAATATACAATTTCTTATTATTTAACTGAAGTTAATTTTATGGAAATAGGTTGGGAAAGTAAAAATAATGTTGCTCAACCAACAAAATTTAGTTTTAGGGGTATCTACAATTGATGAATAGCGCCACCCCCTCTCAGTGTTTGGGGACTTGATGAAATGTATAAAAGCGCAGTGCAACATTGGCAGACTGGCTTCGGGGAAGCCCACACTCACAAGAGACCGTAGTGGGAAAAAACAATCTGTTACGGCTTATTTTCCATCACAATTCGCTGTGTTTTGCTCATAAACATGGCTAATTCACAAGCAGTGGTAATGTATACAATTATGGATTTTAATGAACAGCATTTATCTGTTTTTAGTGGTTTAAATTTGCACAAAATATGTTTGGGAGGGTTAAATGCGTACGAAATTCTCCATTACGAAAAAATCTTGCAATAGAACTATTTCACAAATTAATAAAAAACACTTCATAATTTCCCACCTTTTTCAGTACAAATTATACAAGTCTGTGATTGATGATGTTATTCTCAATGTTCGAGAGGCCTTTCTCGACGAAGGAGTCGACGAACAAGTTCTCCAGGAACTTAAACAGGTGAGATATGAACGATTATTCAACGGTGTAAATCTTTAAAGTTCACAATAATTTGGCCATCGCGGTTTACACATACCCGGTGGACGGTGATGATCGTCACTTTCCCCGTGTGCTGTGTTAATACGACAGTGTGCGTGTACGGTATGTACCGCACACACAACATTTGTCGTGAACTTGTTGAAATAAGCGAGCGGTGTAGGCACAAGTTGCAAGCTATCAATCTTGAAAACTCCACAATGTGACTCTACAATATATTTCAAGCATCGTACAGTTCAATTTGAGCTTAAAACTAGCGGCTTTTGAGATGAAAACGGGTTGATTATAGTCCATATGGTGGCAGATCTTTTGTGTGCGATTGGGCTTCTTCCTACCGCCGTCAGGACGACAGAGCGCTGTCTGCCATTGCTCCAGCATTGCACGGCTCTCTTGAAACCCAGATATTTGCATATACAAGTGTATTTATAGTTCATCTCTCGTTTGACAATGATGTCACTGACAACCAATCACATGCTCTCTGGGTGCATAAAATATTAGCTGTCTTATGAATATTTAGCATGAAAACAGGAAGCTGACCATCCATGCGTGTTCATTGAAAAGCTGTTGGTCCTTCTGAATTATAGTATAGGGGAGTGGTTTGAATCCACAATATTTATTTCACATCATGGACCAAATGACGTTTCCCCAAACAAATTGTATGGGTTATTTTCATAAAAAATAGTAAATCTGTGATACCAGTTTAAGAAGTGTGAAAACATCCTGATAAAAGTGGCGAATTAAAGTAAATGGGGCCTACATGGTTTTAAAATAAAATGTTTTTACTCTTAAACAAAACTGGTTACTTTTTGTTTAATTTGTTTAAAACATGTTGTGCCTTCAGTGAATTTGACAATTTATGTTACTACAAAATGTAAGAAAAGGTGTCATGTTTAACTTAGAGGAAGGAAACGATGGTGCATTTACAGTGTTTACCCCCTATCAAAAAATGGTGCAGTCCAAGGGACCTGATTCAAGAGCCATGCTAGTTGGTCGATATTTGACATAGCAGCAGGCAGTGGGCATTTTAAAGAGTAACACAGTGCACATAATGTTATGAGCTGTAGGATGTGAGAGAAGTCTGGTGATAAATTGATTATTGACTTTCAGACACTACTCAAGGAGGCAGCTTGCTCAAGTTTACATGCTTATATCAGGGACCACAATAATCGCCTTTTGTTGCACTTACTGGCTTAACGTAAAAGCTGAATTTAAGGTTAACTTAAAAAAAAAATAAACATTCTAAAATAAACTTTTATTTATTCAAACCCTATTCAATTGAAGCAATCAATTAAAACAGCTCAGTACAAGTTGTTTTCATATAACAATATTTTGCTGTAAAGTTCAGAAGAACAGATTCTCGCACAAACTCTTTAGGTCAACCTACACACTCTATTAAGCTCGGACTAAACAGAAAAAGTTTGAAGCATTTCTCCAAAGCCCTCAAAATTAGTATTATTTTAAGATTTTTAGTTTGGTGATTGTCTTGAAGTAGAACTTCTTATAAACACTTTACACAAAATGTAAAGTGTATTAGTTGGAGATTAATCATTTCAGTGGCATTTTGAAAAATACTTCAACAACGTTTGAGAAATTTAATCAAAACTTTAAAACATGTTGTCCAGATTTGCTGAGAATTAACAATAATAGACAATAAACAATAACAAATAGAGTGCCCCTAAAGACACCCGGACAATCCTTTCACAAACAAGTCAGATAAAAGAAAAATAACATTGTTTTCCCAGGCCTGTATGCTTCATTTTTTAATGGGGAAAGGCACCATGGAGGCATGTTCTCCTTTCCTTAGTAAAAGGCACTCTATTAGGAAATTGTGAATTTCTACTGGAGCATTTCAAGGGCACCAAGGCAATGACTGGGGGGGGGGTATTGAGATAATTACTTTAGTTGCCTCTGTGAAGTAGAAGGCCTGTTTTCTAAATGATCCATTCTGATTATTATGTTCTTATTGATTTCTTTGTAGATATGGATGAACAAGTTGATATTGACGAGAGCAGTGGATCCAACACCACAGCCCCTCCCACAGGCAGAGTCCAGCCGTCAGTCCAGGGGTCACCATTCCCGCAGTAATGCATCCTCTAGTGCATCACACATGCAGGCCCAGATGCAGTTACAGGCAGTGGCTGATGCACAGCAACGGCAAACAGCAGCAGCGAGCAGGGCCGCAGCTACACAGCAACAGGGTAAATTGTAGTGACCTGGGGTGGATTTCATATTGACAAATTGCTTTGCTAAGCAAAAATTGAGCGACACACCAGTCGCAACAATGTAAACTTAATGTTATTTTGACTGGTAACCCGTTTCTATTAAGCAATATTTTTCTGTGCTAAGCAAGTTTTTGTGCTTACAGGCTTTATGAAATTGGGCCCAGGAATCTTCAGGATTTCCGCATTATTCTCAACAATCTTTGAGTGATTTACTTGGAATCCTTTCTCACAAAGTCAACACCATAAATTCAACATCCAACTTGTATGACTATGATTAAGGTGGTGTATGCCTGATCCTTAAGGGGGTGGGGCTTGGGAGTTGGACACGGTCAAAAGTAAAGTGTGCCATCAACGTTGGTACCTTCTTACTTCATGTACCTTTTATTTCCATTTGTTAAAGAATTACAGTACTGCTCATTTCAGCCAGTATTATTACATTTGAAGCAACGGGTACCACAAAAGTTGCTTTGGTTTGGATAATGTGATAATGATTGGTTAAAGTCAAAAAATTAAAAATACATTCACTTGGGAAATCATTTCACCCAAAGTACATAAATAATATGTGCCTAGCAGTAAGAAACATATATCTAAATTTATATTCAGTTGATGCTTTGCACTATCTGAAACACCTTTTTTCTCCCTTCAGGCAATCAGCCATTCCAGATAACGGGTGCAGCTACACAGCAACTTGTAAGTAGTTTAAAAAGTTAAACTTGATTAGTTCTGAACATTAAATTATAGTGTTGGAGGTCTATTACACATATTTTTTTTGTTTACCCTCTTTTAAAACTTTTGTGTTTGCAGAGTTCGTCCGCTGCAGCAGCAGCTCTTGCCTTTCAACAAGGTGTGCTTCAATTACAACATCCCTTGACAACCTTGCCCGCTGGACTTACACTAGCACAGCCAGGTAAGATCCTGCAGGGTGTGTGAAGGATATCCTCAGGAAATGGCCCTGCCCATCATTCCTCATGCCGGCCATCAAACCTCATTTTATAGTAATAATGACTTCTTGTATAGCGCCCAGATCCACCAAGGTGTTCATGGGTCTGGCTCTATTAAAAATTCATATGAATAACAATAATACATTGTAGTTCTTATAGCACTGGAGGGCGTCCCAAAAGTGTTCAATTGTTTTGTACAAAGTATGCACCATGTTATACTGTTAACAAGGTGTGACTGTTTAAAAGGTGCTGTGGCACAATCTGCAGCCAACCATGCTAGAAAACACATGGGTGAACCCCCTGCCTGCTCTTATCAAAAAGTACTGGATTATTTTACATGCAAAACAACACACTACAACACACTGGAACTATGGCTTTACACGCGCATGTTTTCCATTTGCAGGGCATTGATTCTGGCCGAACTTAATTGATAAGTCGTACAGGTCGATTGTTAAGCATAAATTTATGAGGTTAAATTTTCTTGTTTTCTCATAAAGGGCTGTATTATACAGTCTTATGGGCAGGGGATATATGTCTTTTATGAAAGCTATAAATGTTCCAACATTTGTTAACTTGCAGCAGTAACTCAGACATTTCCAGCCTACACATTGAGCCAGCCACAAGGAGGCTTACAACCCAGCTACCAGGCCGTGCTGCCCTCTGGGCAAACAGTTATGATTCAACCTCCACCCCAGGTGCCTCAGTCACAACAAAGTCAGCAAGCAGGGGGAGCACAACCCACCATCAACATAACAACAGTTCAGGTTTGTCATTAGCTTTACTCAAGTAGTCCTCAAAATCTATAACTTCAGAGGTTTCTAGCAGGGCTTGATAATAACACTTGACTGCAGGCTTGAGGCCAGTGATTTTAGCATCGTGCCAGTAAACTTATGACTGAAGTCCAGCAGTCGTGTGTTTTTGAATAATAACACTGCACTGCATTTTTCATTTAAACTGATAAATACAAATATATTTCAATTCCATTGAGTATTGAAATATTTATCATAAGAACAATGAGACAAATGTTTTCTTATAGTGCTTGTTCTATAAACACCTCAAATGTGAAACTGTAAAGATAGTGTTATTTTCATTTAATTCCAGTCTTGTAACAAATTCTCTGGTCCAGTAAAAGTGTTGAGCTACAAGTCTTTTGGATTTTTCACCAAATCCAACATACATACATACATCATAAGATCTGGATCACAGTTTCAGACTCTTTTGTTAGTAGTGACTCTCAACCCTGTAATATTTAATGGGTCTTGTTTTATTTCTCAAAAGTGATTACTGTTTGAATGTGTAAATGCATTTAATTTTTTGATAGCTTTTGATGCCTTCCAATCTGTATCTGTTTACCTCTGTGTTTATTGGCTTATTTAAGAGTTAAGATCAAATTTCATTTAATAACTGTTGTCATAATAATTGTTTAACATTTAGCTTCAATCTCATAAAGGTGTTATTTCTGAAGTATTATTTTAGTCTGTATGAAAATTTCTGGTTTTTTTTTAGTTTTATAATTAAAAAGTGTCAAATGAGTCTTGTAAACAATATTTTTGAACATTATTTATCCATTGAACATTGATTTATTTAGGCGCGTGTACTCCAGCAAGTGGATGGAGCGAACGATACTTCCGATGAAGACGATGATGATGATGATGACGACGATGAAGATAATGAAAATGACGATGATGAAAATGAAGACAACAATGATTATTCTCAAGATATTGAAGAGGTTTGTGATATTTTATAAATCTACCCTCAAATCTTACTAAGTGTGGAATTTAATCTTAAAGGGCCTCTGTGGTCTGCACGTATTTGTAGCCCTGCTGTTATATTTTTTAATTTAAATTTCTGTAAACAAAATGTAATGCTATTTTAATGTCCAAAGATTTGACCTTTTTAGCCTACATATTTTTCTGACAAGCCCTGGAAGCCAAAAACATAAGAAAGAAACTCATTACACTGGGCCAATTTCTTGTTGTCACTTGTTTAAGATATGACCATTTTTCCCAAAGAAATCTGGCGGTTCATCTATTATCAGACCAGAAAGAAATTCCCTTTCAGCACACTATCAAGGCATTCATACAAATATTTTAATGCACTCATGGAATGCAATAGTATATTTCATATTGTGCAATTAGCATCCCTTTTGCAATTGGCATCATTAAGAAAGTTAAATGATTGTATTTAACTCTGTCCATAGAAACCATTAAATTCTGATGATGATGTCAGCGATGAAGATCCTGCAGAACTTTTTGAGACTGAGAATGTAGTTGTGTGCCAGTATGACAAGGTAAGAGTTAGGGCCAAGTTTGACCAAATATGGACATTTTAAAGCACAGTCAATCCTGACCATAGCTTGGAAGGGTATCAATAAATCCTATGGTGGTTTGAGCTGCTTTAAATGATGCAATAAACTCAGTCAGTAGATAGAACATACGTGTAAGCTCTTCCAGACAAAGCAAATTCAGATAGAACCAAATCTGAGACTGATTAATTTGTATTGTTTGATATAACAACAAAGTACCATGCAATGTGTCCTTTTCAAGGGGAGTGAGTTTGATTTCTCCCACATTCCTTCTGGACCTCCCTGGAAAAGAAATTGTAGACACCCACTTTTTTAAAGAGATGTTGCATACAAACCATGGAGAAAAAAAGACAAAGACCTCAGTCAGCTTGTTGGGTTCCACACACCCCAAAGAAAAAACCTTTTCTTTGATGAAAGCTGCCCACAAACATTTACGTTGTTAACTTGCCAGGAGCCTTAAGTGAGGATTGATTGTTGGTGGAGTGCAAATCTGACACAAAAGTGCCTACCATAAACAGAACTTGAAGAACTGAAAGTAATGAAGACAAAGACTACAGAAACTTAAAATGTTGCATTTTGTTTGACTGAAATATTAGGGGACGGGATTGACTTTTCTCATCCACAAACCAATGATAAATCATACTTTCAACCCCTTTCCACATATCATGACAATCCTCTTAATCATTTTTTCCCCGTCCTCCTCTACCTCTCCCCTTCGCTTCAACAGATCAGCAGAAGTAGAAATCGCTGGAAGTTTCATCTAAAAAATGGCATCATGAATGTGAAAGGTCGAGATTACATCTTCTTTAAGGCTGGAGGAGATGCCGATTGGTAGTCTCCTCTCGAGGAGTTCACTGTGCAATTGGGTGATGTAGCTAACTGCTTCCTAATGGTAATAGACTGGATATGACCACTAACTTCTGGAACATGCATGTGTTTGCCAACTTGGAAGAAAAATGTCTTTTGTTCATGTTTTGTTTATCTAAGAGTCACTGAAGTGAGCCATTACATGTACCTATCCTTTCTGAACATGAGATGGGCATGTCCAAAATAAAAAGTAGCTCAATGGATTTGGGCTTTGGGTAATCATTGGAGCAAGGAAGTTTGTGTGAAGTGGGTTTAGCTTTGGTTGGAATTGAGTCACACTTGACTTAAAGACACTGGACACCTTTGGTAATTGTCAAAGACATGTCTTCTCACTTTTTGTATCTCAACATTTGCATAAAATAACAAACCTGTGAAAATTTGAACTCAATTGGTTGTCAAAGTTGTGAGAGAATAATGGAAGTTTTGTGCTTCAGATGCTTGAATTCGAGACCTCAGCTGAGGTCTCACTAAAATATTTTAGTGAGAAATTACTTCTTTCTCAAAACAACGTTACTTCAGAGGGAGCCGTTTCTCACAATGTGTTATACTATCAACAGCTTTCCATTGCTCGTTACCGATTAAGTTTTTATGATAACAGTTATTTTGATTAATTACCAATAGTGTCCAGTGCCTTTAAAGTGGAAATCAATCTTGTCATCTGATATGTCTAATTGATTTAAAAAGATCAAGGTTATCACAAAATTCTTGGACTATTAGGTACAATTTTTGTTTCTCATCCTTTTTTTTTTGGGGGGGGCATCGTAGTGTCTTAGAGTTTACTGCCTTTGTGTGGCTTTAGAGAGAGAGAGAGAGAGAGAGAGAGAGTAGATATTTTTCCAAAGACAAATCATAGAAAAGTATCAGGAAATCTATAATATAAGATTAATAGATTCTAACTAATAACAAATCGGAGTTTATATAGAATGAAAGTTACTAAGAAAGGGAGTTGATTAAAAGTAAACAGAACAACTTACAATTTTTTTTTTTTACATGATATTTGTTTACGGTAAATTTCAATGATTTATTTTGTAAAACCAATCTAATTGGTTATTTCTTTGGGTGTCAAAGTCGTATCTACACCCGCCAGAGTCTTATAATGTAGCGCATAATTATTATTGCTAAAAAAAGGATGTAGAAACTTAACAGCCAGTATTTTAAATTTTGTGTAATTGCAGGAGAGTGAATTGTTCACTGGTTGAATTTGACAATGTGCTGTCATGTTTGCACCTTGCACTGTGCCACATGTCGTTATGCACCAGTAAGTTTGTAATCTGGTTCAACTCAGTGCTGTGCGCTCAATGTGGGGATTTTCATGTGTTGGTGTTTGAAGAAGAAGATGTCGGTATTTCTTTGAGAAATTGACCATTATTACCTGGAAAGAGGAATTTGGTGAAATTTACATGTATTTAAAATGTCCAGTTAAATATGTGGAATATCTGCTTCTTTAAAGTTTATTTAAAAATTATATTCATTTAATGCTAAATTTGAGCTAGTGAACATTCAGGGCTGTATGCTTCGTTTTTGAGAAGGCAAGGGCACCAAGGCATTTTCTATTTGGCAAAGGGCACCCTATGAGGAAATTGTAAATTTCTACTGTAACATTTCAAGGGCACCAAGGCAATGACAAGGGGCAACGAAGGCAATTGCCTCCGTTGCCTCCGTGAAGCATCAGAACATTATACTGAGATAAAGCTTTATTTTGTAAATAAGATGTCAATAAGTCAAACATCCAAAAACAAATGTGTGTTATGTGTTATAGTTCTCACACTAGGTTTCTGTGAGCTGAAGGGGTTTTTATTCACTGGAGTTTTGTGAGAAACAAGTTATCTGATTTGTCCAGCTCACTGGTTATGCATCTTTGTATGGAAGTCCTCAGCTTTACAATAAATTAAGTTACATGAGAATTATACGACAAGCCAGTAGCTATTCAATATTATTTTGTTAGACCTATTTTTTGCAACAAGCAGTAAACATTAAATTAAAGACTCGACTTTATGGTTTGAGAAGTATAAATCATCAGGTGTCGTAATGTATGTCATGTTCCATGTGTGAAATAACAATAATGAATGCTGATTCTTGTCACACCAAAGAGGGGTCTGACTACTTTTCTGTAGCCTTGATTTGGTTAACATTGATTTCAATTGGACTAAGACAAAATGGTTAAGTAGTTTGAAGCTGCTTTATCATGGAGATATTTTGTCTTATGTGGTTCTCAACATAAGCAAGTGTGCCAGGCAGAAGGTTTTGAGCAGTTTAAAAATCCACTAAATCTAGCTGGATATTGTTAATTTGTTTCAGAAACATAAGTAATGTACACAATTTAAATTTAGAATATGAAAAGAAAAACAGAGCAAGGAAGAGCAATTGTTGGAATGGAAGAAGTAAAGTTTTACATTATTGATAAAAATGTAGTCATTGTATTGCTTCTGATTTTCTGCTGTGATGTGCGTTGGATGTTGGGTTTCTGGTAGGTGGTTGTTGCCTTAGGGCTTTGCCAGACCCCGAGACAATTTACAAGGTACGAGTTCCAGGCAATTTTCAAGGAGAGAATTCATTCATATTTGAACTTTCTCATAATTTTCTTGGGAATCGTAAGACATTGTAGCATGCACTGCATTTGGTTGCCTGCAAAAGTTACCTGGTGTGACAAGGCTCTGGAATCATTCAGTCACAAACAAGTTTTTAAAATTTGTTTAGCAAAGCAGCTCACTGAATAAGCTTCAAACAGGGATGTGAAATTTCAGACTTATAACTGAGTTCAGAGCTTTACGCCTGCTTGGTGAAAAAAATAAGCTGTGTTTTTTTCAGATAAGAAAGTCCCACCTTTTAATCAATTCCTGAGGACACTGATCCAAAAAGTTCATTGAAATCTAAGGGATTACAAAAACTTGGAAAAGCCATCAGTTCAATAAATTTTCTAAACATCCTAGTTTCAAAACCTTTTTGTCAGCAGTAGTGCGCTGCGCGCTCACCACAGATCAAAGCATTTACAAACTAAAGACAGACATGCCAACTAGTACGTTTTTCCCGTATTTCGTACGGGTTTTTGTAAACAATACGGGTATACGGGTTTGAGCATCGCCACCGCAAAAATACAATTTTATCCCAGTTGGCCGTCGTGCCCTTTTTTAACTCAAGTTCAATATTTTTTTATTGACACAAATAAGTTTTCGGCCGACTACTTACGGCCGATAATGATTATCCAGTGAACTCTATTATTCCACGGGGGTATTCCTTATTCAACTTTTTCACCACAGAGCGCAACAGAGATTCCCTCGCATCCATCATTGCACGCACGCTAGTAGCACAAACCTGCATTGCCTACTACACGCCAGTTTATCTGACGTCCCGATTTCACAGGGAACCCGTCTAACACAATTCATTGAACAACAGAGGGCGCTGTTGTCAAAATGCCCTTTATGGTATCGGTCGTTTTATGAACGGACGAATCGAGTTTGCAAAAGAATTTTTTGCCAAAATAAAGACACAAAAGATATAGAGCGCCTGAAGCGAGATTTTTATAAGATAAATTTAAGAACTATGCCCCCAAATACAACAAACGAAACTTTTTGGGATGATTTTTTTTTGTTGTCTTCTTCATTGAAATTAAATTGGTTTTGTTTTGTACTTGTCTTCTTTTGACAAAGAAAATGATATTTAATTAATTGACAAAGGTTTCTATATGAAATAGGATATGATTAATCAATGTCTTTAAGATATGATTTATCAATATTTTTTTTTTCATACAAAACCTGTTCCATTGGGTTAACCACCCGTAGGGAAACCTCCGCCCAATTTGTTAATTTTTTTATACTTTATTATTTTTATTTTTTTAATTTTTTTTTATTTTTTAGTTTTAATTAACTGGTTTAATTAGGCTGTTTGATAACCTAATGGCCTTCACACCTTCTCTATTTTGCCTGTCTCGGGGCTTAAAATTACGTTTACGCGTGTTTAAAAAAAAATACAGGTTTTTGATGCAAAATACAGGTTTGGGGTTTCAGAATACAGTTTTGTGATCCCAGAGGTTGGCATGTCTGTAAAGATGCTAATTCCTTCAATTATCATACTTAATTACTTTGATGGGGTGAAATTGTGGATTTCATCAAAAATGTGTTTAATTTTGAAAAGATGTTCCAGGATATGTATGTTCTTCTTTTTTATGATTAAGCATTGCGGGGTGCTTGGGATGGTGCTTGCATGTAAACCATAGAGCTATAGGCCCTAATGATGCAAACTAAACTTTACATAATGTTATGTAACAAGTATTTTGTTCATTTTGGGCTATTTTGCTAGTAAGGGGCAATGTTTTTGGCGAAGAATGAACATTAAATTAAACTAAAGTAAAGAAGACTAATGAGCGAAAAAAAACAATAAGATATAAAGATGTATAATTGAAACGGCATAAAAGTATAGTGGTGAATGATTAAATCAGTTACAATGGTCGTATCAATATTGTTCTGTTTAGAACTTCACTTATTTACAGACGATTAGAAGATTGAGGAGCTTAAACACTAGGGATGTGATTTGGTCAACCTGACCAGATACATGTTTGACATTTCCTTTGCTCTATAAAGGAGCTTTTGAAAAAAAAATCATGAGGAACCAGTACAAGTAGAGGTAGTCCTTGTGCCCTGGCGTGTCTCGAGACTGGTCTGGGTCTCGAGACCGGTCACCTAACTCCTCCTCATCGGACCCGTTTCTAGGTCTTGAGCTCAGACTGTCGGCGGGTCTGGACTACAACGTTTGACCGGACACTGCCTTCTTATGGATTCCAACATTTACCGACCCTGGTGGAATGCTAAACCTCTTCAATAGATATTCCCCTCAACCTAAGGTTGACTAGAGAGGAAATTGAAAGTGAAAGCAATTTCAGATTTGAAGGAAATCCCCCAAAGATCCAAACATGCTATCTTTATTTTAGTCCCTGAACAGGCAGACCTGAACTAAACTTCAACTTAAATTGGAACCAATTGTGGTGCTTTAATACCTTTTTGTCCCCGACCAAACAATTTACAACGAGTTTAATATCATCAAGAAAGAAATGTTTCTGAATGTAAACTTACAGTGTGAGAAACCCGAATCATTCCTGAATTCATTGGGTAACGTTTTTTCAAGTCACTTGTGTCTCTTTTACAAGAGGGAGCTATAACATAGATCCATGCCTATCAAGCACTTGAATAAGGCTTATCTTTGATAGCATTACTTCCTTCCTTCAAACTTCTGAATAGAAGGAGTAGCATAATATGGGTAATACAGTGAAAGTAGCAAAACTATGTAAAATAATAACGGATCTCATTGAACTTTCGTCTCCCGCCGATTCCCCGCCCCGCCCCCCACGTCGCACCATTGTACACACCCAACTCGATAGTCACGTGCACGTGCTAAACGATCTGGATCACATTATTATGGATACATGTTTACGTACATCGCGTGTGTCGTGCGGTAACTGCTGATGCACTACATGCATTGTTGTGTACACCTGCTGCACTTCAAGCGCTGGACCGAATATTGGACTTGTCACTCAGCTATGTTTTCTTGAACTTTCTTTGAATAATGAAGGCCTACCCTGAAAGCACCCTGCCACTCTACAACGAGCAAAATGTGGCTCAACTACAGCGGTTTTTCGGTCTGGAATTAGCCGCAAAAACAGCCGAAGAATGCGTGCAAAAAACAGTTGAACTTCCCAATAATGGCAATGATGTACGTGTTGACGACAAGGACCGCGGTATCACTTACTTTCAGCTGAAACACCGCAAATCGGGGGAAGCCCATGAGAGTTGCAACGGGGACGCTGGGTCACCAGCACCCGTCAACTCGGAGGAAGCAAATGCAAACCCCAGAGAGAGGTACCATGTTGGGAGCTGGTTTTGGTACTGTGTATTCTCCTTTGGTGCTGCGCTAGGCGATGATCTGTTCTACTTCTTCGTTTTCCCGTTTGCCATTGCCAACATGTCATGGTGGGTCATCCGACGATTGCTGATGGTATGGGGTTTTTGTATGTTCATTGGGCAGGCGAGTAAGGAAATCTTGCAGTGGCCAAGACCCAGCGAGCCACCTGTGATACGCTTGGAGAAGCGGTACTTCAAAGAGTATGGTATGCCATCCACCCATGCTATGGTTGGTACACTGGTCCCATTTACATTGTTGGTCAGCACATGGAATCATTATGAGGTAGGTGTGTCCACAGTCCATCCCTAGTATTAGTAGCAGTAACATTTCAAAATAAACTTAAAAGTATTTTATTTGTATTAAATTGACCTTTATTTCAATGGGAAAATGTTATTTTATTTAATAGTGCCACATAGTCAAGATCAAGCTAGCTAGGAGTTCCTCCCTCCTGACCTAAAACCTCATTGAGTGTTGTTCCTAGTAAGGAGCCGATCAGTCATTATATCAAGATCAAGTGGGTATTAATGGAGGAAGACAATTACACTCAATGGTCTAATTTCTAAGGAATTCAAATTGAGTATGTTCACCTTCAATTGAAGGAATATAAATCAAATTGAACTCAAAATTATTAATAATGGGCTGATTTTCTGTTAAGTCGTTAAGAGCAGAGTAGCGCATAATGCCATAATGTTTAGAGCTTGCTTGTCCTTCCCAACCCTCCATCCTCCTGAGGTTTTTTACCAGGAAGATGGAGGGTCATGAACAATGCAACTAATTACTAACTAGCCCCTTGACAGCTTTGGTCGATCAGACACAAGATATGTTATGATCTAACTTGTTTGTATTACATGGCAGCACTTTTGATTGATGATCCTTCATTTGTTGATTTTGTTCTTTTGTTTCACAGTACCCACACATGCTTGGCATTGTCTTGGCATGCAACTGGACGTTGTTGGTTTGTTGCAGCAGACTGTACCGAGGAATGCATTTTATGTTGGTAAGTCACATGGTCAACACTCAACAGGTATATCAGGATCTGTTTTGCCACAGGCAGTGTTGTAGCCATGGTGGTGGGTGGGCCTGTCTGCCCATGACTCACAATGTAATGCTCAGCACTCTGAGCAAAAAAAACATTATGCTGCCAATCCCAACACAGATTTCAAACTAGTGTCCACTGAACTGAGCTTTGGTTTGAGACAATGATAAGGAGTATCAAATGTCGCAGAGATAGAACACCAGTCGAAAGGCCATTTAACTTATTGCATGGCCCCATCATGAACCGTTTGGCTACAACAACCTGGAACATTTTGTTTAAAATTTTGCTATGCTGTTTATGAAATCATTGATTGTGTGTGGTAAATATGATTATATGGTTGCAGAAACACCAAATTCACCTTGTTGAACAATGTTGCCATAGAGGTAAATTGAAGCACACATTTTGTTGTGCTATGTTGGATTAAAACCTCACCCTTTCCTGGTTAAAATCAATATCAAAAACATTAGAAGAGGGTGCTAATTGAGTTCCTTAAATCATGCACAATCCAAGTTTAGTTCAAAAGTTGACTGATTTTTTTCTGCTCATTTTGATTGACTATAATTCCAATTGTGACTTTTTCAGGATATTGTGGCAGGTGTGACACTGACGTGCCTACTGATGGCCCTCATCTGGCCCTGGCTGGATATGTTGGACCACTTCCAGTTAACCCATCCCTACGCACCTGTCATCATCATTATTGTAACGCTCCTTCTCTGTATCCTGTATCCAGCCCTGGATGGTGTTGGTGCAACCCGGAAAGACACAATCTCTATCCTTGGCGCCATGGCTGGGGGTTCCTCTGCCTTTTGGTTCAACTACCACAATGGGATCTTACCCGACGCCGATGGACCGCTTGGCGGGGTGATCATGTGGCCCGATATGCCCACCGCTGGTGTTATGTTTGTTAAGTATGCTTTGGTGAAAGTATGTGCTATTATTTTGTTCTTCGGAACAAAGTTCCTTGTGAAGAAATTCTTCTATTACGTGGTTGGCATCGAAGTAAATGAAGAGACCAAAAAGCTGTTGATTATCCAGATACCTTATGGCTATATCCCGCATTGGTTAACCATGATCATTGGGTTTCAATTGGGACCATGGATTTACAGGTGGCTTGGACTGGAATGAAAATGAAAAAACACAGACACTAATCATATCCTTTATATTCTTGGGTCTGTTTTGTGGAATATTTGATTGAAACACTGATCCTAACAACAGTGACTGTATGCGATGCTAAAATTACTGCATTCTTAAAGGGAGGGTATACCTTTGGTAAATTCTCAAAAAATTAACTACCATAAAAATTGACTTTGTAAAGATCACTGGAGAGATGTTGATAAAACAGCAGTAGAAAAAAAACGAACCGTTGAAATATTGTAATTTCAGAAAGTAATAATTGGTCACCCAAAAAATTGAATCTGAAAAAAGACTTCAAATAGGCATGAAGCCAGAGCTGCCTTTTCAGGTATCTGAAATCTGAAAGCACACAGTTCTATGAAACTGGTCATAAATAGTACTAGCAACAAGTTAAATAAATTTTGGTTTACCCATATAAACCGAAGCGATGTGTGTAATCGTACTAGTACATGCCCTATTTCTGTGAATTTTGTTTATAGGCACATTACGCCAACTCGGGTGGGATTCAAACCAAACAAGAAAACTCCATTATCTGTATTTGATTATTAACGATCCTGTAAATGTATTTAAAATACCTTTTTTTTTATTTTCAATGAAATGAAGTGTTTGTTTAAAGTACAACTTTATAAAAGTTGTATAGTAATCTTCCTTAACAGTGGTGTTAGACGTCCAAGTCCAAGTCCGAATTTTGTCCAAATAGCACAGCTTTAAGCTGGCTATTCATTGCTTCCCACCTTAACATGTAAACCACTGATATTGCTTCTAACGGCACATCTCAGGCAGATGAAAATGTAGTGAAAAAGCTGGCAGACCAGTTTAAAATTTACAAGCTAACTGATCCCGTGGGCTGAGGCCGATTTCACAAAACGCTAGGATTAATCCTAACTCAAGTTAGGACGAGTAACCCGTCCTAACTTAGGATGGGTTCAATGCGTCCTACGTATTTGGATACGGAACTGAACCCGCCCTAAGTCCTAAGATTGATCCCAAGTTAGGAAGAATTTGGTGAAATCAACGGCAGGTCACTTTAAAAATTTAAAAGCAAGCCCTGTTGTAGTGATTTGGTTTGGATATGTAGGCCTATGTAATTTAAACTATTTTGTATTTGTATTCTGTATTGGTCTTTTCACAAGTCCCCTGCTTCTCGGGCAAGCTTCAAACATTTCACCAATTTCTTGTTGCCTTATATATAAATAGTTTTTATATTTGGGGTTTAATTTGACTGACTTAAAAAGCCAGAGATAACAATGCTGCTGAAAAAGCCAAGTGTGTTTGGGGTGGGGGGGGACACACCCTTACTTATTAAATCTTTATCTTTCGTTTGTATATCTCTTTTTACGCAAAATGGTCACTATATGTATGTCATTGTACATGTAATAAATGCAGCTCAAACGTTCACACATACACACTGCTCTGTGTTGCAACTGTGTGTTCGTAACGTGGAAGGGTCTTTTATGTTTAAAGACAGTGGACACTATTGGTAATTGTCAAAGACTAGTCTTCACAGTTGGTGTATCTCAACATATGCATAAAATAACAAACCTGTGAAAATTTGAGCTCAATCGGTCGTCGAATTTTCACAGGTTTGTGAGATAATAATGAAAGAAACAAACACCCTTGTCACACGAAGTTGTGTGCTGTCTGATGCTTGATTTTGGGACCTCAAATTCTAAACTTGAGGTCTCAAAATCAAATTCGTGGAACATTACTTCTTTCTCGAAAACTACGTCACTTCAGAGGGAGCTGTTTCTCACAGTGTTCTATACCATCAACCTCTCCCCATTACTCGTAGTCAAGAAAGGTTTTATGATGATAATTATTTTGAGTAATTACCAATAGTGTCCACTGCCTTTAAACCTTATTGGTTACATGTATTGCTAAGGGTGAACTAATAATATATATAATAGAATGTATGTTTCATTGATAGCTACACAAACACACTGTGCTATTATTATTGGGGTGGTGGGGTAATAATATAGTTTGAAATTGTCTTCACAAAACAAATATGCATGACGAGCATTGTATGGTATTCATTTCAGATTGAATGTGTAATATGTAGCCTTTAAAACAATGGACGTTCCACTCACTAGGTAAGTGTAGTTTTTCTGTACAAATGATTGAAATTTACTACTTGTCCATGCTTGTACATTTGTACACTCGTTCTTAGTACACTCCCTGTTAAAGGCAGTGGACACTATTGGTAATTGTCAAAGACTAGCCTTCACAGTTGGTGTATCTCAACATATGCATAAAATAACAAACCTGTGAAAATTTGAGCTCAATCGGTCATCGAAGTTGCGAGAAAGTAATGAAAGAAAAATTAACCCTTGTCTCACGAAGTTGTTTGCGGTTAGATGGTTGATTTCGAGACCTCAAGTTCTAAATCTGAGGTCTCGAAATCAAATTTGTGGAAAATTACTTCTTTCTCGAAAACTATGGCACTTCAGAGGGAGCCGTTTCTCACAATGTTTTACACCGTCAACCTCTCCCCATTACTCGTCACCAAGAAAGGTTTTATGCCAATAATTATTTTGAGTAAATACCAATGGTGTCCACTGCCTTTAATGGATTTTAGTTTCAGTGATGATTGGTGCAAACTGTGGACTGTATGCTTAGTCAGATGTAAACACATGATACAACATATGCAGGTAAATAGGTTGAATCTTTACTCAAAAGATTAGCATTTCCTGTGATGCAATCTAAAAAACTTGCATGGGATGTATCCATATGCAGCCATTTGTGTTGAGAGGTCTGCGGAATTGTTTGAAAATAAGCCTTTATTTGTATATTGATCAAAAGCCTTAAATTTACAACTTGGTGGTGGCCATTAATATTTATTTCACCATAAACATGGTTTTTAAGTCTGTGAATTTACAAATGACTAGAATTATTATTAGGGTGGAAGTGTCTTACTGTGTCTAGATAGGTAGTACTAGCTGTTACTGCGAGTATAGTACACTGGTTGCTGCATATACATTGGTTGCTATGGGAATATAGTCCAGTGATTGGTACGGGTAAAATGTAGTTTCATTCAATTGCTACGTACGGGTACAGCTCATTATGATTTTGCGGCTTTCTAGTGAAAAAATGACATATTATGTGACGCAAAACCAATCACAGAATACTTGTAATATTCCTTATAACATGTAATAATATAATATTGACAATATTGAAAAATAATTTTCTAAGTTTATTTATTATTGAATGGAAGATTTTGCAGTGGTATTGATAATGTTTTATTTCCTGTTAGAATATTTATCGTGCATGCAGACATTTAATCATGTTGTTGGCATAAGTGTGTAAAGTATTCTTGTAATTCTCCTAATTTAGTCATAGTTTTTGGGTATGAAATGCGGTAAAATTTGAGAGAAAGTATCCTTCCTTATAAACAAGTACCACCCTTTTATTATTGTGGATTATTCAACTAATATGTCATTAAAATTATATATTTTCTTTTTGTAAATTCACGAATGAATTTCATTCAATGTTCTTTCCATAAATAAACTTTCATTTCTCTTTCATTGAACCGCCATCCCAAAGGAAAAGTAGGTGATTCCTTTATGTTGTGTAAAGGTCATTAATGGACTGAGTAAACAAAGACTATGTCAAACACATTAGCTATAGTATAGGTCGTCAAACAGATTTATATTTTTGAATAGATTGAAAGCCATGGGCTTCCCAAGTTTAAGGCAAACACTGAAGTGCAAAATAGTCCTCATGATGACAGTGCATTGTTTTTATTTAACCTATTGCAACTGAAATCTTTACAATCTTTTTCATCTTCCCAGCATGTCACATCTTAACAGTTTCTTACTTACTTTTTGTACTACATTTGTATTGAATTCATTAGAGTTTTTTTCTCCCTGTTTTTTTTGTACTGCATGCACACCTATGCCATGGAGGAATAAATTCTAATTTATTCCTCCATGCCTATGCCTACACCATAGAGCTTATCCACTGATAGTTCACACAATCCTTTGTGGTTGTAGATTCGTGTTGTTAATTGTACTATGATTGGACTAGCAATAAGCCATAGAGATTCCCAAAGTTCTTTCTTGGCTTCCTTTTCTCAATTTGTCGTCTTCTTTTAAAAAACTATAATTCAAACAAAAACAAATCATGGAAAAAACAAAGTTTCTTTAAAGTAAAATTGTTTATAACTTCAGATAAAAGGTACATTATATACTATGTAAATGATACATTTTTTTGATGATCAGTGTGATCATATTTTGATTTACTATTTTGTCCTTATGGGTTATTGGTTGACTGAGAATGAGATTCGGTTTATAATAGATATTAATTGCAAGTTCTATAAAGTATGTTTTAGTGTTGTGAAGGGTAAAAGACAGTTTCGAGGGAGTGTACACCTCTAGTAAATGAGTTGGCATGTCCTTTGGCGTGTCCTTCGACTATTTCTTGGTCAGGGCGACCAGGAAAAATTGTGGGAAATAAAATGTGATTTTAACTCTATTTCAATTTGACACAGATTGGGTCAGGCCTCCTTGGTCTGGGTCCATTCTGACCCCAGAGTTTTCAAAAAGTGAGTCAATGCCACATGCCTAGAATGTCACACTGGTTCATTGACCATGCTTTTCAGTACTGTACTTCCAGCTTCAAAGGATGGCTTGATTATTATATGTCTTATAGCAATCAAAATTCAAGCCTTTTACTGTACTGATGTTTGAAGGTATTTTTTGAAGTTGAGAAAGAAATTAATATTTTGAAAGAAAAGACAAGAGTCTTTCTAACTCAATTCAATGTGAGGAGCAGGTTTTAATGTTTGTTTTAAGTTGCATGTTTGAATTGTGTTTTGGTGATAATGCACATTTTTACGCAAAATGGTTTCCCATGGTGTACACTTCCTTTGAATTTCAAGCTATAAAAAATAAGGCTTTGTGCTTCGATTACTGAAATGTATACTTTTGCAGTTGAAGTTAATTATATAAATCTAATAAAAATAGAACATGTGTAAAAAATAAATCTGTCCTGGATTGAACATAAACCCTGAAACTTTGTTTTATTTCTTGTCTGGACTGCTGATATTAAATACATTGTAGTGTTTTATTTTGATCAGTGTTGCACATTTGGGGGGGGGGGGGGGGGGGACTCAGAACGGGGCTGTGTTGCACACAGAAGATAGGGGCTGGGGGATTAGTATAGCTAGCTGGGGGACACATAGTATTAAGTATGGAGATTTTACTGAAACCATAGATGTGGAAATAGACGGCTGAACCACCCAACTATAAAGATACAGTGTTGTTTGCAACTTAGTCCACAATTCCTTTTGATTTAGTATCTTCATTGGCATGTGCAATTTCGCCCAATTAAAAAACAAAAATAGTCAGTCCTCACAGAAATGATGAGGGATAAAGACTTATTAGGGCCTATTAAGAAGACTCCCTCAACTGTTCTATGCCTACTTTGAATTTACTATAAATCTCTTTCAAATTCCATCCCAGTGTTCTCCATTGGTGGATTATTCCATAATAAACCGAATTTTTACCCCAATCGAAAATGACCCCACACGAGGTCCCATGGAATGGTTCTCCGCGGTTCATTGGTTCAAATAACTTCATGAATGATATCTCTTTGATGATATCCAAGGCTTTGTTGTTGGTTACCTTACGAGGGTAAACGCACTTTGTCCATAGAGAGCCCGCGAGCGAGCTGTGGGCGCGGTTTTATTATTAATAGTAAACAAACATTGCAACTAAACACGCTTCATGTGTACACACACGTACACATTCTATATGCGGTCGTGACACACTATAGGCCTACACAAGACACAACAGGCAAGAGTTGTAACTCTACCTCCATGCTCGCTCTATAACATATGGTGGATTTATTCATCAGTGGTGGAACCACAATTAGGCCCGTGAACATTCCCGAAGCTATGCGCATTTTGCAGTTCACTCTATAACCGTCTCCAATCATGAAAGTGACGATTACTTGGCCGAAAATATTCGGTTCATCATCAGAGCAAAGTAGATTACCATTCTACGACGCATACACCGTGGCGAAACTTCAAAGATGTTTCGGTCTCTATCCCAATTATGCTTCTTTTGAGAACAACGGACATCCACCGTCTCTGACCAAGAACAACAACCACGGGGGAGGAGAGAAAAACACCGGCCAAGGGCAGTCGGAGCACCCGGGAGAAAACTTCACCGATGGTGATGATGATGAGGCGGGAGAGAAAGATGAAGCACCTTGCTTCATTGCCCAAAACAAGCTGTGGTATTACTTGTTTTCTTTTGGAGCTTGGCTTGGAGACGACTCATTTTATTTCGTTGTTTTCTCCCTGGTTATTTCAAATCTATCGTGGTGGGTCTCAAGACGAATGCTTCTAATATGGGGAATTTGTATGTACATCGGGCAGGCGGCAAAGGAGTTGTTGAAATGGCCGCGGCCCAGCGAACCACCTGTTGTCCGGTTGGAGAGAAGATACTTCATGGAGTATGGGATGCCGTCCACTCATGCCATTGTCGGTACTTTGATGCCATTCACATTTTTGTGCGGCACTTGGGATCACTATGAGGTAATACTCCCTTTTCACAAAATGACCTTCTTCGTTTGTGTGAAGATGCAGTTACATCTTAGTTTCGTTTAAGAAAACAAATCTTACAAACAATTGGTTGTTGTTGTTGTTGTTGTTGTTAATGAAAGCAAACAAGTAACAAGGGAATGTACTTTAACGTTGTTTTCTCATCGGATGAATTTGACTGCATTTTTAGTTACTCATCAGATAATAATTTGAAATGTGTATTGGAATTGTGCAGAGTAAAACCGTCAGTAACAATTTTACCCCGGATGCTGGTTTTCTGAAAAAGCAAAATTGTTCTCTGCTTCAAAAGCCCAATGCCATTGGGGTGAAGCTCGGATAGTGAAAGGCTTTCATATGCAGTCTCCTGACGATGACTAGAGCAAGCTAGTCATACTTTTATGATTGATGTTTGACCTTTTTCCCTTTTCTATAGTATTCACACACATTGGGCACAATATTAGCTTTCAGCTGGGCTATGCTGGTATGTTTCAGCAGACTGTACAAAGGAATGCACTTTATTCTGGTAAGTGACTGGAAAAAAATATCTGTATAAAAAGCAATTATTATAATAATTATTGATGAGGTTATAATGTTTTTAATGTTTTGTTTTATTTCTCCGTGAAAGGGTTGATAGGACCTTGGAGGGTTATTTTGTTGAAGGAAATTCGTTTTTTAAAATTATTATTTGTGCGTTCATGCATGTCTTTTGACTCAGATAAAATAGTGTATAAAATAGTGTAGTTAAACACTGCTTTAGAAGCTTCACAGTCCACTGATCCCCACAGCAAGCACATCGCGCATTTGTTGACTAGACACTGAATTTGCCCTTTTGTAATTATAATATTTACATACATTTTAAATTGTGAATTGCAACCAGCAACATCATGTAGTGGTAGTGAAACCTGCTCAGTCATGGTCAATGCAAGCACACTTGGTGTGGCCATGTCAACAGTGTTGTCTCCAAGGCAAATAGGACTCTAGGTTTCAACTGGCATACGGCAGGTGGAACATCCCCAACTGCATTAATGTCCCTTTACAGAACCCTTGTATTACCTATTCTTGAGTATGGGCTGCCTGCATGGTGCCCATATACTACAACACTTTCAGCAAAACTTGTTCATTGTTTTTAGGTCAGCTTTTTTAAACTCAAATGTGTACTTCCAAATAATCTTGCTACATATAAATAGGTTTTTCTTAACATAATATACATATTTATTTTGTTCTTAATATTTATTATATTTTCCAAAGTTTATCTTTACTGTTTTTAAATGTTTGTTAAAGATTCTATTCCTATTTTAAGATTGGATTGATAGGCTTTCGAGTCACAGTGGTTAGGTTCACTTTTATTAATCCTGGCCATCTTAGAATGGGCTTGTCTTGTCTGTTTTTATAATTGTCTTGCTTGATAGCCAGTGCTCTGTCTCATTCAATCATTGGTTTACAATTGTTCTAGGCATCATAAGTTTACATTCGTTGTTTCTTATACTGTTATATTTCTTTAGTACGGTAATATTGTATCGTGTACTGTTTGTTGAAATCTTGGCCGAATAAATAATAATAATAATAATAATCCACACTGCAGTTTGGATATGTGTGGAAAGTGGGGAGAGGTGGTATTGTTATGCAGTGACTGGCCAAATTCTTTTCTTGAAAAAAATCTGTTCAAGGTTGTTTCTTCCTCTCATGTTGGACAGCATTTTCTCGGGAGCAAAAAAAAAAATTGCAAAGTAGAGGTTGGCAAATATTATTGTGATCATTATGTTCTTGTTGCAATGGTTCTTATAGTTTGTATTTGTTTTGCCACAGCTAGATGGTTCACATTGTCAGATGTCTGTGAAGGTGTGGTCTCACAGATGAAATGACCATCCTCAAGATAAAGCATCTAAGATAAATCAAGATGTGTGAAAATATTCATCAAGCCACATCCTTATGCAAGTAGAATACATGGTAAAAAATGATATCTCTCATGTGATATTATTGTGTTTTTATATTTTCTTTTTCTATTTCTTTGTGTGTTGTTTTATGACTCTTTTTGCTGATATAGGACCTAGTGGCTGGTGTGACTATAACATTGGTTCTGATGCTGCTCCTTTGGCCATGGCTGGACCAGATGGATCACTTCCTGCTGACCCATCCCCAGGCCCCACTTGTGGTCATCTCAACATCAGTGTTCCTCTGCATCATCTACCCCTGCCAGAATGGGGTTGCTTCAACCAGAGCTGATACCATCACTATCCTTTGTGCAGTGTCTGGTGCTCTTTGTGGCTTTTGGTTCAACTACCGTACCGGGATGCTCCCTGATGCCCTTGCCCCTCTCGGGGGCGTCATCGGGTGGCCAGGCTGGACCACAGTAGGGTTGATGTTCATCAAGTACTTGATGGCCCAGCTACTAACTGCCGTCATGTATTTGGCAGTAAGAGCATTTCTACTGCAAGTGATTCCAGTTATTTACAACATTGAGATCAATGAACGCACCAAGCGGCTGTTGTTCGTAGAGCTACCGTATCGTTACATCAATTACTTTGGAGTAGGTGCTTGCTCATATGTTATTATCCCCCTATTGTTCCAAAAACTTAACTTGGATTGATTGGATGGGTGATTTAGGAGTTTTAGAAGGGGTTAGGAACCCCTGTTATTACATTAATTGCAAACAAACAATGCAAAGCTGCTCATTATGGGGGGGGGGGGGCAAGTGGGTTCAAGCTCAGTTTCCAGTGACATTTTCTGTAAAATATTGATTTTGGTTTCATTATTATTTTGTAATATTTTTTTGCATAAAGAAAACCTTGCAGTTTTTTTTATGAAAGGATATTTTTAAAACTGGAGTTTGAAATCAGTTTCTCAATCACAACAAGTAAAACTGAGTATAAATGTATATATACAGGACAAACATGGTTGCAGCCGTGTAAATTGTTCATAATCTTCTGATGAAGTGGTCTTATTTATTAGGATTTCATGTTTGCAAGGAATTGTCCACAACTGTCAATATTATTTCCTCAGATACAATACTCGAAATCGTTGGAATGGTTTGTTATCGCAAAAGAAGAAGTGATTTCCAGTTAATCGAATGCATTGAACCCAACATTAAACTTATCTGTCTCTGAAGTAGATTAAAATGATTTGTAACTCTTTTGACATCTCTTAGTGTTTTAGAATTGTTTTTGTTTTTTTAAAGTTTGAGACAAAAATTGTTTAATGTTTATCTTGTCCACCCACCTATGCCCACCCATTACGTTTTTGTATAATTCTATAAGAAGTAATTTTCTGCCAGATTCACTGCTGCATCTTTTCTTTCCAACCAGCAAGATAAATTTATGCATATTTAATTAAGTCAAATACTGTGCTAGAAGAATTAGAATTAAATGATTATTACTCTAAAATAAAACTGTTAACTTGAACTTAACTTTAAATAAAATTCGTAAAAATTTCATGAAAGTTTTCAATTGTGATTATATTATAATCAAATGTAATCAAATAATCAAATGTTTATATTTTTTTGTATTTTAATATACAATATTTTGTCAACTACGTGTACGCAGATGAGACTTTCTTGTTGTCAAACGTGTCTGCGATTTGTGAGCTCCGCTATGGAACAATATTAAACTGGTGAAGCAAAATACAATACAAATGAGTTATGTATTTTTTTCTTGTCGAGTCGAAATTTGTATTTTGAGGCTTTATAATGTCATTAGTATTTAGCAATCCCCATCCAACTGCTGATCTGTTACTTTAAAAAATGTTCAGAAAAATAATGTTTTTGTTGATATGAATCAGTTGGGGGGCTTTACGCAGAGCAACAAAGCAATAACAATGGGATGATGGGTCAATCATCGATTGTATGTAACAACAGCATTACATTCAACAAGTGCACCTGTTCTGATGCTATTTAAAAGAAAAAATGCAAGAAAAGTATGGTTGGTTCTTTCGCAATTGAAAAGATGCACATCTGGTGTTTTATAAACTGCATTGATAGAAGCCGGACACCGAGGGAAATAAATGTCCGCCGGAGTCCCCCAAATCAAAATTCAAAAGAGGGCGCTATATCAGAAGGAGTTTGTGCCACAGACGTTTGTGCACTGGGATGGGGGATGCGCGGGCGGCGATTTTTTTTCCCCAAACGACATTGCAATATTTTTTTCCCCTGCCGCTGTGATTTCATAGCATGAGGGACCGTTTATGACTAAATAAGCAAAACCATATATATAAGAGCAAAACCATATATATAAGAGCAAAACCATATATAAAGGAGCAAAACCATATATATAGGAGCAAAACCATATATATAGGAGCAAAACCACATAATTTTTATATAGGAGCAAACCCATATATATAGGAGCAAAACCATATATATAGGAGCAACACCATATATATAGGAGCAACACCATATATATAGGAGCAACACCACATATAAAGGAGCAAAACCACATAATAGGAGCAAACCCACATATATAGGACCAAAACCATATATATAGGAGCAAAACCACATATATAGGAGCAAACCCATATATATAGGAGCAAAACCATATAAATATAAGAGCAAACCCATATATAGGAGCAAAACCATATATATAGGAGCAAAACCATATATATAGGAGCAAAACCATATATATAGGAGCAAAACCACATATAAAGGAGCAAACATAGGAGCAACACCATATATATTGGAGCAAAACCACATATATAATGGAGCAAAACCACATATATAGGAGCAAACCCATATATATAGGAGCAAACCCATTTAATTTTATATAAGAGCAAAACCATATATTTATAGGAGCAAAACCATATATATATTATGTAAAAAAGCAAAAACCATATAATATAGAAGCAAACCCATATATATAAGAGCAAACGCATATATATAGGAGCAAACAATTTATATAAAAGACCACCGAAAATATATATAAAGATCAACGGCAAATATATAATAGATGCAAAAATAAATATAAAGGATCAAAAACTCAAATATAAAAGACAAACACAAATATATTTAACAGCGCCCTCTATATTGGACGTAGTTTCATATATAAGACATGTGCACATAAGACATAAAAGTCTCATAAAAAGGACGTCAACAGCCGTCAAAGGTTAAAATCGGGAACGAAAATCACCGAGCCGTAAATTCAGCCTTGGTCTGGCACTTGGTAGCGTACGTTTCGCTGGGAAAGGGAGAGGGTGACCGACACGTCGCGACTGCGTGACTTATAGTTGTAATTAATTTGTTTATTATAATTGAATGAGATTTTTGATTTATTTTGCACGGCATACCAGCTTCTTAATATTCAATAAAATACCTGTTGATCCTGGCCCTCACATTAGGGTTCTTGTGTAATTTCGTGCCCTCACTGTTTTTCTTGCTTTGTAACTTTTGTATTATGAGGTCCTGTTTTCAAGGTGTCCCTAAAATCGTGGCAAATCTTTTACATGTACCTCTCTGTGAGCGATGTAAACAGTCCCTAGATAAAATATTTGTGGTTTTATTTGCCAAGAAAAGAGTCTCCTCTCCCTTGACCAAAACTTAGAAACATGTAAGGCTCCACTGGTTATTTGCCTTTGTAAATGCAAAAAGTTTGGTATTTTAGGCATTTCTACAAGGTACAAAAATATGTCATAATGTTGAGGCCATATAAAAATATTTGCCCACCCAAAAAGTTTTTAATCAAACACTATTTCAATTCACAATTCATGATGATCAAATCATGTTACTGAATATTTTGCTGAGCATTCTGAAAAAAAAATCCAGAGGCTTAAAGAAGCCATGTGCCTTATATCATTTTCTAATATTTTTTGAGATTTTTATTTTTTAACCCTCATATCAATATTATTATTAATATTAAAATTTAAACATCAGCTTGTTGATTCAATTATCACCCTGTTTATTTATACGCTTTATCATAAATGTTAAGAAAAAAAAGGGAAAAAAACTAAATAAAAATCAGATTTGAAAGCCAATGATTATTCACACTTTTTATTAAATTTGTTATTTTTGTAATTTTTTGCAAATTACCATGGTAATTTTTTTAATTTCATTAAAAAATATTTTGAATAAAACGAAGACAACTACTGGCTATAGAGTCATACACAGAGTCTCAAAGAACACTTGTAATCACTGCAGATGTTTCTTCCATGTATGGGTTCACCGGGAAACCATACTTTCTTGTTTCAGGAAAAACTCAAAACAAATGGGGCCAGTTGAAGTCATCGAAGATCGGTGTGTAGTGTAACATTTCAATGTCCATCAAGTTTTAATATAATGTTTGCATACTTTATAATTAACAAATGAAGATAATTAGGGCATCGGTTGATTATGGCATCATTATTTTTTTCCCATGTCAAAGAAAAAGGCATAATACCGTGAAAACTGGTAAGAGGAGGGTACATGTACTTATATTACCTATTTGACATACTGTCTGCTCAGGCTTGTATTTGTAATTGTTTAATGGCCAAATAAAGAATAAAAATAAGAACCAATGAAAGTAATGAAAACATATGACGTCGCTCCAATGTCGTGCATACATTAGCAAAGTAAATGGCGGACTATCTCTCACAGCGTAAAACCAAAACTTTTAAGATTTCGAACACACGGTGTAAAAAGGTTGGACAGTTGATTTATAGTTTTTGATTATGAACAGTTTTCCTGTTATCCTAATTTGTTTTTACACTATAGTATTGAAGAGAGGAATCGCTGTCGGTGTACGTGCAGCATGCACACTGATCAGATCAGTATGAGACTTTTATGTCTTATTATATATGGGTGCACATGTCTTATATATATGTATATATGAAACTATGCCAATATAGAGGGCGCTGTTAAATATATTTGTGTTTGTCTTTTATATTTTAGTTTTTGGTCCTTTATAATATAATTATTTGCCGTTGATCCTTTATAAATTTTCGGTGGTCTTTGATATATATTTTTTGATCATATTTTTTGATCATGATATATTTATCTTTGCTCTTAAATATATTGGTTTGCTCTTATATATATTGGTTTGCTCCTATATGTATGGATTTGCTCTTATATATATGGTTTTGCTCATATATATGGTTTTGCTCTTATATAATATGAGTTTGCTCATTTATTAGTCATAAACGGCCCCTCATAGTATTGGCTCTTTCCGTCAAATATGAAATTGGCTTGCTCTGTTACCAAATCATTGCAATGTCGTTTGGGAAAGAAACAAATAGCGGGGGGGGGGGGGGGGGGGGGGGGGCCGTGGTCATGAGGGACCAAATCGATCTTCGTTTGGTCACCCTGCTTCGGTATTGATTTCGGAATGGGCAATTGTGTCATGTTACCAGGAAACGTGTATTGATCCTGTCAACTTTTTTAAAAGGAGTTCATCCACACTCAATAAAACTCACGACTTCAAATTATAAGCTCTATAAACACACTGGCAATAATAATGTGTTGCGTGGGCGTCAATCGGGGGGGGGGGGGGAGGGGTTGACAGGGGACATGTCCCCCCCCCCTAAATTTTGACATGTTTTTGACCAGCATCTGCAATGCAGTATTTTCCCGGGCCCTTAAGCGGGCCCGGACCGCACGCCGTAACTGACCTCACACCCGAAGGATTCATCGTCCCCCAGTTACAAGAGTGAGAGGGACAAGGGAGTGTCCCACACTTTGAACGGTGGGGAGGCACAATATCAAAATGCCCCCTCCCACCCCCCCCCCCCCAATGTCTTTTTGACCATCTTTAGATGAAATTCACTAGTATTGCAAAACCCGCGTAATGGCATCAATCTAAAGGGGGCAGGGGACACCTCCCCCACTTTTTGAGGGGACGGACACACTATCAATGTCCCTCCATGTTTTGACTATCATTAATATGAGGCTCGAGTTTTGCACTGTAATGACAAACCCTGTTTCCCGTCATCGCGATCGCTTGTCACACCAAGATTGTGAAACGTGTTTGAATTTAATTGCGCGTTTTGATCTCCTCCCTCTAATGCAACTTTAAAAACATGTCACACCATCAAACGGGCAGATTCAGGACTTGATAGCCGCGTGCGGCAAGGGAAGATTCCTCCTCCTAGGGGGGCTGGGATGATTTGAGGACATTTTGTAATTCTCTGAGTGATCCCTATAATTACGTGGTCGGATGGAAAATGAGTGAAATGATGGAAGTAGCATTAGCACTGTTTTTGTTGTTGTAAGTTACCCGGAAGACCGACACGCCTGTCACGTCTAACCCGCGTGTACAAAAATAGTGGCGTGATAATTTGACAGCAATTCTTAGACTGGCCCCCCATATTACATACTTTTGGTACTATTTAAAATAGAGCCGATTGGATGGCTTAACATCGGATATAGCTGGTGCGCGTACTATTCAACCAATCTCATAATGTAATGTACGTAGTAAAACGTGTTACCAACCAACAAGTTCAAAAGTCATATATCTAAAACCGAATAGCCGGTACACGGAATGTAATCAGCGCACACTGTAACTTTGGGTCTACATGGTCATTATGTACTGTACATACACGCCCGACCTATTACACTCTCACCAGTCCTCTCATGCATGCACCACACCTCTCCCCCTCCAACCCCTGACCACTCCACTCTACTACTAGGCTAGGCACTTCAACCTGTCAGCTGTCTACAGTCGTGTCTGTGTAAGTGGTGCTCCACCAGCATTCTTTGAGGATTCATTGCTGAAACCCCACCATGAAATTAACCCTGAATAAGCAAAAACTCTTTGGCCAAACATCCGAAAGAAGTCGTTTGCCATTGTACGACGCAAACACCGTTGCGTATTTCCAGAGATGGTTCGGTCTTTACCCCGGACCCGGGCACGGTGGTAGTGATGACGCCAACATCAACAACGGCAGCTCAACCACGGCGAACGGCGCTGGACCAAAACACGGTGTTGAAAATGAGGTCCACGATGGAGCAGCAACCCGGAAGCATGAACCGCTCTTCATCGTCCGCAACAAGTTTTGGTACTACTTGTTTTCTTTCGGTGCCTGGCTTGGATCAGATGCATTTTATTTTATTCTATTCTCAATGGTCATTTCTAATTTATCGTGGTGGGTTTCAAGACGAGTGCTGCTAACATGGGCAATAACTATGTACATTGGGCAGGCGGCTAAAGAGTTGTTGAAATGGCCGCGGCCCAGTGAACCACCGGTTGTAAGGATGGAGAGACGATATCTGATGGAGTATGGAATGCCATCCACACACGCTATGGTCGGTACTTTGATACCCTTCACGTTCTTGATTGGCACTTGGAATCATTATGAGGTAAATAAAGCTTGTCATGTAAGCTGGTATGCTGGCACTTCTGTAGTAAACTAAATAAAAACATGGATGGATATTGAGTTGTAGGTAGGAGGAAATAATTGCGATAAATATTTGCAACCCTCCATCCTCTCATCCTCCTGTCGTAAGACGTAACCCTCCAGCCTCGCCATATATTAGAATAGGACTGGATGGAGAGTTATTAGTAAAAGACACCCAGTAACTGGAGCACAGTACAAAATGTTGAAATCACGACAAGCCGCGACTATTGATTGCTTAGTCGGGTCCCGACTACTGTTATTCAACTACGCGGTTAATCATGCCGCATGACTTCAACAAATTAGTTGCAAATTCCTGCCTGGTGAAACATTTGTGTCACTCGTGTCTATTTACGATAACATACATAATTAACACAAATCTTTACTTCACGAAACACAATCAGACATCACTATCATCATTGATACAATCCTTCAATCCAGTTTTAGCACAAAGTTTACTAATACTATATTCTTGCACCCGCTACATATGCTGCAATGCATCTTGGGATTTAAAAATTAGTTGCAACTAGTGTCGAAAGTCGCAACTATTTGAAGCGCGACTAGTTGAGTAGTGAATTTCACTAGTCGCAACTGACCCTATTTGCAAGAGGGTATATAATATTCCATAGAAGGTGTCCCCAATAATTTATCCAGATATGAGTTTTTGTCTTTTTTTTTAAGCATCTTTACTCTACTCTTGCCGAAGAAGAACATCAAACATGACCATAACAACTTTACAGATTATTTGTTTCTTTTTTATTCTTCTCTAGTATCCACATGCATTGGGTGTAGTGCTAGCATGCAGCTGGACTGCACTGGTATGTTTCAGCAGACTGTACAAAGGAATGCATTTTATATTGGTAAGTAGAATTTATAATTAATCCATTTTTTTACCATTTATTGACAGGTGTGGCCACTTTGAAAATGGTACAGAGAGTTTCAGAAGAGGATGGTAGAATATACCAATTCCCATCTATAACAGCAAATTATGTTACTGTTCCTGAAAGAAAACCAGTTTCAGGTCTTTGTGTAAATAACCATCGTCTCTAATTTAATCAGGGTATAAATCAGTGGATTTACATAAAATGTACTTCCTGGAATTTAGAAAACAAAGATAGATTCAGTTTCTTTCTTTAAATAGCTTAGGTAGTTCTCAATGAAACCGTCTCAAACAGCACCCTCACTAACGCAAAAAGAAGTATATAATTGGACGATAGATGTTTTTGGTGTGTGAACACATGCAGCGTTGCGCTTTTATGGGAAGACAACATTTAATAAATGTAAAATTTGCGCACAATATTCATTTTGGTTTCACCTATACACACCGATGTGTGTGTAGTGTCTGTGTACTCCTCAGTCACTATACTCAGTACTTTCCTGCATTCTGTTAAAAAAATCTGGTGGGATTCGAACCCACAACCACATTGGACGATAACATTGTTATGGTGGATTATGAGCTCATTTCCTTTGCAGGACAAAATCAGTGAGCAAGTAGGGGAGAGTGACACAAAGTGTTGTTGAATGTTGTGCTGTTGGTTGTGGAGGGAGATTTCAAACCAACCTCAAAATTATACTCTGATGACCACAGACCAATTGTAACCCTTTCATTTGAATCCAACCCCTTTTGTCTTAATAGGACGTTATCGCTGGTGAGACCCTAATCTGGATTCTGATGCTTCTCCTTTGGCCATTGTTGGACCCCTTGGATTATTTCCTGGTGACCCATCCCCAGGCCCCACTGGTCCTCATCTCGGTGTCGGTGTTCTTCTGCCTCATCTACCCCTGCCAGAATGGGGTTGCTTCTTCTAGAGCCGACACCATCAGTAGTCTTGGTTCAGTGTCTGGTGCCTTCTGCGGCTTCTGGTTCAACTACCGCACGGGGATGCTCCCTGATGTACTAGCCCCTCTGGGAGGGGTCATCGAGTGGCCAGACTGGAACACAGCAGGGTTAATGCTCATCAAATACTTGGTTACTCAAGTATTGTCACTCATGATTTACGTGCCAGTAAGAGCTTTCATCCTTCAAGTTATTTCTGTTGTTTTTAACACGGAGATAAATGAACGCACCAAACGGCTATTGTATGTTGAAATACCATATCGCTACACCACTTTCATTGTGTTACTTTCTATTGTATATGTAGGCATGCCTTTGTTGTTCCTCAAACTGGGATTAGAATGAGTGTAAATAAAGACCATAGTTAAAGAACCAATAACTTAAACTTTCGCTCGGTTATATATTTAAGTCAAGTCCAGAATGCAAAGGACATGTGCTAGACTTGAAATCGAAGCACCTGCCCTCGGCGTAAAACTATTTTTATCAAACGACATTTTTCTTACTAAAGGTGCATGCTATGATCAAACTTGAGAGACAAACTCACAACTTTATGTGAATGTAATCTTTATGATTTGAGTTTGAATACGAAAAAGATTCTTTAGCCTACACAATATCCTCGGTACTTGACATTTTAGGTGGTTAACTCTCAATTAACGAGCTTTGAACAATAAAGACGTCCAAAAACTGGTGTAGGATATCAGGATACAAATTCTCAGCAGGTTGACAACTTAATGCCGCAAATTGCTTAAATCTTAAGACATGTTTTGGGTCTGTCCAAACTACAGCCTGTTTTGGGTGAAACGACTGAAAAATTCACCCATTCTGTCCGTATGTACAACATCTGTGTGCCTTGTGAGAAAGTGGTGCCTCAAAGAGATATTTCATTTGAAATTTCCTGTAATAATAATTATCATATTAGGTGTTTTAGTTTTCAAAGAAGTATCTTATTCGTTGTCAACGTTTATCACTATTATTTTCAAAAAGTGACAAAACTGTTTCGGGGGTTGATATTAGGAAAAAATTAAGTGGAATCTGCCTGGAATTAGTTGCCCTGGGTCTTGGCCTTGGTGCCCCGTCAAAATTTTGCCATAGATTTTAAGATTTTTCAACGGAAGTAAGTGCCATTTGCAATATGAAAATGACCTTGCCCTCTCAAAGATGAAATTCCAGGCTTGGTAGAAGAATTCTAGCACCATTAAACGTTCATTGAAGAAAGCCTTAAAATGATGATACCACCTAATTACCGATAAAACAACATGATTTCTGAAGTCAACATAAGCCTTTAATGTAAAGTTATTTTATATTAATTGTGAAGAAACGGATGCATAAGTACCAGTCGTGTTTATGATATTTAATATCGAGTTGACAGCAGAATTTTAATGTCGTCAAAGCTGCATATTATGTAAAAACAAATCTTAACAAATTTCATAAAGCAATAGTATGAATATGATTACGATTATGGCAGTTGAACTTTGTTTCGAAATTTACTTGTGCTGTTTTTTAAATATTTTTTTATATCTCTGGTTTGAATCCAGACAAAATATCCATCGACTATATTAGTCCTTGAACTATGTGCATGTATGATTCACATTGTCTGCCATTTGGGTAATAGATTGGCATACTTACGATGCTCTGCCATTTTGTAACAGGTTGTGTTATGCTTTGATTGCGCATAAAAAGTAGAACAGCTTTAACCCTACACAGTCTCAAATCCTTCAATAGCCAATTGCCAAAGTGAAGTTTTCAGGAGGACTGGGGGGGGGGGGGGTCAGAAGGCCCCCCAAAACAAGCGCTTATCAGGGTCTGGCATTGCAATCTTTCGCCCAAACAGCTTTGTGAGGAGTGACATAGGAAAAGACCTTTTTGGATACATTAGGCAACACAGTGACTGTATTTATTAAGAAAAAATCATAAATTTTATAAATAGCTGTACTTGCATCAAGTATGTAATTGCATGTCTGTAAGGGAGGGGTTGGTTGGGGTTGGTTGTTTTTGTTTGGCATTTTAAATGGCAGTTTACCCTGTGGGTCTTGTTGGGGTCACTTTGTGTTTAGAGCAAAAACGATTGATAAATCTTTTATGAAGCACAGAAAATGTTTTGTTTAATTTTGGAGTTTTTTTTACAGCTTTGTTACAGCTTTAGTATTACAAATCTTTAGTGTTTACTTTTTGTAAGGACAAGGACAAGAAAAACATCAAACAAAAATTGGCATAACCGTAGGCCATGTCTGATTTAGTGACTGCGCCTCAATATTCTTGGAATAAGCTAATGTTAAACATTTGTGTACAGTAGATGCTTATTATTATCTTGAGTAGGATTTTTAGTATAATTTTGTTTTTCAATAATTTTTTATTAAACAAGATGGATTGCTATTGATCCTAATTACAACAAACGGCTCAACTTTGTCGTTGGTTGACACACATAAAGTGTACACTTACTTGATTTGATGAGAAATAAAACATAATTTCAATTTTGTGCACAAAATGAAGATGTCCAATTGTTTTTATGTAAAGTCAGAGACAAGTTATTAGTTTTTTCCTATCAGGAAATTTCTTTGTATGTGGGGTATGCAATATCCTTTGTTTCCAACAAAAATATAATACACACTTAGTGTCACAGAAAACTGTTGGAAGTCATTTCCTCTTTTTGCTGGTACATGATTATGTGTATAAAGTTGAATGTCGGGTATTGTGCAAGGACACTCGTGTTTGAAGCTTAACACGGTGTGGATCATAAGAAAATCTTTAGTAAAACCTGAGGTACCATATATAAAACTCGTTTGGAAGAAGTGTTTATTCTAAGAAGAACTGATGTGGTCTTCTCCTGAAGACGCACAGAGTATACTGTTTGAAACGTCGAGACCACACCAGCTTTTCTCAGAACCAACACTTTTCCAAAAAGAATTGTATACATGATTTTACCCAAAGATTTTACTATAGTTTTTTTCTGACGCATTGATGACATGCACACAAATCTTCTGACTATTCTCAAGAAGATAAAAAGTATGGAATTTTGCTTTATTAAATTTGCATGCATACTGGCTGTTGCCCTATGGACGAGTCTGTATTTGCATTGCAAAACCATTAATCAATTCACATGTCAATGATTGTTTGCTTTCCAATAATTATTAACTTCTTTGTTCAACAAGATGAGAGCATTTTATTTTTAAAGGGGGGGGGGGGCTTTCATGCATGCTTACAGGGTTAGTCACTCGGTATGCTCGGGGAGTCAAAATATTTTCACAACGAGCTTTACATACTCCATCAGCACCACCTTAAAATGTGCCTGGATGCTTAATACCAGTAACATCTTTATAACAACAAGGCCTTCAGACAAAAATAACACATTTTGCGGGGTTACTACCAGGCCTTGAAACTTGTTGAAGAGGCACGGTAATTTTCCTCTGGTAAGGGGAAAAATGTAAATCTATATTGAACCCTGCCGAGGGTACCACAGCAAAAGCACTGGGTACCCTATTATTTATTTATTTTTTTGTTGGGGGGGGGGGGTATTCTACCAGGCCTTGAACTTCGCCGATTATACTAGAATCTTTCTAAGGGCACCACAAAAAAAGAACAACACAATGGCAATTGATGTGGGTGCTGTGTGTTATGTCGAGGCCTGCACAACCAAAGTATGACCCGGACCTTCAACTCATAACTATTTATATTCTTCAATGTATTGTACGTTACGTCATAAGAGGCTCTATCGTGTTTACATAGAGGATTTATTAATCTGATAATTTTTATAAGCGGGCTCGTTCTGGCTCGTTTACCCATTGTTATGCAAATGAAGATTTTATCTGGTGTATGAATGTTTTGTGTCCGTTTAAAAAAAAAAATCTATAATGGGAACACCAAGTGATAAACCAAGTCAAGCCATTTGTACTCTATTTTTACTCTTGAATAAATAAATGTGACCCTTTGATTTACTTAGGTTATCAAACAATTGTAGAGCCTTCAAACCATTCATTTATTTTATGAAAGGTCCCTGCTTGCATCAACCACTTATCAGAACAATAGATGGAGTCCAACAGCTTAGGCTAAAACTGTTAATTTATGTACTAAACTTTACAGTGTTCTAGTCAAGACCCGATTGTCCAATATCAGATCGAGAGTCTAGGGGAGACCAGTCTCAAGATCTACAACACTGATGCTTTAACGTGTGATGCTGCAGAGAACAACCTGAAGATGTACTCTAGCCGCCAATTTTGTCCTGGTCTGAGTCTCCATTACACAAAGAAGATGCAAGATTCTTCTCCTCTTAGCCTCATTTTGGTTACATTGGATGAGAGGAGCAAAATGGCTGTATCCAAATGGCAACAGTGGTTTAATAAAGTATGTAAGCCCAAGATTGGAGAACAAACACTAACCAATTTCTAAACAATATTTTTGAGGTCAACTCAAAATATTTAGTTTTTTGCAGTTAACTTATACCAGGAGTGAGAGTCACTCCTGACAAAAATGAAAGGATTGCTCTTTGCACCTTTTGATAACCCCTGGAGTAACAGATTCCTAAGAGCTTTTGAGAACAATATCCCAAGTGCTGGAGAAATAAATTTATTAAGAGAAAAATACCTTTTTTTTTTTACCCAGGTGAGACTTAATAAAAAGTCTGAATTCAGGTATAAATCTGCAATTTCTCAGCTTTGGAAACACACATTTTCACATGCGTTTGAATTTGAAGTTTAAATTGTAAACTGAATTAATCAGATTATAACTGATACCTTTCCCACCTATACAGGAAAGAAGCCAGAAGGGGCCACAATGTGGCGATGATTATACACTTGTGGTCCGACACTCCCAATGTATTTTACGAATTTATCCCTAATCAGCCCTCACACCAACTTTAAACCCTAGTTTGCACAGGTAAATTGACAGAGCCTACAGGAGCGGAACATAAAGCAAATACCATGTTTAGTTGACACACGGACAAATCAAACTCAACGTAACATTCACTCCAAGATCTCAACTATAAGAATTGATACACACTTATTTATTTATTTTTTTTATTAAATATATTTATTTTTAATATAGTTTTAATCTTTTGATCAATATAACAGCAACTTTTCTGCAAACAGAATGAGCCTTTGTTGTGTGAAATGTTTTTACTATGTGGATTAATTTGTACCTTTCTTTCTCTAGAATTTTTTTTGGGAAGTGTTCAGTGTTTTAGAAAAGTAATGTTCTAAATTTAAAACTTTACCAACAAGAAGATGTCTGGCCATGCAATTATCTGCCACAAAAAAAGCGCCCTCTATCAAAGTACTTTTGAACAACATAAATTTGAGTATGAAAAAAATTAAAATAAAATTAACATAATATAATATACATTTTTTTTACTCACTACAAAGATTGTAGTTATGTTTATCACTGATAATTAATCTCTATTAGTAAAATAGGGGCCCAATCATAAGGACGTCAAGGTATCTTGATATATCAACATTTGGTCATTCAGTCAAAAAAGGGAATGCCCAAAAACACATCAAAATTCGGAGTGAATTAAAAGACGCTTCAATTGACCTTTCTTACAATTGATAGACTGAACAAATACCGGAATGAGCATGATCAGTTTTCACGGCATGCACAATGCTTGAAATGCTTGCAGATGATGCATCAAACAGTTGCCCCAATGAAGTTTTGAATCACTTTCATTGCCATTCTTTTTATATTTACAACATATATGTATACAAATCTCTTTGTATATATTTATTCAATCTTAACCAGTTTGCTTCGGGAATAAAAAATATTTTCTAGCCATTAAAAATGTGTGACGGTTTTCAATGAAACTCAATTTGGATCCATAAAGACTTTTTCGCATAGACATTTACAGACTTAAATGGTTCAAATTTTTTTAACAGTAACCCCAGCAGAGAAAGATGAAATGACTCATGACAGTGCAGTTTACTCCATCTTAACCAAACCTTGGCTTGTAGGTAAGAACAGGTCATCGATACAGGCATTTGGCACAATATGCAGAGTTAATCCACGACATAGGGCCCTCTATCAAAGATTATTCTTCTTCACAGAACTTGGGAAAGTACCGACTACATGTATACAGTACTCAATCAGTGTAAGGGTAACCAACATTAATATTCTTTATCCCCTGATGCAAATTTAACACATATAAAACACAATTTATCCATCAATTGCTTGCAGTGCCTTTTGCCCAGGGCCACCAAACCATGACCCCGTAGACTGTGTATGGTTTGAGCACTCCACTTCCAGTGTCTCACCACGTGTGACCTGTTGACATGACCACTGCTTAATCCCACAGAAACTTGACCGATAAGCCTGCCGCTGTGTGTTGTATAAGAGTTTGGGCATGTTACTGATTCCTCTGAAGCAAACTGGTGAAGACTCCATTTTCAATTAAATAAAACACACTCAATGGGTTCACTGTAACCCGTCCACACCATAGCAC
Organism: Asterias rubens; assembly: GCF_902459465.1. Classification (NCBI taxonomy): domain Eukaryota; kingdom Metazoa; phylum Echinodermata; class Asteroidea; order Forcipulatida; family Asteriidae; genus Asterias; species Asterias rubens. The sequence continues at coordinate 18,714,722 of NC_047062.1, read as the reverse complement.
ATCATCAACAAAAATACTTATCCCTCCACACCACAACAGATCCCTCAACACAACCAACTACAAACCACACAAAATCATACCATTCAACAAAAACTAGAAACCACACCACAACATACCAATCAACACAGGAAACAAAAGTTTAACAGCAAATCCACCAACAAACCAACCACACCGTGCATACTGGACATCCACTCTGTAACATATCAGATGTGCAACTTTGTACATGGGAATAAAGACGAATTGGCCAACCACACTTTGTACAGAGTTCTTTCGGTGCCAATCAACACAGGAAACAAAAGTTTAACAGTACGTCCACCAACAAAACCAACAAACCATCCACACCGTGCATACCGGACATCCACTCTGTAACATATTAGATGTGCAACGTTGTACATGGGTATAAAAAGACGAATTGGCCAACCACACTTTGTACAGCATTCTTTCGGTACCAATCAACACAGGAAACAAAAGTTTAACAGTAAGTCCACCAACAAAACCAACAAACCATCCACACCGTGCATACCAGACATCCACTCTGTAACATATTAGATGTGCAATGTTGTACATGTGAACAACAAAGACGAATTGACCAACCACACTATGTACAGCGTTCTTTCGGTTTTCTGCTGACAAGAAGGGAAATCAGCTGATCAGCTGAGAGGTTGCATGCCTGAACATGTTCATGAACACCTTTAACCAAATGTAGCCACTCCAATCCAAATAATATCCACAAACACAACAAAATCCATCCGTTACACACCATTTGTGATTGTACAAGCCCCCTTCCCCAACCAAACCGTCAAACGAAGATTACGATAAAATAAACAAATAAAAAATTGTGTGACCAAATATGGCTGGATATGGAAGCTTTTAAGACTTGTGTGTGAGTAATATTTCCGACGCTTCTCAAGACAAAGACCAATCTGAAAAATATCAATACTGCCTTTCACTCACCTATAAAATAGAACACGATAAACCAACTACTACCCTGCACCTCTACACCCCCCCCCCCCCCCGAACCTCAGAACAAAAGCCTGTTCTATATTAATGCCATGTTTTAAATTGTAAGCTTAAGTAGCATTAAGATTGCATTGCCGTGCAGTTTCAAGAGAGTTGTAACAACTTTTCAGACCAATAACAATTCATAGAAAGATTTATAGAGTTTTCACAAACCTCACTAGATTTTAAAATCTTTTCCCTTCTTTGTTTAAAATGCAGAAATAGATTAAGTCTTGGCTTGCCGCCCTAGCACTATTATCATGGAGAGAAAGTAAAAATTTTGCTCCTAAAATATCACTATCACTATAAAAACAAAAAGAGAAAAACAAAAAAATGGTTGTTGGGCCTTTGATCAACACTTATGCATTGCAAAACCTCAATCTTATAAATTGACCTGTATAGCCTTCTTGAAGACAATGCATGCACAGAGAAAGGAAAACATTTTCACAATGTGATATCTCTGTACACGATTCCTGTGATGTAAAACTATATTTACATACATTTTACATTTTTCCCCAAAGTATCGTTCCTTTTTCATGCTGTTAAAAACTGACTGACAAGAAAAATGTCAGTCACTTTGTGACTTCCATCTTTAGTTCATCATTCAAGTGGTTTTTCTATAACATGGATGTAGTAGGAGGGGCAGTCTCCTTCCTTGAACTCTTTGAAGTCTCCGTACACAGTGTGCTTACAACTTTCACCAAATGTCTCCTTGAGAAGCTCTGTGAAGGCATTCAGGCGATGTGGGTAGTAGGACAGACGGAATCTAGAATGGTAAGATTATTGAGATAAAAACATTAACAAATACTGGTTTTGAAAATTGACAACATTCAAAAAGCGCATCAACATAATACAGAAGTCTCAATATGCTCATAATAATAATTAAAAACTACATTTATAAGTAGGGAATACAAACAAAACCATATACATATATATCATCCCTAATGCAAATAAATATCTATGAAATTCATACAAACAAAAGTATTATTAATAAAAAACAGAACAATAATGCATACAAAATAATGAGTAAACTAACAATAATTTATGTAGATTTTAGAATACTATGTAGTGATATGAGAACCCAAACTAGGTCATCATACTTTTGAGGGGAGTGCAATTTATCTTGTGCCATGTACTAGCACATTAAGACATTGTACTCGTATACTAATACTACTCTTTAACAATAAACTCATTAAATCACTGGGTAATTTATTCATAGGCCTACATCAAATTTTATCCTTAAACAACTAAATATTAAGTGTCAATTTGTCGCAAGTCCAAAAGGGCAAGCCTGTGCAAAGAGAAAAAATCAGCATAAATTAAAAAAGAAATAGATGAAGCAAGGGTAAATATTCTGAAAAAAGCACTGAACCAAAACTTAAACAACAAAAATGAAGTCTGTCTCACTCTGAAAAAAAGTATGCATTAAAATGTCATATAACTCAAGGCACCATGTAAAAATAAAACAGCACCAACAAAATTGATGAAATAATCAATGAGCATTGAAAGAGCACACAACAACAATCTGGAAACACATCATCAAGGAATTTGTGACAACAAAATAAACAGTCAGAAAAATATTACACATGACTTTACACATTCATATTTCAACACATGTTTTTGAATAGATGACAAAAAATATGTTGCCACCATAAAAATATGATAGATTAAATCAGAAATGAGGGACACCTGGTGAAAAAAACATAATAATAGTAACAATATTTAAGACATTTATATTATGAAGTGCATAAAGAGGAGCGTCTATGCACAACACAATACATTAAGCACTGAAATAAATATGAAGCAATTTGTTACAAAAATGAAGACTCAAACAAGTGAGTTTTTCAAATTCAATTAAAAGTCAGAATAGAGTCAGCTTTCATGAACTTGTTAAGTCATTCAACAATAAAAGGTACAATGAATTTGAAGACTCTTTCAACCCTAGACTTGGAATACTTACTTGTAGACTGTTTCATCCAGATGCATTTTCTTAACATTTTCTTCACTCTTTGCCTCATCATCAACGGAAATAAAATAATCTAATGTCACCATGGAAGGGCGCCCATTAACGTACAGCACTGATGTCTGGAGGTCCTTGATGCAGTTACCCTGTTGAGTCAAAAAGCATTGGGATATTAACTTCAGTTTATTTTTTATTAGAGGCCTAAAATTACACGCAGGCCATGACCTCCATTGCCCCATGTCTTTGCCTTGGTGCCCTTCAAAAATTTCCCATTGACTTGACCTTTGCAAAATGAAAATGGCCCTTTTCAACATGTTAAAAGATGAAATTCCAGGCCTGTTATTATAGCTGCAATTCAATGGATCTGAAGAGTGTCTGGCACTGTTGGGAAGTCCAGGATTCTAGGGGGCACCTTTTTCTGCAATTGACCCCTTGTATTGACATAATACAGGGCTACTGCTGCTCATGGTTTGCTGTGTTAAGAGTCAAAATGCATGTAAAAATGGTGGCTGTCTAGCCCAATTTAGGGCAACTTTTCTGTGCTGTGCTGTGTTTTTCTGTGCTGTTTAGTAGAGCAACATTGTGGGCTTTCTTCGGGTGTCGTCTATGATTCCTTTCCTTTAATCTTTCCTGTTAGAAACATTGTGGGGTGCACACCACAATGTCAAAACACCCCACAGTACAGTTCCTACTTAGCATACACCCACAATGTCGATCTTGTAAGCACACAGATATGAGGCTCAGCCTCCAGGGTGGAAAATTTTTCAGGGCTCAAAAATTTAACTTTTATCCATATAATCTCAGCAGATTAACATTCCAAGGCAGCATACATTTTTTGGGTGGTGGGTCTTGGACAATAGTCATTCTCCACATGTCCACATAACCCATAGTAAAATATCTTAGCCCTCAATGTAAAGTTTTAACTTCAATCAGCGCCCAGCACTCAGCGTTCCCCTTAACAGCGGTTCGCTGGCTGAATGCCAGTTAAAACTCCCAAGGCGAGTCATAATTCTGTCACAACTAGTCCTGCAGGCTAGTTGATTACTTGCCACAGCTACACGCACACGAAAACCACAGATTGTTCATATTGCTTAAAATCACATGGTCCCATCATGCCTAATAATGTTGTGAATGAAATCCCAAAATACGGACCAGTGAAAAATCTGTCAGACCAGCACCATGACAAGCTAACTGGTGCTGCTGGCTAGTCACTGAAAAGTTAGAGACCTAATCCTTAGATAGCACCACATAATGTTTTACAATGTGCTGTGGCGCAATTTGCTGCCGATCAGATCAGGAACATCGGGGCGAACCCCTTCTTTTTTATAAGTACACTGGGTTCTTTTACACGCGTTACACAACACATGGGATGAATGACTTAAGGACACAAGTGTCACGGCTGGGGATTCGAACCCACCCTCTACTGATGAGAGAAACACCAGAGTTTTAATTCGGTGCTCTGGTGTTTCTGATCAGCAGAGTAGAAAATACTTCATAATAAAGAAAAAACAGCCTACTCCAAGTCTTACCACATAATAAATATTCTGTACTGGTGCTCTACCAGTGTCTATAATAGCATCGTAGTTCCTGTGATCAATGATCAGTATTCCACCAGGTTTCAACATGCTGGCGAAGTTCCTCAGAGCGAGACGGTGATTCTCCTGTTTGCCGTCAAAGTCAGGAAGATGAGCGAAAGAGTTTCCCAGGCAGACGATGGCATCGTAACCGGGCCCTGGCTTTGGAATATCCTCGGGTAGAGTAAGCCAGTTGGCAATTTCAATCTCTGTACAAATAAAAAGACAACAGTTTAACAAAAAACGTTTGCAGGTTTTGAACTTCCCTCTTGAAGGGCCACAGCCATTTTTCTCTAGTAAGGGGCACTGCTATTTGTATTGGAACCTTACAGAGGGCACCACAGCAAAAACACAGGTTACCACGGCAATTGCTGTGGGTGCTGTGGGTTATTTAGAGGCCGGATGTTTCAAATTAGTCTTTTTTGAACTAATTCAATTGTTTGTGAAAAAGGAGCATTTTTTCACTCCTGCGATGAAGGATTTTGAATCATTGTAATAGAACTACTAAAAGGAAATGATTAGACACTTGGTATCAATGTGCCCCACACTTTTGCTACACCTGTTCATATGGCCTAAAGCACTCATCCCCGGAACCCTCTTTGTGAGTATGCAGCACCAATTAGCCAAATTGGTACACACATTATTTATCACTCAACAATCCCAGGTACCCATAATTATTTACTCCTGTATGATGAGAAGTAATTTTGGTTGAGCGCCTTGCCCATGAACACAAGTGTTTGACTTCAGCAGCCCATCCAAGACATCTTTAGGAATATATGTCCATGTATCTCTCCCTTGATAATCGGGGTATCTGGAAAGGTGTGACATCGGGTTGAGCACTCCCAATGTATAGTTTAGGGCTGTAGGATGAAAAGGGAGAATGCAAGGGGCTCGAGAAAGAGGCAACAACGAGGTTGTGCTTCTGCACTTTCCTTTAGCATTAAATAAAGTACCAAATGCTCTCAAGTACAGTCAATATCAACTATTCAAGTGGTATTATAAGATTAGTTTCATTACCCCAACTATCAAACATTTCTTCTTTGCGGCGTGCCCACCTCTCCCTGAATGCGTGTAGGATCATCTTATCTGAGGCATCACAGCTCATGACATGGAATCCTTGCTCAAGAAGCATCACAGAGTCGATGCTGAATACGAACACACAACATTTCATTTAGATATGGCAACTAAATAGTAATATTGGCTTCTTGTTAGCACTCATATCCGTCACTCAGTGACGCTCAAGGCGCTTCAAGATACAGTATTTTCCTGCAAGGTATGTGGAACTCCTTTGAATTATAAGACCTACTCCTAGAAAAAAAGTGTGTCTTAGGCCTACAATTCAATTAAAGTACACTGCTGCCTCGGAGTCACAGAACACCTGTAAAAATTGGAACTTGTGAATAACTAAAAACACCAGTTATGAAACTTGAAGGAAAAGAATACCTATGGTTTGTGCAACAGTTTGTGTTAATGTCATGGTAATTTTTGAAACCACGGCTTGGGCTTTGGATTCAGCTTCAGGCTCCTTTCTCTCGTCTGAAACCCTGAGCGTGTATGCACAGCATGCGCAATATTGTCACAAAACAACCGCAGGACCAAGCTCACCTGAGCCGAATCCAAAGCCGAAGGTGTGGTTTTGAAAAGGGGCTACATAAATAATTGGGGACTAAACAAAGACAACTTGACTAGAGCAAGATTTGCACCAAGGACCTCCGGATAAACGTGCCGGTGCTCTACCAACTGAGGGAAATTGCTCAGTTGGTAGATACTGCCAAATATTTAAGCACTTCATAGAGACTTTGCTAACAACCACTAAATGGATAACAGCCACTAAATGGATGTTATCAATGTTTGTTTTCACTAGTAGTGTTCCTTACCCAGTTCCACATGCCGCATCAAGCACTTCATGACATTTCCTGGCCTGAAGGAGATCAACTAGAAAGTGGCGGTAGTTCTCTGTTCTCTCTGTGCGACTGCCGATGTAGTATTCCCACACCTTAGCTGCTTTGCCATCGGCATATTGATCCGGTATACCCTGAGCTGCTACACCAAGGGAACGGGTACGGTAAATGCTGTCCACCATTTTGCTATTGCTGTGTCAAAAATCACACTGGTACAATCTAAGCATCAGAATGAGAAAACGTAAAGCAATCAACTCTAAATGATTTGACTTTAAATCCGACTTGTAGGAGAAATTTAAATGAGAAAATAGGATTAGCTGTTGCTAACTGCTTGCCAACCAAAAGGACCTATGGTATAAATGCATGCAACAAACATGAATATACCAGGGCAGCATAGGCATGTTAGCAGTGAAGTGGAAATACCCAGTACATGAATAGAGAGAGAGAGAGAAAGAGAGTCAGAAAGCACACAGAAAAAAGGGAGAGGTTAAAAGAACACGTTGCCTTGGATCAGACGAGTTGGTCTATAAAAAGCATTTGTAACCGTTTGTTATAAAATGCATAGGATGGTTAGAAAGATGTTGTAAAAGTAGAATACAATGATCCACACAAATTTGCCTCGAAATTGCGTGGTTTTCCTTTTACTTTGACAACTAACACGGTCGGCCATTTATGGGAGTCAAAAATTTGACTCCCATAAATGGCCGACCGTGTTATCCGACGATGCAAAAGGAAAACCGTGCAATTTTGAGGCATGTTTGTGTGAATCATTGTATTCAACTTTTACAACATCTGTCTAACCATATTGATAACAAATGGTTACAAACGTTTTTTTCAAAAAACCAACTCGATTGATCCGAGGCAACGTGTTCCTTTAACAATTAATAGGGAGACAACAGACAAAAGGGGAAGGGGTGGAGGGAAGGGGGCTGGTTTGAACATGAAGATAGAAACACAAATGACAATATCAAGGGTGGGAAGAGGGAGAAAAAGTAATTAATTAGTGAAGGGGGACATCTGTGGGAAAAGGAGAAGGCAAAGACAAACGCCAACATGCACTGTTCAAGTTTGCTCACAAAAAGACATGTCCATTAATGGTGCCATACAGTGCCATGTAATGTACCTTCAGGAAGTTCTAACCCATGAAGGAAAAGTTGTTTTTAGTTGGAACATGTTGCATGAGGGACACAATGTCAGAAATGGGCAGTGACGTGTGACCACTCTTAGCCAGAGCTGAAGAGCAGGCAGCAACTCCTTCATCTTGGGGAATGTTGGAGGACACATCAAATGTATTGATGATAGCTGTGTTTGGGACCTGCTCCTGAATACCTGAAATTTGCAGAGGAAGTCATGAATATATGATGGAATCTGCGACATTTACGGCTTGGAAAAACTGTTAACAAAAAGAGAAATGTTCTCAGTGGGGGAACCATTGCCAGATATGATGGGTCTCCCTGGGTTGTCTGGTTTGTGTACCTTGGGAAGGAGGTAAAATCTGGCTGTTCTACAGGCAACCAGGGAGAGAAACTTGTGGGCTTTCTCGGAGAGGTTGTCACGGTCATGCATTTTGTCCAGTGTTAATGTTGAGAAGGTTCCTGTTGGATCAGTGTCAAGGGGTTTATAGCTAGTTTAGTTATTGAGTTGTCTCATGGCTTGCTGGTGGCCCATGACAACAGCAGAGCCCTTTTCGGCTGGCTTGATGATGACGTCTTTCCGTGCTCGTAGAGTCTTAAGAGCGTCACGCTCTTTTCTGGGGAGGTTGTCATGATGGTTCCTGTGGGTAGAATGATCATGCGAATTAATTTGTGAACTAACTAACTGCACAGGAGTTTCAATTTAAATGTTACTTAAATTAGCTGATAAAAAAGGACAACAAAGAAAAAATACTATTTTTGTTGTACTTGCGGGGGAACAGATCAATGCATTTAATTAAATTCAGTTCAACAACATTTATTTTCCAAATTCCCTTTAATCAAAAATACAATGTAAACAAAGTAATCCAAGAATTTTAGGAATTGGGGGCACAGCCAAGTAAGCAAAGCTTGTGTTTGGAGTGCCCATACAGAAAATAACCACAATAGAGTCAACGCATACAGAACAGACAAACCACAAAGTGAGACAATTAACACAACACAATTCATTCCATTGGTTTGGTTCTCTGCTCAAGTAAGAATAAAAACCCGGATTTACTTCCCTTTTAATCAAGAATGGGGTTCAAATAGCGTGAACATTCCAGAAAACGGCTTAACTGGCCTGGGTTTCCCCTTATTCTAGACCCAGAACCTACAGAACACCATATCAGATGTTACAACTTAGGATCTTTTAAAGACTCTGTACATCAAAAGCTACAGGTTTGGACAATGTGAACCTTCCTCCCATTGGTGACGATTGCTTTATATACTTCTTTCAGGAAAATTTGAAGCTGTAGGAGAATTTGAGAAAATCCTAAAATCAGAAGAAAAAAACCCTGAGAAATCTTATGCCTTAAAAAAAATAGTGATACACTGGGACTTGATGAAATCTGGTCTCCATGGTTAGAGTCACTATCAGAGTAACCATTCCATCTTGAAATTTTATACTTTACACACACAGCTATGGTATAAATATGGGTTTATTTAATAACAACAAAGACAGAGACATTCCCTGAGAGAAAAACACTTTCCTAATAAGACATTTTGATTATACAAAAAGTCAACATAAAAACTTTTATAGCACCGAGGCGATATGCCATGTCACTGTTCAATCATACAGCACACAGTTTTGTACAGTTGTTAAAAGGGGGATGCTTAATTTTATCTTGGCAGTTACTGCGTAATCCTTTACTGAATACCAAATTGTAAACAAACAGCCCAAATACCAAAATGCAAGTGCTCTAATCATTCTCTATGGTCTATGCCCAGGTACCACATAATGTCAATGCATCAAGTATCATTAGTTGCTTACCTAGGACTCCCAGGGAGGATTTAATCTCCAATGAGGATTATGAAAACAGTCCTTTCTACATGATAAAATACTGGCCAGCTTTCCCAAGAATAAAATATTAATATTTAGACCCAGTTAGACCTACCTGGCTGCTGTACTCCTTTTGTCCTCGAAATTTGTCATATCTATGACCGCTACTGAAAAATTTCGAAAAAAAAGGAGTACAGCGCCCCAGTAACTGGGTCTAATTAGTATTGTTGACATATACGGCACAAGAATTGAGATCAGAAGTTTTGTGTCACAATCTAATAGTTTTGTTGATAGAATGACAGAGCTATTGCAGATATAAAAAAAGCTCCGTTGACAGTTTACCGAGTAGACTCCCTTCCTTAGGTCATTCAGAGACAGGTTGTCTGTTAAGTTAAGACCAAAAGACACAGGTCTTCCGTTCAGAAAGCTTGATGGTCTGATCCGTTAAACTGCAAGACATTCGCATTAACAGTCAATAACTAATTGTCGACTTCTCAGACACTCGACTGTCTGACATTCTAGCCCCCCACCCCCGCCCACTATGAGGTTCGTTCCACCATCGTCATCACGGCGGAACGAACTTACCATACTAAAAACTAACAATAACATTTAACTTGGTCGTTCTATGTGCAGTAGAGACAGTTAAAAACAACACATGTAGTACATTACAATTACTATTCTTATCATTTTTTAGCCTTCTATAAAAGTATAATTTCTTCAATCAAAGATCATGAACATGCACAAGTATGATTTTTTGTTATGACTTAAAACTATGAATGTGACCGAGAGAAAACATTAACTGGAAAGGTTGAGCAATAAGTGGGCCTTTCAAAGACTTTTTAACAGTTTTAACTGGAGAATAATTGAACAAAGTAGTTATTACCTTTTTCAGAAGTCCAACCCAGGTAGAATTGTCACTGAATTTCTCACCACACGGTCACGGCACGGTGTATGTTTCGAAGTCTTTATTTTGAGTAGCACTTCGTAGCTAGCTGTATTTAATAATTGAGAACTGACTGCCAGCTGTTAAATGAACACTGGTTGTGTGGTGTGATGGAGGTGTGTATTTGTTTACTTAATTTTTTAGAGCTCTTCTTATATAACGAGATAAATCCCGACAACACAACAACTACGAATGACCGCTCCAGTTATGTGTACATAAGGAATTGAATGAATGACGTACTATTTAAAATAGTCGGGTGCGCTGTTAACTTTCAGCACAGAAATGATGTACGACGTTTAGTTCAAGACAAACACGTATAAAGTAATCAAGGCCATGTGTGTTTGTGGCATACATGCGGTCTGTCAATCATTCACAAAAAGCAAACGCTATGATCCATTGTTGTGCAGGACCGCAATCGGGTTAACTGTTGCAACAAGACTAGTTTTGTCCCAGGAAAATCCAGTTTATTCTGGTTATTCTAAATTTAGGAGTTTTTTGTTCATCAGATAATATTGTAATGGTTGTTCTACCATTATTCCTCAATGGTTCAACCATGGTTCAACTATTATAAAACACTGAACAAGAAAACAAGATTTATATCTACAATGGTCCAACTACATAATGGTCAAAGAATGGTTCTTGGCTGCGGTACTAGTGTTTTATTAATAAAAGAGCTAAATAAACTGTTGCCACTTTGCCTATTACAAATATAAAAGCATTAAGTCAGTACATACTGAAGCTTGCCTGTATGTAAACAATTAAAAACAGAAGTGCAGTTCAATGCCCAAGCTAAAGCAAGTTGTTGTTCAGACCCTAGATGTATTCAAGAACAGACTAAGCAATGTCACCTTCATCTAACCCCCATCCCCACACAAAGTAGGCCTATAAAACTGCTTTACTTGCACAAACTTCTGTTTTAGTGCATTGAGTTTAGTCTGCACCTGCCTGGTTGCACCTCAACCTGAGTGCAAGTTTTTCACCCTGAGGAAATTTCTGCACAGTAAGATGATGATATTTAGTGAAAAGTAATGGAGTGAACATGACTCGAGTCTGCTTTTTGTTGCATTATTTAGAAGAGAGAACCATGTTACTGTGTGATCTACACTTGCTAGCGGTTTGAAACTGTCATACCCAGTAGGCCTATACACAGTGATGAGAGCCTATGATGTCAAAATTGGACTTGAGACAAAGAATATATCGATCAGTAAACACCACGTGTGTCTGTCTGTCATTGAAACTAGACCCGGATTCATTGGGCAAACAACTAGACTTGTTATACAAGTATGGTTGAACCAAGGTTGAAAGTTCAACTAAGGTTGAATGCAGCTGGCATTATGTACCGGTAGCAGAACTTACACGAGTGAACCCGGCTATTACAGTCCAACCATATGGAGGTCTTTTATCCAATGTTATACTTACAATTTATTAATAAAAATAAACTAACAGCACAATTGCATGGTCAAATGCTCATATCACCTTAATATATTTAGTACCGATACCTGCAAAATGTGCAGAGGACTCAAAACCAATCTCAGCTGATTGTGAAGCTCAGGTCATTCACATTTCATGGCATTAGGCATGTTTGTAATTTTCTAGAACAACTAAAATGTTTTCTTTTGTTTAAGAGCTAGAGGTCAATAATAATCAAATTGGAAAACTTACATTTCATGGCATTCATTTTGTGGAAATTAGAAACAATGGAAAACCTTCTGAATATGAAACACACTTTTTGTACGGGGTACTTTGCAGATGTTTTTGTGTGCATATGATATATACTACGGTATTGACTTTTTATGGCACACAAAACTTGGGGGTAAATCACATGATGGGCGTAGTAGGTACTTCATGTCAACAAACTTTCCATTATATCTGCCCTATCCATGTGCAAGCACAAACTGGCCTGACAGACAATATTTTTTAGATACGATAAGATCAAAGCCTGATTGTGGATTCCAGTATTCTGATAATGGACTCAGCCATTTTGTGTGTAGCTAAAAAGTTTGAACTTTTATCCTTAAAAAAATGGTTAAAAGTAAAGTCTTTTTGTAGGTTTGGCGATCCAAGCTGGAAAAATGGAAGGGCTTTCTGCAACCTTTTAAGGACTATATAATCAGAAATAGTATCAGAACCTTTGTCAGTTGACCCACGAAAAAAAAGAGAAAATTGCCAATAACAGAAAACTTTGCAAAATTTGTTTCTATCTACCATTGTAACGAGGTGGACTATCAAAACAAGATTTACCGATGACGACAAAACAGCACAGACCATCCTGAAAGAAGCTGTCGAAGCTGTAAACATAGATTATTCTGTATGCCCTAAGTAAGCAATTCATTGGAATTCATTTCACACAAAAAGGTTGTCAATGATTTGTAGGTACTTTTATATATCTCAAGGCTTTTTAATACAGATTTTGTTTAACTACAGCATTCACACCGTTTATGGTCCTTCCAATATAAATACAATTAAAATGCAAATGGTACTCTCTAACAAATCATCTAAACACAGCTTTGCAGGTAGTCTTGGTGCAAGACGTTTCTCGGGGCAGTGAGTGGACTAAGTCAGGTGAGTCGGTGCGGGCGCTGTCCGTGAATTGGCTGCGGTGTGCGTGAAAGGAAAACGAGAAACGTCTTGCACCAAGACTACTTTGCAGGGATCAAACTTTACACGAGACCGCAGGTTCAAGACCTGAAAGTCCAGTGGTCTTGTTTCAATTCAACACCTGTATCTCAAAAGATTGATGTTTAAACGTTGTGTTTTGAGTCTCACAAAAATCGTTCAATACTGGTGAGTATCACCGATAATACACAAGAGATCAATATTCTTTGAGTATTTTGTTCAACTGAAACTGTTTACAAAATAAAATCAAGTTCGTATTTTGATTCTAGGTTCTTTTCATTTTGACTCTTGTCTTTTAAATGAAATCCCAGTCCCGTAAAGATTCTGAGCTACAATCCTGAGGCCTTGTGGATTTTCCCCCAGAAATCAAGCCCTGACTTTGGATAAAAGCACAAACATTGTATATTCTGTGAAGGAACATTATCTGACAATTTTATCCATATCAAAAAATTAAAAGACTTGAATAGAACTTTTCCACTCACATTTTCACTTCTGAAATTGTTGAAAAGCAATCAAGTCTGGCATATTTTCTCAAAAGGAACAAAGTAGGTTAAAGTTGTATGTAAAACTGCTATCACTATATCATAACTTATCAGAGTCCACATGAGTAGTTTCAACGTCAGTTTTGTCTTGGGGACAGATTTGGTATCAAAAGCCCTTGTTGGCCATCCATGTCTTAACTGCTTCTCGATACATTCCCTTGAACTTGACCTGTTGTGTGACCTCGTTGACCCTCATGGGTATGGGGCGACCCTCTTTGGCCTCGAGATGTTCCTTTAGGTCATTCCCAAAAGCCTTTAAACAATTAAAATAAGTGAAAAGAAAAACCAATAATAATAAGAACACCGTGTATACAAAACACATGAAAACACCTGAAAGTGAAAAAGAATACATTACATATAGTAATAATAACATTTATGTATTTCTGGCAGAGACAAAAATAGGTACACTTTCATGTGCTCCAATATTTCAAGGGGGGAGGGCAATTGCCAAATAAGACAGTAATTTCATGTGTAAATTAATGTTTGGATTAATATAATTTATTTGGGGTTTAGAGGGCCTTTATCCTTCTGTTTGACTATTTGGGTAGAGGTTGTGTTCACCAAATAAAAATCAGATAACGTAATTTGTTTCAAATATTGAAATTACAACATTAAAGCATATCAAATGTAACATTTCATTCTGGTAATTTTTAATCTCGGAAGTCCAGAATCAAAAGGTGGCAGGGGGAAACCCTAACATCATTTCTTCTTAAATGAAATTGAAAGCTGAATATGCACTCCAAATAATAACATATGTCTAGAAATTCATTCACAGTAAAAAAGCTCACCCAAATATCTCCTTCAACATTCTTGATTACTGTAAGTTGCTGATTTTCACCGTATTTTAATTCCATGTAGACTGGTACACTATGGTATCTTGTTCTCCGTATGCTGTATGGTGTTCCTAGCACAGCTCCTAAATAAGCAGAGTTAGAAATGAATAGTAGAGTTATTTATACTAACAATTCATTTAATCCTTTAGAGACCAGAGCGGCCAAAAAAAGTTAGAAGATTTGACATGATCAATGCAAAACCAAAAAAATCACAGTACAAAGGTCATGACTTGAATTCACATTTCCAACTTTTTCATTGTATCTAGCTGTTGCAAACAGCAATATACAGAGCTCTAATTTTGAGAGAAAATTCACGAGACCGCAGGACTTGTAGCTCATAATCTTTACTGGACTAGGATTTATTAACAAATATTTGTGAGACTCCAACTCGACATTTGAACATCATTCTTTTGAGACACAGAATGTCGAGTTGGAAAAAAAACCCAAAACAACAGATTGAACGTGGCCCCGACACTGAAATCACTGGCCTCAGGCCTGTGTTCCAGTGTCAAACTCAAGCCCTGCTGTTTATTAGAACTGCATCCTATTATTATTGCTAACCTTTAGCAGGAGACCAGCCTGAAGGCGTTGGGTACTTCTCATGAACAGGTGGGGTTGGAGGCTCTAGCGATGGAATCAACCTCTCCACAAATTTGAAATCTTCTTTAGATTCAATGAAGCCAGTCTTAGGCTGTGATTCATCTATAGTGTCTTTTCTGTGGTAGAAACTAGGAGGGAAACTGTCTAGTCTTCGACAGCTGGTTGAAAGACTTCTAGCCGTCTGTGTTGAGCAGACACATTGACTCTGCGGACAAGATGAACTGTATGAGTTAGATCATTCAATTTATTCTGAATATCAAGCCTGGAATTACACAAAGGCCATGCAGGCCATGGTCTTGGTGCTTCATCAGAGGTTTCCCATAGACTTTGATTTTCCAAATGGAAGTGCCCTGCAAAATGAAATAGCCTTGCCCCTCTAAAAAAAATCAAAAACCCTGGCCTGGAACATAAATAGGACTAGAAGTGAACAAAATGTGATGCGATCAAGCTCACTGTGCCACTTGTTATACTTGCTTTTTTGTTTTACACAAATGTATTTTTGAGTGACTTTACATTTGTTTTTACAAGAGATTGTCAAACATTTTTTGGCCTTCTTAGCGCTCAAAAATGCTCTACGTTGTTAATAGGTGAACATTTTACAGTTGTTTGCCAACAATAAACTTCAGTGTCAACTTTCCCCACACACTCAATATACATAATGTATATTTATTCGTAATGCTTGCATTGCCTTTTTGTTGAGTAAAAACAATAAACGTTCTTAAAAAATGCAATTTCTACTCAGTACCAACTTGTTTTTTCTGTCGCATCGCATGTTTTTGGATTCTCAATATGTTCAACGCTTTACCCACAGGAATCAACCTAGTGGATCGACGAACCCCCTCAAGCCGCGGACGAGTTGAACTAACTATTTTGTGACAGGGGTGTTACAAGGCAATGCTGAACGGCGAGCATGCACTGCCGCACCACCTTGTAATGCCCCCTTTTAGTGGAAGATGTTTTTTACTATAACTCAACAATAAGGCAAAGCGAGCATTATGAATCTATACTAAGTATGTGGAGAGTTTTGGTTGTGTAGTACAATATAGGGAACTTAAGTTTCGTTATTGATAGATGACAAACGACCGTAAAATGTTCACTTATCAGTACCATCAACGATTTTGACAACATAGTGTAAAGGCAGCCCAAATCGTAGACCCCTTTGAAATAAGGGCTTTAATATTAAGGCTCATGGGCGATCCTTATTATAGGTGCATTCGATTAGCTTCCCTGTGCGGACCCTGCGATACTCATTCGGGTGACCCCCTGACAAGAGCTAATCGAACAATGTCATGCACCTCGGGTAAACATTAAGCTCGGGCCAATCCCAAGTGACCCGTTACACAAGCAGGGCACTTAGGGCTGACCGGGCCGTGGGGTGAGCCCCAGGCAACGAACACACCTATATATAGCATAGTTTCTAGTACTAGTAGAAGTTACTCTGGCATACACTGCAGAGTAGACTTAATATTATTAGTTTTAGAGTAGACTAGAAATAAGTTAAGGGATAAGTTAAATTAGAATTAGAACTAGAAAAATAGTCCCTAAGTAGAAGAAGGGGTAGTTAGGAAAGACAATTATGTCCGTTTCCAGACCAGAGTATAATGATTTTTACCAAAGCAAAAGGAAATAACTCATTTGTTGAGTAAATTTAGATAATAAAAATAAATCTGTCCGCCTCCGGAGAGAGGAGGATGTTTCAAAAGAGGGCGCTATCACTATTCAGAAGTAGAATTACCAACTTAGTTAGAAAGTTCGCCGTGTTTTTGTAAAAAATATAAAATGGCAAAAAGGGACAAAGTTTACTTCTACATGACTAGTATTTTGATTTGAATGATTATATTGAGGATCAACATGTCGATATACTCACTTTCTGTAATGCTTGTACATTAAAAGCTTTCTGGAGAAGAAATAATGACTGTTGTGTTGATCTTACGCCGAGACAGACTGCTTTTATGGACAGCGCCATCTTTAATTTCTAGGTTTTTTTTGTCACTTGGTGGCGCTGTCGCTATTTCAGGAAAAAGATTAACGCTGGTACTCTGTTTTTTTGCAGCGAAAATTGTTAGCGCCCTCTCTTTATTTGCAACGTGATCTTGCACAACGTGAGGAAATTTTGCTCTTAAAATTCAATGTAATTCGTAGTAATTTATCACATTTTCTTTTCGAGTATTAGGGTAGCTTATCATTCGAATTGATCCTGTGATATAACTGTAATTTTTTATTTGTCATGATTGTGTTGGAAATGTATAAAATTGTGTTATAAAAACGACACACACCGACCGGGGGACATGACGATCCGAACGCACTGACCAGTGGCTGACTTACACACACAGGCGGCACGGCGGCGCACACATACATACAGCCAGCACTGCATAGCTCCGCCATACGTGCATAGTGTAAACACATCCAAGGAAGCTTGTTTGGTCTAAAAATTATAGCTAAGGATTCTTTGTACTTAAGAATATGGCGAATTTGTGACCTAACGTTATATTTATTTTTTTTAACTATAAGGGGAAAAAAGGCTGAATAAAAATAACTAAACTAGGACCCAAAAAACCCAAATCCAATAGAAAATGGTAAATTATAAAGAAGAAGTCAAATCAATTCGAAAAACTTTCTTATTTTTAGTAATAGTATGTAGGTAGTAAAACATGGTATGAAATATTTTAATATAATAATTATTATAATAATATAAGTAGCAAAAGTAAACCCCAGTTGTTTCTGTGATTGTGACATTTACTTACTAACTACACACAACCATGTCAACTACAACTTTAACAACAGGTTTTTTATTTATATTATGTGGCTAAGTAAGTAGAAGTACTTCATAAACATAGTCGTACAGTTTATGGATGTTAGTTTGCAGACGTATTTAACAAATGTTTTGTATGTTACTGTTCTATTTGAAGGATCAAGATGCAGCTGTTTGTACGCGGCCAACAGAACCACACCCTTGAGGTGCTGGGTGATGAATTAGTCCGTGATGTAAAGGTAGGTATTAATTGAATGTAAAACTATAATCAAGTGCAAGAAACTTAAATCATTGAAGTTCTTAAGAAGTTATAGATTGCACAGTCTCATATTTTCGCTGATGGTTTGTTCTCACAGGGAATAATGGGTGAGATGCTTCATTCGTTTCCCAGTTCATTTTCACCTATTTTTGTTCTTGAGTGAAGAAGTGGTGAATGGTTGGTGCAACACACAAGAGACAGGCAGCCCGATGTCTGGACAAAATCTAAAAGTTGTTCGGCAGGGCTTACATTTTCCACTGAACCACTGGCCCGAGGCTAGTAGTTTTACATTAGTGTGCGGCTAGTGAATTCATGACTGGACGGCTTGCAAGCCCTGCCCTTTGATTTGCCTTTAACAAATACCAATTGTTGATGTTTTTTGTGTTCATTTTGTGATACAGTTTCAGTTGGAAACCTTGACGGCTATCTGCGTTGAGGACCAGCTCTTGATGACCGGTGCTGAAGTGCTGTCTGATGACTTGCCCCTCTCACACTATGGTGTCTCAAACCTTGCTACTCTGGACTTGTCTGTCCGCATGCTCGGAGGTACATCCAATTTGTTTTCCCTCTAGTGGCTACCTTCCTTTGTTGATGAGCTCAAGTGATCTGTAAATTTCTAGAATGATGGTGTTAAGGTTTATTGAGAGAGTTGTAGTATGGATGGACAAGTTTTCTTTGTTCACATGGACGGATGCTGGACGATGCTTTCAACCCAAATGATCTAATCCAAAAATGCAGCACAACTCGATATGCAATCTGTTTTTTGGACTGAAATGTGGCTTCTAGTTGCAACTATCAGTCTGCAGGCTTTGGACTACTCTAGTTGGTTTATGGCAAACATACCTTGAAGGATGTACTAAATAAAACGAGTAGTTATGCAGTGCATGTGACACAATTTATCCATATGTTAACATCATTTTCCATTCTCTGCTGGGCATTTACAATGTACATTCAAATGTCAACACTTTGCATCTTAATTGGTCTTATTATGGTGTTCAATCACTGATGCTAATACGTGTTACTTGTTCATCGTAAGTCTTGTATAGCTAACATTTTGTTTTGTTTCTTTATTCTGTTAGGTAAGGTTCACGGCTCTCTGGCTCGTGCTGGAAAGGTGAAGGGTCAAACACCAAAGGTCAGTATTGCATTTAAGTTTGGGAATCTGTGAAAAAAATGCTTGCTTTTGTATCTAGGGCCGAAGACTTTCAATCGCATAAAGTGAATGTTCCATTCAATAACATTCTAAATTAAAACAAATTTAACCATCTCAGAATGACAAGAAAGTGAATACAAATGTTAAAGCTTTACTCGGTGCATAGAGCAAGGCTCACTGGTAGTTAGGAGTTCCATGCTGATGCAAACAGCTGGCTACCAACAGCTGGCTGAAATTTGCTAATGGAAAAGCTCTAAACAGTAATATTTTGTATTCAGTAATTGTTGGTAGCGAACAGGACCATTCAAAGCCATTCATGTAACAGTTTGTCCATCTTGGAACCATTATGTGGCTTTAAGTGGTCAAGGAACTTTTATGAAAGCAGTGCAAAGACAAATGAAAGGGGCATGTTTATCAATTGTTTGGATAGTGGATATTAAACTGATTATTGATTTTGGTTTATTATTACTACAGGTTGACGCCGAGGAGAAGAAAAAGAAGAAGACTGGCCGTGCCAAGCGACGCATGTTGTACAATCGCCGCTTTGTCAATGTCGTGCCCACCTTCGGAAAGCGCAGGGGACCCAACTCCAACTCCTAACTGAATCGCGGAGTCATCATTTGATCATATCATCATGTAGTCAATTAATCAATTTCAGCTTGAACTAAAACAACTGATAGTCTATCTCCATTAAGTACCGATACAATTTGCCGACTAACTCAATTCATCCAAATACTCGGTGATCTGCGGATCGAAGGTGGACCTAGCATAAAAACAATTGTGATACTACACTGTGTTCAAAGATGTGTTGTAGAGTGTGTACTGACTTGTGAATAAATATACAAAAATCAAAGATCCTTTGTGTCAAGTAGTTTGTGTAATTGACTTTGTTGGTGTTTCTTTAATGGGATTGATTTAATACTTTAGGGAAAGATGTTTCTTGGGAAGGGTCAGGTTAAAAGAAAGAGGGACAAATGAGTGAAGGGGGAGGGGGGGCACAGTATAAATGGCAGTATCAAAGAGACTGCACAGCAGATAAGAGACCATTGTAAACAATCAACAAGGCTTCAAGAGCATTATAAAATGGAAGACAAAGTTTATTGAGATGTTTTTTTGGCTGTTGTAAATTCTTAGAAGGCACACCGTTAAACGAAAGATTGCAACATCACCCACCACCAAAGCGCTGATTAAGGGTCTATCCATGATTTCTCTTGACTTAATACTTGACCTTCTAAGCTGTCTGTAGTTTAGAAATTAATTTTCTTAGAGCTGCCACGACCATACACTTCTCTTGTGGATGATCAATATGATAAAATTTGACCAGATTTGAACAACTTATATGTCATTTTGGTAATTTTTTTTCTACTAAGAGCATTTATATTTTTCTGATAATTGCGTTACTTTAAAATTTTTGTGTTTGATTAGACAATTTCACGTTTTTTAGGATGTGAAAAGTGGGCATACATGGATAAACCCTTATCATATAAAATATCATGTTAGTTACACACTACAGAATTGACATAGTAAAGGTGTAATAGAAGTACAGTATATTTAGTTCATATGCTAATAAATAGTCTTATAAAAATACATGTATACACACTGTGAATGTAGTACTGAATGATAACTTGCTCAATCTCATCATCATCTTGAGAAGCATGTAATGACAATGAGCAAAAGTCCTTTTGCTGAGAAATAGCTGATTTATAGCCAAATTGCCAATAATGATACAATATCAAGTCAACTGGGATTTCAGCTGAATACAGAGTCTACTTGTTGTGAAAACAACCCCCCAAAAACCTTAAGGAAGTGCAACCCATCTGCGCTTTACTGAGAACAGCAATCAAACGGACACCACAACATTTTCAAAAATTTGGGAATATCATACTTGGAAAAGCCATTTACATCTTGTCATAGTTTCTGTAGGGATTGTTTAATTTTGTTTCAAAGAATAATTTTTTTAATGCGAAATGCCAAGCCACAGCCGAGTTGGACTTAACCATTCTGTTAAAGGGGTGTTACAAGGCAGTGCGCTTTACTGAGAACAGCATTCGAACGGACACCACAACAATTTCAAAAGGTCACCTGCAGAGGTTTCACATTTTTTGACATACTTTTTTTCAATTTCCAAGTAACTTGGGCACTTTGGTCAAAAAACTCTAGCACAAGGCTTTTGGACAAAATTGCACAATTTCTGTTCATGGTCATTAACAAAGTGTGACCCTACCTCTAAAGCAATCCTGAACTGTTCCAGGTCTGGCACACTATTTCTATAGGCTAGGGATCTGTAAAGGTTGTACATCTTTGAAAACGTTAATTCCAATAATAAAATGATGAGTGCATGCGTAGCAGGTAGCAGGAATAGGGATACATACGTAATCATTCAAGTGAGGTATCGTGTCTGAAAGATGGTACTCAATGCACCGCCTTGAAAGATGAGCACTTTGGACAAGACTTCATACTCGGGATTTGCCCTTAACCTTTTTAGTGACCAGCCAGCAGGTCCAGTTTTTTTGTCATTTCACTAGTCCGCCAGATTTTTTCAATTGTCCAAATTTAAAATGCGATGGAGAGGCTTTTCAACACTGGACCACTTGACGGGTCTTCTGGTATTTTAACTGGCCTCTTTTTGTTAAATGCACCCTGCTGTCATAACACTTCCCATTCAAAAATTTGTTTAACCATTCACCATGAATCAGTTTTGACCTACACATGCACAAATATTCTTATTTATACAGGGTTAGAAAAGGTTGTGCATAAAAAATATCAGTTGACAGAAATTCCTCCATAAAAGGCCACATGTAGAGAATAAAGGCCTCCAAATTAACTTACACAGAAGCTTATTAATTTTTGGTTGCATTTGGAATGTGAAAATATAGATCAAAGACAATTGCTGACTACATAGCGCTACCATATACCCGTCACCAATGTTTCAACACAAATTTGATCATTATTATAAATTGTCCACATAATTGATATTGCCTCATTTAATGTTTGTATACAGTAAAAATGCTTTTTGTACACTCGATCAGAACCACAAACCAAGATTTGCAATCATGATAAGAAATTAACTTATGTAACATTTGACTATAGGCCTAAGTTTCACGACATACATGTATACAAAAACCTTTTGCCATCATAGGTAACTTATTGTTTGATTATCAATGTCAAGTATTAATCTGAGAATGATTTCAATGATTTGGGAATATCAACTTGAAAAAGCCATTTACATTTTGTCATAATTTCTGTAGGGATTGTGAAATTGTGTTTCAAAGAATGTTGTTTTAATGCATGTTTTTCGCTGCTTTTCAAAAAGTAAATGACTTGGGCAATGAATTGAACAGTGCCAAGGAGACAAACTGCCTCCAGATACCATGACTTTCTGGGCACAATTTCTGTCAAGCAAAAATTTCTTCTTTTAAAGCAGCTCTATAAAATGTGGCCCTGGACACAGTCATACAACAAGGATGGCCGTTTATAAGTAGTAATTTGATTTGATTACAAAAGATCTCAAACAATACTAAACTATGTTTTTGTTATTTTATAGTCCTTTGAATGTGAAAGCGCATCTTAGAGGTTTATTGTGACATCTTGATGTAATACACCCTTCTATTCTGGGTTTTTTAAAAACTGTTGGTCATTTTGGACAAAAATTATGGCCAAAGCATGCTGAACATAGTACTTGGATGACTGAAGTTGAAGAAACATTCTGAATACTCATTCTTAGGCCTATCTAAAAAATAAGGGAATCAATGTGTGGTGAAGAGGTTTCAACTAGTGGTGTTAACCCGCCGATGCCTGGTTCCTGATAATTTTACCAAGAACCACTGCAGGCCTCGGCGGGTTTAAACCACTAGTTGAAAACCGATTCAACACACTTTGACTCCCATTCATAAATACCTTTTCAGTCAAAAAACATCAAAACTTTTTGGTCAAAAAATAAAATAAATGCAAAAAATTATAATTTTTCAATGATTTCTTTCAACACAACACCCCTCCAGCTATGAAATCGTAAGGCCCTCGGGTAAACAACTCCTTATAAGGATATTGCAGTGCGCGTCGCGCGTATTGCGTTATGTGGCACAATTTTTCCAACCGTTGATCTCGACCAATGGGAATGAAGAAACTGTCTTATAAGCACAGGTGCAAGCTTGCGTGTCACGCCCATGTTTGAACACTTTTTACTGGTCATTATCAAAGGTTTAAACACCCCCACGTGACGCTTCTCCACCAATAGAAAAGCAAAACTGTCTTAGGTATTTATGAATAATAAATTGTATTATATTAATTGTAGTTATAATATTACAGCGCGCTTTTGCACATATCAGCTCAAATGCAATACCTTGTGCACATAAGAAGACTCCTGTTTTAGTGACAGACCATCTTTAAAGAATACCATAACTGCCCCACAAGAAAAATTATTTATTAGTACATTATTTGAAATAAATAGCTATTGAATTACAGTACGCAGTAGGTTCAGTAAGGTTTTAAACCATAAGCTGTCCACAAAATGATTTGGCAAGTATATACAAAAGAAAATATAGTTTGGCGAGTAAACATTTGCACTAAGAATAATTTGTGCTATGATTGTGACAGGAGCTTAAACAAAATGTTAGATTGTGTATATACCTCAGATTGCAACTTTCACCTCAAATAAGATATTAATTTGTTTATATTGATTTACTTACTATTTTTATTTATTCTATTTATTTGTTAAAAAAGAATTTTTGAGGGGAGGCAGAACTGCAGTGTACAGCATTGTCTTTGAATGTGGTTTGATTTACTACTGTGAACTTAACATTTTAGTGTTTGATCTGTCCCCACCCCTCCCCCATGAAGGTCAACAGAGGTCAAGGTAGCTGCTCCGTACATCCATAAACATCTCCTGAAGACGAGCAGAGTATACTGTTCGAAATGTCAAGACCAAACCGGCTCTTTTCAGAGCCACCACTCCTTCAAAAGAGATTTTACCCATGGCTGTACCCGCAAGTTTACTATTCATATTTATATTTATAGTTACTCTTATCCATAAACAGGACGTTACTGAACAGTCCAGTGAACACTTAGTGCAACATTCAGAAAGCTTATTGACTTTCAAGGAACATTTTTCCTGCCAGTTTCAGTTTACTTTACACTGAAAGACCAAGTAGCCACCACCACCAACAAATTCCAGAATTCATCATCATAAGAGTTAAGACTGGAATAACTCATGAAGCTTCATGAATTTATACTGCAATTTCATTTGATCACAAGATTAGACTTAAATGTGACTTCATTGATCTGGGCATGGCTAAAGGACTTGGGCTGGACTAAATTACCTTGATACTTTTGGCTTAAGATGATTTTCTTTAACGACTTGTTGACCGCTGCCATAAGGAAACAGTATTCTGGCAACTCATTTTTGGGCAAGTCATTTATATCCACTCAAGTTGATATAGAATTTAATAAAAAAAAACTAAAGGTCATTAAAATAAATTCTTTGGTGCAAGGAAAGTCATCAGCGACTTCTCAAAAGACCATACAAGTCCCACTATTCTAAGACCCCCCCCCCCAAGATCCCCACACAAATACACAAATGAATGGTTCGAAATAGGAAATATCCCTTCCTCCCACCTCACAAAAGAAAATGACTGTTGGTTAGGCCACTGGCCTGAAGACAAATCCAAATCCTATCAATTTGATTCATAGAACATCTGGAATTATTTTGTTCCAGTTGAAATATTCCCATATATGCATGGACCGTCGGTTATAAAGCTTCCATTATTTGTTTTCTAATGGGGCTTAATTAAAACTACAAACACACATAATTAGATACAGTATCCGGCACTGTATCTACATTAAGCATGGCTTAGATGGTATAAACTTGAATGTTGATTTGTGCATTATAAACTGATTGGTAAAATCTTCAACACTACATCAAATCTCAAGCCTGAATATCTTTTTACAAAATTAGTCAAAAAATAAACGACACTATTCCGAGAGGCTCCTGATAATATGACAAAGGTTAAAGACATTCAAAATAGCTGCATGTGGGGGGGGGGGGGGGGTGAATTCCTTTGTGTACATTTAGGCTCCCCACATGGTGGATAGGATGTGGGAATAAGTGTGCTGTGCATTGTGAAATAGGTCAATAGCATAGCATTGTTTAGAAATACTTGACAGTTACTAGAAATAGTTTTTCAGGAAATAAAAGTTCATCTATCTTATGCAGATACTCCTGTACCTTAAATACACACAATATTTAAAAACATGGCAAAGTGTAGAGCAACAAAAATAGTCACAGTAAACTGTTTACGTACAGATTTACCACCTCAAACAAACACAAGTTAAAGGCCACCTTGTATATAATGTGCATGTCTCGCATGCGTTTAAATGTTGGGTCGCATTACAGCGACCAGTTTTGTTTCCTCAAGAGGTTCCGTAATATACAAATACATGCAAGATTACCAAGTCTTTAACAATATAAAAATCAAAGAGTTGTTGTCACTGATACCTTAAGTGTGTGGACAAGGGCCCAAGACTATGGACCACCTACTGAACCAGGGCTTGCTGCATAACACCTGCACCATGGAGGATCTTACAGAGGCCAATGGCAATGGACTCCAAAATGCCCAACATTGGCAAGCAGTTGTAGGATGTCACAAACTGATTGTAGGGTCGAGTCTCAAAGAGGATAAATACCAAGGCAAGAATTGGAGTGACTATCAGCAGCAGCTGGTGGCGGTCTTCCCTTCTGAGGGACACTCTAGGTCCCCTCGACTATCCTCCCTCGTGTACAGTCGTATATTCTCCATCTGTTTCTCTATTGACTTCCTGCGCTTCTTCATCACTTGCTTGGTCAGCATCATGAAGGCCTGTAGGTGGACGTCACAGAAAAAAAATAATAACATGAATATTTAGAAAGCGCCGGTATCCATACATAAATTGTTAATGGCACAGTAACCTATGTATGGGGGGGGGGGGGGTGTATATAGGGTTGATGCAGGAGTTTCTGAGAGTGCATTAAGAGATAAGTTGTTTGAAGTTTACCTCGTTGACATTAGTACTGTTGTGTGCACTCGTCTCGATGAAATCCATTCCATTTGCCTTTGCAAACTGAAAAACAAAATGACAAATAGTTAGCATGCTGTAATATTACAAGGTATTTTTTGTAACCGGAGACTAAAACTTTAGATTTGAAGCAATATAAAAATAAACAAAAAGGTTGAAACCCTCATTAAAGTTGTGACAAGCTAAGTCTTGAGTAACTACTTCTGTCCACACCTCCCCCAACTCCCCTCTTCTTGTCTTGCAATAATAGATACACACCCAAATCCCTGATTTGCCCATCGATATTAATCACTGTTTGTGGTCATGCAATTCATTCATTTAACTTTAAAATAACAATAACAACAAACATCGTACAGCTAAATCCTTTTTTAATATTGCTCCTAGGCGCTTTGCATAAGAGTGTTATTAAGAGGAAACCCCAAAGAAAAAAATAAATACTAGTACAAGCAAAAAACACAAATGTACTATACAAAAAAGAAACAACAATACACATTGCTAAAACAACCCTACTAAAGTGAAATAGATGTCAACTTAAAAGAGAGCCTCAAACATGAGGTATCTGTCTGGGATACTTACTCTAACTCCCTCGGCTTCTGTCACTGTACGGAGAGCTTCTGCATCACTCTTATTGCCAACTAAAAACATCTCCACATCAGGACCTGCATGCTGTGTACCAAGGTAATACACATTATACAAAACTTATATTTTGCTTTTGAGGATTTCATTAAAATTACATAATTTTTGCATAATTTACTTGAAAACACACATATACAACAAATAATAAAAAAAAAAAAAAACAACAACATTTTTTTAAAACAAACTCTTACATGGATAAAGATGGCAGGACTCAAATTTGGGGTAAAGTCTACAAGACCGCTGGGCTTTTATACTACATGTAGTTCACAATGTTCATCAGACAGGAGTTATTTAAAAAAGCTCTAAGATAAGGTTTGTCTCATGTGTCCTATGGGTCAAATATTCAGATACTCAACAGGACAGAATTCTAGGCCCTATTAATTCACAAGACACAATGTTAACATTTGAACATCATCTTTTCTGTTAAAAATGTTAACATTTGAACGTCATCTTTTCTGTTAAAAATGTCACACAGTAAAGTATACTAGAAATTTAAAGTTTGTCAAACAAACTCTGGGTGTTCGGGAACGGATGTGTGAAAGAAAGGGGTTGTTTGACAAGTGTGTACACTTTACTTGTCACAATAAAACAACCAATCAAAGCAAGCAATCGCTTTGCCCTACATGGTCACCAACATACCCATTTTTGTGAAGTACGTAAAACCCTTTCATATGATGTATAGATTGTCAAAATAGCTGACTTTAAAGTTTATTACTGGATAATTCTAACAAATTGGCAAGAAGGGAAATGAAATATAAATACCTCTGCAACCATCGTCATCCATTTCTGAATATTAAGGAACGATGCCTCACTTGTGATGTCATAAACTAACACAAACCCCTGAGAGGAAAGCAGGTAGTATTATTATTATTAGTAACATCAAAAACATTCAAATATCACCCACTAAATTGTGTTTAAACTACACTGTATTTAAAATTACATACAAATAGATTTAAAAACAACAGATAAGATATGAAAATAAACACGCCCTATTAAGTTTTATTATTATCATTATTATTATTTTTTTACTTTATTTTTTATCATTAACCTACCCTTTTTAACTGTCATTTTATATTTATGTTTTCATAAATTTATTTATTTATTCATTCATTCATCTATTTTTCATTTTTTCCCTATTTAGTGTATTCATGTTTAAATGTGTAAATTAATCATGTTTATTCCTTGTTTAAATTGATAAGCTTTATATCAACACTTAAGCTTAGATATACAGGCCTTCGAGTCACAGTGTTTTGATATACTTTTGTCTATCCTGGCCAGCTTAAATTCGTTATGTTGTTTATTGGTTCCCGTTTTTTTCTGATTCTGTTGTTTTGTCATATTGACTGTTTTTAATAATATGTCTGGAGATGTTGTTTTTTGTTTTTGTTTTGTGTTGTTCTTCTTTTATTTGTTTTCTATTTTTGTTGTTGTTGTTGATTTGTTGTTGTTTTTGTTGTTGTTTCTTTGGGTTGTTGTTGTTATTGTTTGTTTGTTTCTTTGGGTTGTTGTTATTGTTGTTGTTGTTGTTGATGTTGTCCCTTGTTGTTGTCCCTGTTGCTGTTGTTCTCCCTCTTGTTGTTGGCACTGTTGCTGTTGTTGTCACCATTGTTGTTGTTGTCCCTATTGTTGTTGTCCCTATTGTTGTTGTTGTCCCTATTGTTGTTGTCTCTGTTTTGTTTTTCTCCCCGTTGTCTTGCTTGGTTGCCCAACCACCCCCTCTCTTTCCCACCCTTTGCTTCAAACTGCGTTTTGTATAATAATTTCTTGTCAATGTTATTTATTTTATTTCAACAATGTTGATTTAAACATATTGTATTTGCTAGTTTTCCTGATTCTGTTTACTTGTAGTATAATACTGTATTTTTGTGAACGTTATTGTCTTGTATCTTGGCCGAATAAATAATACAATAATAATAGTAATAACAATAAGTAGGCCTATGACTATTAATGTTTAAATACAACTGGTTGCGTTGACCAGCAAGCTCAAACTAAAATACACACATACAAAGAATATAAATGGGTACAATATGACATGATTTTTAAATAATTGCAAACGTAAATTATTTAAACAACTCTGAATGACCAAATGCATACAAATACAGCACAAAAAACCAATGTAAGCAATAGAAAGATAACATAAATATAAAATAAATGAGGGTTTCGACAAAGGGATGAAATGCAACAAAAGTTTACAAATAAGTGATGTCATTGTGCCTTGAAAAGGAGCGATCTGTATACATGTAGTTCTGGGTAGTACAGCATTAGGTGTTAAGGTCAAGGAGACTGTTCACAGCTTAATAGACCCTTGCCCTTCCCATGAAATATGTAAATTGCACATAGCGCGTGCGCACTAACGTTTTGGTTGGCAAAATGAGGGAACATCGCGCTGTTTAGTACACGGCTAATGGGTGCGTGACGCAGATGTGATTGCTCATCTGCTTAGTGCACAACTCTATGGCATTTGCCAACCAACAGGGTCTGTATGCATGCGTGAATGTGATTAGCATATTTCATGGGAAGGGTCCATTTCAAGTGCTGTTTCCTAAAATATTTTGCCCCATGACCCCTGACCAAGACTGCCATCGTCGAGGTCAAACAGTCAGAATTTGTGCATTAGTCGCAACTCTCAGCCAGTGATAGGTCTTCCTTTGACCTTAGGATGTCTATGAGGACATAAGAGATACAATTTGCACCAATTTTGAACTCCTGCTCTTGCATACATTAAAGATATAAGGCATGGATTTGATTACAATGAGCACCAGTTACCGCATAATAAACTGTAGAATAGGTTTAAGGTCAGCTTACCTGAGCTCTTCTGAAGTACTGTGTAGTAATAGTATCGTACCTCTCCTGACCAGCAGTGTCCCTGCAATTCAAGTTCAATTCAATTCAAGTTCAATTTATTTCCACTCAATCAATTAAAATGACAAAAATTTAACATTACAGGAGAGAAAACTTAATAGATTAAGTGGAGGAGGTCTATTAAAGCTTGTTGGATGGAGCCCCCCCCCCTAATTTGTGTACATTATACGTATCTATGAGAAAGAACAAGAATATACAAAGAATATACTTTGGTTACACATGAAAAGACACGGACAACACAAAAATAAAAAACAGGACAACACAGACGCAAATCAGTCAGTTATTGAGGTTAAACTCATTCAATGCAGGGTATATTTTGGTTAATTGTCAAAGACAGTTGCATAAAATTTATGAATAAAAAAAAAAAACTTTGTTGAATAGAATGATGTGCTATCGGATTCCTGAGAGTACCTTTACGGTAGGATTAAAGAACACTACAATTCAGGGTTCCCCCCAGAATTTTTCAAAACTGTGTGGCATTCTAAATAGTGTTATCTTTAGTTAAAATAACATACACATAAAACTTTGTGTGTATTGGCCACAATTCATGCATACATGGGGAGAACCATGCTAGTTTATGCACCCATTTTGAGAAAGATAGGAGATTAATGGTTGTAAAATTCATAAATCCTTCAATAAAGAACAATACTCACCAAATCTGTACCCTGATTCTCTTGTCATCTAATAATAAATTCTTCATTTTGAAGTCAATACCTGTGGATTAAATATTTAACAACAATAAACTTTATGGAGTTCTAAATAGTCCCGACCTCCCAAATAAAAACTATACACAAAGCCCCATAGCCCTCTAAAAAGTTAGGGTGGGGTTATTGTTTGGTTTTATTAACCTAATGCAACATTATCAAGACCCGAAAAGTTACTAGTGAAAATTAAGTTCAATAGTGTTAAATGCAGGCCTGTATGCTTCAGTTCCTTAGTAAAGGGCACTCTATGAGGAAATTGTAAATTTCTAATGGAGCATTGCAAGAGCACCTTCGCTGCCTCCAAGAAGTATCATGCCTGTAAAAAGCAAAACAAATCCACACTTGTCATGGTGACAAAAACAGGTTAAAGCCATTGGACCCTTTCGGTAAACAGTGTTGTCTAAGGCCCACACTTTGTGTACCACAACTTCTATATCAAAATAACAAACCTGTGTCATGACATGTGTTTAACATAAATCCGTAATTCTCGTTAACGAGAATTTATATTGTTTTGCTGTTTTCTCAAAAAGTAAAGAATTTCATGGAATAATATTTCAAGAGAAGTCTTTCACCATTGCCTTCTGTAAACCCTGTAAGTTATTTGTAAATCTGTGAACTTTTTTTTTTTTTTTTCTGAACCGAAAGGGTCCAATGGCTTTAACACTCAGGCACATCTCTGGCCAGATTAAAGGCAGCATCCAAATGAACACCTCAGATTATTTCAAATCATTTAAAAATTGTATTGACCACATCCACATGAATTAAGTTCACAGGATGCTTGAAAACAGAGGACATAAAATTGGCGAGTCCTAAGGGCTCACAGCTGAGCCTTAAAAGTTAGTTTCCAGAACTGAAGTGCACAACACAAGGCCAAAGGGGAGGAAGTTCTAACAATAACATCTTAACATTACATTTAGTGTAGTTTACATCAAATATTATTATATTAATAATATTACGATCACAACAAAACAGCAAAAAATGATAGCTGCGATAATAAATAGACAAATGAACGCATAGATTACAGGTACATAAAGTCCAAAGATGAATTTGTTATGTTTCAATCAATGGCATATCAATAAAAAACAATACTACATACATCGAACAATCCAACCAAAGTCCAATATCATTCATCAAAAAACTAATCAACTGCTGGTTAGGTTAGTTTAGTTCTGTATTCAAAAATTTATTTATTATTCATTCTTGAAATTGAATAACCATTGACAATGATGTTTTCTCTTTATTATTAATGCTACTTTTATTATTAGTCATGTACTTGACTGCACCCTTGTTATTCTCCAATGCTTTTCAAGGTACTCTATACATTAAATTCTTGGAACAATACATACCTATTGTTGATATATGCGGCGTGATAAAACCTTCATCCGTGTATCTGCATAGCATACACGTCTTTCCAACTCCGGAATCACCGATCATCAAAAGCCTGATCAGAATATCGTACTGTTTCGCCATTATTTCAAACTAACGTAGTTACTAAAATTCTATAGTGAATACTTGAAATATTTTACATAATTTGAACTGAATTTGGAGGTAAAAATTAACTGGGAAGTCACGGTAAATCGTACATTTTTACCACCCCAAAATAATGACACTGTTTTATTATTATATACCCTGCAAGATATGCGAACAAAATTTTTACCACACAGGCGGTGTAGGATTCTACTCAACTCATTGACCTCTGTGCTTTCTGCTCTACTCGACATACTGTACAAAACCAATGATTGCTAAAACCAACGGCGGAGGGCTAGATAGGGCGCCCTCTGCCTTGTTAGGCTCATTATAATGTTTTGCAGAATAGCATGCAGAGTTTTTATGACAAAAGTGTCAGAGAAGGCTACTCAATGCTAAAGCATAGGGCCAGAATCCTACACAATGTTAAAAGCAACAGGGGAAGAATCCTACACAGTGCTAAAGCATAGGGGAAGAATCTTACACAATGCTGAAGCATAGGGGCCAGAATCCTACACAGTGCTAAAGCATAGGGGCCAGAATCCTACACAGTGCTGAAGCATAGGGGAAGAATCCTACACAATGCTGAAGCATAGGGCCAGAATCCTACACAGTGCTGAAGCATAGGGCCAGAATCCTACACAGTGCTAAAGCATAGGGGAAGAATCCTACGCAGTGCTGAAGAATAGGGGAAGAATCCTACACAATGCTGAAGCATAGGGCCAGAATCCTACACAGTGCTGAAGCATAGGGCCAGAATCCTACACAGTGCTAAATCATGGGGGAAGAATCCTACGCAGTGCTGAAGTATAGGGCCAGAATCCTACTCAATGCTGAAGCATAGGGCCAGCATCCTACGCAATGCTAAAGCATAGGTCAAGAATAAAGCATGTAAAGAGGAAGAATCTTAATCTATGCAATGCAAACTCAAGTTGACAAAATTAATTCAATTTAATATAAAACAGGTTTATTGAAAAAATCCATCGCAGTTACAATACTGAGTTCCACATATTAATGTCAAATAATCGCATAAAAAACAAATTTAAAGGTTGCGTTTAACCATAGAGCTATATATATTGACTTATAATAATAATAATAAACTACATTTATATAGCGCTAACTTGCTCTGTGTTTTGAAGCCACCCTGGGCACAGACATGTTTGATGTGTTGCATGACTACGAAACGATTTTAATTCACATTGGCGCGTTTTTTAACATTCGGCGTGTGCGCTTTCGTACGCGACTGCCAATTCGCGTCTGTGCGCTACGAAAACTTTAAAAAGTATACGTGCCTTTTCAACATGACGCAAATGACGCTCGCAGTTTGGACGCTCATCAGCAGATTGTGCGTTTACATTTGCTGCATCTTTTGGTTCGGTGACACATAGAAAATAACAAATACACTATCATGCAAATAGCCGTACAATTGGCATACAAAATATCAAGCTTTTGTATTCGTTTGTACATAAACATTGATGCGCCCACACGGCTTCAAAACTTTATTGCGTGTATAATGGGGTGTTAGCGCTCTAGTCACATCAATATATGTATAGCTCTATGCATTTAACAGAAATCTGTCATAATAATAGAAAGTGCTTCCAACTTTGAAATTGTTTTGAACTTAAACCTTTTTCTTGTGAGGAAATTGTCTGACCAAGGTCCTATTATGGGTGAGCATTTATTGAACCGTGTAGAAATAGTGAAAATAGTCGGGGACGGGTTCCCTCATATATACTCTCAATAGACCTTTCTTTTGCAACGTCACAGCCCGAGTTTTTGCCAACCCAGATTGGAAAACTATGGAAAGCCACGTGTTGTTTTGTATTATTATTATTTTTTTTTTTGATGTTTTCTCAAAAAGTAAAGCATTTCATGGAATAATATTTCAAGAGAAGTCTTTCACCACTACCTTCTGTAAACCCTGTAAGTTATTTGTAAATCTGTGAACTTTAATTTTTTTTTCTAAAGTGTCCAATGGCTTTAAGACACAGGGGGGAATATTTGTTTTGTTTGATGGGCCATACATTACTTGACCCCCTTGTCAAGTTCCTCCGTGGAAGTTTCAGGAGGGAAACCTATCAAGTACATTTAGTCCAAAATATCTGTAGTTAAGACATTGTCTGAAAAAAATACTCATGTACGACCGAAGTGGTCCTGTAGCATGCACTGCGTTGGCTGCCTCCAAGTACCCTGTAAAAATTGACGCGTGTGACAAGGTCCTTGTCACACACAGTTACCATAATAGTTGTTTTTTACGAGTATCCAAAATGTCCACTCTTTCAAAAATGAATAAATTATGAGATTTAATAGAAGTATTGAGCCGTGTCAATTGAGCGTGTTTGTGCAACGAGCGTTTAATACCTCTGTCTGAATTAATTACAAATTAAATAGGAGTCAAAACTTGGCAGGGTTGATATGTACAATACAATCAAGTGATGCACAATGCGTGAATAATGAACCCCCATACATGTAGGAGTTTATTTATGTATTTGTTTTAACTCTTTGGCAATATACAAGCGGAGGTCAAAGAACAAAAGCCAAAAAAAGACATTTACTTCCAGTTGTGGTTCAAATATCTTTATATTTTATTGTATTTATTTATTTATTTTTATTCTACGGACAATACAAACATTATAAAATGTGAAAGGCAAAAGTCATAAAAACTGCCATCCAAAAAGATGTTCCCTCCTAGACCTTGATTGTAAGAAAGGGTGTAAATTTATATATAATATACAACATAGAAATCTAAAATTGTAGTTAAAATCAATACAAAAGATGGCAAGTAAAAGCATTACACACACGATATATAACTATCAGAACCACCATACTAAAACTAGGGCCCAGTACATATTTGTCAAATATGAGGCAGAACTAGACGAGATGGAATGGGGGGAGGGGGGATAGTAATATGTTTATTGTTACTTAATTTCAGTGCAATTCAACCTATCGGTTGTCATGCAGTTTTTTTTTGTTGCATGAAACAAACTATGATAATATAAGGAGGTTTAGCTGCACGATACGTGAGCAAAAATGTGAACGTGAAAGTCAGAAAATTGTGTTTTTAGTATAGTTGAAGTTACCATTTTTTTCACGTCAGGCACGTATGTACAGACGTCACCACGTCAGCATAAAATAAGCCCAAAGTGTTGACGTCACCTAGACAATTTTCTGGTGTTAGCCCGCGCAACGTGCAGCTTAACTTCCCCTTATAACGAAAGTCTGTGGTTAACAGGTTGACGTTTCGCCCAGTGTGCTTTGACCGGTCTCAATGAGACGATGAACGCATGCACTGAAGACAGTCAGAACACACTGATAGAAACGTCGGTTTGATATAACCACAGATTCTTATTATAACCACAATAGCTCATAGACGATGTGAACATTGCCTTTGTACGTATACAATTAAATGTGTTATTTGCACTTATTCAAGTGCTTGCACACCTGTGTTACTTGTTGATATACATGTAGATATATATATTGATATTAATAAAGTACTTTATTCATAGCTCAAAAACTATCTTCTGATTTTTTAAGAAGGAAACAACAAGACGAGAGTGAATAGAGAGTGAATAGACCAATCTCCAGCAACATTGCCGCGGGGCTCAGCAGGTCGCACAACGGTACCGCGAGAGTACAGTCAGCCGCTGAGCGCAGGGACTTGGTGAGTACATACATTTAATTATTTGTTGTGCACTTTATTTTAAGAACATGTACCTTTTAAACTGTTACTTTTTGATAGCCTTAATTAACGTTGATGCTGTGTTCCATTAGCCAAGTTCACTGTCCACTTTGCTGTTAATGCTCTTTGATTAACCTTTTTGGTGTTACAGTGACTTTGAGTCCCCTGTCTACCCGTCAGTAAAGCGTATGCCTTCCACTCTCAAATTATTTACCTAGTCCAAAGCAAGGATTTCCCTATGCCATTGTACCATGCGTACCATTTCCCCATTAATTAAACTAATTGTCTATCTTTATGCCTACAGCGTGTGCCTTCAACTCGTCGAATACTTTTTAAGTCCGAACACAAGAGTCCCCTATCTACTACCAATACCCGTCAGTAAAAGCGTATTACCTAAAAGTTCAAGTTGCTGACCATTTATCCTGTTGGATACTCATGTATAAGAGTTGTGTGTTACATATAGTAACACTTTCACAATCTTTTTGATAGAGGAGATTTTTGAATTGTGACAAGTGTTTTTTTAACCATGTCCTTTTTGTGTAATGCGACTGACCGGTCTTTACAACGTTATAACATCCAGAGCACAAAGCCCACAACATTTCTAATAATTATCAATTCAAAGCCTTGGGTGTCAAGTACAAATCAGTCTATAAACTTAGAGGAAAGAATATCTCACACAGAACTTCTAGCACCACGATCGAGAAATGACACTGAAAAGTGTTATGCGACTGACCGTGGAATTGCCCATTTGCACGTACATGGACATGTAATCATAATATTTTGCGGGTGGAGATGTGACAATTATGCCAATAAAACGGGATATAAACACCGGCCTAATGAAACATATTGACTATAAATTTTTTTGTCAACCATACCTTTCTTCAAGCCGACTACTTTAAAAATGGCACTTGGCTTTTCGTTGGTGATGAAACCGAGAAACATCCAGACCATTTCCCCCCCGGTGACGGCCAACTGAAGTAGATGGCCCCACCCATTCCCTCTGGAAACGCTCCGGTCCCGGTCAGGAAGACAACGATGTGGTTGATGGTAGCCGCATTGAAAATGTTGAAGAGGACAAGAGTGTCGTCTATCTGTTGCATGTCCGTCTGGACCTAGAGAGTAAAATGGGTGAAACTAGTTAAGAGATGGTTGCGAGAACTAAATGTTAAATTTGCATTTGGGATAAAGAATTTCATATACTTTTGATTTTACCATTACACCGACGAGTAACTTTCACGAGTTCTCAGGCATACTTGATTACTTGGGTGGGATTAGAACCCAGGACCTTTGCAAATCTGTAGCAGTGTCTTACAAACTAGACCACCCTCCTCCTCTAACAACCCCCAACCTACTGACACGCCTCACTACACCCGAGAGGTTTCTCACACAATGGCCAACCCTAACAATAGCCCTGAGCCCGCCAACCACACAACCAATCAGAGCATTGATTGACCTGCAGTGGATCCACTGAACCCCTATAAATAAGCCCACCCTTTTTCTCCTCCAGTCTCCTGACAATGACTAGAGCAAGCTAGTCGAAACGTTGAGACCAATTTCAGAACTGACTCAGCGGCAGTACAGTTAATTACGATCCTATAAGCTAAAGTAGTAGTCTAGTCTAATTTCTATACCATCCGCCCTGGTAATAGTTAAAAAGCAGGACAGTTCTTTTCAGAACTGAGAAGTATCCCGAACCTCCGATTATCTACTCCAGGGCAGTATTATAAAGCAAGACAGTTCCCTAAGAACAACTCCACCTGGCAAGTAGATACACACATGGTGTTACCGCTTACCAAATATACATTGATACCTCACCATGCAATGCCTCAAATCCTATATACTTCACATTCTGTCAAAAAGAGAAGATAAACGCAAAATGTTAAAGGGGGGTACAGAACTGGGATCAACTAAGTGCGGAAAACTGCACTTACGGCCAATGCAACTATTGATAAAGCATTGTCTTTGTGTTTAAGAAAGAGGTAATTTCTCAGTCAAATAAAAAGGATTCATATGCATCTGAAAGCACACACTGAATGTAAATTTTTCAAAAAGGGTGTTCTTTCTTTCATTATTATCATGAAACTTCGATGACCAATTGAGCCAAAATTTTTGCAGGTTTACTTTATGCATTTGTTGGGATACACCAAGTAAGAACACTGGTTTTCGACAATTACCAAACACCTCCAGTGCCTTTAAACTTACCTGCTCAGTAGATATTTCTGGGAAGCTAAGCGTATCTTTAAGTAACGTGGCCGCAGCAGGCAGATTGGTCAGAAGTAGAACTTGGGCCTCGGAAATCCTTTCATCTGTGATAGATGACAGACATTTTACATGGTTGGTAGTAAAGCATCTTGCTCAAGGACACAAATGTCTTGAACAGGATTCGAACCCACACTCCGATGACTTAAGGCAGAGTCACACTGCAGCGAAAACGAAAACGATAACTATCACGGCGCAAAGAGAACGCATTGTATTGGTTGAATTGCTCCACGCAGAATATGCACACTCTCATTCAACCAATGGAATGCGTTCTCTTTGTGTCGTTATCGTTATCGTTCTCGTTATCGCTGCAGTGGGACCGGGCCTTTAACCACCAAGTTCTATAGCACATTTTACACTGACCAAATCAATGCGATTTACATTATTGCCCTTGTCATCGAGTCAATAACATTCCTATAAACTTTCTCAGCTCCCTGGGGATTTCAACCCCGAGCTGCCATGGCGCTCATTTATACCCCTGGGTAAAGAGAACGAATTATAGTAAAGCATATACTCCAGCACATACCCCCCTCAAGCTGAGCGTCAACGCTCGAGTGGGAATCCGTCCCGGCCCAGCCTGGAAGAGACCCAGAGGGCGACCACGCAACACCTGGTTGCGCCAGCTAGAAGTGGACCATGGCTCACCGGCACAGCAGCTGATGGCAGTCTAAAACAAATCGATACGTCCCTCTTGATGGACCACAGAGAATGATCATGACGATGACACAAATGTCATGACTAGGGTTTGAACCCACACTCAGATGACTTAACCACCAGAACTAGAATTTGATGTTCTTAAAACTACTCGGCCATGACACCCTAAAGCGAAAGAGGCAGAATTTGAAAGCACAAAGAAAAAGAAAGGGTTTTGACCAGGGGCCTTTCTCAAACCTAGGCTTTTGGGCTCCGGCTCTGCGCACTGGTACGCAGTGGAAACGCAGAGCTCAGCCTTTAAACTGCCTTTTTGGACCAGCGCATATTTCACGTGGTGGTTCGAACATCAGGGCCCAATTTCATGGCTCTGCTTACCGTAAGCACAGAATCGGCACTCACGGAAGCAGGGATATTCTGTGCTTACGGCAAGCGTATTTCACGGGTTACGGCGAATTTTGGCTTCTGCGCGTGCGTATTCCACGTTACATAGGCATTCTACGCTTACAAGGCTAGCGCAGAAATTCGGCGCTTGCACGTAAGCTGGGAATGCGGGTAAGCGCAGAATTCGGCGGTTAGCAGAGCCATGAAATCGGGCCCAGTAGATAGAGCTTGGAGCCTATAAGCCAGAGCCCAAGCCGAGGTTTGAAATAGGGCCCAAAAGAAGTTGGAAACACAACTTCAGGCATAACTATTTATTGCAATAAGTAAACTTGACAAATATCTCTTACCGATGGTCAATGGTCTGTATGTCTCTGCCTGGCACTCTGCTAGCAGCTTTTCATGCTGGGCGCCGGCGTCCAGCAGTATCTCCTGAAACTCTCGTCTATTGTCATTTGATAGACTTAACTTATCAATGTATTTGTACGACGTCTTGGTATCCGACAAGCCTTGAACACCTGGGTGTATCGTAGTATGTCGAGCATGAATATGGGCCAATGAGAACAAGGAGAGAACCAGGACAGCTGGTATCCTGGTCACTGGTAACATAGAATGACGATTATCTGCGTGGATCTGGATATGAAGAGAAATGAAAAATATTTCAGAACTGAACCTAATTTTATAAAGCCTGTAAGCAAAACAACTGTGGCTATTTTATCAAACATGTGATTTCACTATGTTACTCATGGCAAAATATTTACAAAAGGGACCAGGTAAATAAAATATATAACCTAACTAAGATTAGAGGGACGTCCTGAAGGCGCAAAGTAATTGAAAATCTGAGTCATGTTGGTCGAGTTTTGGCCCGTTTACGACAAGTCCACGAACACATTTTTGTCCAATCCAAAGAGTGTCCAAGGTACGAAGTGTCCATAGTCACTTCGTACCTTGCAAAGGTACGAAGTGTCCAGGGTACGAAGTGGCAAAAGTACGAAGTGTCCTGACACCTCGTCTATCGTCACATGTAATCAAAGCCGACCACAGCCACATTTTAGAATCGAAACCGCAGAGGGCAAGAAAGGGCAAAGACAATCAGTTCAAAATACCCAGCATCTCATCTACTATCTACGAACAATCTTTTTTTCAAAGAACACTGAGAAATTATGGAATAATCTCCAAAAATCCCTCATATATAGATTCCAAATCCCACCAAATCTTCAAAAGTAATTACATTCACAATCTAGCTAGGCCTAAACAACAACAAAACAAATTAGACGACGCTCTCCTGACCTCCTTTCTACTTCTACTTGTATACTCGGTAGGGTCCATAAGACAGGACGTAAAGCCGAGGGACTATTTGTCCATGAGCGGTGCAGGGGTGCGTTTGTACATGGTGCAAGTAAAAAAGACTCATTGCTGCTTATAGGGGAGCAGTCACCACTCCCCTGAAAACCTCAACTGAAGGGGAGGTGATGATATTGCCGGGGAGTGAGTTCCACCAGATGACAGTTCTTGGGAAAAATGAGTTCGAGAATGACTGTATTCTACCTGGGATGATCTGATATATGTTTGGGTGGAATGATCTAGTATTACATTGCTGGGTTGAGGTAAAGGTCTGGATTGACTGCAATAGTTTGGTTCTGGATTTTGTAGAGGAGGGTGAGGCTGGCTGCCTGGCGTCGCCTTTCTAAGGTGTCCCATTCCAAGGTGTTCAACATAGCCGACACGCTTTCAGTGCGGTGGTACAGCTGCAGAACGAACCTGGCAGCACGTCATTGAGTGGCTTCAATTTTGGTTATGTCTTTCTGGGTGTATGGATTCCAGACGGGAATTGTCAAGTTCCCCAGCTGAAGTTCCAGGAGGATAACCACCAAGTACCAAAAGTACCACGTCGAGACGACAGTGGAACGAATTTCATACAATAGTTCTAGAAGTAGGATTACATTATATTCAACCCTTTAAAAGGATTTGGGTACCTTTTGTAACACAAAACACAATGTCCA
Source organism: Asterias rubens (assembly GCF_902459465.1). Taxonomy (NCBI): domain Eukaryota; kingdom Metazoa; phylum Echinodermata; class Asteroidea; order Forcipulatida; family Asteriidae; genus Asterias; species Asterias rubens. The sequence continues at coordinate 18,673,946 of NC_047062.1, read as the reverse complement.
CAAATTCACATTCATTAAACTTTACTCCGTTTGAAGATTGGTAGTAGAAAGCGAACAAAAAGTACATAGAACCTTTAAAGTTTAATTAATTTTAACCAACAACAAGCAACATTACCTCACCTATGGACTCGATTACACTCCAAAATGACATCAACACTCTCAACAGATGGGAAACTGATTGGCAGCCCTGTTTCAACACCTCCAAGTGCCACTTGCTAAGGGTTACACATAAGAAAAAACCAATTGTGTCTAGTATAAAATAAATTATTGGCAACTCAAACCTTGCAGAAGTTAAACATCACCCATACCTGATGTCCACATGCACAGGCGTTATTGATAGTGGTATTTTGTGCTACTACCGCACACCAGTCTTTTTAAAAAATATCACTGGTACCCGAAAACTTAGGGCGATGTATAAAAGGTGTTTGTTATGATTTATTTGGCATTTTCGTAGGGAACCGGCGACAAATGAAATGAAAGTGTGAAGGCGGCAAAGGAAGACTTTCAAAAGTAAAGCATCACATTAATAATGTTTCTTTTCGTTTCGCTTTAAACAAATATAATCTAGGCATATATAAAGATACATTGTACAAAATACTGCGTAAATAGAACATACAGAAATGTAAAAAATAGAAATATAAAATGGCCTTATAGGCGGAAAGAGTAGCTCTATTTTCAACACACCGTGAGCCTCCTGTTTGCGGATTCAAAGTTAACCACGTGCATAAAAAGGCCTGCTTGGTTGTAGGTTTCATAACTGATGTGTTTCGTTTACCGTAGGCCTATACACATGGCCTTTTGGCCAATTATATTGAATTTTTGTTGTAAGAGGACTAATGAGACAATATTTCATTAGAGAATTTTATGAGAGAGCAACCCTACTGTAGCTGTAGCTGGATTCCGTTGATTTGTGTAACAAATCAAGTGGCTTTTCAAAATCAGGCATAAAAGAATGGTGTAAACGGAGACTAAACTTTGAATCAATATGGCCAAAAGGGTAAAGTTTTTCTTTTTTATAACAAGTAGGCATCAGAATCGCAACTTCCCCCTAAACAGTAACAGCAGATCATTTTACTCATCCAAGCAAGTGTTAAACTTTTACCGAGTAGTAGGCGTAGTAATGGGTGTGTGAAAGAAAGAAAAAACACTTCCAAGTTCCATGATTGTATATTCTTTTATTTGAAATTGTAAACAAATGATAAATCAAGAGAATGGTGTATATTTTTCTATTTTGTTGCACATTTTTAATAAACAGTCAATCCATTGAGGGGCAGGGCCATTTTTATTTTGCAAAGGGCACTCCCGTTGAGAAATCCTAAAGTATATGGGAAACTTTTGAGGGGGCACCTCTGTATTATGAGTCCAAGCATGAGTGGTAGCAATACTACCGGTCGGTATGTCTTTCCGCTTTTAGTTGTATTTCTCCTTCAAAAGGCATTTTGAGGGGGTAACAATGGTTATTGATTTTGTTATGGTCAAAATAAACTTGTTTCCTTGCTGCAGCTTCATTACAGATACAGCTCCCCTTCTCCACAGGTTAACAGGTCCCAGTGCTTAAATACCCATAAGATTGGGGTCGATTTCAAAAAGAGCTAATGTTGATCTTAACTGCAAATCAATCTTAACTGCTATTAAAAAGCGTGAAATCAAAATACAAATCATTATGGTGATACTAACACATGTACCTAGTAATGATACTGACAACTCAACTTAAGATGAATCTTAGGGCTTTGTGAAGTATAACTCTGTTCATACAGGTGCTTTTATAAAATATAGAGCATTAAAAGGTTATTCTGTAAGTCAAGGGGTCGATTTCACAAAAAGTTAGGACTAGTCCTAACGTAGGACTAATCCTAGGAGATATTAAAAACATACGATATCATGTTGTGGAGATAAAGGACTGAATAACTGGAGTAAGTCAGGGTAAACAACAATATTAATAAAAATACAAAATAAATTCATAAATAAAATGAAACAATACAAATTATACAATTCATACTATGCTTTTACAATTGATTTTTCAGATAATGCAATCTGATTAGAATTATTTACAATATTACTATTATATGTACATGGATCTCTATACTTATTCAACATAAATTACATTTCATTACAAATCTTCTTCGTTGGGCAAGAAATCTGCAATAATCCATTGACAAGATATGCTTAAAAGGTATGTACACAAAATTGTTCTAAGAATCCAGAGTTTAAAAAAAAATTTCACAAGCTGATATGGAAAAGCACCCCCACTGAAGCCAAAGGAGGCAAATCATTGAACGATAGCTGTTCTTTGTGCATAAACACGTGGGTGTGACCTCAGCGTCATTGTAGCATTTCGCATTACGCAAGGTGTCTATTGGATGAATAGAGGCGAGTATCTCAGGGTAAGAGATGATGTACTGAGCTTGCTACCTGAGCTGCTGGGCAATCTTGGCTGCTTTGAAGTCTGCTCTGAGCTGAACAAATGACATAGGGGTGTTCTTGTCCAGGCCACCCTAGAAAAGGAAATTCAAATATTGCTACTTAGCCTTGGTGTACACATTTTGTTCTGCAACATTGCAAGAAAACTGATGGCAAAACCCCGAGTAAGACTGGCTTGTGTAAGAACATTTCCCTCTAAAACTTTCTTCCTTTCATAAATTAAAACAAGCACAACAATGAAATTGCATAAAGCGTTAATAGTTGTTTGCTGATGATATTTTGCAATTGAATGAGTGAACGGTTCATTTTGCATTTATGTAACAAAAGTTTGGATAAAAGACAAATAATTTAAGTTTCTTAAAATTAGACAAAAGATTTTGAAATTTATAGGTTGCAGCAGACATACTGGGTAATTTTCCAGACTTATTTCTGAACATACAGCACAAAACAAAGGGTATAGAATAATCTTCATGGCGACGGCTGTCCCACCAAAATAAAATAAAGTTTTGGCAAACCTATAATGGATTATATATGCTAGTATTAGACAAGTTAGCAGTCTTACCAGTTGTTCTCCTGTAATGACAGACTTGATGTTCTCAGGCACTACTACAAGGAGATTGCATAGTGCATGGAGTTTCTCAAATAGCGAATTCACCATCGGAACTTTGAAGGATTTAACAAGACGGCGGTATTCATTCACGTCACAAATCACCAACATTGCACCTGCAATACAAGATCAAGCAGTAAAAACAACAATGGTCATGAAAAGAAGATCACAAGATAAACAAGAGCATAGCGATAAGGACTTGCAATCACACGGTGGTGGGTTCGAATCCTACGAAGCTAACTGCTTATTTCACAATGACTATAGAACAAGTATTGTTGTCTCGTTACTGAATTACAGTTTCTTGATCTGTGCAATTCATAGTCATAGACGTGGTGTTTCAAATATTTGTATGAGAAAGATTGGTTTTTGCCAGCTGGTGGTTATATTTTTGGGAGTTTGCCGAGTTTCCATCTAAACAAACAAACAAAACAAAGAACCTTGAGTATACTGGGGATGTTAGTTTTTAAACGTTTTCACCAGCAATACAAATTACTGAAGAGGGATCGGTATCAGAAGAGATTTGTATCTGAGCAGTGCTGACTCAACACTGAAAACTCTGAATCCCTTTAAAGAGACCAGCATCTCCAACACTCTTCAGAAACGTTGAGACCAATTCACGACTCACTCCTCACCAGTGAAGTTAAGAATGAGAAGTCTTGGCTGATTTCCCATTTCATATATGCTCATTAACCTAGGATCAATATCATAGAGCTACTTTACCACAAAATGCAGCGCAGCACAGACAATTTTGGAGACCAGAAAAGTGGTCACCAGCCAAAATGCCATGTAAGATGTACAACCTATGAATTGTATCCTCCTTATGCTTTTGCTAAGCAGCAAATTGAAGCAATCTTTTTCTGTTTAAGCAGCTCAATACATTTAGGGCCAGGGGCGGTATTCACGAAGCTTAACTTAGTGGAGTACTTAAGTTTTCACTTTAGTCTAAAGCACCCCGCTAACTTAAGTGGGGCGCTTAAGTAGCTATTCACAAAACATCTAAGTACCCCACTTATCTTAGTACCCCACTTAAATCTAAAAAAATTAAGTTGTTGAGATCAAGTTAGTGCACATGCGCACAAAACATACGTCATCAATGGTTACTATGGTGATTCAGAGGCAATCAATTATCATTACCCCGAGACGAGAATAGTTGAATACTTTTCGCTACCGTCGGTGCCACAGAATGACGGGAGTGGATGTTATTAAATAAATTAATCATGTTTTTTTTTCCTCTCCTTTTTTGTGTGCGTTGGTCTCACTTATCAACGCGCGCGTCCCACTCTTAATATGAAATTACACGTGCATAAAATGATAGAAAAGAAATACGTTTAACACTTGACAAAAATGTTAGACGCGCGCGATTTAACAAAATAAATATTGGCAAAATTGGTTTGGCAAAAAATGGGAGGAAGCCACGCAATATCGAAAGGAATCAGGTAAAAATGTGAATGAAATACTACATCGTTTTATTGTTCTAAAGGGTTGTACTGTATACAGCAAAATTAACGAGTCAAATTCGTCCACCAATCAATCAATCATTTGATAAATAAAATAATGAACTTATGGGAAGTAAGCAAGCCATTTAGGTAAGATAATAAATAGGTATATTTGATATAAATTATAGCCTAATCATTAAAGGGAAAAGTCTCAAGAAAGGGAAAGAAATCGGTGAAAACTGGTATGAAAAATTCAATATTTGTCTGCATCATAATATTAATAACAAAATAAAACAGCTTGCCATGTTTGGACATTATTAAAAAAGTCAGTGGCTACAGCCAATGCCGCAGGACCTAATGAGTACTGGGTTTATAATATTCATCAGAAGTAATAATTCCACAGGATATTTTAACCTTACAATATGTTGAATTTTATCATCGGTGTACGCAGGATACTTCCTGCTCCATTGAAACAGTGGGACTATGTCGAGAAAAAGCGATGATTCGAGTCAAAATTAGTTAGTTGTATTTGTGCATTTATAATAACATTAATTTAAAATAAATTAGCTTAATACTACACTTAAATAGCGATAACTGCTCAATTAAAAACAATTATGTTGTGGAAAGCAGTTCAACACCGGCAACCCCTTCATCTGAGACTGTGAGAGCCAACAACAGAGCATTCAATGACGGGGTCTAGAAAGAGAGCAATAACAGAAGAGGTCAATGATGAAGAATACGGGAAGTTGCAAACTGGATCTAAAAACTAAAATAGTTTGTTATTTATTGTTATAAATCATTAAGCATGCTGATGCGCTATGTGTTTTGATTTTTTTTTTAAAGTTTTACAAAAATGAGAAAATGCGTCGTGTGAACACCATTATTTTACTATGATTTGTTTTATATATAAATAAATTCATTATGCCCCCCCCCCCCAACAACATAAACTCACCCAGCTTGGTATGTGACTTGCATGCAATGCCGTCCTGCGACTCACTTCTTCACGAACTGACCTAGTTAATATTGATTTATGAAGATTGTTTCATAATGAAAATAGTTTTATGAAATGTAATACAATTAATGTATCCATCTGAGTGCGTGTGTGAACAAACAACTCAGAGTAGTATTCTGTTGTGTCATAAAGCAATGGAGGACGTGTAATCATAAACAAGTCATGTCTTTAATCAAAATTGTAAAGTGCACTTCTCATTTTTCTTGAACACTTGGACTTGAACTTACTGGAAATAAGTGTGAACCACATAGTTCCTGACGATGTTGCCGTTTTGTTGTGGTGATTGTTCCGGTTGGGGAATTTGCCGTTCCATTGCAAGGTCATCCTCAAATTCTACATCACGAAGGACCCTCGTTGTTTTGCCAAGTTTGGGTAAAAAGGAAGGACTGACTGCACACGCTACGATAACCGGCAGGTCCGTTCTGGAGAAAGCCTGGTTTCACCTTGTATATATAAGCAATGGAACCGTCGTTTCCACTGACCGATGCTTCTCTCGACAATGCTTTGAGTTGTTCTGTGATGTTTAATGGAAGTTCTTGTGACATTATTTGCTTGCCGAATAAAAAATAATATAAAACGAACATTGATCGTTTTTTTATAGCCAAAATTTACTTTTGGAAAAAGTAAAACGCTCACCTGTGTGCTGTATATTATTTCTTGGCCATCTTGTAAAATCAGCAACCCTTCGGCATGAGCTTGCTGAAACAATATTGATGATTCTTGACACAGATGATTGAGAAATCTTTATCGTATCTCTCCACGTTGGAATGTTCTACATGCATAGAACTGTAGTGTAGTGCAATTGCATTGATTTACACATGAATAGCGCAGGATCGTTCAGTCGGTGGGTCGATTTTCTCTCTTATTAGCTTAGTAATAAATAAAACACCGTTTCTATCCAGCCTATATCGTGAGTAAAGTTCACCGTCGGTGAATACTGCTATTGGATTACTCCTTAAACGAAATACTATCGCTCTACGATGAATTTTATCGTTAAAATTTGGGCGGTTCGCGACACGCAAAACAAGCAAAAAAGCGGCCATGACACCCTAGTGCCCCGCTTAAGTCAGCTCGGACCACACTTAGATTTAAGACGCGAAAGTAAGCGGGGCACTTAGCGCAAACGGTTTGTGAATACCACTTAGTCGGTGAGAATCGTCTAAGTTGGGAATTTAAGTGGGGTGCTTATTATGTTGTGACTTAAGTAGTTTCGTGAATACCGCCCCAGATCATGGAGATGGGTCTTAGGCTGTGTTCAAATTGGCGGCTACAGCTTTGGCTTAAGCTCGATCACCACGCCATCATGCGCCAAAGTATGGACAACCTTAACAACACCGTTAGCAATAGTCAAAGACGTAGCTGTATCCACTAATTCAGTTACGGCCTTACACTAACCTAATGAGTTGTATGTATACTGTTGAAGATGATCAAAGATTACACGGTGAAACCTGATGCCAAACTCCATCAGCACTGCTGTCACATTCTTGCCATCCAGACAACGTTTAATGTTCTCAACTTGCTTCTCAATGAATGGGATCACCTTAGCACATGCCTGAAACAGAAGTGGGTTGAGGAAGATAACATTATCACATACATTTTTGTCAAAAGAATTTTTCTTGCAGAAGGGTGTTAGGATGCCACCCATCACCAGCTTTATGAGGATATTCTGTAAAATTCAAGGTTTCAAGGCTGCCAACACGAGCACGCCTATAGACTTTTTCACAGCGTGGTCATCTTGATTTGACTACATTCCAACTCATTGTAACCAAACTGAGGCTGGATAAAATAAGCATTCATTACTATTAATGGAAACAGGGAACATATCCAAGATGGCGACAGCATGATAAAAGTCTATACCATACCTTGGACAAGCATTTAGCTTTCTAGGTGTGTATTCATCAAGCATCAAGCATCAAGGATGTAATGAAATTTTAAAAACTCATTGCAGCACACCCCAAGTTTACTTTAATAAGATGCACATTCTTGTGCAGAAAGTTGCAAATGCATATTCCAAAATACCTCAAAACCTTCCATATGCTATGGCATTATTGTGAAGTAACTCATGCCACACTTTATCATTGTCACAGATTGCCACTGCAGAAATTCATCAAGGATGAGAATCTTATCTCTTCCATGAGTGGCAAAAGTTACATTGCAACTGAGCACAGCTGGTGGCTTCTCTAGTTTACCACACACATTGAAGCATCGTGGGCTATGACTCTACTCTCTCCATCAGCTTGAATGTACCCCAAACAGCCACAGTATGTGCCCCAAAATGCCACTGTTGTGGCATAGTGAGCAGTGGGTTGGATGTCTTGAGAAACATGTTGATAGTAAGAGGGTTAAAGTAAACAAACTCACACCATATCTTAACTAGAATGACTAGATACTCACAGTAGAGTACAGCTCCATCGGGCCTTCCTCTGACTCTGGTCTGAAGTCCGATTTCTTCTGCTCTTTGTCCAATAAATATTTGATCCAACCACAAATTGTAGACAATGTCCTGCAATTATAATATTCCACAAATTTAGTCAGGTGTTTTTAAATAAGGGAATCAATGTGTGGTGAAGAGGTTTTCAACAAGTGGTTTAAACCCATCGAGGCCTGGTTCTTTGATAATTTTACCTAGACGAAGTCGAGGTAAATTATTAAGAACCAGGCCTCGGCGGGTTTAAACCACTAATTGAAAACCGATTCAACACGCTTTGATTCCCATTCATAATTACATTTTTTGGTAAAAAAACATCAACACTTGTTGTTCAAAATGTAAAATAAGTACAAAAATTATAATTGATCAATGATTTCTTTCAACACAATACCCCTACAGCTATGAAATGGTAAGGCCCTCGAGTAAACAACTACTTATAAGGAGATTGCTGTGCGCGTAGCACGTATCGCGTGATGTGGCACAATGTTCCAGCCGTTCCTCTCAACCAATAGGAATGAAGAAACTGTCTTTTAACAAAGGTGCAAGCTTGTGTGTCACGCCCATGTTTCAACACTTTTTACTGGTGTTATATCATCCGTTATAACACCCCAACGTGATGCCCTCTCGACCAACCAGAATGGATAAACTGTCTTAGGTATTTATGAATAAGGGAATAAAAGAGTAGGCGATGAGGTCTTAAATGGCTGTTTAAAACTGGCGGGTCGCAGCTGTGCAATAATAGACTGAGCTGAAGGCGAGGACTTTCATCACTGGGCCTTGACTCTTTAAAGTTTTGCGTTCTCGTATTTGGTCTTTCTTAAAGTGGTGCATAGTTTTTTATTAGAACATAGAATTAGCCGTTTCAAACTAAAATTCTAACTATTGCGAGCAAGTTTTGAATTTATGGGAACCAAATGTGTGACCTACCAACTTAAATTGTAGTATTTTATGGAAGGTTCTCCAGCACAGCAGGGAATCCAAACATGAACATTATTGTACACAAGTGGTGTTTATTGCACACATTTGGAAATAAGACACTGACCTTTCCAGCCCTATTTCTGTTTTGGATTCCATCTGCTCCATAATCTGCTTTTTCTTCTGGACGCATTCACTGTGTGCTGGAGAGGAACTGAGGGGACAAAACCAGATGGAGGAATAAGGCAAGATGAATCAAGTAAAACCAGGGGATGGATTTAGAAGGGTTATGGGGTGGTTAGAGTAAAATCAATGAAATTCTCTGATTGAGTTGAGTGTTGAAACACCTGTTTTGGGTTTGGAGGTAGTGGGTGGGTAGCTCACCATAGATGCCTACTGAGTGAGTTTAATGCATACCAAAAAGCACAGAGCAACGGTGTTTTACAGACGTTTTAATTGACGACTCCGACCTCTTTTACCTTTTTGAACAATCGAAGAAGAGGAAAAGACTGGGTGAGAATAAGCAAAGCATGAACATATCTTGTAAATTGCTGTTCAAAGATGTCTTGAAGACAATGTCAGCTTGAAGACACTTGGGTAAGGGCTAAAGGTTGGAAGGTTCCTTTTGATAAATAAACATACCATGGCCCAACTAGACGCAAATCTTTCCTGAAGCAAAACCTTTGTTATTGTGCTGAGCCAGCTCAAAGCCGCACTAATTTCATAACAGCATAACATGAAATGTGTAACACTAGCTTTTTTGTGTACACATGATAACATTTGCCACAAAATGAGATACGATCTTAACATAAACCCTTGCTCAGAAAAAAATGTTGAAGACTGTGATTTCTTTTCCAGAGCTATAAATGAAAAGATGGTGAAGAAACCTCAGTGTAGAGATTTTGGTTTGACAAATCTGTGCTCAGCATTTGCTTTTAATGATGGCAGAAGAATGCAAAAACAGAAAAAAAGAAAACATTCTGGTTTCACAATTCTCTGCTTAGCATTTGTTTTTAATGATGAAAAAATACATGGAAATAGAGAAAATCCAGGATATTTTGGTTTCATTAATCTTATCTCAGCGTTTGATTGGAATGATGAAAGATGGAATGCAAAAAATAAGAAAGCAAGTCGATATGGCATGTATGGTATGCACTATGCTAAGTGCTGCAAAAGCTTTTTCTCAAAAATCCAGAGGAGGTCAAAGTACACTCATCCAGATAACACATCTCAAAAACAGTTGTAAGATTAATCCATTATTAAAGCATTACATACAAATACATGAAACAAGATTTTAGTTTAAGAAATTATCCCAGCTTTAAAAAAAAAAAAAAAAACTTGGCCATAGGTCCTGCTGCTTGGAACTTTCACTGGACCCAACAAAAATTTAAAAGACCAAACATATTTCTGTCCTTTGCAAGTGAATTAACATAAATTTCAAACTTGGTGGACTTGACCTGTGTACATTTGCACTGGAACAGTGCTTACTCTTCAATATACATTTACAGCCCCCCGCTGGCCCTCTTCCCCAAAAAACTAGTATAAACGGTAATACATACACACAAATAAATTAAATAATTTGATTTCAGGGGCTTAACAAATTTTAACCTAGTTTTAATAGAGGAAGAAAAGTCATGCACACAAATTCTGACTCGGCTGAGCAGAGTAGAAGGTTTGATTTTGAGTTCAAAGTGAAGTGCATAAAATTGAGTACAATATAAAACCAGTTTCAAACACCACATGGTTAACAATCTGAATAATCTTTTGAGGGTACATTTAGTGTAGAGAAAACATTAAGTTGGGTTAAAGTACATCGGTTTTGGTAAAATATCATGTTATATAAACAAGTTTGTGTTGCACTATTGCTTTCAATACATCGTAAGTGTGACTGAAATTTGTTTATTTCACATTCGGTTAACATAAATTCAGTTGTGAAAGTATATGGAATGTGCAAATTAGTTACAAATATCTTTAAAGTATTTTTCTTTTCTCCAGAGCCTTGAGTAGCTATAAGACTCCTGTATTACTATTAATAATGTTATTATTAGTTTGTTTCATTCTATTCTAGTAAATTATATCTGATGAACACAGAGAAGAAATTGTGGCCTCTAAATCAGCAAGTTGAAAACCTTTGTGAGTTACAAGTATACATGGTATAGTTAAAGACAGGGTATACTTATGGTAATTGTCAAAGATCAGTACCCTAACTTGGTGTATCCCAACATGTGCATCAAACAACCTACCTGTGAAACTTTTGGCTCAATTGGTCATCAAAGTGTCCAGAAAATAATGAAAGAAAAAACACTCTTGTTGCATAGTGTGCGCTTTCAAATGCCTAAGAAAGGCTTTGCGCATGAAGCTTTTCTCAGTGACGCGGCAAATTTTCCCCTTGAAAGGTCTTATAGGCACTGGACACTATTGGTAATTACTCAAAATAATTGTTAGCAAAAAACTTACTTGGTAACAAGCAATGGAGAGCTGTTGATAATATAAAACATTGTGAGAAACGGCTCCCACTGAAGTAACGTAGTTTTCGAGAAAGAAGTAATTTTCCAGTAAAATATTTGAATTTGATTTTGAGACCTCGGAATTAGATTTTGAGGTCCCAAAATCAAGCATCTGAAAGTACACAACTTGGAGTGACAAGGGTGTTTTTTCTTCCATTATCTCGCAACTTTGACGACCAATTGAGTTCAAATTTTCACGGGTTTGCTATTTTTGTGCATTTGTTGAGATACACCAAGTGAGAAGACTGGTCTTTAACAATTACCAATAGTGTTCAGTGTCTTTAAGTAGAACATTGTAAATGGCACCACGGCAAAAGCAAAAGGCACCAAGAGACACACTGCAAAGGGTGGTGCCTATAATCAATCAAAATCAGGGGATGCAGTTTGGAAGAACGGGAACTTGTAAATCTATGGAACTTTGCAAAGGGCACCACAGCAAAAGCAAGAGCCACCCAGCGCCACTGCAAAGGGTTGTGTGAATTAATTCAAGGCCCATAAATCAATCAAAATCAGTCCAAATAAGGGGATGATTCAGGGAAGAATGGGATATCGTTAGAATTAATTGGATTAGGAGGCAGGCCATTAGAGATGTGCATTCTATAAAAGGGCATCTAGACTACGCTAGTTGTATACACAAACAAAAGTGCTGAAGCTACATAGGGAGTCCCACCTTACTAAGCACAATCCCTCTGATGCAGGCGTGAAGCCTCTGGAAATACGTAACGCAACAAAAAAGGGGTGAAATAATCGAAGACAAAAAAACAAAAGAAGTGTGTTTAATTATAACGAAAATCATAAAAGAAATGGGGTGGGTGAGTGGTGGGTATAGGCCAGGTTGAAAGAACGTGTTATTTAAAAAATCCAAATAGTGGAAAACATTTTGATTTTCCGAATAAGGAATTGAGGTGTATTCCATTGGTCAGCTAATGTGGTACTCATAGAATAAACTTTCTTTAATCCAGGGTTCAAAGCTGGACAATAAAAGTGTTATTTTAATGAAGTTTTTTTGTTAGCCATTGTTTGGAGACAATTATGAAAGGCTATATAGGATTGACAAGTGAAGTAAGATTGGGATTTTTTATGTCAAAAAGACATAAACAAACTTTGACAATTTGAGAAACATTTCAGGACCATACTTGTTAAAGCTTGAAGGGGGCTCTGTGGTCAGGATGCAAGCAGGTTTGTGACTGTACGTGGAAATATGAACTCTTAAACAGTTATAGGACCAATCTCAGGCACTCTCCATACACTGTAGGTATGATACAGAGGGAGCGTGTGTGTGCAGTTACTAGGTGAGAGTTGAATGGCCTGCTTTGATCATGACGACATAGCCCTTTTAACAACTAATAAAGGAAGGATTTGAAGTGAAAAAACTGCTGGTTGGCAGACTAACTACACGTAAACTGATAAAACACTCTACTTGTTAGTAAAACATCAATAGAGAAATCTATATTCATGTCACTAAAGAAAAAGCTACTTCAGAAGGATTAAGGAATCTCCAAGTCTATAAGAATATTAATGCTAAATCTTGAGTTGTCAATTCCACAACCAGAATGGTTTATTGTTCTACTTCCAAGTTAAGAAACTAGTTTCGCTTTAGCCAGGCTGCCAGGTATTAATTTTTACTCCAGTTATTACTACACAAAACAAACTGTGAAAATTTCATCAAATGCAGAGGTCGAATTTTAGTTAAAGACAACTGAAAATCATATAAATTTTGTCAGATATTTTGTGCATAGACATGCTTATTTCAACTGCTGCAATGAAAATTGTTGGGGTCTCCTAGTGCTTACTCATGCTAACTCATGGCAACATTTGAGACAGAAAAAAATTCTCTGGAGGAGTGGTATTGGTACAAACTGTAGTCAGATTGAGACTTCTATGTTTTCCAATCGAATCCCTTACTTTGTCTAAAATAAATCAACCAAAGTCCGGACTTGGACTTACCTGATCAGCGGCACCAGCACATCACTGAATTGTTTCTCTAGAAGATGGAAGATAGCGTTGGCCTCTCCGGCAACATTGAAGAAGTAGATTTGTGGAAAGCTCTTAGGTTCAGAGGACGGGATACCCTGAAGTCCGATCTCAAGAGCGTATTCAATGTGCTCCTGGCAGAGATACTCAGTCAGAATGTCAAAGATTTTGATGGCATGAGTGGATAAGGTGGACTGGGTGGAAAGCTGCAAACAGAGAAACACATTGGGATAAAATAGGTTTTTTTTATGTGCTGTGGTACTGTTGTGAGGTAAACACATGCCACACTGCTGCCAGAGCCCTTGTGTTACACTGGATTATTGCAACTCTCTCATCAATGACATTAGGCAAGCTGACATAAACCGACAACAAAGGCTCCAAAACATTGCTACACGTATCTTTTTCTCACAACCCATTAAACTCATACATACTCTTCTCCAATAGTTCCACTAGTTAACAGTTAGACATTACACCACCTTCAAAACATCAGTGAACAAAGCATTCTCTAACTTAATTCTACAGTATATCAAAGAGTCTCTCAACCTCAAGCATTCTTTAGCAGCACATTGTATCTCTGGAAAATGTGCCTTATGAGACTACTACCTTCGCTCTGTGGTTTACTTTAAAGGGAAGGTACACGTTTGGTAATTGTCAAAAACCAGTCTTATCACTTGGTGTATCCCAACCTAAGCACAAAAAAACAAGCCGTTGAAAATTTGAGCTAAATTGGTTATCGCCGTTGCGAGGTAATGATGAGAGAAAAAACACCCTTGTTGGACGAATTTGTGTGCTTTCAGATAGGAATAAAAGACTTCTGGCTAGAAGTCTTTAAATATTTCAGTGAGAAATTTCCTCTTTCTCAAAATCTTTGCTGCTTCAGAGGGAGCCGTTTCTCACAATGTTTTATACTATCAACAGCTCTCCAATGCTCGTAACCAAGTAAGTTTTTCAGTTCATATTTGTTTTGAGTAATTACCAAACGTGTACCTTCCCTTTAAAAGAGCAAAGCTAAACTCACCAGTTGGCATCTGTTGAATGCTTGTTTGGATTCATTGAGTAAATTCAAGGCTATTTCTTGTGAGAGGAAAGTCTGTCCTTTGAAGTCCACTTGAGGACCTGATGAACCAATGTGGAGGGGCGCCTTGGTGCGTAGTTTATTCTGTAGATCTTGAAGGCTGTCAAAGGAAAGAACCAAAACAGGCGAAGGTTAGCCTCTAGGTTAGCTCCAGTAGCAGATTAAATCAGCCCATTTTACGGATTGTATACTTTTAAGTTTTTGTTTTTATATTTGTTAGGAGAGATTGCCTAACATCTTATGGCCGGACTTAACTGAAATGATTTAGGCTTAATCGATCAAAATCAACAATCAACAGGGGCACGTTGCCAGCTACTCCTTGGGCTGAAACAGGGTTAACCCCTGCACAGTCTGTAAGGAAGTAGGCAGGGGTACCATCACTAAGAGCCTGGCTGGTAGAGCAGAATGCACTTACTTCCCAACTGGCACATTTGTATTGGTTACATCACAACACTAGTTGCGATAATCATAACACTCAAACTGTGTGACCCCTTAGAGCTTGTATTTGCCCTAAATGCATTTTTCATTTTTTTAAAGAATTTTTATTTGCAAACTTAAGTGTACTGGCCGACGCTTAAATCACTGGCCTCAGTCCTGCGATCCACCGTTAATTTCTAGCCCTGTTGATCTTTACCACTTAAGGCAATTTGTACATATATTATATTTCCGTTTTAATAAATATCAAATGGAACATCCATTACCCTCCAGTTTGTTGAATCAGTTTCTTCTGATGTCCGAGCACACTATAGTACGACTTGAGATTCTCAGACATCTTCTCTCGTAGGTGAAGCTCCTCACATTGGATGTATCCCTGCAGGTACTTCTCGAAGATGTGCTTGGTGAGTCTGGTGAGGAGGTGTGCATCTGAGCCCAGCCTGTAGTCAGACAGCGCTGCAGTCAGGCGACCTGTCCGTGCATAAAGCTCATGGAGGTGCTTCAGGTAGTGTTCCCGGTCCTCATCTTTGTTGGAGAGCTTCTCTTTCACATGTTCCTGGGATAGCAGATTTAAAATTGTTGTATTTTGAGTTTTATTTTGGTCTGTGAAATGATCTTTTTAAGTTGGATCTATCTCTATCATATGTGAGTTAAAGCACTTAATGATTCTGTGCAAGGAAATTTGACCATGCAACACCTATCCTAATGGACTTGCACTGGCTCCTATCTAGTGGAGACACAATATCATGCTGCTGGTGAAACGATATCTGAACTTCTAAGGTCCAGCATACCTGACCTTCAAAAAAATTAAAAATCGTAACTTGCGCTCTAGTTCGAACGGATCTGCATTATTCATTCTTAGAAGTAAACACAGTTTGGGTGACTGTGCCTTTTCTGTCAAGGATACATTATCAGGCAATCACCTACACTTCTAACTTTCAAAACGTCACTCAAATCTCACCTGATTACAAGAGTTTACTGTATGACTACATGAGCAAAGATCATTCAAATATGGCATCATATAAACGTTACAATTGATTGGTTGAAATGTTTAAAAGGACTGTTTTACAAATGGCTTGAATGAAGATCTGAGAAAGTTGTGGAATATCTTTTACTGCCACATATTTGGAAGATAAAGGTCCAGTTGCTTGGATTTTTCCTTAAGAGTTAGATGTATGCAGTAAAGGCTTACCTGTAGTTTGACTTCATACAGGTTGAGTACAAACTTTCCCATCACACTCTCTGGGCTGCTGAATACCTGATGTACTAAGCTATTGACCTGATTCCAAAATACAAAACAAGCTATGTTAGGAACAATGCCATCACTCCACAATGTTATGGATTCAACACTCATTGATTGCATACTAAACTACCTTGGTAGTGAGTAGAAATTTATTTGTAAGCTTGTGTAGGTCAGCCTCGAGTGCTGGCTTTTAGACATTTCAAAAATCCAGCTTTATACTGATATTTATGAAAACAGTTGCTTACCTTTTTACATAAAGGGATTAAATCTTCATACACATCATGGAAAATGTATGTATTCTGAAATAAATCACAGATTATAAATTGTACATATTAGTTGTATGAACTCATGGGCCTTTAAAAACAAGTGTCAAAGCTCCTTGAACTATCACTACTTGGCCAAAGGACATTTTTGAAACCATCTCAACCCCAACAATCTCTACCCTCAAACATTGTAGGTACCCACTCCTAGGTGATGGGGAGCAATTAATGTTAATGGACACATGAGTGCTACGAGTGACTAAGGTTAGACTCCAGAACTACAATCTCGACCAAAATGCTTGGGCCACCCATTCTATAAGTTATCACACAAGCGCGAGTGGAATACGGACAAATATAGCGCTTCTGCGTTCCATATCCAACGAGGCCGAAGGCCGAGTTGGATATGGGACGCAGACGCGCTATATTTTCCGTATTTCCATGAGCGTGCGTGTGATAACGTATTTATCTTCAAGCAAACTTGGCGCGTGACATAGAACACACAATACGCATGGTAGTGATATTAGCCGTGCAATATAGGTTTTTATCACCACTCCATTCTGCGAATCTGATTGGAGGATTTGTGCGTACTTGAAGATAAATTACGTTACAACAATCATTCCCTGTTCACTTCCCCTGACAATAAACAGTCTCTCCCCTGTCTCCCGTTCAATGTTGACTGGAACACAGAAGACTGTGCAACAATGAGAACCAACATTGAAAGGGGGCAGGGGGGCCCAACGATATATAGAGCCAGGATTGTAGAGTCCAGTGACCAAAACAATTATGCCACTACATTATAACAAATTTTTTTTTTAATTTTGAATGATCCATCACCTTTCGGAACCAAAATGGCTTTACAATTTTGTTGGTATCCTGCCCTGGTTTTCGCCTCTAAATGTTCCCTAGTTCAAGTTCTACCCTTGAGTATGGATAGTGTTATCAGTTCCTACTCACTGATGTAGGTTGTCTCTATTTGGGGTTCTCCCACAACATACAATGTACATCTTACACAGAAAATATCTTCATTGTTTTACTCTTTTCAGGTTTCTTAGGACTTCAGTGTTGAAGTGCAAGGCATTTTAGACGATCCTTTAGTTATAAAAAGTTCAAACTCAACATTCAGTACACTCTACTTAGTCATGACAAACACACTTTTGTGCACTTTAATATTACAATTTAGGCCATAATTTAGGCAAAGAATCTGGTAAAATTTGTGTTTTGCAAGTATATACCCCCTAGACTAGACTTCAATGAACAACTGATATATTGAATTTGTCTTACTGCTTGGCTTTCTTCAATGAAGGCATCGACACATCGGTGGTAGCCCTGTGGAGATATAAAAAGATCATTTCCACATAAAGGAAAATTCTGATATGCATGGTTTGGATTTGCATGCCGGGTGAATGTCACACATAAAAAAATAGCAGTCAAAACAGTTCAGCGTTCATGTTAAGAACTTTATTTTTGAGCCAGAATCTGTCAGGCAATTTGCAATTCTTATTATTTTTGTCGGACTCTGTTATAAATTGCATATTATAACATAATTTTATTATTGCTGTTTCCTTTTACAAACCTGCGATTGTTAATATTTCCTCAGACTCATATATTGTTGAGTATTTTTACTTGTGTTTCACCTTGGTGATTTGCCGTTCAAATACCATTTCGCACAGTTGTGAACCGTTGATAATACTGAAGGAGTTAATATGATTTTGAACCATTGCCTTATTGATTGTTTTTATAACTGAATGTATTGTGTTGTATTTGTTGAATCCTTGATATTGAGATATTGAGATAATTTTCATAATAATAATAACTATAATTGAGAGAGAAGAGAATCTAATTAAATTGCTGTCTGTTGTGTTTTCTTTCTCAGCAAACATTCCGATATTCTTAATCGAACCACGTCGTAGGCTCTTGATTATTTAACAGAGGTAAAAAACCTGTGACATTTTATTTCGTTTTTATCAACTACAGCCACAACTATTAATCGGTGAGGCATGTCACCAGTTGGTGGTCATCAATAAGGGACTAAAAGACTACCTACAAGGTTTTAAATGGCCCTTGCCACGACCCTGCAAAGTTTTAGACCGTTGTTTAAAAGCGGCAGGGTAATGGCCTTGATGGCCACAGCCCAGCAAGGTTTTAAAACGGCTGTTTAAGACTGAGTCATCACTCTTCCCTTCCATTCAAAACCATCCATAAACCTCCCAAAATTCCTCATTCTCCAGAAGACGATCAGAGCATACTGATCAAAACGTCGAGTTAATCCAACGGTTCTTTTCAGAACCACCCCAACTCATTTAGAGATTGTTATTACATGGTGTTACCGCAAACTTTTCTATAACCTCCCAAAAGTCGTGAACATATCCGACAGTTAAGCCCCAGCTCTCCCCAAATCTGCATTGAATTTCTAAGCTGTTACCTTGAAGTGAGCTAGTATTCCTGCGAGTTCTCTCATTCTTTCAGTGGCCACTTCATGGAATGCCGAGCGGAACTCAGTGATCAATTCATCCTCAATCTGATTGTACTTCTCTGTAATCAAATAACAAAAAGAGATCGTTTCAAACAATGACAATATTATCCATTCAAAAGTTTGGTTACAAGTACATTTTCACGAAAAAAATATACATATCAATTGAACAAATAACCACCACGTATTAATGATAAATGGCAGAATAGGTTGCTCCACTAACCTTGTATTCTCATCTTTGGCTTTTCAAATCTGTTAAATCACAAACAAATACAAAATCAATTTTAGGCTCAAATTAAAAAGTTCAAATCCAAATTACAGTTTATTGTTTTAACTTTGACAGATAAGTTCACTCTTGACTCTAGGTATTCAACATTTCTTGAAAGAAACATAATCATGACGCTCATGGTGCTCCAACATTATTACCCCTGGTCACCGGGCCAGTTATTTCAGTCCTTAAACAATTTCAGTTCCCTGGGCAGTATACAGCCTGTGCTGCCAAATGTGTAGCACATCCAGCTAAACTAACCACAAGCACCATCTCTGCCCTCACAGGTACCCATTCACCTGGGTGGTGAGAAGCAATTATAGCTAAGTATCTTGCTCAAGGACACAAGTGTCATGACGGGAATTGAACCCACATCCTGATGACTCAACCACCAGAAGTTGAGTGAAAATGCACTAAACCGCTTGACCACATCAGGCCATAAAACACAACATCATCTACTGGTCTGGAAAATCCTTAAAATACAACAGATCAGATAGACTCTGCAGTGTAAACACGAAGCCATACTTTGTGCTAAGCATGTCATGTCATCTCCCACCGGTGATGTGTTTATATTGTTGTTTGTAATTTATACGTTTATCAGTTTATCCTTGTTTGCATAAAGTCAAAGTTCAGTGGCCACAGACAATCGCCTGCGGGCATCTAAGGAATTTCGTTTAAGGTGTGGCAAGCCCCTATTTTTGTATACATATACCTGGGTGCCTGTATTTCAAAGTGATTTCTGTTCCTGATTCCGTTGTGTTCTGTTCATGTATATTTTAGTTCTTCTCAGTCATGTAATTTTCCGTAGCCATCTCCCGTAAGTAGCCTTATTCTGTTTACAACTGTTATTTCTAGCATTTATCTCCCTTATGTATAAACATCTTTATTTTAACCTTCGCAGTCAAAACTTCCCTTATGTTAATATTTTCCTGTTCGGCATATTCAGCAAGTTGCCGTTTTCTTATAGTTATTTATCGCCGTTTGAGCCAACTCACTCGGTCCCCCTTTTACGGCTTATAGTCTCTGGAGTTAATTTCTTGTGTAATTCATTTTCTTGCTGCTTCATTCAGTATTTATTCTATTGCTTGGAATTATATTGTAGTGTACAAGTCCCCCCTTGTTTCCTGTATATTTTGGTTTATATAACGTTTATATCAGAATACCCCAGAATGTCCCCGTTGTTTCCTGTATATTTATTGTCGGTTTATATAACGTTTATATCAGAATACCTCAGAATGCCCCGTTGTTTCCTGTATATTTTGGTTTATATAACGTTTATATCAGAATACCTCAGAATGCCCCCGTTGTTTCCTGTATATTTATTGTTGGTTTATAATTAACGTTTATATCAGAATACCGGTGAACGCCCCCAGAATACCGCAGAACATTTACCATGTGCACGGACGTAGTTTCTGAGTTTCTCCCGGCAATGATGTAAGTTTATTAAATGTATTAGTTGTTTCACTGTTGTAATTTAACGCCGGATTTGTCTTTGTAGTGTCTTATATTCAAGTTTCACTGTTGTATCAGCCCTCGGTCGTTGCTTGGTTTATTGCTGTATCTCGTTCTGCATTTAAAGTTGTTTTTGTTAGTCTGATATGGTTCGCCTTTGTCCCCCTTCCCTTAATTGTTTAATAATGTGCATTTTTCGTGTCATTTATTAGCTATTTATGTATTTGTTATTTATAGTTTCACCTGTGTAATGTTATACACTGAGTGCAAATAAATGGGAAAAGCTCATCTAAAGGTCTCCGCTGTCTCCAATTTGTACCGTGCATGTGACATGTCATTTATCCACTAAGCTAAAGGTAGCAGATAAACAGCAGAACAAGTTCTCATCAGACCATTTTTAAAAAGAAGTGTACATGTAACATGAGAAATGAAGTTGACCCCTGTAAAGGTTTTGTTTAGTAGTCTCACAGTATGAATAGGATGCTGCCACCATCTCCGTCTTGCCTCCGTTTTGCAATCGCATTAACAAACACCAACTCTCATCCTACTAAAAAGGTCTCAGACTTTTTCGTACTTCCAGCCTTGCTTTGGTAATGACGCTTTCAAATGGGTAAAATGAAAGATGGCCACACCATGGTCAAGTGGTTAGACTGCAGGAATTGCAATCAGATTGTGGGTTCGAATCCCCAGCTAACCGCTGATTTCACAATGACTAAAATAAATATTATTGTCTAGTTACTGAATCACAATTTCTTGATTGAATGTGCAATTCATAATCATAGACTTTAAACCAATGTTTGTATGAGAGAGATTGGTTGTTGCCAGCTTGGTGTTTAATATCCCCATGTGGGAGTTTGCCGAGTTACCTTGATGGGAAGATCATCTAAACAAACAAACAAACAAACAAACAAACAAACAAACAAACAACCATGGTAAAGTTGTACTGCCATTAAGAAGAAGTAGACGCTTTCGTTTGTACTCACTGTTCTTGAGGAAGCTCTTGTGATATCAGCTGCAATTTCTGAATAATATCGGCTGCATCCTGGAGCTATAACAAGAACAAGTCATGAGTTTACACAAACTTATAGGCCCTACTGTGTACGGGGAGAGGGGTGGGGGTCAATTGAACACTGACCAGAACAACAATGGAAATCAGAGGCCAAGAGAAGCCCATTCCCAGATGGCCAGGACTAATCAAAGTGACGATTAATCCAATCTTAAAATGAAAATGAAAAAGGAATCTCTTTTTGAAACTAGCAAAAGTAAGTAAAACAAATCAGAAGTGGCAAAGCCTTAGAGATATTTAAAAACTCATTAAAATAGTCTTTGCTCTTGGTGAGACTGTTCCACCCCCCCCCCAAAAAACAAAAATTGAGTTAGTCCCTTGAAATGGCTATTTGTAATCTTGTGTAAATGCTTGAATGAAAAATAAAAAAATAAAAATTAAAAATATAAAATAAAAATCCTCACCTGAAATGGATCATTAAACACTTCAGCTTTCGGCCCGTAGTCATCAAGAAACTCAGAGAAATATTCAATAAGTTTCTTTGCCTCCTCTGCTCTGGCCCTTGGTGTGTTGACTCCTTCCAGCTGGTCACCAAGATGAACAACTTTAGTAGCCACGTTATTAATGTGATCATCCAGCTCTTGAAAGTGGAGAAAGGCCATCTGTAAAATAAGATTTCATTATCAAATAAATCTATTGTTTCCCTTGTCCACAAGGTTAGTATACAATGACGTATATCAGCCTTTAATAAGGGCAAAGTTTGAACAACTACCAGACACCACTGTCATCATGCCAACAACAATTTGTTGATTAAGTGGTTTTTCAAGCTTTGCAAGGATGTTGAAAATAAGATCAAACATTCAGGTACAACCATGTGTAAAATCAATTTTGGGGGAATGTTGGCTCTCAAAAGAGCTGCTCGTCTTCAAGAGAAAGAATTTATCTGCAAGCTTACTATTTGTAGTTATTTCTTGTTCAAATTTGTTGACTGGCAGCTGCTTTTGCCTGTTGCACAATGACCACTTGCCATTTGGTACCAAGCAACAGTACCCACTAGTCAGGCTGTTCAACAAATAATCGTTGTGTTAACTTGGCCATGGTACATTATGATGTTAAACGATTTTGATAGTAAATCTGTCACTCAAATAATATTGAATAATCAGTTTTAAAACTATAAGTACCTTATTATTCTCCTGGAGTTGTGCAACCCTCTTGGCATGACTCTTGGTCTCAGCCCGAATATTTGCATCCAGCTTTCCGGTTCGTTCCTCCATTCTCATACTGAGCAACTTGAGCTCCTCGATGGTGTTCTCAAAGGCCCTTAGCATCTTCTTGGCATCAAAGTCTTGGGGCCCTTCCTTGGAGTCCCCGCCCTGTGTACGCCATGCAAGCTGCTCAATGTACTGCTCTGGGTCGAAGGTGGCACTCTGAAAAATACAATAAACACAATCACAGTAGTGACAAGGAATACATCAAATAAAATATCTTCTAGAACAAGCAAAGTTATTAGTCCAGTGTTTTCCCAAACTAATACTTTTTGATACAAATGTTGACAAATAGGTCAATATAATTAGAAAAATGTTTACTATAACAAAAATTAGCCTGTTTCCGCACCAATATTGACGTTGTGACTTTGTGTTCACAAGATGGGAATCAGATCATTTACAATTTTTTACTTTATTTTAATTTAAAAAGCATTCTCCACAGCCACAAATCAGAAACAAAGTTTCACTGTGACTTTTGCAATTAAATGTTGGAGTACATTCGGATATTGAAAAAAAATATTGAAAAGAAGGAGGAGAAAAAAAAAGATTTTATGATACAAAATACTGTACATGGCATTCAATTTATATTTTAATTAAATTCAATTTTTTTTTCAATGCATACACAAAACAAACAAATGAAAGGTAAACATGAAAATAATAACCGTTAGGCAAAAAATAAGAAAACCATTTTTATGCAAAAAAAAACACTTGTTGAAAATAAAGGAGGACTGAGGAAGCTTGTCGAGAGTAAAACCATGGTAAAATTTAAAATAAAACAAGAAGTAGGCCCCTAAGTAAAAGGTTGAATTAAAATTTTAAAACAGTCAATGACTTTGACTTTGAGTCATCTCATCTTAAAGCCATTATGAACTTTCGGCACAGATAAATAAAAAAGGTCACAGATTTACAAACACCTTAACAGGGTTTACAGAAGGTCATGGTGAAAGACTTCTCTTGAAATATTATTCCATGAAATGCTCTACTTTTCGAGAAAACATTAAAACAATTATCAATTCTCGTTGTCGAGAATTACGGATTTATTTTAAACACATGTCATGACACGGCGAAACGTGCGAAAACAAGGGTGGGTTTTCCCCGATATTTTCTCCTTCCGACTCCGATGACCGATTGAGCCTAAATTTTCACAGGTTTGTTATTTTTTTAAGTGTTGGCCTTTTGACAATACTGTTTACCGAAAGTGTCCAATGGCTTTAACACAGCATGCAGGACCAAGGAACAGATGCTTGTTAATACGTAAACTACAGTTTTAAAGGCAGTGGACACTATTGGTAATTAATCAAAATAATTATTAATAGCATAAAACCTTACTTGGTAACGAGTAATGGGGAGAGGTTGGTAGTATAAAACAATGTGAGAAACAGCTCCCTCTGATTCTCTGATCGAATGGCAGGTGGCGGGCAATGGGGAATGAGTGAACCAATCCGGAGAACCATCTGCGGAACACTGTCCAATGAGTCACCTGTCAGAAAGATTTCTAGGAAGTCTGGTAACAACATCGACCAGTGGTTGACACATGGTCGCCGCCCAAACTTTCTTCAATCAGATGACTCGTAAGTGGGAGTTTGGGTCGGGGTTTTGTAGACTTGCAACCTGACGTCTAAAACCACACAAACGTGTTGAATTACACATACACAACCGTGTTGATTTCCACAAGGATGCCATGCCACTGGACCTTCTAATTTCAACTCAAGATGGCGCGGGTTACGCTTTTAATAGTATAGATTGTAAGTTTTAAAGTCAATTTAGTATCTACAAACATCGTACTTTTGAACAGGGATTCCGACAAAATAATAACAGTTTTCAAATGAAGACATACTCAAGAAACCATGGATCAAGTAAGATGGCGTGAAAACATCAATATAATTGTTAAAAATAGTACCATTCTCGGCCGATTTTTTACCTTTGTGACATGAATTTAATGTTGCGATTGATTTTTTTTTATTTTTTTTTTTTTTTTACGGATCAAAAGAAAATATGAACGCAACCATAAACTGCTTTTAAACATCACATTTCAACTCACAATTAATCACTAAACATCAATTTCAAGGTGGCAAGAGTTAGTTTTTGCTCCTTCAATGACAAAAAACACGACTTTGTTGACTACTTGACTGCCGTTTTGTACAAAATATTTCAGTCCCACTGAAAGTGCAATGGCCCAAGATTCACATACTTTCTGAGCAAATCGATTAGTTTTCCATAATCATTGAGATGTGCTCTACGTCATAATAACTTGTGTACTTTTCTAAAAATAACTTATATGGTTAGCAAAAGCTACCAAAGTATTCTGGGGATGATGTCTATGGAATGTTACCAAAGCACCCCCAGCCCACTGGAACATACTACTATGCCCAATTTTTTGTTAGAACAAGGAATTATTAGTGTACAATTATAACTTGGCACACTGTCAGCAGATCATGTTGAACTACATGTACACTGCATACTGCACTGTACAATGTGCTCACATCTGAATAATTTACCTGCATTATTTAAATAATACAAGGAATGATAAACTTAAAACAAGAACAAACAAAAATATTTGATGAAACTGGATATTTTAAGACAGTATTCTTAAGTTAGATTTGGAGGGGGGCATCAATAAAGAAATTACTTATCAGAATTTACATGTACTCAGCCTAACACAGTCTAATGCCATTAGAACTTCACACCAAAATTTGTGGTTTCTTAACCACTCTGCCAAGCATAGTGAGAAAAAAGTCATTTACCCAATCACAAAACAATATAATAATTTCTAGTAAGGGTTCTCTCTATAGGTTTGCGTGGTTCTGAAAAGAACCGGTGGTTTAACAACTCAACGTTTCGACCAGACAGTGTTGTTAAACCACCAATTCTTTTCAGAACCACCCCAACATTACCATGTTTAAGTCAAAGCCTGTTCAGATTATTTTTCCTTTGTTGCTTCAGGTGTTTCTTCCTTTTATGAAAAGATTCAATTTCAAGTTCTGAGTGTTCTGAATGAAATAAAATGTTCTTGTTATGCAGTATCCTGTTTAGTTATTGTATATTTTCTCACTTGTCACGCGAGTCACAAACTTCTGTCACGCGAGTCACGTTGCATTTAACAAATTTTCTATTTTATTAAAACTTTTTATTTTGTACTTTTTATTGTATAATATAGTGATCTGGAACTAAAAAGTTCCTCTGAGTTCTCACGACTGGGCAATGGCATACAGGGATGCAACACCTTTCATTTTTTGGCAGTCACGCGAGTCACATTTTTGGAACTCCTATAAAAACATGATACCTACACAATTTGTTTTCCTTTTTTATTTTTTGTTATAGGGCTCTTCACTGAGTTTATATAAATTGAGTTACATGAGAGCCATGTGTTATATTTTGGAGTATAGATCTTTCAAAAGTTGAAAAACCAGTGAGATTGTCACGCGAGTCACAATGGAATGGCTGAAATGTCATTAAAAGGGTGATTGCTAGGGCACCTTTTTGCTGATGTGTTCCGCGCAAGCCCGAATATGTGCACGGACGTAAAAAACGAAAACGAGGCTCTGCACACTTTCACGATTGCTGTGCGTGTGTTTTGTCACATACCTACTCAATGACACAAGAGTAGATGACCGATTGGGCTCAAATTTTCACAGGTTTGTTATTCTATTTTTTATAATTTATGCATATGTTGAGATAGTGTTGAGTCCACTGTCTTTAAATGGACAGGAACCTTCTTAAGAAACAATGTTTCTACAATTGTGCACCCCCTTTTGCGCCCGCCCCTAAGGTTCGGCACGGACTGACTGGTCAGTTTATTGATGCAATATTCTTCACGAAACTAGTGCAATGTAAATCCGGTTAACAAAAATTTACGTGAAGCAGCATTTGTCAACAACTTTGCCCCAAATAATAAAATCAAACAAATATGAATTGTACCAACCTCAAATTCCCTTGAAGACATAATCAATTTGTTGAGAAGTACACGGAAAGCTGTTAAGGTTTTATCTCTTTCCAGCGGCCGTAATGTCACATCGGAGTAGTCACTTCCCCCTGAAAATGATCACACCCAACATTATTTTACGAGCGGCTGGTGGGGTATCGACTACTTTCAAATCGAATACTCAGGATCGATTTATTTCGTCTGGGGGCGTGGATTTGGAATATACTGAGGAGAGGCAGCGTGGTAAAGAATGCACCAATACAGTATTTACAAGACAGATGTTCTTTACAAAATGGCGTGGTGGTGTTTTAGATGGAATATTTTAGTATCTTAAGATTATAAGCGATCAAAACATAGATTTTGGGAACAGTTCATGGGCGGCACGTGAAGAACCCATTTACAGAACCCTTTTATCTTAAGTTCACTTCTGTTAATTGTGATTAGCTGGGATCCATGGGAGATCAGTGAGTTTTTCTTACTGAATGGATTTCCCAGGATAAACAAGAAAAAAATAAAATAAATAAGCGCTCCTGAAAATAGGCTAGATTTTTCTTTTCCTATTGATCTCATCTTGCCATTTTTTAATAGGCCTATAGCCTCATGCATCAACACAAACAAAGAAAAACAAAATAATTGCAGAAAACGAACTTGAGTTACAACAACCACATAGCAAAAGAAAAGTGCAACATCAATTCCAACTTTATAATATTAATATTTATAAGACATTTGTAAAGCGCCTAATGCAAAAAGCCCCTATAAGCGCATAAAGAGAACAATAAAATAAACAATGAGAGAAAGATAGTTAGTTTTTGCTCCTTCAATGACAAAAAACACGACTTTGTTGACTACTTGACTGCCGTTTTGTACAAAATATTTCAGTCCCACTGAAAGTGCAATGACCACAGATTCATGTTCTTTC
Organism: Asterias rubens; assembly: GCF_902459465.1. Taxonomy (NCBI): domain Eukaryota; kingdom Metazoa; phylum Echinodermata; class Asteroidea; order Forcipulatida; family Asteriidae; genus Asterias; species Asterias rubens. The sequence continues at coordinate 18,646,331 of NC_047062.1, read as the reverse complement.
TGAGCAAATCGATTAGTTTTCCATAATCATTGAGATGTGCTCTACGTCATAATAACTTGTGTACTTTTCTAAAAAATAACTTATACGTCATTAAAAGGGTGATGCTAGGGCACCTTTTTGCTGATGTGTAAAGCGCCTAATGCAAAAAGCCCCTATAAGCGCATAAAGAGAACAATAAAATAAACAATGAGAGAAAGATACAATATACAATGACAAAGCAGTGCCGTTGCGTTAGTCGTCTGTATCATAGCTAGCTAATGGGGGTGACAGGAACTTCAAGAAATGGAAACAAAAGGTTGGAAGAAAATTAAATTTCGCCCTGAGCATACAGTGGTTGATTGCAAGAAGTTTGCCTGTTTGAAACATACATAATAGACTCCGGAGTCAACAAGACCATCTCACAAGACCATCCGGTTTCACTTAAAAGCATTTGCTAGCTAATTTCTAGAGAAACTAAAAAATCTTTTGTAGGAATATTTGTCAATAAAAACTGATTATTTTTGCGAGTATCGGGCAATCTCGGGTTCGCTATTTCGAGGCAGGGTGACTTGACTTTCAATCCACTCGTGAAAGGCTACATTGTTAGACAGGAACAACTCACTCGATTCATAGAAAATGAGTTCCATAGACATCTCAAGCCAAGTGAGCACAATGGAACAACTCGAATTCCATGTTACAACTAAACAAATAATCAACGATGAAACGATGGTCGAGGGAGACGTAGCAGCAACAGAAGATGCTTTCGCCAAACTCGTCTTAGCTCTCTACGGCATAATCTGCGTGGTTGGTATCACTGGTAACTTACTGGTTGCCATCGTACTCCTCCGTGTGCCGTCGCTTCGGTCTAACACCAGTGATTTCTTATTGCATCTTGCAATCGCAGATTCCCTAGTCAGTCTTCTGGTCATTCCTTATTTTATGGTTCAAAGGTCAACCTCTGCGAACCCCGGAATCTTCGGTGAATTTTTGTGCCGTTTTTACACCTCTCAGTTCGTATTCTGGTGTCTCGCCACGGTTTCTGTAATGAGTTTGATCGCCGTCAATGTGGAGCGTTACGTAGCCATCGTTAGCCCCCATAAGTACAAGACAGTGTTTACTAAACAGAATAAATACATCATGATTCTTGCCATTTGGATTCTGGCCGTGTTAACCGAATCCACTGTTTTCATTTTTAATGGAATTGATGATAACGAATGTATTTTCATAGGCTGGCCAAGTAGAGTAGCTCAACTTGGATTCGGCCTGTATGGTTTCGCACTCAAGTTCCTTGGTCCTTTGACCGTGATGGTGTATGCGCAAGAAAAATGCATCTCTACTCTGAACAGACAAGTCAAGACACTTACGAGTCGATCTGGTGAGTATATATGCCTATCGATTGTTTTTGACCATTTCTGTAGTGGAGTTCATTCCATGACAACAAGGCTAGAATGATGAACAGTGTATTCCTCACCTCACCTGACTGACATATCCTAGCTCTATGGGCAGAAAGGCCCATAAGGCTGCATTTCACTATCTCTATTTTTCTCTGTTTTGGCATGGCCAGAAGTTAGGCTTCATTCATCGGCCGTCATATTCATTCATCGGCCGTCATATACTTTCCTCCTCTTGCCCCAACCCTATTTTGCTGTCATGCGATTATATTTGCACGTAACACTGGTGTTAAGTTGGCTGGCCGTGAAACAGAAGTGATAATCAACAAAATTCAGTACAAGATTCAGGATCACATACAGGGGCCTGACCCATATCTGGGAAAAAGTTTGACACGGAATCTGGAAAATAAAATGGAACTTTTAACCCGGATACTCTGCGATCAGTTTGATCCGCGACTTGATTTGATCCATTTTAGGTCATGTTGACTTAAGACCGGTTTATAGTCGGTCGCGCGATGGTCGCGCGATGGAAATGTTTGACCATCGCGCGACCATCGCGCGACCGACTATAAACCGGCCTCTAGAGTTTGGGTCATACTGACCCAGAAGAGGGTCGCAGCCCTCTGTGACTCGGATCCGGGTCAATTCTGACCAGAGGTTGTTAAGTGCGAGTAGTTGAAGAATGCACACTGTATGACACTTTCCTAATGTAAGTGGCTCCAAGGTCATAGGCCTACCTAAAATTGCGGAACCAACGAAATGACGTAGTCCAAAAAAATTGCCACTATGAAAGGAAAAAGGGTCACACCTCTAAGGTACCATGAGTTATCTTTTAGTCATAAATACGTCAGACAGTTTCGCTATTCCTATTGGTGGAGAGCACGTGTTTAAACGGTTGATAATGACCAGCTGGACTCTGTTTATAACCGGTTAGTCTTGGTGCAAGACAGTTCTTGTTACGGGCGATGCGGGCGCTGTCGGTGAGTTGGCCGCGCTGTGTGTGAAAGGAAAACGAGAACGTCTTGCACCAAGACTACAACGCACACGAATGGATCCGGAAACTGGGCGTCTAAGTCATAACAATGCAACACATGGACCGACGTCGTACATACAGAACTCAAGCACGTCGGAAACGGATAAGTTTGACAGAGTTTCCTACTTAATTACGCCTTTTAACCAACAAGGCATTTATAAATAAGAATAAAAGAGTAGTGACTCGTTCTTAAACGGCCGTTTAAAACCTAATACAGGGTCGTTGCCGTTCAATAAAGACCCTCGCCTTCGGCTCGGGACTTTATCACACGGCAAAGACCCTGCCGGCGTTAAACGGCCGTTAAAAACATCGTCGCTACCCTTTTGTTCCCTTAACTACATATGTTTAACCTATAATTTAATGTAATTTGTGTTCCTTCCGTAGCCGCTATCGCTAATCCACGTGATCAGCGTGAAATGTGGCAACTCCGTGCGTCTCAAACCCTTGTGAAAACCCTCCTGGCATGCGTCATTACATTTGCTGTGTGCTGGGCGCCAAACCAAATCTGGTTCCTGCTTTTCAACGTTGACGTCCCACTGACGCCAGGAGGTCCTTTCCACCACATCACTATCATCCTAGCCGTGGGTAATTCCTGTGTGAATCCAGTCATCTACACCATGACGAACAAGCCGTTCCGTAAAGGAATAATGGAAGCCTTCTGTAAGCAGCGGGATTCGAACCAGGTGGGAGACATTGGAGTCCCCACGGGGACTGCATCTACTGAGACCATTTGAATAGACGTGCATGATTCAGTTCTGTTAGGAAACCGACAATGTTTCAAATTATTTTACACACAGAAGCAGATACTATACTTACGACATCAACACTGGATTGAATGTGGTCTTACTTCGCATCGCTACCTGTTGAATGAGTTGCATGATGGTCTAGCTAGCGACGAAACTTGATAGCTAGCTAGACCAGCATGCACCCCAACTCACGCCTAAAATGCGCGTACCGAGTATTGCGAAAACGTCTATAATGGGTGCGTTCGTTTAGCTTCCCTGGGTTGACCCCGCAGTGCACACTCGGGTGAGCCCCTGACAAGAGCTAATCCAACGATCACACTCGCCCTCTCGTGGTGATGGCATGTACCTCAGGTCAACCCTAAGTAACCCACTCCACAAGCAGGGCACTGGGGGCTGACCCGGCTGAGCCCCTGGAATGACGTCAAAGCTATTCGAACGCACGGGGGCAGACCGGGTCAACCCAGAGAAGCTAAAAGAACGCACCCAATAATGTTGTCCAGGTGTTTATATTACAGAGCGCCACCAATAGTTTGCCCTGGAAAATTTCAATTCCAGAGAGACAGATCGACTGGTCCCCTGAAGACAGGTTGGTTTCACAGAACCATGGGGGTTATTCCAATGGATAAAATTATTTCATTGGATAAAGGTGCTGTGACGTATAAGGTTATATTATCCGAGGTCATGTTTAGCAGTTGCACTTTCGTTCGTCTGCGCCAGCGGTGTATATTTACATGTAAACTATGTTTTGCCTGTGTATCTCAATTTGTAACAAAATGTAGGTGAAATGTGGTTCACGAGCTTTGAAATGTTACATCGCATGTTCAGGCTGAGGAGACAGAAGAAACGTATACAAGGCCGATCGAGAAGGTGCATCACACTGATGTGTGTCCGCGCAAAGAAAACAGTCTACTAGGTAATCAACTTAATTGATGATGTATCATGACGTAGGATACGCAGTTGACTCTTAATAGATTAAGCTGCATCTTACTTTCATTTCCTGTATACAACCGAAGTCTAGCTTTAGTCCCGGCTTTTAGGTGGATCCTTTTGTGGTGTTTACATCCGTCACACCCAGTGGTACTCATGGCACTCCAACATCACTGGGCCATTTATTTCGCTCCTTAAAGGAACACGTTGCCTTGGATCGGTCGAGTTGGTCTTTGAAAGCGTTTGTAACCTGGTTTTTTTATAAAATGCATATGGGTAGAAAGATGTTGTAAAAGTACAATACAATGATCCACACTAACACGCCTCGAAATTGCACCGTTTTCATTTTACCTCGTCGACTAACACGGTCGGCCATCTATGGGAGTCAAATGTTTGACTCCCATAAACGGCCGACCGTGTTAGTTCGCACACAGTAAAAGGAAAACCACGCAATTTCGAGGCAAACCTGTGTCGATCATTGTATTCTACTTTTGAAACATCTTTCCAACCATATGCATTTTATAAAAAAGGGTTACAGACGCTTTTTATATACAAACTCGTCCAATCCAAGGCAACGTGTTCCTTTAAACCATCACAGTTAGTTCCGATGTGAGTAAAGCTTGTGCTGCCAAATGTAGCGCACCAAGCTAAACCAATCACAAGAACCATCTCTGCCCCACTAGGTAAAAACACACAGATACAAGATCAGTCCTCCCCCACGTAGAAGAGGGGTCCCTTTTTACTTGATAAATGCTGGTACAATGATGCGATGTCTGTTTTCAATGTTCTTGCCAGTATGCTTGAAAAAAGGTACAGCATTACAACTACTCGTTCACTTTTTAAATCTTATGTTTAGTGGGTTTTATGAGGTGTATCACACGTGCACCGCCTGTACAATGCTTTTCATGTATACCCTAATTTGATTTGGTAGATATACAAACGGGTAGAGGTATACAGCTCAGAAGCTAAGCAAGAGTGTCGATGTTAATGGTTAAAACAAGAAGCACCAATAACACATAATGCACTGTAAAGAAGGAACAATAGTTCTAAGTGATGAAAAAACAATCTTTATCTTCTGCTCCCTTTTTCACAGTGTCTCATTGAAAATCCAAGTTACTCGATTTCACAAAGAGCTAAGATTGATCTAAAAGAGCGAATCAATCTTAGTTGCTAAGCAAACTGTGATATCATCATTGATAACTCTTAGGGCTTTGCAAAATCGGCCAAGGATTTAAACCAAAAATTGATACCACGATTGGCGCCCTTCTCACTGGGATAATCCCATAGAGTTATATAATAAGAACTAGAGGGCGCACGAGTGATGCTTCGTGCACAAACGCCACTGGACCGCAAGATGACAAGCGCGTCATTCTGCACGAACACACGCTGTGAGATAGCTGTTTTGTCAACTTAGAAAATTGCCGCCTGCTCGCATACCGGGGCGCGTATAGGCCAGTGTGCGCTCTAGTTCTTATATAATATATAACTCTATGGATAATCCATACACGAATATATGACAGTACTCTTTTACGATGACTTTCAAAAAACGAAGAGATTGAATTCTGTAATTCAAATTTACACAAACAATATTTTGGGGCTGAGCATCAAGTTGTTTAATAAATGGTTATATATGTTGTGAAAAAGTAATGTCTAAATACTGAAAATGAGTAAATAATATAACTAGAGGGTATATACAACAAAAGAGTAAAATAAAAATGTTCACAGATTTTAGCGCACAATATATCTATTGTCATGAACACTTCCCTTTAAAAACATATTTCGTTTAAAATGCTAAGACTTTATTTTTGAGAAATGAGTAACATATTTAGTTATCAATATAAACCACAAGGGAAACTGACTGGGTAAATTTGTAAATGATTTTTGGGGTTGAACAAAGAATTGACTAGAGTGGGATTCGAACCAACGACCTCCGGATTAACGTGCCGGCGCTCTACCAACTGAGCTATCTAGTTATGATCTTGCGAGTAAAAATACTAAAATGTTTGAAAACAATGAATGCGTATAAGTTCTTTTAACTCGATCGACCGATGGAGAGCTTTTAAAAACCCTAACCATGTTATGGTTTGTTGAATAATGTTTCACATGGACAGCGTTCTATAAAAGTAGCATAATGTTGTCCATACAAACACTTAAACAAATTCTCACTTAAATAACTCTTTTAAAAACACACAAAAACCTGTCTGGCTGTGATTGAATCTGAGTCTACAATTGATTTATACCCAAGGTCGTATCCGACACAAAAAGATAAGTACACTAAATTATTCTTCTGGTGAATTAAAGAAACTTCAAGATTGTGAGGACAGGCAGTCGAATCTATTCAAGTGCAAGTAAGGAATGGGTTTATTCCACCAACAATTACGCTCGATGGTACAGATGAAACGGTGTTCTGTGGATGCAGCGGAGTAAGCATGTCAACAAGACCCTCTCAGTGACATGCGGATGATCAGAAAATAACCGGTGACTTAAACTCGACGACGTTTCAATCAGTACCATCTGATTGTCTTCAATATGTTCAAACATCTTACTCCTGCTATTCTTGCTAACAACTCATTAAAGGCAGTGGACACTATTGGTAATTACTCAAAATAATTATTATTATAAAACCTTTCTTGGTGACGAGTAATGGGGAGAGGTTGATGGTATAAAACATTGTGAGAAACGGCACCCTCTGAAGTTCCATAGTTTTTGAGAAAGAAGTAACTTTCCCTGAATTTGATTTCGAGACCTCAGATTTAGAACTTGAGGTCTCGAAATCAACCATCTAAACGCACACACCTTCGTGTGACAAGGTTGTTTTTTTCTTTCATTCATATCTCGCAAGTTCGATGACCGATTGAGCTCAAATTTTCACAGGTTCATTATTTTATGCATATGTTGAGATACACTAACTGTGGAGGCTAGTCTTTGACAATTACCAATAGTGTCCTCGGCCTTTAACAAAGGTAGCTACATACGTGTTCTGAAAGATTACACACCATAACACACGAGCAGAGTGCATCATCTAGATCTTGTGTATCATGTGTATACCGGGAACTCTGGATGGTCTAGTTGGTGAGACACTGCTCTAGAATTGCAAAGGTCGTGGGTTCGAATGCCACCCAAGAAATATGCTTGTGGTTTTTTTCACAGAGTGAGAAAGTACTGAATATACAGTGCTGACACACATTGGTGTATATGGATAAAACCAAAATTAATAGAACATTGTATATACAAATTTGAATGCTGTTAAGTTAAATATCGCCCATTTCTTTATTTATTGTTCACATTAAAACATATCACCGAGGCCACCAATTAGTTAATATTAAGTTGGTGATACTTGTAAAACTAACTTAAAGGCAGTGGACACTATTGGTAATTACTCAAAATAATTATGGGCATAAAATCTTACTTCGTGACGAGCAATGGGGAGAGGTTGATGGTATAAAACATTGTGAGAAACGGCTCCCTCTGAGGTGACATAGTTTTCGAGATGGAAGTAATTTTCCACGAATTTGATTTCGAGACCTCAAGTTTAGAATTTGAGGTCTCGAAATCAACCATCTAAACACACACAACTTCGTGAGACAAGGTTTGTTTTCTTCCATTATTATCTCACAAGTTCGATGACCGATTGAGCTCAAATTTTCACAGGTTTGCCATTTTATGTGTATGTTGAGATTCACCAACTGTGAAGGCTAGTCTTTGACAATTACCAATAGTGTCCACTGCCTTTAACGTCCAGTACATTGACATTTAAAAAAGACTCATTATAGCCATGTCTTTCAAGAGAATTGTTAATTTTGAAATCACATCCGTGCGTGATGTTATTTATGGTTGTCTTCAATTATTGAAAGCGTCGAAGCTATTGTTTCCCGTATAGAATATTAAATCGTGAAGTAAAGTGGGGAGAAAGTTCAAACAATAATTACGGCATGCCTTAATTATTGTGCACTGTGAGCTGGATAATATTTTCAATCAAATCTGAACTTTTATGTCCGTGCAACCTTTATTAATTGAAATACTGCGTTGAGTGAGTAAAACTGCACGCACTGGCTGTATTTTGTTTCGTTTCTGAACAAGTTGTGCATTTTCATCTTCAAGTTAATAACAAACAATCATTTTCATCAGGAGAAACATTAATTGATGGTCAACTCGAATTAACAATAAAAAAATAATTGTCAGTAAAACAAATCATTTGATTGGCAACTCGAATTAATAATAAAAAACATTAATTGTCATAAAAAGAATTTGATTAATTTGATTGGCAACTCTCGACTATTAAGGATGATATACTTTTAGCGCAATAAATATTACTACCCATAGCTGTAAAACTCAACTAACGTCTGTATTCTCTTGAAAACAACACTATCGACAAAACAACTCGTGTTCTATTTTGGAGGCAAAACTCGATTGACAGCAACACTCGTGAAATTGGACCAACTTCTGTTCCCAACAGCGTCTTCAGCCACAGAAGAAGTACTGGATAAAATAGCCGAAGACATTGATGTTTTTACCAAATTCGTCTTAGCTTTCTACGGCATAATCTGTATACAAAAATTAATCATAATCTCGGAGACCTCTCAAGCGTCCACTGTCTTGAATGGGTATGAGAGAAAAACAATTGGTTCGTGTCTTCAGTTCTCCGTCTAAGATTTTCTGCCCACTCGAAATCTTTATTGAGAGTAAACATTCTTTAAATCTATTGATTTCTATTTCAAATAATCCTGCATTAAAATGGACAAAATTGACCTAATTTGATGACAAAGTAATGCCGTTGCGTTAGTCGTCTGTATCAATAGCTATAGTCAACAAGGGTGACAGGAAATTAAACAAATGGAAACAAAAGGTTGGAAGCAAATTAAGCTTTCGCCCTGAGCATATATTGGTTGATTGCAAGAAGTTTGCCTGTTTCAAACATACATAATAGACTCCGGAGTCAACAAGACCATCTCACAAGACCATCCGGTTTCAATTCCTTTGAGAGCACTTAAAAGCATTTTCGAGCTAATTTCCAGAGAAACAAAAAAAATCTTTTTTATGAATTTTGTCAAAAAATCCTTCTTGAAGTTTTTTAATTAAGTTTTAGAAGACAAACAGGGAACGATTCAAGGTTGCTAAAAGTAGGCACTTGTTTTTCTCTAATGGATTCTTGTTTTCCAATTTCAGTACCGGGTGGAAATTGCCTTTTCAAAAAAAGATCACTAGCTCAACCCCTAATACTTTAATGGACTTTTTAACTAATCTCATCATGGAGACCGCTTAAAAACTTTCCAGGATGTTGTGTTTCCCTTGGGAGAATTATAGGTCTTTTCATTAAAATGCTGCAATCGCTAACAATATTGCACAGTCAAAGAAACTCAACTCCGTGATTCCTTCGAAAGATTTTCAATTATTGAATTAGTTCTACGGGAGTTTCCTGTGCGCAAATTAAAAAGCTAAATCAAGTGTGAACATAAAAGGACGAAATAGACAATTGTGTTGCCATTTTCCTCCTACAGCAAAGTTAAGAATGTATCACACAACGACATCTCGATCGGGAGACTGGGAGAAAGAGTTGGAGAGTGCTTCTCATTCCGCATTCATCTCAAGTCAAGTCACCATGGACCAATTCGATCTCCCTGATACAACAAGTACATATGAAGAAATGGGTGATGGAGACGTAGCAGCAGGAGATAGGGATGCGTTCGAAAAATTCGTCTTAGCTCTCTACGGTATAATCTGTGTGGTGGGAATCACTGGTAACTTATTGGTTGCCATCGTACTCCTCCGTGTGCCGTCCCTCCGGTCTAACACCAGTGATTTCTTAGTGCATCTTTCCATTATAGATTTCCTGGTGTGCCTTCTTGTGATACCCTTTTTTCTCGCACCGACGCCGAATCCCACTCCAAACCCGGGATTCGTCGGTGGTGAGTTCTGGTGTCGATTTTACGTCTCTCAGTTCCTGTTTTGGTTCTCCACAATGACCTCTGACTTCTGTTTGATCACCGTCAATTTGGAGCGCTACGTAGCTATCGTCCGCCCACACAAGTACAGGACAGTGTTCTCTAAACGAAATAAATACATCATGATTGTTTCGTGTTGGGTTCTGGCAGCAGTAACTGAGTCCTACATCCTCTTTTTCAACGGAATAGACGAGGAGAAAAGATGCAGTTTTATAGGCTGGCCGAATAAGGGAGCCCAGGCGGTCTTTGGTCTGTATGGTTTCACGGTTCGATTGTTCGGTCCTTTGGCTGTGATGGTGTATGCGCAACTAAAAGTCATCTCAACCCTGAACAGACAAGTCAAGATACTCACAAGTCGAACCGGTGAGAGTTTTTTTTTTCAAACAAGGGATTTTCAAATCCATTTTGATTATCAAATACAGTTTAATTGACAAACAGTTTTGGAAACAGTTTTGTGTCAAGGAAACAGAAGAAAGACATTGTGAAAAGATTGTTTTTGTGGAAACTTTGTCTTGCTTCCATTACTTTCGTAAAATTAATGTGCAGACAAAGTTCGTTCCGTTTCCAAGTTAACAGTCTTGATTCCGAAGAATTGAAAAGTTTAACATTCAGAATTAAAATTTAAATTAAAATTCAACTTTGATTTATGTGCACAGTCACCTCAGTCGATAATGTCCAGACAGAAAATGTGTGGAGAATTGATGTGCATGTAGTTTGTAACATTAGCTTGTACGTCTATGTCGCATTTCTCTTTTGAGTTCGCATGGCAAATTCAATACCAGTGCGGCTCGAAAATTATAGCTCCATCTAAGCTTCCAAAACCGGCCACAATTTCAACAAAAAGTCTACACTCCCCAACTAGCCGGTTTAGATTTCACTGTTAATGTTATTGTAACACTTCGTTTTTCCATCCCACAGCCATCATGGGAGCTAACTCAAGTGACCAGCGTAAAATGTGGCAGCTCCAAGCTTCGAAAACCCTGGTGCGAACCCTTCTCTTCTGCGTCATGACATTTGCCGTGTGCTGGACTCCAAACCAAATCTGGTTCCTCCTGTTTAACTTCAGCGTTCCAGTGGTAGCCGGAGGCCCTTTCCACCACATTTCGGTTATTCTGGCCGTGTGTAATTCCTGTGTGAATCCAGTCATTTACACCATGACCAACAAGCCGTTCCGTAAAGGCATCAGGGAGGTATTCTGTAGGCAGCGGGACTCGAACCAGGTGGGAGACAACAGTGGAGTCACAATCGGGACTGTGTCTTAAACCCTGTCAACCACACAGACTGTTCACATTAAATGAACAAACTCAAACCAGGTCAAACAGTAAGTTGTGCTCCTTTGACTGATACATCTTATTCTATGAATAATAGACTTGTCGCCAGTCGGGTTCCTTGCTTTCGCACGCCCGGTGTCCCAGGAAGATAAGTCCACCGGAGATTCCGTCCCCTATAACATTATAGGAAATTAACGTGAACTGAAGGATGGTGTTTCAACAGAGGGCGCTATCAAAAGACTTTTGGTACACCTTTTGCCGTATGGGGGCGGGGGGACACGACAGAATCTCCGGGTAGACAGAATCTCCCGTACGTTAAACATCGGTTTCAATTAATATTAAACCATCACACACAGTGTATGACTGCCCGACTTCAGACCACCAAAAGGTGAGCAGGGATTCAGAGAGCCGATGAGGCTACCAACAAGTGGCTTGAAAATCACTAAACTACAAATTTAATTACACTCAATCACCTTTGTCCAGAGATCAAACAATAGAAAAATGGAGATCAACGTAATACAAACATAAGTAGCTGTCAATCGTGTTCGAAGTGTGACGCACCGTAATTATTCCACTGTAAGCCACGCCAACTTCACACGCCCTCTCACTGATTACAAGAAGACAATAGGATTTGTTGTATAGTCTTTTTTAAAGCATATAGTTTAAACAATTTGGACTTGGCTTTTACAAAGATTCTGCAAATACTTGATGCCTCTCTCGGAATAATCAGTTTCCGTCAAAAATAGCATTTGGAAAAGGATATACGCACAAAACGTATGACAGCGTCAACTTTCTGCGAGCAGCGGGTGTGCACGCGTGTGGCGCAATGACGAAACCTTTGGGCGACCTCAAGAGTTGAGGCTCAAGTTTTAGTTAAATGCAGCACTGATATTAAGACAGGGCAGCGGTCTTAAAGACCCAATGTTTGCACTCTTGTTAAATTCTTATGGTTAACTAATTAATAGCCATTATCATGTATGGTTATAAACCGCGGTTTATCCACTGTGAAAGCAAGTAGTTAAATGTACTAATTTAAACAGTATTTAGCCGTTTTACTCAGTCTTTAGCCTATGTTGTAAACATTTATTCAATTTCGGAAAGTATGTTGGTGCTCATTGTTCACCAAATGTTAACCGTCATTTATATCCCCACCCATCCACCCAACGCTATAGCTCTGACAATGATTTTGTGACACGTGTGTGGGTTCCCCTTTAAGTTACGCGTAATAGTTGGCTGGTGTCTGGTGTTAACTACGGGCCTCGAAGCGATGTCTTGAATTAACGTTCGAGCGATCTCTTGCTTTTTGATTTATGTATAAATGCGTGCACATTACAATTCAATCTAAATATGATTAAAATTTTAATGTTTTATTAATTTAACATAAATTATTGGCTAACCCTATGTTCATATTAATCGATACAATTGATAACCGTTTCACTGTTCATTATTATTCATTCAATTCAATGCAACTTTAAACTCACTTGATAACAAACTGTTGGTAAAAGACGGCACAATAAACATTCAATCCGGTAACACGCTAAGAGGCCTGATGGGTATGGTGTATATACATTACACATTTATAGATATCTCACAAGAGGACATTAGATTCAAGAGCCTTATCACACACGGGAGGCAACTATTACAGGCAACGACGACCACTTTACGAGGTAGCATAATGAGTCATTGTCATAACGATCCACAAGAAAAAATAAATGAATATTGAAATATGAATGACCATTCTTCTTGAGATTGTCCACGGTGGTTGCCTGTAAATTGCCTCGTATACCGTGGCTCCAAGTAAGACGCGAGACACTACACTGCATAAACCGGGGTTAAATTGATTATCTTGGTACCTCTATCTTATGTGACATCACCGGCGGTGTTAAATTCACCAACACCACAGTAATGAGAATGATTAACACTGTCTAGGTGTTGTCGCAATACCAGACTTTAAATTATTATTATACACCCAAGTTTTTGCAGTGCACGAGCAAAATGGCCCTTCATTATTGTACAAAAGGTAGAGGACTATAATCCATAGATTGTTGAACGGCTGAAAGATATGGCCCGGGATGCCTATGACAAGATTTGGTTATCGGTTGGACTTGGGATTTTTTTTCAACGTAAGAGGCCAAAATATTAAATAAAGATACAAAAAAAGTCACCCATGTGAGTTTCAGCTGAATACAGAACCTACTTGTCGAGGCAAGTAACTTTCCACAGTTAGCGAGGTGACACTGGTACCATTTCATAAGGCCACGTTCCTCACAAAATGGACACCACTGAAACTTGAGTCCCTAAAACTCACCTTAAGGTAAGTTTTGGAGATCCAAATGTGTAACTTTTATTGAATTCTAATTTATTTCGGGTTTTCATACGAAATTGTTTAGCAGGATGCTTTCCCGACCAACCGTCTTCATCAGTGTATAGAAATAATTATCATGCTGCCTCCATCTTGGTAATGTTCCTCGTATCAAATAACAACAATAAATGATTATGATCATTTTGCAATTAGGAACCAGCCTATTTTGTTCTTCCAGCCTCGGTTTGGTAACATTGATATCAATGGGAGAAATTCAAGATGGCTGCACCGTGATAAAGGTCTACTATAAGCCTTTGTGTCATCAAAGAGAACGTATATCCATATAAAAAGATATCGGTGAAAACTGTATTCCAAAATGATGTTGCGTTTTTGTGATATTACAGAAATCCGGAGCGGTTCAAGTCCAGTGCGAACAGCCCAGGTAACTTTCCTCGCATGTAATTTTTATTGCCATTAATTTTAAGAGTGATTACCAAACAAACCATACAAACTGCACTTGGAATAGCATGTTACTGGAAAGGTTAGTATAGTGAAAGATCCGGGCCTAGAAAAACAGGGATAACACATCCCACTTGATTACATACTCGACCCCCCCCTCTCTCTCTCGCTCCCTTGGTTTTTTGTTCGTGGAGTTAATTTAATTATTGTCCTACATTTTTCAATAAACACGCGATCCATCAACCATCAGTGAAATGTATTTCAATAATATCAGCTGGTCACGTTTTAATAAAATCTAGGAAACTTTTGATTTGATTTCATTTGAATTTATTCTGATAAGACACAACATGAACACAGCAATAAACCATATGGCTTATACACACAATGACAGGAGGAGTTACATTACGCAACATTCGTTGTTGTTATTAGTTTTATATTTCGAAAACAAGGTCACCGGAACTTGTAATCCATCTTGTTGATTCATATTAACTATTCTGTCGCCTCAAGTCTATATAGGGCCTACTACAATATATGGTGACCAAATGAAAAGAAATCCAATTTAGCCTTAATACTTTATGCAGCGACACAGGCATTAGTACATTTTTTATAAAGCACCTCGACCCGAGAAAAACCTTTAAAACCCACAGTTACTTTTTAGGCAGCATCCATTGTTTGTAAAGACAAACATGTCAGTATTGTTTAATGAAAATGGAAGACTGCGGGTAGACGTAGCCCACCTTGTCCCTATAAACATAGATTTTAAGCACCGTCCAGTTACAGCCCACATGTCCTAAAAGCAGTGGATACTATTGGTAATTACTCCAAATAATTATTATCATAAAACCTTACTTGGTAACGAGTAATGGGGAAAGGTTGGTAGCATAAAACATTGTGAGAAACGGCTCCCTCTGAAGTGACGTAGTTTTCGAGAAAGAAGGAATTTTCAACGAATTTGATTTCGAGACCTTAGGTTTAGAATTTGTGGTCTTGAAATCAAGCATCTGAAAGCACACAACTTCGTGTGACAATTGTGTTTTTTCTTTCATTATTATCTCGCAACTTTGACGACCGATTGAGCTCAATTTTGCACAGGTTAGTTATTTTATGCATATGTTGAGATACAACAACTGTGAAGACTAGTCTTTGACAATTACCAATAGTGTTCAGTGTCTTTAAAACGCAAAGTTTTCAAAGTACGAGCTAGAGGCTCGCACACCACTTCGATTTACATCCATCGCCTATATGATTATGCAAATCGCACAATGCTCTTTTGGGGTCTTTAACTCAGTCCGTATACATTAATTGTGGAATGAATTTGTTTATACTTGGGAATACCATGCATAAACTTCCGAGACCAAAAGACCAAGCAACAGTGAGATTATTGGACCGATGTTTGATCCAATCAAGCCCTATAAAGTAATATATTACATACAATTCGTAATGTTCGAGATCATGGGACACAAAATGTTGATCTAGGTTTCTCTGACAGCGGCGATTGTCAAATAAATTGATGTTATAATCCGCAGGGCCTCGAGAGCGGCAACTGACTTGTCCCCAGAGTGATAAGTCTTCGGCATAAAAGATTAAACAAAACCTTCGACTCGATATTTAATCACGTTCTCCAACGACCTCGAAATCGTTTCCTCAACAACCTTGGCCTTCACGACTGCTCCAAGCTAAAAACAAAAGTAACAATTTCGCAACAAAACGCAAATGCTGTGGAAACTGATGTGGGTGGCTCATAGAGCTCTATGGGGTGGCTATACATTTCATCGAATACATTTTGAAATTACTTTCAAGGACAAAAAAGAGACCGGGAGTAAAGCATCTGTTTAAAAATAACCTTCACTGTGTGTATTGATATAAATGACCAGGAGCTAAAAAATAAAATAATTTAAGTGCAACAAAAAATGGATGCATTTCTGTTT
Source organism: Asterias rubens (assembly GCF_902459465.1). Lineage (NCBI taxonomy): Eukaryota > Metazoa > Echinodermata > Asteroidea > Forcipulatida > Asteriidae > Asterias > Asterias rubens. Next base: position 18,630,353 of record NC_047062.1, on the reverse strand, counting down.
GATGGATTCAACTAATGGCTGAAAATGCTTTTAGTGTTTAGTAAATAAAACGTCCTAAACATCCCCGTACTCGGCACAGGTGCACGTTGTCCACACGAGTGTCATCATAAAGCATTTCGTTTTGATTCTGAAGGACAAAGTCACCAAAGCACTCAAAAACAGAATTTTTTTTTAATGGATATAGGTTAAGGGTTAAGAAAAAGAAAATATTCAATCTGAAAGCTTAACGGTCGGACATCACTAGGTTAGGTTTTTTCCTTCTTGAAAAGTGACCAACTTGAGAAGATGGCATTTGCAGAAACCAAACATCACCGTCACTTTAAAATAAGATCACAAACTGTTTGACACGGCAATTGTCTATTGAAACTAAACATACAAATGAAACTTCATTGGACTAAACCGTACCCAAAACATGTCTTATAGTATTCACCTACAAAAACAAAATTCACATCTTTTTCTGAATCAAGAACGGTGATATTTTGTCATTATTGTGTGGCCATTTTGAAATGTTGTGATTAACATAATTTGTTTTTAAACATTCCGAAGGGGTCCTCCGCTAATATTAACTAACAACCCCTTGGGAAACCTTGTGCCAAAAATGGTGTCTTTTATTCGCCGAGTAACGGTAACCTAGATATTTTACACTGAGACAATTGTCACTTTGTTGATTTATTTATATCCATATAATTATTCTGTTTTGAGGTTTTTTTTTAAACTTGTTTCAATTTTTTTTGTCGGGTTTACCTTTCCTCTTTAACCTTCTGTTTACCCTTCGCATTTAATATTAACTGCTATTTCAATGCAGCTATACAAAAGCTTAACAGGCTTATGGTATCATAAGATTAAAAAAATAAAATCTGTCTCTCAAAAAAAAATATATGCTTAATTTTCAATTTTGTCTTTAGGTTTTTTTTTTTTTAATTAGTATTGTTTTTAATTATTTTTTTTATGATTTAACATTTCCTTTATACCCTTCGGTTTGCCCTTGACAATTTATGATGAGATGCATGTTTATGTAGGTATACTCGAGCCCACCGGTATTATAAGATACAAAAATAAAATCTCTAAAATATAGAAAAACAAATAGCGGAGACAGTTTTCTGAATGACAACAATGTTTTGTTTAAGCCTCCGAGAAAGACTGTGATATTGTCGAAATGTCAGACCATTAAAGGAAGATAACATAATTGGTAAGAAAAAAAACACACATTTAAGATCTCACATCAACATCAATCTCACACGGTCCATGATGATGATAGTTGAATATTTCCCGTCTTAAATGTAATTTTGATGAGAAATAAATAAAGTTAATTTCCCGTCTGGAGTTACTCGATCAGTGAGCGTGTTTTTCACTATTTTCTCGTGACCCAAATGGCCGATTGATCTCAAACGGATTCATTAGATCGCTGCCTTTGATAGAAAATTTCATCTCGATGCATTTTTTTAAAGGATTTTTGTAAAGCATTTTTGTGCACGCACGGTTTTTTCCAAAGGAATGAGCGTCACGTAGACACAACATTTGTTAAAGGGAAGGTGGCCTACGTTTGGTAATCACTTTTAAAATTAATGGCAATAAAAACGTCCTAGGTTAGAAAGTACATTTTGATGATTTCATTTCAAAGTGATTTGTTTATGGAAAAATATATCAGTTTCTATCCCTCAAATCAGTTATGTTTCTCATATTGTGTATTTCAATTACGGAATAATATTGTTCCTGCGTGGACACAACCACTCCGGATTTTGGCATCTCAAAAACGGGTTTGTAGTTATAGATTTTGTGTATGGACGAACATAAAACCAATTTGAACAGTTCCAAAATCAAACGTATACTTTACCGCAATGCCGAAAAGCTTGCATATACCTTCCCTTTAATGTTTTCTCGTATACTTTCCTGTGTAAACCTCAGATGTTATTTTCCACGAGGAAATGGTTTGTCAAGTAGTTTAATTTAGTTTCCTTGGGGATGAGGTTATACTATGCTAATTAAGAGTTCCAATCTTCAAAAATAATCACTTCCGCAAGATAGATGAAACCTTCAGGACTATAATGGGCAATTAATTGTCACGGGAGTTCCGAAAAGAATTGATTGGATTGGTCTAAAGTCTGCGATAACTAACTACTTTGAAGATGTGGTATATCCATCAAGGATGTATTTCATACTCTGTTTTAAATAATTGCGCCAATAATGGTTATCAAACACATTGACAACTGTTTGTATAAGTAAAGAAGTGAAAAATCTGTAATGTTGACCAAAAAAATACCCTTTTTTCCCCCACAGAACTCAGGAAGGTATAGCTGAGTATACAGTGCTAACACACATCGGTGTATATTGGTTAAAACCACATGGATATTTTTTATCCCCGATGCAAAATTTAACATCCTTTAAATTAAAAAATCATTCAATTCTACAGATGCCAGCATGGCCAATCCATTTTTCCGTTTTCATTTAGGCTTTACAAGAGGTGAGTATCATCACCGTTTATAATGCCATCATACGTCACTGCACAAGTTAGCAATGAGGAGGGACATGTCCTTAATAATAATATGTTGTCAATCGCTTGGGGCGAATAGTATGCTGGGAGACGAGGCGCGGCCAATAAGGAGAACTGCATCAAGTCTTGCAAGACTTTAAGAGGAGCAGCAGGAAACAAAGTGTCCGTCATGGATCAACTCGACTTCCGTGATACGACCGTACATACCAGTACTGATGAAACGATGGTCGAGGGAGACCCAGCAATTGGAGACAGAGATGCTTTCGCCAAATTCGTCTTAGTTGTCTACGGTGCAATCTGTTCGGTAGGAATCACTGGTAACTTACTGGTTGCCGTCGTACTCCTCCGTGTGCCGTCCCTGCGGTCTAACACCAGTGATTTCCTAGTGCATCTCTCCGTTGTAGATTTCATGGTCTGTGTTTTGGTCATCCCATCCTACCTTGTTCCACCCAGATCCAACTCGACCCCAAACACGGGGTTCTTCGGCGAGTTCTGGTGCCGGTTCTACACGACTAAGTATATTTTCTGGGTCTTCACGGTGACTTCTGTCTTTTGTTTGACTACCGTGAGTTTGGAGCGCTACGTTGCCATCGTCCACCCACATAAGTACAAGATGGTGTTCACCAGAAAAAACAAATACATCATGATTGCAAGTTGTTGGATTATGGCAGCCATAACTAAATCTGATATGCTGGTTCTGTACAAAGAGGATGAAGTCAAAGGCTGCCACTTTTCGGGTTGGCCAACTACGGGAGCAAAGGCGGCTTACGGCTTGTACAATTTCATTCTTCGGTTCTTTTTCCCACTGGCCGTGATGCTGTATGCGCAATTGAAAGTGATTTCCACTCTTAACAAACAAGTAAAGGAGCTAACTAGTCGAGCTGGTGAGTACACTCATCATAAAGATGTTCATGACTTCGGGTGAAGTTTGTTTATAAAACACCAGGAAAAGTAGCGATGGAAAGTTTGTTGAAACATAGTATTCATTAAAATAAAAGATGTAAAAAAAAAAACCTGACATTTATTTTATAAAGCACCAAAACCATAAACACAGTTATACTCTGGTAGGGGCTGAAACTCAAAAGAGAACACAGTTAAGTTATAAGCAGTAAGCATGACTTGAAGACTTGAAGTGGCGAATGTACTGTTTTTGATGTGTTCAGGCAGTTGATTTCACAACTCTGTGGCATGGCGTTAAAGACACTTTTGCTCATCAATACAAAATTGCCATTGATGGCCTTATATTTCTGAGCAGACGTTATGTCAGTTTAAATATTGTTCTTTTATTAGTCTTATTTCCCTTTTCCTTGTTTGTTTTACTCCTCAACGTGAAGCCTCTACGGGCGCTAATCCTCGTGATCATCGGCGTGAAATGTGGCAACTCCGTGCGTCTCAAACCCTGGTGAAAACCCTCCTGGCCTGCGTCATTACATTTGCTGTGTGCTGGGCGCCAAACCAGATCTGGTTCCTGCTCTTCAACTTCGGCGTTGCAATGGTTTTGGGATCTGCTGACCATCGCGTGACCATCATTCTAGCTGTGGCTAATTCCTGTGTGAATCCAATAATTTACACCATGATGAACAAGCCGTTCCGCCAAGGGATACTGCAGATTTTCTGTAAGCGCCAAGGTTCGAACCAGGTCGGAAGCGTCAATACCGTTTCGGAGACAGTATCCTCGCCTTCACGGCAGTTGGGTGACTGAGCAGGGACGGAAATATCCCGGAAAATTGTCACCACTTTTGTCACCAACTGCTCTTATACGATTCACATATATATGTCTACATTTTAGAATATTGTATTTTTATATCATCACCACTTCATGAAAACCCTGTCAAGCTGAAGTGGTAAACTACGGACATTCTCCCGTCCTTTGGGTGGTTCAAACTTAAATTGGGGAAAAGAAAACCCCCAAAACAAATGAAAAACGTTTATTTATTTATTTTATTTTATTTTAAATCTTTAGACATGCACAATAGTTACAAGTTGTACAGGGGCTGTCAAGGTTAAAACAAAAGTATAAAAACTGTCAACGATAAAAATATAATCATACAATATAAAAAGTATATGCCAAAAATGTTCTGAACATTTTCCTCCGATCAACATTTACGTGGAATTCTGAAGAATGATCGACCATTCCCGGTTTTAGACCATGTGAGCCGCTGGGATAATCAAATGTTGTCTACTGGTATTCGAGTTAACGACGTGTATGGCGTAACTCTGTGTCGGAAGTTGGATAATTATTTTGATATTTTGAATGTATGTGACTTGTGTGGTCTTGAAAAGGATACGCAATCAAAATAACATGCCGCGCAAGACACTGATGGGGGAGTGGCTGAAACATGTCGGCTAAAAACATGTTTAAAAAGAGATTTTAGTATTACACCATAGAGACACTGAGCCTTTCTTCGGAAGTGTTGGTACCGTGGAGCTTAAAAAGGTTCACTCTGATAATTGAGAACTGCACCCGCTTCCGGATAGGAGGCATAACCCATTCAGAGTCACTGTGACCCGGAAAAAGTGTGTCAAATGATGCAGAAATGAGCCAAACTGACGTAGCATCTGATATCCCATTTCTTATAAGCCAGTTTCGGGGCCCCTGGGCATCCGGGATCCATGTCAATATTTGTATTCCTCGAAGCTTTCAGAATAATGTTCACAAATCTACTGCTATTTTATGTATTGGTGTTTACAGCTGATTAGAAATACCGGGGTGAGGGATGGTACGCAAAAACTACTGCTATTTTATGTATTGGCGTTTACAGCTGATTGGAAATACCTGGTTAAGGGATGGACGGGGTTTACTCTTCCCATCCAACGTTTTCACCAGGATGTACCGATACACTTAGAAATATTCATCACCTTAATCAGGTGAATTTGAAGTGAAGTAAAGATGACCATAAAAAAGGAAAACAAAATTGACAATACATTGAGAAAACATTACAAAAATTACAGTAGGCCTATATATAACGTATAACTTTAATATAAAGGAGGGTTTATAAAGCCCGCCTTTACATTGAAGCCACACTATGAGGGCATCCTTGCATTAAAGTTAAAAACTGAACAGCCCTATATCCCATAGATTAAAAAAGTCTAAAACTTTTATAAAAGAATGGAATTGAGCTGTTACCATAACGCTATGTCCTATAATTATGTTTAGGCACCATTATTTAGTTGCATTTCGAAGTTCCATAAATATTATGGTCCGTACGTTTTTAAACGGACGGTTTCAGTATCACTCCTGAATTTTGATGATATTCAAACAAAAAGGAATTGTATTTGACCTTTTGATTGGCACAAGCAAATTCCTCTTTGTATAAAGAACCGGAAGTCAACTCTCTTTTATTGGAATTTATGAAAAATAGGTTTACGCACGAGTCCATTGATCACCAGACGTCACTGCTTTAATTCTACATTGTATATTGTTGAAACCCACTAATGAAGTAATAGGACCTTCGAAAACTGTCTAGAGTATACTCGTACATCCAGAATTTAATGGTATTAAATTCTGGATGTACGGGTATATAGAAACGGCTATCCTCGGAATAAAGGCTGTCGCTCGTTAAACTTCAAGCCCGGGTATAAAATAACTTAATCAACCACTTAAAAGATGAAGTACATACAATGTGATGTGAACATAGAATAGGGAAAGTAATTTTGTTGTTGTCAGAAGTTGATTACACACAGGAGTTATGCTTATCGTGTACTGCAGCACATAGCACTTTATGAAGGTAATCCACATCAGAACATTAAAGGAACCTTTAGCAGGGATCGGCTATTTATATAATATTGGATGGCTTTGAGCGGAATTTAACAATATATTGCACGAGCTATGACAATATTGCACGAGTCGAAGACGAGTGCAATATTGTAATAGCGAGTGCAATATATTCTTGTATCCCCCCCAAAAAGCCGTCCAATATTATTATTATTATTTATATCAGGATGAGGACTTGATTAAAGCAACACTATTTTGGCTCACCTGATTCCAGATTTTCAAATTCAATTTTCAAGCTTATCTACTCTTTCAAAATACGTTGGAAGATTTTTTTTCCGTCAGAACAGGTACTGCTTGTTTTGTAGCCTTCAAGGTGTTTTCTGCGTCTTTGTTCTTCAAAAGTTCTTCAAAATCCTCATCGGAAACCGAAGCGAATCTCGCGCCGCTAGTAGAAGCAGCCATTGTTGTTGATTATTATCTGCAGCTCCGTTCACTGGTTAACAACAGTGAGCACGCGCTCTTGACTATGGAACCAGCGGAACTTGTTAAAATGGCCGGATGGAGCAATATTGAAGCAATATTGCTGTCTCCGGGAACTTGTTTTCTATTTCGAGTGGTGTCCTCGGTCAATGGTATTACGGCTCAGGTTTCTCCAGGTCTTCCTGGCACTTTTACTGACACAATATTGCTGTCATCCGGGTACTTTTTACGAAAGCATTCAAAACGCATATATATTTTTGCCTCCCTGGAAGCCTGATATAAATAATAATAATAATCAATAATGTTGTCTTTGAAAACAAGAGTCCCTAAATAACACTTAAATTATATATTTGGTTTGCGGTAACACCATGTGTGTGTGTCTACTTGTAGGTGCACTTTTTGTTCCAAACCAAATGTTGATACCTCACCATGCAATACCTCAAATCCCCAAACACTCTATTTATTCTACTATTCCTATCTCTGTAATGTATTGTTGAAAAACTTAATAAATCAAGTAGGCCCCTATCTCATCACAAATATACTGTTTACGTGTTTGAATAATAAATTGGATTTTCAGGAGTAACACCAGAAATGACACAGATGCAAGATTGTTGCACTTTATTTACTGGCTCCCCAATGAAGTCAAAAGGTTTGTCTCGAGAGGGTGTATATATTGGGAACCTCCGAGAACAAGCTGTCATCAGCAAGACATTTACATCAGGGAGCCTGCTATTACAAAGAAAAGATTCGTAGGTATGTGGTGTATAATACGTAATGAGTGATACTACTACCACTAAAAGATATTGCCAGAATTCAACGAAAGAATCCTAAAATGCCCAAAACATTATTTCTGCTTACTGAATCCGTATAGTTCCCGCCATATGAAAGCCCCCATTAGCCCGAAATATTTAATAATAAACTACATAATAAATTGAACATTGATGTTTCATAATATGGACGTTCATATCGGTGGGAAAGAGAACCTGCTTAGAATACTACCTTATCATACTTAAAATATACCACAGTGTTTCAAAAGACGAACTCATCTGATACCCAGATATGGTGAACTAACCATGCCCGATATGGGCAGAGTGTATGTCTACCCCCCCCCCCCCATCACAGGTTACGGCTATACATTAAATGGCTTCCATGCGTTCATGCTTCCTCATGCGTTGAAGTATGGGACGTCCTTCGGCGATCTCAAAAACGCTACAAACCTTTTGAAATGAAATTTTCACATGTAAGTATTGTTGTATACTTCTTCGTTTCCATATAGCACAAACTGAATGGTTCCAAAAAACAAAGGTATGCGTTTCTTAACATGATGCGATGTACAATGCACTGAGAGTCTAGGTCTACAGGTAAACAAAAACGTAACTACTTTTTAGCAAGCGTCACGAACTGTCAAATCTACTCGGATATTCAGCACTCGATAACGATGGTTCATTTTGTTAGGAGAACCAGACCCCCCCTCTCTCAACACGTATCTTCACATGAACTGTTTCTTCATGAGATAATAAGTCAGTTCTTTGTAGGTCACGTTATCAATAATAACACACAAGAGGCGACTATCGAGCTGAACTTCAGTTCTGTGCAATCTAGCCTATACACCGCATACGTGGTTCGTTATCGCAGTCGGTGGGAACTGAAAGAAGAACAGCATGTTTTTATATTATTCGCAAACATCGGATCTGTAAAATAATGAAAACGTATGGTATTTGGTAAATATTAAAAACATTTGTTGCGAAACAGAAGCAAATATGTAACTAGGTTTGTGTTCATATTATGTGCGCATGTCCCAGTAAAAAGAGTCACAGATTACATACAATTGTTTCTCAAAAGTTCACATTTTTATGTCGATTAAAGACACAATCATCTCGACCGGGTAAGCCGAGTCCAGACTGCAAGGACCACGATGACAGGCCAGGCTGAGTCCGAGTCCACACTCTATGGATCACGAGGACAGGTCAGGCCGAGCCCGAGTCCGAGTCCAGACAGTATGGCAGAAGAGGAAATGCCAGGCCGAGTCCGAGTCCAGACAGTGGACCAAGGGGACAGGTCAGGCCGAGTCCAGACAGTGGACCAAGAGGACATGCCAGGCCGTGTCCGAGTCCAGACAGTGGACCAAGGGGACAGGTCAGGCCGAGTCCAGACAGTGGACCAAGAGGACATGCCAGGCCGAGTCCGAGTCCAGACAGTGGACCAAGGGGACAGGTCAGGCCGAGTCCAGACAGTGGACCAAGATGAAATGCCAGGCCGAGACCGAGTCCAGACAGTGGACCAAGGGGACAGGTCAGGCCGAGTCCAGACAGTGGACCAAGAGGACATGCCAGGCCGAGTCCGAGTCCAGACAGTGGACCAAGGGGGCAGGTCAGGCCGAGTCCGAGTCCAGACAGTGGGCATGCCAAGAGGACATGCCAGACCGAGTCCGAGTCCAGACAGTGGACCAAGAGGACAGTCAAGGCTGAGTCCGTGTCCAGACAGTGGTGAAGAGGACATGTCAGGCCGAGTCCGAGTCCAGACAGCAGTAGACCAAGAGGATAGTCAAGGCCGAGTCCGAGACCAGACAGTGGACCAAGAGGCCATTCAAGGCCGAGTCCGAGTCCAGACAGTGGTGAAGAGGACATGCCAGGCCGAGTCCGAGTCCAAACAGTGGACCAAGAGGACATGCCAGACCGAGTCCGAGTCCAGACAGTGGACCAAGAGGACATGTCAGGCCGAGTCCGAGACCAGACAGTGGACCAAGAGGCCAGTCAAGGCCGAGTCCGAGTCCAGACAGTGGACCAAGAGGACCCTGACATGTCAGACCGAGTCCGAGTCCAGACAGTGGACAAAGAGGACATGCCAGACCGAGTCCTAGTCCAAACAGTGGACCAAGAGGACATGCCAGGCCGAGTCTGAGTCCAGACAGTGGACCAAGAGGACATGTCAGGCCGAGTCCGAGACCAGACAGTGGACCAAGAGGCCAGTCAAGGCCGAGTCCGAGTCCAGACAGTGGACCAAGAGGACCCTGACATGTCAGGCCGAGTCCGAGTCCAGACAGTGGACCAAGAATGCATGCCAGACCGAGTTCGAGTCCAGAGAGTGGACCAAGAGGACATGCCAGACCGAGTCCGAGTCCAAACAGTGGACCAAGAGGACATGTCAGGCCGAGTCCGAGTCCAGACAGTGGACCAAGAGGCGAAGTGTCACCGACTTGATTTCAAGTGCCATACAACGTCCGTCAGGCCGGCTATTTCCTCAAATCTCACACATTACCCCGGTCTCGACTCCAGAACAACAAAAGCATACATGTATTTACAAACTGTTCGTCTACAGTAGTTGACGTGGTATTACCAGAAGTACATGGACGCTTTAATTCATAACACAAGCCAAAATACATGTCATAATCAGTATTTGTACTAGCATTGTTCCTGTAATTTGTTGATAACATAATATTAATTGATGACATATTGCAAAGACAAGAGTTTCACAACAAAATAGATAACAGATATAAAAGAGACTGGCATGATATTTTGTAACCACTTTTGGGGTATCTCATCACCTGGGTAAGTCACCTTCTTTTAGCTTTTGATATTCATCATACAAGTAAACTGTTGTTGAAATTATTTTGGAAAATGGAATTAGCTGTTGCAAACCTCTTTACCAAGGTATAAGGACAAATTAATGCGAAAATTAGTTAGTGACCCGTCGCGACGTTTCGATCCTGGCAGAGTCTGTCTCGAAGGCTAATAATCATGGTTAACCTTCGGGAAAGACTTTTTTATTTGAACAAAATTTACCTGAATAATTTCTCATGCTTATAATTGAATAGGAACAGTAGCTGTGTGAACACAATCCTTTCTTAAAATCAGAATGAACTTGCGGGTACAAACCTAATATTCTTTTGATGGGATGTCGCCTTTAAAAAGAGCCAGTTTGGTATCGACAATTAGAACAGCATACTCTGCTCGTATTCAGGAGAGAGAACAACAAAACTCTTTAAAATTCCTTAAAATCGTTTTTGCTCTAGGTTCTATATTAGCGTGTTGTTTTCTTCTCGCAAAGTAAATCAGCAAGTTACTCTACGATGAAGCTTCTGCTACTGTGTTTATGTGTTGCCGTGGCACAGGGCTCTCTCGCCCCACTCCGTATGGCAAAGACCAGAGGTATACCAGGTAGCTACCTTGTCACAGTTAAGGTGAGACATCATTTTTTTTTTTATTTTTTTTTTTGCAAAGACGACTCCTCACATGCCGTACAATCACCTGCATTTCAATTGTGGTAAGATCATTAATCTCAGTTGAATAACTGTATAATGTATGCGTTTTTGAGCCACTACTTTTCATGACAATGTCAATTAAAACAAATGTGTCGAGTGTGTGCAACTCATTCAAAATTATGCTTATCATAGCCTATTCTTTTAACCATCTCAGCTCCCTTGGAGATATTGCAACAAACCAGTCTTAAGAGCATCTCAGCTCTCACTCTCATGGAAACGTGATCAGTGACCAGAGTAAGGCTTCAAGCAACCCAACCGGAGTTCGACGTGCTTGAATAAACTTGGTAGCGACACTTTAACAAAGCTTGAAGACGAATTCAAGGGTGTGCACTCATTCTATTTACGCGAATATTGACGTGTTCTTATGGGGGCCAACTTATTGCCGTATATCAGTAATAAGATATGCACGGTGTAACTGGTATTCTGTACGCAAGCTGCCGGATATTTCATCGTAAAATCATGTGAATTAGTGCACAGTGTAATGTTATCATATTATGCAGTGTAAGATTGTCCTTTATCATGCAGTGCAAGGTTATCCTATATTCAATGTAAGGTTATCCTATGATAAGGTTGTCCTTTATACATTGTAAGGTTGTACTATATACTCATCCATTTTGTATCTTACCATTTTGAAAACTGCAGGACGCGTCTCTCGTGGACCAAGTGGCCAAAGAAATCGAGGACTCTTTTTCCAACATGCGAGCCCCGATTGGTCAAATGAAGAGGTTCCGTCTAGCCTTGCCAGCTGTGTCTCTCCGTATCCCAGCACATCTTGTCAATCTCGTAAGCTAAACCAAGATATGTGTTAAAAGGACTAATTTTGTGGCCATGTTTGTAGTAAGTAGTCCCTCTTCCTAAAATTATAGGCTGTGTCAAGATATACTGCTATTTGGAACACAAGAAGCACATCAGGAGCTTCAGTTTTTACTCTAACAACAAATTGCTTCGTTACGGGCTATTTATCTTAAATAAATAATGTAACATTAATGTCCAATATTTTTTTCCTTGTAATATTAAAGACTAGACATTCCCATCATCTGGTTTTCATATATGAAGACATCGTACAATGAGCCCTGAAAATTTCTCAAGTGGTTCACATAATAACTCAATGAAATAAACCAGTACCTGTATTTCAGGAGCCGAGCTTTTGCATGAATCAAAATATGAAGCAACATTGATATTTGTGGTCCTTGACGGTACTTGTACATGTATGAACTTCATAATCAATGTGCCTCGGGATTGAATCATATTCTTCATAAATATAATAACATTCAACAATAATTCCTGTCTGGTAGATCCGCTCCATCGATGGTATCAAATCCATCGACCAACACATGCTTGGATGGACAGCTGCAATGGTAACTCAGAATCACCCAACATGGGGCATAGATCGCATTGACTCCAGAACTGACGGTGTCAATAGTCAGTACACATACGACGATACCAGTAAGATAAAACAGTTGTTACCTCTTTTTGTACATAAGTAGGCTTCCACATTCTAGGAGAAATCACAAATGTAGAGGTTCACGTACAAACAACAAGAAGAAGATATTTGCCCAATGGCACTCCGCATTAATGCTTGATGGGCCTATCTGGATCTCAGAAGACAAACGTGTAAAGTTTCACAAACAAACCCACGCGTACACGTCCAAGTTTTATGTGTATACTGACTGCTAGTGCAGTTTGGTTTGGCGCGTAAATGATGATTCAGTGCTAAGTGGTGGTATGTTTGCCTGACAGTGTATTTTGAGCAAGAGTGACGTCATTGGTGTGGAGTGCTATTCCCTTGACGTTACTAACACTAACACATGGGTGCGTCATTTTGTTGGTGTCAGAGGTGTGTGTTTTAGGCGATGTCCAATTGCATTCCCAAAATGGCATCTGCTGTAGCCGCACGGACGTGACGTCATGACGCGTCAGTGCCAGTGTATAACGTCAATCAAATATTGTTAGCCCCACCCATTTCACATAAACTAGTTCAAACGAACTTGTGAGAACCCAAAGACATAACAGTTTCTGTTTAGAGCCGGAAATAACGAAACACTTTGCCCGCGAACCAGATACAATGTGTAAACTTACAAAATTATTTTCAAAACGGTAAATAAATTTTAAGTTATTAACGGGTACAAAATTCGAACATTTGTCTCATACAGAGATTGGTGCAGGTGTAGGGATATATTTCTTGGACACCGGCGTTCAAATTGGACACAACGAGTTCCAAGGTCGAGCCCACGTCATTTATGGGAAAGAAGATGACCAAGGGCATGGTACTCACTGTGCTGGAACAGCAGCTGGCCATGGCTACGGGATAGCACGCAAAGCTAACGTGTTTAGTGCAAGGGTTTGTGAGCCAACTGGGTGCGCTACCAATGACTTCATCGAGGGTAAGTTAAGCCGGGTTCAAACTTCCTGCGAATGATTCGTGCGAAACGAGTTTCATCATTGTGTCACAAAGGGAAAGGGAGCGCGTACCGACTGTGGCGTCATATCACCAACTTTCGCATCGCATTCGGAGAAAGTATTAACTTTATTCAATTACCTTTGTCCTACCTCAAAGCCATTAAACACTTTCGGTAAACAGTATTGTCCAATTCCCACACTTCGTGTATCACAACTTATATATAAAATAACAAATCTGTGAAAATTTAGGCTCAATCGGTCATCGGAGTCGGGAGAAAATAACGGGGAAACCCACTCTTTTTTCCGCGCGTTATGTGTTTAGAATAAATCCGTAATTCTCGCTATTGAGAATTGATGTTATTTTAATGTTTTCTCAAAAAGTAAAGCATTTTATGGAGCAATATTTCAAGAGAAGTCTTTCACCATTACCTTATGTAAACCCTGTAATTTATAAGTAAATCTGTGAACTTTTATTTTATTTTTTCTGTACCGAATGTGTACAATGGCTTTAATGCATAAATCATTATGCTCCAATTTAACGTTTGAAGGCACTGCACACCATTGGTAATAATAACTCAAAATAATTGGTATTGTGTGCATGCTCAGAAGAGTTGTGTAACCAATGGAAATTCACATGGTAAGTCTGCTGCCACCCAGCGCTCTAAAGTCTCCCAGAGGACGGGCATTCTGAAGGAGCCTATAATAATGACGGAGAAACGGGGAAGGGTGGGGGTGGTGTTATTCAATCTTTAATTGAATCAAATTGCAATTAAATATGTTAATGTTTCCAATACAGGTGCCGAAGCTATTATAAAGCATGCCAATGGAAACCCAGGTGTTGTTTCAATCTCGCTGGTATTTCCTGCCTGGCAAGGTATCGATGACGCTACGCAGAGTCTGCTGGATCGTGGATTGACTGTGTCCGTTTGCGCGGGAAACGATAACTGGGACGCATGTCAGTACTCACCACAGCGGGTCGATGGGGTAAGGTTTTGTCTTACTTTCCTTTCTTTGTTTTATTTCCCTTCATCTTACTGGGTGCGTTCGATTAGCTTCCCTGTGTCGACCCCGCGGTGCTCACTCGGGTGAGCCCATGTCAAGAGCTAATCGAACGAACGATCACGCGTCCTCTCGTGGTGACGTCATGCACCTGGAGCCAGCCCCCTGGTGACCCGGGTGAGCCCCTGGAATGACGTCAAAGCTATTCGAACGTAATGGGGTCGCCCCAGGGAAGCTGAACGAACGCACCCACTGTTTCCTCTTCCCTCTTGTCTGTTTCTCTTTTCTACATTGATGCTATGTTTTCTTTTTCCTCCGCTTTGAGCACCTTTTTAGGTGGATATTACGCAGTATAAATATTCATTATAATTTCATAATATCACAGCATGCAACAGAAAGATAACATTTCCCTTTGTGCCGGTAACTTCTCGAGTCGGGCTACGTCCCGTTTTCTTAGATTGTTCTCGTTTTTCTTCTCAGAATCCAAAAGCGCCGTTTGAAGTCTCTTTCCAAGTCGTAGCGTCAATACGAAACTTGTTCACAAAATATATTCATTGTCTGTCTTTTTACATTCATTTGATGGTATGTTATTGGTTGCAGGTCTTCACCGTTGCAGCTTCTGACCATTTGGACAGAAGAGCCGTATTCTCCAACTACGGCTCTTGTGTTGATATCTTCGCACCTGGTGTGGACATTATCAGTGCTGGCTATAGTACCGCTAGCGATCACTTAGTTTCTTCTATGTCCGGTACTTCCATGGCGTGTCCCCATGTTTCAGGTATTCCACTTCTCTTCGTTTGCGGATATTGTATAACAATGCATTTTTAGAGGGTAAGATGGGCAAGTAGTTTCTTCCCTGTCAGGTTCTCTGCCCAAGTTTTTTTTTTTTTTTTTTTTTTTTTGGGGGGGGGGGGGGGGGGGGTTTCAACATGATTGAATTAGTTTCCGAGCACTGCGGGTTATAGTCCATTTATAACCTAACTTCAGCATTCAGGGGGAAAAGAGAAAGCCTTACACTTGGTAAGATGGGCAAGTAGTTTCTTCCCTATCAGGTTCTCTGCCCAAGTTTTTTTTTTTTTTTTTTTTTTTTTTTTTTTTTGGGGGGGGGGGGGTTTCAACATGATTGAATTAGTTTCCCAGCACTGCGGGTTATAGTCCATTTATAACCTAACTTCAGCATTCAGGGGGAAAAGAGAAAGCCTTACACTTTTACCTCTTTTGTTTTACCATTCCTAAACCAAACCGCTATTTTGATTGACAACGTGATTGTTTGTCTTTACGCAATTTATAGGTGTCGCTGCACAGTACATTGGTGTCAACAGATCCATGACTAACAAACAAATCAAGGAGAAAATGCTGATAGATGCAACACCTAAGGTTATCAGAGACTCAAAGAGTGACAACCTGTTTCTCTATAATGGCGCAGTGAGTAAACAATAATTAGTGGTTTTATTTGCCATCATTTTTTGAAGGATGTTTTGTATTTATGGTCTTCCTAAAATATTAATGTATATTGAATGATTTAATGTTTTTAGTGCTTTCTTACATCTTGTTTATTATTTCTTTATACGACAATTTTTAAGGTAACGCTTTATTATTGTGAGGAGTTAAACTTAATTTTCCAATTTTTTTTTTAAATGTTTGTCTTCCTTGCAGGTGTAGAACATCAAGAGTCAACATCCAATATCACGTCCACCATAAATGCAACTAATTGTTTTCAAATTATTCTTCGAAATAAAAGAAGTTGGTTTTAAAGATCCCGAACCAACAAACTGAAACGAGGTCACAGACTAAAAGTTTAGCCTTTTAAGCAAAAATTCTAACAGACTTTGCGGTCCATAACTTCATTGAAGGAAACTTTAATGGGAGACTTTTGGGACGCTTGGTGGCAGCAGACTTACCAGGTAAATTCCATTGTGTCCGGTAAACTGCGCATGCTCAGAACTACGTAAACAATGGTTATTTACCTGGTGAGTCTGCTGTCATCTAGCGTTCCCAAAGTCTCCAATTGGGCGGGGTTGTTTCTGATGGGTTAATTTATGTACCAACAAACTAACATTCGGACCATCTAATCAATACACACATGACATCGTGTGTTCGGCATTAACTGTTTTCTGCATGGCCCAGTAAAATTTACTTTGCCTAAGCATTACATTGTTTGATTAAGAACATCTACAAAAAATGCCAATGCAATATAGTACGAAGATATGGGTGACTTGGACTTAACATGAAATAAGTTTAATAGATTGGGAGAAAATTAATGATGTCCATGAGAAAAAGAAAGAAATAAACTAACATGTCATGTGTTGGTTCAATGAGAAGCTTGAGTTTAGAGTTTAATAAACGACTTATCAAAAGAGAACCAAAAGTGTGTTTAATTTTGTGTTTTGTTGGGTCAGTTTTGTTTGTTTGTACACATTCATAAAACAAATGGTCGATTCAAACACAACACTTACCAGCTACGGGGGGGGGGGGGGGTGGGACTTTTGCTCATTCCACGAGGTGAGCACCATTCGCCTTAAAGGTAAAAGGGCGATAGATAGGTGTTTGTCAACATAATGCTGATTTGTGTGCGCAATTATCCACATCCAATAAATATGTTAAAATTCACAGCTACAGTGTCTACAAAACAGTAAGAAAAACCCGTATATGTAGAGGTATATGTTGACAAGAATGTTGAATGGGTACCAATCGCGTTCTCGAATGCTTACCTCAGACATCTGAGGAAAGATTTTTTAATGAGTCGTTTTTCAGGTTCAAAATGTGTTGTTTGGAGTGAACATTTATCAAGTGACCGTATTACATCGATAGAAATCATGTCTCAAAGTACTTTATACCATAAACAGCTGCAGTGTGTGACTGAGTGGTTGTTAATTAGTATTAACAAATCTATATGAGCAGGATTTGAAACTTTGCATGGGGAAACACGATATGGAAAGGTTTGCGGTAACACCATGTAATGACTATCTCTAAATGAGTTGGAGGTGGTTCTGAAAGAACCGTTGGTTTCAATTCGACGTTTCGATCAGTATGCTCTGATCGTCTTCTAGAGAAAGCAAATCTATGAGCATACTTCAAGTCAATACTCGTTACTCCACTGGAAGACATTGTGTACTTGAGGCCATGTAGGCCTACTTGATACCCAACTGGAGATGCACGGAACTGTGATTCAAAGCCCTCGTGGTCTAACATCTTTCGACGGATTGTACCGGGCACCTTTGGACCAAAAGATGTTAGGGAGGTTCCAAATATCATCTCTAGCCCGGTCAAGGGGTTTCCAGTTTGTTTTTATTAAAGTTGTTTATTTAAGACTACATGTACGTACTATACTGCACCAAAAATTAAAGAAACATTTGACTGCTCCCTTAAACAATGCTTGACACCTTGGACTAGAAACCACTATGTCAGAAAATGTTAGGGGGTTCAAAACTTTACAAAATAATTATCTCTAGCTCAGTTATGGGGGAATCCGGTTTAATTTAATTAAGTTTGTTTAATATATGAGCTAAATTACAACGCATTTACAATTATTGACTGCCCCTTTAAGTTATGTTTTACGCCTTAGACTAAATGGAAGTAAACCTCGATCTTTTCCTCCACATCACATATTTTAGCAAACGCCTAATTACCGACCCAAGAACATTAATTTATTGATTGAGCAATGCGCAGCTAGAAATACGTTATCTGAAAACGGAACTGAGTATGAAACTTGTCGTGTACGTACACGACAAGTTTGGACTTATCGCGTACGTACACGCTAAGTTATCGTGTATGCACACGATAAGTTTTTGGACTTATTGTGTAAGTACATGATGTGTTTTTGAATGTATTGTGTTCGTACACAATAAGTTTGAATTTATCGTGTACGTACATAATAAGTTATCGTGTACGTACATGATGAATTATCGTGTAATTACATGATATATTTTTGAATTTATTGTGTACGTACACGATAATTTAGATTTATCGTATACGTACATGATAAGTTATCGTGTACGTACATGATTAGTTATCGTGTACGTACACGATAAGTTATCGTGTACGTACGTGATAAGTTATCGAGTACGTAAACGATAAGAGAGAGAAAAAGAAAATATCTATGTTGCAATACGCTTCCGTAGCTGCGCCCATCATTATAATATTTTTGGTGGCACCGACAATGATTATTATTTTTATAAACTACAGTAGTGGTGTAGGGTCGTTTTTATTTTAGGGAGAATATTAACTGACGGGCCTTGAGACTCCTAATAATATAAGATTGAGCAGAGGATACAAGTTCACGTTATGCACTGTTTGCACAAAACAGTGCACCTTATGCTATGGAGAGAATATTAAGCAGGGTGCATGCTAAAGGGTGTTTTGACAAATCGGGATGTTTGACATATAGTGAGCCCCACGAGTTAGCTACAGAGAGGTCAAGTTCATAGAGGGCAGTACTACGTCCGAACGGGATTTTTGTACTTTTTATTTGAAGACTGAATTGCAAAATTTATTGTTTTAATTTCAAGCAAAAAAGGGCACCATACAACTTGTTCTGCATAGTTTTGTAAGGCTAGTACGGCTCTGTATTTTGGCCTCATAAGGCAAACAAAGGAAAAAGAGGTTTGGTTCAAAACTTGATGCTATCTTCGGCCGAGTGTTGAACTTTTTTTTCTCCTGGTATTTCAAAACTAATTTTTTATTTAGTTTGACAAAATTATGCATTATTTTTTTCTGCTCTAGTCCTGAAGAATTATAGAATAGCAAAAGCGCCAGCTGCGTTTATTTTGAACAATTGTTTTGTCAATTTTGAACTAAAGGTAGTATAAAGATAAGCATGATTATGACAGCAGTTGTTTTTGTCATGTTTCCCATACACAATCAAGATAGTGCTGAAATGTTAAATGTTACATACAACAAAACAAATTTAATGCTAAATGGGTTTTTTTATAGTATAAAATTTGTATCAATGTTGTAACCGTTTTCCGAGAAGAAATTAAAGTTTATAAAACCCAGATTATTGATTCACCTATTGCTCATGGTATTTGTCTCCACGACTAATTACCCTATTTCAATTTAACAATCATTAAGAAATGAGGAAAGACCATTTGACTGAGACCATGAATAACTTGTGTTTTCTCAAGCATTACCTAAATTAAATTAATAACTTTACCTCTGTCGGGGTCACAAAGGGGAAAACTGGTATCCATATTAACACATGCGCATAATACGCGATGTGGGTAACCGTTGGTTCTGATGTAAACTTTGTTTTACTGTGATTTGTAAACAACTTAATGAAATAATCCAAGGCGAAACATTTCGTCTTTTATACCTATTTTAATCAATTGGAACACTTCAGATGAAGAAGTTTTACAGATATTCCTGATCATGTTTTTTCAACAAGTATAGGCTTCCGGATAGAATTTGCATAATTTCGTTTCAGAACAGTTTGCCCTATATCTAGGATCAGTAAAACGTTTTACTAGTACATTTTTTTTAAATGGCTCTTTACAAGTGTACAGCGTGCTGAGATGTATTGTGACACACTTACAACGATGGATTGGATTAAATTTCAGTAAAATTAATGCATCTTATAGTAAGCGTGAATCGTTGCTATAACTGCATGCTCTGGTCCATACTGTGTTATAAACCACTCCTGTGTTGACTTAAATCTGTGATAAAAATACAAGAACGGTGGGAAAATAAATATCTCGAAAGTGTATATACAATCATTATGCCAGAGAGGTTCAACTAACCTCCCCTTTCAGAATACAGAGTGTATATGTATTTGTGATCTCTTCACATGATACACAAATCTCGAATCGACAATGTTTTATGCGGAGATAGAAATTTAAATTTTTAAGAGATCCAACTGTCATGGTATCAATGAACAACATTTCAGTAAATGTTCAGCGATAATTTTTACAAAATTAATTTCAAATTATTTAGTGAACTAATTATTTAGGGTATACATGGTTGCCATAGACACCGGCTCATGTCAGATTGCTATCTGGAAAGCTACAGCCCGAAAACAAACAAAACACGGTAACCTATAATCTACAGCAAATAACGTCTTGATTTCAAGTCTATACACTTGCAAGGATTCGATTGAAGGACGTTATGTACTTACATTTCCGATGTAAAGAAGCTTGTTAGGGCTTCCCTTCGAATCAGTAACCTTATAAGGCGTTGCGTCGCTCAACATTCTAGTTTTGATCTGTTGCGGCGTTTCGGTGTTGTCTTTACTTACATAAAGGGCTGCAGCTCCTAAACAAAAAAATGACGTCATGTGTTACGATTGTAAAGTAACTTCTTGTCGCCTTAAAGAGCATTTAAACCCCAATTTTCAAGCCTTTATCACGGTGCACTATCTCTCTGAGGGATGGACATCATCTTAAGCAGCAAATGTCACGTAGTAATTTTCTGATTATACGAACAGGATATCAGTCGCATTTGGAACGGTAACCAAACTTATCCGATTTCCTTATTCTAGTTAAAACCATTTCGTTGGGTTGAGCTATTTTAAGCGCAACAGCCAACCTAGAAAACGACCTTCAACAATTGATGGTCACGTATATTTTTTTTGCCGGCCCATTTATAGTGCCTTTGCAATATTCCGCTGGTAAAATATCAGAATTGCACCATTCCAATGCAATAATATTAGTTTTATATCACAAACTTTGGGGTCAAAAAAAGGCGTCACATGTTTTGTCCAGTAACCCTCCCCCCATGAGATTTAAAGGCAGTGGACACTATTGGTAACTACTCAACATAATTTTTAACATAAAACATTACTTGGTGACGAGTTAAATGGGGAGAGGTTGATGGTATAAAACATTGTGAGAAACGGCTCCCTCTGAAGTGACATTGTTTTTGAGAAAGAAGTAATTTTTCCTCAGATTTAGAATTTGAAGTCTCGAAATCAACCATCTAAACACACACAACTTCGGGTGACAAGGGTGGTTTTTTCTTTCATTATTATCTCGCAACTTCGACGGCCAATTGAGCTCAAATTTTCACAGGTTTGTTATTTTATTCATATGTTGAGACACACCAAGTGAGAAGACTGGTCTTTGGCAATTACCAATAGTGTCCAGTGTCTTTAAGGCATTCAATGCGAACAGACGAGTACTTGACCTGATACGTGAGGGCAAGCCATGGATGTTCCGGACATGATAGTAGTGCCAGTGTCGGATGCGTAGCCGGCGCTTAAGATTTCAACACCGGGAGCAAAGATGTCAACACAAGTACCGTAGTTGGAGAAGTAAGCTCGTGCGTCGTACTTATCAGTTGCCCCGGTGGTTATTGTCTGTCGAATCAGCAAAAGTAAAATATGGTAACAGTTTTCAAGACAAAATAAAAGCAGGCGTGGATTGAACTGCAGTAGGACACACATAAACTGCATGGCTCCCCCATCCCCCTTTAAACTCATGTGCAACTGGCATTATAAAAGGTGGGGCATAGACAGAGGGCATACCCTGGTTCATGACTGTTCCACCCGTTTGAGCAGTATGTATTTTGCTATTCATGCTGCAAAATTATATATAATACTATTATAATACTTAATAATAATACTATTATTATAATGCACAAAATACAAAATATTTAGACCAACTGACGCTTGCGGCTCTTGATGGCGAGTACGTGCAAGCGTCGGTGTCATCATTACCAGCAGCAACGGACACTACATAGCCGGCATTCCAAAGAGCAGTCACAGCATTGTCAATAGATTTAGAGGCTGGGAACCGGAGTGACACTGAGACCACTCCCTTTGGACTCTGATTGTGGGCCTTGACACTATCACAACCTGTGGGGAAAATCAAAACCTAAACGCGTTTTTTTATATGGAAGCAGTAAAATAGATGTATTTGGTTTGCAATACCCGCCATCCATTTGCTGTGTAGATGTTCTTTTGAGAACTTGTCTTATTATTGGATTCCACACAGGTAGTTAATTATAATCAGGATTTCATAGTTCTTTTTAGAACTGAGAAGTCTACCGAATTCCGCAGAATGTACTCCACGTAGTACTATAGACGTTTCTTTTGCAACGTCACAGCGCGAGTTTTTGCCAACCCAGATTGGAAAACTATAGAAAGCCATAAGTGCAAATCAAGAATAGATCGCTATTTTTATAAAATGATTTTGTTTAAAACAAAGCAACTTATCATGAGAGGTATTTTATTTAATTGAAAATTTGGAGAAAATTTTGAATTTTGTTGATTCATCTGTTTTTACGATTGAGTGTTTTACTAACATTCGGCCGACCATGCCAACCAAGGCGGTTTTTTTTATCAACAAAAGAAAGGTCTATACGATATGAGCAAGACACGTTCTTTTAAGAACGTGTCCCCGTAATCATAATGTACATGGTGTCACCATAAACAAAAAACACGTCGATACCTCACTATGCAATGCCTCAAATTCTATGATTGTATTGTTTGTTGACTTTCATTTCGGTGCTGTCGAATATACTCTCTAAATTTAAAAGAGTGAAAAACACCACTCTTTACATTTCGAGCTGTCCCTCATATGGTCCCTTAATACGATTAGTCGTTGCTTGAAAAAAAAAATCGACTGAAAACGTACCAGTCACAAAGACACTGACAGGACAGCCACCGTATCTGTCGCACACCTTGACGCTCTGAATGGTGGATTGGCGGGCTATTCCATAGGTCGCACCGCCCACAGTTCCAGAGCAATGAGTGCCGTGGCCATGGTCGTCGGCGACGCCATACAGTAGCTTGGCGCGAGTCCCGAACTCACCATGGTTGATGTTAACACCAGAGTCCATCACATACACATTCACACCATTGCCCTGAACTGCATAACGTCAATGTTATCATAAAAATTAATAAGACGCTATTGTATGTGTTATTTTACACTGAGTATTATCATTGTAATTACCTTAAAATGAAACCAATATCGAGTTGTATACATTTTAAATTCAACTTAATTTTGTTTGGACATGGAAAATAGTCTTTCTGCAGAAATCACGTGTCTTGCATTGCTCGTGCGTTTGGAGAAACATTTCCAGGTAAAAGAGAAACACAACTTTACATTATGGGCATCCGTAATGTTACCATTCAAAGGGGACTTAAAGGTAATTCACAAACGAACACAAAGATGACACTCGATGTAACAAGACGATGTAACATAATGGGACTTTCCACCATGTTCCATTATACCTGGCACATTGGTGTACAACATGTCACCAAACAGGTGCACAATTTCATAGAAATGCATACTCACAACAGATTGCTACTAAGACCACCAACATGAGGTTACCAGCCAACATACCTACACATTTTGCCAAGAAGCTATGAAATTGGGCCCAGAAACCATAACTTTACCCCGTGAGTACAACAAGATGCGTGCTGCCACCAACCATTCTCTTGGCCCTCTCCCGGCCGTTGTGATTTACTGTAACTCGAATTTATCAATAGCATGAGTTTCACTTACAGTCATCGGGATATTTGAAAGTGTTGTCTAATGGTAAATTACGCTGATCAACTCGATCTAAACCCCACGTAGCTCCATTCTGTTGGCCTTGAATACGACCAAGACTGTCCTGTTCAACGACCTCAACAGCATCCAGGGAGCGGACCTGCCAGATGGAGGGCAGTATAGGTCATTTTATTTATTCATTATTCATTCGCAGTCATAATTATTTACATGATTGTGACGTGTGTTTTTTTCTCTCTGAAGGGTTGAGATGGAATTACCTTTATAATCAATTGTTGCTCTTTCATTAAATACAATTAGTGTTCTTTGTGATTACTACGATCCTGTACACTGCCTTATAAACCAAGGGCACATTATGAACATATTATTTGGCTACTAATTTCAATCAGTCAGTCCATTCATCCACTAATACTGATGTTAACTGTTGCAGTGATGTTAACATTATGATCAGCCCTTTTCAAACAAGTATTTGTAACTACTTGGAAAAGGGGCAATTTTAACCGTGCCCTAAAGCGCACTTTTATCATCAAGATGAACGGGTTCATTGGTGAGTTGGACAAATTCAAGCAGAGCTTGAGCTTCAGTATGAGCAGCTGACCACTTCGCAAATGAAACTTTGTTGGTCCTTGTCACAACTTTTCCTTGCAACTTTGCAAATCTTCATTCCATCAAACGAAAATGTTTACCGACGCTAGCCAATAAAACGTTCGTCATCACTTTTTAAAGTTGCTGTAAAACTTAAGAAATTAAAGTGTTTTGTTTCTGATAACGTCGTGCTGACAATGACAGGTTAATGTGAGGACACTGCGTCTAGTTAGATAAAGTCTTTGATACCAGTCGATTGTCACAGAAAAGAACAGCTGCATTTTGAACATGCGATGCGGCAAAGCAAAGGCTATAAAAAACGCATATATAGGCCTACTTAAAATGAGAAACCACTTGACTGTGCTTGTTTTCACCCGGTGGTACTGTCATAACTGCGATGAAGCTGTTTCTGTTGTGCATGTGTGTAGCCTTCGCTCATGGTGGCTTGGCTCCACTTCACATGGCCAAAGAACGCGGTTTACCAAACAAATACATTGTTCAACTGAAAGTAAGTCTATCGTTTAGTTTAAGACTCCTGCGACCTGCCTTACAAGTTTTGCCTGCTGTAGTTAAGTAATGGTGGTACAATCTAAAGTGTAAAAAAGAAAAGGGAAACCACTTAAAGCACTTTAGTCGCACAACTATTATAAGTTTCACAATAATTGATGTTTTTCAAAATTGAAATCAAGAGCGAGTTGCACGGCGGCACATGCATGGTTAAGCGCAGACTCAAATTCGGCTGTGCACTGCAGCTATGGTATACTTTTTGAATCATTGTTTTGTTTTTATACAAATATGTTTTTTCTGCTTTTCCTTTCAAAATAGCTCAGCAGAAACAGGTTAACTGACAATCGTCTGAGATGCCTCATTTGAAACAAATTCATTGCTGTACAACTACAGTTGATTCACAATAACATTATATTAGTTTTGACTGATCTAGTTGATTGATCCAGTCTACAAGGTAAATCACCATAAAAACCACATGTTTGTTTTTTCCCTCCCATAATTTCTCTGACATGGTACTAAATTGTTCATTGCAGGATGTAGCCGATGTGGATCAAGTGGCGGATGAGTTGGAGGGTTACTTCACTCAGATGCGAACCCCGATTGGTAAAATAAATAAGATCCGCCTGGTCATGCGCGCCCTCACTCTCAGAATCCCACCACATCTAGTCAACTATGTAAGTTAATAGGGCCATGTCACACGAGGAAATTTACAGGTAACCAGTTCCAGGCAATCTCCAAAAGAAAGGCATCCACATATGAATGATCAAATATTTATCTTGGAGATCTCAAGGCAATGTTTGGATAATTACCAATGCTTTACCAAAGTGGTCATGTAGCATGCACTAAATTGCCTTCAAGTTGCAAGGAAAAATTGCCTTGTGTGACCCTAAAATTTGCGAATCAGCTGATCATACTGAGAGCTTAAGCTCTGCTTTAGTCTTTCGCAATCACCAGTTGAACCCGTTCTTTTGCACTTACGCAAAATTATTTAGTTGATCTTGATTATAACTGTGTCTTAAAATACGTGTAGGAAAAGGGCCTCATTATGTTGCAACTGTAATTTTAACATTTCATAATGATTGTGGTAAACGCATGGGCTAACTTATTCAAATAAGTATTAGTTAAAGATGTTCATAAATGTGCATCTTGTTTCACTTCAGTTAAGGCAGTATACAGGATAGTTATCACAAAGAACACTATAATGTATTAATGAAAGAGCATATTCGTTATATACTCCCAAGGGAGCTGAGAAACATTAAAAGGGATCTTTCGATTGGCCCTATGACCAGGGCACTATAAATGTAAAGCGCATTGATACGGTTATTGTGAAATGCGCTATATAAGAGTTATTATTATTTGTATTATTTATTTATAAAGGTCATTAATATGACTGCGAATGAATGAATAAATAAATGACGTACTGTCCCCTCCAACTGGCAGGTCCGTTCCCTGGATGCCGTTGAGTTTGTTGAACAGGACAGTCTTGGTCATACTCAAGGCAAACAGACTGGAGCTACGTGGGGTTTAGATCGAGTTGATCAGCGTAATTTACCATTAGACAACACTTTCAAATATCCCGATGACTGTAAGTAAATCACATGCTATCGATAATTAGAATTATAAAGTGAATCACAACGGCCGAGAGAGGGCCAAGAGAATGGTTGGTGGCAGCACGCATCTTGTTGTACTAACGGGATAAAGTTATGGTTTCCGGGCCCAAATTATTATGGAGCTGCTTGGCAAAATGTGTACGATGCAGGTCACAAATTGTACATACGACGTGGTATTTTGGCTGGTATCCTCATGTTGGTGTGTTAAGCTAATTTTTGCGCTTATGCAGTTCTATAAAATTGGGCACCTTTATTGAATAACATGTTGTACACTAATGTGCCACGTATTGCAATGGTATAACGGGGGGGAGCACTACTGTGCAGTACATTTAAATTCATTGAATGTCCTCTTTGTGTTTGTTTGTGAATTACCTTTAGGTCCCTCTTGAATGGTTATTACGGATGGCCATTAATGCAAAGTTGCGTTTTTACGAGGAAATGTTTCTCCAAAGGCACGATCAATGCAAGACGCGTTATTTCTTCAGAAAGACTATTTTCTTTGTCCACAAATTCTATTAAGATTAAACCTACAAAACTTAATGTTTATTTCAATGGAAAGATGTCATGATGAGGAGACTGCACTGTAGAACAGTCAGTAAAAAGGTACAATCAATTGTATGAATAATATTGTACTTTACTTATACAATCAAAAGTACTTATAAAATAACACATAGAGTCTTAAAATTTTGTTTTGCAGTTCAGGGCACTGGTGTGCATGTGTATGTGATGGACACCGGCGTTAACATCAACCACAGCGAGTTCGGGACCCGCGCCCATATGCTGTACGGCGCCACAGACAACAACGGCCACGGCACTCATTGCTCTGGAACTGTTGGCGGTGCGACCTATGGATTAGCCCGCCAATCAACCATCCAGAGCGTCAAGGTGTGCGATCCAGGCTGTCCCGTCAGTGTCTTTGTGGCTGGTACGTTCTCTAGTCGATTCTTTGTTTTTATTTCAAACAACGACTGCCTATCGTGTTCAAATGTGAACCTTTTGAACTTGAGTGAAAAATTAAATAGCCTTGATTCGATAACAGTTTTGCACCAATGTCAAAAATCAAGAGCTACTTTACCATGATAGGATGTCATAGGCATTGCATGATTAGGTATCAATGTATGATTGGTTTGCGGTGACACCATGTCATCTACTTGCTGGGGCTGGGTAGATTATGTTCTTTTTAGAATGACTTGTCATATTTTTTCTACGCGGAGTCATTTTCAGAATTCGGGAGACTTATCAATTTTGGAAAAATGGTCCTAATATTTATCTAGTTTATTTTAATACTTATTGGTATCAACGTTTCCACTGGTTTGCTCAAGCCATCGTCCAGAATTCCGATACCAATCTACCCCGTGGTACTAGCATATAAAAGCAAGACAAGTTCTCAAAATACTATAATCTACGCAGCAAGTATAATTAACACATGGTGTTACTATACAGCAAACCAAATACAGCTTTTTGACCGCTTACATAAACCGCGTTTTGGTGCCCCCCCCCCCCCCATTACAGGTTGTGATAGTGTCAAGGCCCACAATCAGAGTCCAAAGGGAGTGGTCTCAGTGTCACTCCGGTTCCCAGCCTCTAAATCTATTGACAATGCTGTGACTGCTCTTTGGAATGCCGGCTATGTAGTGTCCGTTGCTGCTGGTAATGATGACACCGACTCATGCAATAGCTCGCCATCAAGATCCGCAAACGTAAGTTTGTCTGTACAGTTCCCAAAGACCTGGACATTGTTACTATTTAATATTGGTTGCTGCATGTGTTTGGTTGCCAATAGCCACAGTCCACAACGACTTGTGGAACAAAGAAATGGTTTTTCAAATGTAGAAGCATTCAAAGCAAAATACGTACTGCTCAAACGGGTG
Organism: Asterias rubens; assembly: GCF_902459465.1. Classification (NCBI taxonomy): domain Eukaryota; kingdom Metazoa; phylum Echinodermata; class Asteroidea; order Forcipulatida; family Asteriidae; genus Asterias; species Asterias rubens. The sequence continues at coordinate 18,601,991 of NC_047062.1, read as the reverse complement.
GAAGAATCAAACAGGGTACTACGCCCTCTACGCCTCACTTTTGTTAAATGTCAGTTTAAAATGAGTTTTAAGGGTTTGGGGAAAGATGAGGGTATAAAGCCGCGGTTTCCTTATGCCCTACTGCAATCCACGTTTACTTTTATTTTGTCTTGAAATCGGTTACAATGATTTACTTTTGCTGATTCGACAGACAATCACCGTTGGGGCAACAGATAACAAGGACGCAAGAGCTTACTTCTCCAACTACGGTACTTGTCTTGACCTCTTTGCTCCCGGCGTAGACGTCTTAAGCGCCAGCTACGCATCCAACACTGGCACTACTACCATGTCCGGAACATCCATGGCTTGCCCCCACGTATCAGGTCAAGTGCTCGTCTGTTTGCATTAAAATGCCTAACATTTCAGAGTTTTTTTACTGGACAAAACATTGGAGGCCCGTTTTTGACCTAAAAGTTTATAAAATACTACTAATATTATTGCATTTGAAAAGATATTCTGATATTTCCCGGTGGTATAATATTGCAAAGGCACAAACAAATTATTAACGATAATTATCAAGGTTGGCTGGTGCACATAAAGCAGCTAGAATAGGGAAACCAATCAAATTACACTTCCAAATGTACGGTACGTGATGTCGATCCATCAGAGCGAGAGTGCACCGTGACAAAAGCTAGAAAATTTGAACTTAATTGCTCTTTAAGGCAACAAGAAATTACTTTACAAACGTAACACATGACGTCATTTTTTATTTATATTCAGGAGCCGCAGCCCTTTATGTAAGTAAAGCCAACAGCGAAACGCCGCAACAGATCAAAACTAGAATGTTGAGCGACTCCACGCTTAATAAAGTTACTGATGTGAAGGGAAGTCCTAACAAACTACTGTACATCGGAAATGTAAGTACACAATGTCAAAAAAAACAAAGTGTACAACTCAAGATGTTGTTTGCTGTATGTAGATTATAGGTTACTGTGTTTTGTTTGTTTTGGGGGCCGTAGTTTGCAGATAGCAGTCTGAAAGGAATCAGTGTTTATGGCAACCATTTGGACCCTGAAGAGCCTGAACAATGTTTAGTTCACTCATCAATTTAAAATGTTGGTTTTTTTACAAAAAGTTTGAACTTTTAAAATGATCAATATCTATCCACATTAAACATATATTCATAAATACCTCAAACAGTTTCGCTATTCCTATTGATGGAGAGCGCGTCACGTGGGTGTGTATACACCTTTGTTTATAACCAGTAAAAAGTGTTTGAACATGGGCGTGACACGCGAGCTTGCACCACCTAGAGTGCGTTTTGGCGACCCCAACCAAAAACTGTTTCTGACGTCATAACCAAAACGGTAACCGAGCTCACAACTCGGTTATCGTTCAGTCTGAACAGCAGAACCAACGACCAACAACCGAAACGCACTCCTGTGCTTAAGACAGTTTCTTCATTCCTATTGGTCAAGAGCAACGGCTGAAACAGTTGTGCCACATCACGCGATACGCGCGACGCGCACAGCATTCCCTTATAAGGAGTTGTTTACCCGAGGGCGGCGGAGAGCAATACCATTTCATAGCTGGAGAGGTGTTGTGTTGAAATAAATCATTGAACAATAATTATAATGTTTGCATTTATTTTATTTTTGACCAAAAAGTGTTGATGTTTTTGTCCGAAAAGGTATTGATGAATGGGAATCAAAGTGTGTTGAATCGGTTTTCAACTAGTGGTTTAAACCCGCCGCGGCCTGGTTCTTGATAATTTACCTCGACTTCGTTTATAGTTGAATATCTCTGACATAACATGTATTTACTATTTTTCCGCTGTTCTTTTAATTACAGATTTAAGTCATCACATCGTTGAACAACTCGGAGTGGTTTTCAACACCGAATATGGACCAGAGCAGTAAGCAACGATTTACACTTACTAAGATGAATTGACTTAAATTAAATAATCATTTATTGTTTTAAGTGTGTCACATACAATAAATATCAGCACGTATACACTTACAAAGAGCCCTTTCAAAAACTGTACCAGTAAACAAAAAAGACTTACTTTAGATAAGGGTGATGCTGCCCTCAAACGAAATTGTGTACTTTTAGATCCGGAAGCCTATTATGTTAAAAAAACATTGATCAGGAATTTCTGTTCCCAGTTGATTAAAATCTATATAAAAGACAGAATGTTTGCCTTGCATTATTTCATTGAGTCGTTTACAAATCCAAATTGGACACAGTCTATAATCAGAACACACGGTATAACCAACATCTTTGGAAACAAAATCTGTGTATCCATAACGTCTCTGCTTATTATGTGCATGTGTAAGGATACCAGTTTCCCCCACCTTTCTGACCCCGACAAAGGTGAAATGATTAAATTTAGGTAATGCTTGAGAAAACACAAGTTATTCTAAGTCTTAAACTAGTCAAATTGGTCTTTCCTCATTTCTTGGTTGTAAAATTTAAATGAGGTAATTACTCGTGAACAAAAATACTTAAGAAAAACATGAATCAATATTCTGTGCGGAACGTTTACTCGAACTCTCGCAAACGAGTAAAACGTTGAGGAATATCTGACAGTTATAAATTTTAATCTAAAAAAGGATCACAACAAATTTATGCATTTAACTTGTATGGCTATTACTTTCAATCCATAACTTGATGATTAATAATTGTCATAATTTTGTCTTATCTTTACACTTTACACTGTAAGCGCAAAATCACAAAAGTGTTCTACATAAACGCAGCTGGCGCTATTCCATAAGTTTTAAACAGCTACCTGAGCGGAATGTTTTCAACAGAAATGGTATTTTTACTTGGTTATAATGCACTTGTTCACCATTTTAATGTAATTTTGATATGTGTACACTTCTGAACTTTTCGTAATTATCGGTTAAAAAATCAGGCCCCTACCTAAAGGTTTTTTGAAAAACTAAAAACACTTCTGCCGTTGAGAGCGGGCGTCAAAGGACAATGCCGCTGACGTCATTTGTGGGAGTTTGCTTAGTTACACATAAATCCACGCTGCAACAAAGCGGCTTTATCTACTTATGACGTTTTGAGAGTGATTACGTATAACAGGGCTTTTCGCAAATCTCGCAGAAAAGCTGTGGATAAGGGCATACAAAATGATTGTTTTTTTTACACAATTGAAACCTATTTATAATCATATGACTCGATTTCCTTATTCATCGAAAACATTTTAAGTGGAATTCAGCAAAGTTCACGACTTGACATTTTCGTTCAAGCAGGTCTTTAAGGATGAGCGACAATCACAATAATCTACAAACACATCGTCAAACTGAATAGAGATAAATGTTGATACGTCAGGAGAAAAACAACTTTCAAAACTCGGCCAGAGATAACATCAAATTGTGACCTAAACCTCTCTTTCCTTTGTTTGCCTTAACCAAAATATAGAGCCAAATTCTTTCAAAGCTATGCAGCACAAGTTGTATATTTTTCGCGTGAAATTTAAACAATCATGGTGCCATTTTTTCCTTGAAAATTAAAAATACAAAATTGCCAAAAAAATGTATACAATTGAAATGTATGTCTTCATATAAATCAAATAAAATACCGTTCGGACTACTGCCCTCTATGAAGTTAACCTCTCTGTATCGCATACTCTTGTCAAAACACCTTTAAGGGGATACACCGAACTAAATATACTCCCATAGCATACGGTGCACATTTTTGTGCAAACAGTGCACAATTTAAAGTGTTATCCTCTACTCAATTGTATAATACGAAGACTCCAAAGGCCCGTCGACACCACCGGTGTTATTTTAAAAATAATTTTGGCTGCGAAGTTTGAACATTTTAAATAAACCACTTATACTCCGCTCTCGGGGAAAAGGGGCTCAGGTGTCATATGACTCGAAGGAGTCATTTATATACCATACTCGAAGCAGTCGATGTTTGTTCACTTTATCTGCTGTTCAAGCCTCCTCGTAGAATGCGCGTGTACGTGGTGCCATCTGTCATCGCCAAAGATAATAGTCCTTGCCTAATGATTATCAACAAAACCGATGTCCAAAGAAAACAGTTGGTACAAGCACGCACAACTTTTACACAACAAATGTGTTTGTTTTGGGTGCAATGTCACAAAATATTCTTCTTTGTTTTGTAGCTTCTGACAAATCAAACTTCAGCGAAGTTACATTAATACTTGGTGCTCCAAAATGGTTACAGTTTTAGTGAAAACGACATAGGTTTATATGTTATGTCAATTCATCATGTACATTATGGGTTTTAAAAACAGCTATCAGTGATGGGCCAATTGTATTGTGTATATGGGGCCTTTTAGCTGCAAGCTAATATAATAAACCTGTGCAAGATGATATTTGCAATAATTATTTAGGGATACCAGAGAACAGGTTGGGTCGTATTTTAGTTATTTCTAGTAAGCTCAATTCTATTGGGGAGTCCAAATTATAGGATTCGTAATATAGAGCGCCACCAAGACTTTTACCGGAGAGGTGGTTGTTAATTAAGAGTCGAGATTTCGAGAAAAGCAATTTGAACCTTAGCCCGGCCAGAAACGCACCGGGGTTAACCCCGTTTGAAGCTTATTTTCAAAATGTTTTCCATCTTGCGAATTTTTTCAAAGCGAAAGTAAAACTTAGGAAAATAAAGGGTCTTTTTCTGATAACATCGTGTTGTTATGACAGGTCATTGTGAGGAACCTTTGTCTAGTTAGATAAAGTCATTGATTTCAAGGCGATTATCACAGAAAGGAACAGCTGCATTTTGAACATGCGATGCAGAAAATGCTATAAAATACCGAGTCCTTAAATGAGAAACCACTTGACGGTAATTAGTCTTCACCCGGTGGTACTGTCAAATATCTACGATGAAGCTGTTTCTGTTGTGCATGTGTGTAGCCTTCGCTCAAGGCGGCCTGGCTCCACTTCACATGGCCAAAGAGCGCGGTTTACCAAACAACTACATTGTTCAACTGAAGGTAAAGTCTATATCAAGCAGTTTAAAACGTGGTTTAATTACACATTTTTGTTAATGCCTAAACTAAACAATGATGGTACAATTTAAAGTGTAGATTTTGAACCACTGCAGTCGCGCAACTATTCTAACGTGCACAATGTTTTTAATTTCATTTGAAATCAAGAGCAAGTTGCGCAGTGCCACACTGTGCTGAATGCAATTCAGCTGTGCAGTGTAGTTAGTTGCTTTACTTTTGTGAAAAATTATTTTGTTCTTGTTGCAATTCAGTGTTTACTTTTCCTTTCACAAATAAATAACAGCTAAGCAGAAAACGGTTGATGCCGAGCGTCTGAAATGAGACTGGTGTCTTTTTGAAACAAATTCATATCACAACTACGACTATAATTAAATGTTATAAGTGTTTTGTTTTGATAAGTTTATAATAATCCAGTCTATACATACGAAGTAAATTATCGTACAACCACCAGGTGTTATTTCTCTCGCATAATTTCATCTTGGTACTAACTTTGTCATTGCAGGATGTAGCTGATGTGGATCAAGTAGCGGATGAGTTGGAGGGTTACTTCACTCAGATGCGAACACCGATTGGTAAAATAAATAAGATCCGCCTTGTCATGCGCGCCCTCTCACTCAGAATCCCATCACATCTAGTCAACTATGTAAGTTAATAGGGCCATGTCACACGAGGAAAAATACAGGCAACCAGTTCCAGGCAATCTCCAAGTTAGAAAGGCATTTACAGTTAAATGTTGAAATATTTTTCTTGGGGATCGTAAGACATTGAATGGAAAATTACCAAAGAGTTCCTGTAGCATGCACTGCAGTAATTGCCTCCAAGTTTACTTGAAAAGTGCCTTGTTAAAAGGCCCTGAAACGTTTCTCTTGGGAAGCTCGTCTTCGAGAAAACGCGGACAGCTGCTCACACTGAACCTGAAGATCATTACTTAAGTTTCTCTAAATCACAAGTTGAACCCGTTTTATTTTACTTTTGCAAATTTGTTGATCTTTATTATAACCGTGGGGCCTCATAACGTTAACACTGCAACAGTTAACTTCTTATTTACATGTGGTAAAACAAACGGACTGACTGATTCAAAAAGTCAAAGATGTTCCTAAAATGTGCCTCTTGTTTCCTTTCAGTTATCGGCAGTCTACAAACACAAAGAACACTTATTTATTTTAATGACAGGGTACTTTGATCCACAACCCTCCAGGGAAACACTTCCCTCTAAACGTCACAGTCATGAAAACATGACTGAATAAATAAATAACTCAAATGACCCTCCTACTGGCAGGTCCGTTCCCTGGATGCTGTTGAGTTTGTTGAACAGGACAGTCTTGGTCATATTCAAGGCCAACAGAATGGAGCTACGTGGGGTTTAGATCGAGTTGATCAGCGTGATTTACCATTAGACAACACTTTCAAATATCCCGATGACTGTAAGTAAAACTTATACTATCGATAGTTCAAGTTGTACAATTAACATTATTGGCTGGGAGAGGGCCAAGAGATTGGTTGGTGGCAGCACGCATCTTTTAACGGGATTAAGTTATGGTTTCCGGACCCAATTTCACGTATGCTGCTTGGTAGAATGTGTAGGATACAAGTCACGAAGTGTACACGTGTCGTTGTTTTTAGGCTGGTATCCTCATGTTGGTGTGCTTAGCTAATTTATTGTGCTTATGCAGTTCTATGAAATTGGGCACCTATTGGATACCTATTGGATGACATGTTGTACACCAATGTGCCAGGTATTGCAATGGAACAGGGAAAGATGTGCAGTCTTGTTACATGCATTTACATTCATCACGTGTCCTCTTTGTGTTCGTTTGTGAATTACTTTTTGGTACCTCTTGAAACTATACGCGAGCCAATTAAAGCAAAGTTGCGTTTCTTTTAACGTGGAAATGTTTCCCCAAACGCACGACGACCAATAGACACGTGATTTCTGCACAAAGACCATTTTCTATGTCAAAAGATTCCTTTCAATTTAAATCACAACATTCATTATATTTATTTCAATGAAAAGATCGCGTAAGGAGACTATATAGGTGTGTTAATTAATGGTAAATTTAATGAATTGTTTGTGCAATTATTGTATACTCAAACCTACACGAAGATTGAAAATAACGCATGGTATCGTCTTAAATTGTTGTAACAACATTGATGTTCTTCAGTTCAGGGCAATGGTGTGAATGTGTATGTGATGGACACCGGCGTTAACATCAACCACAGCGAGTTTGGGACCCGCGCCCATATGCTGTACGGCACCGCAGACGACCATGGCCACGGCACGCATTGCTCTGGAACTGTGGGTGGTGCGACCTATGGATTAGCCCGCCAATCAACCATTCAGAGCGTCAAGATATGCAACCAACACGGTAGCTGTACCAAGAGTGCCTTTGTGCTTGGTTAGTTTTCTGATGTTTTTATTTCAAGTAACAACTAATCGTATTCAAATTTGAACCTTGATAACAGTTTAGCACCAAACGGCAACAAAAACATTAGTTTACATAAAACGGATTTGAGGCATTGCATTGGTCTCAACGTTTCGACTAGCTCAGAGTTCCGAAAAATCTACTCCGCGGTTCTCAAACGATCATCATCTACCAAGCAAGTACAGATATACACATGGTCTGACCGCACACCAAATACAGCTATTTTACTGCTTCCATAAAATGCTTTTAGGTGTTCATTTCCATTTTCCACCACAGGTTCTGACAGTGTCAAGGCCCACAATCAGAGTCCAAAGGGAGTGGTCTCAATGTCCCTCCATTATGGGGCCTCTAAACTAATTGACAATGCTGTGACTGCTCTTTGGGATGCCGGCTATGTAATTTCCGTTGCTGCTGGAAATAAAGACACCGACTCGTGCCACTACTCGCCGCAAAGAGTCGTAAACGTAAGTTGGTCTGCATATTTCGTGCGTTAATAACACAAATTTACTAGACATGTAGAGTAGGTAAAGGCACATTCAAACCAAGAACCTAAAAAAAAAACAGGGCAATAGGGTCCACGGTTCGGGAAAGATCCACAGTTGGAAAGCGTGTACAAAACCAATGGGAGTTGTTGGTATAGTTATATATGCTCTCTATGCCTCACCTTGTATTGTGACGCTAGTTTGAAATGAGTTTTAAGGGTTGGGAAAAGGTGGGGGAGCCATGCAGTTTCTTTGTGTCCTACTGCAGTTCAAATCCACGCCTGCTTTTAAAAAGCTTTACTTTTGCTGATTCGACAGACAATCACCGTTGGGGCAACGGATGATAGCGATGCAAGAGCTTACTTCTCCAACTACGGTACTTGCGTTGACCTCTTCGCTCCCGGTGTTGACATCTTAAGCGCCGGCTACGCAACTACCACTGGCACTGCTATCATGTCCGGAACATCCATGGCTTGCCCCCACGTATCAGGTCAAGTACTCGTCTGTTTGCATTTGATGACTCACATTCTCTGCTTCGCAGTTCAGGTTTTTGTTTTACTGGACAAAATATGCGAGGCCCGTTTCTTACCCGAAAGTTTCTGAAATAGGCCTAAAACCAATATTATTGCGTTTTAATGATGCAATTCTGATATTTACCAGTTATATATATTACAAAGGCACAAGAAAATATGGACGACAATTTTCTAGGTTGGCTGGTGCACACACCAGCCAAATTGGAATAAGAATGAGCCAAATTGGAATAAGAATGCTCTTGAAGGCGTCACGAAAGTATTTTACAAACGTAACACACGACGTTATTTTGTATTTTTATTTAGGAGCCGCAGCCCTTTATGTAAGTAAAGACAACAGCGAAACGCCGCAACAGATCAAAACTAGAATGTTGAGCGACTCCACGCTTAATAAAGTTACTGATGTGAAGGGAAGTCCTAACAAACTACTGTACATCGGAAATGTAAGTACACGACGTCCTTCATAATCAGATCATAGGAAGATGTATAGACTTGAACTTAAGACGTTGTTTGCTGAAGATCATATGTAAATGCGGTGTTTGTTTGTTTGTCTGTCTGTCTGTATGTCTGTTTGTTTGCTTGTTGGTTTGTGTTTAGGTGTAGCTTGCAGATTACAATCCGACCAGAGCCAACGGCAAATACCACTAGATAACAGCTTCTATCTACGCAATGAAATAAATATTTCAAACAAATTCCAGATTTGTGTGTTATGTGAAGACACAATCTGTTTTATGAGAAAGTAGGCGAGTTGAACCTCTCCGACATATGATATATTACATGTATTTACTATGTTTCCGCTGTTCTTGTCACAGATTTAAGTCATCACATCGTTGAACAACTCGGAGTGGTTTTCAACACCGTATGGACCCAAGCAGTTACCAGCGATTTACACTTAATACTTACTTAAATGCATTAACTGAAATGTAATCCTATCATTATGTGTCACATTATCTCAACATGATGTCGGCGCTTTTTCTTTTTAAACAGTTCCAGTAAAAAGTGTAACTGTCCTTAGATATGGATCATACTGCCCTCAAATCAACTTTGTGTACTTTTTATCCGGAAGCCTGTAGCCTATACTTAATATAAAAAAGGAAAAATGCAGATTCGTGAAAATTTCTTCGTCTGAAGTAACCCATTTGATTAAAATCTATATTGAAGACAACAATGTTTCGCTTTGCACAATTTCTTTGAGTCGTTCACAGTTGGACACTGTAAATATTTATACCAGTTTTCCTCTTGTGACTCCGACAAAGGTAAAATGGTTCAATTTTGGTAATTATCCATTGTCTTAAAGCCATTGGACACTTTCTGAACAGAACCAAAATTAAAAGTTCACAGATTTACAAATAACTTACAGGGTTTACAGAAGGTAATGGTGAAAGACTTCCCTTGAAATATTATTTCATGAAATGCTTTACTTTTTGAGAAAACATTGAAACAATTATCAATTCTCGATATCGAGAATAACGGATTTATTTTAAACACATGTAATGACACGGCGAAACGTGCGGAAACAAGGGTGGGTTTTCCGTTATTTTCTCCTGACTCCGATGACCGATTGAGCCTAATTTTCATTTAATTTTATTTAATTTAATGTAAGCTGTGATACACGAAGTATGGGCCTTTGGCCAATACTGTTTACTGATGTTGTGCGATTGCTTTAAACCGACTTAATAGATACAGCTTAAAATAGTCAAAGTGGTCTCAGTTCTTATTTGATTGTAAGCAAAAGTCGTAAAGCAGTAGCTATAGCTACCATCGTGGACAAAAATACTTGAGCGAAACGTGAATCGTTTCTGCGTGAAATGATATTCTTCTCGCAAACAAGTATGATGATGCAAATTATACAGTTATACATTTCAGAATTTTATTTATTCGGTTGTAACGTTCAACATTACTTTACACTATCTTGATTGTGTATGGGAAATATGACACACAAAAATGCTGTCATTATCTTGTCTTATCCTTTACACTTTATACACAGTAGGCGCAAAATCACTCACAATATTCTATATAAACGCAGCCGGCGCTCTTCCATAACTTTTCAGGAGGAGCGATGATAACAATAATGTCTACAGACACACTGTCAAACTGCATAGAGATAAACTAGAATTATGCATCGCCCTATTATTTTCAATGACAAGCAACATCTGAATGGTCGCTTGAACGAGGCTATCGAAAACTGGTAGGCCTTTATGAGCCAAAGGTTTGTATTAGACTTGCAGATTAAAGGTACGTATTTGTAACAATGACTTCTGCCAATACTCCCCTCGAAATCTTGTTGGCGCTAGTCTCATACAATGCTTTTTATTTCCTGCCAAGGCAGGTGCCACCAACAGTACCACGAGAACTTGCTTTGAACTCCTTGTTATTCTCTATTGTTTTGAAGATGTTATAGCTCTGAAAATCTCAGTTAATTTATTGACATTATCCACAAACGCATTGGTAATTTTACATCCCTGTATAAAAACATATCTTATTCTTTCCTATGAATCTGTACTGTAACATCCTTCCATATACTTTTCCATACAAAATTCCTTGGAACACTCCTCATAAGAATTCCACTGACTCAACTTACTGTTCCTACCTTTGTCTGTATTCATTAAGTTGCAAATATAAAAACCAGTACATTAATAAATAGTTTTTCAGATCCCAACTCAGAAAGCACAGCTTTGGAGCAGGGAATAGAGTACTAATAACATAATAACAATATAAATACACTAGTTCTTATGGCTTTAGTGCCCTGGGCATTGGTCCAATAACATTCATTTAACCTTTCTCAGCTCCCTGGAGAGTATACAGCCCTGAGCGGCCGTATGGCACTAGTGATTTTTTTCATACACAATATCAACCTCTCTAACTTCGCAGATACCTGTTTATACCCACATCTGGGAAGAGAAGCAAATATAGTAAAGCATCTTGCTCAAGGATACAAGTGCCATGACCGGAATTCAAACCCACACTCCGATGTGACTTAAACCACCAGAACTTGAAATTCAATGCTCTTAACCACTCGGCCATGACACCCTAAAAAGTCCGCGAGTCATTCATGTTTAAGAAATCTACCTTAGAATGAGAAAAGTCATGTATTTGAATCTTACTAAAGAGGTATCTTTTTAACTTGACCTGAACAGCATCAGTAAACAGTGTTCTTGGCAAGTAGCTTAAAAGATCTAGCCTTTCAGACATCTGCTGTACAAACCCATGATATCTGTGGAGTTTTTTCACAATAAAGAATCGAAAGGTGGCGACTAAATGATGCTTCATTCAACAGTGTAGAGTCAAAACTTACATTATTTGTCACATGTTCTTATCTTGATCACCATTCCTTGCCCCGTGCCGGTAAAAGGTTTCCCTCACACACTCAAGCAGGGATTTCTTTTCAGGGTCATGCAAACTTGAGGAAGACTGTCGGTCAAAAGGCTACAACTTCATCTCCTCAGCATCAGCTGCTTTTTGTTTATCCATCAAAGAAGTTCTCACAATACTTTTGAAAGACATGTTCTCCCATCATGCCAATTCCTCGGCCTGCTGAGAGTTTGCTCATCTTAATCGTCTTAAACGTCTTGTTTTCGTGTCTCACTTTTAGCTTGACTTACTTCTGTCTAGGAAGACTTTATCTTTAGTGAGAGTGGTGAGCAAGTCTGTAGAAATCGACCTGAACAAGATAAATTGAACTCATTAGAAACATACAAAATGCACTGATATTTCTCTCCAGAACCACCTCTTTTACATGCATTACACAACACACGAGACCTAGGGCTTTACACCCCCATCCAAAGGGCGCGGCAATAATGGCTAAGTGTCTTGTTTAAGGACACAACTGCCACAATCGTGATTCAGCCGAGGACTTCTTGGTAAATATACCTAGATACAACACCACACTCTGCTGATTAGAAACAACAAAGCTAGAGTCTGGTGCTCTGAACAGCTTGGCCACGACACACCACTTATTTGTAAATTTACACAGTTTTACCCACAAGGCAAATGTACCAAAAAGAGTCTGGTGAAATTGGTGTTGTAACCTCTTAAAGCAACATTTAAAAAAAGGAAACCAGACAATGTATTATTCTACTAAAAGTAACAACTTTACCTGAGTGCATAGTTTGGAACAGCAACTGAACAAAGTACAAACAGTTGATACATGTCGGAATGGATGGCATAACATTTATGGTCTTTTGCGTGCATATACGTCTCTTTCACCATATGAGTAAACGTGGCTGGAATGTCTCCCGATGGATCTTGAAAGATAATAAAGATAGCAAATAAGTTATTGTTGTGTCTGTGAGAATTGCACTCGATGAGGTTAGCCGAATAAATAATTGATAAAGGTAGTTTATTAGCTAATTTATGTAAATTGTTTTCATATATTGTATGCTACAGCGCCAGGAGCGTCACTGGGTGACGGACATGTGCGCTATATAAGAAGTCACAATTATTATTAATTATTATTATTATTAAATTAATTTATCTATCTATTGACAGCTGTAAACTGATACTAACAGTACCAGTGATCATCAAATAAGAAATAAGAAAGCATAAACAGCATTAAATAAGCTAATATTTAAACACTTAAGAGAATCATAAATCGTAAAACAAAAAGAAATAAAAAATATATATACACATGTTCATAATTCAACAAAATGCAAATCATAATTCAAATGTCTTAAACACATGGAAATGAAGATCCACATCAATAATCAGGACAGAGAAGCAAAGTAAGCATGAAACAATAAAGAATGATGTAAACGGGAAGAGATCAAGCAAATCAGCTAGCAGACATCTACAAATATCACTTCAGACGAAAATGTACATAGAAGAAGTTACAAACACATCACACATCCCCTGGAGTCGGTTGTAGGCCGATGAGATTCTTGAAACAAAGCCTTACTTGGTCATCTCAACACGGCTCCAGGGAACATGCAAAGTAGTCTAATGTGACGCTGAGGAACATGTAAATAGTAAGAGTTGGCAGCAGTTAAACTGAAGTGGTTGTGATTGTGTAAACACAGAAACAAACAATCATTAACCATTCTTTTCTTATGAAGAACAGTTTTTAACCTTTGATACAGCTGTAAGTGGGAATAATGGTGTTCTTATTAGCTTCCTCACTAAACAAAAACAGTAAATAAAAATGGAATTAAAAACAACAGTACAGTGTTCAAAAAGAGGTATGATACTGTTGCAGTAAAAAGAACCCCAAAACTGTTCATTCTCTTGCAAACCAACCATTCGTTTTGGTCTTCTTGACTTTGTAATTGACATGATACACAGAATTAAGTTTACAATCAATAAAAATACCAGGGTTCTTTTGTACATCGACAGACACGATTAAGACAATAGGCTATAACACAATGATCATTCACAGAGTAATTTAAAAGGGAGGGATTCTTTAGAAAAGCCGAAGAAAACTGGTCCCTCTTTTTCGCAACTCGTCCAATACACAGCTCTGCTCTCACCTTTTCTCTGTGGACTATGGCATGCTGGGAAAAGTGTTCCTACTGTGTTCCTGTAGAACGAGTTCAAGACCTGTCTTCTGCGAGTGTGTGTCAAAGGTCGTCTGTCTGCCGCACTACCTTCTTGTATGGGTAATCGACAGCTTGACAGACACTTGTGCTGGTCAGTATTTACAATCAGAAACCTAATAGGATACAGGAAAATACAGATATGAATAATAATAGTAACTGTATTTGTAAAGCACCAAAATGCCAAAGGATACAAGGCGCTGAAGGAAGTAGGAGAACAAGTCAGAACACAGACAAGACAACCAGCTATGAAGAGGGGAAAAGGTAGGTTTGGAGAGCACATTTGAAGGCTGGGACACTGTTGGAGTTTCTGACACTTTTCTGACACTATGTGTAGGTGGCAGCAGACTTTAATATGTACAATTCAAGGTTTAATGCCAAGAATTATACAAACAATTAAAGTTACTCAGAATGTCTGCTACCAGCTTCTTAATCTCTCATTCATTTACTGTCTGTTTTTAAACAAAATAAAAGGTCAATCCTATAAATTGAAATAAACAGTAATCAGTGAAGAGGATTTCTATGGAGGACCATTTGTATAAAGGAAGAATATAAAAGTGCTGGTTATTAACCAGCAATACACTTCATGCACGCAGACAATGCACCATAACATTTAAAATAAAGTAATTAAAACAAGAGAAGTTATCAATTGAAATGAAATGGGCAAAATTCAAACACACTACAGACCTTGGCTATTCCAAAGTACCTAAACTAATCAATACACAGGAGAACAAAACACCGATATTATTGATCCAATGACAAAATGAATTCAAAGGGGAGAGGTTACCACCATATGCATCCCCAGCAACATCTTCAGCATCTGGCCTTTCAAATATTTAAAAATATAAAAACAGTGGTGAACAGTAACAAATGAACATGAAAAGAGGGGAGAGGTTACCAGCACATGCACCCTTCGTCAGACACTCAGCATCTGACAATTATCAATTACAGGCAAATATAATTATGCATGCATTTAAAACACACCTCATGGCCATTGTACATGTACATTTAAAACTGCAGACACCCACATACATGCAATGGTAAAAATACACAAAGAACAAGAAGTAGACAGATAGCATGATGATGCCATGATAAAACAGATATCTGAAAAAAAAGTTTTAATCTAAGCACTTTCATCAAGTTTATCTGGCATTTACAACAATTTTGTTTAAAATTAATAAATAAGTCGTTAGTGCCCTCTTTGAGACCACTGAAATTAGATTTTTAGATATTTCCTCACCCAAGAATCCCAGAATCTATTCCGAGACTCTTTGGTACATATTGACCAGCGACTGCAGCCTTCTGACACGCCCGCAGTGACTCAACATGTGACCGCCAAGCTGCTTCAACCAATGAGGTCTCCGCCTCAGCCAGAGTGGGCGTGGCCAAACAGAGGACACTAACAACGACGCCTGGGAGGAGACTTATGCTCAGAAGACGATGAGGAATCTAGTTAGGTTTGAGAAATAAATTGAATAAGAAGTTTATTTAGTAGATTGTTAAAATTTCATCAAGGATAAAGAATAATTTTGGTTGAACCCTCACACCAATGTGTGTTTATAGCACTGTATACACTCATCATACTTTTCTGAGTTCTGTAAAAAAAGTCCTCAACCGCTCAACAATACAATATCATCCACATTGTTTGACTGAATGATCAAACTATGCAGCCTGCAGTAATTGTGAATGGCTGCATCAATACAGGTTTCAATACACAAATAGTTCTGTGCAAAGTTGTCCAATCAAACACTTCTCCAACATCTCTCATTGCTATACATGTAAATACTTTTCTAGATCACACAAAAAAACTCGGTAAATACTTAATTTCATTACAAAGGTTTTAATTTTGGTTTTACCTTTGGACTTGCATGAGGTAAATAGATCGGAACATCACTTGAAGTTCCTGAGGGTAAAGTGTCGACGAAAGACGCCAGCAGCACCTTCTCTTGGCCAGTAAGATTCCACCATTTATCTGTAGCTACTACAAGATGACCATTACAGTGTAAACAGCCAAAGGTGCTGTCTGCATTATTGACAAAGGATTCAAGTGGCTCCTGTTGACAACAAATGAAGAGGAACATTGATATTAAAAGTATTGTACAGGATTGATATTAAGGATAAAAAAACATCATTGTTTAAGTTTAGCCTGCTCATTTCTGCTGGGCAGAAAATCGTTAAGCATTTTTTTCTGCTTAAAGGCAGTGGACACTATTGGTAATTACTCAAAATAAACATTAGCATAAAACCTTACTTGGTGACGGGTAATGGGGAGCTGTTGGTAGTTTAACACATTGTGAGGAACAGCTCCCTCTGAAGTAAGATAGTTTTCGAGAAAGAAGTAATTTTCCACGAATATGATTTCGGGACCTCAGATTAAGAATTTGAGGTCTCGAAATCAAGCATCTGAAAGCACACAACTTCATGTGACAAGGGTGTGTTTTTTTCTTTCATTATTATCTCGCAACTTTGACGACAAATTGAGCTCAAATTTTCACAGGTCTGTTATTTTATGCATATGTTGAGATACACAAAGTGAGAAGACTGGTCTTTGACAACTACCAATAGTGTCCAGTGTCTTTAAGCAATTTTCTTTCTGCTGAAGCGGCTCTATGAAGTTTGGCCCAGACAAAGCTTGGGTCTAGTGAACTGGACCCCTCGGCCACGACATGACACAATATAAATGGAAGAAATGCAGCAACCCTAACCTGAAGTGTTGAATTCTCTGGAGAGGCGATTACATCCACAGCTTCACACACAGAACCAAAGAATTCTGTGCTGACTAAGAGTGAATCAATCACCCCCAGGCAAACCTGTAGGCAAGATATATCAACATATCAAATTAATAATCAGTGTTTTAATTTCATTACACACAAAAGTCTGTTATTATCAAATAAATAGATAAAAGTGAGACACATCCCACAATGCACATCCCCTATCTTCCTTTGTCGACCATTTTGGGTGCCAATTCCTGTGTGTACATTTAACTCCCAAAATAGAGGACGGGAAAGCATGTGTATTTAAGCATACTGCTCATTGTGCAAGGGGTCAAACCGTCTGTTTATTCGGGAAAAGAAAAGAAAAGGGTTCATCAAAAGATTCAAATTGAAATTTGAGAATCAATAAGAAAACAGAATACATTATAAGTACTTCAAATAAAGAATCAAGAACACACTTTTTCCCTTCAAATTAGTGATAAGTATTTGAAATCAATGACTTACTTTTAAGTCTCTTCTCAGACGTTCTACATTTTTGATGTTTTCTAGAGTATCCAGACCTATAAACATCACCTGCAAGCAAATTATAATTTGCGTCAAGATAAATAATACAACTAATAATAATAGCAACTCATTCTTATATAGCGCATTTAACACAAGTGCCCTGATCGGTGGGCCGAAAACATTCCTGTAATCTTTCCCAGTTCCCTGGGGAGTATACAGCCTCGGCTGTCAAAGGCTTTTTTCAAACACACTATTTACCTCTACCCTCGCAGGTACCAATTTAGACCCCAGCAACAAAAGAAGACATTAATCATCTTTCTCAAAAGGACACAAGCGTCAAGACCACGACTCAAACCCACAACCCAATGATACATTATCATGTCAAGTATGTTTGGATGTACCCAAACTAAAAAGTGACTCAACCAACCAAAGTATGTAGAAAGGTTGGCAGTAACACCATGTAATGATAATCTCTAAATGAGTTGGGGTGGTTCTGAAAAGAACCGTTGGTTTCAACTCAACGTTTCAATCAGTATGCTCTGATCGTCCTCTGGAGAAAGTTCCAAACCTGCCGTCGATTTAAAAAAAACTCTTCCTAACTTAAGACTAATCTTAGGACTTAGGACGAGTCCCAACCCTGCACTGTAGCATGCAGACCTTAAGATAAATCCTAAGTTAGGACGAGTCACTCGTCCTAACTCAAGATAAGACGAGTCCTAACTCTTTGTGAAATCGACTGCTGGTCTTCTCCAGTAAGATGATCAGAGCATACTGATCAAAACGTAGAGTTGAAACCATCCGTTCTTTTCAGAACCACCCCGACTCATTGAGAGATTATCGTTATATGTGTTACCGCAAACCTTTCTATATCAAATTTCCTCCATGCAAAGTTCCAAATCCTACCTACCATAGTATGGAAGATGTGATCTAGTAGTGTATTAAGATGAATGTCACTGCATCCATCATCAGGCATAATGAGAACTAATGTAACGCTATGGAAGCAAACACAGACAAATGGCAATAAGAATTGGTCACCCTGGTCCAGTGGTTAGACTGCAGGACTTGCAATCACAATAACTTGCGATCACATTTTCCTTTTGTGGGTTCGAATCCCCCCCAGATAACTGCTGATTTCACAAAGACTAGAAAAAATATTGTCCCTAGTTACTAAATCACTTTTTTTTTTTATTTGTGCCATTTGATTATCATAGACGAACAAATGATTGTATGAGAGAGATTGGCTGTTGTCAGCTTGGTGTTTATATACCCTTGTGTGAGTTTGCCAAGTTCCCTTAATGGGAAGGTCATTCAAACAAACAACAAACAATAACTCATTGGAGGAAGTAACTGGTAAAATGTTGTTTCCTTACATATTACAAGCAATTGATGCAACGCCCTGTGAAATTTCAAGTTTGTATCACCATGGTATCACTGTCCAATAATATAAACATCACATATAATCATGGAGGAATAATAATGTAGGAGATACAATGTACAAAAAAGGGTAACATAGAGGGAAGACAAAGGTCATTTAACACCAGTTCTCATTTCAAATCATGCAAAATAAATGACTATTTTTAGTGAGTGCAAATTTGCGTTTACCTTTCATGGAACACTTTCCATACCACTTTGGCTTCTTCTGTCGTAGTACTCTGTAAACCAACGCCGTGATTTTGAGCGAACATCTGAACTCCATACAGCATGCCTTGCTCCGCAAACGCCAACTAGATAAAATAAGAATGTGTATGTTATTAAAGTTACTCCGTAGGTTTGTTCCGCTTATTAAAGAAAATAAGCAGCTAGAATTTTTTTGATATTTTGATATGAATTAACAAACTCCACTGTCACAATAATAAGGCTGATAACTAAAGTACTCCGTTTAGTTTTACTTTTTTTATATAAAATATAGTACAGTAGGCCTACATGCATGATTTAGTCCTGGCTTACAACAATCATAATGGGCCTCACCCCCAGTTTTTAAGTTTTCTTTAAGTTGGCACAGAAACTGGAAGCAAGAAGAAGAACAACCTGGCTTATGGGCAAACTTTCCAACAAACTTTATTTTCCATATCCTGCTGCCACCCTTTGTTTACTCATTTTTACCTCCATGTTGTTACAAAAAGGAATTCTCATTTGAGTAAAATTAGATAATATTCCATTTCCTATCACAGATGAAAAAGTGGTGGCAGGATGCCGACAATTTCCCCTTCCATTTTTTGCAAACATGATTAGATTTAGAAGAGCCGAAGATGAAAATTTAATACCACAATATTTAATTTTAATACAATAATATATTAGGCCTTAGTCAATTCTTCGTCCACCCCAAAAATCATTTCAAAATTTACCCAGTAAGTTTGTTTCCCTTGTGGTTTATATTGAATGATATCTCAAAAAAAAAGTTGCATCCCCTTAAGGGTTAAGGTGATCCCCTGGCGTCAGATTCAAAAGCGGCAGGCAGCACGTCAGTGGCGTGCTGCCTGCCGCTTTTGAATCTGAATCTGAATAAAATATAGTCGGCAAAGCATCCTTTCAGGTAACATCACACCAACTTCCCATGTTGTATCGTAATTTAGGTGTGATCCCTGGTTACACGGCAGTATGGCTTCTGACTGGCACACCCCTCCCCCCAGCGCACCCCCCCCCCCCCCCCCCCCCCCCCGCGACAAAGATATTGACCAAATAGGGATACCGCCAACATAGGGCTAGATAGCTCAGTTGGTAGAGCGCCGGCACGTTTCCGGAGGTCGTTGGTTCGAATCCCACTCTAGTCAATTCTTTGCTCAACCCCAAAAATCATTGCAAAATTTACCCAGTAAGTTTCCCTTGTGGTTTATATTGATACGACTTGACATAGAACATGGAGAAGTGGGGTGGGACGAGTTTTTTGGGTTCAGTTTATATTTAGACAATTTTAATAATTATTATGTTTTAAATGCTCTCTTTGTTACTCACGGCTTTTGACTGCCCCTTGGATCTTGTAAACAACGGAAGTCCACCATCATTAGTGAGACAAACTAAGTAAATTGACGAGTTGTCGTCCATTTTCATGTTGTTTTTCTGATATCAACTGGTTGTTGAATTGAAAGAATTTCAGTGACAAAATTTGGCTACCATAAAACTGAAATAGCGCCCCCAATTGACAGTGTTTTGACAATGTACCTGACCGTAAAATGTGTCGCTTCCATTTACGACACCAAATCCTAGAAAATACTGCCGTCCTGTAGCACAATGCTAAGGAAATACTATCGCGGCCAGCAAATTCTGTCGTTCTTTGTTGCAGGGAAATAAGACGCTTTCCTCTCCGAAACACGGACGAAACTTAAAAAACTTAACTAGCTGTAGCTGAAGTAGCCATGGAACCTCTCCAGTATGACACTTTGTTTAGCTATTTGACCAATGGAAAGTTTCCTTCAAATGTATCCAGAAAGAATGATAAAGACACTCTACGGAGGAAAGCAAAACACTTCGCGATTAAAAACGACGTGATGTACTTCAAGCATCAGAAAAATAACAAGGAATGCCAGGTTTGTTTACATTATGGACTTCCTCCCACGTGTTGACGTTGATAAACATTGGAAGAGTTCTTGATCTTAGAAAAAACCATTTTTTTGTTGACCCGACCCGAATAGGTATAATTAAGTGAGTAAATTTCTCGAAAGCTAATTCCAAATATGAAAGTAATGTACTTTTTGTTGTGTATTGAAAAGCTGAAATAAAAAACTGACTATCAAATTTAACCACTGGCACTAGAAATTATTTATGCACATGCCCCAGTTAACTTTTTTAATTTAAAAACAACAGTTAAACACGTGGAGTTTTATGTTTTTTTGAAGGGACATTTGTGCATGTTAATCTTTTTGGTTATTTAGCTGTAGTTTTGCTTAACTCATTTTAACTGTGTTTTTTCAGTCTGCAGACTTCTTTGTGATCTTCATACGTGTTTTGTTGACGGATGATGTGTTTTTTTGTTTGTTTTTTTAAATTAAAATGCTCATGATGACGACTGCTCTATTCTGCTGTTATACATAAATTAAAACTTACAATTTCCCTTAAAATTACCCCAATTAAACCTCTTTACTTTGTCCTCATTCTTTAACATTAGGTTTTTGTTTTCGTTCAAAGGTCATCACAAGAGAGCGCATGCAGGGAGTCCTACACGCTTGCCATGTTGACAGTTTAGGAGGTGGACATGTTGGGAGAGACAGGACACTAGCGAGAGTTGAAGAGCGTTTCTATTGGAGAGGAATGGTTGATGATGTCAAGGACTACTGCAGAACGTGTGATTACTGCCAAAGATCAAATGGGTTAGATTTTTTAGTCCAATCTATTTTTGTGTGAAATAAATGATGAGAAGAAAGTTGACGATTCATATTTATGCAAAAAATAGTTAATGGCCTGACGTTTCGACCCTAGCAGAGTCTTTCTCGAAGGCTAAATGACAACACAACAAACATGAACAGGTAACTAAGTGAAACATAAGCAGTGAAGTGGAAATACATGAATGGGGTTAGAAAGCATACATAAAAAAGCAGGGGGTAAACAATGAATAGGGGGACAAAAAAGGGGGGGGTGATTCATATTTATACTAGTTTCCCCCCCCCCTCATGCAAAGCTTCAAACATCACTAATGATCATGAAAAGGATGAGGTTTTAGGCCTTGACTTGACCCCATCAGTTCAAAGAAAATGTGTGTGACTGTACAAATCAAAAGGCGAGACCAACAACAAAATTGCTGTAGAATCAAAAAGGCATCTGTTTTTTTTTACAAGCAGCTGCAGGAGGGTGTGTTAATTGATAGTAGGAGGATTTGATATGATAAGCATAAAAACTTATCACAAAATGTTTCATTTGCTACTCGTCACCATTTGCTTCTCAAAGCACAGTGTGCACAAAATAAGCTTCCATGACTAAATTCGTTCCCTGACCTGATAACTTTGGATGACCTCTAACTGCAAATCTATGACTTTTCTTTTCCTCGTTGATTTTTGTTTTCTTTTTGCAAAATAGGAAACATAAAGATAGTCCCGGGCGCCTCCCGATTCCTCAAAAAGAAGAAGTTTGGCACACCATCGGCGTGGATTTACTCGGACCACTGTCAGAAACACAAAGAGGGAATAAGTACATAGTCGCAGCCTCTTGTCTATTCTCAAAGTGGCCGGAAGCAACCCCTCTCAAGGAAAGATCCAGTGAGGGTGTCGCCGAGTTCCTCTTTCAGTGTTTCACAAGACACGGCTGCTGCTGCATCAAGATCAGTGAGGAAGATAGCGAGTTCGTTGAGGAGGTAGGTACAGGTTTTATGGCAAAGTGGTCTACACAGGGCTCGGAAATTAACACTGGATCGCAGGCCCTATGCCATTTGATTATAGCCTCGGGCCAGTACAAAACTTATGACCCAAATCCGGCGGTCTTGTGCTTTTAAACAGTAACACCTCACTGCATTCTAAATTTTAACTGATAAATACAAATATTTTTTAATTCTGTTGAGTATTGAAGTATTACCAATAAGACAATAAGATAAATCTTCTCTTAGTGTTTGTACTAAAAACAGCTCAAATGTGATACTATTTAGATGTGTTCTTCTTATTTTGATATCAGTCTCCTAAAAGATTCTCTGGTCCAGTATAAGTTTTGAGCTACAAGACCTGCAGTCTTTGGATTTTTTCCCGATCAATTGAGCCTCGGTGTAATGCACTGGACTTAAAATAAGGTTGGCAAAGTGATCAGAGTATGGCCAGATCCCTGCAGTTCAAATCCCTGTCAGGGAAACTAAAATTGCTTCTGTTCACCAAGGAGTAAATGGGTACATGCGAGTGCCGAGATGGTTCTTGTGATTGATTTAGCAGAAAATTGCCATACCCAACAGCCACTTTCTCAAGGATATTTAGAATTTTGAATGCATGTTTGACTACTTTTTAATATTCCTCTTGAGGTAGTGGTTCTAAGACGCTAATTATTGACCCTTAGAAATAATTTTGTGTATTTTTTTCACACAGGTCAACAACGTGCTTTGTCGTCTTATTGGTGTCAGCTCCAACCTTACTTCTGTACATATCCCAGGTACTAAAATGACTGGCTTTAAGTTTAATAAGACCCTACAAGAACAACTGGTGAAGTTCATCAATGAAGAAAAACAGGACTGGGATTTGTACCTGGATGCCATACTCTTCTCTTATCGTATTTCAATGCAAGAATCAACCCAGACAACGCCATTCAACCTTATGTATGGTAGACAGGCTAGGCTTCCCCTTGAATTTACCAAGCACAGCAAAACTGACAAGGAGACCAAGGTAGAGAAACTTGACCTCAGTGAGCGTATTAATAAGATGATCAAGATCAGGAAAAGGGCTCTGGATAATACACTGAAACGGAAGAAGTGTAGCGAGCAAAACCATCTGCAGTACACCGTTGGAGCGTTAGTACTCATCAGGAATGCCAAGAAGCACACACATAGAGGCTCTATGGTGGGTTTCAACTGGAACGGACCCTTCTGCATTCACAAGGTCGTCGACGGTGGAAAGTTCCAAATCTGTAAGATTTATGATTGCGCCGAGGTTCTCGACGATCTCTACGATCTTGACAACTTAAAGTTGTACCACCAGAGAGATGGGGTTGGTTTCGATGACCAAATTATTGAGGATGCCTCCGATACCTCAGTTGAGGTGTCAACTACACCCCAAACATCGATTGAGGTACTACCTCAAACGGTCACCAATATAACAGAAGAAACCCTCGCATCTATTGAGGTATCAACCTGTAACTCAAGTCAAACTCATCAGAATATGGTAGCAGCACTCGACGAACCTCAAACAGCCTACGTACCCTCTACAGATACCGAGGTGTTGATTGTAACCTCAACTCAAATGGAGGCACTTATTGACATGTCTGAGGAGCATCCAGCATGTAGTGAGGCACCATCCTCGACATCTGTTGGGGTGTCTGCTTTAAACCAAACCTCAGTGCCGGAATCTATTGAGGTATCTATGCCGTCCCACCCGGAGGACACTATCACATTGGAGGACACAGTGGACATTGTTATCAACACGTTGGTTGAAATGTCAGGCTAAATGAAACTGATAAAAGTGGTTTTTATACTAAAAATGTATTTTTTTAAACTGACCGACGCATTATTCTTCGCTTCTTCGTTACAACCAACAGTGGTGGACACTGTCCAAAAGTTTGACAGATTAAAATCCCATTAGAAAACAAAAATGTTAAACCCTTGTCTACAATTACAACCTGTAGACATTTATTCTATGATTTGAATTTAAACTGAATTCGACTTTCTGGTGATTCTTTTCTGACCCACCCCCAACTTCGAAAAATTGACTAATCTGAATGGAGGCACTTATTGACATAACAACAAATTTGGCAGTTCTTGTACTCTCAATTGGGGACTTTTGGGATGCTAAGTGGCAGCAGACTTAGCGGGTAAATCCCTTGTTCTTGGTAATGTGCGCAAACTCAGACTATGTAACAATGTCTGCTGCCACCTAGCGTTTCAAAGTCTCCCATTGAAAGGGATATTGGGACAGCTGACTTTCTAAAATTTAACTCAACATACCAATCCAAGACCTCCACACTTTATCCATAACAAATAATTTACCAAAGTTCAGACAGATAAAAACTACAAATGACCAAACCAGTAGACAATGTTGATTGTATCTACACAATGTAGTTTACATTAATTTTATGCACACAATGGAAAATTTAAACTAAACAGAGGAATTTAAACAGTCTTCATCCACCAAAACTAACTGTAGTTAAAAACAATTGTTTCTTTATAGTCATCTGCAGTATGTTCACTTTAAGTGATGAAATTAAATAAAATATAAACAATACTTATTTGTACATGTAAATACCCAGGGCAGTTTAGGCAGTCCTATTGGTTTGAAAGGTGGTCACATGACCATGTTGACCTGGTATTAAACAGCTGATAAAGACAAAGCTGAAGCTGTTTACGACCAGTTGGAATGCGCATTTGGCACTCGAAGCCCTACGTGTGATGGAGGGAAAGCTTATGTGAGTGCCAACCCGTAATGCAGTCAATACATGATACAGTACTCAATTAAACAAAATTACTAACTTATTACTTATTCCAACATTATTACGTTTTTTACCAAAAAGTTATACATGAATGGGAATAAATCAGTGGTGACTCGGGTCTAAAAGGCACTGAACGTTTGGTAATTGTCAAAGACCAGTATTCTCACTTGGTGTATTCCAACACATGCAAAAAATGACAAGCCTGTGAAAATGTTGACTCAATTGGTCATTGAAGTTGCAAAATAATAATAAAACAAAAAGAAAAACACCTTGTCGACATAATAGTGTGTCTTCAGATAGGAATACCGGCATCTGGCCAGAAGTCTTCTATTATTTTAGTGAGAAATTACCTCTTTCTCAAAAAATTATGTTACTTCAGAGGGAGTCATTTCTCACAATGTTTTATACTATCAACAGCTCTCCATTGCTCAATACCAAGTACGGTTTTATGCAAATATATATTTTGAGTAATTACCAATAGTGTCCAGTGCCTTTAAATGGTCATCCAAGACCTTGTAGGGTTGTTACCATGCGATAATAGACAACAGCTTTAGCTCAGTCCTTTATCACATAGCGACGATGCTGCTGTTTACGACTTTGTCATCACTTTTATAATCAAACTGAAATCAACAACTTTCTATATACAATACATGTATGCACAGTATTATCCCTATCTGCCAAACCATGAATTGTACAGTTTCTTATTGAGGCATACTACTTACAGTGTATACCAGCCTTACAAAGTTACTTTAAACCATTAGATACCATACATTGTGGTTAAATCACCACCATCCGCCCATCTTGTTTCAATTTCAATTTTCCCATTTCAAATGTCCGACAAAATAACACTTTCTGGGGGATTGGTTTTGTTAAAAACTTTATAATTATTGAGCATTCAGAGTGCAAGTTATTATTAATTATTTTGAATTACCAATCCTATACGCTGCCTTTGTCAAACTGATTGAATATCCACACTTTATAGAGACCCAGTCGTGGACAATGTACATTACATACTATTTATAGCTGGTAATCTATTTCTGCTCCACAAAACATTAATGTGCTTCAAAATTTTGTTTTACTCAACAGCTTCATCAAATTCAGACCCATTTCAAACTTGTGACAACTTATCAAATTAAAACATGTATTATTGCATTATGCAAACCTGCCAACATGAATATTTAAAAAATACATTAAAAATGTAATCAATTCAAATAATTAAAACCTAGCAGAAGATATTAACGACATTAGACATGTACCAGCTGACAATATTTTACATCAAATGCCCGGGCAAACTTGTTTTTTCTCTACACAGAAATAGTTCCTTTACAAAAGACAAAGAAATTGCATTTGATTGAATCAATATTGTGATTTCTTCTTGAACAGTAGAATTTTCTTTATGTGCAATACAATTTTACGTCACAACTAAAAAAAACACTACCCCTTCAACCCACCCCTCCAAAAAAAAAAAAAAAACAGAAACCCATAACATAATAACACTGGTTAAAATTAAAAGACAAAATATAAAATATGGTTCACTAAGACCCAGTAACTGGGGCATTGTACTCCTTTTCCCCCAAATTTGTGACATATGTCGAAAAAGGAGTGTAGAGCCCCAGTTATTTGGTCTAGTTTATAGAAAACTACCAGTACTATTAAAGGTATTATACAGGATTGGTAAAGCTGAAGAAATAGTCGCAGACAGTACTCATGTTTTGTGTGATCAAAACCATACACAAAATAACAAACCTGTACAAATTTGGGCTTAACGCAGTGTTGTGAGTCAGGCGAGAGAGAGAAAAGAAAAAAAGAAAAACTATGACCATTGTCATCTGTAAACACATTGTCCTTATTTTTGGTAGAACTAAAATTAGCTTATATTGCTGGTTTTTGGGGGGTTTCCAGGTTAGGTTTTCTCAAAAAATCATAAGCTTTCAGACTAAAATCAAACACGAAGATCTTTCATCCGAACTGATCCTCTATAATACCTTTCAATACAAGATTTTGAAAAGGTAAAATAATTAATTGGTATGACAAAGAATCTAGGAATGAATGTACGTCTTCAATAGAATGTTAAACCTCTATGGATGAGCAAGGCAATACATTACAATGTTCCAGAACACCAAGTAGTTAATCTAAAAAACTGACCATTTAGCAGGCCACAATTTTTTTTCTAATTTTGCAGGATATTCATAATCTGCACTTATTTGGGCCTGCGGATACAAAATCAGCTACTTTCTGAAATGGATTTCAGGGGAGTTGGGACCTTATGGTTAACAGAGACTCATTGATGACAAAGAAACTAATTGAGGACTAGTTTTGAAATGATGGCATTGCCACCTTTTAGTAACCCCTGGAGTTATAGATTTCAAGGAGCTTCTGTGAACAGTATCCCCATTGCTAGAGAAGTAGATCATAAAGCATTATTTCTTCACGCCTGAATAAAATAGCAGCTATTTATTTTCAATAGCAAAACATACAAATGTCTGAATTCAGAAAAAAGATGTGGACTATCTTATCCCTGGGTTCACCATTTAGAGAACATACTGGCCACATGCAGCTTACACCAAACTCCCTATAACAGCTGCATGGTTTCACCTCATTCCATTCAAGCAAGGGACACTATTGGTAGTTGTCAAAGACCAGTCTTCTCACATTGTGTATCTCAACATATGCATAAAATAACCAACCTGTGAAAATTTAAGCTCAATTGGTCTTCGAAGTTGCAAGATATTAATGAAAGAAAAAACACCCTTGTCACACGAAGGTGTGTGCATTTAGATGGTTGATTTCGAGACCTCAAATTCTAAACCTGAGGTCTCAAAATCAAATTCGTGGAAAATTACTCATTTCTCGAAAACTATGGCACTTCAGAGGGAGCAACTTCTCACAATGTTTTATACCATCAACCTCTCCCCATTACTCGTCACCAAGTAAGGTTCTATGCTAATAATTATTTTGAGTAATTACCAATAGTGTCCACTGCCTTTAAGTGCACATAAAGAGGTCAAAGTAAAGGTCATGTCTGGATATACAATTTTCCAATATATGATAACACAGTATAAAAATTTCAACAACAAAAACTAAATTTTTTGTTTCATGTTATTTCTGTGGAAACTTTTACTAACAAAATTTGATTAAAGAAAGGATCAGTATTATAATGTCTGGGCGTTTTGTGGCGATCATACAGAAATTAATGATATCTTAAGGGTTAAGGAGCATGCAGTTTTCCATTGTTTGTCACAGACTCAGTTCTTTGTCATCCTTGGATGGTATAGAGTTGCATTGAATTACTAGCTGGTAATAGTTCTTTGTTTCAAATACAATTGGATTCTGGATGAGTACATTCATTCATATTCTCTTGTTTTTAACAGACATACCATACAACCAATCTATGAAGATATTATGAAATTTTTTGTTAAGACAACCATTTTTGTTTAATGTTTCGTCGGGGCTATTGTGAATAAGTACAATGTACCGTCTGCTTGTTTTGATTGCTGCAATCAAAATAAGCAAATTGGATTTGCTTCAAACATTATTTTTCTCAAGAACTTCAAATGTATTTGAGTCTTTATAGACGAAAATACTTTTACGGTACTGGTGTTAACTTTGTAATCCAAATAACATTGAGAAATTAAGGTTAAGGTCATAGATTGTTTTTTTTTGTCAACATAATGGTTTTAAATTAAAATGACACAAACTTTTGACCTTTCCTGACTAGAACTCTTTCCCCCTCCAAATCAGAACATCTTTCTTCCCACCAAGACCTTGGCCTAATTTCATAGAGCTGCTTAAGCACAAGCATTAGCTAAACACACAACAATTTTGCTTAGCAGAATAAGGTCACTAACCAAAATTCCCCAAAGACAGGTTTCCTGCAAAATTTTGCTCAGTAGGACCGTTTAACGTTTTAAGCATTATTGTCTGCTTAAGCAGGTCTATGAACTTAGGCTAAGACTCAAACAGCCATTGTCCTTTTCCCATCTCTAACCCCACCATACAAAAGAAAAAGACCCCCCCAAAAAAAAAAAGCAACAGACAAACAAACAAACAAACAAACAAACAAACAAACAAACAAACAAACAAACAAACAAACAAACAAACAAAAACAAAATCACACCTTTACAATTTAAACAGAAATTCACAAAAATAGACAAAAAAGCTTCACTGACAATAAAACAAAAACAAACTAAAATCACAAAGCACAGATACAAGTACATATTCCTCTAAAAATAACACTGAACCTAAAGAAAACATACCCTTTTGGTAAAAAAATAAAATAAAATAAAAAGACCATTAATTTACTACATAAAGCTGTTATGCTTCACAATGCTTAGGCTGTGCCGTGTACAATTTGCAGTGTCAGAGAGAAACATCATGGTAACCCATTTCTGCTTTGCAATACTAATTGATGCATTTTATAAATTTGTGCTAAACAGCTTTACAAAATTGGGCCTAGCCAATTTCTTAAAGCTGTTTAGCAGAATTGGGGACTGTTTCTGATAAGCAAAATTTAAAAGGCAACCAGTCACAAACAACGTGCATTATGCAACAATTTGCTGGTTAGAAAATGCTTTTTATATCGAGTAATAAACCAAAAACTCAGGGTAAATAAAAATCAATTTGGAATAACGAAAAATTTACTTAAACAAGATTTGAACATCCAACCTCCAGCTTTACCAGCCGTTGCTCCACAGGGGTGAAGTCCCCGCTTCAAATTTTGTTCTACCATACATAATTCTGGAGGTGGTAGGTTCAAATCCTATTTTACTAAATTGTTCTTCGCTCTTCCAATATTACTTTCAAAATTGTTCAGTGCCAAGCAAGTTGATGTGCATAACAGCTTTATGAAATTGGGCGCATTGGTTTACCATTAGAATTAGCAGATTAATTAAAATGAAATTGAAAAAGATGCTTACAATATTTACAAATTTTAAAGAAATCCAATAATAGTTTCTCCCAATCTTGAATATACTCGGCTAATCATCATTCACAGCTGAGACGCTGAGTTGCAACACGGCTGTAAGGACACGGCTATGTGTTCGAGCCACAGCCATGCAAGGGTGCCTTTGGCAGCCAGCAATATCAATCCATTTATGACCACAGAAAACAGCCAGAAGCACAAAGAAAGACATATGTCATAAAAATATGTATTGTAGCTCTGCTGTAAACTTGATCACAAAATATGTATTGTAGCTCTGCTGTAAACTTGATCATCAAATATGCCTTTCTTAATATTCATGCATGACGTCACCATTCTGAACCCATTTTGGGTTAGAATTGTAACGTCATGCACGAATATTAAGAGCGTCGTATGTGGCTTACAACATCTTGAAAACTGATTACTCAATTGAATTATAAAAAATCTCTAAAGTTAATATGTACATATTTTTCTGTTTCAATTTTGCTATTGAATCATGGTGGAATCTGTTGCTTTATACATAGGGAGAGAGCCTTGCACTAGTTTCATCTACCTTGGTTGCTCTCAAATGAAACGTCCTTTCAATCACTTGAAGGCTTCTGCTGGTATCTTGCCTTCAGCCTGAAAAAAAAAATGAAAAAAAAAAATGTTTAACAGACAAATACTATCACTATTTTTTTTGAAGAGTACATTCATTTCCATGCTTGTAAATGTTACAATTTTCTTATTGTGCAAATTAGAGTAGGTAACAGTGTATTATGTGTACTTACATGTAGTTTGGTGAACTGCTCCCCAGCTTTACTGTAATCCCAATTATTCTCGGATAAACATCTGAAAAATAAAAACACACATAAATGTAAGATATTCATTTAAGATCATAAAGAAACTTTTAAGACAAACAAGTAAACAATGATAAAGAACAAGAACAAGCAAAAGGTGAGAACAAATTGATAGACATGTCTCCAAGTAGTTCGCACTGCAAGCAATTGTACATTTTCTAATGAAACAAAAGCTTACTGTGTTGTGAAAATACATACAAGTATTAGTTTCATACATACTTAATCTCATTTTGGTAAAGTGTGACACATTTTTCAAAAACACTCAGATAAAAATATCAAGTCAACTTACTGTGTTGAAAACTGAATATTCATTTTGGAATCTTTCATGAAACTGGCGATCATTTCTTGATGCTGTGACGTCAAGGTGCTGGCAATGTGCGCGGCCTCTGGAGGTACCCTCACTGGGCTTGGAGTTGGAGTAGGAGCAGGGGAAATAAACGCAGCCTACACAGACAAGACAACAAGGCATTGCATGGTGAGGTATCAATGTATATTAAGTTTGCAGAAACACCATGTGTACATTTAATAAGCCTGGACGATATCAACAATCATGATTGGTGATCTTTATACTTTTAATACGTTATACTAACACCAGCTGATCATCTTCTCGCCAAGTAAGTTTTTATGGTCAATAAGGTTTGGAGTCAGTACCAATCTATGACTATACCTTTAAGTTTAGCAGTCATGATATTTGGTCTTTGGAAAAATGTAGGAATATGTTATTGAGTACAAGGAATGACCTATTGCACACGTACACATGAAGTATGCTCTAATATACATTTCAAGCTATTTAATTACAATTTATCAGGTTTCTCCAAGGGCAAAACAAATCGGGGAAAAAAAAAACTGAAGTAGAAATAATGTCATGCCTGGTTTAGACAGGAAAAATTCACACTGCCCTTTCCATTGCTCTGACTTTACACAATTTCAGCTAGTAATGGAAGATTGCAAGTAGACTCTTATTTTTCATGGTGACTCGCAAGAATTTCAAAACCTACCTTCTGCTGAGCCTGTGTGGGATTCCTGATTGACAGATGATCGTTGATGATACATAACGTCGGTGGTTGCATTACAGCTAGAAAGGTGCGACTGAACGATATCAACTGGGAGGTGGACCTACTGGTGTTGACTGCAAGAAATGGTGGAAAAGAACAGAGTTTACATCGGCACAGAACGATGTATTACCACAAACGAGTAATTAATAAAAGGTGTGTGTGTGGCAAAGCGGTCAACTCTGGTGTTTCTGACCAACTGAGCGTGGGTTAGAGTCCTGGTTCTGAAGCAAGAACCCTTAGTTACAACTGCTCTGTTCTTTGGATGGGGCGTAAACATGTTGGTCCTGTGTATTGTGTTATGAACCCAGTGCAATACTCGTTAAGAGAAGGGGTCTGCCCACCAGGTGTAAGCACAAACAAAATGGCCTTCAATGTACGTTGTGAGGTTATGTGAATAAAAATGTAATAAAGAAATACATTCAAGTACCACACACTAAAAGAAAAACAAAGAAGAAATATGACAAAAATCTAGCGGTTGAAAGTATAAAAACTGTACTCACATTCTTTGAAGATCCCATGCACGGTAAAGCTCACAAGATTACCCTGTAGGATAAATAACAGAACAAATATAAACTATTGCACGCTATTCACACCATCTAAACATCTTAGTATGATGGCAAAAATCATGTTCATAAACTGGGTTTTAAGAAGGATTTTACGAAATAACACCAATGCAAATGATTCAAATCAATTAAAGTAATCGTACCTGAGCAAGGGATAGATCAACCTGGAACGAGTTGGTGTCATGCAGCGTCGGAGACATCTCATTCAAAAAGGCGACAACCGATAGCTTGGTATGCTTGAATAGCCTCAGTTCCTGACCTATACAGAGAGAAACCAAACAGAACACATAGCTTGAACTAGAGTAGGGTCATAGATGGGTTATGCTTATATAATGACAGAATGATAATGAAAGATACAATAAAAGTCACATGTGAAAGCTTCAGCTGAATTCAGTGTCTACTTGCTGAGAAATCAGTCAAGAACGTACAATCCATCAGCGTTAGGTGACAGCTGGTATCAACCACACCTCTCTGAAGAGTATCCTTTCTCAAAATAGTTTCTTATATCACCAGCTCGGTGCTTCTCACCAAGGAAGTTCTCCAATCAACAACCCTTCCTTTAAAGACACTGGACACTATTAGTAACTGTCAAAGACAAGTCTTCTTACTTGGTGTATCTCAAGATAGATGTAGGTGTATCTGCATAAAATACCAAACCTAAGGAAAAACACCCTTGTCACACGAAGTAGTCTGCTTTCAGATGCTTGATATTGGGACCTCAAAAATCTAATTCTGAGGTCTTGAAATCAAATTTGTGCAACGTTACTTCAGAGGGAGCCGTTTCTCACAATGTTTTATACTATCAACCTCTCCCCATTAATCGTAACCAGGTAAGGTTTTATGCTAATTATTATTTTGAGTAATTACCAATAGTGTCCCCTGCCTTTAACACGATTGAGGTCCAACCTTACTGAAATCAAACTGGTGTAAGAGTTACTTACTTGGCTCTTTTATTCTGAGGAGATTGCGGCTTATTGAAAAGTATTTCTTCAAGTAGGAGGGCCCGCCAGAAACAGCTTGAGTAGTCAATGAGAAACAGGACTGTGGGAAGAAAAGGAAAACCAACACAGATTCAAAGAAGTATCTGGTGGGAAGCATTTATAAAACTAGAACTAAGCAAAGGAAAAAAGGATTTGACAGGGGAAAACCTGTTTGTATTACCAAATTGTTGATTTTAAAGCTTGCTTCCAGAAATTATAAATTAATATGACTTTTTTAGAGTGAATTTAAGGTGTGGCATAAATTGGTCTCATAATTAAAAAATATTCAAAAACCTGTCTTAAAATGTATCTTTTTGTTTTAAGCGCCTTGAGTATATAACTGGTAAATAGGTGTGCTTGCTAAAAATGGTGTTCTTGAAATCAGAAACTTTTCTTGTCTCACTGCTAACAATCTGAATAGAAACATTTTCTAGGGAGAGACACCTAAATTGATTTTTTTTTTTTTCTAATTCAAGGGTACCGTTTTTAGCAGTATATTATTTAGAATAATGCGTAAAAAAAAAAAGAAGACAATTCTAACCTGCTCATGGTAAATCTCAATGAACTGTTGCCTGTCTCCAGAATCAAACACTGTGAAATATCTGGACAAAGAATAGGAGTTTAAAAGGTTTGTAGCTGCAGTCAAGTTGGAACACCACGCAATGTTATTGCAAAACAGTGTATCACCAACTGAAGACCCATGGTTAGCAAAAATCACACAAGTACCAATCCTGCAGACAAATATCTCAAGTACCAATCCTGCAGACAAATATCTCCTTCTTAAGTACATGTCATTACAGATTTTCTTTTAAACAACATCATTAAAGACTACCCAAATTAATGGTGTTATTTTCACATTTGAATGTGAAAACAAACTAATGAAAGATACACAATTTTTCGTTGTGTGATCAGGGCCCAATTTCATCAAGCAGACATCAAGCAGCAGGTGCTGCTTAGCAAAAACAAAAAGTTAGTTGGAAACCAGTGACAACAATGTAAACTTAACAAAATTTTGAGCGGTAACCTATTTCAAATAAGCTAGATTGGTCGATGCTTAGCAAATTTTTGTGCTCATAGCGTGACAACACATTGGGACCTGAAGCTATCTTCACTCCTTTTGTAACTTCCACATATTTTTGTTTTCAATTTCATCCAAGATGTTCCCTTTACAAAGGGAAAAATAACTGACCTTCCATCAGGAACAAAGTTCAAGTCTGGGAGACGTCAAATGTATACTCACTGGCTTATGAATTTATCCAGAATTTTCTTGATGGCCTCGTTGCCAAAGAAGCTGTGTTGAACCGGTGGGAGGACTGTTGGCGTTTCTAAGTCAAACGTGATAGGAGGCGGGAGCTCTTTACCATCCTAAAAGAAGTGTGGAAAATGTTTAAAAGGGCTGTGTTTTAATGATCAAAGCCAGCCTATAGCTGACATAAGACATTATGATCTCTCGTACAGGTGCGAGTTGCATCCACCTTTATGGGAGCAACATTTCTGTTTCAAATATAATAGTTAATACCATACTTTTATAGTTTTTGGCACATTTTCTATGGGCTGACATTTTAAGTAACAATTTCTGTAATAAAATAACACCACGAGGTTCACTTACTAGTCTCATCATCTTGGGGAAACATCTTCGAACAATACTGAAGAAATGTCCAGGAAAAATCATCACAATTGCAGACATCGAACAGGGATAAAAAGAGGTGGATTAGTTGTGAGCCTTATCATCATACTATCCCAACAAATTTCAACATTAAGAGATAAAATGAAGAATTCTTGTGTATTTGGGTTATTGAGCAAAACAGAGAGATTTAGGCAAAAACTTTTTCAATTTGTTTTCCCATCAAAAAGTATTTCTTTAACAACGTGAGATAAAACTTTGACAATATGGATGCATTAGATGTTAATCAACAAGGTCAAACTGCTGCATAGCAAATGCATTATAACAGCAGGGTGGCAGTCATACCGTTGTGAATAAGTTGTTGTTTTGACTGGTAACCCAATTAAGCAAAATTTGTTGTGCTGAACATAGTTTTGTAGTGCTGATGCGTCAACATTTTTAAGCACATTTCTGTGAAACAAATCAACCTTCAATATTTCCCCCGCTGTACTGACACAAAGGTACGTCAGTCTGGTAATATTTCAGAAATAAACAACTTGTATTATGTAGAAAAAGTGTGTGAACAAAACATGTGAATTAATGTATTCAACTCCACAACAATAAAACAGTTTGAATTGGCAGTTGTGTTACATGTATTAAGCAGGGGAAGAAAAATAGGAACATTTTCCTCTGGGCTTTTATTGCATAACAACCACACCGTTCCCCCTTCTTTTCATTGTTTGTTTAGGGAGTGTCAGCCTGCACCACCATTTATTGTTAGAGCTGCCAACATTTGCATCTTGCAAATCAGGAAGATTTTGCGCAATACTCAGGGAGATACTTGGAACTATTTCAACCTAATAGGGGAAAAGTTTCCAAAAATAGGGAGATTTTCAAGTTCATTAATCACAACATGGAAAGATTGCTTTATTTTCAGGGAACTTCCTGTCATGCCTGTAGTAGCATTAGGGAGAGTTGGCAGCTTTGAATTGTATGTGTATTGTTGTTGTTGTTGTTTTGTTGTTGTTGTTTTGTTTTTTTTTTGGGGGGGGGACTTACCTTTTTCACCTGAAACTCATGTTTCTACACTACAACTTACCACTTCAAGACAAGGTACATGTAAGGTAACATCTCAAGTGATATCAACAACATTCACAAAGAGGTGGATATGAAAGGGATGGAGTGGTACATGCCAGACATTTAATGCCACGGGAGGAATGTTACGAATATGTGCATAGAAAGTGACAGAGTAAAAGTGTGTTCTGTTGATCCATTTCATTTTATCACTGATGGATACTGTTCAAGTCCACAGTAAAAGGGTACATTGGATAGTCGGAACAGTGGTTTGCAGTCCAAATGAATGGATTTTGCTGTAAATACATCACAGGCACTATGATTCAAAGGCAGTTACATGTTAGGTTCAGATAGTATAATTTGTTTTAACTAATCATTGGAACTTTTGCGCGTAACTTGCATAGCCAGTACAGGCATTTATCAATTGCCCAGTACACTTTGTAATTCAGAATGTGTTATGGCCAGCCTGAATTGAAGAATATTTTTGAACGTGATCAGAAAGGGTTGGATTCAAGGAATTGCCGAGAAACTAAAACTTAATTGTTTTTTTTCTTTTAGGCATTCTTTCTACTAATTTTTGTTAGACGTTTGAATAAATTGATCAAGGCACCTTCAACAGGTTTAATGTCATTCTTAAGCATCAACGATGCAACATCTGCTCCTTCCTCATTCATGAGTTTATTCTAGAAGGTCATTTCAGAGGGGGTCATTCTCTAGAAAAAGTCGCACCACAGGGAGTGCATTAGCTTCATGGCTGAGCTGTGGTCCAGTAGTGTAGTAGTGGGTCCATCTGACCAAGGTTGGTGGCACGAGCTTCTTCTGGTACGCCTTGAGGTCCCTGCAGCCTGGCTTAGGTTGCCTACCCATAGTCAGGTCTTACCCGTCATAGGCAAGCAGGTCTCAAGGGTTTTTGTATATATGACGTTCTTAAATCATAATCAGCTCTCCTCTGTCGTTCAGCAATCTGCAGCATGTTTTCTGTAGCATGTTTTCTGAAGCAGGAATTTTTTTCCCGCTTTTTCATGAACAAATGCACCCCTGGGTTCGACATCAACCTCCGTAAAGGTTTCACCAGTTGGTTCTTGAAGTACCAGGAAAGCTCAATGTGAGACATTCATGTCGTTCCATTTTGGTGAACCACAGAAAAACAATATCCTCTCTGGTATGACTTGATGTTTGTCTCGGCTTTCTAATCCTTTGACATTATAGTGCCAATGTTTGGCTTCAAGAGGAAAATGTTCACTGCTTGAAAAACACATGAACTGGGCACCACAACGTGCCACTTTTTATTTCTGTGAAGGTGCCCGAGTAAAAGGGTTATCAATCATGTAATGTGCTGTACAATGAGGCTTGATGGACAGCCATATCATTTGCATTGTTGTCAACTAACCAACAATAGTTTCTTAAGAAAGGAAAGAAATGGCTTCACGACCATTTGTAATAATTTTATTTATTTATAGCATCCTTTTCGTCTGTTAACCTTTTCCCATAGTAAGACCTAACTTGTTTCCCCCAACAACCATTAGATCAAAGCAATTTTGACTGTAACTGAACAGTATCTCAATGCAGTAATAATTTATGAAATGATCAACAGCGAAGGAAAAAAAAACAGCCAAACAATCAATGTTTTGATGAAACAGGAGAAGAAACTATTTTATCAGATG
This sequence comes from Asterias rubens, assembly GCF_902459465.1. Taxonomy (NCBI): domain Eukaryota; kingdom Metazoa; phylum Echinodermata; class Asteroidea; order Forcipulatida; family Asteriidae; genus Asterias; species Asterias rubens. The sequence continues at coordinate 18,564,102 of NC_047062.1, read as the reverse complement.
GAATGTTAATTTTTCTAGCAAATGGGAAAAAGGGTAAAGCACATGTGAGGAAGGTTAAAATAACAAGAAACTGCAAAATAAAAATAAAATAAAAAAAAAACCAATGGGAAAAAAACAGAGATGGAAAACAAAACCAAACAAGGCAAACACTATGCCAGCGGAACACGATAACACTGGTCAATAAAAAACTACATGCCAGCGATAATGACGATGGGTACAAAAAATTAACAAAGAGATTATCAGTCAAGACAGGTACATTAATCAGGGATTAAGACACTGTACAGGATTTGAACCAGCCTCATACCATCAGGTGAAGTGGTCAAACATCTGCGCTAGAATTTGAAAGTCTGGGGTTTGAATCATACTGGTCAGGCGTTTGAATCCTACTTAAGTACCTTTGGATACAGTTTCTTATTGTATCAAGGTGTGGCGCAAACCCTAAAACATAGTTTGTGGTTTGTCATCTATCCAAAAGTTACATCAGCAATTGATCTAGAATTTGAAACTCTGGGGTTCAAATCCTATTCAAAGTACATAGTGAATTACCGGGCATTGGTTACTAATTGTACATTGGTGTGGGACAAACCCAAAACAAGTTGTGTGCTTTGTTTCCAATCCAATAGTTACATCAGTAAAAATTGATCAAAACCAAATAGTTTAAGATCAATACTATGTTCTTTAAAGGTTCAGGGAGACTGCACTCTCAAAAAGAAATTTCCAATTCTCCCTTGAAAGAAATATCACCATTCACAGTCTGATACAGAATATGAATGAACAACTTATTTGAGAAATACACACTAAAGACAAACCTACTCCAAAGGTCACAGACTTCAAGGGGAACAGAAAGTAGCTACACTAATGTGCTTAAACTAACCAATGTTCCAGTGAGCACTGCACGACTTCACAATGATACCACAAACGTGCAAGAGTGCCCTGGCAGTGTAAATGTGACACAGTCTACAGGGTTATATGAATCAGATCCCTCCACCCCACCCCAAAACATCACTAGGTTCTTGTGAATGAGTAGTTTTTTAACTGGAGTTTTCACTTCCGAGACGCTAACTACCCCATTCACTGTTATCTGACAAAAACTCAACTACTTGTCCTCAAGGTTTGAGCCAGGATTTGGTAACAAGGTGTCAAAAATTGCTGGGAATTCTAAAACTGGGTGTCCAAATTTGATCACTTACAATACATTTATATGTAAATGACACAAAAGACAGCCAGACACCCCTCTGACTAAAACTATGCTTCCCGTCTTACAGTAACATGAAATCTGTGCTACTTGGCACAGTTTTTTTTTCCAGCAAGTGAAGCAGTAGGTTCGTCATGACCGCTCACAGGACGCATAAGGTCACATAATTGCCCGTTTGGGTGGACAATCACAGGTTAGCATGGTTTACCTGGTGTAGTTGGACCTCTGAACTATCGGATTATCTTCCAGAATCAAATCCTCCAGGGGGAAATCCTTGATGTTCTCTAGATCGGCTTCACCACGCATCTTATGGAGGAAAGAGGAATGAGAAATGTCAGCTTTTTTTTTCCTGAAGTCAGACATTTTAAGTCAACAACTAGAAAAAACCACTTCACTTAGTTTCATAAACTACGGAACTTACCACGTTCTTAGCAAGGTTTAAACTTCGTAAACTGGTAGCTTTCTCGGCCAACTTGGAAAATATGGTTAAGCTGTAGAGTTTGTTGTTACTGAGATCTATGGACAGAACCTGTGCAAAGATAACAAACAAAAACCAAAGTAAATCAAAGTTGTGATAGGTGTTAATTAGCTCTATGGAATAGGCCTCACAAGCCTGTATGCTTCGTTTTTGAAAAGGCGAGGGCACCAAGGCATTGCCTCCTTGGTAAAGGGCACCCTATGATGAAAATTGTAAATTTATACAAGAGAGCATTTCAAGGGCACCAAGGCAATGAACACCCCCAGGGGGTATTGAGGCAATTGCCTTTGTTGACTCCTTGAAATATCAGACCTGGCCTCAATCACCTCTAGGGGTTAAAGAGGAACAACCTTCTGCTGAAGAACTAAACTTACTGTCATCGTCATGAGCCGCTTCAAGCTCAAAAACTTAAAGCCATAACCCTTACCTTTAAAGAAGAACTAGTCAAGTGCTTTTCCTATTGGCTTCTGGTGATCATTGCTGCAAATGTGTTTTACGTGGCTAACTATGGCAAATGATTACCATAATTTGAAAGCTTTACTCACCTCTGGTATATTCTCTGAAATGATCATAACTACTGTTTCCATGACCTGAGGTCGATTGAGCACATTATTGACTCCTTTACTTTTAAGACCTGAAAATTAAAAAAATAGAATCTTGGAGTAAGAAAAAAAGGGTTGCATTTGGACGAGAAAATGTGAAAATCAATCCAAGGCTGTGTTCTATTTTTCCATTTTTAGATCCTCAATTGAATGAAAAAGGTTGGGTTATTTTACTAAATATTTATAAATAGTCTTACATGGCGCATGTATATACAAATAAGGTACTCAAGAACAGAAACAGAGTCTTCCTTGAAGGCTAAATAGCCTTCGAGAAAGACTCTGCAAGGGTCGAACCGAATAAATGGTGTGGACACTTGGGAGACAGTTGAGAGACTTGGTTGATGCGTTGATTTGGTTGATCAGCTTACCTTGATCTTGTATTAGTTGACTGAGATTAAGTGATTTGGTGGATGGGTCGTAGCGATCACTCAAGCAAACCTTCATTGCTTCAACAGAGTCCTCATCTAGCTTGTTATTAGGAGGTCTACTCGGCCTACACACCACGATAATCTACATCAAGAAGATGTCAACTTCAATTATCTTTGACTTTGGTGGATTTAATGGTATTTGAAGCTTTGCATGGTGTGAATAATAAAAAGTAACTAGAAATACTTAAAAGTTAACTTGCGGGTACAACCATGTATAAGATCTCTTTGTAGGGAGTGTTGGCTCTGAAAAGAGCCGGTATGGTCTTGGGGTTTCAAACAGTATACTCTGCTCATCTTCAGGAGAATACTGGACTGCCGGTGGTGATGTTGCTTCAGTAGCGCTTGACGGATGTACATTTGGTGGATTTGATTCATTGGCACTTATATATATATATCTTTTCACAGCTACATTTTGTCGGTTCAGTGCTATATGGTAATTACTTCAAATTTCATACTCATGATGATCATAAGGTCATTAAATGAAAAATGCGTACAAAATTTGAAGAAAACAAATCAAAATCAACAAACAAATGTTTTGCTTAGGAAATGAAAGTTTTTTGCCAAACGAATACTTTGAAGACAACTCTTGTTCAACAAACTCCATTTTTCCAAGATACGGAAAAGCAATTTCATTAAGTCTATACAAACTGCACAAATGACCTAATGTAGTCCAGAACTGTTTTCACAACATGTAAGACTGTTACTACACACAAACTTACACAATTTTAAAAACGCCTCCACCCTCCTTTGCCCATTTTGATTGTGAACAAATCTGTCTAAAATACCTTATGTCCCGTCTTTGAGGTGATTCTTCCGCTGAGACTCCGAAGAGCATTTCCTGTTTCAATGTCATCGACGTAGAACACCGCCATCTCTCCTTCAAGATGAAACTGGTTTAATGAAAGAAAATAAGAAAAGTTTAATTCTAGTATTACCGAGGCATCAATAAGCCTAACTGTAGAGTCTGGGGTCTTATATCATAGACCCACTTAAGCAGAAAATATTGCCTTACAAATTTTTGGAACAAACAACTTCAAACACACCAGACGACATGTATCAATCAACTTCCTTTCTGGACTGACTTACCTCCAGAGGTATAAAGGGGACTCTACAAATGTTCTGCAACGATCTCAGCAACCAATCCTTCTCAACTTTCCTTCCATGTGGTATCTAAGTAGGACAACAACAAAAGACATGAAAACAACAATGTGGCGTGGCCCTTCCGTGGCAAAACAATCCAACTCAAAAAAATTACATTTTTGTACGTCACACACCCTTGTTGTTAATATCTGGTACATAAAATATTTAAGAGAGTTTGTAAAGTGGCGTACCGTTATCTTAGACCATGTCAAGGCTCTTTTGCCTTGTCTCCCTATTTTGTCAGTATCTTTGTTTGGGGGTACCAGTCAGAAGCCATACAACCCTTAGTTGCTAATTAGCCAAGGATCACACCCTTGTGGTTTAGTTTTTGCTACATAAAATACTTGTGAGAGAGTATATATAAAGTGACGTACCGTGATCTTAGACCATGTCAAGGCCCCTTTGCCTCGTCCACTTTGACGACTACCAGAGCCTCCTCTGCTTCCCTGATTGATTGGAAGACCTAGTCTGGACATGGATCCACCATCCGATCTATTTTGACTGCCACTCCGGTTGTCTCGGTCTCTACCACGGTTGCCTCCTCTCCTGTTGTTGTTTGAGCGTCCATATGGATTGCTGCATGGCAATAAAAATACAAGACCAAATAAAAAGTCATAGACTAATGGCATTTGGTTAACAATAAAATTATATCAAAAATATATGTACAAGTTTACATGAAAAGACAATAATGTTCTCCCTGAAAAGTGGTCCGCTAGCCAAATTCCTTTTAAAACACCCGAGGAACAGTCAGAATTCTCTCCAAGTCATCCAGCTGGCTAGCTCAGAGTTGAAAAATATCCTTATTTCATTTGAAAGACTGACTAGTGGAAAAGCCAAAAGACTAGTAAAATGAAAAGCTAATTCTTCATATTGGAACCCAGAGGTCATATAGACGGATTGCAATATGCGTCATCAACCGCCATCTTTGATGTATTACCAAGGAACAAGTGCACGCGTGTACTTGTTCACTTGATCATTTACATATTGCATGCTCATTTATTGCATTATCAGTTAAAAACATCAACAATTTGTGCTTGACTGTATCCAGGGGTGACATGGGTGAGAGCCATTGTTGACAAAAACGTCTAAAACTAGGATCAACATTTTTTGAGGTATGTTGAAATGATGGCATTTACACCTTTTGGTAAACCTATTGAAATTTATATATCACAGAGTTTTAGGAAAAGTCTCCTCAACACTAGAGAAGTAGATCAAAGAGCAAGATTTCTTAACTCAAAATGTCTAATTTCAGATAAAACAAAACTCTGGAATTTCTCATCTCTGTCTCCTTCACCAGGCTGACTAAAAAAGTCTGAATTCAGATGAAAGTCTGAATCTACTTACAATCTTTGACTAGGTCCAGCATCATGATCTCCCATCATGACATCCCCATCATCATCTTGTAGTCTGGAGCGAGGATTGGGACCTTGGTTGTTTCCTCCATCATTCCCTCCTCCGCCTCCTCCTCCTCTTCCTCTTCTTGGACCCTTCCCTCCTCGCCATTTCCCCCCATAACTCCCTCCGCCACTTCCTCCACCACCACCGTTATCTCTACCCCCGCTAAAAGAAAGAAAAAACAGCGAAAGGATTCATTTAAAAAATAATGGATTTTCAAGAATAAAATAAACTATTTACCAATCAAGTGTCAATACATGAGGAGGTTTTGTGGGTAAAGTGAATGATGAAATTAATATTTATTTGTAATGATGACTTTGTAAGAAAAGGATCCAGATTGACGTGTTTAAACCTGGCTAGATGAATATACAATGTAGTTGGTCTTGGCTCTATTTGGTGTAAAACCGTGTGTCTCTTTATAAAATGTTGTCAGTCTGAGTTTGGTTTACCCTCTGTTTGATGACGCTCCTCTTCCGCCTCTCCTGCCTCTTCCTCCTCTCCAATTGTCACCGTCTGACCCCGAGTGACCTCCCCTCCAGTTTGAATTTCCACCATCGTCTCGTCGCCTGTCATCTTGAGCCCGATCGTCATGACCTGGAAAAATAAGAGCATTCCAAAGCTAACAATAAAGTGTTCCTCCTACCCTTCCTAGTTTACAATACAACCAACAAAATTTAACTTCCCATGTCAAGCAATGTTCAGATGTTGCCATGGTTGCCCTACAAAATCACCACACATTGATTCCCATTACATTAGCAAGCCACTAGAAAGCAGCCATGCATCACTTTGCGGGTCCTACTAAAAGCCGACAACTCGTCCAGAGCGCCGACAACTCGCCGCCAACAAGTTGCAGACACCTTAATAACAGCAAACTAACCAACGGTTTATTAAAACAATGTGCACTATTTTATATTAACATAAATACAACGGCTTTACTTCACAAAAAGTAGTAGTTTTTTACACGAAAAAAAACCGAACTTACGCAGAGCGCGGTTGGACGCCATCTTGGCCTCCAACCCGTGTTGCGACCATTCCATTATGATACAGGGGTGAGATGAATTAGCACTTCCATAACAACAGAGGGCGGGCGTCCTGTGAAAATAACACTGTGTGTGCACGCAGCAGTTCAGAGATGGCACATTGTTGTGTGTGAGTGTGTGTGGATTTGTAAATGATTTGTAAGTACCTGACAATTTTTGATACATAAATTCTTGATTAGTTAAATGTTTAATTTAATCCCCCTAGAGTCCTAGACTAGCTAGAACAGTGCAGAATATTTTTTTCTTTAACATAACTGTGCATCTATTTTTTTTTATATAAAATACTTTATAGTTTTTTTTTCTTTTTTTCTTTTATTTGGGGGGGGGGGGGATAAGATAGAATTTGAAAATACCTTTAATTAAACTGGATAAGACTTGTGGGCCAGGTGGAGAATGCAATTTGTTTCTCAGTTGAGTTATTTAAAGATTCTATTAATATTTTTACTTTTCCACTTTTTTATTTTATTTTTTTAAATTTTTAATTTTTTAAATAAATATTACTTTCTTACCACTTAATTTGACAGCATTCAATAGTTTGGCATTTCCAGCTGAGTGCTTGTCATGGTAAGACAAAAACTTGAGAAAGTGCTTCTGTCTCGCACTGTCAGTTTTACATGACTAGATAACAAAACAAGACTATGGCCTATGGGGTGGATGGAGAATCCAATCTTGTTTCCCAGTTGATTTATTTGAAGATTATTTATTACTTACATTACCTATTTTTGTTTGATTTATTTCAAGGGCTTTCACAATATTGTGGAAAGAGTTACCAACAGGTGAGATCCTTGTCGTGTATAGACTATTTTAATAGTATTAATACTATTTTGTTTATTCGTCGGCTATTTGATTTAGGGCTTTCAAAGCTGGTGGGGGTGGGGGCACATACAATATACACTTGAAAATCCACTCAAATTAATTTTGTAATTGTTTTATTGTAATTTAATATCTTTTTTTTTCTAATCAAAAATAGAAGCAAATTAGTTACATGGAGCGTTATCAAATTCAACAATTAGATTATAGCCAATTTGAGAAGTAATCTTAAAAATTATACCCGTAGTATATATAAGTTAACTAAGTGAAATAAAAGGATAGATGAATCCACTTCGAGAACTAAGTTGGCAACAATTGAAATGTAAAAGTTTATGGAATTAGATTTTTTCATTAATTCACTTCACACAGAATTAGATATAAATACAATTCCTTAATACAAGTAACCTTAAACATAGCAGTACATATAAGTTAGCAATGATTGAAATAAAATAGTTAATATTGTTAATATTTATTTTCTTTGACAGCATTCAATGCTGAAGACAATGCACAAGGACCCGTGGCGTGTCTAGTGAGAAAAAGAAACAGTTTTGCCATTTCTGATTTAGCCAACTTGAGAAGTAATCTACACAACATATCACAGATTTTTCAAGACCTTAAACATAGTAGTATATAAGTTAACAATGATTCAAATAAAATAGTACATACTATCGCAATGCACTTTGAGAACTAATCTTCATCATTATTAATTCAACACATCATTTAACATTGTTAATATTTATTTTCTTTGACAGCATTCAATGCTGAAGACAATGCACAAGGACCCATGGCATGTCTAGTGATAAAAAGAAACAGTTTTGGCATTTCTGATTTAGCCAACTTGAGAAGTAATCTACACAACATATCATATTGGAACCGCCCGAATGCAAGCACAGAACGATGAAGAATATAGTGTACTTATAAATTAATCTGAAACCGTGGTGAATTTGTATAACACAGTTTGGTTTTACGACATTTTATTTACCATTATTTAAAACAGAATTAGGCCTATAGACAAACTTTTTGTTTTGCACCGGGCGAAACAGCACTGTTGGTGTATTGCTATCGATTAGGTTTTCTTTAGATCATCAATAGCTTTCCTGGGGAAAGAATCTTAATTATACAAGGTCAGTGATTGATGTCGGCTTCATGGTCACACGGCGTAGTTTGTTCACTAAAGTGGTTTCGGCCAATCAAAGTGCTTCAATGAGCTCCTATAGTTAATCATGATTGACGGGACGGATGATGTTGATGCCACTCTGACAGCTGTCAATGGCTCGCTGATTTCTTCATGTTCAGATTTCAAAGTGTTTTATATTAATTTGAGCTGGTTGAAGTCTTAAGCGTCATCCAAGTCATAGTTAAAATAAGATTTATTATAGTCATTACATGAAAACCTTCGCATATCGTATTTCCACCAATGCTAAGTTTCAAATGATTTTAAAATGGCTTTCTTTATGCGTGAGGGACGGACATCAATGAATTGGAAATAGATGTTCTTTACATTTTTATATTAATTATTGTGTTCAAACTTGAAAGTTGTATCAAATATTTGTCAGTAGTTATAGGAACGGATGTCACAGTAACAAAATTATAGCAAAAAAGGTATAAGCTGGATATTTTTACAACTATTATAAGACCCGTTAATATAAGTTTTGGGGTTATGTGACTGCCGTCCCTTACTTTTTAACATTAAACTAGGAACCACAAGGTATTAATTAATGCATGACTTGTGGTATTCATTTCTGGAAAGCTGATGAAGTCTGCCAATAGCGAGTTCTTTTTAAGAAATGTGAGTTGAGTAAATATAGGAGGACAAAGGTTGTATTTGGTCCGTGAGGGAACGGAAAATTACACACCAATGTGGGTTGACAAAATATACGTCGAATGGTAATATCCTAAAATAATTTTAAAAGTATTAATACCTCCATTGTGTGAAATATGTAACACCAACAAGAATGTTTTCACGTTAAAAAAATATTGAATTACTTGTGCTGGGAAACGTGCATGCAATTTTCAACAACCTGGTCTACCTTATCGAGCATCATTATTTATTTTATTTTTATGTATTTTTTTGTTAAAAAGATGGATATTTCTCTGTTAGTTGAAGTATTGTTTAATTTATTTCAGAAGTTTTATCGGAAGATCAGCAGTAATCATAAAGTTTACCGTTTTTTAGCTGCTCTTTCACATGCAATTTTCTTGTCTCCTATAATTTTTCTGTGACTCTGAGAAATTGATAACATTAATAAAATAAATTTCACAAATTGGATGTAAAATTAATAAAATAAATTTCACATATTGGATGTAGGCTAAGTTTTTTTATTGTTAATAATAAACATCAACATCCCTATCTTAATCATGTCACGAATGAGGCGAGGATAAATCTAGTTACCATAAAACCGGGCCGATGCCCACCCCCCCCCCCCCCCCCGATCTTGTGTCACCCCTCTATCATAATGGAATGGTCGCAAAACAGGTTGTAGGCCAAGATGGCGTCCAACCGCACTCCGCGGAAGTTCGCTTTTTTTCCGGGTAAAAAACTACGACTTTTCGTGAAGTAAAGCCGTTGTATTTATGTTAATATAAAATAGTGCACATAGTTTTAATAAACCGTTGGTTTGTTTGCTGGTTTTAAGGTGTCTGCAACTTGTTGGCGGCGAGTTGTCGGCGCTCTGGACGAGTTGTCGGCTTTAAGTAGGACCGCATTTTGCTGATCTCCTAACCCTCCGGTCGGCCTGGCGGCCGTCGGGAGGAGGGTTACGTTATCGCAACTACGACATCATGGACATTTTCCCTTTGCGTGTAATCCCGATTTACAGCCTTTTCCGGGTACAACATAGAAGAAGCTACTAGAAAAAGTAGAAGTAGAACTAGGAGAAGAACATCATCTATTCTTTCTTATTTTTAATTTTTTTAAAGTTAACTCAAAAATCAAAAAAGTTGTCCATGTTTCATTTTCAACAAAAAGACTCACCGTAAAACTGCTGACTCCGACCACCACCATCTCTGCCACCACCACTCCCAGATCTAAAATTATCTTTACGATTATTACCTCTTGACATCTTTACAACAATTTCTTCACCAACGAGAGTAAGAAACCCTTACTTTCGCTGAAATAAACGACAACTTTACGGTTATGTCGCCTCTTCCTCGTGTGACAAAAAAAAGATGGCTCAACTTGGACATTAGTTTGACGTATGAACTGGACTCCTACGTATAGGAACTCACACCTTTACACATGTCCTTGAATGGAGTGACGCAGGGATCCTGACTATTCAAACCAGTCCGCTTATTACCAAAAGAGGGCGCTATAACAGATGACCGGTAGTATACAAAAATAGGCATTATGTCAATATCTTATATTATCAACTTCTTATGATTGATGTTTACGAATAAAAACTCTCCAAAATAAACAATTTGTAAGGTTCGAATTCAAGCAAATTAAAGATGCTTGTTATATATTGCAGACTCAGAAAAAAAAGGTGACACAATCTCTCTTTCTTTATTCTGGAAATGACTTGGTTTTAATTATTTTTTCTACCATTGTCAAGTAACTTCAATATTACAACCCAATTCTTCTTGCAGACATTGAGCATGATTGACACATCACTAAGTGCAATATTTTACCCTTTTAATTCCAATATGAATGCCTCTGAACTTTGGCAGTATTGCAATAGACGAAAGACCCCTTGCATTTTGCATATATGACGTCGTCACAAGACCAAAATGGATGATCTTTGGAGCCTCAAAAATATCACTGAACCATCTGTTGGCTTTTCCCAAAACCAATTTTCTGATTTGAATTATGAAGTTAAACTGGTGATTATACTGGCACTGGTGGTCAGAACTTCATGTGTATAGCCAGAATTAAGTTTAGATCATACCTCATTGCCGACCCAAACAATATCCAAAAGCATTACCCTCAAGTCAAAACCAGAAAGGTTTTTATAAATCAAACTTAAGAAACTATTTACGACATTAATTATGGAAACTGAAGGGCAGCATATCGATTTGAAACAACCTTGAGGTCCGAGTTGGTTTTTCACAAGCTTGATTCAACGAATATATATATTTTTCTTACAGTTTTATTTCTAGGGTTGTTGTCTCCTTTTGTTTCAAGGGAAGGATAAGCTTCATTTATGACAAATTCTTGCCTGCCAATGTTACTTTTGTTCAATGATCACATACAAAATAGTGGAAAAAAAGACAAAGAAATCAGTCAGTTTACTGTTCTATGTAGTTAGTATCAGTGGAAGTGTGCACAACCGTCTTGAATCACGCTCGCACTATGATTTTTTCCAAGTGGGAGGAAACAAACCTACCCAAATTTTACAAATTAACTGTTTTATAAAAAGGTTAGCCATAGTTTAATATGAGCTTAAAAACTAAATTTAATCCAGAACATGATATTTAACCACACTCTTCAACTTACAGACAGTAATAACTTAACTACCACAAGTACATAGAAAAACAAGTCCACTAAATACAATTTTGAAAATCCCTGATTACAACTTCTGTAAATTGCTAGTACAGAAGGTTTATTAGTCTATTTCGACCCAGGATTGATTACAATTGGTTTGGTCCACGTTTTAAAAAATTAGTAAAGGGCTTATCTAAATATGTATGTAGCTATAAAATATCTCTGCAAAGGGCTTTATTAGAAGTATAGTCTGATTTTTTTCATGTACAAAGACCTGCGATGTAACCATTCACAATGATAACTTCAGTGAAATGAAGAAAATGAAGCTCACACGAATTAAACAAACATTTGCTGAAGTTTTTTCAAACATTTCCTATTTTGTTTGGATAAATAAAGGGTATTAGGTCAGCTAATTACAAGCAGATGTTGACAAAATTTAGGTGTTTAAACATACATCACTAGTTTAAAAAACAGTGTATCTTAAGTGTTCACAGCCATGGCTTAGATACTGTAAAATATGTTGAGTCAGATCAACAGGGGTATTACTAATTTTTTGGAAGCATTTACTCTTAAACTGTTCTTTTTTCCAAGAATGTTCCAAGAAAGGTTTTTACTCTGACACAAACATACTCGGATTAGTACAGTTATATTTCACATTATTTCAGACATAATCTTGGTTGAGGCTAAAGAAGAATCTTAAAACTACCAAACACTTACAAAGATAAGAAAGAAAGTACATGTACATTTTATCATTAATAAGAAGGGGGAAAACAACACAATAACACCACACACATTTAAACTTGTAAAAATACTCTATCAGTTTGGCAAGGCTAAGAAAATTGCCGAGGAATTATTATAAAGAGACAACTGCTCTCTGGGAGTTGCTGCTTAAGCACGCTCTCCGCGGATACGACGTGCCAACTGGATGTCCTTCGGCATGATGGTGACACGCTTAGCGTGGATGGCGCACAGGTTGGTATCCTCAAACAGACCAACCAGATAGGCCTCGCTGGCTTCCTGCAAGAAGGAAAGAGAATGAAAACAAACAATTAAATAAAGGAAACGTGGAGATTGTAGTTGAGTTGTATTTTGCAAGTAACTAAAGACAAGTATGATATTAGGTCCTTGGAAAACGTAGGAAAAAATTCCTTTCTTAACTGACTCTTTATTAGAAAGCAAGCAAACTCAAGCAGGTAGTGAGTGCAACACAAACCATTGCTACAATCAAGGGTACCCATTTATACACTTGATAGGTAAAGAGAAGCAACTGTGGATTATTTTGTCTTGCCCACAAGATGCATCCCGAGGACTCTGACAACTGAACTGTATCAGGTCTATGTACACTGAACCACATGTGTTTGATCTTTTACTGTGGGAATCAATCATCAACATGGAAATATAAAGCTATAGGCCTAGCAGTTGTAATTTCTTCCTCAGGCCGACAGTTATTCCAATAAAAATGTAATAAACGGGAAAATTACACACCCAAAGTGTTAATAATAATAATAAAAATATCAAAGTCTTATATAGCGCACGTATCTACCAAACAAGGTACTCAAGGCGCTGAGTATATAAAAACTTTCAGAAAGATAGGTAATTGCAGTGATGAATTTTGAGACCCAATTATTTAGCACCTTATAAGGGTTTACAAGGTGCTACGGCGCATACAGCAGCCACAGCCAGGAAAACCAGGGCGAACCCCTTCTCTTTTCGAAAAGTGCACTAGGTTCTTTTACATGCGTTACACAACACATGGGACCAACGGCTTTACGTCCCATCCGAAGGACGAAGCAATGGTTAAGTGTCTTGCTTAAGGACACAGGTGTCACGGCTGGGGATTCGAACCCACACTCTGCTGATCAGAAACACCAGAGTTTGAATTCGGCGCTCATAACCGCTCGGCCACGACACTTCCATTTGTAACCATTTGTTCAACCATTGCAATAATTTCACTAGTGCAGGTGAAACAATAGTAAGCAACGGTGTGGGTTGATTCCGAAGTGTGTCTGACCTGTCCATACAACTGCATTTCCTTTACTTATTAAGCAACAGGTCAGGACAACACAGAATAAACACAGACACTTCATTGTTTAGGAATACAGGAAATCTGATCCAGAGGTAGTGTGTTTCCTGTGACCGTGATTAAAATTGTTGTTACAGGTGATTGTGTCCAAGTTGTGGAGAGGTGAAAAGGTTAATTGATTAATGGCCTTTATTTACACACCTTAGACTTTATGTACAATGTGATACAGTATAACTAAAATTTAGTCATGTACATAAATGTACAACAGACCTCCTTACAAGTTTTTAAAATAAGCTATAGACCCCTTTATACACGTACACAACATGGACACACCTCCAAGCAATGCGCGATGACCATTTCCATCATTTTGGAAGTCAAATCATTTGGGCATGTTTGTGCATGATTTTGATTCCCAAAATGGTTAACAGGATAGGCGTGTGTAAGTGCGCTGTGCATTGTGCAAAGGGGTCAATACTCAGGATTGAGGAAAACCGATGATTTGGTATGAGATAATCACATGACCTGAGTGAACACTGCACTCTACAGCAAGTCTAAAAACTCATCTGTACCCAAGTGAAACAGTTGGAAACAACGTTCACTGTTGCCATTGCTTTGCAATTAAGAGTTTTAAGCAATTTTTGGGACCTCGTCAAATTTTACTCGGGGAATACATCTACCTGTGTGAAGACTGATTCTTAAAACATAGGCCTATAATTTTCCAACTATTAACTCAAATAATTTAGAAAAAAAGTAATGCTCAAAGATTATGCCTTACAGGGGATGATTTCTAACTGTTTGTATTCTGGGTCAAGTGCCACATTTTTAGATTTTTTAAAATTATTTCACTGGCACCATTGGAGTTTTTCTATCTCCATTATTACAAATGTATGTGAATGAACACAAACCTGCAGAGCTCCAATAGCAGCACTCTGGAATCGCAGCTCTGTCTTGAAGTCCTGAGCGATCTCACGGACCAAACGCTGGAAAGGCAGCTTGCGGATCAGAAGCTCGGTACTCTTCTGGTAGCGACGGATCTCACGGAGAGCCACAGTACCGGGGCGGTAACGATGGGGCTTCTTGACCCCACCAGTAGAGGGCGCACTCTTACGAGCAGCCTTGGTGGCCAGCTGTTTACGAGGAGCTTTACCTCCAGTTGACTTACGAGCAGTTTGCTTGGTACGAGCCATGTTTACTTAGTTTCTCTGTGGAAAATGAATGTAACCATATTAAAGTTATTTACATTTTTTAAGCAGTTAATCCAATCCTACATTTAACCTTGATATTTGAAATCATTCAACTGTGTTCAGTAAATTTTCTGTATACAGAACTGTGTACTGTGTAGCATTGATTCACAACATGTCGTATTAATTGCAGGCTGACAAAGTGCATTCTATCATTTCATAGTTGAATTGAATGGTCATTAAGTGTAGTCATGTGGTGTGCACCAACAAGCAAAAAGCAAAACACTAAACCATGTAAACTAACTAACCATCAAGCATTTGAAGGGAGACCACTTAAACAGTAGCCTATTAACCACGAATGCATTCACTGTGTCCAAACAGTAAATGAAATCAGTTAAAATTTTTGCATTTCGTAGGACTTGAGTATGAACATCAGCAACTTTGAAAATGTCCCCAAAATGTTAAAAGTCAAACCGGTGTACACCAGAGCCAGAGAAATCCATGTACAATACAATAACAATTACCAACTTACATGTCACTAGGCAAGCATCTTAAAATACAAAAGTTTGTACAGTTTTTTCAGAACAGCGGTTTGGACTCAGCAGTATATATGTAACAGTTAATCAAGAGTCAGGATCCACACAGTAACAAGCACACAATGAAATGATGATGTTTATGTAGTGTACAACTACTACATCCTATCTGGAGATCCTGATAGTTGCGTGTGTCAAGGAAGGACGTACATCCTGTGGTTTAGTTGTCATGACTTTGTCAAAGCGTGAATTCTACCTCCATAGTCAAAGCAATTTCATGAACTGTAATTGCGGTTTAAAAGATTTTTAATCAGTACAAAATTTTAATCAGCACCGGAAGAAATACTATTCACTATGACTATAATATGAGGAACAATTCAATGTCAATGAAAAGTGTAATTACTAGTTAAAAAAATAGCTTTACTTAGTTCATGAATACAATAGACGTTTTGCATATATGACAGCAGCATTGAGTGGGGTGCCCTTTGCCTACAAAAGGACGTTGTTCATTGGCCAGACCTACGACGCACGCAAAAATCTGTACGACCGTCAGGAAGATTACCGTTTCATCACAACTTGGACTATGACAAACTGAAATTGATTGTGTCCACATCATTGAGTTTCTCCAATCAAGACATTATTTACATTTGACAATATTTAAGTATTGTTTAGAGAAAGACTCTGCTAGGGTCAAAACGTCAGGCCATTAAGTACTGTTTCATTAAGGTCCTGGATAACTTTCCGTCTGGCGCCACCACTTTTCCACTCATTTTTACAAAAAAAAGGATATCTCATTGAGGTAAACTAGATACTATCGTAGCGTCATATGTTATCGACCCTCATATGTTTTCGGTCCCCAACTTTGATTGTGCAAGCTGCACCGGTGACAGAAGCTATGCAGTTTACTCACGGTCTGTATTTTCATCAGGCTTAATCATGCTGAGAATAAAGATTCCTGTCATTGGTTATGCTCAAACATTTATAAAATGATTGATTTTTTTGTACTAATCGCTAGTGCATTATTATGCCAACATTCAAATGAGTCAACGTAACAACATCCAACCTCGACAGTTCAAAACAAAATTACTATCTGCTAGATTGAGTTTCATTCTGCTTTAGTCACTAGATGGATCACATGAGGTGGTTACTATTTGGGATTCTATGGTGTGCAAATGTGGGGAAAATATTAAAATATTTTAAGTGAAAATGACAAAAAAAAATTTTTTTGATTTACTGCATACTGTAATAAATTCCGATAAGCGTAATAAATATTAAGTCTAGAGAAAATATCATAGATTGGTTTCTTATCTCCTGAAACCAAAAATTACTGGTCTGAAATGGGGGAAAAAGGATTGTTACGAAGTGTGTGTGCTTCAAGGGGGGGGGGGGGGTGTTTTACTTTCATGCCTTATGATATCTCCGGTCCCATACATAAACTTTTCCAAGGACCTTTTGGGTTAGTAAGCAATTTACAAATAGGCAAGTCCTTCATATTTTCTTATTATTCATAAATTAACATTTTTTAAATAAATAAATAAATACTAATAGACAAATGCTCCATTAAAAATTAAAAATGATTGACAAAAAAATGTAATTAAATTTGTTAAGTAGTTATTGAATAATATTTTAGATTTATTTTGCACGTCATACTAGCTTCTGAATATTCAATAAAATACCAACCAATGAAAGGTGTGAAAATATATGAACCAAAACTTTAAAAATTTCAACATACCATGAAGTGTAAGTGTTATTGTTAAAAAATTAGATAGATGATTTGAAAAAAAAATACATAGTTTTTGATTGTGAACAGTTTTCCTGTTATCCTACTGAAAACACATGACACCAGGATATATTATTTCATATCGAATGAAAAAGTGGTGGCGCCATACATAAACTTTTCGGAAAAGTTTCCGTATGGCGCCACCACTTTTTCATTTGAAATGAAATAATATAGTATCTAAATTACCTCAATGAGATATCCCTTTCTGTAAAAACTTTTCCAAGGACCTTTTGGGTTAGTAAGCAATTTACAAATAGGCAAGTCCTTCATATTTTCTTATTATTCATAAATTAAAAATTTTTAAATAAATAAATAAATACTAATAGACAAATGCTCCATTAAAAATTAAAATTGATTGACAAAAGAATGGTCATAATAATATATTCGGCATGTTTTCCAATGAACGAAGGAAATTAAAAACAATTGTTTAATTAGTTGGTTAAGTTAGTTTTAGTATTGTTTTGTAATGTATCATCATCATCTGAAAAATTGAGAATAATTTTTTTTTTAAATAATCATGATAATTATAAATCAAAAAATATAAAATTATACAATACAAACAACATATGAAAAAACAATACAATTGTTAAATCAATCAATATTCTAATAAAAAATGTAACATTTATATTACCCTCTACCATCTTTCTTTGTGGTGCACAGTAAAAAAAAAAGACACGTAATTGCGCAATGCTATACTGAAAAGCGAAATACTAAAAGTATAACAACAATCAAGTGTTGTAACGCATTTTATGCACGCACTTTAACCTCTGGAAAAAGGAAACACACAACGTAAAATTGTTCCTAGTTTTTACGATTATTTCCAAAGATATTGATAACAACAAATAACTCACAGTCATCTAGATGTAGTATTCAAAGCAATTCAAGAACAAATTCCGGAAAAAGTGAATGGAAAAAATTATAAAACGTGGTCATATCTACCTTCCTTTCTAACAGATCTCTGTACGTAGTTTTCAACACAATAATATTTTTAGCCGCGGGTATTTTTTTTCTTCTCTCATCATTTGCTATATACCCTCTTTCAACAAACTTCATAAGTACAATATTTTGTTTTAAATTTAATAGATAAGTAAGTGTTAATATTTAAAATACATGTATACTTCTCACACATTTTATGTTTTTCTGTTTCTAAAAAAGTATAATTTGTTTAATTTGAATATTTATACTAAATTAATTATGTTTCAAATAGTTAAAATTTTCTGAATTGAGGTGAATGACCCCTTTGAATAATAAGCTGCAGATGTCACGCAATAATAAATGCAATTTTGTTTCAAAAGCTTCACCAATTAAATTTATGAACTAGTACTCAGTTCTCTCTGCTCAGCCCTTCTCTCTATTCTGTGTCTGTTAAATTTCCAGAAATGTCCAGAACAAAACCATAGATATAGAAGAAGCAGAGAGTAGTCGTCTCGCTCGAAGCTCATTGCACCCGGCCCCGGCCCCTCTCCGCCCCGCCCACCACACGCGCACCACCGACCCCCCCCCCCCCCCCCCCCCAACCACCAACCATGGGACGTTTAATTGCGGCCAACAGAGGGCGGTAAATAATAACAATCCGCAAAAAAAAGGTTTTTTTCCCAGAGTAAAATTTTAGGCCAAAATAGATGTGACTGGTTAAAAAAATATAACGGTTTGAGAATACAATGAGTGGACATTGCTTTAGCTGTACCGACAAGTTTGGAATATTCAAGAGAGAGGTACGTAAAATATTTACATTTCAGGTTTTCATCAAATAACAAACCTGTTTCGTTGGAGCGTTGGTTAAAAATGTCATGCCTGTTGACTTCGTGTGAAGCTGTGGGTGTGGTAGTGTGATGATTGTTAGCCCACCTTGTTGAGCTGTTAATGGTCTCATCACTGTCATAGGAGACCGATGTTAAAAGCTGAGCCATTAAAAGCTCAACAAGGTGGGCTAGTGTGATGTGTACTGTGTCAATCCATGGAGTCTTCCTCCATGGTCAATCCATACCCCCTTTTTTTACCCCTTTTTTTATGTCAAAATTTCGCAAAAAAGGGGTACAGCGCCCAAGTTACTGGGTCTGGTCAAACAGTCAACTGTGCATAGCATAGAGCTCGAGTTAAGCATCCATCATGTCATGTCGACAACTCGACCGTCGTCGGACAACTCGTCCGTTCGGACAACTCGACGGTTCAGACAACTCGACGGTTCGGACAACTCGACGGATAAATAATTTATTCAACCGTCAGACAACTTAACTTGGGGTCAAGCCAAGTCGACGGATGGCCGTGACGGGGGCTCAGCGCGGGGCGGGAGGGGTAAATAGCGGCCTGGGGGGTGGGGATGTACTGATTTGGTTGGTAATCCATTTTTTATCAAGACAAAAATTACATTGTGCTTCACAGCTCTATGAAGTGTCTTTGTTTCTACCTCCATGGTCTCACCGCTCACCACAAACCCAAATAAAGACAAATCCCACTGACTATCTATCAGAGTATAACAATTATTATTATTAACAAAGCAACACAGACAGTTAATAAAACAAACCAGCAACAAAACATAGACAGCAGAGTATATTATTTTATAGAAACTTGAACTTGAAGTTTACCATACATGTATATTTGATTTTTAATGGTATTGACTGAATAATGTATGCATTAAAAAAACATTTAACAAAAACACTGTTAAAACCAATATATTTCTTTATTTGTAAGAGTGACCAGAGTACTAAGAGGAATACTGAGCTGAGAAAGATTCTAAGAACATTTGGAGGTGGTGTTTTGTTTTGTTTGTGATCAACTTTTATTTTGTATTTGTGTGTGTGCTGAAACCACTAACTCACACAGCCCTAGACAGCCCTATACGAACGGAGTCCGTGATTTGGGCTAAAGGGCATGAAGAGACCCATTATGTAATTAAGTAAATTCTCAAATATGAAAAGAGAAGTATTTCAGAATTTTTGCTAATTTTTTTTGGTCTTTTTTGCTGTTTTTTTTTTATAATTTAGCATGGCTGCAAGAGCTGTGGTTATGCCTTCTGCAGTAAGTGTGTGAGTAACTCAATAGTGCTGCCAAACCAAGGCACGAAGGAACAACATGTGTGCAACAAGTGCTACCAGCGGCTCACAGCCCCACCTGTTACAAGCACGGACCAGGGGAAAAACAAGCACATGATGGAACCACCTGAAAATTTCAAGAAGTATGAATTGATGAGGATGAAGACCCGATCATAAAAGTTCATACTTTTTTTGTATTTGTAAAAATAGTTGCA
The DNA here is from genome assembly GCF_902459465.1 of Asterias rubens. Classification (NCBI taxonomy): domain Eukaryota; kingdom Metazoa; phylum Echinodermata; class Asteroidea; order Forcipulatida; family Asteriidae; genus Asterias; species Asterias rubens. The sequence goes on along the minus strand of NC_047062.1, from coordinate 18,543,830 downwards.
ATTTAATCCTCAATCCTTTGTGAAATCAACCCTGGGATTTGCAATCACAGCGCTGTGTGTTTAAATGTTTAAATCTAGCAACGGTTACTACGAGTTTCACAATGACAATGAAGTTTTGTCATCTAATGATCTATTGTCATCTAGTTACTGAATCACAGTTAAAGAACTTATGCAATTCATAGTGTAAAACTTGAGCCATGACTACACAGTTCTCTTTCATGTTATAAATGAATCGCATGCATATTTTAAAAACCTTTAAACTTATTTTTCATACTTTATTCACCATCCAAGGAGGATAGCCGTCCTTGCTTCCAAGAACCAAATGGGAACACAGGCTTCAGCTACCTCAACCTCTTTCTCTGTGAATTCAAGGAAGAGGGGTCTTGTGAGATCACAGGACGTGGAAATCGCCGACAGACTAGAGAGACTCAAAGAAGACAGGAAAAAAGCAAGAGGTAATACAAAAGATTTTTGATTACAAGACATTTCAAAATAGGAAAGGTTGGAAGGAAAATTTCTTTATTGCACTTGTTTAGGTTTGGTTAATAATGAAAACAATACTGTGATGTAGAATCAATACTTTCTTCAAATATTTTTCACATTCAGTGTTTTAAATATTCTTCCTTGTTTTTACCCATATACACCGATGTGTGTCAGCACTGTACACTCATTACCTACCCGAGTTCTGTGAAAAAAAATCACAGGCATATTACTCGGGTGGGATTCGAACCCACGACCCCTGCAACCCCAGAGCAGTGTCACACCAACCAGACCACCGAGATTGCCCGGTGGCTAGAGGCAGTTCGAATCCTATGTTTTAGCAGCGGGCACTGCAAACGACTTAGTAGACGCCAAATTTGCATCAGGGATAAAGAATATTCATCCTAGTTTTTTACCAATATATACCATATAATACATTGATGTGTCTCAGTATTTTCAAGTTACACATGTATTTTGTTTGTTTATCTTTTCAAGGTCGTACTCTATCAACCGAAGAGATAGAGGATAGACTGCAGAGGTTGAAAGGAAATGACCCTCATTCTGCATCAAGCACTGCTTCTTCAGTACCAGTAAGTGAGACTGCAGGACTTGCAATTACAATGTTGTTGGTTCGCATCCCCCAAGGCGCCCGCTGATTTCACAATGTCAAGAATAAGTATCGTCGTCTAGTTACTGAAAAACTATGTTTATATTTGTGCAATTCATGGCCATAGACGTTTAACCAATGTTCGTATGAGAGAAATTGGCTGTTTTCAGCTTGCCATTTGTACCCACTTGTGGAAGATTTGATGAGTTCCCTTGACGGAAAAGATCATAACAAACAAACAATTCATGAACCCAAAGTATGTATGTTTGAAAAATGATATCATGTGTTAAATGCACCCACATCATACAGTTCGTTGCACAGTGGTGCCACCAGACATAATCTGTGTAGCATGGTTTTATGGTTTTATGTGTTTGGTCAACTCACTATATCAATAGCAACAATAGTAGGAGGGTTAATTTTTGCAAGCAGATAAGTATCTTCATTTCACTTTACAGCCCCATCAAGCTCCCGATCAGCGCACACAGTTTGAGCAAACCAAAGACTTGATGGAGCAGATGAAGGAAGAGGCAGCCATAGATGCTAAGAGGGAAGGCATGGAAATATCAGGTAGATATTTATAGGTATAAAAGTAAAAGTACAACTCGAACAGCAGTACTACTTTGAAAGGTCACTGAATAAAACAAATAACAGTGTACGTGTACACGTACATCTGTAATGCTGTATGAAGGGCATCTGGCACCAAACTATTAACTTTAGGCAAACAGGTATTAAAATTTTGGTTTAGAATGATTTTACATATTGTAATGACAAGCCTGGAATTACTGTGATACCACACATACCATGGTCTTTGTTGCCGTGGTCTTGGCCTTGGTGCCCCTTCTTCATGATCTGATCAACATCCCTGATCAGATCAGGTTGGCTCAGTGATTTTTTTTCCCTGTGTGGATTGGGTTTCATCCCCCAACTTGATTGTGTGGGCTTTACCCACCGGGGTTATCTCAAGTTTTCTCAAATCTTCTTCATCATGTTATTTTCGCTTGTTGTGCTGAATATTGGATGTGTGATAAATTAAAAAATTACTAAAATAAGTCTCCTTGATGTCCATCTAAAGGACACAGAATTAGTGCCGCAACTGAAACATGAACCCATACTCTGTCACCATCAGAGCTTAATTCTGCCCTTTTCTTTCCCTTTCTATGATTCAATGCAAACAGAGGAATCTGCAGGTGGTGGAGGAACGAGCAGTGAGCAAAATTTTGAGGAGGAGATGATGAAGCTGATGCAAGACGCCCAGGAGGAGTTGAAGAAAGACGAGGAGGGTTTGAAACGAGATGCAGAGTTAGCAGTGAGACTCGCCAAACTCAACACTAAAACATCAGGTACTTTAGTGAAAAATATAACAAATCACTGTGGTATTATTATAACTGAAAGCAAGTGATCGTTCAAGACATTTTTAAGGATTGTGAATTTGGGAGAAAAAAATTATGAGTTTACTCCACAACTTTTGCTATAAAGTTTAAACCAGAGCCATGTAGGCCCTATTGAGAGGGTTGTGAAAACTTGCGATTAGAAGCCACTTTGCCTGATAAAATTACTCAATGGCGAATGGTGCCAGCTTAGTCTGCCAATTGTGTTGTGCTGCATCCAACAACCTCATGACCAAAGAAAACTGGTCCCTTAACGATACAACTCTCTCAATACACAGTTCTGGCCAGTAACAATCTTGCAGAGAATATATTTTGTCTGAAAAACATTCAAATATGCATTTGAAGGCCCCCGAAAACTGCTGTTGTTCATTTTGCAGGGAAGGTTAAAATTTTGATTAATAAACGTCACCTGAGCTTGGGCGGAAGGAATTGTTTCTTTGTGAGGTTTGATATGAACCAAATATGCGTAATTGGTTTTATGGATTGACCATGTTAAGGTGGAGATGGACCTAAAGGAGGTGAAGGTGCGGGCGTTGATGATGAAGAGGAAGATGAAGAAGCTGCAACTCAACGACTTATTAAACAGGTAAGACACACAGGTCGATTGATCCTTGCGGGCCTTGTCATATACTATTTTACATGCAACTTGGAGGCAACCAACTGCAGTGCATGCTACAAGACCACTTTGGTAGCCCCAAAGTAATTTTTCAAACAATTTCTAGCGATTCCCAAGAAAATTATGAGAACATTAAAATGTGAATGGATTCTCTTCTTTGAGATTTCCTGGAACTGGTTACCTGTAAATTGCCTCATGTGAGATGGCCCTTGGTGTTCGGGGCAGTATCTTTATTACCTGTCTTTAATAGTTTGTCAGCATTGTAAAAGTTGCAGCAAACATCTCTGTGGATAATATTGACCTTACGCTACTGTAGAGCTAAGTCTTTCAGAGATGTTTGTATCCTGTTTGGCCTACCCCCCCCCCCCCCCCCCAATTCCAGTGAGACCTGAGCAGCTTCTTGTTAATTAATGTACATCACTTCTCATTTCACTTCTAAATTCTGACAAATGTAGACATTACCATTCCTCCCACCTCCCCCCCCCTAGAAATGACAACTTGAGAAACTTAAAAAAATCAACAAAATAAAAATCACCTGATAGAACATGTTTTCCTCTATCACAATCAACCAAGAAACAACTGGGCTCTTCAAAATTTACAATTTTATTACCATTTTTGTACAGTGGTTAGGTCACAAACTAGTCAAATTATATACTTTACATAATAAATCCACCAACAAACCTCACTCTTCTGTTTCTAAAGTTACTTAAAGTGTTCATTGTTTGCGATTTGTTTCTTGTTGAGGGCTGATGTGGTTTAACCAGAATCAGAATTTAAACTATCAGCAGTGACACACCCAGGATTTATTATTTTTGGGGGGTGGGCCATATTTTCCCAAAAAATTTCTTTCGAAGATTGTAAAACAAAAAATCAAAACAAATCAAACAAACAAATTGAATACCTTGGAGGGGCTGGGATCAATCCCCCGACCCATCGTCCCCCACCCCCCCCCCCTTTTCGGGTGCACCACTGTGATTATTAGTGATCCCAGTTAGAGATTACATCAAGGTTGAGATGGAGAAGCTGTCTGCCTTTCTTCAGTAGATCACAAACTTATGCAGTCTTACTTTAACCCCCTGTGATGAATCTTGAACAACAAATCAATGCATAGTAACTTTCTGAGAAATCCTCAAGAACAATTTGTTCACCATGCTGCAACTCTGACTTCAGTGCCCATTTTAATAGAGCTGCCCAGCAGCAGATTTTTTGCTAACTGTGCGATTTCCATTTAACCGTATAGCACACGAAAAGGCATGCTAACCTTCCGATGAAGTCAGAGTTGCAGCATGGTGACATTTTTTGTTTACCATCTTGGAAAGAGTTTTGTTTCAGAAAAATGCCCTCCCCCCCCCACCCCCCTCCACCCACAACCCAAATTAAATCCTGGGTGCGTCACTGCTGGTATTTTAAAGTATGATTCTGGTTAGACCACATCAGCCCTCACCAATAACAATTTTAGTAACTTTGGAAAGTTTTTTATTTTTATTTATTTATAAAGTAAAGTACATGTACATGTATAATTAATTGACTAATTTGTAACCTACCAACTGTACAAAAATAGTCTTAAAGTTGTAAATTTTGAAGAGCCCAGTTGTTTCTTAGTGGATTCTGATAGAGGATGACATGCTCTATCAAGTGATTTTCATTTCATTGACTTTTGGAATGATGCGTTATTTCAAAAATTGGGTCAAATGTCACGATAACATATTAAAGATCATAGTGACTTGTACAAAAATAGTCATAAACTTGTAAATTTTGAAGAGCCCAACTGTTTCTTAGTGGATTCTGATATTGGAAGACATGCTCTATCAAATGATTTTTATTTCGTTGATTTTTGGAATGATACATTATTTCAAAAACGGGGTCAAAGGTCACGATAACATTATTAAAGATTACAGTGACCTACATTTCAGAAAATTTATTTTTGATGAAAGAATTGATTTGAGCGTGCAATTCTCATCAATTTGATACCAAATTTGCATATATGTGATAAAAATTGACATGGTTATGACATATTTTTACCAAAAAGGTTTCTGCCCTGACCACATGGAAAGTCCGATCGGGCTGAAAATTGGTGTGCATTCATTGCTCATTAGGACCTACAAGCACAGCAATTTTTATCAAAATCGGAAGACATGAGGTAAAAAAGTGTGTTGGTCTGACATGGAATGACCCGTAGGCGGAGTCAACCCCCAAACAACTTTATATATATTTTAAACATATAAATCGTGACAAACAATTACTAAAAAAATTGTTTTATTGTTCGTAAGCATATACTCTTATGTTTGAAAGAAAACAAATTCTATTTCCAGGTGACTTTAAGCATTTAATTTAATTGATTAGTTTTTATGTTTTTGAATTTTTTATTTGATGATAACTGTGAGAAATGCAAGTATAAAGATAAGCTGTATCGCCATGAAAGTAAAAAAGAGGATGAGATGTTATATTCCATTCATACATTATGACCTTTGAAACTTTGAAGTGGAATAAAAATCCCTCAATTTACCCAGAAATTATCTTATAGTTAATTAAAGGCAGTGGACACTACTGGTAATTACTCAAAATAATTGTTAGCATAAAAACTTACTTGGTTACCAGTAGTGGAGAGCTGTTGATAGTATAAAACATTGTGAGAAACGGCTCCCTCTGAAGTAACGTACATGTAGTTTTCGAGAAAGAAGTTGTTTTCCACGAATTTGATTTTGAGACCTCATATTTAGAATTTGAGGTCTTGAAATCAAGCATCTGAAAGCACACGACTTTTTGTAACAAGGGTGTTTTTCTTTCATTATTATCTTGCAACTTCGATGACCAATTGAGCTCAAATTTTCACAGGTTTGTTATTTTATGCATATGTTGAGATCCACCAAGTGCGAAGACTGGTCTTTGACAATTACCAATAGTGTCCACTGCCTTTAAAAGAAACTACATTTTTTGGAGTTAGGCTGTTTTGCAGTGGAAGGGCCATACCATGCACTGCAATGGGTTACTACCAGGTTGCTTATAAAATGCCTTGCATGTCAAGACCCTAATCATTTATTTTTTTATTTTTTTTTTAACCCAATGAAGCTTTTAGAGGAGGACAAGTTAGAAGCAAGAATGGGTGCAACTGGTTACTCGGCACAAGATCCTCAGTCTCAGCCACTTCCTGCACAAAAGGTAACTACATGTCGTTTGTTTTGAAATAGTGCTAACTAGAAAAACCAATCATTGTCATGAGACTTAAACAGGAAGGGTTTAGTGCAAGAGACCCTTTGCATATGATGTGACAAGTTCAAACAGCATCCTCATTAAGGCAGGCATGATATTCTTTCTACGTACGTCTTCCTAAGTCTTATTTCAGGATTTTTTGTTGCTCTTGGAAAAATCAGAAAAAGTGTGATCAAATAGCCTGAAAAGTATACTAAAGTCTACACCATGTGTTCAAGTAGGTTTGCCCTTGTACCCACTAAAATATTTCTACTTTTATCCAAGGACAAAATATCATGCCTGTTAAGGTCGAATGAAGACCTATCATTGGCTTAGAGTTTTGTTTGTGGTGTGTATACATGTACTTGTTAGCGTTGTTTGACCTAAAGGATGCGCCCAATGCAAGGGGTCTATAGTCCACGTAGCTACTTGTGACATCAAACTCACAAAAGAGTCTCAGAGCATTGACTTGCTGCAGGAACTATTAATTTATCAGTGCTTGTACACAGCTCAGTGGGAAAACCCCAAATCATTGCTCTCATTGAGATTGCACTGTCTGAGTTTTTGTATAAATTTTTCAAATGTGTTAAGGTGGTACATCTAAAAACTTGATCAATTATTGTTTTTATATATCTTGAACTTTTATGAAAATCGTGTCACAAAAAGTAAAATTTCTCATATTTATGACCAGTGTAGTATCTTGCCTGCCTGGAAATGACCTGGAATGTACATGTACATTGCTGCTCTTTTTGTAAGCAAAAGTGACATGGTCTATTTTTGTGTGGTATATATGTTACGTCTCCCCCTACTTTGTGTCTTACTTTCAATTTCTGTTTTTTTGTTAATGATGAAGCCATCAGGTGCTGAAGTTACCTCAGACCCAGACGAGCTCCCATGGTGTTGTATCTGCAATGAGGATGCCTCACTAAGATGCCATGGATGTGATGAGGACCTGTACTGCTCACGATGCTTCAAGTAAGTTGTCTTGCCTTCTTAACAAATTGTTAACAAAATCTTCGTTTTTCTCTTGCCATTCTGTGTGCTTCCATCCCTTTTCCCTTGACTGCTTCTGCTATGCCTGTGTATGACTTATTTTATTCTGCCAGGCATTTACACATTTCCAACTATTGTTGAATTGTTTATCATGAATTTATAGGAGTTTAATGTTTTATATTATTCAGCAGGATGATCTTTTGAATTTTCAATATTTTCAATATAATTATCATGAATTTTATAGGAGTTAAATGTTTATATTATTTTATATACGATTTTCAGAGAGGGTCATGATGGCTACGATTTAAAAGACCACAGAACGTCGAATTTCAGACCAAAAGCTGGCCGAAAGTGATGACTTCAAATTCTCAAGTATAAACAAAATATCAACTTGTTTATTCATAAAGTGGCCTTGTGCATTCCATGGCATGTCCTGGCAGCCAAAATACTACACTGTTGATATAAGTTTATTGACATACTTTCAATGTAATTTCAGTTATTGTAAAAACAAAACCAGGTTAAGCCCGGTTCATTTCAGTTGTGTTCAACTCCTGCGAAACATTTGCTGAGAAAACAGCCATGTGACGTCAAAATACGCTCGCATTTGCAGTAAGTATGAACCGGGCTATACTTTGATATACAAACTCTTGGTAAATTTGGCATAAACTATAGTGCTGGCTGCCCAGACCAAGAGCCGTGGTTGGTCATAATTTAGAGCTGGGGAAACGTTGTTGAGCTAGTGCTTTGGCCCAATATCATAAAGCTGTCAAGCAGAAAATTAATTTCTTGGCTGAGCAAAAAAATTACCGTTAACAGTTGCAAAAATGACAACTGTATTGCATAACCTAGATTTCCTAAGTCAGTACATTCATGGCAGTGCTCTCAGGTATCCATTAACTCCTTGCCAGTAAACACAAGTGTCATGACTTGGGTTCGAACCCACTGAAAACTCACCCATCAGAACTGAGTTTGATGCTTGGAACTCAATATAATGCAATATCAATTATAACTGTAAGTGAATGGAACAAGTAAGATATTTCAAAGTAAAGAAACTGGATGTTTTTTTCTGTGAAATTTTATTTTAACATTTGCAAGCCATGTTTACAAAAATGAAATAGCGATGGATATATGGCTTCTCATTGCCTCTAACTGTACATACAGCGATGTTGGACTTAAAGATACTGGACACTATTGGTAATTGTCAAAGACTAGCCTTCACAGTTGCTGTATCTCAACATATGCATAAAATAACAAACCTGTGAAAATTTGAGCTCAATCGGTCATCTAAGATGCAAGATAATAATGAAAGAAAAATAGCCCTTGTCACACGAAGTTGTGTGCGTTTAGATGGTTGATTTCGAGACCTCAAGTTCTAAATCTGAGGTCTCGAAATCCAATTCGTGGAAAATTACTTCTTTCTCGATAATTATGGCACTTCAGAGGGAGCCGTTTCTCACAATGTTTTATACCATCAACCTCTCCCCATTACTCGTCACCAAGAAAGGTTTTATGCCAATAATTATTTTGAGTAATTACCAATAGTGTCCACTGCCTTTAAAGTTCTATTGTATTTATCTATGTAAACTAATGGTTTTGGGAAATTCAAATTCACAAAGTATTTACACGTTTGTAATAATTAAAGGTGTATCACCTTTTTGTGCTCTTTTCCTGAACAAGTTGGTTTGTTGAAAGTAACCTTTACCCTGCTCTACTGGGCTCAACGTATTCTTGTTCATTTGATTGCCTCAGTCAGATATGTAGATGTGATCACTTTCAGAGGTTATTTTTTTTTTTTCAGCTTGATCTCGAACAGGCTAAAGGTCAGAATTTGACTCCCTGATTTGTTGAAATGGAAAACACAACCAGATATATATAGCACTGTTAAAGGTTTGAAGCCTCTGGTTCACATGTTGTACAATTACTTTTGCTTGCAATTAAGGTGAAATAAAGTGTCCTTGTACATCAAAGTGTATGTATTGACTTTCAATTAAGAATGAATTTCACCAAACAAATTGTGTTCTCTTAAGTCCCACAACTCTGATACTTCAAGTTGGCAATGCCTCAAAGCCCAAAATCAAACACTACATACAGCCACTATATTCTGCAGAGGTTTAAATATCATTCAAATTACTAGAACTAACAATACATAAAACACAGTATTTGCTGTTCACATTTTGTGTGTGTGACATTCTTGTTTATAAAAGGCATTTCTCTGGACAAGTTCTAACTGCTCTATCTCTCCAACTACCACTACTACTACATTAACTACATTAATTATCTACATTAAAGAGATAAATTACTTTTACATTAGTAATCTGTACACTTTATACATCAAAATTATAAGAGTTGAGGAAAGTTCTTTAATCTTCTTCATTCACCTTATAACAAAAGACACAAGTTGGCAAATGTATTAACTTTGTGACTTTGCCAAGTGTGTGAAAAGCAAATCCAGGGCATCACATTTTTGTGAGTAAAACATAAAAATCAAAAGAAGCTAATTGACTCTTCAACATAGACCTTATTAATATGATGCGATTTTAGAAGGGCAGCCTCGCCTAGAGGTCAAAGTGAGGTTGGTAATTGGCATTCCTGCACATTTCCATTGTATCGTTACCAGTTTACTTTGATGACATCAATGTATAAGATCCATTGTCAGAAGTGGCTCCGGTCTGCCACGCTCACAATTCTGAGAGTCAAATTAATGTAAATAATTATTTGTTAAGCGTGTAAACGCCGCATGGCCTAAAATGCACACTACACTGTATAACACATAGGAACATCGACTTCCAAAATGGCACCAACAAGATTATTGTGAGAATTGCGTCAACTGAATTGAGTCAATACAAAAATGTTTCTAATAATTGTTTGAGGCACACTGTAAAGCCGGCACAGTGTTTGGAAGAATCCCATTACACTTGCAACCATGAGACCTTAATCCTTGGCATCTCCAACACCATCAGGGTTGATGGCAAACATAGCCTCAGATTCAGGAAGACATGGCGAGTCGTAGATCTTGCAGATTCTTGTTTCTCCACGACCCTTACGAAGATACAGTCTGAAATGTAGAACAGTATTTTATGAAGATAAAGACAACTCAATGAACCACTATACTGCAATTTTTTTATTCTCTGAAGCTGATAGAAGCTGACCTAGATAAAAACTGGTAAATACTTGATGCGAAAGAATTAAATCCTCCAAAAACCAGTGACAAGAATCTTCCATAAAATTAGGCCCTGGGTTAGTGATCTTCTAGATACTTGATTTTAGGTTGAACAAAGAAAACATTAATAGAGCAGGATTTGAACCAACGACCTCAAGATTAACGAGCCAGTGCTCTACCAACTGAGCTATCTAGCCCAATGGCGGCGGTCTCCCTATTTTGTCAATAATTTTGTTTGGGGTGCCAGTCAGAAGCCGTTAACTGCCGTGTAGCCGAGGATCACAACCATTTTTTTTACAATACAACCATGGAAGTGGCAGCCAGGGGATCAGTTTGAGGGGATGCATCTTTTTACTTCAGATATCAAATAATAAATCACTTGTTTATTATGTGGTTATTGTATTTTATAACTAAACTCAATAAACGATAATGAATTTTAATCTGACCTGGTAGTGGAGGCATGGGCCATGATGTTACCACCAATAGGCTTCTTGGGATCTGCAGAGAACATTGCTGAACCATCCACCTGAGCTACAACCTGATTGGTGATTACAACTGCTACACCATACTGTGTGAAAAGAACATTTAACAAATGATGACAAATACTCAAAAAGAGACGGCAAAACGAGGCATGATATTTGGACCTTGGAAAAAAATGATTTATGAAGTACGAGGGCTGACCTACATGTTCAGCTGGTGTAGGCTTTAATATACTTTTATGGCTGTTTTATCACAATTTGTCTGATTGTGAAAAGGGCCAAAAGTAAAAAATCGGGAATCACACAAGCAAGAAGAAAATCATGCATGCAAAACTTTGAACTCAAACAGCGAGTCACAACATAGTGCACCACCAAGTGTGAGACACAGAGTGGGTTTTTTCCAGGGAGACAGCCTAATAGGCAGTCAATGAAAAGGACAATGACTGTTCAAATTTAAGGTTTTTTTCTAAGAAAAGCATGTTTTAGCACATCATACCATCATTCTTATTCACACAGCGAACACTTTGTCGCTGATTGGTCTAACAATTTGGTGGACGTGTGCTTTTGGGAATGGTGCATTCCAGTCACAACTTTTAGCATGACATACATTGTATAAATGGTCATACAAACATTTGTTGGAGAGAAATGCACCCCAGGTAGTGTGAGAAAACCTCAACTTTGGCAGTATGAATGCAACATCTCTTACCTCATCTGCTATTCTTAGTAGACACCTCAGGAACTTGGCAAGGTGCATCTGTCTACTCGCTAACTCCCCACGACCGCTGTAGTCTGTACGGTAAAGGGCGGTGGCGCTGTCCACTATGAGTAGAGAATATCTGGAGACAAATCAATTATCTACAATTATGTGGGGTTCTATATACACTTTAATAACAGGCTTTTTCTTCTGAAGACAATTGGAGCAAAATGATCGAAATGTGAAGTTGTAACACCACTAGTTTTTGTTTACAGAACAATTTGTTAGCAAGAACTTTACATGGCTTTACCTTAAAGTGTCTAGATTGTTTCTCAAGAAATCTCTTAAAACTTATCTGTATGAAATGTAATATGTTGTAGTATACATGTAGTCCCATTGCTTTGCTCACTTTATAGCGCTTTGATCTTGTCGAAAAGGCACTTCATGAATGCTCTGTTGTATGTATGTATATATGTATCATTGTTTTCACATCATGCAAAGTTTCAAACCCTACAATCTTTCTATGTCTTCAAACATGATCCAAGTAAGAAAAAACAGTACCCACATTTTTGGCTGTGCATTTATTGTTGAATGAATACTATTTGTATAAGTAGCATTGTGACTTTCAAATCTAAAAGCTTACCTAGACTGTGACATCATTGCAGAGGCTTGTAGTAGGAGCTGCCCCTGATGGTCACTGTTGTAAGCTCTGGCATATGCCACATTGTCCAACACATCACTTCCGCTTAAGTTATATCTAAACATATGCAAACAAAAGACCATTTCCATTAAACAAAATAATAAGAAACTCGAGCGATCCATATATGATTAAAAAAAATAGTAGTAAATAAGGAAGCACATGTTTCTTTAAGGTAAACAAAAACTTTTGACCAATGATTTTAAATAACTGGAGGAAAACTATCAAAGCTTAGGGAAGTAAAGTCCGGACAAAATACAAACCGTTGTTGTTTTCACACAAACTAAACCATACAGTTTTTTAAATTTTGCAATGGAAATCTAAAAAGTCTGACTTTTGAACAGGGATTCGCGGGGGTGAAAAGTTATTGCTGTTACGGGGGCAGAGCTTGAGGGAACAGACCTGTTTGTCAATTGTTTGTTTCAATTGATTAATCTTACCTTTCTGCAACAGCTATGAGCCTTTCAGGTCTGAATGTACCCTCGGTGTCGATATACAAACACTTTCCCTCACCACCACCGTTATCAATCGGCAACTGTGGAACAAACATAAAATATAGAATATAGGATTTGAACTGCCTCTAGCCAACAGGCAATCTCGGTGGTCTAGTTGGTAAGACACTTCTCTAGATTTTCAACGGTCGTGGGTTCAAATCCCACCCGAGTAATATGCCTGCGATTTTTTTACAGTGCCAACACACATCTGTGTATATGGGTAAAACCCGAATTAATATTCTTGTTGCACATTTCCATCTATGAAAACCATAACGGAGAGTGTACCAACTGGAACATTGGTCTGAGTCCAGCAATTTTCAAATTGGACATGTACATGTATTCCTAACAATAACAACTGAACAAATCCAGCAGTCTAGTGGTTTTTTTTAAAGATTCACTTATTGGAACTTCCTTTAGCTTTTCAAGTCCAAGCCTCTTCTTAAAGTTCAGCGAAATATAAAAGAGAAAAGGAATTGGTAATAATGGTCTGGTTAAACAATTTTCCAGTCTAACTTGCTACAATATTAATAGTCCTACATTAATTTTGTTAATTCATTTACACACCATGCAACCAGTCTGCAAAGGTTTCATTAAAAAAATTGAAACCATAATTCTTATTCTCTGGAATTTTTTGGTTATAAAATTGTTATTACAAGCTGCCTTATTTTTCTGTAAACACAGAAGTCATAAAATACATTTTGAATTAATATCAAATAAAGCATGCTACACAGTTGGACTCACTTGGCATGTGACAGCTAGTGTATGGCATAACTGAGTCTTGCCTGTGCGGAATTCACCAAACATCTCTGTGATAGATCCCGTCTCGATCCCACCTATGCAAACACAAACACATCAAATAAGACAAAAATAGAGATGACGTACATGATAGGTCGTAAGGCATAGGTTGTCATCTTCCAGAGGGCAAGGCACCGCTGGATCATGTGTTGAAGTATAGGGCACTGTCAGCTGTAGCCGGCAATTCAAATACGTCCTCAGTGAGTTGTCAAATTGAAACTAAGCATTTATCCCACTAATTTAAAACCCAGTATTTTGTCTAAAAAGGGGTTGGGTACTTTTTGTAGGACACAAAACACAATGTTCACAGATTTACATTAAACTTACGGTTTGAAGATAATGATGGTAGAAAGCTTCCCTTAAAATATTACTTGCTGAGGTGCTGTAGTTTTTGGGAAATGAGTAAAACTAATTCTCGTCTCAGGAGAAAAAAAATTATTTTAGCGTGAACAATGTATTTACCAGTACCCAAACCCTTTAAACGTTGAGTTTTGTAGCAGCGCACATCTCTTACCTTGCAGTAGTTTATCCAGCTCTTTGGACCCAGTTGTAATCTGAATAATTTCTGCTCTTTGTTGGTGAAACTGGGTAGCTGTTGTAAAACCCATCGGTACTAACTTCATAGCCTCATTCTAGACAATGATCAAAACATGTAGATTGCATCATAAATTGTTGTTTCAACTCAAATGCCATGGTATTTTTTATCTTTTAAGTTTTAAGAAATGCTTTTTGTCAATAATACTTAGTCATTGTTTTTGGAAAAAAAGTATTATCGTTAATTATCAACAAACATACCATCCATCCAACCTGTAAAATTTAACAGAATAGGTGATCCTGTTGCAGAGAAAAAGTTGTTTGTGTTTTTTTATTGATTTAGTGGAGGTAAGGGCATAAACATGTAATACTCTCGGTACATGCAATTCCTGCATAACAATGGCACAGCCATGTGTCTTGGGCAGTATCCTATATACTCTTCAGAAAAAGAAACAAAAACCATTTTGACATAATTCAAAGGGTTTAGATAAGTTGCAAAGGGTCCAATAATATAGGAAAGTTTGTAGGACTGTACCAGTATTTTGTCTGCTTTTGCTTCACTGATGCCTTTAATGTTACATAATTCCTTCTTTGTGGAGTAGGCGACTGACTCTACAGTGTGCATCCCAGCCTCTTGCAGTTTCTTCACATCGTTGGCACTAATACCGTGGGTCTAAAGATAAAAAAAAAACAAAGGGATGACCTCAACTTTAGGACATGAATATTCATCTGGATGTATGATATATCTTTGCAGGCCTGGAATTACACGCAGGCCACAGAGGCCATTATTGCCCTGCTTTTGGCCTTGGTGCCCCTCCAAAACTTTCAGATTTTAGACTTTAAGACTTTCCAATTGGCAATAGATGTGCCCTTAACCAAATGAACTGGCCTTACCCTCTCAAAGAGGCAATTCCAGGCCTGATCTTTAGTCAAGATTTTTAAAAAAAATTGTTAATATACTAGTTTCCTTAACCATTAGATAAACGATTGTGTATCGTTTGCTACAGCATAAATTTAGAAGTAATAATAATAATAATAATAATGAAAACTTATAAAGCGCACAAATCCACAGAAGTGCTCATGGCGCTAAAATACAAACAATAGCATTAATTAATATACAATAACAACAACACAAATTAAAATGTAAACCTAAGTTGAGAGAAATCTAGAACATGTGGTATAGAATACAATAATACAAATGCAATATTTAAGAAAAAACATCCTAAAAGGTAACAAAAATAACAATAATTAAACCAGTTTTCAGTTGTTTTTTAAATTGGGTCAAAGAAACGGATGATTTTACTAGTGCAGGCAGTTTGTTCCATAGACGAGGGGCAGCATGTGAAAAAAGATCGGTCTCCCCATGAATGTTTGGAAATGGGCTCAATAAGGAGGCTAGAATTATAAGACCCGAGTTTTCGAGGAGGATTGTATGAGCTGAGAAGATCATCAATATATGCAGGGGCATTACTGGTGAGCGATTTATACACGAAAAGCAAAAGTTTATACTTAATCCTACTGCTTACTGGGTAACCAGTGTAAATACTAATTCAATCCACGATATTTGCTCTCTTATCCTAACTGCCTAGGAAGTTGGCATGGCAGGGCATGGACTTTGTCTTTCTGCCTCGAATGCATGAATCTTACAAATAGTTTGCCGGGCCTGATACTTCACGGAGGCAATAAAGGCAATTGCCTCCGTTGCCCCTTGCCATTGCCTTGGTGCCCTTGAAATGCTCCAGTAGAAATTTACAATTTCCTCATAGGGTGCCCTTTGCTAAAGAGAAAATGCCTTGGTGCCCTTGCCCTTTCAAAAACGAAGCACACAGCCCTGGTTACTATTTGTCTGTAGTGTCACCCTGGTATAATTTAATGCCTAGTGTAATGTATTGTAATGAAACTGCACAAATGTTCACCAGTTTTTGTCCGGATTTCTCTGTCTTTATAGATTCTTACCTCCAAGCGACCAATCAGAAGAGGTCCAAAGTCCTCCTGGGCGTCATCTGCCTGGTTGCTAGCACCCTGCTGCTGTTGCTGCTGCTGCATAGCTTCTTATTGTATGTTTAAACAACCTGAAAATTAACCAATGGATTGGAGAGTTAGAAGCAAATCAGCCACCACAACTTAAATTTTGTGCACTACTTAATAGAACCACTAAAAAAAATTGTTAAAAAGGACATTACATTCAATAATTACCTGTTTACCTGTTACCCTGTAGATTCGGGCTCTGCATAATGAAGGCTAAATGAAGCCTTATAAAACGCCCATCCATATTCACACAAAACTTACTGCAAAAGCACTGAATGCAATGGAAGTAGCGAAGTCAAATGTGAGAGCAGAAGAGAATGAACTTAATATTTCCATATATCCTGTGGTGAACATCCTAATCAATTACCTTTTGAGGGGTTGAGTGTTCTGTTTAGTTGCAATAGTTGTAGCTCCTTAGCGCTTTTAAATTGATTAATTGGTTTCCCCCTGCTGCCCTCGCTCATGCCCCTGCTGATTCCGGTGAGGTGATTTTGACTTTACAGGGTCTCCAATAGTTGCAATAAAAAGTGGTGTCACTGTCAGATTCAGAACGTCTTTCCGCTAAAATTCAGTTTCATAAATGAGGTAATTGTAGCAATTCTAACATCAGTACAGCATTATACAGTGACATACAACAAGAAACACAAGAGCAACAATTTATACATCAAAATCAGATCGACACGACGATGTCAGCAGTGCAGTTTGGGTGGGTTACACAACAAACAAATCATCATCATATCATAATGAATCCATGACCGATCATGATGATGGATTTTCGGAGGCAAAAACCACTCATAAAATCGCATTATGTGAAGCCAGGGGTAGCTATTTCTGCTGTTTTTTAAGGGTCAATAACAACAACGTTTATATTGGAAGAATAATTGCTGCAGCATTTACTTACAACGGTAAGATGACCAGAAACAATAAAAAACAGCTTCGAAATTGGATAACGTAGACTTCTTGAACAAGTTCAGACAACCCGCGCGAGAATTAGCTCACACCACTTTTATTTGAGGGGCGGTCATCACTGGCGCAGAACGTGTCTTTGCATTTTTTTAAAGAAACATCATTTTTGTTTGGAAATTATATATAGTTTGGAATAACATTAACTAAAATAATCTTCCCAAAACGTATTTCATTTGAATATTTAAATGTCAACACAACTTAACACATAATTCAGAACCCCCCAAAACAATAAATGGAGGGAGCTTGTATTTTTGGTATTCGCGTTCTTGGAATTGTGGGTAATCTTCCAACATGGCGGCCACCCAGAAAGTGTTGGCGATCATTTTCGATCTAGATAACACGCTAATTGACACAAGAAACGCCGATACTTTTGCTTTTAAAGAGGTAATATATAACTTTGATAAATACAATAATGTTTTTTGCAGGATTCATTTGTAAATACACCTCCATTTGTATATAAATAGCTTTTAAACTTTACGGACCTGACGAAGTCTGGAACGCAAAGTTCAATCAAAATAAAGTAAAACAAAAGAAAAGTATACGCGTATGATATGCACAACATAACAAACATAACGTTGGGGGCGCTGTAAGGAAAGTACATTTTTTTACTGTTTATAAATTTGTGAAATTTAATTCTATAATATCATGACACTTGTCAATTTTAGCATTATATCACACTTTACTAAATAAGTTTTTTGAAGAAGATGATAAAAACAAATCAAGGTGGTAGTCGGTGTGTTTGATTGAGAAATATTTAATTTAATTTAAAAAAATAACGATTAACAAAATATTTTCATTCCTGGTAGTGCCGACTGACCAGACTCGGGAATCCAAAGCTTTGTTCACATAGTTTCTCATGCTCATAAATTTGTTTTTAAAACAAAGTGAAAGATGATGTCTCTATACTATTTAGTATTACTAATAAAATACTATTAGTATTATGTATTCATTATTGTAATATTTTAAGGCAGTTACAGTTCTAACTAGAATAAGAAACTTCAATAGTTCCGATTAATAAAATAAAAAAACTATTGACAGATTGAAGTAAGCGAACTTTGCCTATTTAGTTTTAGTAAAAATTGCTGAAGGGTGAAGCTTACTTTACGTGTCAATGTAAGCCGCCCGAAATATAAGCCACCGTATTCATCTCTCTTTTTTCGGATACTAGGTGAAGAAAGTCCTGGTTTCACAGTTCCCTGATGTTGACGCTGATGATGTAGTCAGGGCATTTAGGAAGTACCTCGTTGAGGCAGAGAAAGATCCCAACGAAATCATACCTGTTGCAGAATGGCGCACTGAGCTGTGGCAGCGAGCGCTGAACAGTTGCCATCCAAAAGATGCTGCATACCTGCTCTACCGTACTTGGATGACAGGCCGCCTAGAGCACATGACCTTCAGCGAGGACGTGAAGAAATTGCTCGCCCGCTTATGCAAGGATTACAAGTTGCTCCTCATGACTAATGGACCATCTGGAATACAGAGAGAGAAGATGGCGAAGTGCGGAGCCGACAAGTACTTTGATGGCATCATAGTGAGTGGCGAGCAGCCTCATCCCAAGCCAGATATCTCCATCTTCGAGACGGCCTTTGAGATGCTATCAGCGACACCAGAGGAGTGTATCATGGTCGGCGACTGCCTCAGCACTGACATACAGGGAGGCCTTGATTCCGGTTGCCGGGCAACAGTGTGGATCGACCCTCAGCGACAGAACAAAGAGATCTACTTTCCAAGTCCAACGTACAGTATTGCCTCAGTCCTAGACTTAGAGATGGTACTAGATGACATCAATGGTATCGCCTCCCTATCTCAGTAAATTTTTACAATCTATGCATGCAAAATACATTTTATGTAGGTTGGTGATGTTTTCTCTACCCCGATCTCAAACATTCAGATTTATTTATTATACCATGTAGTTAACTTTGATTTCCCAATGTATCTTTCACCTCGCAAACTGTTCTCCAAAATTTAGACAACTTAAAGGCAACCAACTGCACTGAATGAAAAAAGGGACTATTCATTTTTACATTAATTCTCTAATCGTGTCTTTCTATCTCCAAATAAGATTATGTGAAAAATTAAAAGTGTTTTTTCTTTGTGTAGATTGGAATTGGTTGCTTTCAAATCGGCTTGTATGGCATGGTGGCAACTTTAAACAAAATTTAAATAGCAAAGACAAACTCAAACTTATCTATATTTTACTTTGGATTTCATTTGATCTGATTTTTTAGCATTGTGCGGTTTATGATGCATGACAGGTCACAAACCACTACACACGCATGTGGGGTTGTGGAATCTTGGGAGTTTCATTTTAGTGTCCTGCGCATTAAGCAGACAATTGTGACTGTTTTAATGTCAGGTCATGAGTATGGACAAACCTCAGATACCATTGGTTCAGTTTATATTTATTTTGATTTGACAAACAACAAACTAAAAAAATCCCCAAATGAAATTTTTCAGTTGAGATCGGGGTGTAGATACTATTATCGGCAGAAAACTAGAGGCTTTGACAAGAACAGAACAAAGTAATGTGTTAGTAGAAAAAAAAGTATTTTTTGAAAACATTATTTTTGTTGCTGTTGACCCACCTACATGTACTAACTATCTCAAGATATAAATTATCTCAATTATAAATTAATTATAGAACCTGGCTGTTGGTTAATGCATTTCCTTCAATTCAAATATTTCCAGAGAATGTTGCCCGACAAAATGTCTAAACGGGAAAAAAGGCATTCCAACTTTCAGCCAGTTTAGCTAACGCAAATATTTACCAAAAAAATATGTGTGTGAGTTTGTGCAATGTGCTCGCAGTGCAAAAAGGAAATGTACAATACGATAAAGTTGCACTGCCAGGAGAAATTACTTGTAAGGAAGAAGAGGATGAAAAATCAAACAAATAATGACTGAAATTCTTTAAAAAATACTTAATAACAACGATATTTTTGTACAGAGTCTAATGAAATCTGAAGTATAAGTGTAACTGTGGTCTGGCAGGAAAAAAAGTTATGCTTAGATGCTTGTACTGAAATCAATGACGTTTTTTAATTCCTCTCCCAATGAGTCAATACACTGTTCAGTGTTTAGTTTTCAATTGATCCATGGGACTTTTTGTTGTGCTTGTTTTTTTTTTGTTTTTTTTAAGTACACATATTTATTGCCTCTGACACTTTGTATTTTGTATGTCCGTATGTTTTGGTTGTGTGTCCTTACATGTTGAATATTCACGTGTTTAATTAATGACTTGCATAGTCACTGAAACTTCACACTTCGGTTGTGGAGTGTATACCTTTAACACAAACTGTGAGAGCATAGTTTTGTGTTCATGAAGAGCCATGAGCCATGAAGATGTTTGAAGTTATGGTATGTTACATACTGTGTGATGCAGTATTGCCTGTAGGTACCTGATTTCTACAGTTAGGAAACTCTATGACATTAGTGTAAGAAATTGTTTGTGCTGAACAGTCAAGTATGTTGTCAGGTTGAATGTACATATTATGCGCATTGTGCCTACGATGTTTGTACAAGTACAGCCTGTAGTACAGACCAGTCCAAATAATTATATATTGCACATTCCTGTACCTCTGATGTTTTCTGCCATTTTATCCTACATGTACATGTATACTGTGATATACATGTAGCACCCTTGGTCAAGGATGCACAGAACAATACATGTTCCATGCTGTGTGCTTTGATGCAAACAAACGAAACAGTGAGTTTTAAGACTGCACAATGTACAGTGTAGTTGCTTGTATTCTTATTACACTGTTCATGTTACAAACAAATGAACAATCGCCATGACCTGTCCATGACCTGTCCTTCCTGTACAATTTGGAGGTTACATGACAGCCAGGCCAAATTTCATAAATTTGTCTGGCCAAAAATACTGATTTAATTTATTTGCTAAGCAAAGAATTGATAAGGGAACCAATCACAACGATTTTAACTTAATGGATTGTTGGATGGTAACTTGTTTTTGCTATGCAATGTTTTCATGTGCTTAGCAAGTTTTTGTGTTTTATGCAATTTTTGAAATTGGACACTGGTGTGTACTCTGTGTTCATGCTTGTCATGGTCTGCATGTATGTGTTGTACATGTGCATACGTCCTGTGCATACATTTGTGATACACAGTGTATTTTGTATTCATACATTTTACAGTGTAGAGTCAACTTATCCCTAATAAAAAAAGTCAAACTAATATTTCAAAGAATATCTTGCCGCCATACAGACTACATACAAGCACAGACAATCACAGACAATCTTAATCATCAATCAAATTTAAAAAAAAGAGTTGTTTAATTTAGGGTTTTTTTATAAGCAAAATTGGACAATCCAAGTGCCTATGAAATTACAACTTACTTTCAGATCACAAAACATAAAAAGCAGGTGTTATTTGAACTATAATTATTGTTCCTGATACATGAATGCTGATTAAAATGAAAACAACCGTTGATCAAGAACTAAAATCTCAAAAACAAATTTATGCAACGACAAAATCACTGAACTTAACAGTTGAAGTGTGTTGTTTTGATGTTAACAAATCATCTTTCTGTCGGTATGCATTCTGAGATGTCTTTTTGAGTGTCTGCTTAATATGTAAAATTGTATGTGTTGGTTTTTTTTTTCCAGGTTTTTTCAAATGTTACTTTTTCATTTGTTTTTTGTTAATGTATTTTTTTTTTCAGGGGGAAAATGGGTGGATTATTTACTGTGATATTCTAATTGCAATATAAGGGTCTTTGTTCCCATTTTAAACAGTACTTTGACACACAATTAAAATATCAGATTAACTGAGAACATTTTTTACAAAGAAGATATTACACAACTGGTTTAGTCGATCAAAAACAACAAAACCACCAGGCTTGTGCGTTCTTCATTTTACTGGCCCAATGCTAAAAGCACTGGCCTAGGCCCTGCAGTCTAGTGTTAATTTCTAGCCCTGATGTAAATGTGCCAGGCCTTGAAATTCATTCTTAAAGGGGAACAGCAATTTTCCTCTTGTAAGGGACACTTCTATTTGAACAATTTAAAATTGTAATGGAACTTACAAAGGGCACTGCAGCAAAAGCACATGGCATCACGGCTGTGGGTGCCTTGATGTACTGTGCTGTAAATTCAACCAGTGCATTTTTTAAATGAAAATTTACATGAGACATATTTCCTTGTTGAGTTGTACATTACATAAAGGCTTTCATACTGTTAGTCTACTGGACTTAGTTCAGTGTTTGTCTGAATACCTAAAACACTCTCATACGGTATGTACATGTACTGTAGTTATTTGCTAAACAAGCAAACTGCTTGGCATGTACGTAGCTTCTAAAGCAAGCATATAAGTATGGCTTACTTCAGAAGATGGTGGTACAGAGTCAATTAAGTGTATTTTCATGGTAGTCAGCAGGGATAGTAACCCATAATTTTTAGTAGCCCTGATGAGATTTTGGTGGCCCGAAAAACACAATATGTTTTTAGTTATGGCACAAATTGGTCACCGAAAGTATTTCATTTTACAATTTCATCAGCACAGGTCATTTTTGTTCGTGATGTTGATTTACTGTTTTATTTTCCCACTAGCCCTCCAGGCTATCAAACTGGATAAATGAGTAGCCTGGCTGAAAATCTGGTAGTCCAGGGCTAGCGAGCTACTGGCAATTTCGACCCCTGTGGTAGGTCCCTGTTGGAAAGTTTACCATCCACCTATTTATGCAATCTTTCAATTGTTTGTTGTTTACATGTTTGTGTTGTTTTTGTTTTTTGAATGACAAGCCTAGGCTCTGTAGAGTATTTATTTAGTAGGCTTGTTTAACTTGTTGAGTCCATGGATCACGGAGGAATTTGGGACCATAATATGAACATGGTACGATGTAGCAATACATTTATAGAAGGCATAATCAACTGAATGTTTTTTTTTGTTTTTTTGTTTTTTTTTAGAGTTTGAAATGTGATTTTTTTTTCTATGGGACTTTGGATGGTTTTTATCAGAATTGTTTGATTTAAGAGAAATTAATGAATTTTTCAACAGGGTTTTATGTGTGAGCATTTTAAACATCTGAAATTGGTGCCTTTTTCAGCCTGTGCAATTCGGGTTCGATTTTCCATTCCAGTTTATCTTGTATTATTATTTGGGAGGGTTTTAATAGTAGTAAGTTTCCAACACAGTTGGACGATTTTGGGTCACACTTTATCTACCTTACTAGACTTGTGGACTAGTCGTTAAATGTCTGTCACGATGATAGTGTTTCGACTCTATTTCGAATCTCCCTGCGATTTCCGCGGTATTCTCGCGAGACTGCTGGCCCCTGCTCTCACAACTACGGTCCCATTAATGGGGAGTAGAAGTCGGCAACCAGCAGGTCGCGCGAGAGCAGTGATCTCGTGAGAGCACTGCCACAACTTGACTATATCACCGCGGCAGACCAATGACTTTTCCACAAGTCTACTACCTTACTAGTTCACACATTATCAAATAATGATCTTTGTGAACTGAAAATGTGGAAAATGCGGCTCTTCACTGGTGGTGTATGTATGCTGCATTTACAGTCAACAGTAGCTGTGTTATAAATACATCTACAGGGGTTTTGTCTGGTACACAGGTTCAAATAAGTACATTTTTCCTGACCTTTTGCTCAACACTTTCATAATATCTAAGACATTTGGAAAATGTCCATCTTTAAAGGTAGTGTCATAGATTGGTTTTTGTCAATGTAATGCTGATTTATAGGCAAAAAAAAAAAAAAAAATACTATACAAGTCACCTGTCATGCCTGCTGATGAAGTGTCAACGTACTGAGAAAACGTCACAACACTGTCACAGTATTTTCTCAAGAACTTTGAATCCATCTTCAATAGTGATATGACAGCAACCACATCCCTCGCAGCATTTGCAAATGGACACCAACCCTCAGAAATCTTAGAAAACAATTCATGTAGATTCAAATGTTTGTAGTGACAAATTTTCCAAACTTCATTATTTTGAAAGGAATCCTTTCTCAAAATAGTTTATACTATCAACAGCTGCAGTGCTTCTCATCAAGTCATTTTTATGGTAATTAATTTTGGAGAGTTAATCAATCTATGACCCTACCTTTAAACCAAGAAAATGGTTTAAGGTTTTCAAACTAATAAAAAAATAAAGATTTCTGTTATTCATCAGAGAATATTTCATCTCACAATGACTACCCAGTACTACCTCCATTATATGCTATCATGAGGACTCGGTTAGGCACATTGTACAATGTGTTCATTACAATGTACTTCAACTGTAGGCACCACAGCCAATCAACTAAGTTTATTATTCTTTATGGTATTCACTTTAACCTCTTAATTTTGTGCCAAATTTAATCGCGGTCCATCCAGAGAACATGGTGCAGTAAATAGACCGACATTTCAGTCGAATAGATGGATTGCATTACGCTTCTTTGACCGCCACTTTTGATGTAAAACAAGGGAAAAGTGCACGCAGGTACGCGCTAGCATGACGTTCAGCCAATGATAGCTCTTCAAGCATGCATTATTCATCAAAGATGGCAGCCAATGATGTCTATTGCAATCCATCTATTATATATATACTATCTATTGATCCCTTTGCAAGACACGCCTACTCTCTTTCCTACCATTTTGGGAGTTGACCGACCCCAAAATGGTGGAAGTGGTTAAAGCCATTGGACCCTTTCGGTACTGAAAAAAAAAAAAAAGTTCACAGATTTACAAATAACTTACAGGGTTTACAGAAGGTAGTGGTGAAATACTTCTCTTGAAATATTAGTCCATGAAATGCTTTACTTTTTGAGAAAACAGTAAAACAATATCAATTCTCGTTAACGAGAATTACGGATTTATTTTAAACACATGTCATGACCTGGCGAAACGCGCGGATACAAGGGTGGGTTTTCCCGTTATTTTCTCCCGACTCTGATGACCGATTAAGCCCAAATTTTCACAGTTTTGTTATTTGATATAGAAGTTGTGATACACGAAGTGTGGGCCTTGGACAATACTGTTTACCGAAAGGGTCCAATGGCTTTAACGCACATTTTTGCATAATAGCATTCCGCGTCTGCAAGGGGTCACACCTGAAGTGAGGATTTTAATTTTGTTGTACATTGTGTACACGTACTCGTAGTTCAAAGAAATCTACAATAGTATAAATACAACATGTACATTAAGATGAAGGCCTAGCCTTAAAAGAAATTCTTTGTGATCTCTAAGTATGTAGGTTCTCTGTGCAATTTTGGATAGTGGAGATTCTCAAAGGAAAAATAAAACGAAAGTAATCTTAGAACTACGTGTAGATAAGAGTTCTAAAATGAAATGTTTGGAGACTGGTTTACAAAATAATAAAATTATTTTGACGGTTGACTTAAAACTGCTGAATAAATTATCTCAATTAACAAATATTTCAAAAAGCTTTTCAGTACAGGCCTACTTCATAATCATTAGATGATGTTTTAAAGTCTCTTGAAAGTGACGGAAATCCTACTAAATTAAACTTTCTCATTTTCCATATATGGGTAGGTTGTTTTTTGTACTGAGAGTAATTTTAGAAAAGAAAACAATAAATCAGTCTTGTTAGGGCAGCAGTTCTCAAAGACCACAATTTACTGTGGTCTTTTTTGAAATCGACCGATTTTTTTAAAGGGAAATTTAGAGGAAACTTTCCATAAAAATTAGTGAAAATAGACAATTCTAATTTGGAACTTTAAATGCTGACAAAAACAACACTCTCGACTAATGTCAATGATTGTGTAGTTTGTGTGCATAATACTTTTCAATTTCTTAACTTAAAAAAAACCTAGTAACTTGCCTGATCTTTGAAATTTTGAGTTACTAAGTGCTATCTTTTCCTGATTTGTATCTAGGCTTTCAAAGTATATTACATGTAGCAGTTTTCTCAAGGATAAGTACTTAGGAAGTTTTGTAATGCCTGATGTGTGTATCTTCTGCATTATTTGAGCGTAATAAGCATCTATGCACCAAGCAATATTTAGAAACCTGCCATTTTCCGGCTGTGTGCACTTAACTAGAACAGTACAAGTTTTATAGTATCATAGTGTATATTAACTATTTCCATTCTGCGCTATTTTAAAAAAAGTAATTCTTAGATGCTTTATCTGTGTACATTGGTATAGTATTTAGCATCGGACATAAACCTACATCGGTGCATTGGTCTTATTACACATTTATAGCTGTGCTTGAATTATTCAGTGTTTGAACTATATGAATTGTTGCCACATATTCTACAACTCTTAGCGATACTGCTCACAGTGAACAAAATATTGTTAGCATTGTTAATGATCTAGCCTATATGTAATGCAGGTTGTAGAATGATAAAGGTCCAACACAGCAAGCCCTTGAGTCTCAAAATATGGCAAATATATTCGAGCATTTAAGTATTTGTTGTGTACATTTATGGTTGAAAACAACTGCAAGGGTTTCTACCAATGAAAAACACAAATACTTAATTGCTTAATATTATGGTACAGAAATCAATTTTTGATTCAATTTTGATGCCTCTTCTGATGTTGTAGTCACACGCATACCTTTAAGCTTTAAAAGTCTTCACGGGGCACGTAGTTGCTCTGGTTTAAAGTGTGGTGTGAAGTGTACACCTTGCATGCATGCATGATAGACATCGTAATGTGCGTTATGTGGAAGCCAGTTCGTAAACCTCTGTGCCTTGTGACTATATTATTGTATATTAGTCGCATAAAAACAAGCACTTCCAACTAAATCAAAAAGTGTATATTATACAAGTGGTCTACTTGAGCGTATTGCTGTGTTTATGAAGATATATATATATTGTTATTTAAAATGAGGACATATCTTGTATACAACAGGAGTTTTAATCAGTAGTTGATTTGAATAATGCACAAAGAAACCCAAACGACGCTACATTACTGTGTTCTGTAGCTGCTACTTTGTATTTAATGGTATGTCAGTTTTTGAAACCTCCGATATTGCTTGTTATTTCTCAGCTTTTTTTAGTGTAGGAAATTCTTGCCTTGTATTTAAAACACAATCATCTTGGTAAATTGTGCTGAACTTGTTGTATACTTACAATGCTGAAGTGGCTTGACTTATAAATGTGCCAAATCTTAAAAGTAGAAAGAAAAAAAAGTATGTAATGGTTGATGTACCCTAAGATAAAGATTGCATACTTAGATTTAAATGTAATAATTAAAGTTGGTTTACTAATGTTTTTACAGCATGGGTTAATAAAAATTGATGTGAGCACAAGTTTGGCGCAACTTTTGACACACAAAAAAGAGAGGTTTGCATCAAACATTCCCAGCAATGAAACTACAGAACTGGGTTGAATCCTTTGCCATGAGTGTAGGACGTCAAATTCACCCTCTGCTTTGAATGTGACTTTGGCTTCATACAGATTGCATGTTGTAACTTTGACCAAAAACCCTTCGATTTGGATACATGTATTTATAACTTATTGGATTTTTTTGTTTTGTTTTGTGTGATGATAAATCTTAGCTCTTTGCTTTATTTTTTATTTTCTACTATTTTCTATATGAGGGTCACATTTTGAATTTCTCAATTCATTTCATCACAGAAAATACAACTGCTTTAGTCTATTAATATTGATCATTATTTGATGTTCAGTCATAACATCTACCATTGTAAATGTTTTATGATAGAAGCTTAAAGGCAGTGTTTATTGCAGGTAAATGTACAAATGGGCTCATCAGAAATGCATCAGTAGGATTCCCTTTGTGGGATAAAGATATCAGGCCTGGAATTTCATCTCTTGAGAGGCCAAGGCCATTTTCATTTATGCAATGGGCACTTTAATGAGCCATTTTGAGATATGGCAGACTCAATACTGCAACACTATAAGGTTTGGGTAAATTTGTCTGTTTACACCCAAACCAAACAGTACACTCCTGTATCATCATGTCCACCATACCTCAAAAAGGCTTTTTGGAAATCTTTGACAATTCTTGCCCGATACATTTCCCAAGAGCTTGTGTAAAGTGGGCATGGTTAATGCTTTTTAAACTACATAAAAACTTACTAAAAGACCCCTTGCTTTTCATGTAAAACGCTAAAGGCATGCTGAGGTCACGCGCACATTTTACGCACAAAGAACAGCTATCTTCTAATGATGTGTCTCATTTGGCCTCAGCGAGGGCGCTTTTCTGAGAATGTGACATCATATGCAAGGGGTCTACACTGAACTGGCAAGCAGCACTTTTCTGAAAATGAATTTTTAGTAGTCACGGTTAGACACATGTGTTGTGTAGTAAAGTTTGAATACTTCTGCAAAGATATATCATCGCATATTATTGTCGTGTTGAACATAGCTTACATACGTACTATATCATACTTCTAAACATAAATAATGAATACTAAATGATACTCAATTCGCCCTGTAAACGATGTATGCAATACCAAAATGTGCTTTTGTGATTTTTTTTTGATTTTTTTTTTGATTTTTTTTTATTCTTACATTCCAACTGCCAAAGAAAAGAAAAAAAACATGAAAAGTTCTGTGTATGCTGTGCATGTTTAAAGTGTTTTCAATGTATAAATGGTGCTGGTTTGAAGGATTGTGCTGCTTTATAATAAGTTATATTAGAAGATATATAGAGGGTAGAATGGTTTGTAGAGTCTTGTCGTTATATTCAGGTACAGGTGGGACCAAATGAGAGGATGAAGGTTGTACACTCATACATTGTTCGGTGTACGTTCTCAGCATTGAAGCTAAAATGTGTTGCACATAACCAGATAAGAACAATGTGTTAATGCATGTAGGCTCTTGGCCCAACTTTCATAAAGCTGTTCTCCTCAATACATTGCAAAGTGCAGAAATGAGGGACCAGCCAAAACAAACTGCTTGTAAAATGGTTTCCTGCTAGTTTTTGCCCAGTAAATAAAACTGTTAAGCAATATTTTCTACTTACAAAACAGCTTTATGAAATTGGGCCACTGACTTCCTCAGATAGTTTACTTTGGGAAACTTTGTGGAAAGTTTCATGTTCAACATACTAGAAGATCTTTCTTTTCTTCTGGGAAAGACAATATTATCTTTGATGAAGTAGATGTTGTCGTCCTAAGGCTGTGTCTGAATTGGCGGCTATGGCTATGGCTGCGGCTAGGTTTCTGCTTCACCATGCATTAAGTGAAGAACATCCTTAGCAACACCATTAGCACAAGCCGTAGCTGTAGTCGCCAGTTTCGGATACAGCATTATTACCAATGGGAGACGCGCGCGCCATCTTGATTTCAGGATATTGTTGAGATTTGAACAAAATGGATGGCACTTCCAGGGCTTGGTATCAGAATGTGATTTGAGAGTATTTGGTGAACCTACACATGTATGTGGTTTCCTTATGTGGAGATGACAGCTGATGTTTCCTGATAACTGTCTTTCTTAGTATGTTATTGCTTTTCTAATGCTCCAAGAGCGCTAAATAAATTATTCCAACTTCTAAGGCATTTTTAACTCGGAGCCTCTATTGAGCGATCGGAATCTAATAGCATGGTAACCAAGCGGCTCTACGAAATTGGGCCATGAAGATGAATTATCACACACAAGCTTTTTTTTATAAAATGCATGTGTGCTAAAACTTTTCTGTACTTTGGCCCCTGAATAAATTACTTTATGGTATTATCTAAGTAAGTTTCATTCATTATCCAGAGCCAAACAAATCTGTTGTGAAAATTTCCCTTTTCTTTACAGAACATTTAAAATAAGATGAGATCTTAAAAGAAGTAGCAGTCCAAGTTACAATGAAATAAATATGTAGTTTACTTGTATATTTATTGCCATACATGTACCTTCATAGTATCAACTCAATTCATTACTTCCATATTATGTCAAATTAACAATGAACAATACATTATTCTATTAAAATGAAAATACCAGGCATGATACTTGGTCCTTGGAAAAAATAATTGGAACATTTTATTGAGTACAGTGGTTGTACTGTGTACTTATGGTGTACGCTAATAAACTGTTCAGGCTATTTAATCACCATTGTTCTGATTTTTCCAAGGACAACCAAATCAGAAATCAGACTAAACTATGAAAAATATCATGCCGTAAATACACATTTGGTGTCAAGAGATATGTCAGAAATTTCAGTTACATGGACCCTATATATTATTATTTCTCAAGTACATACATGTACAATACAGTGGAACGTGTCAACTGAAGCTGGCTACATGTCTTTCCCACAGGTTTATCTATTTATGCTCAATTGTAATTTCTATAGAGCTGGACACTTTTGAAATTATTATCAGACCAAAGTTACTTTGTGCAACTCTGTTAAATGATTCTTATTCTGTTTTTTTTTTATTTTGAAGTACATAGTAGTCCAAATTCTAGTGTAACTTTGTAGACTATTTAACAAATAGTTACTGTAGAGTCAGTTTGCAGATTTTTTTGATTTTTTAAATGTAAGAGATGAATTGTTTATAATAACATGCAGAATTTCCATTTTAATTTATTTATTTTCCACTACGAGACAATTGTTTTGTGAAAAGGCTGCTATATTTTGCCACCTCCTCCCACCAAAGCAAGAAATACGATGCCTTTTTTGGAACAGCTAAATCATGATGGTGGCCTCTCATTGTTTTTTTAATTTCTTTTCTAGACAATGTACACAAAGTGACTTGCGTGAGAACAGGTTAAATAAGGTGGCTTCAGAAGATTTTTTTTTTTCGAAGACGAGTGGTTCTGCGACGGTATTATTATTAGTTCATCCAAACGTTGTCGGTTTCAGCACAACGCAGATTCATCCTGTCGTAGAAATTTAGGGACGACCGTCCTCAAAGCCGACACATGCGCAGATGAAGCCACATTTCATCATTACCGTCGCAGAACCATTTGTCATTGACAAAAACTCCTTAATATACTCTCACTACACCCACCTTCCCTGTAACATGATTTACTTGACAGTGCCTAGTTTCAGTGTGTAGGTTTCGCCTTATATTCCAACCCTTTTAAATGATAAGCAGGCAGGCCCAGCTAGATTGGCATTTTACTAAGAACTTATGCCAAATGCCAAATTTCTTTGCTAGCCTGCGATATAGACTTTCCCAATTATTTAATTGTCTGTATGGCAAATAGCATCATGAAAAAAAGCATGAAAAAAAGCACAAAAATGACCAGACAACATTCTCATGTCCAAGTGTCACAGGGCTTTTGTTGGGTTTACAGCCCTTGGTTAGACCAGAGCTAAATATTTAACCTTTCTTAGTATATTTTTTAGGGTAATGCTAACAATATTGAAGTTGAATGTTTTCTTGCCCTAAAATTCCACATTAGAATGAATGCAGTGGGGTTTTTGCATGAAGCTGTAGATAGAATCTTGAAAAAAATGGAAATTCTGCTGTCGCTTTATTGTATGTTATTATTTTTAAGGTGTACACGACTTGCC
The DNA here is from genome assembly GCF_902459465.1 of Asterias rubens. Lineage (NCBI taxonomy): Eukaryota > Metazoa > Echinodermata > Asteroidea > Forcipulatida > Asteriidae > Asterias > Asterias rubens. The sequence continues at coordinate 18,512,321 of NC_047062.1, read as the reverse complement.
AATGGACTATGCCTTTCTAGTGTGTGTGTGTGTGTGTGTTTTAGCCTTTCCAAACTCAATGCGGGTGACCCATATAAGGCCATGTGCTAATAATACTCGGTTATTTTGGTTCAGTTTTCCTTGATTTAATAAAGTTACTATGTATTCAGATGAATAACTGTGTATCTTTGTCTTCCTCTTGTCTGTGGTCGTTTATTTCCATAATAGACTCTCGGTGTTTAGCAGATACATTTTCAAACTTCAAATTCGTTTACAATTTTACCTTTTTCTAAAATAAATTTGAATTGACAAATGCAATTGTCTTGATGCAACCAGTATTTATTACTGAGTAATAATGAATCATGGCCTGGTGTGATTCCCTCCACCAACAGTGGTATTATAAAACCCTGTACATAGGTAGGGTGCTATACATTAAATAGAACCCTAAAAACCAAAAAATTAGAGTGCCTAAGGCGCATGATGGTGAACTTTGGCTTAAATGTGAAATGTTAACTAGACGCCACATAAAATAAAGGGTCTGTATACGTTTGATAATGACTCTGTAAATTAATGGCAATAAACACTTACTTGGTAAGCAGCCTTGGATAGTATAATGCATTTTGGAAACTGCGCTTATGGAAAAAGATTTTACTTTTTTATCATGAGAAGCGTTACTGCTGTAATTTTTCTCAGATTGTGTATTCCAACTGCAGAGTCTTCTTCCTGTGTGGACATAACTGCTCCAGAGTTTCGACAACATCTCAAAAATGCTACCACCTTTTACAATGAAATGTTAACAGGATAGTTTATGGTATATAACTATATCAAACCTGTTATCGTATATATTTTCAATTTTACCGGTGTCTGCACACCCTGAAAGGACTCCACTTTAATAAGTTGTACTTGGGAGATTTATTTGCACAGAAACAATAGCCAGTGAACCAGTTCCGATTAATGCACATTTAATGGCACTTTTGTTTTAAGAAAACTTTACATGCTTGGATGTCAAACGGTCCCATGGAATGCTACACGGATTGAATCGTGTAGTACTTAGTAGAACTGTGCTCTGTCTTTATCCCACAAGGCCCTGACTATAAGCTCGAAATCACTCCCGGTGAAACGCTCGACGAAAGACTGGACTATCCCTGCTGCGGTTGGTTCGTAATCACAAAGAACTACCTCACCATCTGTTGGATTTAAATCAAGACAAATCATGCAATTAGAAATCAAGAAAAACAATTGATTTATTTCAATGTGAATCAGAGATGCCACCATTTGCATCTTGCAGTCATAGAGGTTTTGTCAAACAATCAGGGGGATTTTAGAGCTACATCCATCCAACATAACTATGAACAAAATTTTCAAATTTCTTCATCAGAACAATGAACGATTGTTCTGTTTTTAAGGAACTACAGTCGACTCCCGTTATAACGAGGTCCGCCGGACTGGCCCATTTTCCTCGTATTATCCGAACCTCGTTATAAACGCAGCGCGCTAAATATAGATACACACGTCATCATTGTGCATGCACACAACACGTGTACGTGCATATACATTGTACACAACACGTGTACGTGTATATACACTTGTGTTAGCCTGCACGGAGCTGTTTGCTTATCAGAACAGCTATTACGAGCATCTTGTACACAAGAATATCATTGCTAAATGTCTTTTATTGAGTGATTAATCAGGGAAATGTAATATTTTGTACAATTTATGATAACAATATAGCAAAGAGATGTCAACTTGCCGTTCAGAGCGAGTGGATTCTGCCGCGTAGCGCATGGTATGAACATGATGCATGCACTGAACGTTCATTTTCGTTGGTGATCGACATGGAGTATCATGATAACAGCATGTCAAGCGTGGGACACCAGCGAGATGTTTCTGGAGTTCCGTTGCACATGGACTGAAGGGAGTGATGATTGTATAAAGGAGCTTGTTTCAGTTGTTTGCCGTTTCCTTTTTTAGCTGTTCCGATCCAGTTGTTTTGTTTCATTTTTCAATTTCTCCTTTTAATTCTTATAACAGTATTTAATTCATTAAATCTTTGTGTATCTGTGTCTTTTAAAATAATTTTCTTTTTGATTTATATTATTGATTTAATAAAATCTTTGCGTATCTGTGTCTTTTAAACCATCTCTATCTTTTGATGTGATTGAATTAAATATTCCGGACGGGCAACCTTTGTTTTTTTCTTTCTTTTCTTAAAAAAAAAACATTTTTGGAAACGGGGGAATCTTTATTCATTGAATTGTTATTATTGAATTAATAATAATATTTTTCATTGAAAAAGGGGCTCTACTAAAAAAAAAAAACTCGAACAGCGGTGACGTTTTTGAAGTTTTGCATGGATGATACGAGCAAGGAATAATCATTAGAACCCCCAAATACTGCCGAGTGCGTTCGCCGACATGAATTTATTAAGAAAGCGGCATGTTTTTGAAATTGAGAAGGATTGTCGTCAGTGGTTTTGAGCCACGCACGTGATTTAAGCCCTCTATTGTCTGCTTGGGTAAACCAGTCCGTTGAATAGACTGGTGGCACTCTACGAGCACCATGCAATTATCACCTCTATTGTATTGATCATGGGGTTTAAGGGCTTCATGTCATTTCTCAACCTTGACGAAGGTAAGCTTTTTTTACACACTTATTCCAGGCCCTCGCTCCAAACGTCTGAAAACAATACATTTTGTCTCCAAGGGACCGCAAAATTACCTCGTTATAACCGTGTTCTCGCTACTTCCGTGCTCGTATAATCCATATTTTAATGCATTGAAACACGCACGGGGCAGTTCGGGACCGGCAAAAAACCTCGTAATAACCGGAACCTCGTTACATGCGAGCTCGTAATAACGGGAGTCGACTGTATATGCAAAATCAGGGAGTGATGGCATCTCTGCTGAATACTCACTGATTGTTATTTCATGTAAATGGTTTACAAAAACATGAACAGTGTATGCAGCTTTTTGGTTAGGGCTGGATAGCTCAGTTGATAGAGTGGATACGTTAGTCCGTAGGTCGTTGGTTCAAGTCCTGCTCCAGTTAATTTTTCTTTGTATAAAAAAAAACAAATTCTACCAATTTTGTCTAGTACCTGTATACCCTTCACCCCCTTGCCCATGTTCCTAGATATTTACCTGCATCAGTTTTAGTGTTGACTTGAACAAACATCCGTCGAGGTAGCTTCCTTGACAAGACTACCTCTCTCAGAGACAAGAATTTCTCTTGTGTGTCGTCTTGAACGGCAGAGTATCCGTCATACATGGCCTTTGCACTCGGATAATCACCAGTTGCCTTGAATACCTAATACACCACAAATTCATAGAATGGTTTTCAATATCATTCTTATTTATAGGCAGAATTACACAGAAAGATACAATAAAGGTCACATGTGAAAAACTCAGCTTAATACAGTGTCTACTCGATGAAAAAAAGAACAGTAAAAAAAATTCACAAGAAAGAAAAATCCATCCATGTTCAGCGAGCAGGTACCAACCGCATCTCTGGCCGAAGCACTCGCAAATAACATTGCAGGTTTTGACCTTCACTTTTTCAATGAGTAAGCCACCAGGAACAGTTAGATTGTCATTTCGCTGGCTTGCCAGCTTTTTCATTGGTTCGTATTTTGGGGTTTCCTTTTAACGTATACTAGCATGGGACTATGTGATTTGAAGCAATATGGACTTTCATTGCTTAATGTGTACCAGTGGTGAGCAATCAACTAGCCAGCCAGAATAGCTGGCCGGAGTTCTGACTGGTACGTGGGTGTTTTAACTGGAATTTGGACAGCAGACCACTGTTAAGGGGGAATTCTGCATTGTATCTCACCAAACTATCCCAGATGCACTATCCCATATTTTACATGTATGAACCCTTTCAAAAATTAATAGCCAAACACATTAAAAAGGTACCCCTAAACATTACAATTTTCCCTGAAAGTAAATGAAATTTGTTTGTTCCCCGTACCGTAGCTCCACATACCTTGCAGGAGCGCTTTGATACACCCCTAGTATAGGGATAGTGCTTTATAAGAACCTAGCATTATTATTATTACCTGAAGCTTCCTGAGAAAGTTCTTGATCGCTTCTTTCCCCACTGTGTCTATCTTTCCTCTGTCTAACAACACAGTCGCATCGGGGGAGCCGTCTTCACCGGTGCTCTTTTGAATGGTAACCAGTCCATTACCTGCCTCCAGTAAAACACGCAGGATGACGTAACGAGCTTGCATGTGGGCCTAAATAGAGGAGGAATACAAATAAATTGATCACATGAAAAATAAAAGTTTTGACAGAGGCAACGCAGACGATTGCCTCCATGCCCCCTGGTCATTGCCTTGGTGCCCTTGAAATGCTCCTTTTACATTTTCTTCTTAGGGTGCCCTTTACCCAGGAGAAAATGCCTTGGTGCCCTTGCCCTTTCAAAAACGTAGCATACATGCCTGAAGCTGTGCGGAACATAGAAATCCCTCCAGCATAGACAAAAACATTGCACAGCAAAAAACAGATAACCAGCTCAAAAGACACATACAGTATAGTGTACATTGTTTGTAACTGGTTTCCAGTAAACTTTTCCTTCTCAAAAAAAAAATGTTACATGGTACTTTTTGCTGAACAGCTTAATGAAATTGGGGTCCATTAATGACAACAAGCTCCCAATCCACTTACCTGTCTCCATGTCTTAGACTCTGGGGTGAAGAACTCTAAAGCCAGTAGACCTGCACGAACCATATTCAGCCAATTGATGTAAATGATGTCATCAGCTGCACTACCTTCATGACCAAAAATCCTGCAAGTAAAGCTTGCAATATCAGTTAATGCAGGTGCGGAACCGAAAAAGGCAGCTATATACCTTACGGTGAAGCCATTTTGAATTTCTCCCATTGATGTTAATGTTACCAAACTGAGGCTGGAAGAACAAAATAGTCTGGTTCCTATTTTCAACATGATTATTAGCATTCATTGTTGTTATCCGATACAAGGAACATGACCAGGATGGAGGCAGCATGATAAAGGTCTATAGACACTACCTATGCAAAACTAGCAATGTCCTATTGACAAATGTAATATCGTTTGTAGGTGGACATTTGCTATTTGCTCCTCACTTTTAGCTCCTTGAACCTAGTTCCCTCAGCTTCGCCTTGGGAACTAGTTTGCCAACTCCGAATGTTTTTAGGCAAAACTCTGTTTGAGCAAACTCCTGAAAACTTGGTGAACTTGTATTTAAACTTACTGGAGTACATTCTTGTTGAGACACAGATATAAACCAACACACTCTGCTCTGCATTCTTCATATGACGAAGCTATGATCGGGAATTTACTGTCATAGTTGTCGTTTGCTTCATACCAGCTCTGGATCTAAGAAATTCAAGGATTAAATTGTAAAGGGATTATTACATTATTGGTTTTCCGAGGTTACAATCTTCTTTCATGATACACAATAACAACCTGTGACAATCTCATTAAATGAGAAAAGAAGAATGCAAAGACTAAGTGTTATTAGACATTTCCTTCTTGGATGATCAGCCATCGATTTCACCAAACTCTTCCTAACTTAGGATTAATCTTAGGACTTATGACGAGTTCAGTTCCGTATTCGAAGACGTTTGGACGCATAAAACCCATCCTAAGTTAGGACAGGTTACTCGTCCTAACTCGAGATAGGATTAATCCTAGCGTTTCGTGAAATCGGCTGCTGGCCATAGGGTTGAATGGTCTGAAGGCGCCTTATGCACAGTTTCTCCCTTTTTGGACGAACAGTCCCTCTGTGGTTACCCTAGTGCCTCAACGCCCTGTCTATGATGTGGAGTGATTATGAAGATTAAGGTGATGCTCTACAGGTGAAGCAGTTTGCAACAGCTAACTCTTTTTTCTCACTTGATCAATGAAATTGTTTCTATAATTTGGTTTTAGTTTGAGTTAAACCTGACCAACCTTCTCTCCTGTTTCAGTGTGTTTGACATTCTCAATGTCAAAGTTGAAGTTCTGCTTTTCATCTTTGATAAAGAGTTTTCCGCTTCCATGACCCAACAGTTCATGAAGTCCAACTTGTACCTCAAAGGACGGGGCTTTGAGAGTGCTGTACAGCTCCTAAAGATAAAAAGACAGATCAGTAACAATGATGCATGAGTAGACGAATTTACAATATTGGTCCACATGAATCTGAGCGCATTTGTTAATTATATTTTCACAAGAATTACAACCAAAAACCTTATATTCAAAGTTTTTTATAAATTATTTTGTAGATTTTAAGTGAGGAACTGACCAGTAATATGGGTTTAAAATGTCTTTAAACACCTACCTTGTCAGCGTTAGTCAGGAATGTAACCTTCTGGTCTTTAGTATGTGCAGATAAGACGTTACCGAGAGACACATTCTTAAAACCCTCATCTTGACGTATATCGTCATCTAGTCATGGACCGAGAAAAGAAAAACACAGTTCCTATTTAGTCACATCATTATTAGAACCTTTCTTAGTTAGTGTTAACTAGTTTTGGATGGTTTCAGGCTGCAATGCCATGTAGAGTCTCAGGTTGGGACCAGGTTTGGCTCAGTGGTTTCTGTCCCTGCCCTTCACCTCTGTGGACACCGGTTCGATTCCCACCTCAGACCAGAGCCTTGCATGTGGATTGGGTTTTTCAGTCCCTACCTGAAAGAGTGAAATAGAACTCGTACTCACAGTTTGGAATGTTGATGCCTGCTGGTATGCCGCTAGATGCATAGCTCAGGATATCAAGTGAGGTGAAGTCCGGTTTAAGAAAGACGTCTTTCTCATAGGCCTTGGGCCATGGTAGTAAGGGTAGAAAGTTCTCTGCATTCTCGACTAGATTGCCAAACTTTGCGCTCATCTCCTTGTTGACCATTGACACAAAACCTGGAGGTCAAACAAAGCTGCATTACCGTAGTCTTACTTGTTTTTTGTAAATTTCAAGGGATGCATTGCCTTTGAATTGGGCGCTTTGTGCAATAAAAAAACGCTTGGTATGAAATGAATACGGTTGGAAAAATGTTTTAAAAGTAGAATATAATGATCCACACAAATATACACCTCAAAATTGTGTGGTTTTCTTTTTGAACTAACACAGTCCGCAATTTGGTAGAACCAAATTTCCAACACCACGGATGGCATGTTGGTTCACAAGTTAATTATGTTCAAAATTAAATTGACAACTAAAATGGTAATCATCATAATAATTATTGAAATATTAGGTTACCTTCCCATTCTCCACGCATACCAAAGGGATCTCTATACGTCTCAATGAAGCCAATGTAGCTGCAATTCAAATGAACGGATAACATCAGTACAACGTAGGGTTTGACTTAACACTTGAAGTGCATAAAATCTTTTTATTGATTACACATCCAAAAGCACAATTAGCGCAAGTAACAGGATGAACAGGAAACGAGAAGTTAATGACTATAAGTTAATGACTATAGTGACAACACTTTAGCTTAAAATACCTAGCTGTCAGACAAACATGCCACACCACCTACGCTATCACTGCGTCATCAACACGCTAAACTGCAGCAGTAGTTAGTCGCGGGTAAACATACAATTTAAACGTTAGACGTATGTGCGCGTTAGTGAAATTTGACACTTTCTTCTGACATCCGGGTACTTAGCTTCTATTTTTAGCATTAGTGCGGAATGAGAAAAACACTGATAAGCACCTAAACCAAAAGCTTCAAGTGGACTCGGCATTTTCACATGAAAAAATTTAAAACATTGAAAAGTTATAAGCCAATAGGTATAAATGAACAACATTTCTTACTGTTCTACGATTGGTCCCTTGTCTTTAATCCAGCTCCTAGACCCATCCATGTGATCTTGTAGTGACCCCGTGGTGAAGCTACGTGCGTATAACTCAAGCATCTTCTTTTCATGATCATTGGCCCCAAACTCCTGCAACCAAACACAACAGAAATGTTAAAATTACAGTATGACAATGAAATCCTTATAGACCCTTGCATGTGACGCCACACTCCAAAAGCGTCCTCACTGATTCCAAAAAGTGCCCTCACTGAGGCCAAAGGAGGCAAATCATGCCAATGGCCAAGAGCTTTTCTCTGTACGTACTAACAGGTGCCTGACCTCAGCTTCCCTATAGCGTTTCGCATTATGCAAGGGGTCTATTGGAAAGTACACATTACAAGATAATGTACAACAAACAAAACAATCAACTTAAATACTACTGTACAATGGAAAATACAAAACACACCACCCAATCACTCTTACAGTCCTACCCTTCCACCCTACCCAAACCTTCCTGGTTGCTGAAAGGTGCACTTTAATTTGAATTATTTTTCAGTTTTAAGGAAACTTCTTAGGGGCACCAAGGTGAAGACCTTCTTAGGGGCACCAAGGTGAAGACCTTCTTAGGGGCACCAAGGTGAAGACCTTCTTAGGGGCACCAAGGTGAAGACCTTCTTAGGGGCACCAAGGTGAAGACCTTCTTAGGGGCACCAAGGTGAAGACCTTCTTAGGGGCACCAAGGTGAAGACCTTCTTAGGGGCACCAAGGTGAAGACCTTCTTAGGGGCACCAAGGTGAAGACCTTCTTAGGGGCACCAAGGTGAAGACCTTCTTAGGGGCACCAAGGTGAAGACCTTCTTAGGGGCACCAAGGTGAAGCCCTTCTTAGGGGCACCAAGGTGAAGACCAGGGTAACAGCGGCCATGTCATCTGTGGCCTCTGTGAAACAATGGTTAATAATTCTACTATGCTTACCTTTGCTTTGAGTAGATTATCAGACACTAGCTTCATCAACTTTGAATAGTCACCCCTGGTCACGTTTACCGCGAGACCCTCGAAGGTATAAGCTCCAAGCTTCAAGCTATCACCATCTTCTGTGCCTGAAATATCAATTATGATAAGCCTTTAACAAAAAACTTTGCTAGGGTCAAGGCGTCACGCCTTTAACCATGTTTTGCAAGAGTAAATTACAGCTAAAACTTGGTGTGATCCCCGACTATACAGCAGTTTACAGGTTGAATAGCTTCCGACTGGCAACCCCAAACAGAGATATTGACAAAACAGGGAAGGGAGACCGCCAACATAGGGCCATATGATAGCTCTGTTGAAGAGGGCCGGTATGTTAATCCGGAAGTCACAGGTTCAACACCCGCTCTAGCTGATTCTTCTTTGTTCAACCCAAACTAAAAAATACAATCATTAGTGTTGATTATGGAAAACTTACCAGTTTGAGATGATGCAAGACGTACTTCATATACAACCTTGCCGTCACCATCTTGGGTCTTGAAGAGACGAGTATTGTATGCATCAATGTTCTATGGGAAGAGGACCAGAACAAAGATTTGTGATGACCAAAGCAAAGCATACTGGTGGGACATAATTTACAGTTCAAGTCAAGTTTATTTAAACTCTCTTTAAAACTTCTTTATTGTGACTCGGGAGCAGCTTCAGTTACCATAGTGTTTCATGGATTAGCTTTAAAAAGAACAAATTGCCGAGAGTATTTATAAGCAAATGAACATAGTATCACTGAATCTAGATTGTTTCGACAACAAAATTATTCACTCTTGTTCAAGATTACAGGCATGGAATTTCATACTTAAGAGGGAACAATGCCTTTTTTTTTATTTTTCAAAGGGCACTTCTATTGGAAAACCTTTGTCTATGGGAAACTTGGAGGCAATGCATTTCATGTAATCCAATGCCCGTAAGAAGTTGTCAAATTGAACTACAACATTAAGTTGTTAAATTAAACTATAGAAGTATTTTAAAGAAAACTCTGCCTTACCTTCTCTACCATAAACCTCTTAGCAAACTCAGCATCTGCCATAGTACAGTTACCTGAAAAGTAGGTTGTAATTCCCTACAAACACCAAACAATGAACACAATTATTATTTACAATAAATATTTACAATAGTACCAGCTTTCTCCAGAAGACGATCAGAGCATACTGATCGAAACGTCGAGTTGAAACCAACGGTTCAGAAGACGATCAGAGCATACTGATCCAAACGTCCAGTTGAAACCAACGGTTCTTTTACGAACCACCCCCTCGAGAAGACGATCAGAGCATACTGATCGACACGTCGAGTTGAAACCAACGGTTCAGAAGACGATCAGAGCATACTGATCCAAATGCCCAGTTGAAACCAACGGTTCTTTTACGAACCACCCCCTCGAGAAGACGATCAGAGCATACTGATCGAAATGTCGAGTTGAAACCAGCGGTTCTTTTCAGAACCACCCCAACTCATTAGAGATAGTCATTACATGGTGTTACCGCAAACCTTTCCAAATCGACTTTATCATGTTGATCCAAAAAAAAAATCAAAACTGGCCAGTTGTGGTTTTTAAATAATAGGTTTATTATTAGTGATCATAATAGTGTAGCATAATGGTGTCTGTTGATGTCAAATAAATAAACTGGGGGAAGATTGTCAAGAATGATTTTCTGGAAAACGAAGTAGACAGTGAATTACAGAATGGAAAGGAGTACAAGTTGATCAGTGAATGATTCCCCTTGTATAGCGGAGCAAAATGCTACTCAAAATGCTACGCAAAATGCTACGCAAAATGCTACGTAAAATGCTACACAAAATGCTACGCAAAATGTATCAATTGCTATTCAAAAATCATCAGTTACTACTCAATATTAGCATCCAGTTTGCACAAAATAAGTTCAGTCAAAATATTTTGCTATGTTGATACCAACTTACCAGCTTAGTACACAAAAATTGTTTAGTATTTCTTTTAGAAAGCTTTGGGTAAACAAACTTTTGTTCCACTGATACCAAAAAAAACCTGAATGCGTAGCAAACTCACATCATCTCCCAGCCCCAACTGCTGCTCCTTCTTGGAGAGTGAGTAGATGGCATCTCCACATAGTGAGATCAGCTCATCAAGAGATGAAGAGTCTGATGTGTACGCTGCACTGGCCTTCACTAGAGAAACTAACTTGTCCTGTTTATACAGCCAATATTAACAATGATTACAAGTCAAATACAGCATTGGCCATTTTGATAAAACAGTTTTAATCAGTGGCTATTATAATATTAATTAAATACAATTGCAAATTCCTTTGAGAAATACTTCCATATGGAGTTGAAATATTGTTAAAATTTGGAAAATATAACTTGTTTATGAATGAAGTCCCATACATATTTCCTTTTTTAAAATAAAAGAGTTTTGCCTTGTCTTTTCAGTGACAACTCAGTGTTACCATGGAGTTTTTTTCACTGGTTTGTATAGACCACGTGAACTTCTTTTTATAATAAGTGTGACCTCGTACATATTCTTTGAATATTCTGGCAGGCAAGATACTACACTGGTTCTATGGGAAAGTTGACATTTTGTGTCATAATTTCCACATAAAACCGAGAGTTATGAAAGTAAAAGCTGGACAAGTTTTGAGATGCACCCCCTTTCATCATATCAAAAGTTGATAAGAATTACACAGTACAATCTCCATAAAAATATAAGATTTGATGTTTTCTTCCATTGAGCTGTGTACAAATCGTGGCTGCAGGAAGTCCAGGCTCTGTGGCTCTTTTGTAAACATGTGATGTCACAGGTCACATCATCTATAGTATAAAGCTTCTATTTCTGCTAAGATTTCCCATATACGGGACTTGAACTTGAAGACGTTGTGGCAGACAGATTTTTTACAATGTACAACTTTGAGAAACACTGAGCTAGCCAGTGGGACTGTTGGTCGGCATTTTGATAAGCCACTTCAACAGAAAAGTCTATGATGCCAACAAAATTTTTACCTTTGATAAACCAGGAATGAACTTTGTGTCACCAAACGACTTGTAGTTTCCAAGGTTTGCAAAGAAGGCGGCTGCATAGGTCAAAAATGCCTACAATAAGAAAGAAAGATTACATCACAGATTAAATTGCAAAGTGATAAGTAAATGATAAATTTAATTTCAGAAAAATCACTGATTACCAGTACCAAACCATTGTTGTGTTTGTTTTGTTTTACTTTGATATTACTTGCTGGGTCCTCTTAAATTTGTGATCAAAACTTGATTTTATAGTGCAGCCTACATACATTAGTAGGCTTAATCTTTTTATCAAAGGTATGGTCAGTGCAGTATTATACTACCTTGTCTTGGTATTACCCCTAGGACCACCAGTGTAAAAATATATATAAAGTTGAGGTAACGTTATTAGCCCAACATTTTGGGCTGAGTGTTAATAAGGGCTGAGTGTTGAAGCCATTGGACTCTGACAAACAGTATTGTCCAAGGCCCACACTTCGTGTACCACAACTTATATATAAAATAACCAACCTGAAAATTTAGGCTCAATCGGTCATTGAAAATAACGGGAAAACCCATCCTTCGCCGTGTCATGACATGTGTTTAAAATAAATCTGTAATTGTTAAATTACTGTTTTCTCAAAAAGTAAAGCATTTCATGGAATAACATTTCAAGAGAAGTCTTTCACCACTACCTTTGGTAAACCCTGTAAGTTATTTGTAAATCTGTGAACTTTTTTTTTCTTTTCTCTGTACCGAAAGGGTCCAATGGCTTTAAAGGCGGTGGACACTAGTATGGTAATTACTCAAAATAATTATTAGCATAAAACCTTACTTGGTAACGAGTAATGGGGAGCTGTTGATAGTATGAAAACATTGTGAGAAACGGCTCCCTCTGAAGTAGCGTAGTTTGCGAGAAAGAAGTAATTTTCTACAAATTTGATTTTGAGACCTCAGATTTAGATCTCAAGCTCTCGAAATGGACCGCTCGAAATCAAGCATATGAAAGCATACAACTTCATGTGACAAGGGTGTTTTTCTTTCATTTTTCATTATTATCTCGCAACTTTGACAACCAATTGAGGTCAATTCTCACAGGTTATTAAGTTTTGTATGCATATGTTGAGATACACCAAGTGAAAAGACTGGTCTTTGTAAATTACCAATAGTGTCCAGTGTCTTTAATATGGCTTTATTTTAACATCAGTCTTTTTATCTAGGAAGAAAACAAACGGAAAAGATTCTGTATAGCTGCCACCACTTTTTCCTTTGTTATGAAATAAATTAGTATCTAATTTACTAAATTATACATTCCTTTTTGTACTAAAAATTTGTGAAAAAGTTCAAGCCAGGATACAAAAACTTTTCAAAAAAATCCATCTGCTATTATACGGTTGCGGTAATCATCGGTCTGCGATCGCCAGGAAGGATTCGATAGATGGTTATCAGATTAAATGGCAACTACTACTCTACGCATCTGCGATAATTGTTGCAATAATTGTAACCCTCCATCCTTCTCCCGACGTTGGGAGGATGGAGGGTTTCGATCATCGCAACTACTTTTAATTGTATAAATAAATAATAATAATATAATAAACAAATAATACTGAACAGTAGAACAGACATGTTATTGTTATTGTTAAAAAACATTAAAAGATAGTACAGCGCCAAAAAGTTACTGTTTTACTTGGTCTATCATCTTTGCATTTACCTGAAACTCATCATCAATCAAGCCAGCTTTTAATGCCTTCTCTTTCAAGACCGTAACATCCTCTGCCTTGAACAGTTTCTGCAAGAGGAGGAAGATGAGGGGAGCTTCCGGGGATGTCTGGAAGAGACAAATCAGCCCTCCACACCAAGATGCCTTGGCCAAATAATGGGCGTACTTCTTCTCCTTCGAGGTGAGCGCCTGAAAGGCTTTCTTACACTCCAGGGTTACAATGGGTACATCGTTTGGGATGAGGAATTGGGATAAGTCAGTGGGTTGGGTGGTTGCCATGGTAACTTGCTGCCGGCGGCTTGAGTTGAGGAGATGGTTTGTGATGAGGTAACGAGAGATGATGATGAGTGACTGACAAGCCGAAATGGGAAATTATGCCGGGCAAAGAAACGATGTGATCGTAGGATGATTGTGGTCGCAGTAGCTCCAAGTGCCAATCCACTCCGTAGCCCCATACGCAATAGGGTCAACCCAATTCAAACTATCCTTTTTGCCTACAATCCAATCTCAGGTGTGCCCGGCCGTGGTTGAACCGCTTCGATCTTGATCACAAAACACCGGTGGAATGCTTTTATTGCGAGAATGTGTTTTGTACGGTACACAGTACACATGTTACACACGTTCTCAGAATAAAATCCACACAATTGGTTTTCAGCATTATACATACCGCGAGATCGAGCACCAGACCCCAATTTGGGTTCGATAACCATACTTTGTCGGGATCCCCGTCACAACATCACGACAAGGATGCCATCTACTGCTACAATTTTATGGGGAACAGACTGATTAAAAAAACGCCGCAGCGTACGTGCGATGTCCTCTATGCAATACTATCCGGAGGACATTATTGCATACCGGACGGTTTTGCATATGCAATCTTGTCCGCCCGGACGCTGCTGCATAATGCAATTGTGTCCGCCCGGACACATTGAATATGCAGTTGTGTCCGCACCGTGCAAAACCGTCCTTACAGTAAATTAAACGCCCTTGGTCGACGGAACACGTTCGCAATTTTTTTGTCTCAAGCTAAGTGCATGTCGTGAATGACATGGGAAATGTTCGGCCGTTGGGTATTCGCTGCAATCATAAAATACGTGAATATTCATGCTGCATATTACATGTATGTAGGTTCAGTGCATGCACGCTCGCTTACGCGCGCACATAATGTACAGTCATGTACATGTCCGCCGGACGGTTTTTGCATAACCCCGGACACGATTGCATATGCAAAAGTGTCCGGAGCGGACAATATTTCATAGCTGACACAATTGCATCTGACACCGGCGGCCGCCGACGGTTGCAAGTTTTGTGAAAAATCACTTCAAAGTTTTAAAGTGGCTGAGTGTTGAAAAGAGATGTGGGGGACGTGTATTTGTAATCAACAACGAACATATCATTCTGAAGGGAAATGGCAGCGGAAATGGGGAGTTTTTAACATTCAGAACACAATATCTTAGAACTTTGTGAATGAACGAACAGCAGCCAGATTTGTAAACGGCAATTAGTCCGTTTGGGGGGCCCCGTAGAGGCCTATAGAGCGTAAACTGCGACGGAACCTCAAAGTACCTCCATGATTTGATAGCCTACTTCAAAGATTCTGCACACATCAGCTAGACTGCTAGGCCTGCAGTTACAAAGAACTCACTCCATAACACCGTCCAACAATAAATCGGTGCATTATCAAGCAAGGGAACCACTAAGACAACAACTCGGCAAAAAGTGACATAAAACAAATAATTTAATGCCCGATCTCATAGACGCTTAACCCTGTAGGCCTAGCCTAGGCTATACATCCGAGAACCAGCTACAGAAAAGAGGAACTCACTCCCGCCTCAAGTTAAATCAGCCCCTTGCGCATAAAATTTATATTAAATCTCGCCGTGGAAAAAAGTGCACGTTGATGAGCTTGCGTGCATGGCCGGTGTCAGATGCAATGGTTTCCGCCATACAATTACTGTTCTCTCCGGACATTTGTGCATATGCAATCGTGTCCGCGGCTATGCAAAAACCGTCCGGCGGACAAGTACATGACTCTATGTATGTGTGCGCGCGTAAGCCAGCGTGTATGCACACTGAACCTACGTACGTAGCCTATAATAATATGCAGCATGAATATTCACGTATTATGATTGCAGCGAAATCCCAACGGCCGAACCTTTCCCATGTCATTCATGACATGCACTTAGCTTGAGAAAAAAAAATGGCGAACGTGTTCCGTCAACTAAGGGCGTTTTACTGCAAGGACGGTTTTGCACGGGGCGGACACAACTGCATATGCAAATGTGTCCGGGCGGACACAATTGCATTATGCAGCAGCGTCCAGGCGGACACGATTGCATTATGCAAAACCGTCCGGCGGACATTATTGCATATGCACTACTGTCCTCCGGATAGTATTGCATAGAGGACATAATTGCATGCGACCCTGGGTCACTTTGTGGCCTCGGTAAGGGCGACATTCATATAAAGACACTTGTTGTTAAAGACACTGGACACTATAATCTTTTGCTGTTTCTCATAACTATGCACAAAACAAAAAGGTGCAAATTTGAGCTCAATTGGTCGTCAAAGTTGCGAGATTATAATGGAAGAAAAAATACCCTTGTTACTCGAAATTGTGTGCTTTCAGATGCTTTAATTCACCGGGACATCAAAATGTCACTCTGTGGTATCGAAATAAAATTCAAATATTTTTTAGTGGACAATTATTTCTTTCTCGAAAACTATGTTACTTCAGAGGAAGTCGTTTCTCACTTTGTTTTACTTTTTTTCAACTTCACAAGTTAGTTCTCGAGGAAAGTGTAAGAAAGGAGGGACTCCTTGGATGGGTGGATTCTACAATATCCATACCGGTTGCTGTTTTTCCAAAAGTGCCACTGTCGTTGTGCTATTTAATGGGGAAAGTATGTCTTCTAAATAGATTGAAAAAAGAGAATCCTCAAAACAAAAAAATGGGGAACATTTTTTGAGAATGGTATTTCTAAAGTGCAGAAAAACCAGCGGTGGTTGCGTTAAAAAAACACCTCATCATTCACGACGGAACAGGTAGAGCGTCCTCAAGCGTTACATTTAAAAAGCCATTGTTGAATTTGACGAGACATCAGTCGGTGGTTGTAGTGTGCGCGTATTATAACGTGTACATTGTACATGATATGTGTACATGCCCATGCGCCTAGTTGTTGTTCACGAAGCTTAGAACGAAGGGTGGAGGAGGACGTGAGCAGGGCCTATATGTGATGTACTATTACTATTGTTGTGTTGTTTCGACTTATACCGGAAGCTGTAGATTGAGTCACGAAAGCTGTGAGAAGTTGGTTGGAAATCATTTGGTGAGTGTGAAATAAGTAACTTTGGAGTAGTTTAGGATGACACAGCGCGTAAATGATTCAGCCCGAAACAGCAGCGATTTTACACTTTTCAGGACAGGGCAGAGTTAATACGGGCATACGGATGATACGGGTGGTGTGAAATATTTTTGGAAAAGTTTTCGTATGGCGCCACCACTTTTTCATTCGATATGAAATAATATAGTATCTAATTTACCTCAATGAGATATCCCTTTTTGTAAAAATGTGTGAATAAGTGGTGGCGCCATACGGAAAGTTATCCATATTTTTTACTACATAGTAACATACAGTACTGTACAGGGCACGTTGATAAGATTGGTGAGTATTCCAGAGAGTGGTCCAGTGGCATTTATGATTTATGGTAACTACCTAGTGAGTGTACTACATTATTATCCAGTGCCAGTGGTCGAATTATTGTTCAAACACGAAAAGGGTACACTCATCATCAGGGTCAGTCAGCATGGTCAGTGGTTCAGTTCAGTATACTTGTTCATGTTTGTCAACTCAAGTTATTTGTCATGGTCAGTGTGTCTGCGCCCTGAACTTCCCCCTGAACTTCCCCCTGAAGTCATGGTCCCAGTGTTGTATACTAAAAGTTTGTTCAATTTCAACATGGGGTCTTATTGTT
The DNA here is from genome assembly GCF_902459465.1 of Asterias rubens. Classification (NCBI taxonomy): domain Eukaryota; kingdom Metazoa; phylum Echinodermata; class Asteroidea; order Forcipulatida; family Asteriidae; genus Asterias; species Asterias rubens. The sequence goes on along the minus strand of NC_047062.1, from coordinate 18,494,913 downwards.
TCTACTCTCAATATTTCCTTTGGCCTCGTTGGATATAGGATGCAGTAGACGGGCTATATTTTTCTGTATTCCACTCGCGCTTGTGTGATAACTTATTATGTCATGATATGATGTATACATATTGGATGTCAGCTCGGTCGACAGAGTCAGATTTTAATCTACTCGGTAAAAAGTAGAACTATGACTTATTATGAGGTTCATTCCGCTATGATATCATCTCCACAAGATGATAGCGGAATGAACCTCAGCCACTCATAGTTTTAGAAGTAGATTTCACCCAGCACTTTTGAATATTTCTCAATATATTTGAACTGAGCATGTTTTGTGCCATTCTGAATGCTATTTTGTGCCATTCTGAATGCTATTTTGAGGAGCAAATCATCTACTCAGGACAAGCACACAATACAGTGATATGTATGTAGAATAGAGTTATATATAAGAACTAGAGGGCGCACTGGCCTATATACGCGCTTCGGCAGGCGGCCATTTTCTAAGTTGACAAAACTGGCATCTCACAGCGTGTGTTTGCGCGGCCATTTTTGCGTGAGCGTTCAATAAAAAAACCTACATGTAAGACGCGTATTTCATATTCAACGCGCGTGCAGAATGACGCGCTTGTCATCTTGCGGTCCCGTGGCGTTTGTGCACGAAGCATCACTCATGCGCCCTCTAGTTCTTATAATAACTCTATGATGTGGGATGACTTTTTGTATGGCGCCACCACTCATTTTTACAAAAAGGGATATCTCATTGAGGTAAATTAGATACTACATGTATTGTTTCACATATCGAATGAAAAAGTGGTGGCGCCATACAGAAACTTTTCCGGTATGTGTTTCAACTCATGAAATTGCCTACAGCATACTTTGGACTAGTTGTTGTGATATATCGTAACCCTCCTCCCGGCAGTTGGAGGAGGGTTACGATATCGAAACTAACTTTGGAGCTCCTACACTTAGTGGTAAAAGGTGCTTAGCTATTTTTAAGAGTGGTTTTCAAAGTATATGTTTTTATATAATTTCTTGATTTTGAATTTTTGTAAATTAATTATAATTTTTAATGTGTTTTTTTGTAAAAACATTTCAATGAATGCAGCCTAGAATGGCCGAAACAAATTAAAATATTTTGTTGTCAAAAGGTCATAAAAACATGTTATCATCCATAACGATTATATGCAACTATGACCATATGGCACTCTGTCAGACGAAATTATGATTTTTTAGTATCAGTTTACATTTTGTGTAGCATTTTGCTATGCTGCTATACAAAGGAAATTGTTCTCTGCATACATGATACATTGTATACGTAGAGGAAGTATTAAATATGACACGGTTTCCCTTCAAAGTCAGTGGTATACATGGTGTACACTGTATACATGTAGTGCTGACTCCAACCGTTATAGTTTGTTTTCTCGTTGTACCCAAAGAGTAGGGAGTTCTTTGGAACGATTTATATTTTACTATCAAAAGTTGTATTGTCAGTGTTAGTACTGTGTACAAAAATATTCATTTTTATTTTGTCTTAGATACACCTCCACGGATACACATAGAGGGCTCCAAGGATGTTTTTACTCTTCATTCCTCTTGAATGTTCAGACCTTTATTTGAATATGTTGCCTATCTGATAACGTTTTAATAAATTCTGTGTGAGAATAGTGCAAGTTAATTTACTAGATAGAGAGGGGTAATAATATACATTATCAAAAACTCTTATCTCTAGAGATTATACACAAAGATTTGCACTCCATTAAAAATACTGTAGAGAACTCTGATAAACTGATTAAGATGCACATTCCATTGATTGTTTCATTCATACCATGTGTATGCATAATACTATGCAGCTTTGAATTAAATTAACTTGAAATATGATTCCGAGAATTCATTTATCCTCCGTCTTAGAACTTGGTGCTTGTGAAGTCCATAAATTAGTTTTTTTAAAGCTGTCATTCTGTCAATGTTAAGAATACAAGGAGTTTTTAGTGCAACTGATTCAGCTAACGACAGCTGATATAAATGACACCATCATGTCATAAAAGTAGGTTTAGAAAAATTTAAAATCCCCAAATACTCGCAAAGAAAAAAAAAGGTATTTGGGTTTGTAATTGTATCGCTAAGGAGACCCTAAATCTGACAAAAGATTTCCAGTTGGTTCACTGGGACCATTAAACATTATGGACTGGAAAAAAACAAGAAGTATATATTGTTTTTAAGATAAAAACACTCCCCCCTCCACTTAAAGATAGATGTCTTCATGCAGTGTCCTCCATAATAATAAAAAAGATGCCCTAACATTTACATTTTTTCAGGACCCCTCTGGGACAATTTTGTTTCTAAAATCATCTTTCCCGTCAATTATGGTTACCTTCGGTTCATTAAGATAAATTCAGTGGTCAGAGCTCCTCCGCTATAATTATTCTCCCAACAATGAGTAATATTAAATTGGGAAGATAAAAGGTTTCCGCTTTGTGCCAAATTCCGAGCTTTCGACATGTTGGGTATTTTGTTGTTGTTATGAAGTCGTGACTCATGGTTGTGAACTGCAGTCAGGCATGGCTCATGTGTGTTCATTAATAGTCGTGAAAATTGTAATATTTAATAACCCCAGCAGAAACGGAAACTTATTTTTGTTGATGGGTAATTTTGTTTGCCATTAATCACTAATCAGTGTCCCTTCGTTCTTTTTTGTTTGAATTTACAAGCTCCTAAAAACATTTACTTAATGTGTGTAGCAATTTCATGTCATGCGATTGATGAAATAGAAAAGCAGTTACTATATCGCAGTTCATTAAACCAGCATTCATGGTAGCAGCTTTTTGCAGAAATCTCTAGTTGCACCTACAATGACTCTGCTATATGTAACGCCAATTTATCATGGCAAAAAAAATTGCCTCAATAAATTCCTCTTGAAACAGGCTACCATAATAGATTGTAGGATGGAGGAAAACACACATTAGGCGGGGATTTTCAAAGTGAGAGCTGTTGGAATGGCTCTTTGTTGTACACCCCTGCATAGTGAGTGTCCTAAATAAAAAGATTGGTTTCATGCTTTTTAAACACTTGGATGGGGGAACCAAGTTGAATAGACCATAAACTGGTGGCACATTTATTATGGAAATATCTGTAGACCAGAAACAGTTGCCATTACCTGTTAAGAACTACTCGAAACAAAATGGAAGTGGTTTGACATGTTCCTATTCCAGCAGAGTGTTTTTTAAAGGCTCGAACCATGCTCAAACACAGTAGTTATTGAAATGGTACTTAAAACACCATGGAGGGCTAGTATACAAAATACCCACTGGTCCTCTGCCGGCCAAAGTCCAGTAATTTTAGCATCCATCCAGTAACCCTATAACCAAACAAGCGCTGCATTCCAGTATTTTTCAAAACACACATTTTTAAAGATAAAAAAGCACAGGCCTGAAGAAGGAAAGGAATTATTTATGTAGATTGTAAACGATATTTCTGGTCCAGTGAAAGTGCAGAGCAGTTCAAGACCTGTGATTAAAATGGCGATTACCTTGGAATCCGAACCCTGGTGATAAATGGACCTTGAGTAAGTCGTTGCTAGAATCCTTCTTCACTTCAAAATCCAACACTGTATTGCAACTCAACTCCCAAAATGTTGGACTCTGATCACGGTGGTATTCCTACATGCAGGCCTGGAATTAAGAGGAGCCCATGGCCTCCAGGTCCCTGGTCATGGCCTTGGTGCCCCTTCAGATGTTTCCCATTTAGGCTTCTAAAAGAAGTGCCCTTATTCAAAATGATGATAACATTTCAGGCCTGGTAAAGTATCAGTTTTAATCAGTTCTCAGTCAGACAGAATCAAATCAACATCAAGGTATGGCTAATGTTTCAAAACATGCACCTTGAGGGGCCCTTTGGCCTTAAAAGTGGGCAATTTTTTTAGTGACACTAGTTCACAACAAATACGTTTCTCGCATTACCAGCAGCCACAAACCATTTGCTCATTTCAGATGCGTTTGTAGTTTTAAACATCGCCACATGCATGGCACAAGTCAAACTGTTGTTGTGTCTCTTGGGTTCACTGTAAGACTCCACATGACAGTAAAATAGCACCATTGACTCTAATTGGTCCTAAGGTTATTCTCAACATTTCGTTGACATTGTCTTCAATTCATCTTCGGGAGGTCAGGGGACAGTTTAAGTCACATTTATAATGGTTGTGTTTGATACAGTTGGTACCTGGAAAATTTGATGTTGCTAAAAACGCATTCATCTAAAATATAAAATTGACCCCACACAGAAACAAGCTGTTTTCCCAAATCTTTATAATACTTTATGTTTAACCTAGAAACCATCCAGAAAGCCACGTACTAAATTCTACTAATTGAATTTGCACTTGTCCAGTATGCTGAAGAGTACTATAGAGGTCTTGTTAGATGAATGATAGTTAATTTATTATATCATGATTCAATTCACAGACCCAGCATGCTGAGCGTGACCCTTACTAGTGTTTGGCACTCAGATATGGTTGTCAGGCATTTGTTGGTGGACAAAGTCTACAATAATCTGATTGATGTGTAGTCAATCCCCACTAAGTTCTGAATTGAAAAGCTGTTTATGAATTTGTTGTTTCCAGTCCATGCCATTTATAGTATATTTATTACAAACAGGCTGCTTGTACTCTTGTGTACACAAAAACATTACACTGCAGTGCAACATGACGCATTATATTACACTATTATATAGTGCAACATCAAAATGGTTGTCACTTGTCACTATGGTAAAATAAATGCAAGGACTTTTTCTATTTTATTTTGTATGACTTATGAAACTGGAGTTTTGTTTACTACAACCTCATGGCAGTTCCAGGGTTGCTCTCGTAAATGCTGACCTCTGGATTCAGATTAATTTTTAAACATGATTTATTGACTTGTGTGTTTGCATTTTATTTATGCATTTTTTTATGTTAAATAGTGTAAGGATTCGAAATCTCCTGCTTGAAACCCTATGGGCCCTATTTAAAGTTAAATCAGTAAATATAAAAGTTGGTATAAAAAGTAGCTACAAATTGTTGAAGTGCATTTAACTGGCATTTGGCCAGCGGGCCAATGTTAAGGGCTTTTAAAAAAAAATGCAAATCCAGGCAGATGCTTCGTTATTTGAAAGTGCAAGTGCACCAAGGCATTTTCTCCTTGATAAAAGGGCACCCTATGAGGAAATTTTAAGTTTCTACTGAAGCATTTCAAGGGTACCAAGGCAATGACCAGAGGCATGGAGGCAATCACCTTTGTTGAGGCAGCGTTTTTTTTTTTTACACTAAGTTTTATTTTACATTTCTTTTTCAAAAGGACAAATGTTCTGTGTATTTCTCATTTAAAGAACTTGTAACTATGTAAAGTAAGTGTTGACATCAAACTGAAGAATGGTTGCTAATTCAAAATCAAATGCTTGGTAGACACATTTGAAAGAAAAGGATCTCATCCTCCTCTTTTTTTTTAAAACACCGGGACGATCAACTGGTATTTATTTTACTTGGTCTAATGGACATGTGGAACATCTGATGTTCAAGGTACATTGTAGGATGTATTGACAGACTGACTCCAAATGCACTAAACAACAACTAAATTTATTATGCAGATTACAACCAATTATTTGTAGTACCAGCAGATATATACTACATATTTACTCAACAAATTGTTAGGCGTGAGTGTATAATGTACTTCATGTGTTGCCTGTACTATTAATTTCATTTTGTTTCACATAGTTTCTGGTTTCCAACTTGTAGCTTTGTTGTAAGTGATTAACATTTTAAATTGAGCAATCCTTTATACACGCCGTTTGTTTGGAAATGTCTTATTTGTCAGTAAAGTTTTTGAGGTTTTATACACTTTTCTTACCATTTTTTTTATAGATCCAATGCCACATTGTTTTCCACCTGGTTTACTAGGTTTTTCAGTTCTGTTTTTTTTTTGTGAATGAAGATTTTCTTGTAACATTTGATTTTTTTTTTTTTGCAGATCTCGTGAACCCCCTTTAGTACTTGCTGGTATTTCCCTCCCCAGTTGTTAACAGTCACCCGCATCGCAATTATTACGGTTTACGCCACACAGAACAGAATGCCTCCTTTCTCTTAATCCATTGATGGAATTACAACCTTTTCGATTGCCGTTCATCAAGGACAAATGCGCCCCTATCTTGTATGTAAAGAGGATTAATCCTGGCTTTTTGTTGAGGGATTAGCGTTAACTGTTGAGTGGATTCATCAACTGACATTCAATGGACACTCGGGATGATTCACATATCATATAACTGTAGAGTAACGGGAGAGCTGTGAAATACTGGCAGGTGTGTCTATGGTTTGATAGTCAGAAGACTGACACTTTGATGATTCTCGGAATTATAATCAAATCATCTGAACAGTAAATATGAATATTTGCCACGGCGCCACAAGAAACTCATTGCATGGTGCAGACTGGGCTGACAGCGATTATCGGACTTGAAAGTGTGCTGTTGACACTGAAATTGAATCCTGTGTTTTTTTCATCTGCTTGCCGGGTGAGTTTTATCAACCCCGTGTGTGTTATTAGAAAAGCGCCTGCTTTGAATGACATATTTTTTGTTGTGCTTCTGGATTTGCCCTCGGTCAATTTAGTGGTATTCTTGAAGGAGGTCAGAGATTCAGAAAGAGTGGTGTGTACAGACCTTGATTCTATTTAAGCTGATCATTTGGGAAGGATGGACGACTTCGACATCAGCCTTTTGTAGCTTTTGAACATTCCCATGTGCCTGAATTTCCCGTCAGTGAGTCTGTGTGCCTTGGGATTTGATCTTAATGCCACTTTATACTTGCCCTGTGTCTTCTGTAATGAATTCACAGTATAACTCTATGCAAGTGGGCACTGGCCACCCATTCAGTCATCCAACACCTAGTCTAAAGTCATCACCAGTGGATATCCCCGAAGGGAGCAAAGTCGGCCATGGCAGGGAATTCTTTTGTTTCAATGAAGATGTGCGACAAGCAGTTTCTTGTCCTTCGGCTTTCCAACCAGTCTGCGCATACAAAAAGGCAGAGAGAGACAAATTAAACCAGACCCCTCTAAGTGATCAACCCAAGATGTCTGCAAACTCTCCATCAAATAGAAATCTCATAGGGCGCCCTGTTTCTCCACAGACTGTCAGTGTCCGAACAATACCACCTGGGGTCAATTTCCAGTCGCACGGACGCGTGACGCTTCCTTTATCCGACAAACCAGAATCCAGTTCCAAACCTAGTTGGATAAGAACTCGGCAGCAAAGAGATCGATCTCCTTCTGTGGATAGTAGGCATCTGCTGAATAGCTACAAACAACCTTCACCCAACAGAAGTCTTTCATCAGATCCGGCGTGCCCAGTGACTGTCCGACCAGTGTCACCAGGAATTCTAAGTCTATGCAACAAATTTGCTCCGGTGAAAAGCACCTCGGATTTTAACTTGGACATCCCAAAGGGTCGTCCCAGATCAAAGTCTGCCACAGGTGCCATGATTAAGAAACCTGACTCGCCAGTTTCCCCGCTGCTTCTTAGGCGTTCAGTGAGTCCTAAACCAACAAAACTGCTCCTTGCTACCGATTCGTCCGACTCTGAATCGGGACAAAGCCTTAACTTGGCCAGAAACTTGTTATCACCCGGAAACAGCCCAAGTAGTGGGTATGGTAGTGGATTTTACTCCAGCAGTCCCCTTTGCCTTAGTCCAAGAAGTAACTCTCCTGCTCTGGTAGTAGATGTAACCCACAATTCAGACAAAACAAGTCATGGACACCTAACCTTGCCTGACGCAGACGGCAGTAGAGCAGTGCGGACCTCAAGCCAGGATAGTGGAGTTGCAAACATTTCCGAATCTGGACTTCAGTATGGGCAAGCACCATCAAGTGGAACAATGTCGCCACCGGAAACAGTTTTGAGTCTCGCCGTCCCAATGAACAACAGACCCAAAACTTTAGTTCGTTCGAACAATGTCTTTGAGAGTATCGACCAAAGAGATTCTAAGAGCTTTCGGGAGCCAAGTCCTCAATCCCCAGATGAAGGATTCCAAGACAGTGACAAATCAAATGCTTTTGATCCTTCAGTAGCTCCCTTGTCTAGAGACAATAACAAGCCAAACCAGGAGGTCAAAAAATCCAAACTAACGATTCGACTTAAAAGTCCTGGGAGCTCGCTTGACCAACCCCCCTCTCCTGACCCCCCTAAAAATATCCCAGAAATAACTCTGCCGGTAAACTCCAGACCCTTCCTCACAGTCGAGGAGCGCCGGCGTGACTTTGGGAACAGATCCGACACGTTGATGTCAAGTGTGCAAAGCTTTGAGTGCCTTCCATCGGTCGTTGTGAGTGACCACTGTGATGAAGAAGTTAGTAACATTTCTTGGGATGGCAGTATGGATGCGTCAGTGTTTACCCCTAAAGAGCCAAGTCAGATCGGCTTGTCTATCGATGATATCAAACGGTCTAAGAGTATCAGGAAGCTATCCAACGCTAGCACTCTGTCCTCATTCAGCCACGATTCTCTGGATGATGAACTTAGTGATGATATGTGTTTCAAAGAAGAACCTAAGAAGGTAAGTGTCTCTCAAATTATCTTCAGTAGAAATCTATTAATTCTGAATAATGAAATCGCCTCAATACTTACTGGCACTTTTGATCCTCATCGGGAATAGGATTAAAGTGGGATCTGATCGCCCTTGTGGATTAATAGGCGATCAAAAGTCTAGTAGGAACGCAAAGGGCGATCAGACCCCGCAGTTTGCTAGCAAAACAGTGTTCTTTTGAACCCACTAACGTTCCCAAAAGGGGGATCAATGTGCGATCACACTCAAGTGGGAGCGCCACCGCGATTTCACCCCTGCATCTTATCTTGTTGCGGGATCCCGATTTTGCAATTGTGGATCCAGTGGGAACGCGGCCTATTAGTCTTAAAGTCAAACAGCTCATATGCTAAGGTGTAAGGTCTTTATGGACCCAAAACAATGGATTTTGATGGAATTGTAAAGTATGGATTGTATGTACTGTATGGCTACAATGGGTTTATTGTGCACTTTGGCAAAGGTTTCAAGTCCATAAAATGGATGCACCAACACAATCACCAAAACTGTAATGGAGTGTTCAAAGTTCAGTGTGCTTTTGCCATTTCCTTTTCTTTTTTCAAATTACTAAGTTGCATCCTGATTAGGACGGGCCTCTGGAATTACACAGAGGCTGTGGTCCCCCTCCAAACATTTTCTATAGACTGACATGTAAGACTTTCCAATGAAATTGCCCTTTGTGAAATAAAAATTGCATTGCCCCGTCAAGGGTGAAACTCCAGTCCTGTTAGGAACCGTGTGACTAAGAGCATTATGAAGAAATTCTGGACAAGGTTAAGTTCCTATCCAAAATGCATACATTTCAGACATGCGGGATTTGGGCCATAGGGTAATCCTCCCAAACATCAACAAGAAATAACAGGTAAACGTGGAATTGTTTAAAAGACAATATCAATATTAGCTTTTTAAAGACCATAGCGACCAGGAAACGGCTTGGTTCATGTCCATAGCGTCCCCAATTGAGCTGCAAGATCTGATCTACTTCCCCCTCAGCCAAAAAGCTCATAGTTTTAAAGCTTATGTCCTGAACTAACATTTTGCAAATGTTTTCCATGATATCTGTGTTTCTAAAAATAAAAAAATTAAAGTTTCTGTTTCATGTTATTTTATGCAACACTTTTACAAGGAAAAATTAGGTTAAAAAAAATCAACAATATGAGCATATTGTCTAGTTGTATGGTTATGATTATGATTACGATTAATACAGACTTGAAATGTCTCTGAAGGGTTAGAATATATGCTGATTGATGAAGGCAGTGTGACGTCAATCCAGCTTAAATTTATGTTTGCATAAAGTATGAAAGATGTGGTCGTGCTGCTGTGTCACTTTCTTTTTTAAAAGCAATCTGAAACGTGTTGAGATTAAATACTAATTTACATGTTGTACACTGATAAGACACCCCACTATGAGCAGCGGCCTATTTACATGAAATATGAATGTACATGAGATTGTCTCAAGCAGGCATGATTTTCTTCCTACTTCCTCGTCTAATTTCTGGTTTGTTTATCTTTATGAAAAATGAGAAAATTTGTAAGTATTAGCCTGAAAAGTCTCATTGCCACCAGTAGTCCGCACTCGTGCTCATTAAGTATTCCTACTTTTTTTTCCCAAGGACCAAATATCATTTAAGGTGCCAGGTCCAATCTTCAGCCTATTCGACCTTGACAATTCAGATTTCAATTTTAAAAGGCTATTTTTATACATCTGTTCAAGTTTTCAGTTAAGGTGTCCTAGGAACAAATCGAGCAATGATCAGTGGTAGCTACACATTGTAATTGAAAACTGAAAATGAATTATTGTCTGGATAACACCATTACTTACTCACGCTCATTGGCCATGTGCATGTACACTAAATAACTGCATCCTGCGTTTTGTTCATTGTCTTTGTATGCAAAACTGTTCGTGTATGTTTTGTACTGAACACTTTCAGAAAAATGTTTAACATTTTCATTGAAAATTAAATACACATGGAAATACTGTTCGCAATTCTTTATAAATCTTTATGCCGCAGTTGTGTTAGTGGAACTATAATGTTTCTTGGAAAAATAACCTTTGCACACAACTCTGCACAAGTGTACAGTATGTACATCCTGCTGTTATATTGCGGATGTGCATGATACGTGTAAAACCCAAATGCGGTTGAGATACAGTGTTTTTGTTCAGTGTGCTTTTATGCTAGATTCAACAAAAGCAAGAGTCAAGTCAATGTATGTATCAGACAATGTTTCAGTACTGACTCCATGATATCTGGATTGCTTCCATTTGTACTGTCAGGCTTGATAATCCACAGAAGCACGACGGCAATTGCCTTCATGCCCCCTGGTCATTCCCTTATAGTGCCCTTAAAATGTTCCTTTAGAAAATTACAATTTCCTCATGGATGTCCTTCACCAAGGAGAAAAAGCCTTTGTGCCATTGCCCTTTCTAAAAAGAAGCATACAGGCCTGTATCTGGATTTCTTCTTTTTTACTGAACACTTTGAAGTGGAGATGGTTGAATTCATTTCTGAGTGGTGCCATCAATATGGCCTAATTGCAGGTTTTATCCAACCTGCATCAGAAACCTTTGTATCTATTACCTACTTCCTGCTTTTGGTGCCATGGGTATTTGATGTACGACATTGTATAAAATGTAGAACCATACCAACCCAAGCAGTGTGTATGCTGGTTTATTTTAGTCTTGGTTGATGATTCATGACCAAAGAGCTTAAAGTTATAAATAAAAACAAACAAAAATTAGAGCAGTTTGTTATTGATGAAATATAGTTGAAGGCAACCATGTGCATTTATATTTATTGATTTATTTGTTGAGTATTTTCAACAGACTCATTCAATAAGTTGATCGACCATGTTACAAATAGATATTTGAATAAACTTCGTTATTCATTCTCTTTTTAGTCCCACTAGACTTATGTGATTTGGAAGGATTTTCGTTAAAATGTCCTTGAGCCTTTTTTGGGTTTTGAGGACGTGAAACAGTCAGTAAAGAGAGAAAGAAATAGATACATGTAGTTCCCACATGACGTAAATTTGCAATCTTTAGGGGCAATTTAGAATACCCAGCCTTGCGAAACTCGTTGCCTGATTGCTCAGTAAACAGCGTGGTAACTAAATGAACTGAGCGCTTTACGCAGAGGTTGCAAGCCAAAATGCAATTTGCCCGTAAAGATGGCGTTTATTGCAACTTATCTATAGTCCATTGTGTCCAAACCCAGGTAGCTTTGTATTTCTGACAATGTACAGAGTCTGTTCGCCTCCTTTAAAATAAAATAAAAATATCCGGGAGGTTTCAGGTCTTGAATATACCGGTAGTAGTATAGTAGTAGTAATATATGTCTGCAAGCCTGTTTCAGGAGTTGTTATATTCATCAAAACTCATCCCTCATGTTTAGAAAGAACCCTGAAATGTCCCTGAGGCTGCCGGTCTGTCCAGACAAATTGCAAAATTCAAGGAAATTGTTAGGACTATGAAGTCATTGAAATTGAGGGCATTGCATTATGCACATCTTGCCTTGAAAATTTGCTGCTTTTATTGTGTTGTTACATGTACACGTATGGCGTCATCGCAAGAAACAATGAATTAATTCCAATTAGGAATAAATTAATTGTGTACAATGAAAGTAGATTCTTCTTGAAAGTACATTCTTCCCACTTTAAAGCAATTTGACACTTTCGGTAAACAGTATTGTCCAAAGGCCCACACTTCCTGTACCACAAATTATAATAAATATTATATAAAATAACAAACCTGTGAAATTTAGGCTCAATTGGACGGTCATCGGAGTCGGAAGAAAATAACGGGAAAACCCACCCTTGTTTCCGCACGTTTCGCCGTGTCATGACATATAATGTTTAAAATAAATTTGTAATTCTTGATATCGAGAATTGATAATTGTAAAATGTTTTCTCAAAAAGTAAAGCATTTCATGGAATAATATTTCAAGAGTTGTCTTTCACCATTACCTTCTATAAACCCTGTAAGTTATTTGTAAATCTGTGAACTTTTATTTTGTTTTTTCTGTTCCTTAAGTGTCCAATGGCTTTAAAGACACTGGACACTATTGGCAAGTCAAAGACTAGTCTTAGTCAAAGACCAGTCGTTTCACTTGGTGTATCTCAACATTTATGCATAAAATAACAAACCTGTGTAAATTTGAGCTCAATTGGTCGACGAAGTTGCGAGAATACCCTTGTCACACGAAGTTGTGTGCTTTCAAATGCTTGATGGGTGAGTGTTGGCTCTGAAAAGAGCGGGTTTCATCTCACGATTCGAATAGTTTACTCTGCTTGTCTTCATGAAAAGTGCAGAGTATACGCGCAGATTATACCAAACTGGCTCTTTCAAAAGAGAATTAATAGTAATGTATCATGTCAACCCTTGTACTCGATAAAATGCTTTTTTCCACGAACCAAATATCATGCCTAACATCTACATGACATGTATTGCTGCTTGCACTTTCAGTAATGTGTTTTAGTTAGCTAGAGAAACATTTAATAATTTGATTGTACTATACAAGAGTCCAATATCCACTCTATTACTCAGAATCCAATCACTAAATAACAAAATTTACGTATTTTTGTTATTGTTATTGTACTAATAACAATGAGACCTTCCACTAAATTACAACATTTAGGCATTGACTGCACTTAAAAAAGAGTCCAGAGCCCACTCTATTTTAGAACCCAATTAAAAATTACTAAAAATGTCCATTTGGATAATGAAGTAAACAAGTATTCACAATTACAATATTCTTCTTGATTTATTTAACCTTTTCATGCACTATTTATTTTAGTGATTAGTTTATCATAAGGAAACCTAACCCTTTATTGCTTACAAATTTGTTTTGTGCAGATGGCAACCCCCCCTCCCCTAAAAAAAAACCCATACGTAAATACAAACAACAATTTATAGAGGTCACAAAAGTTTCCTAAACAGTCCTCTTTCCCATTCTGAAACTGTGGTCGTACAATCTTCATTTTTGTTTTACAATTATTTTTCTGAAGGAATTTAACAATGTCACAGCGCATGAAAGAGTTTAATAAAATGTAACCTACATGTTCCTACGTGTAGTAGGAACTTAGGAAGCCTTTGCGCTGATCTACTTCCAGGTTCAGGTGGGCATTTCCAGACAGATGATTAATTCAAGCTTTGTGTGGAAAAAAACATAATGCAGGATGATATTTTTTAAAGTACATTGTACATGTAACGTTACACCTGATAGTACACAGAAGAAATAATATAGGCCCGCTGTTCAAGAGCTTGCGTTAAACTTTTTTTTCTTGTAAGTATTGTTTGCAGCTTTGCATGTTGTGGATTTTAGGAAGAAACTATAAAAAATAGTCAACTTACGGGTACAATTAGTTGTAAATCTCTTTTGTGGGAGTGTATGGCTCTGAAAAGAGCCGGTGTGGCCTTGATGTTTCGGACAGCATACTCTACTGGTCTTTAGGAGAATATGTATTTTCTTGGTTTCGTTTGAAATGTCTGTTGACATTTTGCAATCTGTCTGTATTGTTATGTGGTCAGGTTGAATCTTTGCTCACCTTCCACCTCTGGGACCCTGGTTCAAATCTTGCCGGGGCGGCATTACATGTACACTGTATGTAGAATGGGTTTTCAGTCCCCACCCGACTGTGTGGGTTATCTATGGAATGAATCTCTTCTCTCCATGGGGTTCTTGGCTAGTATGGTGATTGAGTTTGCTTTTCTGAGAGTTCTTGGCTTCCACAACCAGAGTAGCTGAAATTAAATGAAAAAGTCCCAAGAAATTGTGGTCACAGGAAAACAAGTATGTCAAGGAAATATTAAGTAAATTATGCGCAATGTCTCCTGTATAAAACTTGTTTGTAGTAGGCAATAATAATCATTATAGTTTCAAAACAAAAACCAGTAACACTACATCCTAAGAGCATTTACGTAGAGTCTGACGATACTATTTACCAATTCTGGCATGTCTACGTTTAATTTCCTATTTTTAGGCTCTCGAATAAAAATCTAGACCAATCCAATTATAGTCCTTTGTTGTCGGTTAATGGCAAAAGTAAGTCATTTTTTTATGTCGAGTGATGATTGAATGCCCTTTTGTGAGCACAAAGCGTTGTTAACACCTGGTATGACGACACTGACGGAGCACCATCTCCGCCATCCTTGACTAGCACGCTTCTTGCACACGTGCAACAACATAAGAAAGGATGTATGGACTTCCTCTCTCATTCTGAAGTCTCGATAAACCTCCGCCGTTCCAAGATGGATATTTTTTTGCTTGCTTGATGATTTGTTTCCCCCTCTCGCAAATAAATTTTGGGTTGATTTTAAAATTGAAAAGTAGATTTTTGAGAACTACTTGTCAAGGATAGGAGCAAACAGAAAAAGAGATTCATGTTGAAAAAATCTGTGGTGAAATTGATATTAATTTAGTGAGCATTATGTACATGTACGAGCTTTGTCAATCTTGCGATATCAGAGATGAGAAATTTAATTGTTTTTCTTCTAAAATCAGACATTTTTCAGTCATAAGTTTACTGGCCTGATATTAAAATCACTGGCCTCGAGCCAGCAGTCCAGTGTTAATTTCAAGCCCTGTAGGTTAAGGGTTGGATTAGAAACACACACATTGTAGGGGTGATTGAACTTAGCGGTAATGGATCATTATAGCCATGTTTCCTTTCACTTTGAGATAATGAGTACGATGCAATGGCCTTGTTTTAAACAAGGCTAATTGACTTTGTTTATAAATAGAAACACTCCAAAATACACACGTATGGGATTGGCGATCGAATGCATGAATCTTACCATGAAGGTAGAAATCTCTGTACACACTTTGTGTGAATCTGTGCTTTATTGATATTATGGTTTTATAGTACACAGGTATCCATTGTCAGATTATGGAGGTAGAAACACATGTAGCATTTACCTAATTTATGACACCAATCCCATGTATCATTAGGCTAAAAGTCCTCTTTTATATGAAACTTCAAAAGTTTTTAAAGTAACATTCAAAAGAGAATGAGTGTGCCTTTGCTTTTTATTGCAAACTGATTTGGAATTATTGGTCATAAAACTGATGATAGTGTATTTGCTGAACTTCTTACCTGTAATTTGAAGTAGTTCTTATCAGTATTGTTGACTCGAGTCAGTGACTTGGACTCTAGTCAGACTCAAGTCAGACTTGAATCAATTTGATTTTAAATCAATGCAATTATTGTTTGAAATAAATGTGGCTACATGTTAATCAAGTCTTTGGTGATGACGCCAGTACAAACAATCTAAGATGTTTTCAAGTGCTCTTGTCGTAAGCAAAATGACTTGTGACTTGACTTGAGCAAAGATGACCTGTGACTTGATGTCACTTGAGAAAAAATTGCTTGGTTACAACACTGGATCTTAAAAAAAGCCTTAATTACAACACCCACTTGACATCTCAAAGCGCTCATTATTTTTACAATGGATGTGCAGAGCTGTGTTTCCGGTACAACATTTTTTTTTAACAATATGTTTGTTGGGGTTTGGTTTACGCGCATTACGCTACACACAGGACATTTTTATAAGTGACTTAATAACAATTAATACATGTAGGTTTACTGGCCTGGAACTAAAATCACTGGCCTTAGGCCGTCAGTCCAGTGTACATCAATCAGATTGCAGCCTATGGAAAACTCCATCAAAGAAGTTCTCATAATAGGCCTGCAAATTTCAGTAAAGCAGCAATTTTTTACACTCTGCCTTCTATACACTGTGATTTAATTCATTACCGTGGCACTAAATAATTGGCTGCCTTTACACAAAACTAAAAACACTTGAACTGTATCGCCTGCTGAGACTTAGTCAGTCCATGGTCAGTCAATCTTCATTAACCACAAACCCAACGCTGATTCAACAAACAAGCTGCTATTAGTAGTCTTGGTAACAAATCTTGTTCTCTAAAGACCTGTCCCCTCATTGAGTTACTGCATTACAAGTTGAACAGCCTTACATGTAACCCTTGTAGTCATTCACTTTCTACCGCGCCACGGAAATTCACACGATTTCCGGCCGTAAATAGTAATCATTATGTGATTAATTTCTTGGGTACAAGTTGGGTTATTTTGCAGAGGATGAAATTTATCT
This sequence comes from Asterias rubens, assembly GCF_902459465.1. Lineage (NCBI taxonomy): Eukaryota > Metazoa > Echinodermata > Asteroidea > Forcipulatida > Asteriidae > Asterias > Asterias rubens. The sequence continues at coordinate 18,478,223 of NC_047062.1, read as the reverse complement.
TTGATTTTCTCAGTTGTCAACAAAAAATTGAAAACATTGTTTGATCAAAACTCTCTCCAAAGACCTTTGGTCTCCTTCTGAAGTACTACACATGTAGCTTGCTTCAACCTTGCAACATGTCCAAGAAGGAGATTATCTCCCAAACCGGCCCCTAACAGTCCACAAACATAACAGGGCCCAATTTCATGGCTCTGCTTACCGCCAAATTCTGTGCTTACGATCACGATTCCCCGCTTATGTGCAAGCGCCGAATTTCTGCACTAGCCTTGTAGCATAGAATGCCTAGTAACATGCAGTACGCACGGGCAGAAGCAAAAATTCGCTGCTAACCCGTGAAATACGCTTGCGGTAAGCACAGAATTTCCTGCTTCTGTAAGCGCCGATTTTGTTTTTACGGTAAGCAGAGCCATGAAATGGGGTCCCTGGCCACTTGCTTCACAAAAGAAGTAGCATGAGGATGCCAACTCTGGATTGTCTCTGTGGGGCTGCTGGATGCAGACCGCAAGGTCATCACCGTGTAGGCCTACCCCCTTTAGAAAACAAGACAATAGCATCGGTATAACCCCCTTGCGACATGGTGGCTGTTGAATATGGACCTTGACATTTAAGATTTTGCTTACGAGACAAGAACACTCTGCCTCTCCACCCACTTTTTCTGGGTTGAATGTGAACAAGAAGGTTAATTTATTTCCGTAGTAAGAAATCAATTGTTAAATGGATGTTATTTACAACAAAATTTTTTTCACCATTTTTACCGGACCAGAATGTATTTCACAAACTTTCTACACAATGTGTAAACTGCTTTTATTTGAGCAAACACTTGTGATGAAGAGGACAATTTATGTCATTTGTATTATTACAGAATTGAAAGTCATTTATTTTCAGAGAAAAGACCGATCCATCAGGCTTCGCCCACGGCGCACGTGTGAGCAAGAACACGTGCCCCTCTCCAATGCCATTCTGCGCAACTCTGCCGCGCGCGCAAAGCATACGCACGACCCTTATTTGTCAGACTTTTGGTTGCGCAATTGGTTGTGATTGGTCAATACGTAATGGGGCGGGGCTTAATGGATCGGTCTATTGTTTTCTTATTGACACAACGAGGCATTGTTATTTAAATGAAAAATACAAGACTGTCAGATCTTTCCTGTCATGGTTTACTGGCCTGACAATGACATCACTGGCCCAGGCCTGTGGTCCAGTGTTAATTCCGAGCCCTGAGACTCCCTAGACAGTAGAAAAATGGTCTGCGGAATACAGTAATGTCAGTACATTTAAAAAGGGTGTACATTTAACATGTGAAGATAACATTTTCATGCATTCGTATCATGTGAATTACATTTGTGTTTACACTGTATTCACCTGATTTGGTTAATCATTCATCTATGGAGTTATCAAAGGGCAATACACAAATTGATATCAGGGCTGTACATGTTGAACATGTTGACTTGGGGTTCAACAATGGTGACCCCATTCCTCTGGAAAAGCTTCCCACAAATAGTATTGGTTTTACAATTCCTGTTGCATCACCCGTCACTCTTTATCTTGCATGGAAGACTGTGTTTTCAATGTTTACTCCATAGAATGTCCACCAGGTAAATCTAATAACATGGGTTTCTCAAAATGCTTTCAAGAGCCAGTAATACTTGTAAATCCAGAGATATTATTTTGTAGTAAATTCTTTTTAAAATAATATGAGTTTTTTTCTCTCAAAATGCTTTCAAGTGCCAGTAAACTTGTAAATCCAGAGATTGTAGTAGGGCCTACATGTAAATTCTATATAAAAATAAAAAAAATTATTTGGGATTTTTATGGCACTACCAATGCAACATTTTACCAGTCTGTCTTTTGGAAAAATTGCTTAGGCTTTGAATCTTTTAAAGGTTTGTTTCACGCTATATCAACTTCTGATTCGTGTCAGTCGATACAAGCCAACACTCCGTGTTTGTATCAACATGGTTTAAACCTGCACTTCCTTCACACTAGCTCAGCACGAAATCAATTTGCAGGTTACATGTGTAACTTGTATCCATGTGTTGTGTTAAAATCGTTTCACACTGGTGCCAGAACCGTACTCTGATCGAAGTTTGATAACCATCACACGGATGGCACAACACACACTCGACACGGACCGAAAATGAACCAGGAGTGTTCACACTATGGCTTTCACAACCTGTGTTGGTATTTTTGACACGGATCGAGAGCTCTCAACCCACCTCCTGAGCAAGGCATGGGGTTAGTTTTGACACGGCTTGAGCACTCAATGGATTGACACTGTGTTGAAATGTTGTGTGAAAATGTCAGTCCAGATTACACGTATCGGATAAACGGTGTCCAACTGAGATTTTTTTAAGTGTAGGCCTTGTAGGCCTACATGTATGACAGTGATACATCAACCATTTTGACTTGTTTGAAAGACACTCTTAGGTTAAAGGCACTGGACACTACTAACTACTCGAAAAATTCTTGGCATGAAAATTTACTTTGTAACGAGCAGTTGAGAGCTGTTGATAGTATAAAACATTGTGAGAAACTGCTCCCTCTGAAGTAACGTAGTTTTTGAGATACATGTAGAGGTAATTTCTCAATCAATAATAAAAAAGACTTTAAGCCTGAAGCGTTTTATCTGATGAAAGCACAGCAATAAGGGTGTTTTATCATCTATTTTAATCTCTTGCAACTTCGATGATCAATTGAGTGTTAAAATTTTTACAGATTTGTTATTTTATGCATATCTGGGATACACCAAGTGAGAATTACTGGTTTTTGACAATTACCAAAGGTGCCTTTACCATGGAGTATTGATTGGAATGAATGTTTATCAGATGATGAGCTTTCCTTTTGGGGCTGGGGAGTGGTGGGTACACCTAGACTGTCAATAGATTTGATTGAAACCAATTATTGATTAGCAAATAGATTCAAACTGTTAATGAGTCATCACATGGGAATAGAAATGGTCATAATGGGCCAATGGCCTTACAAAATAAAAACATAGAATGGTCAATGTTTGCAGTAACACCATGTGTGTATCTACATGTACATACTTGCCAGGAGATTTTGTTCTTTAGAGAATGGTCAGTTACTCAAACTTTAACTATAAATGAGTCAACAGACCATCAACTAATCTGCGACTCCATGTGGTCTACTATTCAAACACCATTTAACAATGTGCGTTTGCTTTATCCGGTTGTAAAACATACTACGTACATGTTGCCATGGTACTATGTTTGTGTACTCTTGCAGAGCTCTTAAAACAAACTCAATCTCCCAGAAAGCAATTGGATTAAGTGCCTTGGGGATGAACCACAGTGCATCGAGTGAAATTGATGCCCAGTGCTCATTACCTTAAATTGTCAAACCCATTACTTTTTAGTAAAGAATGTTTTTGTAGATTGTTCACTATGGAGGTGGGAAGGGGTGTGTAAATATTATGGCCTTAACAACTGGCGGTTCTGCGCCTCAACCTTTGTGCAAATTTGTTGAACTTTGAAGTTGGTTCGACTTTGCAGCAGTGCAAGTGGTACCGGTAGTCACAAATTATTGGTTTGGGATTTGCTTTTGGGTAGCATCATATTGTGGGATTTAAAGGTGAACAAGATTTGGTATTTTGGGTGAATGTCTTAAATTTTACCAACTTAGCTCCAAGTATTGATAAAAGACATTATCTTCAAGCAAATTTGAATCCTTGATTCTGATTGGTTTTGACGCAAAGTGTTAAGTGATAATTGCCCCATGGGAATACAGTAGTGTGAAAGTGCTTTAAAAACCTCTCTACACTTGAACACTAGGTTATGAATACTTCTAGCTATCATGCTGACTTGTTCAAAGTGTTTCCCATGGATACCATGCAGACATAAATAGCAGCCTGTTTTCTTTCCTGCCTAGTTTTAGTTGTCAGGCCGTGCCCAAAGTGGCAGCTGCTTCTGCAGCTGGCTCACCATGCTACATACATACAAGCATAGAATGCCCTTAGCAACACCTTTAGTAACAGCCATAGCCTCAGCTGTAGCCACAAATACGGACACAGCATTTTACTTTGCGAGAAAAATACCCAGGCTTTGAATTTCGTTCTTGAAGGGGCCCAACAATTTCTCTCTTGTAAAAGGGCATTTCTATATTGAAAATTTAAATTTGTATTGGAACTTTGCAAGGGGCACCACAGCAAAAAGCATGGGGCACCACAGCAAACGCTGTGAGTGCTGTAGATTATTTTGAGGCCTTAAGAGCCATGTTGTAGGTGCTGGTCATGCTGCATCTTCTCCCTTCAACAACAATCATGACCACAAGCGTGTACAATTACCTGTATCTCAAGGTGATGTTAAAAGCCGACAAAGACCCACTCCGTAAAAACCACATCGTATAAGAAACGCTTTGTTTATACCCTTCATGTGTAAAACATAAAGTCAGTGAGTGTACGTGTAAAGGTACATGTATTAGAAAACAAACACACTTAATGTAATTTTTCAATTTCCTCCGTTCGGGATGACGCTGAAAGCTTCCTTCGTGTAGTCCGAGCAAAAACACTATAAAAGGTTTGCCCTTGAATAATGCACCGACGATAATCTGTACAATGCGTGACTGATAATATTGCAGTGACTGCAATAAATATAACTCACGACAATTAGACCAATAGTTTTGGTGTATCATGTGTACATCCTGGAATGATGAAATTATTTGACAAAAACAGAAAATTAATTTTAACATGGGAAAATGGTCAATCATGTTGGATTGGATTGCTCGTTGTTTCGTACGTTTCACTGAATGCAAAATTTGTCTTGGGGCGTTCACTGAAATAAATCCAGTTTTTCGGTGTTTTTTTCCCCTGCCTTTCAACCTCTGTGAACCCTAGTTTGAATCCCACCTCAGACCAGAGCCTTGCATATTGGTTGGGTTTTTAGTCCCTTCCTGATTGCGTGGGTTTTCCTTGTTAGGGATTTTCCCTAATTGGGGGTTTTCCCTCAACATTTATAACTTACCGTTTCTAAATGATTTCTAGTCAACCTGTTATTGGCGATAATATTGTGCTGTTGTATGTAGTAGAAAAACAGTGAAACAATTACTTAATCCATAAATTTAGAAATTTCTTTGACACTCGTGTTTTTGTTAGGCACTTCATGTGTATATAAATGCACACTATACACAGTGAACCTGAACCGTGATGATTAGATTTGTCAATGCAAAACAGCTTTGTTGACTTGATTTTCAGTAAGTTTTTCTAATATATATCACACACTACACATAGTTCAAATTATATGCAAAAATACCTGATAACTTGATATCTGCACAATTTGCTTTACAGTGCAATTATTATGCGCATCGGCTATGGCCTTGAGGCTTTTTTTTGTAAACAACCAAGTGATTTCACATAATGGTCACACCTATAGCAGGCCTACATGTACAGTCATGGTACAATAATAATAATACAAGTCCTGTGTTTACGAAGAATGACATCATACAATCCTGAGGTCAAATTGTGTCACTGAGAGCATCCCTATGAACCGCATGCCAATGCTGTTGTATTTCCAACACTAAAAAAGAAAATTGCTCAATCATCACAATGGATTCATTGTATTATTTGGGTATTTCCAAAAGTTTGTTCCCAAATTTGTGAATCGTGGGCAGAATTACAAAATTCTTTTCTGACAGCAGTTATTTGGGTATTTTCAAGAGTTTGTTCCCAACTTTGTAAAACTTCTACCCTTGTCATGGCCAGAAATAGCCGCGCTCTGCCACAAGCGAAAAAAGCACTGTATTCTAGACTGGCAACCATATGGGGTAACCAATTCAGAGTGACATAGCCCTTCGATCAAAGTGTTTTTTAATTTCACTTTTCTCTTCCTCCTAGGAGCCATCTTTTGTCTAACACCCGTTTACTTGTGTTTTCCTTTAGGGTTTCTTCTGGCTTGTGATTTTTCTGAGAATAAGGTGTGTTTTTTTTGTAAATTGTATCATTTGATTACATTTCTTGTTGTATACTTAAAGGAGAGGGTATTCATTTGTGTTTTTATCTATTTTAATACAAAAAAATGCTTTGTGATCTGAATACAATAATTTTATTTTTATGACATGAATTATATTTTATGAATCTACTCTGCTTTACAGCTGATATGTAAATTGATATTTCAATGCTGAAGGCATGTACATGTTGATATAGTTGTAAACAGTATCTTCTTCCCCGATAGTTGTGCAGAGAGGTGGGTAGTACCATCGAGAAATACATGGGTCAAAGTTTACAAAAGTGATTAGATTTGAAATGATTAAATATAATCTTCTGTTCAGACCCGGAATAATTAAGTTAAAGGTTGATAGTCTGTGCAAGCGCATTGTACATCTCTCGGCAGACGTGTTCTGTTTGTGTCTCCTGTCGCGATACATCGGTCTATTTAATTGAGAGAAGAGTTTACACCACCTTTTGTAATGATCTGATTGTTTCATGTGAGTACAAAGTGTGTTGGCATCAATATTTTGAAGAGGTAGCCGTTTTTAGTTTTTTTTTTTCCCAGAATAATGTTCTGACATGATTGTCACTTTGCATTAATCAAAGCTCTGAGGAAGATAATAATATTTAAGATATTTTGTGCATTATACAGCTCTTACATGCGCTTGAATTTGGGAGGAAAATCTACAAGTATGCAGAGCTTGTAGTAAATTTTTTGCCCCCCTTTTTTTACGAGGCCAGATACGATGTGAGTTAAACAAGCAATTACATGTACAGTAGAGAATACTTTCTGATTGGTCATTTTATGTACTATGGACTTTGATAGGGGGCCTACTCTAAAGAATTTAAAGATATTATCAGATTCATTGTCAACATTATTCACAAATAAACTTCACAATGAGGTATTACTGTAATTAGTCCATTCAAAAACACAGTACGCCTGGGCTAGTCCAATCATGATTTTACTGGCCCAAGGCTAAAATGACTGGGGACTTCAATGTAGTGTTAAATTTCGAGCTCTGTTTCCAAATATTCTAACAATTTGCATCAGGGGAGAAAGAATTATTAGCTGTGTTTTACCCATTCGCAGATCTACCATTTTCTTCATTTTAGGAGTCAATTCCTTTGAGTAAATTTTGACTCTCAAGATGGCAGACAGTAAGTGCAATGCGCAAGGGGTCTATTGCGTGTTGTGCAAGGGATTTATAGAAGGATTTGGGTCTTAAAGTGTTAGGACAAGACACTGAAGACTGCCTTCAAAATAATCTTGCTGGTAGGTTAAGTCCTCCATTCCAGACATGGCTCCCGCTGAATTCACAATACATGTACACTGTTGACTGACCTTGTTATTGTCACAATTTTTTTGATTATCTCAAAAGATTTCTCCAAACATGAAAATTCTCATCATTGAAGAGTGGGCACACTTCTGGTACATGTATTGGGCCATTAAAGGAACACATTGCCTTGGATCGGTCAAGTTGGTCTTTGAAAAGCGTTTATAACCGTTTGTTGTAAAATGCATTTGATTAGAAAGATATTTTAAAAGTAGAATATATTGATCCACACAAGTATCATTCGAAATTGCGTGGTTTTCCTCTTACCTCGTTGACAAACACGGTCGGCCATTTATGGGAGTCAAATTTTTGACTCCCATAAATGGCCGACCGTGTTAGTTCGCAAAGTTAAAGGAAAACCACGCAATTTCGAGGCAAATATGTGTGCATCATTGTGTTCTACTTTTCAAACATCTTTCCAACCATATGCATTTTATAACAAATGGTTACAAAACGCTTTTTATAGACCAACTCGTCCGATCCAAGGCAATGTGTTCCTTTAACATTCAAGGTTTTTAGTTCTTCAGAATCATAGTATGGCTCGATGCAAGCAATTATGGGTCACATGAAATTACCATATTAAGACTGAAGAGGACACTTGGAAAATTTCAGGGATATGATTGCATTTGTTCCATAACAATAGAAAACAGTCGTGCTTGGTACAATTCATAAGGTGGTGGTATGTTTTAATGCATCGGGGATAAAGAATATTATTTGGTTTTACCCTAACATTGATGTGTGTTAGCACTGTATACTCAGGTGAGTTAGTTCTGTGAAAAAAATCACAGGCTTATTTATTACTAACTCGGGTGGGATTCAAACCCATGGTGTTTGCCAATCTATAGCAGATGTCTTGCTAACTAGTTCACCGAGATTGCCCGATGGCTAGTAGAGGCAGTATGAATCCTACATTTTATTGGCAGGTACCGCAACGATTAGAGGCCGCCTCCTTTTTTATTTTATTTTTATTTTATTTTTTTATGCACATTTTCCCCCCCTTTTTTTCTAATGATTTTTTTTTTCAATAAATATGAAAAAAGGGTTATTTTAAACGATCTCAGCTAAAACAATCTGAATGTCTTGTCTGAATGCTTGACCAAAATGTTTCATTAATGTATTCTTTATTGTGTGTTTGAGCAGTAGAAAAACGATGGATATTTGACATTTTAAAAAGAAAGGCGGCCATCTTGAAATAGAAAATAAAAAGCCCCTCCTTCCTTTTTTTGAGAAACCCGGACGCTAAATATTTTTCTTTTTTTACTTGTTCTGGAAAAATGTGCACAATAAATTCATACATATTATTTATTATTATTATTTAAAGACACTGGACACTGTTGGTAATATTGTCAAATACCAGTCTTCTCACTTGGTGTTTCTCAACATGCATAAAATAACAAACCTGTGAAAATTTGAGCCCAATTGGTCGCCAAAGTTGCGAGCGAGGTACATGTAGTAATGAAAGAAAAAACAAGCTTGTCACACGAAGTTGTGTGCGTTTAGATGGTTGATTTCAAGACCTCAAATTCCAAATCTGAGGTCTCAAAATCAATTTTGTGGAAAGTACTTTGTTCTCGAAAACTATGTCACTTCAGAGGGAGCCGTTTCTCACAATGTTTTATACTGTCTACCTCTACCCATTACTCATCACCAAGTAAGGTTTTATACTAACTAATTATTTTGAGTAATTACCAATATTGTCCGTTGCTTTCTGGTTAGGTAGATCAGTTGCAAGCACCCCAATATATCATGCAACTATGTACAACTGAGCTTTCATGGCTCAAATTTGTGGGAAAATGTCAAAGACCACATGGCCTGTAGCTCAACATTTTTACTGTATCATTATTTATTTTACAACCATGTGAAATATGTTTTGATACGCTAAAATTGATAAAACGATAATAATTTTAGATTTTGGTCTTGACCAGAATCTAAAATTTGCTGAGAAAAAAGAACATTTGTAAAATAAAGAACATTAACAATATCTTGGAAGAGTAGAGTTAAACATGGTGGCTGTTTCCTATCATTCTTGTGTCATAAAGAATTTTAAAAACAAACAAGAAAAATCAATCAACCAAACAAACTAACACCAAACAAAAAGACTAACAAACAAACAAACATAATGCTGCATTTTGGTCCATTTTTTTAATTATAAAACATTGCTACTTAAAAATTCTTACATGGTGAGACCTTACAATATGAATTCAATTCTAAAAAGCATTTTACTCACATAACATGCACCATATGGCCAGCCTTTCCCCTTATATAATGCAATCGTTTATTCTTTTGTTTTTTGGTTAGTATTATTGCAATAATTTATTGAATTTCCTTTTTGCAATTGGTCAAAATATCCACTGACTATCAAATTGCATTAGAAGTCAACCAGCCATTCAAATGCAATTAGCGTATAGATATTTTATGATTGAAAAAAAAAAAAAAAAGGTTGACCGCTGTTGTCAAATGTCAATGGGAAATTCGTGAACAACTACGTGTTTATGATAATGACATTGATAATGATGGTTGAAAAAAAAAGGCCAAAGTGAAGGATTCAGAAGGACTGGCTGGTATATTTACGCCCACACAACACATGCTTCTCACAGGGTCAGGTGTTCCTATCTCATCTACAGACAGATTAGTGCAGAGTAACATAGGAGATTTTATAAGAGAAATTGGAGACCACGCTAACAGAAACTGTTTAAGCCCAGTTCATACTTCGCTGTGAAAACAGAATTGTGATGTCAAATTTGCTTCGCATTTTTGTTCGCAGGGAGTATGAAACGGGCTTAAGTCTGTAAGCAGAGCTGCCAATCCGCCCTTATCCTGCGGAAGGTTCCCTGAAGATCAACCAATCTATCCATGTTCGGAAGAACCAATTTGAAATCTCCCTGATTATGGAAACTTTTTCCTTATTGTGTTGATTGTAATTCTAATATCCCTGATTGTTGTTCATAATCTCGCTGATTGCAAGATGCAAATGTTGGTTAGCTCTGTGTTAAGGTTTATGTGAATGCTTCGTTGTAAAGATGCAGGATTTCAACACAATGAGCAGTAGTAGGCTACATATAACTTGAGTCAGTTCAATTTATCGTTGTGTCATAGCTGCATGAAATTCCCTGCCTTTTTCTGCACCCATTAAAAAAATGACATCATTATTTTAAAAGTACAATTGATTTCAGACTTGAAGTAAACATCTCTGTTTCTAAAGAAAGGCTACAAATTGTGAATGGTTCAAATTTTGATCGACTATGCTTGTCATACAGATTTGATCTGTATTAATTTTGTGTCCAATTGTTATTTTTAACATGGGTAAACATCTCAAGAGACAATGTTATTAAGGTCAAAGGTTGCAGTGCTGCTTAGGCTGTCATAGGTTGATGATAGACTCTGCAAGGCTCTTAAAAGGGCAACAGCACAATGTCATTGTAAGCAGTTTGATTGGAAAAGGTACCATTGCACAAAGGAAAACAGCATGAACAATTTTTAAACTTTGAGGTTTTCTCTTTAAATAATCTGGTAATTAGTGCTTCCTTCAAGTAGAGTTGAATTTCTCATATTGAGTTTCACTAAAGAGCATTTGTTTCCTTCTCTCTCGTGTCTCGGAAGTAGTTTTAGATTGCATCTGCTTTGCTATTGTATTTTGCATGCTCTTGTCTCCTCAAACTGCTTGGCTTGCAAACATAATATGGATTGTTTTAATTAAGTCATGAACAATGTAAGAGTGGATGATATTGATTTGCCAGCATAAAAATCTATACACCAGAACGTGATAAAGAAATGCACAGTCCAATTTACTGTGGAGTTTCCTTGACTGACTGGTCTGAAGACTAGAATAACTACATTCAAGCCAAGAGAGGGCGCTATTGTATTTTTGTATCACACACCACCAAGTTGTGTTGTAAAAATAAATAGACAGGTTACCAAACATGTGTGTGATGTAATTGTAAATACACCAAATGTTTACACACCATCATCTGGGACACAGTACGGGTTTTGGTTCAAAGTGGATGCAACTCTACAACAAGTACGGAAGGCAAGTGAATTTAATACCACAGTTGTTGGTGACACAGTTGTCTGTTTCTTAAATTGTATTTTGTCTTCAGTGACAAGTTATGCCTGTGTTTTTTGTTGCATGTTGTGGCTGCTGAGTCTCTGAGGTTTTAGAGGATTGATGACAGTGATGATAGATGTATGTTTTTGGTGCTCTGGTGTTTCTGATCAGCAGAGTGTGGGTTCGAGTCCCGGTCGTGGCACTCATGTCTTTGAGCAGAATATTTTACCATAATTGCTTTGTTTTTATCAATGGGACATTGGGCCATACATCGTCCTGTGTGATTGGTAGTGGGCAGTTCCATAGAAATGTAAACCTCAGTGCCAAAATTTCAAAATGGCACTAATGTGGCAAATGAGGCATCATTTTGTAGCTAATTGTATGAATTTTAATAAAATATAATTTGTTACTGAAAATATTCAGCGGCTAAAGTGCTATTTTCGACTGAAAAAATACTTTTAAAATAGTGAAATTTGCTCAAAAATAATGTTTTGCCAAATTAATCAAAATTTTTACTGTGGTTAAATAGTGTTTGTTTTGGTTTTGCACCTGTTTGAAGTTTGCTATGGTAACAACACAATGATGGGAAAAAAAAAAAAAAAATCTTTCAAAATTTTATGATATTCAATATTTTAGGAAACTTACTTTTCCGATGTACGTCCAACACCAAAATAGTGAATATTTTAATCTCCCTTTTTCAACCGTGGGCAGAAAATTTTCAAATTAACACTACAAAGCACAATTGATGCCCTCTATCTAAACATGGAATTATTTCTTTAAAAAGATCTTCTTAATCGTAGAAAATCCTGGTGTCGGACGTGCATTTTGTTCGTACGTCCGACACCAGTACGTCCGACACCTCCAAAATAATTATGTGAAAGCCTTTTTGAATGCCTTTAAAATATCATACAAAGCTATAAATTGGTACCTAGGGTAACTCTCACCCAAATCACTAAAATCTTGCCTCAAAACAAGTGTATTTCATTCCCCTTTTTTTCTACTGGCTGCTAAAAACACAATAATTTTAATCCGCAGAAAACTTTAATTTCCATTTCCAAAACCCACTGGTACTTATAATTAATATAAGAAAAGCTTGGTTTTTGCAGTATATTTGTTAAATTCAGGTACATGTGGTTACCCCCAAGCAAGGATAGAGCGCTTAAATTCATTTAGTAAACTGTTGACAATGCTCTAAAGTTGGTTCTTGAGAGAAAATATCAAAAGATTTAACACCAAAATTCTTGGTGACCTTTGACCTTGGCAACAGTTACCCACCAAGAACTTTAAACTTTAATTTTTTTTAAACACAAGTCCAATCTACAATATATTTGGACCAAATGTTATTTTGCAGACTAATATCTTTCATTGTTAGGCAACATTTTGAAACTTGGGTGTTTTGCCAGTTTTGGTTGCCACAGCAATGCATAAGGATACGCATGTACATCATGTACAAGTTGCATTACACATGCACATTGTTTCTATTGATCTCAAAACGTTGTATAATTTGACAATTAAACCACTTTTTTCAACAAATAATGATTTAATCTGATATTACAACACCAAATTGGTAGATTAAATCATTATTTTATAACAAAAGTGAAAAGTTGAACTGATTGTTACCTATTTTTGAATGCAATTTCGGACAAGTACGTCCGACACTGTGAAATGTACGTCCGACACCAATATATTAAATGCCGTTCCTTAAAATTCAAATTTAAAAACCAAATGTCTTATGGTAAAGTGTAATGACAGAGGTCTGATGAATCCATAAATAAGAAACAAATGCATTAAAGTTCAAACACATCACAGAGTTTAAACTACAAATATTGGTTTCCATAAAAAGGCGTTTCTCTGAGTATGTCCGACACCATGGTGTTTTGGGCGAATGGCGTCTATATCCAAAGACATGGATGAATAATTTTTAGATAAAATAACTTTAGTGACTGCCTTTTACCTCTATCCAGAATAAAAATTCCTTTTATTTATACCACTGTAATAATACACTCTGTTAAAGTGTCCGAAATGTACGTCCGACCCAGTGGAACTGCCCATGCAAAAAAGAACCCAGAAAACTTACCGCTAATATAAGATTAGGGCTAGGCTAGGGCAGGGGTTAAACCTCATGACCCCAATGTTTCTATACTTGCAAGCTATGAGTCATCCTTGGTTTCGTTACCAGGAATAATATAATGATCTTCAAAACCCTTAGATCCATCAAATTTGTCTGACTCATCCATGAAAAGGCCTGAAATTTTACACAGTAGGCTATCGCATCCATTCATTTAAGCATGAGGACTTGTTGTTTAAACAGACATCATTGGTAATGAGACGTTTTACAAGAAAACATTCATAGTGTACACATTGTAAATGTCTTGCATTTTAGATAACACTCACTATATTTATAAAATAATCATTATTGTCCTTAATATATTTTGGAATGTACACAGTTAATATAAAGGCTTGTCGTAGTTAAATGAGAGTGCTCACCAAACTCAAGCTTTGGTGTTTCTGATCACCAGGGTGTGGGTTCTTATCCTGGTCTTGACAAAGCAAGTGACCTCAGGAATCCTCAAATAGGCTCCACTCTAGCAACCTGACATTAAAATGTTTGGTTGGATAAGATTAGTATGCCCAGCTCAGAGATAATAAGCACAGTTTGGCTCGGCTGCCCTCAATCCTCCGCAGCCAGACAACTTCATGAAGAGGATTTCTAGGGGATTTGGAAGAGGGATTTGTGCAGACATTATTTGCAGCCTAAAGATTATTTCACATTTTAAAAGAAGATTGATTAAACAAAACACACTTGAGGCTTTATTTAGAAAGTGGAGTTAAACAATAAAAACAGGCTTGAGGGGGGCAAGGTTGTTGGTCTTTACATGTAAAGAAAGAATACAAAGCCACAGGAGGAAGCCTCTCTGCTATAGGAGTCATCACAGTGTGAATGGAGGCAATGTTTTCTTATCGACCAGTCCTTGAAAGGGGGCAGGGTGAGGGTGTGTGAGTATGGGAGGGGAGAGTGGACAAATAAAACAGTTCTTGTATATAGGCCTTTAATTTGGGTTGACTCACAGTAAGTCGGGATTCTATGTGTGTTCACGGTTCAATGGACAGTGCACACAGGCAGAGGTGGGTGGGAGCCGAGCCCTCAAATCTATTGACAATGACATTTGTTTGTCAATAGTTAGCTGTTTGGTAACGGGCTGACGCTTTCCTTGGTTGAGGTTGTGTATGGTGTACAACCCGGATTTTGTGTAGGCATACACCAGTTGTCCTGCTCTTGTCTGTCTGCAAAAGGATTACAACTGAAGTTTGAAGGATCCTAGTCAGGGCTTCCGTCACTGCAAGTATGTATGAAGCATGTTCAGTTTAGGATACTGTAAATAAATTGTGATTGGTTATCCCGTATTTCCTTCCCCCATGGTTATCATTTTAAAACCAAATTCAATATTTGCTGGTTACTGATAGTTTGTATGGGTATGTGCACATGGTGCAAACAACTGGAATTGTACAAGTTCTTGCGCTATCCTAATCTGAGAATCGATGTTAGCATTCCCAGGTAAAATTTCTAGTTGAACCAAGTTAAACTGTGTTTAACTGGAACTAGTTAAAAACCAGTTGATAAACTAGTAAAATACAGTTAAAACCAGTTGGTTTAGTATGGAAAATGTACAGACACCATAAAGTTATATATAAGAACTAGAGGGCGCAGGAGTGATGCTTCGTGCACAAACGCCACGGGACCGCAAGATGACAAGCGCGTCATTCTGCATGCGCGTTGAATATGAAATACACGTTTGAGTTTTTTTTATTGAACGCTCACGCGATGCTGTTTGTTCAACTTACAAAATGGCCGCTCAAACACACGCTGTGAGATGTCAGTTTTGTTAACTTAGAAAATGGCCGCCTGCGCGCTGCCGGAGTGCGTATATAGGCCAGTGCGCCCTCTAGTTCTTATATATAACTCTGTGACAGACACCAACTGGTTTATAATTTAAACCTAGTTGAACATAGTGAAACCTAGTCCAAACCAGTTGGTTAATATGGAACTATCCAGTTGAACCAGTTGACCCCAGTTAACTGGGTTCAACTGCAATTTTGACCTGGGTTGTATTGAGGTTTTTTTTTTTATCTGGACATGCCTGCATAGGTGCAGTGCAGACGTTGAAGAGGACAGCAATTTTCATCTGGTACATTCTAAGGGGCACTTCTATTAGGAAATGTAAATTTGTGTTGAACCCTTGCAGAGGGCGCTACAGCAAAACCACTGGTCACCATGGCAATAAGCCTTTTTGAGGGCAGACAAAATGCTTTGACACTATTAATTTGTCTGTATACACCCAAACCAAACAGATAGTGCACTCCTACAGTGTCCACCGTATCTCAAAAATGGTAAATGATGTTGGTCTATTGGGTTTATTAAAGGACCCAACGTACTCCTAGAACTATGGAGGTTTTGTTCCGCTATCGTCTCCTGTTACGGGAGACTAGCGGAATGATGGGAGACAATAGCGGAATGAAACCTCATTGTTCTACATAGGAGTAGCCCAAGGTACACTAGTACATGTTGTATGTGGCAAAAACAATTTGTAAACTACATGTACACAGTTTTTTTCTGTGGGTCAACTATCTTAACAATGATTGTTACCAGCGGTGTAACATCTCTGTATGGACCAACAACAATAACCTCTTGATTAATGACATGCTGCCTGCCACTGAGAGCAGTTTATTTCTGCAGGGTATAACCTTCAAGGAAACGCCATTATCACAATCAAACACCCAGAAACTGTTCCCCTGTTACTTTGGAATTATTGAGTCAGTTCCAGATGTTTAAATGTCGCCCTCTATTGACAGAGGGCTCAGTTACATGTGTAGGTTCCGTGTTGTTGTGAAATAAGTATCTTTGGTGTGCTGTAACACAAAAGGTAATTTTTTTAAATGAAGCCGTGCTGATAATGCTATAGGCCTAACTATTGTTATTATTTACGTCTGTTTGGCAGTTGAACATTTGTTTCTTTTGTGTTTAACATGTATCTGGTATTCAGAATGGTTTGTTCTAAAACTCTTAATTGAAAATATTAGATCCCCTGGTAGTACATTATAAAAACAACTGTTTCCCACATTATTTGGATAGAAATATTTTATTTTGGCAGTGTTTTTCGCTACTGCAAAAAAGGCACTTCTCTGTAGCAGAAAATATAAAATAATTACTCAAATGAAGCCAGCAAGAATTTGGTTTAACTTTTCACTCTAGATGTATGGGTTTTGGGGTTGTTGGGGTTGGGGTTCAAATTCCTAGGAATTTCCTGGCGTTTGATTTCCTCTGTAGTGTGAGGGTGCTGTAGAGCTGAAATTAGTCGGTTTGAAAGTGTCTTTTAACAGGTTACCTGTACCTTTGTACAGTCTGTAGTCCTACAACTTTACAGATTGTACCTGACCATGGAGGAACCTGTGATCTGACACGTACAGTAACTAAGCCCTACAGTGCCATGTATTTTTGTTCAATGCCAGAGATATATTTTAAGCTGTAAACCACTTATCAGTTTTTAGAAATTGCAAATAATAATCCTTTAAACATGGTCTGCAGCAAAGCTGACTTCCCGAACGTAATTTTTGGTCACAACTTGAACTTCCACAAAAAGTTATTTTAAGGTCAAGCCAGTGTGTCGTAACCAAAACAAACATGTTATAAATAGAGGAAATTTTTACTGACCCTGCCCATAAACAGTTTAGAAAACTGGTACCGTTTAATCTTTTCAGGACTCGGCTATGGTTGCTAGGGTTGAGTCTTGAAGTGTCAGTAAAGTTCACTTTATTATTAGTAGTGTTTCAGACCTGGAATTTCATCTTTGAGAGGACATCGATGTGTCAGTAAAGGCAAATAGAAATCATACACGAGGAAACGATCATTTCTAGTCTTGAACAAGAATATTATGATACATGAACTTTTATTGATCTACTTTTAGGTCAGATGTTAAACTTTCTTTCCTTCCTGCCCGTCCTTTTTAGGGGATGTACATTGTACAATATAACATACATTATGTGATGCCGGTGTTTACCATGTGATGGTAAAAAATAAACAGTTCAAAGTCGATCATAAGAAATTTTGAAAAGGTGGATTTTTAGCAATGTTTTGAAAATGTCCAGATACGTTGTAGCTCGGATCTGTAAAAGAAGAGAGTTCCAGAGAGTGGGTGCGGATACAGAAAAAGCATGAACGCCGTTGGAAGTGTTTGTTTTAGGGA
The DNA here is from genome assembly GCF_902459465.1 of Asterias rubens. NCBI lineage: Eukaryota > Metazoa > Echinodermata > Asteroidea > Forcipulatida > Asteriidae > Asterias > Asterias rubens. Next base: position 18,460,664 of record NC_047062.1, on the reverse strand, counting down.
AAGTTAAAAAGAAGTTGGTTTGTAGAGCGAAGATTGCATGGGGTATATGGTGAGGTAGAGAATTCATAATAGGGTTTGAGCACTAGTGCTTGTTGATATTAATGTTTTTTTAGAACACCATGAATTGATTGACTGTGTTTAGACTTCTGTTTAGGAAGGCCATGGTACATACACATGTAGTGGCTGTGGCTGGATTGCAGTAAAGTCCTGTTGTTTAGTACTTTCGCTGCAGCCAATGGTCATAGCTGTAGCCAAAGTCACTAAATTTAGTTGCATTAACAGGCCTTGATACTCGTTTTTGAAGGGGCACAGAAATTTTCCTCTAGCAAGGGGCACTTCTATACTTTAATTTTTTTAAACTTGTATTCAACTTTGCAAAGGGAACTGCAGCAAAAGCATAGGGCAATTGCTGTGGGTGCCTGCAGTGGGTGTTGTGGGTTATATCCAGGTCTGCATTATATAGACCAAGCATTTATGACTGTAGATTTCCACACTATGTAGTTAATGGTATAATAGCCTGGTGACATTTAAATATCCCAGGCACTTGCTTGCCCAACCCTGTATTTTAGTCCACTTGTGTTTATGAGGTCTATTTGAACACTGTATATAAACGTATTATGTACTTCCTACTGTACAAACACCCACTGCTTATTTATAAATATTATAGCTGGAGAACAATTCTATTTGACCTTCTGCCAGCGATTGACGTCATACTCTATAATACCAATCAAGTATGTCGAACCGCAGACCTGCATCCTTTTCGGCAAGGCTTCATGGCTTTTGTCCAAATAACACTTCCTTTGTGCACAGAAAGGGATTTGTATAGCGTTGTTTAATGTTACTTTTGTTCGTGAATGTATATTTTTTTTGCCTCAGCTGCATGGTGCAGAGTTTTCAATTCAATTCAATATTTTCTAAAACATGTAAAAAATCAGACTGAAGTTTTGACTGCAACTTTTGTTACATGCATTTGAATGCACACACTTCTTACTTTGTGTAGCAAACTTTTCTGGAGACCTCTGTAATGTAGGATTTTAGGTTGGACGGTTTGAAACACCCGAAATGCAGCCACATTACAACACCCTTCAATTGTTTGTATGAAACTCTCAAATGTCCATTAAAAAATGTCCTCAACTTTACCCAACACTTGCAAACCTAACCTAAAAGCTTTCTCTAATGTAATAGTCAATGCCAGGATAGATGTTTCAGTGGCTGCATGCATGATGTATAGAAGGCCTTTGGATAGAGGCATCTCTTGAATCAAAATATAACTTACAGAGCTAGAACTTTTGGGGAAATCCAACAAAAACCACAGAGGAAATAAAAACAAATATTTCTGACAAGGTTTTTAAACATACATTTTACAGTTTCCATTTGAACAGGCTTCATGACATTTAAAATCGAGCAGATTTATTTCATTTGTCTTAATGGACAAATCAAGGTGACACTTTGGTCCAAGGCCTTACACACACATGGTGATTTCTTGGTTTCATACTTATTCAATGTGTTTGAAGGAAAATGCACTAATTCCATGCACAGTGCAAAATGGTTTCCTGATTGGGTTCCAATCCTTTGACTCATTAAGAGAAGTTGGGTACATGTCTATCCCATTTGAAATTGCGGTAGTCTTGATAACCCTCAACCCCTCCCCACCATCTGTGCGTTCATTGGTTGTATAATGTGGTGAATATTTAATCTATGCTCAAACAAACCTTGAACCCTGAAGTTAACAGTCTAAAGGGATTGATTACACATCACCCTATTGTATTAATCCCCCCTACTACCAAACTTGCCAACCTCAGCAAGCAGCCCCTGATGTGCAGCCAGGACTAAGTACCTGTCGATACTTTTTCCTGTCGCAGTAAACCAACTCAACCTTTCTTTTAGCTTCAAGCATTACACATGTACATGTACGAAGAAAATATTTAATTTGATTTGTGAAAAAGTATTTATAGTTGTCATTGTGAATAATTGTTGATGCTGTTGTACAATGCAACGTGCATAGCATTGAGAGTTTTAATTCCTTCTGGACATTTTATTACCGTGGTCATTTTTTTGTATAATTGTATCCTAACACAATGTGTCATCATGCAAGAATGAAATTATGTTACGACTTGAGGGTAGTTCACTGACTTGAGGGTAGTTCACTGACTTAGGACCTGTGAATTTTAATGAGCTGATAAGTAAAAAATAAATAATAATTAATTAATTAATAATAATTATTTTTATACATTAGTTGCTCTGTACGAGTGGTCATATTTTTACAGTATCATTTTCATGCTACATATATGTATTTGTAGGTCAGTATATAGAATTGTACACATAAATATCCAAGCATGATTTTCCTACAAGCGTACTCTGCCCTGTTGTAAAATGGTACAGCCCTTATATTGATATGAAAAGCTCTCAGAACTAGAATAGTAAAGTTGTGTGTTTTTGTGTGTGTGTTGAGTTTGTTTGGCATTGACATTGTAGTCGTACACGCATGGAAGCTGTTGTGTATTTTAATACCTGGTGAATGAAAAGGGGAAGTGTAGGCGTTGATCTGAGTGGAGGGGAAGTTAAACACTGTCCACGGGGTACGACTCCTTAGTACACAGATCAGCAGCACGCCAAGACTACAAACATAGACAGCTAGAGTCGTGGTTGATATATGGGTTCACATAGAAATCACCGCTCGGTGATCCGTCAGAGTGTGCCTCAGCTGGCCGTATAGAAATCATTGGACAACTTGATCGTCAGTACACTGCAAAGAAATACTGAGATAAACTTCATGTAATCAACATTCACAGTTCAGATAATCTGCTATATGGTTTATGAACTGCCAGTTTACAGTCACCATTTTTGTTTACTTCGGCATGTACCAGTATATCTAGTTGGATATGATGACATACTCCTCTCGTTTGAGGTTCATATCGCTTGAGTGTCTTTACTCTTAACGTGTTCAACAAACCCTACAAACTGGTAGGGTCTATGGCTGACTGGCACTGCAGCTTTTCAGTACAACTTGGTTTATACTACAAATTAATGCCAAGTTACTTGGACTACAATACTTTACATGAAGTAGAATGGACTGAAGAGGGGCGAAATATATTGATAAAAGTCTGCTGCATGTGAAACATTAACGATCCTAGTGTTTGTCATCATCTTTTAAGGAGTCTGTCCTCAATGGTCTCCTACAACTCAAGGCTACAATGCTTTTGATGTGAATGCAACATTGCATTTATCAAGGATGCACAACACCCCCTGGTGTGTTGTGCTCAGCGTCTGCATCCCACTGAGTCTCATTCATCATTATCCACACTGTCACACATAAACTGAGCTTTTGTTGTGGCTGTTGAGTGTGTGTTGTTGTGTGACCCCATGTGTGTTCATTGGCTCGGACAAAGTTAAACTGTGCTCAGTGCGAGCATTGCTCTGGGAGAAAGTTATTGATTGTGGGGTTTTGGTCGTTGTGATGATCAGACCAGTTGGAAAGATCTATTGAGCAACAAACTTGGGTTTCGTGCTCAGAAGCTGATCCGATGCTACGGTCACGGACGGTATCTTGTAACAGTGTAAACATCACGGGCAGATAATCATGCGGACAAACTCTCTCTCTGTGCAGTGCGAGGATACACCCTTCGAGTTGTGAATCATTACAATTAGGAGTGGACATAACTAACGCTGACTGTAAATGTTTGCATTTACAATAAAAGCGTTGTCAGATTTTTTAAAAGCATTGACGAGTAATGGAATGAGTTTCTGCGGCTGCTTTTATTGGAATGTAAAGTGATTTGATATCATCATCATACCAACTGGACCACTGTGTTTGACTTCAATTTTGAGAGAAATTGTTAATCTTGGAGATTAAACAATATTTGCATTGGCAGTAGCAATGTTGAAGTGTCAATACGTTAATTGACTTCAGAGGAGCTGAATGAATTCACTCGTTTGGTGTGATAGCCAGCTTGATGCTGATGTCAAGAGTCAAGCGAAAGTGAAAAAGGATTTTACTGACAAACATTTAAAAATAAAAACCTTGCATAACACTCAGTTAGATCTTGATCCCCATCAAGATGCAAGAGAGTAAAAATGGAGAGATGGTTGCCATGGAGATAGTGGATGATGATAGCGATTCCCCGCTGGAGGACGAGTGTTCCCGTGTCTGCTTGTGTGACAAATGTCGCCCAGAGAAACACCCTCCCACTAAGGTAAAAAGAGGGTTCAGTTTTACTTGTAAATAAAGGGGCGGAGGAAACTTTCAGGTTCTCTTTTTTCGTTATTGCTTATACCATTTCATTGTCATCTTCTATGATACATGTGTCATGGTATAGTTTTGGTTTATCTTGAGTTTGAAGTGCGTTTTTTTATCTTGATTTACAAAACAACAATACACTGGATGGTTGATTTGTGAATGACACTTGATGGTTTGGTACAAACAGATATTCCAGGTGCTCTGCTAATGCCTGTACTTATATGGAGAAATATGCCAAATTGTTAGTTTGGTCTATTCAAGTTTAATTTTTGTTTTACTGTAAATGTTGTACGTTTGCTCGGGTTAAGCCAACATGCGCTTACGGCTAGTTTTGTAAACGTATATAAAAAAACACACGCTTTGTTCCTCCATAGAGCATGGAGATGTAGAGCTTTGGATATGTACAATATCAAACATGTAGTATGTAGACCTATTCACTGTAGCTTGGCAAGAAAAATAATTAATGTGTGGTAGCAAACAACCATGAAGTACATGTAGTAACAGACAATACATAGGAAAACAAAGCTGTTACCGAATACATTGAATGCTACATGTACACGTGTACATAATGTTAAAATGTACACGTAAGGTTTTTTTCCATTTGTATTGTCTGTTTTCATCCACTATACACGTAGATTGGTTTCCTATAATGTAACTAAGCAATCTGTAAACTTGATGAATAGGATTCAATTTTGGTGTATCAACCTACAGTTTGTTTCACAATCACAATGTACCCTCATGTCACCTCATGTTATGACGTCAATCGAGGTTGTGCTTGTTATTGTACACACATGAATACAGTATTGTCAGTGTTAAGTGTGGTGTGGTTGATAATGTGGCAACCAGGAAATTGTGTATACATTTGTACATGCATTGATATCAATGATATGTCAGAACTATGGTGACCTTGAGTTTGACCTCATTGCTTTGGTTTTACCCTAAAATTCTCCATGGTCCATACCCTTTACACCATCGTGGTAACCCATTCCTACATTTCTAAGACAATAAACATTAAGTGGACCAAACATCTAGCCTAGGACTAGATGTAGAATGTATTTATAGCTCCATGGGCTACACAGTGAACTTTTGTATGGATTTCCTATAAGCTGGTTTTGCATTATGTAGTTCGGAGCTCATGGTTTTGATGGACTTTATTGATTGAGAGGGTGGTCTCTAAAGTAATTGTTCATGGCAAAAAGAAACATTCAGTTTCTATAAAAAACATCTGTTTGTGGGCTTGATTGTCTGTATAATCATTAAGAATATGAAATTGCAGTTAACGACTTTTACGTGTATACATTTAGCACTGATGCAACATTAATAGAACATGTTGCCTTGGATTGGACGAGTTGGTCTATAAAAAGCGTTTTAAAAGAAGAATACATTGATCCACACAAGTTTGCCTCAAAATTGCGTGGCTTTCCTTTTACTGTAGGAAAAGATTTCCGGAAGTGTTTTGAATGCACCCAACAAATAAATTTATTTATATTTATTTGTTTCCCTATACAAAGTAGTGTACTTCGAAGCACACATTCATTTACTTTCAAGGCACAGATATATGATAATGGCTACTTGAAAGAACCCCTTGTAAACAAAATGTTCAGCATTTTAAATTGGACTCGCAAACAAAAAAAATCTGCTCCAGTTAAAATGTTGCACCAAGCCCTGTGTGTGGTATTGTTTGTTTTTTTACTCAAATTTATCAAAATCCATGGTTATGGCAACTGCAGTTTGTCTGAAAAGAGATTTTAAAACTGGTGTCACACTTCTTTTTTTTAAAGAGTCAAATCGGCTCAGGCTGTCAGGTTGGCTCAGTGAGTTCTCTCCTTGCCTTTCACCCTTGTGGTTCGAGCCTGGACTGGAGCCTTTCATGTGGACTGTGTTTTTCAGATCCTGCAATGTGCCTGGCTGAGTGGGTTTTTCCCTATTAGGGATTTTCCTCCCACTTCTACAACAGGAATTTCTTCATTGTCTTCCCTTCAAAAAGTACATGTACACTGAGCAATGCATGAACACACACAAAATGGAGCACTCAAGATTATATCAGGGTTCGGTGAATTTAATCAGGGTCCTTTTTTATGGTACTGCTCACTGCAGAATTCTGCGCTTATGGTGCCCTTGGAAGCATGCGATTCTCCTGTTTGGGCCCAGTGTGTTCAAGTCCAATACCTTTAATTTCACACACATTATTTAGTACAATTTTTCAGGTTTTATTTAGATCAAATATGCAAGTTACATTAAATACAAGGATTCTACCAACTGTAAAATGCTTCTGTTCCATCCAAACAAGATCTGATCATGGTTATCAAGATAAAAATCACATAATATCTGAAATTGAATCTCCCGTCTTTATGGTCTTTACTTATTGATATGAAATCAACCCCCCCCCCCCATGTCGGCAATAAATTGACAATTGCCTGGTAACACAGCAATGTGTATTGCAATTTAATTAGTTTTGGACGCTCACCCAGTTTTGTTTTTATTGTTAATGTTAGCAGAGCTTTGAGTGTGGTTTCCCAGCAGCAAGTTGCGCTTATAATGTGCCATTTTATCTCTGTGCGGTCGCAGACCAAGCCATTGTCTCATCTTTGAGAATAGATTTCTGGATTGTTGGATCGAAGGCGCACTGCTACATCAGCTACATGCATAAAGTACACTATTAGAGTTGGAATACATTATACCGTAGTTCCTTTTGGGAATTGAATAATGTGGTGAAATCTTATGCAGAGCATCTGCAAGTGGACAAGACGTACATTATACAGCCACTTCCCACCATGCATAATGTGCAACAAATATGTGCATCTATCTTTTTGAAATATATTAACGCTCGGCAAAAAAATTTAATACCCTCTTTGTAGCACATTGCTAGAAAGCACATGGTGTGAAATGCAATCTCTTTATAGTACTTTTCTATGCCCTTTGCAATGTGCAGCACTAATTATGGTTTACACTTTGTTCACTCTTTACAAAGAGAGAAAGGTACTGTAATTCATGCTCAAAATCTCCCTTTTACTTGGAATTACTGTGTAACCTTCAATACCAGATATTTGTCCTTTTGGCTTGTGTACAAGGAATATGAGTTGTTTCCATTTGCTCTCAATGACATGGGAGGTACGTACTTGTAAGTCTGGGATTATTGGCTTTTGTAGCTCAAAGCTGAGGGTCTGGCCGAGTCTTGGGTGACTTTTCTCAAAAGATAACAGACAATTTTAAGATAATGGGTAATATAGCCACCCACCCCCTCCCCTAAAAAAAAAAAGTAAAAAATTCTTAGAATATTTTTGCTGATTTGACTTGGTGTCCATTTCAACAATAATCTTCAAAAAAATGGCTCTCCATTGGTGTTCCGAAAAAAATGAACACAAGGGTGAGCCCGGAAATTGTTTTTGGAATCCTGTAACGACGAATACGAAACAATTCTCACCTGTAGAAATCACAAGGTCATGTTGCATCTGCCAACCGGGCTTCTTTGTAGCCAATGAAAGCACTTGAACAGTGAAATTATTGACTAACAATCAACGCCACCGACAACGCGTAGGTGGAACACCCTGATAGTCCACCCTCGCCAGGAAAACACAGGTGGAAATAAACTGGCGTCGTTTAGTCAATTGTATAAAAGTAAACAATTTCAATCAACGTCTTCCTGTGAAATGATTTTGTGCGATCATCGAACAAGACAACCATACAGGTGTGGTTTTTCTTCTTTCAAAACAAAAGTTGAATAAATTTGTAAAGATATACAGGGTATGTTAATTTAGGGAGTGGATCATTTTGTGAGGCCTGGATGCACTGAGCATTGTTTTCCCTAGGTACTTTGGATGTACACTTGTTGAAAGCTGAACAGGCTTAGTGCATACATGAATAAATTGCCAGGCTTTACTCTTGAGCTTTTTTGTAAAGTAGCTCAACAAACTGTGCGTTTCACTTGCCACAACGAAATGTTTAGTTGTTGAACAATTTAATGTATCTTTCTGGTGTGTATTCACACACTACAAAATTAATTAGTAGGCCTATGAAATTCTAATAATGTATAATTCACATCTGGAAAGGAATAATTGTGAGCATTGTTAACATGTAGACTGCACAGTTTTTTCTGGTGTGTATTCACACACTATAAAATTAATTAGTAGGCCTATGACATTCTAATAATGTATAATTCACATCTGGAAAGGAATAATTGTGAGCATTGTTAACATGTAGACTGCACAGTTTTTTTTATTAGCCTACAGGGCAACATACATCCATGTAGGCTGGGCTAGTGTTAAAGGGAGTGTATACAAGCTTTACAGGGCAACCTTAACAGTTGTGTATTGGGCAAATGTTAGTAAAAACACCAAAAGAATATTCAAAACTGGCAGGCTGTTGCAAAGCTTCTTAATTTCATTTGAATGACAGACTAGTGAGAAAGATGGTGGACTTGCAAAAATTACCATCTAAATGGTCCCGCCGACCAGTCACTAAAACAGTTAAGGACAAACCCTACACAGAATTCTGTGGTAAACAGTGCCATGATATAAGGCCCTATTTTTGATTTTGGCAAATTTACACTGTATTAATAGACCATACAGGTTGTGCTGTTTCAGTACTGCCCAAGTGTCCTTTACTAAAGGGAGAATAGCAGGGAAGTTACCCACAACAGCATCCTTGCATAGAGGTCATGGCAGGATATTTTCACTTGTAACTAATATTTTTGTTCTTCCTGTAAATAACCATTAGTGAAGGTCATCACGACCTGTCATCTTAAAGCTAAAAATATGCGTTCTTTAGTTACGCCAGAGAGTTGTTGACGTAGTACCAACGTAATCTCAAGGAAGCATTTGTTACTTCTAATTGCTTGTTAAAGGTGGATTTCATGAAGGCAGGGTCTTCTAATGTAATAATTGCCAAGCTCAACTCTCAAGTGTCCGTCATGGGAAGTTGGTATTCTTGAGAGGGGTAGAAAGTTGAGGGAGTTATTAAAGCATATTGCGTGGGATTTTTGGTTCATTTCTCTGAGAGTTGTAGATTGGTTCAGTTGCCTTTTTACAATTTTGGTCCCCTCAAGATGACGGGATTGCATAATGCTGCGGTGACCATGGCGAGTGATTGTTTTTGTTACCATATTGAGCGTCAACCTAACCACCATGTAAGGTTTTAGAGATGGTTTGTTTCAGAGTCTACAGTGTGTAATGGTGATTCACAACGAACTTCATAAGTTTCACTTTTGTTTATTGCTAACGTTTACTGTTTGTTTGTTGTTTACTTTCGTTTGTAGCAAAGTTTGAGTTTAGGTTGTAGCTGATGGGGAAAATATCCATTCCATATAACCTGTTTACTGTATGGAAACTTGCGTATCATTAGCTACATTTTGAAAATTATTTTTTTAAACTTAATTTGTTTTGTTATTGATTTCTTCTTGCGCAGGCGAGTTCATGGAGAAAGATTCGCAACATGGTGCACTGGTCTCCGTTTGTTCAGTCTTTCAAGAAGAAGTATCCCTGGGTGCAGCTTGCCGGCCACCAAGGTAAGGATATTAAAGCTTAATTTGGGGTTTGAAGAAAGAAAAATCTACTAGAGCGGGATACGAAGCAATGACCCCCTAGGTCGGCAGTCTCCCTGTTTGTCAATATTGTTTGGGTGCCAAGCTTCTCGTCCAAAAAGCAAACCTAATCACCACCAAGCTTTATTCATCAAAATGTAATGTAATTGATACGAAAACCCTTCCTAAATGCAACAGAGAGGATTTCTGTTGCGTTGTTTGTGAGTGATTTGGTCAACACCAGCCTTTGCACCATACTTTTACTTGTATAGCTTTCTCCCTTGGTTTGCTGGCAAAATACCAGTTTTAAAACACCTGAAGACCAGTCAAAATTCTCTCCAAGTTATGGAAAGGTTTGCGATAACACCATGTAATGACTATCTCTAATGAGTTGGGGTGGTTCTGAAAAGATCCGTTGGTTTCAACTTGATGTTTCGATCAGAATGCTCTGGTCGTCTTCTGGAGAAAGTTGTCTGGCTGGCTTTAAGTTCATTGTTATTGAAATTCATCTCTGTTTCAATTGAATTATATGGACTCAATGAAAAAGCTGGTGGACTAGTGAAATCACGAGCTACCTGGCCATTCTGGCAAGACACTGAAAATGTTAAAGGAACACGTGCCCCGGATCTGTCGAGTTGGTCTTTGAAAAGCGTTTGTAACCGTTTTTTCATAAAATATTTTAAAAGTAGAATATAATGATCCACACAAGTACCACTCGAAATTGCGTGGTTTTCCTTTTACCTCGTCGACAAACACGGTTGGCCATTTATGGGAGTCAGATTTTTGACTCCCATAAATGGCCGACCGTGTTAGTTCGCAAAGTAAGAGGAAAACCACGCAATTTCGAGGCAAATGTGTGTGGATCATTGTATTCTACTTTTAAAACATCTTTCTACCCATATGCATTTTATAACAAATGGTTACAAACGCTTTTCAAAGACCAACTCGACTGATCCAAGGCAACGTGTTCCTTTAAGGTCGGACGTTAAGGCCCAATATGCGGTGAAGTTTGCTTGGGACGTTACTTAGCACATGAACATACCGGAGCTCGATTACAATCCTGCACAGTACAGCATTATAAACAATACAGACAGTAAAAACTACTCGTGCTAAAAGAAGATCAAAGTAACAACTATTTAAGAATGTTGTTTCACCTTAAAAACAGATCGATTGTCCATCTTTACTTTGCACATGAACATGTCAGAGCTTAAGTACAATCCTGCTATTATGCAGCACAGTGTAGCATTATAAACGTTACAGACAATAACAAAGAGAAGTGCTAAAGAAGACCAAAGCAACAACTATTTAAGAATGTTGTTTCACCTTAAACAGATTGATTGTCCCTACAAGGAGCTTTGCATTCCTTTAAAAAAATTACAAAAGCCACTCTTTACATGAACAACCTTCAGATTGTACAGGCATGCATGACCTGCTTCAGAAAGATGAGATTAAAAAGCTTGGTACGTGTTCTTCGTCTAGTAAGTGTCATGCCTAACCAAGTCAAACACGAGAATGCGTGTGACTGCGAGAGAGCGTCTCAGGCTATGAGTATCCTTAAGTGCTGGTTATCATAAGAGAGATCTTTTCCTGCTGGATTCAGAAACAATAACACCATGACCGAAACACGTATTTTAATGGAACATGTCGCGTTTGTTACAATTGGTAATTTTGACGGACATTAAAGGGAGGGTATACCTTTGGTAATTACTCCAAAAATGAATGACCATAAACATTTAGGCTTGGTAAAGAGCACTGGAGAGCAGTTGAAATTTATATAACATTGTTAGAAACGAATGCGTTTGAAGTAGTTTAGTTTTTAAATGAGAAAAAGTTAAATTTTCACTAAAAAAAAATTAATCTGAGAAAGGCTTCAGGCATGAATAAAAAAAATTTAAAAATTCTCTTTCATTACAACTTAAAAGGAACACGTTGCCTTGGATCGGTCGCTGTTGGTCTTTGAAAAGCGTTTGTAGCCATTTGTTATTAAATGCATATGATTAGAAAGATATTTTAAAAGTAATGTAATGATCCACACAAGTATCACTTGAAATTGCATGGTTTTCCTTTTACTTCGTCGACTAACACGGTCGCCATTTATGGGAGTCAGATTTTTGACTCCCATAAATGGCCGACCATGTTAGTTCGCAAAGTAAAAGGAAAACCACGCACTTTCGAGGCAAATTTGTGTGGATCATTGTATTCTACTTTTAAATCATCTTTCCAACCATTTGCATTTTATAACAAACATTTACAAACGTTTTTCAAAGACCAACTCGACCGATCCAAGGCAACGTGTTCCTTTAACGGCCAATTCTGGAGCCCATAGGTTTGTTATTTCATGTATACGTTTGGATACACGAAGTGAGGATACTAGCCAAAAGTATACCCAGCCTGCAGCAAGTTTTTTTGTTCTTTTACAAAAGCCCTGCACTGACACCCTCCACCATTCTTTTAAGTTCATTGACCAAATCTTGTTCAGTAAACCATTATATTCTGATATGCACTGGCACCCTCCACCATTCTATTTGTACATTGACAAATCTTGTTCAATTATATTCGTACAGTATATTCGTACAGTATACACTGTCTACAGTACTAAGTGTAGACAGAATTCATTCAAACATTGTTTCGAGATTTTTCCAATTTGACCTCCGCAGTTTGTCATGTTCATGGCCTGGGATGTGGTATTCCATTGAAAGTCAACCAGATGAGCTCGAAGTTCACATTTGTATTTGTTTAGTTTTGGTTGCTGGGAATGGCAGAGAAACCATCAGTAGAGACTTAATTGAGAGCTTTGGGCTGTTCATGCCTAGAAAAAAAGGGTGCATTTGGGGGAGATTTATATTGATTGAACCGTGTTTTTTGACTGACCGAGGATGTTTTCACTTTGCTTTCATGTACAAAATCTATGGGGACATCGTTTAAACTTTTTTTTTTATTCCAGACAATTTGGGGGGGGGGGGGGGTTCTGATGCTCAACAACATGTTTTATGGTGTTATCCCTTTTTAAATCACTGATAGACTGTTTGGCTAGCATGTGGCCTGATTTCTTCAATATCTTCTCCTTTGTATGTCACTCCACTCAAAATTGTTTGGACTTTTAGATAAGATTGATATATGCCTGACCCTGAGATAAACACTTGCGGTTCAAGTCCTTCTGAATCAGTCACTTTTGGCAGTTGGATATTATAGAAACATTTTGGACTACAAGAGTCTATAGTTAAAGGCATGGAAACTAGTGGTAATTACTCAAAATAATTTTTAGCATAACAGCTTTTAAAAAAAACATTGTGAGAAACAGCTCCCTCTGAAGTAACGTAGTTTTCGTGTAATAAGTAATTTTCCACGAATTTGATTTCGAGACCTTAGAATTAGATTTTGAGGTCCCGAATGTTGTCAGAAGCACACAACTTTCTTTGACAGGGGTGGTTTTTTCTTCTGTATAACGCAACTTAATTAAAGCTTCTGAAAGCACACAACTTTGTGGGACAAGGTTTTTTCTTCTTCTTCCATTATTATCAAGCAACATCAACGACCAATTGAGCTCAAATCTTTACAGTTTTTGTATGCTAATCATGAGACAAATCAAGTGAGAAGACTGGTCTGTGACACTTACCAATTTAAACATTATTATAATGACTTTATTATAAGGCATTTGGTGTTCTTTAATAATGAGTGGTCAGTGCAGACCTTTTTTTCTGTGATTTTTTTTTCGAGGCGTTTCTTAGCTCAGTTCTCATTAAGACATTTTCCCAAGGACATCATACATGTAGCAATCAGCAATCACATCTAGGACACAGTGTCTTGTATAAATATTTATATAAAATATATTCAATATAAATGTACCTGCAAATTAGAATTCTCAACTGCTGGACTAGTAATTTGTTTAACCATGGAGTCCAAACTCGAGTTGTGTTTAATTAGTTTTCTCTTACTCCCCCCCCCCCTCCCAGGGCTGAGCACAGTTTGTTTATATAGGGTTTGAAAATTACATTAAAAACCTTGTGCGTTCGATTTTGCAATGAATCAATAACTGTACTGGTACATGGTATGTTACCAGTGATGTCAACATGTAGGTTACTGCAGGAAGGAGATGTTTCCAGGGAACCGGTTGTATTGATGCGTAAAAAACAAAAAAAAACAAAAAATTAATGTTTCCTACTACCCCACCAAACCTCGAAAATCACAAAGAAGCTGTATCTTTTTTATTCCAAAGATAAATACAAAAATATAAAAATAATCTTATGGTGCGGACAATAAATTTTGTGAACATCGCCCGGTTAAAAATATCCTTTGTTTAAACTTACCCTCTTTCCATCAAAATATTTGTTGAAAAGAAAGTTTCAGTGTAATAGGAAACACAGATCTCTCTTTTTGTTTTGCATTATTCTGTTACTAAGTCGGTAAATGTAAGGCAGTGTTAACAACAATTATAATTGTAATTATAATTGTAAATTTGTTCTTATATGACTACAGGTAATTTCAAGGCAGGGGAATTTGGTACCATCTTGAAGAAGCACACGCAGAAAGAGCAATGGGCCCTGAGGAAGCTGATGGCCGACATTCTAAGACCTTACATCCCTGAGTACAAAGGACTCGTCGAGAAGAACTCCGAGAGTATCCTTTTTCAACTTTTTTGCTGATGCACAAAGATTCCTGTAAAGCTTTCATAAAGCAATTACGATCTTGCCTGATTTTCTAGAAGCTCCAACCCCCAAGCAGAAGATAGTTGTTTGTTAAAAGAAAGATGTATTTTTAGTTTAAGATACATGCTACGAAGAGCACATCAGCAAAACTTTTCCAATCTGGGCCCAAAGCACAAAAAGCAGCTAAACTTGTAAAAAAAACACTACATGTATGCTTACCAGGATAAGGTTACCAGCCAAAATACCATGACACATATATAATCTGTGGCTGGTATCCTGTTCATTTGCTTAGATTAACATTTTCTGTGAAATTGGTTCCTGTTATTAGGAATTCAAAATTGCTTTTATGGATTGTGAATCCATTATTACGGACTTTAACAGCTTCAGGTCTGAAACTTCACAGAGGCAACAAAGCTGATTGCTTCCGTGCCCCTAGTCATTGCCTTGGTGTCCTTAAAATGCTCCAGTAGAAACTTAAAACTTCCTGACAGGGTGCCCTTTACCAAGGAGAAGAAATGGCCTTGGTGCCCTTGCCTTTTCAAAAACGCAGCATTCAGGCCTGCTTTTTTTTTTTTTAAGTGGGTCATGCAGTTCATACCTCTTTTGCACTGGTTCCCTATTTGCAAATGAATCGAAACAATGGGTGTCATGTGCAGAATGGAATACCCTTTTATTTGAACTAAGTGTTGTCTTTGGGATCCACACAGCAGGCTTTCCTTAACCCAAATTGTTACCTTCAGAATATGTTCAAATGCAAGATCTTCTAGGTGATTTTGACAACCCGTCGGTGATGGACTGCAAAATCGGAACCAGGTGAAGTCATGTTAAATTTTAGCCTTCTGGAAAGACTCTGCTAGGGTCGAAGCGTCAGGCCATTAACTTTGTTTTGCATTATTTAAGGCTAGACAAATGTAACGAAGGACTACATGAGAATGCGTGTTTCAATAATAATAATAATAATAATAATGATATGAATATGTGCATTTATTATGCACCCTTTCAGGCCAAAGTGGGCCCCTCATAACGCCTCACAGAATTATCATCTGGCCCTCAACATTTCTAAACCCATCTTAACTCCTGAAGAGTATGCTGCACTGGCATTGCTCTCCCACACGGGTACCTAGTCACTCCTGGGTGCCTAGTCACTCCTGGGTGACGAGAACAATTATGGTAAAGTCTATTGTTCAAGTGTCCAACCGGGATGTGAACCTGTACTCCCGTGACTGTGGCATTTTACATGCAATACACAACACAAGAGTCTGCCGATTTTTCTTCTCATCTGAAAGACGAAGCTATAACTTCTTGCTTAAACCGACCACTTTGCTAATTGGAAACACCATAGTGTGATTTCAGTGCTCTAAACCGCTTGACCACGATGACTATTTCTCTGTTAAATTCCATCTCCTTAAATGACTAGGAACTTAAATCTGTAGTAATTCAGGGATTATTTTTCTGGAGGACTTAAGCAGGCTCGTTGTTTTTCGTCCTGAGTTGGATCTGATCATCAGCCAGCCGTTAAAATACCTTTGTAAACAAACAAACATCTTTCATGTCCTGTTTTCATCATGCACACATTGAGTTTAGTTGTTGGCCAATGCACATTGTACAAGATTGTGCGTACTTTACCTAAGGTACATGTACGTGCGTACCTAACCTATTAAGCAAGTCAAAGAAAAATACTTTTCAAAGTGTCATTTTAGCGTTTAGGACTGCCGAGTATTTATGTTAGTACATTCATTCCACCATCTGACTGTCAAAGAAACATGTTTTAAAATAAAACAAACCTTTTGAAATGTGATTTAAATTTAAAGGAAAAGTAGATCTTTGGCTTTTTTAACGGCTTTATTTTTATAATTCTATATAAATGTTACCGACCCTGTTAAAATTGCAATTTAACTGCAAATTCGGCCTATAAATTGGCAATGAATCTTTATGTTACTTTACCGTTCCTCTTCGTGCTGGCCGACATATAAGGCTCTTTTTCCATTTCCCTCTATTCTTTGCATTGCCCCATGCCGAAGCAATAAAGCAAAAGCAAAACACCACATCTTTAACTTGATCAAAATGAAGATCATACTACTGTTGCTAAATTACCAAGGATGACAGGTCTGTACCTGAGGGCAGAGCTTTTAATTTCGCAGGACGTATAGGCAGTATTTGATACGATCGAATCGTTGTTGACATACCTGATAGAATCATCTCCACACTGACACTTCGATGAGAACCTCAGAGATGATGAAATTACTATTGAGTGGCTGGTTCCAGTCGTCTAGACACCAACCGAACATTAATTGGTCTCAACATTCCGACTAGACTGCCCTAGTCATCGTCAAGGAGACCGTTCTGTATGTGTCAATGAATGTTGCCATGAAGCAAACTTGATTTTGAACTTACAAATTAGTTTGCTAAGCAAAGAAAGTTACAAAGTACCAACCAACAATCCATGTGAAATACATTTTCGATGAACGCTGCCGCTAAGTAAACTAATTTTGAACTAATAAAATTGTTTGCTGTTTAGCTCAGACAGTTACAAAGTACCAACTAATATTCCCTCTGAAATACATTGTTAAGGACTTGTGTCCACTAGGCAGTTTTGTTTAAAAGGTTGATCGTGGGCAACCATCACAGGGGTAAGATCCTTGTCACACCTCAAGGCAACTTTTCCAGGCAACTTGGAGGCAAGCAACTGCAGTGCATGTTACTGGTCCACTTTTGTAACACATGAACAAAAAATTGAACAATGTCTTCAGATCAACAAGAAAAATATATGTGAATGCAAACATTCAAATGTGGATAGCTTTTTGTTCTTAGAGATCTTAGCCTGTAAATTGCCTCCTATGAAATGGCCCAACCTCTACAGCCCTATGGTGCAAACACCATTTCAGACCTCGTTTGGAATTTCATGACTTTCAGTGGTGCTATGTCCATTTGACACATTCTCGTTAGTGTCAGTTGGCTTGTCCGCGATGCATAGCTCCAGTTTAACGTTTGTTTCTGATGAAGATATTTCAAGGAGGAAACTGATTGATCAATTTCAGCAGTTAGTTACTTAGGAGATTGTTTTGTAACAGCCACGGTCATCAGGGAAAAGCGGTGTGATTATTTTGGGATGTAAGAACTTTCTTCCGTTTTTAAGTCCTTCAGATGAATGTTTGTTTCTGATGAAAAATGTCTCAAGGAGAAAATGAGTCAACTGAGAGATTGATTTCCGCAGTTGTATACTTTGTTTTGGAGATTGTTTTGTTAAAGACACAGTCATCAGGGAATTGGGTTATTTGGTCTGTGGGGATATATGTCTTGTTATCTCAACCTTGGTTGTCTCTGCCCTACAACTCTGTCGTACAAGCAAGAAACATCTTGTCCTTGTGCTTAAGCTTTTTTTTTGCAAAGTAGCCCATTGGGCTAGTAAACTAGGCGTTTTATCTGCTCCCAGGAAGTTTTACTAGCCCAAATTTTCAACATGTACTTTCATAAATGTATCTTTCTGATGTATGAATGATAAAAAAATATTCAAAACAAGTGGGTGACACAGTTGTTATATAATCCAACGGGCAAATTGACAAGTGCTGCTTACTAGTCCATGCTTGTTTCCACTAGGCAATGTATGCCAGGCTAGTGTGAAAAGGGCAAGCCCTGTCAGCTCTTCAAGTAATTGCATACTGACAGTGAAGACATTGCTGGGTTGCGAGGAAGAGTAATTGTACTCTTGCAAATGCCGCTTGCTCTTAAGTGCTTTTTATGTAAATTCCCTTGCATTTGATTTATTCCTAGTATTGTCTCTTCCGTTGGTGGAGATAAGGGAGGAATTCTAGAGTAGATTGGACTGCATGGCAACCAAACGATGATGATGATTGCCTGGCAATAAGAACAATCAAGCATGACAATGATGAATGTAGGGGCGAGTAATTGCAGCCATACATTTTGAATAATCATCTACGCTGGGTATAATGTTCTAGTTTTTAACCCTAGAAAGTGTGTTGACATCTGAACCTTTTACAGGTCAGCTCAAACAGTACGCTGCACACAGAAAATAGAGAGCAGACAAATATTGAGTACAGTTTGCAGATCTTGTATTTGACAAACTCAATATTCATCATCGACACAGCAGTTATTTAGTGATACATGTATATAAATGATATTGAGATAACTGTTACAGGTACATCCATCGATGGGTTCAAACTTTTTTCATAAAATGGGCACGAAAAAAAAAAAATCATTGACACAGCAATTGTAAATTGATATATATACAAATAACATTGATATAACTGCTACATCAATGGTCTTCAAACTGTTGTTCATAAAATGAACACGGAAGAAAAATGTGTATCCATGATTGTGGCATGCGCGTGTATGTGGCGCGCGAAACCAATCCTTTTATAACAGTGAATGTATATGATCAGTGAGGGAGTGCTTTCTCTGACACTAGTTCGTTAACACTGTCTGATTGGAATTGCTAATGACACGTCCAGCGATCTAATGCAACAAGGTTATATGTCCCGTTTGATTTATTTGTACATTGGCGTCGCGATCACAGCGTAACGAATCATTGATCACAGTAATTACTGATGGCAACGGACTCAAGTAGGCATTTCAATCATCTTAACTTGAGTGTATTATCCGCAGGTACCTGCAATTTCCCATGCTTTATCGTTCAACTAAGGAGCGTGCAACACTGAGATGAACCCAATGCTTAATGGTTGTGTAACCTGTAGCATGAAAGTTTATTAGGGGTCACAGAGTCTAGGCTTCCTGCTGGTACACCTTGTAAACTGCTTCTTGTAAGGAGACGTTATTTAGAAGTCAAAGTCTTTAATTTGTTCTGTTATTTGGGGGGGGGGGGGAAGATGTTAAATGTATGTTCGGGCATCTGTATTACTAACAAATACATAGATGACAACAAGGCGAAAAGTAAACAAAAATCTCCTGGATTTAAAGATGTAAATGTTGGCAGCTCTGTCAGTTTAAAAAATAAATTAAAGATAGCATGGTTCTCCCAATGCGCAAGCTTGTATATCGGGACGGTACACACAAATTGTCTGCTGATACATGCGAATTATTAGCAACATTTTATTCCTATTTTTTTTTTTCATATCAAGTTACCCAAAATCGTCATTATAAAACTTTTTAGAAAGCACTCGATTGCACAGTAAAAGCAAAGATAATGTAAAAAGAAAGTAGAACATATTCAGAGGACCTTGTTTCAGTTTATCTTGCTTTGGGTGTACTTAAAAATATTTTGTGGAGAATGCCCCACAGTTTAAAAAAAAAAAACTGAGGAGAACTCTGCATGAGACACATTGCAAGCACCAAAGATCTTGCTTCAATCTTATCAATCGATCTTGGGGGATGTTAACAAAAGAGATAAGTTCTGCATTAGCAACTCCAAAATGTCTAATTGCAAGGTCTTTGTATGAATTACGAGGAAGGATGCACGCCATGGCAATTTGGCTTCAAGGCGCATTAAGCAATGACGTCATTAACACGAGGAATAATAGAAAGACTCTTGAAATCTGAAGACGGTTTTTGTTTCCTTGAGCCAAACAGCTCCTTTCCCCCCCCTCACACTTTTGTTTTTCCGTCCTGGGAGTTTCATAAGGCAAGAGATTGTCCTTGTACTTGAGTTGTCTGCTCAACCAGCGGCATTAAGAGCTTGGTATCATCCCTGTGGAGTTGAAGAAAGTCTTAGGATGCATTATTAATATTATGATAATAAGCCATATTGCTTTCAGAGCACACTTTATTGAATTCGAGTAACTAGATCAAGGTAGTTTAAAATGAATTTAGAATGTCTATATCGGTCAGGGAAGGATAGTGAAACTATCGGGAATGATTTCTGGAGCTGTGCTCTAAGACGTCAAATTAATCCACTCTTCCCGCTTCATCTCATCCTGATTTTGACGGACTCGGCACTGCAAAGTCGACCCTTGCATGCTTGGCCTGGGGCCAGGTGTACCAAAGACAAAAGTCCAACAGCATAATTACACTAACCTGGGTTGAATTTCACAAACAGTTAAGACTTATCTCGAGTTGAGACAAGTTGCTTGTCCTCACTTAGGAGTAGCCTCCAGTATTCTACATCTTTTGTGAAATCAACCCCTGATCCCTTCCTTCCTTCTGTCCTGTAGCTTTGCAGTCGTCGGGTCACATTGTGATTGCATTTGTCAAGCAGAGTCTCCATTTGCGTCGTTCTTCAGCCTGCACTGAGAAGTTGTGCGCAATTAAAACCTGTCCATTCCTGGTCCCACATGTATTTAAAGTTCATTTTCTTTTGATTAATTTCTTGCAGAACATACTTGGAGGAGGAACTGAAGAAAGCGAGAGAGAAGCCCAAACTTCGTAAGGTTAGTTTCATCATGGAGAACTGTGATACAGACTTGTATCCAAGTCTGGAAATTTAAAAGGGAACTTAAAGAATGTGTGCCGTACTATCTTGTCCATATGCCTTGTAAAATGCTGTAAGGAAAGATATTGACAAAATAGGTACATGTAGACCGCCAACATATAGCTAGATAGCTAAGTTAGTAGAGCGCTGGCACACTCATATTGAGGTCGTTGGATCAAATCCCACTCTAGTAATATTTGCTTTGTTCAACCCCAAATCCAATAACTAATGAGTCAGCTGAAAGCATAATTCAAATTAATTTCACTTAAAGAGGGGCTTCAAGGTCAAATTTAGTTCTGTGATCTTTGTACAAAAGATAGTGTCTCTATGAAAGTAGGAAATAAAATACAAGTCGAGTGGTTAAAAAGTGTGTAAAATACCACTGTGTCTGATACTTTGCAAGTGCAATTTTTTGTCAAAATCCACACTCATTTAATGACATCACACTTTGCCGTAGAGGTTTTTTCTCCTGATTTCCAACATTTTTCACTGGGAAATTGGAACACATACAGTAGTGAACAGAAATAACCGAATCTGATCAATTAAAAAAGAAATAATGGAAATTTATTCCTGAAAGTTGCTGTTGCATGCAGTTTTATAAAATCTCCCTGATTGCAAAATGCAAATGTTGGCAGCCCTAGCATAAGGGCACAACCACAATAATATTGCATGCTCATATTTAAAAAAAAAAGTATATCCACAATATTTATTACCACAAAGCTTTTTTTCTACTAAATTCCTACAACTTCCGTGTGGAAAACAGAAAACGAAACAAGATCAAAATTGCAGTGTCACAGACTTTGCCGCTGCATCCTTGCCGATTGCTTACGCACGTAGTGAAATGTAGTTATTATAGAATTATCTGCTCATCAGATGTCTTGATTTATGGATCACTGTCTCCTCGAATACATTCTTATCCATCCATGATGGCAATTAAATCAAGACCTGCCTGAGGGTGTGTAGATTCTCTAGGCGCCTCCAAGGATTCAGCCAGGCTTTTTTTTTAAGGAAGGGAAATAAACAAGATGTCTTGTCACTACATGTATCTCATGTTTAGGTTTTGGTTTTATTTCGTGCGACGCACAAAATGAGATGGATAGATGTACAGATAAGAGTAACCATCCCACAAAGAGGAAATTAAAATGATCTTGTCTAAGATTGGTAACTAAATAGTAAACACAATACAGTTGCATTTTGAAGATGATAAAAAAAGAAAGGAAATGGTTAGCGGCCTGACATTTCGACCATAGCAGAGTCTTTTTCTGAAAAACTATCGGAGGCTTTCACTGCTAGTGTCGAAACATCAGGCCATTACTATATTTTGCAATTATAACTTGGGTCCTTCGGATTTGTAAATACTTAAAAAAAGAAAAAGGAAAAAAAACAAGACATTTTCCAGCGAGTTAACAAATCGTTTGAAACCATTCACAATTTCCGGGTTGTGTGTGTTACAGAACTAATGTGCACAGAACTAACTGTCCCTATGATTGGTGATATTACATGTATTATGGGCTACTTTCAGTTAGCAGTGGCAATGCTTGGGATAAAAAGAGGGGAATTTGTTGCTCCTCCCCCTCCCCCCCCCCCCAAAAAAAAATAAATAAATACATAAAATAAAATAAATACCCTAATACACCCACACACGGATGTCATCAGGTCAACGCTACATAAATCAAGGACTTCTCTTTGACTTTCCAGTGTTTGTTTTTTCTTGTAGTGATTTCTCTGTTGGTTTTGTACATGTATATGAAAGCAAAGCAAGAACTGTTCAACTACCCACTGTACTGAGTATTAGGGCCTTGTCACACGAGGCAACTTGGAGGCAACAACTGCAACGAACATTGTCTTACGATCCACAAGAAAAATAGGTGAACGTTGAAATGTGAATGGCTTTTCGTCTTGGAGATTGCCTGGAACTGGCTGCTTGTTAATTGCCTCATGTTACATGGACTCAAGTTTTTGTACCTTGTATGCAATCAGACCACTTGATCTTTCGGAGACAGGAAAACTCTCCACACTACCATTACTGTTCATCTCAATCAGTCTTGCAGTACATGTTGTCCGACACATTGAGAGTCTGGTAATTTGATTGCACCCAGCCGTCACTCCTACTCATTTCTTGTGCCCTAAAAAAAAGTGGGGGAAAGAACAAATGAATAAATCAATCAATTAAGATACAAACAAAAACAAAGAACGATAACAATTTCATAATAACTTAATATAAAATAAACAAAAGTGATATATCTAATAGTAAAGTTTATTTAATTTTTTGTTTTAATCTGGCGCCACTGCTGCTGTTTGTTGTCAAACATGTTTTTTTTTAGGTTTTATTTAAACTGAACAAAGAATTGTGTTCAACCACAGTCAGTGTCCCTTGTTGTTTATAGTTTAATGTATGCTATTTTTTTTTATGTGCTTCCTTTCAGTTTGACCATTATTCAGGAGCTCATTGAAATTTAAATCATTAGGGAAATAATGTTTTCAATAACAGTTCCAGAGAAACAGATTCAAAGAAAAAAAAAAAGGAGTAACATATGACTGCATTCAGCCACTTACTACGCAGGATGTCCAAGCTATTACACGGAAGTGAGATATGAAATTATGAACTAATTGACATTGTGTCATTTACGTCATTCAGCACAAAAGCCCTTGGGGTGTTTTCATTGCACAATGAAATAGAACCGAACGGACAAATATTTTGTTTTATGGGCAATTACAGTTTTTTTTTGTGATGGAATAGGTCACTAAAAATACACAATTTTGGGAAGGCTAATTAAGGGATGTTGGTTGTTAGTTATGGGTCCCTCAAGGGGCATTGTGGGTGGACTAGATGTTTTGAAGTTAATTTGTAACAAATCAGAATAAGAAATACTGAAAGAAGCGAAACTGTATTGAATTAGTGAACATTGGTGAAAGGGTATGAACTCGTGGTTTATCTTAACAAAATCATGTACAAACCTTATTGGAATAGGGCCGTTAATAATCATAATAATAAAATAAAATAAAATATCTTGCCGATTACAGTAGGCGTTTCACCTATCAGGCCGAAACTGCTATTTATGTCAAACAGGAACATTCTGGAATTAAACTTTCTCAATATTTTAGAAACTATTGACTAAGTTTCTTGATAAGGCACGGAAGATAAGGCATGGAAAAATAATAGAAAAGCATTATGCGTGCTCTTTTGTGACACTCTGATATTATACCCCGAGGTTCGTTCTACAATAACTTCAAAAATTAATTATTTAATGTTGAAACTCTTCCAGCAGGAACCAACACTGTCTGTATCCTATAAATCAAGTGGATTTATTTTCTTTTATTGTGACTCCAGGACATGTACCAGAAGATGATTGAAATTGATCCCAAAGAACCAACAGCAGAAGAGAATAGACTTGGAGCCATCACCAAGCCACGCTACATGCAGTGGAGGGAGTTTATGAGCTCCTCCGCCACCTTAGGCTTTAGGATTGAAGGCGTCAAGGTAACCGCCCCCCCCAACCTCCTGTTCCCCTTCTATGCGCAACCCCCCCCCCCCCTAAATGTAGATTATGAGATAGAACTCGGGCTACTGTACAGTCTTATATGCTTCGTTTTCGAAGGGCAAGGGCACCAAGGCATTTTCTCCTTGGTAAATGGCATACTTTGAGGAAATTGTAAATTTCTACTGTCCAGAGTATTCATGGGCACCAAGGCAATTATCAGTGGGCATGGAGGCAATCGCCTACGTTACCTTTGTGAAGTATCAGGCGTGACTGTATCTCCATTGCAACGATTTAGTGTAGCTGTCAGTGGGTGCATTCGATTATCTTCCTCGGGTCGACCCCGGTGTGCTCATCTGGGTGCGTTTTTTTTTCCCCAGGACAAACGTGGGCAGATAATTACCCCACGTTCATCCTGGAAGTCGCCTATTTGTTTTTTTCCCCACGCGGGGCACTTGGGGCTGGCCCGAGGTGCACTGACGTCACCACAAGAAGGATGCGTTTTTGTTTTCCCAGGAAGAAGCCCAAGTGCCCCGCTTGTGGATCAAGTCGCTTGGGGCTGGTCCGAGGTGCACTGACGTCACCACAAGAAAGATGCGGGGTTTTTTTTCCCACGAAGAACATGGGTAATTATCTACCCGCGTTCGTCCTGGAAAAAAACAAATAGGCCACCCAGATGAGCACACCGGGGGCGACCCGAGGAAGCTAACCGAACGCACCCAGTATAAACACAGCAGAGGCCATGACGGAATGTTAATTTTAGTTTTAACCCTTTCATCGATGTGTGTTAGCTTTGTATACTCTGTACTTTCCAGAGGTCTGTTAAAAAAAAATCACAGGCACAGAACTCGGGTATTTATTTTATCCCCCATGCAAGTTTGAACATCTCTTAAAATGTATTACCATTGACATGACTGATATTATCTTTGGTATTCACAGAAGGGTGACGGACATTCGAGTCGGGACTACAAGACGGTACGTACAAAAGACCAGATCAGCGATAGTTTCAACTTCTTCATTGATGGTGACCCCGTCCTCCAGGCTAAGTACATCCGCCGCTTGAAGGCCATCCGGGCAACGCTGGAATCGTCAGAGTTCTTTGCACTACATGAGGTAGATTCATTTGTTTCTTTATGTTAAAACCCTTACTCTCTAGGCCAACTTGCCTACAGGGCCCAATATCATAGAGATGCAGAAAATATGGCTAAACAATTGTCTGCTTAGCGATAATGGGCATACTTTTGTTATGCTTGGCTACTTTTTGTGCTTAAGCAGCTCTATGAAAATGGGTCCAGGTGCCACTCCTCTCCAACATGTTTGGACTATTGAAATGCATGCATCCTCAGACAAAGCTCAACATTTTCTTGTTGTTACTGTACCACATTTGGTTTTACAAGTTCTACTGAGACATGTTAGAAAAGATTGGTCCAGCTCCCAAGATATTTACACTGAGGCATCATTTTGTAATTGAATTGGGAAGAAAATCAAGATAATTTCTTCTCATGAATGTGAAATTATTCAGTTGTATACTCCACTTGCAAAGTTGCAGTTATTTTTCTATTTAGTACAGATACATACCGAAATGAAATAATATAAATTATTAAATTTATCCTTAATTGTTTCCTGCACAGGTCATTGGCAGCTCCCTTCTGTTTGTGCATGATAAAGCTGGAAAGGCAAGTGTGTGGATGATTGACTTCGGCAAGACCACTCCTCTTCCCGAATCGGAGACGAATGACCACCGCACCCCATGGGTAGAAGGGAACCATGAAGATGGCTACCTGTTTGGACTGGATATGATGATTGATGTATTTTCGAACATGAAACCCAGAGAGCTTCCTGCTGAGGTTAACTCTGTGAAACCTACTGTCAAAAATAATCCCGCTTCTGACACCGTTTCGACTGCATTGAACAATGATCCCACTTCTGACACCAATTCCACTACATTGAACAATGATTCCACTTCTGATACCAATCAAACTGCAGTAAGCACCTCCTCAGGATCACTTAGTGTCTCCTCTTCCATACTCCCTGCTTCCTCCTCCACACAACCTCCCATCATCACGGCAGCGCCCTCGTAGCAGACGGCCGACCACCGCTCTCGTCTTACCTTTCACTAGTTGCTGCAACAGCTTCATTGGTCATTGCAGATCTTTGTAATAAGCTCAGTGATTCTCTCTGGATCTAGCTGACAATTTTCTAGCATGGTTATAGACATGCTAATACTTTTTTTCAGGTGGGTGTCCATTATATGACCCATAGTCTTTCAAGCTGCACATTGGTGAGGTGTACATGTAATGCACAGATTTTATATTGTAAAATTACAGTTTGAGTGCTTCTTGAGTGAGACGTAATACTAGATTCTACTTCTATATCCAATTCCAGTATCAAAACAAGTGAATACACCGACTTTCTATGGACTTGATGGTGGGATGCACACCAACCTTGCAAAAGCTGCATCAAAGTTTAAAGTGCTTAGCCATTTTAATCCGTTAATGCAAGCCAACAAGTTTACTAACACATGTTTTCCTGATGGTAAATCATTTCACTACGGTTATGGCAAGCTTTTAAGCACGTACATGTGGCAAGTGCCTGTATGAATGTGATAGTTGCCTTGATGCTCGTAGAGGTGCCTTTTGCCTAGGCGAAATTGCATGTCACTTCATAATTCCATGCTTGAAAGTATGTTATGTTGACCTGGTATGTATATGTCAGTGTCACACTCCCACACTTCATGATTGTTTTTGGAACTCACTTGAAAACAACAACAGCAAAAGGGGAGGGAATAATATACTCTCAAAGTAGCTTGGCTTATGATTGTTTGATTTTTCATTGCAGGGAAAGAAACAAAAATTGCTTGAAGATTCGACCCTAGCAAAGTCTCTCTCATTTTTAGCCTTTGAGAAAGAATCTGCTGGGGTCGAATTGTCATGCAAATAACAATATTGTTTGCGTCATGCAAATAACAATTGTTTGCATTTACAAGTCCTTTTAGCAGTTTCCAACGGGTAATTCAATTTTGCCTTTTTCGTTGTGAAGTGTTCATGTTGCGTATCTCAATGACAATTGAACGATCGTTTCAATCAGTCATTACAACCTCTTTTGTCTTAGAGATGGCAGAAGCAATTATATACAACTAACAGAATCTTAACAAATCGAAACATTGGTCAACCTTGATGAGCACAAAATCTTGTTTCATAATCACAAAATGCAGCATCTTTGAAGAAATATATGTTTTCCTTTCCTATTTAACTTAAAGGGGAACATCTGTAAAACAGTTGATTTAGGGGCATCAACACTTTCAGCAATTTCACAGTCGTACAAAGTCCATTTTATGAATCCAGTGTAGCATCTGTTTGCAAGCATCAACATTTTTATTTAACCTTACAGAAAAACTTACCATTGAATATTATTCTAATTATTACTTTTTAATAATTTTAGTTCTGACTGAGTAGAAACACAGGAATTGACTGCAGGTAAAACGTGCAAACATATTGCCTTGTTAACCTGTGGTCAACTCAATTATTTCAAGCTGTTAGCGAAGAATTTTTAAAAATCTACAAAGACCAGACAAATTTTGAGCTTGTTAATTATTATTGTTTTCAAATAGTCCCTAGGAGTAACTTGGCTCCTGTAGTTGTAAGTAATCAATCCCAAAATGAGACTCGGTTAGCTTCCTGAAATTTTAGATTTGTTCAGCTGTTGAGAACCCTTCAGCTCGGGCCATTAGGCCATGTCAAATTTCACTTTGCATTTTCTTGAAGTGTATGTAAAAACAAATTATTTATCCGCTTCAAGTCTTCGTGTTATTTTTAGACTTCTCCAATAAACCCTCAAGATTTGTGTTTTCATGGGTTTTGCCCCTTTTTCCTCAGATCAAGAGATGATATTTTTGTAATTATATAATTTTTTAGAAATTTCAATGAAAGTTTATGGTTTCTGCAGTAGCTGATTATGTGAGAAGCCTTTTAGAAGATCTTAACTATATGTTGGTCGTTTTATTCATTTTTTTTAGATGTTTTTATTCCTTCGTTCACTTTGTACTGAATATGTGGGGGATGTTAGGCAGTTATTTTGGCTCACCTTGTAAGGTTTTTAGAACTTATTTGTTTTATTTTATTAATTTTTATTCTCCTTTCTTTTATACAGTTATTATGACCTTCCCACAATTTGAGGGTGTAGCCTCACACCTTTTGCGGCCATAGCGGCCAAAAGTGGCTGGTACCAAAATATTCACAACATCCACAAATCCATCAGATTTTACCTACATGTACATGTACTGCCACTCTACCTGAAAGGTCAAAGTAAAACCGATGACCTAAACATAAAACTAAACCAAACCAAATTTGTTTTTGTTTTATTTATTTCTTACATTTTCACTGGAAAAGTTTGCTTGAAAACCAACAATATAACAGTTTTATCTTTCGGATTAAAAACTGTTTTATCTTTCGGATTAAAAACTGTAATTTCATGGGACCCCCCCCCCCCCCCTTTTTTTTTGCCACTTGTGTATTTTACCTTTAACATGTCCTAAATGTATTGGAATTGATTTGGTCTTACTTGAGCACAAACATGCATCATTTTTAGGTTTTGTGTTTGCTACATCTGGAAAGCTTGAATAACACTCAATTCTTTGGTGGGTGTAGGCGGCCAGGTTTGAAGGGGAAACCCTTAAATGTTCTTCCTAGCTCGCCCCGCCTCTTACCAAAATATAGGTATTGCCACTTCAAAAAACATCTGGAGATTTTAAACCATTTTGTAGATATTTTTATTTAAAGAGAGCATGAAGAATATTATTGTAAACATTCTTTGTTTGTAATTATTATGCGCATATATTTAAGGTTAAGTCAGTTAGGATCGTGTATTTTTAGTTTTGTAATCATGAATACTGCTTTTCCTCATTCCGATTCTATTGTTGATATGATTTTATTGTTAAGGGTGCTGAAACATCAAAGGGTTACTGACCTAAAAAGTGTTCATATTGTTGAACAAAAATTTCAGGGATTTCCTAAAGCGGGGTGTCCTGAATTAATTTTCACAACACTTTGAAATGCGAATTTTGGGGTATTTTAAAAAAAATTTATTACATATTTGTCTGTTATTATTCCAAAATAATGCAAAACATCTTCTCAATTACTTCACTGACTTGGATGCAGCTTTCTCATTTAACAGTGGTCCACTGGCCAAATGCTAGTTTAAACACCTCAGAACCAGTCGGCTTTCTGTCCAACAAGTCCTCTGTGCTTGTTTATAACTGAAGTCCTATTGCTACATGAAAATCACTTCATATCAGTTCAAATTACAAGTCCCATGCGGAAAGAAAAACATGGACTGGTGAAATTTCTCTCTACTGTGCCATGTTAAGGTCATTGGCAAACCCTGTGATCTGGGCCCAATTTCATAGCGCTGCTTAACAGTAAGCAAATTTGCGTGCTTACTGTAGCAGGAAAATTTGCTTAAGCCTTTGCGTATTTCACAGGTTAGCAGAAAAATTGGGCGGCCATATTGCGTGTTTACCGTGGATTTGCATTGTGTCGTCATTAATTTTCGTGCGGTAAGCACCGGAAGGTTAGCATGCCTTTTCGTGTGCTTACGGTTAGCAGCGCTATGAAATAGAAATCGCACAGTAAGCAAAAAATCGGCCGCTCAGCAGTGCTATGAAATTGAGTCCTGGTGTTGCACTTTGGGAATATGTTATTTGAAGCCATTTTCCTTTCTTGTTAATTTTCACTTGTTAATAATTTCTAAAGGGTGGTGTACTCCTGAAGGTTAACTAAAGAAATTATGAATGTGTTCAGAACCTTTTGCTAAACATGCTTGGGAAAAGTTAATGATTTTTGTCTTATCAGTGAGCGTTGTGTCTTTTACTGCTTCAAAGAAAGTGAACACTTTTAAAGTTTGGCAATTATTATTCAAAGTTGTTTTATAAACGGATGTTTTCTACGAAGGATGTTGAATTAACTCAGTTTGTACAAAGTCAGCTTCAAAATGCACTTAATTGAGCCCAATAAGAATTAAGAGTTCTACCTTTTTGTTGTTGAATCTTTACTATGCAGTTTAGGAAATATGATATTATGAACATTTCTCACAGGTAAATCAGTATTTTGCTACTATTTTCTTCATATTGTGTACAGGAAACTAAAAATATTATGTGGTATGTTTATTATGTATACTTTAATAATTGTGTTTCAAATGGATTCCACACGTGCTCTAATATTCCATAAATGTAAACTCACGTTCTGTACAAATTATTTTTTGAAAAGGGGATTATAAATTATATCAGTTTTTCCAGCACTTGATTCGCTGTGTTTCACTTGGCAAGGTTATTCAAAATATAGAGAGTATCTTGCAAACATTTTACATAATTTTGGTTGAATTGATAAAAATTGTCAATCCTAAAATTCCTGTGGGTTTTTTTCTCAGAGAAGAGAGGACTCAATTCTTCGTTAGAGAGTAGCTGATTTCAGTGAACTTTATTCTTAAACTGCAGACTTTTGCTGTTCTTGGTAAAAAGAAAATGCAAATTTTTGTACCAGAGTTCAGGGGTGGATTTCACGAAGAGTTAGGACTAGTCTTATCTCGAGTTAGGACCAGTTAGTCGTCCTAACTTAGGACTATCCATGCAAATTGTATATCTCGTAGGACTAGTCCTAACTTAGGACTAGTCCTAACTTAGGACTAGTCCTAACTTAGGACTAGTCCTAACTTAGGACTAGTCCTAACTCTTTGTGAAATCCACCCCAGGCATGATATCTTGCACACTTAAGTCTTATTTCTGATTTGATTGCCCTTGCAAAAAAAATAAAAATCAGGAAAATGCCTTGTACTTGGTAAAATGTTCCTAATTTTTTTTTTCACGGATCAAAACAAAATACCATGCCTGAGAGAGTTGTTGATGTGACAATTGTTATGATAACAAGTATGTTCTGGAATTTACATGTCAACACATACGAGTGCAGAATATTACCCAAGTACAAGTATCATGTCAATTTTCTTCTGTCACTTTTATATGTACATTTAAATTTACATAAGCAGGTGTTCAGACATTAGACTTGAAGCTAGGTTCCATTGTTTCTTCTTTGTGGACAAGCAACAGTAATTTTATCACAATTTTAAGAAAGTACAAGAAATGAGGGACACAAACTTTCTTTTGAGTTCCAGGTTATTCCCACTTTATGTCTCACAATGTAATGTCGGCCATTTTTATGGGCAAGGATAGTCACTATTTGAAAGCCCTGCCATGCGTTTATTCCAGTATGCTGCTCATAGGAGTTCCATCAAATGATTTGGCAGCGAACCACTTGGCTGCATGAAAATTAAAAAAACGCTTGATGTGACTCAAAGCCAAAATCCAAGTTGCCTGTGAATATGGAATCTATTGAAAACTATCTATGATACACTCATGACCTCCTCAAGCACAAGAAATGGAATACAGATAATGTAATCCTCTAACTCAACTATATGAACAGTTTCATGGGTATTAAAATAGCAGGGCCAAATTGCATAAAGCCTGTAAGCACAAAAACTTGCTAAGCAAAGAAAGGTATTGCTGAACAGAAACAGGTTACCAGCCAAAATTACATTAGGTTTTACATTGTTGTGACTTGCCCCCACTAAATTTTTGGTTAGACGAGAAATTTGTCAAGCAGCTTTATGAAATTGGGCCCAGGGCAGTGACCCACAAGTACGGTAACAAACAAACTTTCATTAGTACTTCAACTCTGAGCATCCTCTCACTAAACACACAAGATAGCGGTGTAAAATTGGTGCAAAATTAGCTGTGAAATGTAGAATCCATAACACTTCTGTAATAGGTGCTGTAATTATTATTCATTCCACTCTCAATCATCAGTTCAACATTCAAATTGCAATTGAAACATTTTTTGCTGGCATCAACAAGATTTTACTTTCTTAAAGAGGGATGTAGCATTATAATTTGAGACAGATTACAACTCTTTAGCTTTCAAGAGGTATGTATATCATGAAAGTTTCATTACAGCAGACTGCAATTTGTGTTTGTCTTATAAGCACCTAAATCTAAGTACAATTCCAGTATGTTTTAATCTTTTTATATTGCCATATGGCAGCCATTTTTTATGTTAACACAAACCTTTCATTCTCTCTAAACAAATTAATAATTGATTGTTTGGTACTTGTACCAAATTTACTGTATGACTTTCAAGTTTGTATAAATGTGTTATTCTGGGTGTTCCAGCTGACTTTCCCTTCTCTAAATGTACATACACCGATCAGTAACACATTTCATTGGTATTTATACAGAGTTCATAGGTATCGCAAAGGGATGGTGCATCATTATTTTTAAGAAAGGGTACCTTCAAGTTTTTCTCCTGTGTAAACACTCTGTCAGAAATGGGTGCGCAGGTCTTTTGAGACGACAGTAATGGTTTAGCAAATGGCTCTGTTTATAGTCATGTTTCCCGTAAAGATTGATAAGGGTTTAGCACAATAAATTTTTCTCAGGGTGATTGGACCATGTACAAACTTAAAGGCACTGGACACTATTGGTAACTACTCAAAATAATGGGAGACTTTTGGTACGCTTGGTGGCAGCAGACTTACCAGGTAAAATCCATTGTTCTCAGTGATGTGCGCATGCTCAGAACTACGTAAACAATGGAAATGGACCATCTGCTGCCATCTAGTGTTCAAAAGTCCCCCATTGTTAGCATAGAAATTTGCTTGGTGTTAATAGTATTACAACATTGTGAGAAACGGCTCCCTCTTAAGTAACATAGTTTTTGAGAAAGGTAATTTATTCACTCAAATGTTGGAAACCTCAGGCCTGACACCTTCTATTATGCATCTGAAAGTACACAAATTTGTGCAACGAGGTTTTTTTCTTCATTATTCTCTTGCAGCTTTGATGACCTATTCATCCAAAATGTCCACAGATTGATTATATTATGCATATGTTGTGATACACCAAGTAAGAATAATGGTCTTTGACAATTCCCAAGGGTGCCCATCAGTGCCTTTAAAAACAAGTAATCTATCAAGTACTTTCTAGTTTGTCTCGTTGAATATTTCCAAATTTACATTGTTACCGATGCTGCATCATCCCTTTCAAGTTGGACGTAAAAGGTGGATGGGGAGGCATAATCATTAAGTGCACTTCAAAATGACTTCAAGCAGGTTTAATTTAACTACAGATTGTAAAAAAAGAGCAACCGTATAGGGACAGAGGCTGTAAAATTGTGGGGTTTTCTTATGCCAGTTTGTATGATACAAATTTAACTTTCATCAATGACATTTTATCTGTACCTCATTATACATGGAACTGTAGAGATAATCTTTTGCTATTGTATTATTAGTTTATGAAGTTGAGGTAATTTAACTTCAGGAATCTCTGATTTAGTCATCAACGATGTATTAATTGTCTTAAACCAGGTGAAAACACTGTCACTTGCCATTCTTTGTAGAGTTATAATAGCGAGTAGAAATGATTACATGATAATTCAGAGATAGATCAAATGCGTCAAATGTCTTTTTGTTCTTGTGCTTTAAAAGGGTTTTTCCATTGACCCCTTGCATGACACAGTGCACTGAAGCAAACTATGTGTTGACCAGTACTACGGCCGCCATTTTTGGAGTCAACTTTTTTATTTTACTCCCAAAATGGCAGACAGGATAGGCACATGTAGCCTAAGTGTGTTTGTGCATTGTGACATGTTTCAATATACCCTGGCACGTGATGTCATGACCCCAAACAGCGCCCTCACTGAGGTCAATGAAGACCTATCATTGGCTGAGGGTTGTGCGTGGCTCGTACATGTTATTATATTGACCTCTGCTATGGCAGGCAATGTAAGGGGTCTTTACACTATATTAGCTTGAACTTCTCCCATTGATATCAATGTAACCAAACAGAGGCTGGAAGAACCAAATAGTCTGGTTCCTATTTGCAAAATGATTATTAGCATTCATTATTGTTATTTGTTATGAGGAACATGACCAAGATGGAGGCAGCATGAAAAAGGTCTATCCGTGTTAATCTTTTTACAAATTCTCTTATGACTTGTTTTGTCCATTCCAACAATTTCCAAACAATATTTGAAGTAATCTGGCCTCTGGTCACTGTGTATGTTTTAATAATAATAATAATAACAGTATTTATAAAGCGCCAAATTGCCAAAGGATAAAAGGCGCTGAGAAGGAAAGAAAAGGGAAAAGACAGAACAAAGATAAAGACGACCATTTACGAAGAGGCAAAAAGGTAGGTTTTGAGAGCACGTTTGAAGACGTTGTGGTCTAATGATAAGACATTCCCACTAGAATGGCAGGGTTTATGGGTTCGAATCCCTCCAGAGTAATATGCATGTGAGTATGTATGTGTCCCAGGTGATGTAATTTTGTGAAAGGTTTAATCGTTTTCCGGATGAAATACATGGAAAAACCATCATGCAGTAAACAACTTTCTGGCTAAATTTGAGAATTTTTCCATGTAATGCAAACAAAGTGACACCACTGCAAACAAATGAACAGCACGACAATTTGGTTTATTCCAACTATCCTGCTTTAAAGGCAGGGTGTTCTCCACAAGTTAATGACCATAAACAAGTTACTTTGTAAAGGGCAATGGAGAGCTGTTGATATTATTTGCTTGCAACTTATGCATTATGTTTGGATACACCAAGTGAGAACACTAGTCTTTGACGATTACCAAAGGTGTCCAGTGCCTTTACCTGGATCTATCATTGAGGTTTTAGAAGTTGTCTTGTTAACCCTTTTTTGCTATACTTTGCCACCCACTTTTCTTCCCTGACGTGAGTTTTGTCAAAGCAAAATCTCCTTGAAACATCAAATGTGAGCTTTTAGAAATTTAATTAGTATAATTTTGAAAAAGGGATATCACTGTAACAAGGAAGAAGGAAGTGGACTCAATGACTGTACCATCCCTTTAGAAAAACTGGCTGATTGACAACCTGGTTTTCTTGACTCTACTTTAATCTTTAGACGCAAGTCTTTTTTTTAATGGTTGTTACTGTATCCATGGAGGTAGGATTCCATGCTGTATCCATCCCTTTAAAGCACAAAAGAAGTGATGATCTGTTTGTATCTGTTGTTCTGATACTCACTCCGACCCCAAATTACATCCTATAGATAACAGTTTATCTTCCGGAACGTAACCGCTTCGCTTATAATGTATTCCACTCCATCCTTTGTCATAACACTTTATAATTTTTTGTGTTTACATGTCGGTTGGATATAGTGGAAATTTACATGTCAGCTCTGTCATGGAGGAAGGAGGTTCTGTGTAGTGTATAAACACCACAGGAAAGAGGATCACTGGTATCAGAGACGACACTCTAGTGAAGGCTGTTTGTGGTTGTGATTTCCTTCCTTTACTTCATAGCCCCAGCCAACTTTGCTGCATTGCTTGTAGATAGCTGTCACCCAATACGTGAAGGGTGAACAGTTTGTGCCAAATGACTGCAGAGAGCTATTAGCGGTTTGTGATTGTGCTTGTAGAAACAGCTGTATAAAGGTAAGCACACTTGTATCCAACAATTGTATTATTGGTTAGTAACCACATTTGTTACTTGATAGTGGCATGATGTACACAATCTCTTTTTATATTTACAATAATTTTGATCATATTGCTCTGTATTATACGCTATTTGCAACATCGAATAACAGTATCTATCTATATATCTAACGCATTTAAAACTTGATGTTTCTTCCCTGTCTTCTCTCATTTGGGTTCTTGGTTAGGCAGTGATTAAGTTCGTTTTTCTGGGAGTGCTTGGCTTCATCCAACCAGAAGAAAGGAAAGGAAATGAAATGAAACCCACCCTCCCTACTTAAGAGGATTTCGGGGAAGGGTTGGTGAGGCACTTCCATTTGGTGCTCAATATGTGGCATGGTGTATCCCGCCTATTGTTTTTTTTTTTTTTAAATGTGGGGATGTCTGTTTTAAGCATGCAGCATCCATGGATAATCATTTATAATTCATGTCACACTCAGATGACGTCGGTTTGGAATTACAGTTAAAATGTGATCAATATAGGACTTAAAATTTTCAATTTGTGTTGGAGTTTATCCCACACTTTTGATGTCTTCATACTTAATTAAATTTCACTTTGCCTATTGCTTCTTTCAGATAAACACACCTCTGTGAAGGAGGGATTGATGCTACAAGCTGAGAAGAGACTAACACTGGGAAGAAATATATCTAACTCTGTCCAACTTAGGCAGTAGTCTTGCACTATAAGGCTGGAATTAAACTTTCTATTTTTAGCGCCAAGGCTGAATTTTAACATCACAGAGCGCAACATCCCATGGTATTATGAGGCCGAAACGAGCTGTCATGGCAACTGCAGGGTTTCTCATGAGCCTCACCTTGTTGTTATGTCTAAGAGAGGACGTCTTAGGCGGAAACTTCAAGAGAAATGTGAGTTTTAACAACATGTTCAGCCCAAAGGTGAGCGTCTTCCATGGCATGCAACCGAGTTCGGTTGAGCTGAGTTGTTACACACTCAATAACTCATGGGCTGTTGGGGAACTCAAACGAGTCAACCTCGAGTGTCGGAAGCACTTCCCCCAGGCTCTCATCATTGGAGCCAAGGGTTGTGGATCTTCAGTTCTCAGGAACCTCTTAGCTGTGCATCCAGGGGTAGCGACCCCAATGCAAGACTCAAACTTCTTCTCGACTTACTACTACAGAGATTTGGCATGGTACTTCAACTGGATGCCTCACGCCACTGAACGGCAAGTCACCCTAGAGAAGTCATCTGAATATCTCACCTACCCAGGTGCAGCGGAAAGAATCTCAAAGGATCTACATGATGTTAAAGTTATTGCGTTATTATGCGAGCCAGTGAAAAGAGCCTTCAATGGATACTTCCAAACCAAGGGGGACGAGTACCTCTTAAACCGCACAGACAACACAATATTAAGTCCTAAACAAGCAAATGATAAAGTTGCAGTCCAAAAAGCATGGGATGATTATGCGAGAGGTAATCCTACTAAATACCTAAGGAAGAGCACTTTTCAGAAGACAGTACTTGACAAAAGAGGAGAAATTGTACAAGATTCTCTTTATATTGACAAAGGGATCTACGCTAAGCATATGAAACAATGGGTTCAACATTTCCCGAAACAGCGTATGCTTATATTGGATGTAGACGGAGACTCTATTCTCAAACATCCTGTCCGGCTTCTAAACAAAGTCGAGAAGTTTCTGGGATTGTCTTCATACTTTCATGAAGACAATTTCCTCATTGATAAAAAAACTGGCATGAACTGTTTAGCAAAACCCTTCGGCGCCTGTATGGATTTAAACAGCAGAGGGCGCCCTAAACCACAGATGACCAAAGTAATCCAAGACAAACTTTCAGCTTTTTATATACCTCATAATGAAGATCTAAAAAAGTTATTAAATATAACACTGATGTATCATTAAGGAAATTTTGTTTAATTTCTTGAGATACTTAATGCGGGTTTCAAAGTTGTGTATCGTGATAAATTGTTACTGGGCAATCATAAAGCGTAACAATTTTCTGCTATATTAGCAGAAATGAGCAGGACAATAGATATAGATTTTACATTATGTCACAATATAGTTTCTGGCTGGTATCCTTATTCTGGTAAGCATCGTTTTGTTGTACTTAATTTCATTTTGTGCTTAGCAGCTTTATGGTATGGGGCCCTGAGCTGATGTAAATTGGATAAACCTGTACTAAGTAATGGTCTATGTTTAATAAATAAATCCACAAATAGTTTGTTAATTGACATGATATGTGATATAATTAAAGGTGGTGTATACTTTTGGTAATTGTAAAAGACCAGTACTTTCACTTGTGTATCCCAACATATGTTACAATAACAGCGCAAATGGTTATTGAAGTTGAACAAATAAAATGGAGAAGAAATACCTTTTTGCCTTTCATGAAAGTCTGAACTGAAAGCCTTTCTCAGATTCAAGTATGAGGTTGAAAGTTACCTATTTCTCTAAAACCACACATTACTTCAAAAGGGGTAGTTTCTATTACAATGTTTTATAATATCAACAGCTTTCAAGTGCTCTTTCACTTACTTGTTACAAAAAGTACACCCTGCCTTAAGCACTGTCGATACAGGGAGTACCACAACGGCCTCTCAGATTAATTTTGTTTACAATTCTTCTGGAACTGCATGCTTTGTGGAAACTTAAACGTATTAATATGGCCACATCAACTAACGCCAAAGCAAATCAGTAAATTTGATCGGAGGATTGAAAGTCATGCGGCATTCATGTCATTTACATGTACATGACAGGTTTGAATGCTATTATGTCCTCTGTGCAATACTATCCGGAGGACATTATTGCATATGCAATAATGTCTAATGTCCGCCGGACGGTTTTGCATATGCAATCGTGTCCGCCCGTACGCTGCTGTATAATGCAATTGTGTCCGCCCGGACACATTTGCATATGCAGTTGTGTCTGCCCCCGTGCAAAACCGTCCTTGCAGTAAACTAAACGCCTTTGGTCGACGGAACAGGTTCGCAATTTTTTTACAAGCTATGGGTGCATGTCATGAATGACATGGGAAATGTTCGGCCGTTGGGTATTCGCTGCAATCATAAAATACGTGAATATTCATACTGCAAAATACAGAGAGGTCCAGCAGTGTATGCACGCTCGCTTACGGGCGCACATACATTTACAGCCATGTACAGCCATGCACATGTCCACCGGATGGTTTTTGCATAGCCCTGGACATAATTGCATATGCAAAAGTGTCCGGAGCGGACAGTATTGCATGGCGGACACAATTGCATCTGACACCGGCGTCATAATACACCGCACGTTGTCGCCACATATTACAAAATGTCCACGTTTTAGTGGACGCCAAATACATGCGATGTACAATTTGTTGGTATGTGCAGTTTTATCATTCTCCTATGACTGTAACAAAGATCTACTTTTAATTTAAAAATTACAACATGTCCACGTTGTAGTGGATGCCAAATACATGCAATGTTGTACAATTTGTATTATGTGCAGTTTTCTCTTTCTCTTAAAGATCTATTTACCCAAGGAACGTTTGCGTCCGTGCAATGAAGAGAGTAATGTTGATTCTTTTGAGGATGGAATAGTTTCTTCCTTTTCGGCTTTAAATTGCCTCGTTGAAAGGAACTTGAACATTCCACATATTATTGACCTCATGAAGGAGCTATTCATAAACATTCATCATTTTTTTTTTATATCACTTAAATTCAGGAAAGATCATGCGGGTATGTTTTCTGGAAAAAAAAACCTGCTAATATTGAAGACTGGCCTCAAACATAATATTAAGAGGTAGGCTAGGTCTCACTCATTCGTTTTATCGTTTTTATCGAGAGTCCACGTGAATGCTGACCACTAACCTTCAAGTTAACGGTGGGCCTGTTTGGCAGGTTCAAAACAAATCAAGGAAAAGTTAGCGCACTCACATCCGACAACCAGACTTGACCTTTTTGTCCGGCCGGATATGCGAACCTTAATTATTGACATAATGACTTCGATTATTACTGCACGTACTTCCTACCTCTGCTTTCAGCAAAATCTCAACAAGGATTTTGTATTATAAAAGGCACTTTTTTTCTTCTGCTTTTTTTTACAGTGCATGATATTTTAAAAATCAAACTTTCATGTAGGCCTATATACAACATACTTTGTATTAATAATTTTAACGGTATCCCCTGTTGTTCTATTTATCCGTTTCCACATGTTTCGTTTTTATACCAATATGTTATATACACGGCTCGTTTGTAAGCTCGTTTTTAAGGATTTGGGTAAACGTAACCGCTTAATAAAAGTTGGATAAGTCTTTGATCACACGTATACTAAGTTGTGCCACCAGCCATTGTCAATTTATTCATCGAATGGTTCAGTCTTAGTTTTCATTATAAGCTAAATTTCCTATGGTCTCACGTGCACCCTTCCCTGTAATAGTTGTTTGTTTTCCAGTCTCTCTGGCATGACGGTTTGGTTATGAGGCATATAGTGTCATTACAATGAACTTTTGAGAGGTCCCTGGTCTATCCCTTATATGATGTTACGCTCATAGTAGGCCTAGTTTATAATATATATGCCTATTGGCATGTAAAGTTTAGTACATTTCACTTTACAAACCTATGGGAACATCCAATATTCACTATCTAAAACATTGATATTCGCTGTACAATGTGAATATCAATATTATCCGATATCAAACTAACTTTGCTACATGCCGTGCCTTGCCCACAGGAAGTACCCATCATGGTGTTGAAACCAAAAGGTTTTATCTGGTTCTGTCCATCTTGCCCTACTCTACTCTATCGTCTGACCGTTGTATATGTGCTAACAACATTATTTTGTC
The DNA here is from genome assembly GCF_902459465.1 of Asterias rubens. NCBI lineage: Eukaryota > Metazoa > Echinodermata > Asteroidea > Forcipulatida > Asteriidae > Asterias > Asterias rubens. Next base: position 18,420,056 of record NC_047062.1, on the reverse strand, counting down.
ACCCATGACCCCACCCATGACTACTATGTGTTTCATCCGTTTGACAGTTTCACCAAAGATTATAGGGCGCTCTGTAATCTTTGGTTTCACTTGGTGGTAAAATCACAGCACTTTAGTTTGTTTTCTTGCCAGGTGCGTTTACGCAAAGCGAGCATGTTCAGTCTCTCTATATAGGCCCAGAAAATAGTGTCCATTTATTTGTATACGTCAGAATGAAATTGTAAACTAATGATCGATGATTTAAAAATGCAACACAAAGACCCCTTAGACAATTATTAAAGAAAACAACAATTAAAAACCACTAGCACTATTAACATACTAAATATTCCCCCAACCGTTTGCAGTATACCGTGTGTAGTGACGTCATGTTCGATAGAAGATGTCGTTGGGCGGTATGGTTAAGGGGATAACATCACTCTGAAATTCGTTACAATGTTTTCAGCGCGATTACAACAGAAGATAGCAGGACGAAGAAACTTGAAGACACCAAGGTTCCACTGTTATTATTGTCGTTGCGTATTGGCTTTGTGGTAATGGATTCGGTAGGAGGGGCTTCGGTAGTGGGCGGCATCCTAGTGGTTGTAACTCGGGTAGTCGTTGGCGGGGGTGTGGTCGGATCATTTGGTTCGTCACACCCATAAGTATCCAGCATGTCTTGAATGTTCTCCTCGGTGGCCGGCTCAGCTCCTAATTGAACGTTGGATTCAACAATGGCGTATCCATCCTCATACGGTTTGGCGAGAAAGATATACTGTTGGTTCGGCGCAACTTCAGTGTTCGTGCAGTCGTGAGACATGCCGAAGCCATGAACAGTCACATCGTCGTAGACGTTCAAACCGGGTATCTTCTTGTAGACACACTCCACAGAAACCTCGGCACTGTAGACCATCGCTCTGAAGAAACGATTGAAACGCGGAAGATTAACGAGAGTGACGTTACCAAGAAAGGCAATTTCCACATCGGGTGCGCCCGCCCGAGTCGTGACCGGTTCTGACTGCCATCCTTCAGGGGGACTACAGGCCGTGCAAACCCCGACAAGTACCGCCACAAGAGCGAGGAAAGCCATCGGTTTACATCCATCCTGGTTAATCTTCATCTTGGTTGATTCGAGACGATAGTCTACTATTATTCTCGATATGCCAACCTTTCCAGCAATACTTCTGCAGCGAGCTACCGGTATAAAGTTTTAATAAATCAGTCTCATCGAAAGCTTCCCAAGAGAGCTTCTCTTCTTTCGATTTCCGAATAAACAACCCGCTCTCGATAGTATCAAAAACTTGTATTGGACTATACTGTGGTCTATTGGGTATTCGGTCTATTAGGGCACCCTGTGATTATTTTGCCTACGCATACCAAGCAATATGTCTCTTCCAATTATTTATAACTCGACCATGAAGAAGGAAAAATGCGACCTGGGGAGTTGTGGGCGTGCACAGACCACAAACAGCACTGGTATCTCCAATGAGGTCCTACTGTGAACTACTTCACCCGGCCCGTGGACGACATCATGCCGTGGGTTGGTTGCACCCAATGAGTACAGTTAAACTTGACCAAAGCATTTCAGCATTGAAGTCTTCCGATACAGCAATGGGTTATTGTCAAGACTTGTGCCGTGTGGACTTGTTGGGAAGTTTTGAATATTCGGAGAGCGTACGTTCTTCAATGACATTTTAACCTCATTATTTTCTGAACTGCAAATCTCTGCCGGGGCTATAATGAAAATCAGACTGACATGACTGGGCTATAGACCCGATTATGTTGACTCGATTATTATTCCTTTACGAAAGTTAGCACGGCCGTATTATTGCAACACGTTATTTCTAAGTTATGGGAGTGTCATCCAACTTGTTGAAATCTTTGATATACTGGCTGCTTGCAGCCCCAGGATGATGACACCAAAACGTGAAATGGCAACATCCCGAGATGAGTTATCACATGGAGCAATATATTGCTCCATGGTTATCGCGAGATGACGATATAAAAAGTCATAAATTTATGCCGTCTTCCAGAATAATTTTTTTATATCCGGACACGATATCTTACTTCAGTATGTCGCCATCCCGAGATAAATCATCTGAGGATGTCATGTCATAAACCTATAACTTACAAGATCAATCAATCCATCAATCAATCAATAAATCAAATGTCATTTTGTAGATCGCCAAAATCAAGAGTTTGTTCTAAGGCGCTGAGGCACAGCTGAATGGTTAGATGTCATCACTTCAGTGAGTTGTTTCAGGCCCGTCCCCGGGAAATCTGTCCATATGGAAAAACTAAGCCCATTGTTTCATACGCGAAAAACCAAAATGCTCAGGAAATTGTTGGGTAAAGATTCATGATGAGAGAAAATTCATGATGTAGGGAGCCTTTGAACACCCCGACCACAATACAAGCATTGATTCTCCGCCCAAAACGCGGGTGGGGTGGATGGGGGACATAGTATTCGGTTGGTAGCTGACCTACAGAATCTTTTGCCTTAACCCAAACCAGAAAGGACTGAACTTTGACCTGATTTCTGTATCAACTGATGCTCGGACCCGTACAGCAGACGAACTTCATGTTGAACTGTTACCCTGAGTGACGCCCGTAGCGACTGTCAACTTCATGGTGTGCAACTCTGACGTTGGTGATGCTATCCCGTCCATAGTAGACATTATGAAACAATGATTAAAACAACAAACAGTAAGTCCTTCACATGTGCGATAAGGGCAGGCAGGCAGCTGTTCTCGATTGAAGTGCCTTAGGAAAGTACAGTCGGCCAATTCGGCACATCGCCAGTAAGACTTTTTTGAACCATCACCTTAGAAAAAAAAAAGTATAACAATAAACGCGTGTCAAAGCAGGCCTGATTGGTTTGTGTTTGATTAACATATCCCATTTTGTCAATTTTAGTTTAAACAAAGACAAAGGTAGATATAAAAGAGGCGCCTGTACATTGTCAAGTGCAATGTGATCCGGTCCACCATTTTGAAACAAAATTAATTGAATGTCCTCATTTTCCCCCCATTTTTTTATTGCCATTATTAAATAAATATAAGAAATGTATTACTGTTAATTCTTTCTGTACATATTTATAGCCTGAATAATTAAATTGATAGATAAAGACAATTATACGCTGACGAGTGTGATACTGTATACAAGGCCATAGGCACTCAAGTGACAGCTGACAGCTGTCAGAAACAATCACTTTACTTTTTGTTTTGCATTCTTTGATTTTATCAATAGCGCCCTCCATTGATGTTGATGCGAGAGTGTTGGTGTGCGTGTGTGTGTGTGCGGTGTGTGTGATGTGACCTCGACCTATCATATCTTGTGTGAAGAAGAAGAAGAAGATACGACACAAATTATTGTTTTGTATGATATAATTGATTATTGGATCGAAGCACAATGTAAAGACCTTGAGAACGAAGGGATAGAGGTAGCTGTCCGGATCAGCGTCTTCGTGGGTTGCTGCCAAGATTTTAATTTAAAAAAAGGGTAAGTTCATGAGTTTTGAGACTTCACTTGGTCTTTTTTTCAAAATCTGCTTTTCTTTTCTTCCATTAATTAATCACTACAGTTTTATATACCAAGTCCGTGGTTCTGCAGCCTTCAAATGATTGAACAAATTGATCATGACAGATAGACAAATTCGGTGCGTGGATAATTACGAATAATTACACATTACATTGCATTACATTATGATTATGTAGAGTAACAATATTATTTAGATTTTGATCTCAACTCGATGCTTTTATTACTGATGAGACCACCGAGAGAGCCAAACGAGAAGAAAAAAGACAATGAAGAAATTTGAGTGTGAGATGTTGGAGGAAAACCCAAGAGAATTATTCCAGCGGAACCCTACTCCTGACCTAGAACTATGGGGTCCTGGGGGTCGATTTAAAAGAAAACTGTATATTTTGGGAATGGTATTTTTTTAAAGGGCAAAACGATTTGCGTGTGTTATATGACTATGAGATTCACCCTCTACACCAGCTCTGTTCGTGGAGACGATAGCAGAACGAACCTCATAGTTCTAGGAATAGGGAAACCCATGCAGTCAAGAGTAGGGCTTGAAAACCAAATCCACAAGAATGACATTTTGACATTACTAGTGCCTGTGGTGTGATTCGAACAGGGATCCCAGAGGTGGAAGGTGAGGCAAGACACCACTCACCAACCTGACCGTGTGACGTCAGGCGAGTGTGTGTGATTGTGTCTGAATCTGATTTCTTTTTTTAAGACAATGAAGAATTTTAAGTTTTAGACATGGGAGGAAAACCCAGACAGCTGGATATACAGGGACTGAACAAATCCAGCCTACTACATGGATGCAAGGCTCCATTTGGGTCCACTGAGCCAACCTCACTGCCCTGTGTATGTGATTATACAGAACAGGCTGGCTGGGGTCTCCTTCCGACAATTATAATTTTGATCTTCATTTTGTGCCCATTCCTATTATCATCATGCAGCCATCAAAATAAGCAACTGAACTATGAAAGGCTTTAAAACTTTTTTTCTCATTTTTTGCAATTTTTTTTTGGAAAAGGGACTGGCTCTGGTTTGCCCTATCTATTGCTTAACTAAGCAGTGAGCTTTGAATTTTAAACCCAAGGTTTTTTATCTTTATGATTCCCAATAATTCTAGGTTTGTTATTTCACCTTCCATTTGCCCTATGTCATTGCTTGCTCCTAGAAAGAATTCCTCCTAGAACTAGATGAGGTTCGTTCCGCTGAGCTGGCAAAACAAACCGCATAGTTCTAGGAGTAGTCATTGCCTTACATGTAGTGCCCCATGACACCTTACATTCAATAAAAATTGATAATTTCCTCATGGAGGTGGCCCTTAGATAAGAAAACACCTTTGCCCTTGCCCTTTCATGAACAAAGCATCCACGCATCACCAAGAACGAAGCAAGCCTGCAATCCAAAGTAAGTCTTTGTCAGGCAGACAAAAGACTTACAGACAACCAACCAATGATAGCTTAGATGCATTTTCCTTTCCAAAGTCACCAATTTCAACCAAATTGACCCAATGGTTGCCCGACTTATGGTCGTTTGAATATCGGCTGTCAGCACATTTTGACTGAAATCAATGAGAAAGACCATGCTATAGCGCGAAAACCGTTTATCGGATGGAGCTAAAATTTGAAGTTTGAGCTTGTTGAGTCAAGATTACCCCATAAACCAGATTTGAGCAAAGTTGAATAGGGTAGAGTTTTTCCCATTGGGTGATTTGACATGGAATGACCCAGAGAATTTTTATTTTATTTTTAGGGCTTGTTGAAACGGATGCTGTAAACTTGTACTGTATGTAGACATCCTTGTGTTGGCCTTTGCCCTTCACCATTCACATAAAGTGACTAGGTTGTGGTATTTTGTATTTTGTGCTATTGATTGGAGAATAAACATGTTAACAATCAATTTAAGTGCAGGAGATCATATTATATTTCAGACATTTAGCCTATTGATTGTGCTGGTTGTATTTCAGTGAATGTTTTTCAATTAGTGAGCCAGCCTCCTTCCCGTGCCTCTACACAATTATTGCAACGTACAGGGTGAGTCATAAAGAGGTTGATGATGTTTTGAGGATTGGTGATGTTTTTTAAAACACAGAAACAAACGACGCTCAAAAGTTCAGCATATTTTTTTTACAAGCTCTCTCACTGCTTAATAGAAAAGAGGGAATGAAAGAAATTGATCATGCCTAAGAGGTGTGACGTCTATTTTAATAAAGTTACTAATTTTGCAAGCTGCCCACGGAATACTAATAAAAAAATGGGCCCTTGGACAGCTACAAACACGAGTGTGTGAAGCAGGTATAACTTCTCTTAGAAATGATCAATTTGTTTCATCCTTTTTTATTCAGATGAGCAGGAAAGAATGCTTGTTAAACATACGTGTTTCACTGGGGTTTTGAGTGTCAGTTGATTTGTTTTTAAATCGTAAGTCTCGGTCAACTTCATTTTTACTCACCCTGTCCATGTAGGTTTCTTTATGGGTTTGAATTTGTTTACTAATCTCATGACCTTTTGACCTTGATTCATTTCAGATGAAGGGGCACTGGTCTGGATCCCATCGTGGGGGCAACAATTCATCTTTGTACCTACCGATTCACGCCAAGTTCCCGGTGCGTATCCTATTCCTTATCATCATCGCTCTACTGGCAGGAATACTGATTACCGTCTGGAATGTCTACCAGTTACGTGCTATGCAGGAGTCCCACATGACTGGCTTCCACTCAAAGGTAGAAGCAGTTGGCGGGAGTGATACCTCCAAACCGGTGTATTGGATCCACGCCAAAAGGGTCAGTATTATTTTAAAGCTATGTTTTGGTAATTGTTTCAAATGATACGTAAATTGCCGTTATTCACTGTTGGATATCAAATAATTAAATAAATCAAATAAATAAATAATAATGAAAGTAGCTAAGCATAACAAAATTATGATTTAAAACGAGAAAGTTTTCAAACAAGAGGCTTGCGCTGTTTTTTAGTAGCTACCAGGCACAGCTACCAGGGTTGTTGAGAGGTATCAATACTGCGCGCTGCCCATGGTAACGAGATTGAGTGTAGCACTTGTATTGTAAGCCCAATTTCATAGAGCTGCTTCTAAAATCACAAATTGGAATATTTGCAATATTTTTGTTTATAGTTGGTTTTACCATGATACCGATGTTTGTAGAGCACCGTAACTAAGTATTTTCCCGAGTCCTGTAAAAAAAATTCACAGGCATATTACTTGGCTGTGATTCGAAACCAATGACCTTAGCCATTTTCGAGCAGATGTCACACCAACTAGCCCAACGATATTGCCCAGTTGCCCTGTCACAGCATAATTTTGTTATGATTCAAAGCTACTTTTTGTGCTTAAAAGCAGCTGTATGAAAACACGCTCCCGAGGCTAAGTCATCTCGCTGTGTGTTTGCATCACGGTCGCGACACTTGTGTCCTTGAGCAAGACGCTTACAGTACATCTATAATTAACTCTCTTCACTCAGGAGTAAATGGGGACCTGTTAGGGCACAGACCAGACGGTTCCTGTAGTTAATTTAGCTGCGCTACAGCTGCATAATTGGCAGCAGAGGCTGTATACTCCCAAGGGAGCTGAGATTGTTTTAAAATTAAATAAAAGCCCCAGTTGCTGGGAGTATTAGTATGTGAGCGCCAAGATGGATTTTAAGAGCACATTACATGAAGCGGAGCCACCAATATTCCTCTTACAATATCTAAACCATTATTCCAATGTGAATGTGATGTCACACAGCCATAACCCCACCCCTTTGGTGTCAGAATACTAAAATAAATAAATCACTAAAACAAGAACCAAGGATGAGGTTTATCAAAGCTAGAAAAAATCAGAGTGGAAGACTGCCTTTAAGGCTGCTTTGTGTTGCAGTCATTCTGTGGACATTACTGTAACTGTCTGTGTAAAATAATACTGTCTTACTTGTAAGACATTGCTATTCTTTAACGCTAGCAAAACTCAGAGAATTGTGCTTTAAACAACTTTATGATTTAAAGGGAAGGTACACGTTTGGTAATTGTCACAGACCAGTCTTCTCACTTGGTGTATCCCATCATAACCATAAAATAACAAGCCTGTGAAAATTTGGGCTCAATTGGTGATCGAAGTTGCAAGAAAATGATGAACGAAAAAACACCCTTGTTGGACAAAATTGTGTGCTTTCAGATAAGAATAAAAGACTTCTAGCTAGAAGTCTTTTATTATTTTAGTGAGAAGTTACCTCTTTCTCAAAAACTACGTTACTTCAGAGGGAGTTGTTTCCCACAATGTTTTATACTATTAACAGCTCTCCAATGCTTGTTACCAAGTCAGTTTTTAAGTTAATATTTGTTTTGAGTAATTACCAAATGTGTACCTTCCCTTTAAGCAAAACTAAGCAGGATACCAGTCACAGTTTGTACATGTGACATGTTATTTTGGCCGGTAACCTCAACCTTGTTAATTCTTATCTCATTTTCCACCCTATGCAAAGCTTCAAACACCACTTTACAATGATGCTAGTTTTAAATTCATTTATCTCATGAAATCACTATGGCTTCTTCCTTAATTGTAACAGCTTGAGTCTGGTTACCTGGACCACATCATAAGAGTCTTTGAGCGTATTGGCTACAGCCGAGGGGGACCAGACTCAGAATGGGATGTGTTATGGACTCATGATTATCCGTTTACTGAGTTATCAATGGCTATTGAAAGAATGGAGAAACATCAAAAGGTAAGAGAGAACTTAGGTGCCTTGATTTATACCCATTCATTGTATATTGTGGGTTTCCGGGTCCTAGTTATGGAAGACAAGGAAAGATAATATTATTAATAATAATAATATCGAAGTCTTATCGAAGTGCATGTATCTACAAAACAAGGTACTCAAGGCGCTGAGGTTATACAAACTTCCAGAAAGATAGGTTATCACCATGATCACAGTGATGAATTCTGAGACCCAGTTATTTAGCACCTTATAAGGGTTTACAAGGTGCTACGGCGCATATAGCAGCCACAGCCAGGAACACCGGGGCGAACCCCTTCTCTTTTCGATAAGTGTACTGGGTTCTTTTACATGCGTTACACAACACATGGGACCAACGGCTTTACGTCCCATCCGAAGGACTTAGCAATGATTAAGTGTTTTGCTTAAGGACACAAGTGTCACGACTGAGGATTCGAACCCACACTCTGCTGATCAGAAACACCAGGGTTTGAATTCGATGCTCTTAAACGCTCGGCCACGCCACTTCCACAAGATAACATCTATTTCCTGGGCTCAATTCCATAGAGATGCTTAATATTGCTGTACATTTTTCTGCTAATCACAACTTAGTAGGATACAAGTTACATTTTGTACTATGTAAAATGGTATTTTAGCTGGTAACCTTATTCTGGTAAGCATTATTTTGTTTTACTTAGCATTTCTTTTTCCTTTTAAAAGCAGCTTTAGGTAATTGGGCCTTGGTCTTTTCTAACACTCTGTTATGTTAGCAAATCTTAAAATCATGCAGATTTTGAAAGTGCTGTGTGGGATGCAACCTCTACTCTGACATGACTTCTTCTTTTCCTTTCTTCTGCAGTTGAACCATTTTCCAGGGATGGGTTTTATCACACAGAAGGTACAGCTGGCCACATCGAACGTAGAGTTTGTTCCAAGAGCCTACAAAATGCCACAAGAAAAGGATCAGTTCTTAGCAGAGGTGGGTGTTTTGCCGCGTAGACACACATTCTTGAAGAGAACATTCTATCCCATCATGTTTCTAAAAAGAACTGGCAGTTGACAACTCCTTGTCGACCACCGGTTCTTTGCAAGATAATAAAGCAAGAAAAAACACCCTTGTTACACGAAGTTGTGTGCTTTCAGATGCTTGATTTCGGGACCTCAAATTCTAAATCTGAGGTCTCGAAATCAAATTCGTGGAAAATAACTTCTTTCTCAAAAACTAAGTTACTTCAGAGGGAGCCGTTTCTCTCAATGTTTTATACTATCAACAGCTCTCTATTACTCGTTACCAAGTAAGGTTTTATGCTAATAATTATTTTGAGTAATTACCAAACGTGTCCACTGCCTTTAATGAATATGATGAATTTAATGAATTGAATAGTTACAATAATATATGTTCCTTTTGCGTCTGTTTTTCTTCATGTAACTGGTCAGGCTTCAGAGAACAAGGAGAAACTTTGGGTGCAGAAAAGTAACGCACATCGAGGCATCAAAGTCAAACCAGTAGCAGGTCAGTTTAAGTTTTAATAAATGCTAGGGGAACATCTTGGAATATTGCTTTTTCATTCTGAATATTCTTTTCCTTCGGTTGACTATGTTCTTATATTTGTTTTTGTTTTAGAAGGCTCCAGACTGGAGCCTTCTCAAAAAAAAATCCAGTGGAACGTTCATCTGGAGATTAGATTAATAATTGAAATAAATACATTTACAGCATGAAAAAACAAACATTTTATTGAACATTGTGCAAAAAGTAAATGTTTATGCAACAGTGAGGATATTTTCATTAAAAAGTTGGACGAAGGAATATTCCAAACAAACTAGGTACTTTTTCTCTCTCACCCAGAGTGAAATTCTCTCTCCATAGCACGAATGCGATACACCAATCTGTTTTAAAACACTCTAGTGGGTTTTTGTCATTTAATTGGAAGATAAAATGCCATATGACCAAGAATCCTCCAATCAAAAGACAACAATCTACTAAGGCATTACACAGTAGCTGATGTTTCTGATGTATGTACTTCAACATTTTACCAAACTGAAAGTGCCTCATAGATTTTTTTTTTTTTTTGAACCTTGCAGAATTGGACCTGAATGCAGCCAACAGTTTCATCCAGGAGTTTGTACGTAATCCATTTTTAATTGATGGTCGCAAGTTTGATATTGGGATCTATACCGTGGTTACGTCCATTAATCCTCTACGTGTGTACATCGTTGATGATGAAACACTGGTCCGCTTCTGCGGCAAAGATTACCTTCCTGAGGATTTCAACGATGTAAATAAGTACGTGGTGACGGACGACTACACACCAATGTGGCTGGTAAAAACTAAAAAATTCCTTTAACCCCTCAATCCCCGCAATCAGCCTTCCAAATTGCCTTCCAATTTACCTCCAAATTTGACAAAGCTCCCAAAAGAAATTGTCTGGAATGAGATTTTATTTTACATGTTTCTTTGATGTTTTGCCAGTGAAGAATTTGTGTTATTATTCTTCTGCTATCCAATTGTTTTCTATGGTAATATAGTAAGGCCAAATAATAAAAGATACCAGTTGATCATCTGGATTTTTCAAAAAAGAGGAGGATGAGGGCCTTACTATTTACTATTTACTATTTTTTTTTTCAAGATGGCCGCTTAGTATTTCAAATCAAACAGGCCACCAATTCTTCAGTTTGAACCCATTGCAAACTTATTTTATACCTATTTGTTGCATGAGGACCTGTGTTAACAAAATGTACTATTAGTATTAACAGGGTCGGATTTGTAAAAAGATTTGCTGGTAGCAGACACTATTATTGTTTTATGAAACAGATGGTTACACATGTTTGAGAGCATCACGTCAGATTCAGCAAAAAACTCCTAGGCCAGTCCTTTTGAAAAGATGGAGTAAAAAAATATCAAATAGTAAAAAAAAGGATGTGGCCCCAAAAAAAGATGCGGCGGGGACGATCAATGTTTTTTTTTTTATTTGGCCTAATATAATGTTATGACAGTAATACGCATTTGTTGTTTAGCCTTTTGTCATACCCGACAGCGTCTTAAAGCACTCCTTTCTTGTTTTTTACAAAATATGCGAAATATAAGACGTATAAATTTACATAGCACCATGTAGTTGTTTACAAGCTGTCGTGGTGCGATTTGCAGCCAACCATGCCAAAAATCGGTGTGGTGAGATCAATCACCCCACGGAACAAGGTGGGGTGTCGTGGCCGAGTGGATAAGAGCACCGAACTCAAGCTCTGGTGCTTCTGTTCAGCAGAGTGTGGGTTCGAATCCTGGTCGTGACACTTGTGTCCCTGAGCAAGACACTTAACTACAATTGCTTCTCTCCACCCAGGGGTAAATGGGTACCTGTGAGGGCAGAGATGGTTCTTGTGATTGGTTTAGCTGTATACTCCCCAGGGAGCTGAGATGGGATGAGGAATGATTTAAGGCCCAGTGACCAGGGGTAATAATGTTGGAAGCACTTTGAGACACCCCTCGGGCGTGAAGAGCGCTATATAAAAAACGGTCTATTATTGTTATTAAGGTTGCTGGAGGAGCCTAGGGCTTCATCCAACATGGGAGGAATAAAGCCTGATGATGTAGAATATTTTCTAAACTCAAGACATTTCTTTCAATATTTTCTACAGATGCCATCTTTTGAAAAGTTGTTCAATCAGCAACATTTCTCCTTCAAAGAATCACTGAATTCCTACATAAGATCAAAAGGTGAGAATTGATTGCATTTTCATGGAGGAAGAGGCACCCATAACGACAAAGTGTTGTTCGGTTATAGATAATAACAAGAATAATAATACGCAGTTCTTGTATAGCACTTCATTAAAATGAATGCTGAATTGGGACTGTCTCTAAGAAACCAAGTACACAAATGTACACAAATGGAACAAACGGGTGCAAAAAAAAACACCCTGATTTATTCATCTTTATCGATAAAAAACTTTTTTTGTGAGAAATATACAAATTTGGACCCTTGAGAATCAAGAAAACGCATATCACAAAAACAAAACAAAAATCAACTTTTTTTGTTAACCCTCCCAACACTAAACAGCCCTGTTCTTTGAAAGTGGGCTGTGGGATAAGCGACTCGGTTTTTTGAGAGCTGGTTACAATTTAACATTTCAAATCTTGCAACATCTGTGTGGAAATAAAAATATATACCCCAAGTTACTTTTTAGTGAAGTGAGTTAATCTATTTGATTGAATTTTGTGTTTATATTCTCAGGAATGGATTCATCCAAAATCAACTCACAAGTCTATAGTGCAATTCGAAGTGTGTTTCTTAACAAACATCCACAGCTTTTAAAAGCTCTCAACAAATATCAACATAAAAAGTAAGTGATTAAGGGTTTATAAACTGCCTGAAATAAATTGCATGTAAGTGTTGGTAAATAAGTAGGATTATATGTTGTTGTTTTGTGTGGCATGCTTTGGCGGAGCAGTCAAGGGCACTGGATTCAAGCTCTGGTTTCTGATCAGCAGAGCGTGTATTTGTGAGTCCCATTTTTGGCACTTGTGTCTTTGAGCAAGATACTTTACCATAATGTCCTTTTTTTATGGGACATCAAACCATAGGTCCTGTGTTCTAAGAAGGATAGTGCATGTAAAAGAATTGAAAACACTTGTTGTGAAAGAGTTGGGATTAACCTTATTTGGTTCACATAGCAAGCACCCTCAGGCTTGTAAGCTAATATGATTAAGGTTATGCTCTGATCCATAACCAGGAATAAATGATAATATAAGAATTTGAATTTGTTTACTGTACTGGAAAGTACTTACTATACAGTGCTTAATGCACATCTGTGTGCAAAATGAATATTGAAGATTTACTTGTATTATGAATTAACGTTTGTTTCATTTCGCTTCGTATTTTCTTTTCAGTGTATTTTTTGAGTTGATGCGGTTTGATTTTGTTTTGGATGAGTTCCTCAATCTGTATCTAATGGAGGTAATTAATGTTCACTGCGTTTCATTTAATGTTTAGTCTTAGGCCAATGTCACACATGGCAATTTACAGGCAACCAGTTCCAGGCAATATCCAAGAAGAAAAGGCATTCACATTTGAATATTCACATTTTTCACATTTTTTAAGGTGTTGAAGACATTGTTTGGAAACTTAATTGTGTGCTACCGAAGTGGTCCTGTGGCATGCACTGTTAAGTTGTTGGTTGTTTCCAAGTTGCCTGTAAAAGTTGCCTCGTGTGACAAGGCTCTATATTTGCTTTGAAGGCATACAATATTGTTTTTAAATGAATTAAGACTTAGAATGTATAAGGTCTGAGTGGTCATAGTATTTAACATCGCGGTAGGGTCAAAGATTGGTATAAAGTACCCAAAAAATACATGACCGTATAAACTTACTAGAGCAGAAGTACTGCAAACATTTAAAGTATGAACTATTTTGAGAAATTATTCCCTTCGGTTCTGGCTGTTCATGGTGGTTAATTTAAGCAGCTTTCTCCCGTAACGGTGATCAGAGACCAAACGCCAGCTAAGTTAAGTACCGCAGACGCTAGTGACAATACTCAAAGACATTTTTGATTGGAATTAAGTCGGTTCACACTTCTTGCGAATGTAAATGTGGTACAAATTTTGACGTCACAAATTCGCAACAAATAATATGCGTCAGTTGACTTGTGTTCTACTCCTGCGAAACATTCGCTGCAAAAACAACCCTGTGACACCAAAATTCGCTTTGCATAGTATGAACCTGGGTTCAGTCGTTCAGACAATAGCCCTAGACCAAGGCCAATAACAGTAACATAAATTATGAGATTATTATTTTCACGGTTCAAATATTTCTCTCCATAGGTCAACATGTCGCCTAATCTTTCTTCCAATCACTTCATGCCAAACAAGTTTTTATACGAACACGTCATCTTTAACATCTTGAGTGTAGCTGGTGTAGCAAGAAATGTTCCACGCAGCCTAAAAAAAGGGTAAGTATTGAAATGGGTTACTTCCTCGTGCAAATTTCAAATTTACATTCTAAATATTTAAACTATTGTATGCAAGTTTCAAACTTGTGCTGTTAAGTTTTAAAATATAGCCAATGCTCTAGCCAATTATGTCATTTACCAACCTAAATTTGGCCATAAAATTTACGTGCTCTGCGCACTCGTCTGATTGCGCCCTCTTTGGACTCAATCTCATAAGGCCTATTTAAACACTCTCGACACTGTGATCACATGATTAAACATGGACACAGGATCCCCCTCTCGACCAATCAGAAGCCTACAATTATTCATTTTGGACAAACACCCAAAATGTAATGTAAGTTTATACTTGGTTAATTACTTAACTTGGTAGGAGGCATGATATTTTTCCTAGTCTTGTTTTTCAAGTTGTTTTGACTGGAGTAGGCCGTAGATGTGTCAGTGTGACAGGGTACAGTTCTTATTGTCAAGATTTGAAGAAAAAAACAAAACTATTCTCTTTTTGTTTCTTGTCCAGTCCAGAGGATGCCAGAACAATGGAAGTGAGTGAGAAGGATATTCTGGTTAAATCAGACGTCTGTGGCAGCTCACAGTGCATAACATGTGTCTCAAGTGTAAGTATCGAAACTTGATGTGTACAGATAAACATTGAAAACTTTCATGAAATCTTACACGCTGTTCAAGATAATTTTCATAAAGGCAGTGGACACTATTGGTAATTGTCAAAGACTAGCCTTCACAGTTGGTGTTTCTCAACATATGCATAAAATAACAAACCTGTGAAAATTTGAGCTCAATCGGTCATCGAACTTGCGAGATAATAATGAAAGAAAAAACCCCTTGTAACACGAAGTTGTGTGCGTTTAGATGGTTGATTTCGAGACCTCAAGTTCTAAATCTGAGGTCTCGAAATCAAATTCGTGGAAAACTATGGCACTTCAGAGGGAGTCGTTCCTCACAATTTTGTATACCATCAACCTCTCCCCATTACTCGTCACCAAGAAAGGTTTTATGCTAATAATTATTTTGAGTAATTACCAATAGTGTCCACTGCCTTTAATGCTTAGGAAACTAGAATGAGATTCTGTTTAAACTCTTGATTGATAGACATCCTGTATCTGTACACTTTGTTTTTTATATTACCCCTTTTAATTTGTTCACATTTTCAGACTATAGATTTATGTCCAATGCTCTGCCGCCCCCCACCCCAAACAAAATAAGAAATAACTAAAAATGCAACGATTGCCCTCTAGTGAATTTTTATTCAAATTTAAGGTTGAAGTGTACAGAAATATTGTGCGCAAACTGACTACATGTACATGCAAAGCTTACCTAGTGATTTGTTCAAATAAAGAGTTGTAGCGTAAAGTGAAGTATTGTGCAAAAAATGTACTTACAATGCAAGGCTTACCCCTTATGATTTGATCATATTTAAGAGTAAAGCATTAGTTTATGCCCCATATTGACTGAAAATGTAAAACTGTTTGTGGTTCGTTCAAACTTAAGGCTGCACCTTCAAGTTCAATGCTTTGCCCTTGTGGGTTTTTCATAACCTATTGTTTTCATTGAATATCTCTCCGAATTTTTCAAGCATACGTCTTAAATGCTAAGAAAACACGTTTTTGTGATTCATGTTGCTGTCTTTTTATTATTTTTCTTTTTAGGAATGCCAGCTTTGTTTCAAGTGCCTAGTTCCAGATCAGATTGCAATGTTGAAAGAGTCGTACTATGAGCATATTCATCGCCAAAGTACTAGAAGAGTCTACCCCGAACCCATGGTAAGTCCAATCATCATGCTTTGGATCTGTGTCTGGTACCTTGCATACAGCTCTGACAATGGCATTCCTAATTCTCTTATCACAAAGGAACCAGACTGTCTTTTTCTTCCAGCCTCGGTTTGGTTACATTGGGTCGAATGGATGGAAAAGCAAGATGGCAGCAATCCTCAATAATGAATCTGTATCTCATGGACTAGGTTATTAACAACCATAAACACTATAATAGGCTTGCCATCACTGGGGTCAAACAATGGAAGCCTACATAAGGGCACGCACCACACAAAACTCTCTGTCAATGACGGGTCTTCCTTTGACATCATTGAGGGCACTGTTTTAGCTTGTGCTCATTTGCAAGGGGTCTACTCCCTAACCAAATATTCATGTTAGGCTGTTTATATTTATTGCTTACAATATTTCCCTGCACATTCATTGTTGAGTTTTGCAGAGCAAAAAATTAAATGATGTCATTCTCACACTTGGTACAATGTCAGCGAGAAATTAATGGGAGGTCAAAGGTTATTACGGACAGGGATTGACATGCTCCATAGCAGATCTCTGGCGTAATTCATGAGCCTTGAAGTGTGACATCAGATGTCCAGGCTAAGTTTGTTAGTGATATTTTGTTGTACAGGATGAAATACTAGCCTCCTTTTTTGCTGTTTTGACCTCAGTCACAGGACGAAGCGTTACATTACGATACCACCAAAGATTCATCGCTGACCCCAAACGATCGGGTTCTGAGAGAATGGTTCAGAGCGAGATGCCGTGAGGACATCTACTGGTGTACGTAACACAGAGAAATCTACTGGTGCACATAACATAGCGACATCTACAGGTGCACGCAACACAGGGACCTCTACTGGTGCCGTAAAATAGATGCATCTTCTGATGCATATAAAACAGAGGCCGAGTTGTGTATAGAGATTCACAACAACGGGAGAGCATGTGAAACCAGAAGGCATTGCAGCTGAAGACAATCAGATAAGTTTTTAAACTTTTGTATTAATAGTACTGGTTTTTCTATAAAGAAAGTTTATTCTACAGGTTTCCAGAGAACCTGAATCTTGTCTGATACTTTGCTAATTGCCTTTGTGCCACATGAAATGTTCCAGTAGATATTGAAACTTCCCACATAGGTGCCTTTTCCTAAGGGAAACAAGGAGGAAGTATTAAGCCTGCCTGCTTGAAATTGGGTCAGGATCTAAAGAGATCCTTTTTAGATCTACAATATTCTGTGTGTTCTGTTTGTGTGTGCCGCTTGTTATTAGTACACTTTTTATTGCAAATAACCAATGAGTACGTTCCACAGACACTTGTAGAAAGAAAGCGTTTTAAACCAAGAATGTGCACAGATATCTGAGCAACTTTTAAATACAATTTTTTTAAATGAGAAGAGCTCTTTTAAAGTATACAAATTCCCTTCACTTTTCAAATGAAAATGCAGTCATTATTTATGCAGGACGATTACAAAACACACTGAAATATTTATAGTAAATGAGTCAAAAATTTACATTGGATTCCAACTCTTATTTGGTGACATTTTAATATTTTGATCATGTCATTGCTTATGGCTTGAAGCAATTACAAATCAAGTTTAAGACCTCTGTTGACCCTATTAGTACTCTCGGGGGAAGCCTTATGAATTGGAGATAATTGCTTTATTACAGAACTTTTTTAAAACGTAGCTTTCAGGCGAGCCACTTTTTTAACCCTATTTTAATGAATTTAAAGAACCACAGACTAAATGTCCATTGTTAGTACTTGGTTGGAATAGAGATTGTTAAATTCCTCTAGTTTTCATGGTTTGGTGACATGCTTAGGGCAGTCAAAAGTTTCAACAATTTCCCGATCGTACAGAGAGTACTACTTTTGAAGACCTTGTTCCTTCCTCCCCCAAAGTCAACATTTGTCTTTCAAAATTGGTGCATATTATCTAAATATCAACATTTTACCATATTTTTAAAGTCGAACGTTCTCTGAACAAATTGGAAAACCTACCCCTGTGTTATTATTTTGTATGACTGTGAAATTGTTGAAAATTTTTGAAGGTCTTTTTATTGAAGTACTATGGGTTTTATAGGATGGTAGGTAATTAGCCAATTCCATGAAATTTATGCCAACTACATTCATGCGTGCATACAGACACTGTTGGTTGACAAACGCCAAAGACTTGTCCACACGATAGACGTATAACAGCATTTGCGTCACGCTACCATCGGCATATACAACAACAAGGCAGGGTGTTCCCTCATTTTGCACAACGATAGTGTTAGTATGTACGCATGATGTGTAATTGACATAACATAGGAAGGGTCTGTCCTTTTGGAACTTTTTCATTGTAAAATGGAAGGAAAAGAAACAGTATTGCAGAGTAGGATAATTTTTTTATGAAAATCCTATTTTTTAGTCATTTTAAAAATCATTCTGATGGTTTTGAATGATAGTTTTAGTCTGCCAGCCTGCAATGTTTTTTTTATATATTATGTTGTAAATGCTTTGAGGTTTTTTGTTTAGACTTTGTTTTTTAACGTACATGTAGTACGGTCAGAGATATATATGTGCTGCTGAAAAGATGCAATGATAAGGGATCCAAAAAGGCTGATTAATTTAACAATTACTTATCCTGTTATAGGGACAGGCATATCCCCATACTGTGATTTGGGCACTGCCTGGTGATCAGTCATGATTCTGTATCCTTTTCTTTCATTCTGTGCATTCTTAATGTCATGTATTTTTGAACATTTTTATGTAAGTGGCGCAATATATGTTCAATTGTTATCAATTATTAGTAAATGTTCTGCACATAAATCCCAGTTAGGTGCACAATTGTACAATACATTTTATGATGGAATGGTTTTGGCAAATGTAAATGAAGAGTAGGAAGTTTTTTAAATTCATGTATTTCTGATTTTAACATGTTTTATTGATTGTATAGCTCTACCCATAAGTCCTCAAATGTTTAATGGAGCGTTGGAAATGTTGTCTCAGGAAGACAGAATCATTGCCAACGAGATATAACTGAAATTATTCATGATTATCAACAATAATGTTATCAGTATTAGTTATTATTAATTTTTTAAGCAGAAATATAACAATAGTGAGACTAGAAGTGTGTTACAAACAAGGTTTTCTCAATCTGTGTGCACAAATTACATGTATGTTAGAGATAACTTGTCAATGTGGTAAAAGTGGTTTAGCTTGAGGCTGTATTCTCGAATTTGAATAAATTATGAGCCTTACATTTTTGTCAAAAATTTGCTCAAATTTATAGTCTTTAGCCTTGTGTACTGAGCAATTTTTGCTTGGAAAAGCGACAAGGCTCCTTGTGTACTAGCTTAGCCTCGTGTACTTAGCGATTTATGCTTGAAAAGTCACAAAGCAATTTTTGCTTAGCAATTTTTACTTAGCAATTTCTGCTATATAGCCTTGGGTACTTAGCAATTTCTGCTTGAAAAAGTCACAAGTCTTACACTTAGCAATTTTTGCTTGAAAAAGTCACTAGCAATTTTTGCTTTAAAAAGTCACTAGCAATTTTTGCTTGAAAAATTCACTAGCAATTTTTGCTTGAAAAAGTCACAAGGCTAAAAAGGCTTATAGCTTTGTGAACTTGTCAAATCTTGCTTGAAAAAATCTATAAGGCTAAAATATAGCCTTGGGAACTTGTCAAATTTTGCTTGAAAAAGTCTTCAAGGCTAAACCTGATGAACTTGTCAAATTTTGCTTGAAAAAAATCTATAAGGCTAAAATATAGCCTTGTGAACTTGTCAAATTTTGCTTGAAAAAGTTTTCAAGGCTATATATAACCTTGTGATATTGTCAAATTTTGCTTGAAAAAGTCTGTAAGGCTAAACCTGATGAACTTGTCAAATTTTGCTTGAAAAGTCTACAAGGCTTATATTATAGCCATGTGATCTTGTCGAATTTTGCTTAAAAAATCTACTGCCTTGTGAACTTGTCAAATTTCAGACTCGAAGTCTGGCCGAAACCAGCGTGGTGATCACCCATTAGAACCCTTCAGGGACTTGCCGTCCCGGTCCCTCCTTTACTCTCCCACACAGTAAATCATCCACACCTAATTGGGGATAAACATGACGGACCCCAATCCATTACTGGTGCAAGCAGTAAAAGTCATGTCCACCTGGTACGGGTAGGATTTGAACCGGTGTCCCAGCTCTGGATTGCATGCAGAATGGAACTACATGTATCCAGTACACCATGTCGCCACAGTGCCCGCTGGTGTTTTGAGATGATTTTTACACTACTTAAACTGCACAAAAACACATGGTTAGTGCAGATTTTTCGTGAAATTGTTTATGTCTGGAGAAAGGTAATACAATTGTAGCTTTGGGTTCATGACTTGGCTGACACTGGACATGTCACTAAGTATTGGTAATTATTGTCAAAGACCAGTCGAGTCACTTGCTGTATCTCAACAATATGCATAAAATAACAAACCTGTCAAAGTTTGAGCTCAATCGGTCGTCGAAGTTGCGAGATAATAATGAAAGAAAAAACACCCTTGTCACACGAAGTTGTAGGCGTTTAGATGGTTGATTTCGAGACCTCGAATTCTAAATCCGAGGTATCGAAATCAAATTCGTGGAAAATTACTTCTTTCTCGAAAACTACATCACTTCAGAGGGAGCCGTTTCTGACAATGTTTTATACTAGCAACCTCTCCCTATTACTCGTTACCAAGTAAGGGTTTTTGCTAATAATTATTTTGAGTAATTTCCAATAGTGTCCACTGCCTTTAACGCTCATTAAACGCCATCACGGAGGTCCTCCACTCATGATGCCATCGATGTACTTTTTACATTGAACTTATTATCTAACTTTACGCCCCTCCTGTTTTTTTTAATTATTATGTAAACTTACCCCTGTGGTTAAACACAACAAAATTAATTTGAGGACACTCATGAAAAGACAATTTTAACATAAAAGTAGCGAGGGGCAAAACCAATTTTTTCCCCCAGCATTATCATGGTTAAACAAAATCATAATAGTATTATTATTTCTTTGTTTTTTGGCACCTTTGTGAGTGACAACTTTTGTAATGTTTTAGGGATTATTTTAAGCAATTAATTTAAAGCGATTTGTATTTAGTAGTGGAAATGGATTTCTCTCTCAGATAGTGATGTGGTGTGGTTCGTATGGGGGATAATGTTTGTTGAATTTCATTGTTTATGCTGTTGCGCTTGGTATTTTTAACCAGAATTAAGAAAGGTGTATTAACTTTGCGCGGGATCCCGAGTCGAGACTCTACAATCCTCCGACAGAGGGCGTGATTCCTATTTTAATACCTAGTCAGATACCCTAAACCAAATTTAATGCTGAACGTATGGATGAAGTCAACCTTGATAAATCACGTGCTTCTTTCCATTCAGAAACGCATGCTGGAACAGAATTTCTCTAAAACATGGACGGAGAGGAGTCATTTGCTTCTTCGAGAGAATTTTGCACGCAATTTGGCTCCATTTTACCGTTTCCTGAAAAAGGAACGGTAGTTATGAAATGCAAGACATGTCCTCACAAAGTAAATGCAAAAAGTAAGTTTGGGATAAATATATTTCTTCTGGAAACCGGAGCTTGTGTGATTGACCTCTTCACTTGTTTGTGCGTTATTTATATAAAAGGGGTAGGCGGGGTCGGGACGTGGGCCAAGGAGGCGGTGGGGGAGGACCCTGATGCATGATCGCAACACTCAGAATATTTTTTTTTTTATAAAAAAAAGTATTTATAAATAAAATAGTAGACAATTAATTTCAAAAATTCAATATTAATTTTGTAATTAACAATATATCGGCCTACCTATGTACTACTCGAGTCTAGTCTAGGCCTGTCTGTAGGATTAATGATGGATAACTTTCCGTATGGCGCCACCACTTTTTCACTCTTTTTTAGAAAAAGGGATATCTCATTGAGGTAAATTAGATACTATATAGTATATTATTTCATATCGAATGAAAAAGTGGTGGCGCCATACAGAAACTTTTCCTTAATGATTGCCTTTTATATCATCCTTTGTAATGATTGCATCCTGGTGGCTCATCCGCTGTTTGGTCATGTTATTATAATTTATCATTTTGTTTTATTAACTATAGAATATATACAGGGCCACACTCAGCTGACCCTAACCCTGATCGCATCCACGAAGCCTTGGATGCGTGGATATGTTGGCCGCGATCAGTCAATTTGCGTGATCTTTCGATTGCGCTGCGTAATTGAAAGATCAATTGGTCGATTGGTCGATCGCGCAATGAACATCTTTGCGCGATTGACCGGTCGCGCTATGAGTATTTTTTCCGTGATCAGCCGATCGTGAGGAAAGGCTGATCATGCAGGAATGGGTCTGCACGATCGACCGACCTCAAGAGCGCAGTGCCATTCCCGCACGATCGGTTGTTCGCATATGTTCGTTGCCGAATGTTGCGCAATCGACCGATTGTTGTGCGACCAATAGATATTTCAATAGCACAGCGGGATCTATCAGTAGCGCAGCGTGATCGGTTGATCGCGCAGATTGACCGATAGCGCCCAACAGATATATTTATTGGAGTGGCCCTGTATTCTATTAAATTGTACTAAAATGAAAATCTTTTTTAGTTGCGGTAAAACAACCTAAAAGAAATACCCTTGGCACAACCACTTTTTGATTCGATATGAAATAATATGGTATCTAATTTACCTCAATGAGATGTCCCTTTGTAAAAATGAGTGAAAAAGTGATGGCGCCATACGGAAAGGTATCCCCATTGACTGTCTGACTTGTCTTTTTTGGAAATGAATGTTTCAGATTTTCAAATCTTACATTATGATGAGGCATGGTCTGTGCTGTGCAACCTGCTGGTGCCGAGCACTCATGATTTCAAAATCGACCAACACACGTTTTAAAAAAAATTTTAAAGTTAAAATAACATTCCTATCATTCACAGATTTTCAACAAAATGTAACACTTGTGTAAAGTTGTGTTTATTAATATTATCAGTGAATTTTTTTTTCTTTGTATCACTCAGCAGTGACCACATATATCACTACCACTAGCACAGACAGCATTATTTTGAATGAATGAAAAGTCACTTTTTGTCTTCCTTCTCATTACAGCTGCATTACATAGTGTGGTCTATCATGCGTCTCAACTCTCTCAAGAATGTTGAAGGTCATCACGAGGTCGTCGGCCAGAAAGACCTAGGACCACTGGTGAGTGAAACACTGGAGTTTTATCTTAGGAAATGTCCAAATTGTTTAGGTTTATATCTTGATGTTTACATACAGAAATGTTCGTACTTTATTGTTGTTTAATTGTGTATACTATAACTATTTTTTACTTCAGAGGTTTCATTATTTATATTTAACTCTGAATGAACAAAAAAAGGTGTACAATTAAAATCTGTGAAAAGGGTTCACCCCCCACAGGGAAACCTCCGGCCATTTTTAAAATTGGACTTGGTATATCAAATTTGATGAAATTTATTAGGTGATTTATTTTATATGGCATCTTCTTTATTATGTGGACCATTTGTAAGTCTGAAATTCGGACCCTGATATTTTCATAAGTGAACGCTTTTTTGTTTATTTATACATTGTAATAAACTAAGAGGTACCTAGCAAGATATCATACACAATTTTGACAGCCCATGCCTTTAAAATAAATCAAGGTAGAAGATTTTGAGTTCCTGATGTTAGCATTTTTGACAGACCTTAACAACCTGTTAGATAATTGAGGTATTTAAATGATCAAAATGTCATATTTGCAGGGCATTTATTTAACTTTTGAATGCGCAGGTGGTGGGGGATGTTGACAAATAATTTAACAGCATAAGACGATCAAAGTCCGACAATTAAAATAACAAAAAATTGTGTTTAATTGAAAAATGTGCAACTTCATTTTAAAAGCATTTTTTTTAAATTTGGTAATATTTGGTAAGGAATAGTTTTCTTTCAGAGGTTTTATATTTAACTCTTAAGAAGAGCAAACTTCATTGATATGGGTTCGCCACCCGCAGGGAAACCTCTGGCCAATTTTTTAACTGTGTTAAATTGATAAATTTGCCACTTCATATTAGGTGATTTATCATTTGGTAAGTTTTGAAAAACAAGCCCCCAAATATTTGGTTTTATATTTTTAAATCTGAAAACAGAAGAGCAAAAATTCAGTGACAAAGGGTTCGCCACCCATAAGGAAACCCCTGGCCGATTTTTGATTGAAAGTTGCGCCACTTCAAATTAAAAGTTGACATTTGGTAAATTTTGAAAAATAACTTCAGCCCCTCCAAATATTTTGATATACAAATAGGTTTGTTTTATTTCAGAGGTTTTATATTTTACCTGTGAAAACAGGAGCAAAAATCAGAGACAATGGGTTCGCCACCCATAAGGAAACCCCTGGCCAATTTTTTTGAAATCAATTGTTTGGAGAAAAAAAACTTGCATAATTTGTTGATGTATCGAAATCTTTACCTCGAATGGATTCATCGCTACTGTGACAGGGTTTGCTTCTTTCTGTTTTCTCAGCAAGTAAAACCAGTAGACCTAGTTTGCTGAAACTTTCACAGTTTTATTTAATCTTTCTATATTTTGTCCATTAATCATTGACAAAAAACAAACTTACGGCCCTACCTTTTAGGCGTGAAAAAACAAATTTGTTTTTTCAATGCTTGGTTATTTTTCATCACTACTTAATTTCATTTTTGTATCTGGTCTGGTTTCAGATTGACAGGGCATGTGCCAAGTGCGGTCACGATGGACTTCATTTCCACACCAGACAAACACGATCGTCTGATGAAGGACAAACCGTCTTCAATTTCTGCCCATCATGCAAGTAAATCAATCACTACTAAAGCCTGGTTCATACTTCCTGCAAATGCAAAGTGAATTTCAGTGACACAGCCCTGTTTAGTTAGCGAAGGGGTTGAACACAGTTCAACTGTTGCGAGTTATTCATTGCGAGTACGTGATAACAAACATTTATGAAATAAATGGCCTAGTGATCAGGGGTAAAATTGTTGAAGAGCCACGAGCGTCACTGAATGACGGATTTCATTGCTATAGGCGGATTAGTACAAGCAGAAGTTCACTGTTTACATGACATGTGTGTAAAGCACAATATGGTTACAAGTGCAGCAATCGGCAAAACAGAAACAAACAAAACATGCAATTGGATCTTGAAGGATCTGCGGTGGGTTTTACAAAGAGTTAAGACTAGTCTTATCTCAAGTTAGGACAAGTTACTCGTCTAACTTAGGACTAGCCTTAAGTTTTTAAGTCTCCTGGGACTGGTCCTAAGTTAGGACCAGTCCTAACTTTTGTGAAATCGACCCTAGGATGGTTAGGTTCAAAGGTTCTTTTATTTTATTTTATTTATTTATTTACAGGCATCAAGAGATTGAGTACTCCTGAAGAAAATCAACATCTTCGGATCGGTCTACACTTAAAGGAACTCAAGGCAAGAGCTCACTGGAACAAGGAGATGAAATCACCACCGACGTCGACGACAACGACGACGACCACCTGATGCCAGAGAGATGTCTTACTGATTAGGAGGCCGATTTTTTAACTGTCTTTATAAATTGAAAAATGCGCCACTTCATACTAGGTGATTCATTTGGTAAGTTTTGAAAAACAAACCCCCAAATATTTGGTTGTATATTTTTAACTCTGAAAACAGAAGAGCAAAAATTCAGTGACAAAGGGTTCCCCACCCCTGGCCAATTTTTTAACTGTTTGATTGAAAATTGCGCCACTTCAAATTAAAAGTTGACATTTAGTAAACTTTGAAAAATAACGTTAACCCCCTCCAAATATTTTGATATACAAATAGGTTTGTTTTATTTCAGAGGTTTTATATTTTACTGTGAAAACAGAGGAGCAAAAATCAGTGACAATGGGTTCGCCACCCGTAAGGAAACCCCTGGCCAATTTTTTTGAAATAAATTGTTTGGAGAAAAAAAACTTGCATAATTTGTTGATGTATCGAAATCTTTACCTCGAATGGATTCGTCGCTACTGTGACAGGGTTTGCTTCTTTCTGTTTTCTCAGCAAGTAAAACCAGTAGACCTATTTTGTTGAAACTTTCACAGTTTTATTTAATCTTTCTATATTTTGTCCATTAATCATTGACAAAAAAAACAAACTTATGGCCCTACCTTTTAGGAGTGAAATCACAAATTTGTTTTTCAATGCTTGGTAATTTTTCATCACTACTTAATTTCATTTTTGTATCTGGTCTGGTTTCAGATTGACAGGGCATGTGCCAAGTGCGGTCACGATGGACTTCATTTCCACACCAGACAAACACGATCGTCTGATGAAGGACAAACCGTCTTCAATTTCTGCCCATCATGCAAGTAAGTCAATCACTACTAAAGCCTGGTTCATACTTCCTGCAAATGCAAAGGGAATTTCGGTGACACAGCCCTGTTTAGTTAGCGAAGGGGTTGAACACAGTTCAACTGTTGCGAGTTATTCATTGCGAGTACGTGACAACAAACATTTATGAAATAAATGGCCTAGTGATCAGGGGTAAAATTGTTGAAGAGCCACGAGCGTCACTGAATGACGGATATCATTGCTATAGGCGGATTAGTACAAGCAGAAGTTCACTGTTTACATGACATGTGTGTAAAGCACAATATGGTTACAAGTGCAGCAATCGGCAAAACAGAAACAAACAAAACATGCAATTGGATCTTGAAGGATCTGCGGTGGATTTTACAAAGAGTTAAGACTAGTCTTATCTCAAGTTAGGACAAGTTACTCGTCTAACTTAGGACTAGCCTTAAGTTTTTAAGTCTCCTGGGACTGGTCCTAAGTTAGGACCAGTCCTAACTTTTGTGAAATCGACCCCAGGATGGTTAGGTTCAAAGGTTCTTTTATTTTTTTTTATTTATTTATTTATTTACAGGCATCAAGAGATTGAGTACTCCTGAAGAAAATCAACATCTTCGGATCGGTCTACACTTAAAGGAACTCAAGGCAAGAGCTCACTGGAACAAGGAGATGAAATCACCACCGACGTCGACGACAACGACGACGACCACCTGATGCCAGAGAGATGTCTTACTGATGAGGAGGCCGATTTTTTAACTGTCTTTATAAATTGAAAATGCGCCACTTCATACTAGGTGATTCATTTGGTAAGTTTTGAAAAACAAACCCCCAAATATTTGGTTGTATATTTTTAACTCTGAAAACAGAAGAGCAAAAATTCAGTGACAAAGGGTTCCCCACCCCTGGCCAATTTTTTAACTGTTTGATTGAAAAT
Source organism: Asterias rubens (assembly GCF_902459465.1). Classification (NCBI taxonomy): domain Eukaryota; kingdom Metazoa; phylum Echinodermata; class Asteroidea; order Forcipulatida; family Asteriidae; genus Asterias; species Asterias rubens. The sequence goes on along the minus strand of NC_047062.1, from coordinate 18,392,865 downwards.
TGCGCCACTTCAAATTAAAAGTTGACATTTAGTAAACTTTGAAAAATAACGTTAACCCCCTCCAAATATTTTGATATACAAATAGGTTTGTTTTATTTCAGAGGTTTTATATTTTACTGTGAAAACAGAGGAGCAAAAATCAGTGACAATGGGTTCGCCACCCGTAAGGAAACCCCTGGCCAATTTTTTTGAAATCAATTGTTTGGAGAAAAAAAACTTGCATAATTTGTTGATGTATCGAAATCTTTACCTCGAATGGATTCGTCGCTACTGTGACAGGGTTTGCTTCTTTCTGTTTTCTCAGCAAGTAAAACCAGTAGACCTATTTTGTTGAAACTTTCACAGTTTTATTTAATCTTTCTATATTTTGTCCATTAATCATTGACAAAAAAAAACAAACTTATGGCCCTACCTTTTAGGAGTGAAATCACAAAATTTGTTTTTCAATGCTTGGTAATTTTTCATCACTACTTAATTTCATTTTTGTATCTGGTCTGGTTTCAGATTGACAGGGCATGTGCCAAGTGCGGTCACGATGGACTTCATTTCCACACCAGACAAACACGATCGTCTGATGAAGGACAAACCGTCTTCAATTTCTGCCCATCATGCAAGTAAGTCAATCACTACTAAAGCCTGGTTCATACTTCCTGCAAATGCAAAGGGAATTTCGGTGACACAGCCCTGTTTAGTTAGCGAAGGGGTTGAACACAGTTCAACTGTTGCGAGTTATTCATTGCGAGTACGTGACAACAAACATTTATGAAATAAATGGCCTAGTGATCAGGGGTAAAATTGTTGAAGAGCCACGAGCGTCACTGAATGACGGATATCATTGCTATAGGCGGATTAGTACAAGCAGAAGTTCACTGTTTACATGACATGTGTGTAAAGCACAATATGGTTACAAGTGCAGCAATCGGCAAAACAGAAACAAACAAAACATGCAATTGGATCTTGAAGGATCTGCGGTGGATTTTACAAAGAGTTAAGACTAGTCTTATCTCAAGTTAGGACAAGTTACTCGTCTAACTTAGGACTAGCCTTAAGTTTTTAAGTCTCCTGGGACTGGTCCTAAGTTAGGACCAGTCCTAACTTTTGTGAAATCGACCCCAGGATGGTTAGGTTCAAAGGTTCTTTTATTTTTTTTTATTTATTTATTTATTTACAGGCATCAAGAGATTGAGTACTCCTGAAGAAAATCAACATCTTCGGATCGGTCTACACTTAAAGGAACTCAAGGCAAGAGCTCACTGGAACAAGGAGATGAAATCACCACCGACGTCGACGACAACGACGACGACCACCTGATGCCAGAGAGATGTCTTACTGATGAGGAGGCCGATTTTTTAACTGTCTTTATAAATTGAAAAATGCGCCACTTCATACTAGGTGATTCATTTGGTAAGTTTTGAAAAACAAACCCCCAAATATTTGGTTGTATATTTTTAACTCTGAAAACAGAAGAGCAAAAATTCAGTGACAAAGGGTTCCCCACCCCTGGCCAATTTTTTAACTGTTTGATTGAAAATTGCGCCACTTCAAATTAAAAGTTGACATTTAGTAAACTTTGAAAAATAACGTTAACCCCCTCCAAATATTTTGATATACAAATAGGTTTGTTTTATTTCAGAGGTTTTATATTTTACTGTGAAAACAGAGGAGCAAAAATCAGTGACAATGGGTTCGCCACCCGTAAGGAAACCCCTGGCCAATTTTTTTGAAATCAATTGTTTGGAGAAAAAAAACTTGCATAATTTGTTGATGTATCGAAATCTTTACCTCGAATGGATTCGTCGCTACTGTGACAGGGTTTGCTTCTTTCTGTTTTCTCAGCAAGTAAAACCAGTAGACCTATTTTGTTGAAACTTTCACAGTTTTATTTAATCTTTCTATATTTTGTCCATTAATCATTGACAAAAAAAACAAACTTATGGCCCTACCTTTTAGGAGTGAAATCACAAATTTGTTTTTCAATGCTTGGTAATTTTTCATCACTACTTAATTTCATTTTTGTATCTGGTCTGGTTTCAGATTGACAGGGCATGTGCCAAGTGCGGTCACGATGGACTTCATTTCCACACCAGACAAACACGATCGTCTGATGAAGGACAAACCGTCTTCAATTTCTGCCCATCATGCAAGTAAGTCAATCACTACTAAAGCCTGGTTCATACTTCCTGCAAATGCAAAGGGAATTTCGGTGACACAGCCCTGTTTAGTTAGCGAAGGGGTTGAACACAGTTCAACTGTTGCGAGTTATTCATTGCGAGTACGTGACAACAAACATTTATGAAATAAATGGCCTAGTGATCAGGGGTAAAATTGTTGAAGAGCCACGAGCGTCACTGAATGACGGATTTCATTGCTATAGGCGGATTAGTACAAGCAGAAGTTCACTGTTTACATTACATGTGTGTAAAGCACAATATGGTTACAAGTGCAGCAATCGGCAAAACAGAAACAAACAAAACATGCAATTGGATCTTGAAGGATCTGCGGTGGTTTTTACAAAGAGTTAAGACTAGTCTTATCTCAAGTTAGGACAAGTTACTCGTCTAACTTAGGACTAGCCTTAAGTTTTTAAGTCTCCTGGGACTGGTCCTAAGTTAGGACCAGTCCTAACTTTTGTAAAATCGACCCCAGGATGGTTAGGTTCAAAGGTTCTTTTATTTTATTTTATTTATTTATTTATTTACAGGCATCAAGAGATTGAGTACTCCTGAAGAAAATCAACATCTTCGGATCGGTCTACACTTAAAGGAACTCAAGGCAAGAGCTCACTGGAACAAGGAGATGAAATCACCACCGACGTTGACGACAACGACGACGACCACCTGATGCCAGAGAGATGTCTTACTGATGAGGAGGCCGATTTTTTAACTGTCTTTATAAATTAAAAAATGCGCCACTTCATACTAGGTGATTTATCATTTGGTAAGTTTTGAAAAACAAACCCCCAAATATTTGGTTTTATATTTTTAACTCTGAAAACAGAAGAGCAAAAATTCAGCGACAAAGGGTTCCCCACCCCTGGCCAATTTTGTAACTGTTTGATTGAAAATTGCGCCACTTCAAATTAAAAGTTGACATTTGGTAAATTTTGAAAAATAACGTTAACCCCCTCCAAATATTTTGATATACAAATCGGTTTGTTTTATTTCAGAGGTTTTATATTTTACTGTGAAAACAGAGGAGCAAAAATCAGTGACAATGGGTTCGCCACCCGTAAGGAAACCCCTGGCAATTTTTTTTTAAATCAAATGTTTGGGAAAAAAAAAATTGTAATTTGTTTTATCGAAATCTTTACTTGCATGGATTCATCGCTACTGTGACAGGGTTTGCTTCTTTCTGTTTTCTCAGCAAGTAGAACCAGTATGCCTACATGTATTTTGCTGAAACTTTCACTGTTTTATTTCATCTTTCTAACTCTTTGTGAAATCGGCCCCAGGATGGTTAGGGTCACAGGTTCATTTTTTGTATGTAAAAGTTATTTTTAATTTTTTGTTTTGATTGTTTGTTTTTATTGACAGGCATCAAGAGATTGAGTACTCCTGAAGAGAATCAACATCTTCGGATCGGTTGACACTTAAAGGAACTCAAGGCAAGAGCTCACTGGAACAAGGAGATGAAATCACCACCGACGTCGACGACAACGACGACGACCACCTGATGCCAGAGAGACGTCTTACTGATGAGGAGGCCGAGCATCCATCCCAGTATGGGTACTTAAATAAGATCAGGATTCTTTATTACTCACAGTGCCATCAGGATTGTCTCAAGAAACAAAATGAGGCTTGACATAAAAATTTAGTCTGGTTCCTTTTTTCAAACTTTGAGAGTTTCGAGCGGGTTTTGATCAATACACGGGAACCAGACAAAATGGCCGGACTGTGATAAAGGTGTTTTTAAACTGTCAGTGTTGCTTACATTAGTTTGTGTTAACTCATGCTGTATAGCTAGTTTCAAGTTAGGATCATGGCATACTTTGTAACTTATGGGTCATGACAAGACTTAAATTCTCTTTTTCCTGAGAGTTGGTCATTGCACAAATGTCATCCTCGATACTGTTGTTACGACACGCCTGATGCATTACAGAGGCAACGTTGCCCCTTGTCATTGCCTGGGTGCCCCTTGAAATGTTCTTGCATATATTCCATAGAGGTGCCCTTTACCAAGGAGAAAACGCCTTGGTGCACTTGCCCTGTTTAAGTGACCGAGCTGCCCCTTTCTGCTAGGGGTTTGTGTCATAGCAAACTAGGAACCCAGGACTGATTGCCTCCGTGTCCTCAGGTCATTGCCTTGAAATGCTCCAGTACAAATTTGCAATTTCCTCCTAGGGTGCCCTTTACCAAGAAGAAAATGCCTTGGTGCCCTTGCCCTAGGAGCCTATCAATGTTTTCGCTAGCAGTGTACTACCATGGTGCATGCCTTCCATCCCTTTCTGCTAGGGATTGGGTCACAGCAAACTTAGTAAAGTTTTAGTTTAGTGGCTTACTGTTATACCACTACCATCATATGGCGTTTTATCCCTTTCTGCTAGGGATTGGGTCACAACAAACTTAGTAAAGTTTTAGTTTAGTGGCTTACTGTCATACCACTACCATCATACGTGACTTTTATCCCTTTCTGCTAGGGATTGGGTCACAACAAACTTAGTAAAGTTTTAGTTTAGTGGCTTACTGTTATACCACTACCATCATACGTGACTTTTATCCCTTTCTGCTAAGGAGTGGGTCACAGCAAACTACAATGTTGAGGTTCATATGTACACAAATGACCTTTGCCCCTTCCTACCTGGGAAAATGACTGGTATATTGGGTGCATTCGATTAGCTTCCCTGGGTCGACCCCGCAGTGTTCACTCGGGTGAGCCCCTAACAAGAGCTAATCAAACCAACACACACGTCCTCTCGTGGTGACGGCATGCACCTCGGGTCGCCCCCAAGTGACCCATTCCATAAGCAGGGCACTGGGGACTGACCAGGGTGAGCCCCGTCAAAGCTATTCGAACGTACCGGGGCAGACCGGGATCGACCCAGGGAAGCTTAACGAACGCACCCTAAATTAATCCACCTGCCATGTGACCTCTGACCCTTCCTCTGTGAGGTAAGGTTACTGTAAACCTTTGCGGCTGTATGTCAGAAATGGGAACCTGTCATTTTACATCTGCCCCCCTTCCCACCTTGGGTATTTGTTGAAAAACACAATGATAAATCTTGAATCATGCGTTGTGAATTGTTCATAGACTTCATGATTGTGCATTTTAACTGCATCTGTGATCCAACTTGACAAAAAGAAGAAGACAAATCATTACATGAAAACATTTCGCTCATCATTCTTTGTGTTGGCCACACAAGCAAATAAATTGTTGTCAAAGCTATTCTTAATTTTGGCTTTAAACGTTATTTTTGGGACAGGAAATGGGACATTGTGAAAAGGTTTGTCCTTTTTGGTAGTTTGGGTCACAACTGCATGATATTTGTGTATTTTAATTAATTTTCTTAAATAAAGGCAGTGGACACTATTGGTAATTACTCAAAATAATTATTATCATAAAACCTTTCTTGGTAACGAGTTATTGGGAGAGGTTGATAGTATAAAACATTTTGAGAAACAGCTCCCTCTGAAGTGACGTAGTTTTCGAGAATGAAGTAATTTTCCAGGTATTTGATTTTGATACCTCAGATTTAGGATTTGAGGTCTCAAAATCAAGCTTCTAAAAGCACACAACACTCTGTGACCATGGTGCGACAGGGGTGTTTTTTCCTTTTATTTATATCTCGCAACTTTGATGATTGATTGAGCTCAAATTTTCACAGGTTTGTTATTTTATGCACATGTTGAGATACACCAACTGTGTAGTCTTTGACAATTACCATAGTGTCTAGTGTCTTTAATACATTTTAACGAGACATTCCCACGAAACGAGTTCACATTACTTGGTACAAAATGCATACATTTTTCATATAGATGTATGTTTGAATGAATTTGTAAAACTTTTTTTCAAAACTCTCTTGGCAAAAGTTTTTTTCCATACTACTTTTAAAACTTTGCTTGCTTTAAAAACTCTTCTTTTCTAAAATTTTCCCAGAGTTGGAATATCTTAAATCGGTTTAGGAAAACAAAAATTTCTTAAACATTTGCTTGTGACTCAAATTGTGGGAGTGCCTTTGGTTCTATATTGATACTTTGATGATTGTGAAGCCAAGTACAACTTGCACCCAAGACAATTAATGCAAGCGAAACACATCTAAAGTTGTATTGTTGGGACCAATCCTCATGACATACAAGTACATCATCAATTTAACCAAACTTATTCATCTTAGGCTTGACATGTTTGGATAAGTGTGATGCACACCTGTCCAAACTCAAAATGAAATTGATTAAAAGTACAATATCTTTTACGAAACTGTCACAAACTTAATATGAAAATGTTGTTTTTTCTTCTTTGCATTGCTGTGACAGTAATAATTAACCGTTCTAAATTTCACTGAGTTTTTTTTTGGCATCAGCCGATGAAAAAAAAACCATCTTATTTTAGAGACAAAGAGACAACTTTCATTTCAACTCACTCAAGGATAGTAAATGTTGTACTTGGCTGTTTTTATAATTTTAAAAATTGTGTCTTAAATTATTTGGTTACCATTCATTAAATGCTATAGAAAGCACCACTGAACTGTAGAAGCAGCAGAGTTGTGCAAACGTGTGTGCTGGTTGGTGTGGCCTACTACTATCTGGATTGTGTGGCGACCTAATGATCCAAGACTTAATGGTTGGGTAAGCATTTTATAAAGTAAAATCTTGTTAATGTGGCGCTGGTAGTCTGTCTTACCGGTGTCCTGCCTTACATGATTGACAAACTATTTCAACTTCTCGATCTCCGACAAAAACACGAAACCTAAGAAAAAAAAGAATTTGGTTGCCTGTTGAAGTCTTTGGGGGCCTGTACAAAAAGTGTCAAGGACTGAGGACCATTGCACTTTTTTTCACTTTTTTTACCTGATCATTTTGTTATCCTAAGTTGGTACCCGTCTCTCTATACTGTTCCTGTGTAAACGGGTCTACTTTTTGAGCAACTTTTCTACACGGGACATCCTCTTCTGATCTGAGGGAGCCTCTGAACTTGATGGATGACGGAGACTTCTACCCAGATGTTGGTGCGAGGGTCGGAGAAACAAGATTCTGAACATGGCTATGCACATTTCAATCAGGTACTCAGGCTTTTACATTGGTTTCACTTGCGTTAAGAAGTTTTGACTGTATCAAAAGGAGATATCAAAGATGACATTGGGATTGTGTAGGAAGTAAACAGGGTGCTTTATTGTAGAAGAAATATTGTCGCTTAGAAAGATGCTGTTGTGCATTATGTTATTGTGACCGGTTTAGTTCTCAGCCACAGTAGGTTTTACTTACACTCCTTTGTAAGTTAGAATAGTGTTAAGATTTCCGAGTTGGTTAAAACCCTTGTTGAACTGGTTGATGTTAGTTATTCAGTCTTTGACGTTAACTATTGGTCTATTTCAGTGACCAATTAACTAGGTTGTTCATTGTAGGTTTTGAGTGGTCAGCTCTATGACAGATTCTACAGTAGATATGTTAACGGCAATCAGTTGAGGAAATGATTTACAAATTATGTTGACCAATAGACATTGCTTTTTTAATACATTTTTCATAAACGTAGTAATTTAGCTGCAGTAGGTGTTTTCAATCATTTAGGGTATTAATTATTGATAATTGAGAATAGTTTTTACAACTAGTTAACCCTTTTCCAGCTGAACATGACACTCAGGCGTTTTTTTACAAAAACTCCAAAATTTGTAAAGTTCAGGCGCAATGTTGGAATCTTGTTTTCTGATCAGCACATCATCATCTGATGTCTTAGTTATTCAGGCTGTTAAAGTGACAAAGACACTCTAAAAAGAGTTGGCAAGTTTATGATATTAAACCCGTAGAATTGTTGGGAACAAATGCAAGCTACTAGTTTTTGTCAGTATAACAAATTTATTTTGTGTTTGTTAAGATCTCTTTGAAACAAAACAAATTTTGTGCGATGTCCATCAACTATTTTAATTATTTTATGGTAAACATGAGATTGTTTCAACATGTACAACAGCAAAGTGTACAATAAATCAAACTAGGTGTTTATTAGCGTATTAGCAGTATTAGTGTAGACTTATTCAGTTAAATAACCTCAGAACAAACATAGTAATTTGTCACATGGCTAAATAGTTTAAGGAAAAGGGAGCATACACACTAGTCCATTATTAGTGTAGAATTATTAAATATATAACTTCAAAACTATTAGTTATTTCTCAATTTGCTTGTTAGATTGATTTTGTTATGAATATTATGCAAAAAGGAAACGGCAGGAATAGGTATTCTAAATAAGACGTCGCTTTGTTACTTTAGTCATGCACCGTTTGCAGAATCACAGGTGTCTTTCTAGATGGAAAATACACCAAATTATAAGTGATTTTATCGTCACTGATAAAACCTTAATTTTCCGACATCGACGTCAGACTCATTTTTATGCAAAAAATTGTAATTTATAATTGGTACGAAATCATTAGCATGCAGTGGTTGGTTTGCAGATTTACATGAAGTTAATCAGTAGGAGTAGTTGTTGATCCTAGATTTTCAATTTGTAGTTCCGTAGGATTTGAAACTTTGTTGTACTTAAGAGTTTAGAATTTGTTTAGAGATAGGTTAGGTTTTTTTTAAGAGTTTTTTTTTTCTCAGTCTAGTTATCCTCCATAAACCCAATGTCATCTACAATATCTCCTGTTATGATACTCAATGCAATGAAGATGCAAGTCTGATGTTTTTGTACAACCTCACTTTTGACTTTGAAATTTTACTTAAAATGTTGCGATGTTTTAACAAATCCAAAATTTATGATTGATTTGAAACAAAATTAATAAGTGTAGTACATGTACTTCTAATGCAAGTGAAACCAATACATTCCTGAGTATGCTGTTAATATTGAAAAGAACATGCGTATTTTAGTTCTGGTTTTGTTTGTGCTCGTCACAAAAATTAACAAAATTGTTCAAGTTCAGCCGCCATGTTGGAATCTTGTTTCTCTGATCAGCGCATCATCATCTGGGTTGAAGTCTTCGTTATTCTGATGGTACAGGACTCAATCGGTGACGGAGTGGAAACGTCCTTTTACACTTCAACCAAAATTCAAACTTGAAACTTGACTCCAAGAACTTAGCGACGGGTTTGCCCGAACAGGGGGAGACGTCCGATGGTACACTTGATACAGATTCATCAAACATTTTAACGGGCAACAGAATCCTTTCGACTTATGTTTTGGACTTTGAAAAAAAATCTTTAGTTTGTTTTTGGCTTCGGACTTTAAAAAAAAAAACAATCTTTTTAGTTTGTCAATCATGTAAGGCAGGACTTTGGTAAAACAGACTATCAATGAAACATTAACATGATTTAACTTAATAAAATGCTTTCCTTCCATTAATACTTAGATCATTAAGTCGCTTCACTTTCTAGATAGTAGTTGGCCACACCAACTGGCACACATGTTTGCGCAACTCTGCTGCTTCTACAGTTCAGTGGTGCTTAAAAAAATCAAAAAAATCCCTTAAAAATTGCCTTTTTTATATAGACTAAGTCAGCCAAAAATATTTCTCGTGCCGTTGTACGGTTCGAAATTAACTGCGTAAAAAGTTTGGCCCTACCCCCCCTATTATTAAAATCATGATCAACCAAGTACACCCCCTATAGGGGTGCAGAAGAGACTGTATCCCATAGTAATGTACACCAACAATGTAATCAACGAGAAATTTGCATATGACACTTATACAAGGCGTCAAATTCAAATAAGATTATATTGCTAGGTACATCAAAATGGAATGCAGCCCCTTATTAAAGGTATCGTCTTATAGCTTGTTGTGACTTTAAATAACAATAAAATGGAGTCCCATTGTGGACTTAGTCATTTTTTGACCAAAAACACTAGCCATTGTTTGTACTTAGTAATTTTTTGAGCAGAAACTCATAGTCAATGTTTGTACTTAGTCTTTTTTTGGACTTTCTGTGTCCTTTTGTGGACTTAGTCATTTTTTTGACCAAAAACACTAGCCATTGTTTGTACTTAGTAATTTTTTGAGCAGAAACTCATAGTCAATGTTTGTACTTAGTCTATTTTTGGACTTAGTCATTTTTTGACAAAAACACTTTGTAATTATTGACTTTCTGTGTCCTTTTGTGGACTTAGTCATTTTTTGACCAAAAACACTAGCCATTGTTTGTACTTAGTAATTTTTTGAGCAGAAACTCATAGTCAATGTTTGTCTTTTTTTGGACTTAGTTAATTTTTGACTCTCTGTGTCCCTTTGTGGACTTAGCCATTTTTGACTTCAAAAACTTTCAAAGATTGAGATTATAAAGTCACAGAACAAGCTATAAGATGCGGCCTTTACAGAAGATACAACATTGGTAGTTACGCTATTGTGAATTTAACTTATAAGTTTAATGCGGGAATTTAGCGAACATGCATTAGCTTAAATTTTGGTAAGCATGCAAGTAAACATTCATACAAATGTCCACTTGATGGAAAATTTGTTTTGAAACGCTGCAAAGTTTAGATGATATTTTTTGTGTCCAAATTTGTGCACTCTATATGCAGTACATGTGTGTATATGAATACCAATGTTGTACCTTCTTTATAAGTAAGAAATGCAACCTGTAGACCATAAAGGAGTCAAATTTAATTAGATTTCTTTGAAAAGAAACCAAAAAACGCTTTGATTCTGTAAATATTCTGAAAAAGCACAAACAATTATTTTACAAGTTTGTGGAGACCAAATAGTTAATTTATGTTTTCATGAGACTAGTTTTTTTGTTAGCCATGTGGACTCCTTTTGGAAAAAACAGGTTACAGTTCTTCCTTGGTTGATCATTTATATTTCTTAGCTATGGTTGTCATTTGCCAGCTGATGTTTCTTCTCGGATAAATTCTTAACTGGTTTGGGGGTTTAAGTTGAATTTTGAAACTATACACATTTTCAATACTTTTAATAAATACAAGTATGAATTGAAAGCTGTATTTGATTTTACAAATACAATTTTTGAATTGTGGCACTTGACAAGTGCATAAAAAAAAAAAAAAAACATTTTGAAATAATTTCAATGAGGTTTAAGTAATTTCACATCAACTGGCACATTTCTAACCATCAATTTAAGCAACTATCAAAATGAATAGTAAGGAAGCAATAGGAGTGCCAAAGCACCCCAAAAACAAAAATTGTTTTAATTAAAACATTCCAGAAACATAACATATAACTTAGTCATTATCAAGTTCTTGAGGTAGGGGTGGGTGGGGGTTAATGTCTAACAGTGTGGATGCACTAACTGATGTTATTGTTTTCTTTCTTTGGAAAACATGAGTTTGTTCAAATAAAGTCTTGAAAATTCAAATAAACAATCTAGTCTGGTTTGCTTATTATTTTCTGATGAATCCTAATATTTGGACAATTATTGGGTCTATGAACGGCTTTGATGATCCCCTATTCCCCTTCTAGGTGTTGATGAAGTAATTAAAAGTAACTTTTAGAAAATAATAAAGATTGGGGATACTTTTGGTAATTATCAAACACCAGTCACTTGGTGTGCCTCAATAAATGCATAAATAACAAACCAGTGAAAGTTGTGGTTCAAATGGTCATCAAAGTTGAAAACAAAATATGAAAGGAAATCTACCTTCCATGCACAAAATTGTGTGCTTTCAGATGCATTGCCTGAAGCCTTTTTCAGATTTAATTTTTTGAGGGGTGAACAAAAAATTACCACTTTCCCTAAAACTACATTTTACTTTAAAGGATGTTTTTCCAACAACATTGTTTTTACATCAACATGACCAGTGCTCTATCGTTTTCATGGTAATTACTTTTTGGAGTAACTACCAAGTACACCTATTTAATAGGATGTATTCAAAATTATAAAGCTAATTTTTTTTTCAACATCCTTGGGGCGGGGGGTAGAGTTACATACTATTCGTGAACAGTAATTCCATGTTTGCAAGTACAGAAATACAGTGTAATCGTTCCTTTTGGTGAACTAGAATCAGTTGCAAAACTCCAAAAATGCTCATTCACAATATTAGGTAATGACCTCAAGGGTTGCTTAGTATCGAATTGACGATGCTTAGCCTGTAATACAGGCATGATGTTTGGCTCTTGAGGGAAAGTATGAACATATCATCGAGAAGAAGGGCTCACCTAAATGAAAGTTTTTAATAGAAATTTAACGGATTCTTCGGAGGCCCCACAAAAAAGAAGAAGTCATAAATAATGTGGGTCTTAGGAGAAGAAAAAAAGTATGAGGGAAATTTGGGCAAATGTGTTGGTATAAATTATTATGGCCCTACAGCTAGTAATAGAAATATACATTTTGGTTGCCTTACAGAACGGTTGAGGCTTGTACCTCAGTGACTGCTGTTGTGACTGGAAAGACTGCTGAGATGCAGGGAGAGGCAGCATACACTTCTGATGAAAGGGAAACATTCAGATTCCAAGAACACTGAAAAAGAACAAAATTATATTATATAAATAAGTATGGATGTAAATTAGTGTTCATACATAATGAGAAAGTATAAGGCATTGGGAAATTTTACTTCATCAGGACAGGCCTTTAAATTGTCTCCACATATGACATATACATGACATGTACAGTACTTCATGTCGTCAAATCTAATTCCCAACACACAAGAAAACAATTCATAGAAAAATATGTGCGCCCTGTGAATTTACTCTAAACACTTGCATTGAAGGAATTGGAGAAACAAAAAACGTGTAGTGCAAAGTGTTAGAATTCATCATCAAAATCGATGTGGGTCAATGTTTCAACAAAAATATCCGTCCCTAACAATATTTTCCTCACTTGTATTGAGCGAGAATTCAGTGGTTTAATCAATTTTAACACAATCTATGTTTCTTCGATTTGTGTTGAGGTTATATCATTAGCTGACAGCAATTTGACTGTATTGCCAAGACAATCTTTAGAAACCCCCTCAAATTTCCTCTTTTGCATCAACACATGAATCACTTACCTGATTAAGAAGATTCTATGAACATCCGTGCAGTTATCATCGTGGATGTTGTTGAATTTTGATGTCGGTTTTCGATGTAAAATGTTGCAGAAAATCTGCTTTTTCACCACACACGTGGAGCTGAACACACGATGTCTGCGCTCAGAAAGAAAATGGCCGCGGGGATCGGAGTAAAGGGGTGCATAAACCTCGTTCCCAGGGGTGATCGATCTTGCCGCGCCATTTTTCCCCAGCATGCCTTGCTCGATATGCATGCGCGTGACGTAGTACGAACATCCTTTTATTGGCCGAAATTTGAACAATCATAGGGGGTGAGGCCAGCACTTAACTCAACTTTTCCTAATTTTGTTTTTAAGGTGCGATGTTCTGCTCTTCATGATGCAGTAGGCTTTTCTGAAGCCTTTTTACAGAAGCCAATAATAATATTTGAAGCAATAATTAGGGAGTTAGTGTTATTTTTTATTTTTACCTGAAAGTTGGGGTAAAACTTCAAAAACTATAAGGGGTAAAGTCCAGCATTTTTACCAAATATAGCCTTATGATTTTTTTCGACCGAAAAGTTTACAGGGCTATTTTTTCGAGCGGGTGTATTTTTTTATCGAGCGAAAGGTTCTCGTTCGAAAAACATCACAAGGCGTGACGTTTTTCGAGCGAAAAGTTCATAAGGCTTTATATAGCCTTATGAATATTTTAGAGTGAAAAGTTTACAAGGCCATAGACTTTTTTTTCTGAGCGAAATTTCACTAGCCTTGTAAAATTTCCGCTTGAAAAGAAATCATAAGGCTATGTGAACTTTCCGTTGAGTGAACTTTTTCTTCAAAAAAAATCACAAGGCAATAATAGCCTTGTGAACTTTTCGCTCAAAAAAAATCACAAGAACATTATTTTGGTTTCTGTGTAATTATTTGAAGTAACAAATTGTCTTCCAACTTGTCAGCTGCCAAACAAAGATACGAACATCAATAAAAATATAACTTTCAAAGCAAACATACGATGTACATGTTTATAATTTTGTTTTAATTGTTCATAATTTTAAACATTACACATAGAATACATAAAAGCACAGTTGGATGTTCAAAGCAATAATATTAGGTGTTTTGGGCTAATTTAAGAAATAATATCTAGTGAATACTAATTGTTATTCTTAATTAGTTGATTTACATATAATATAAAGACAGATACCTAAATATAAGAAAAGGTGGCAAATTAAACTAAAAATCACAAGCTTTTAGCTATTTCTGTCATACTTTAAAAGAAAACTGCGTCTTAATGCTACTCTCACACTAGGGAAAATATGCTAGAGAATGGGCTTACGAATGGAATTATTTGACAATCGCTCAAACTTCTCAACATTCGCCGTGTTTCGTAAGCGTTGGTAACAATTTCGGAACGTTCACTAGTCATTCTCCACCTCTTTTCGAAGATCACTCAATCAAAATGTGGTGAATGTCCTTGCGATTATGAATAAATTCTTGCGAATAAAAATGTTTACATTTGCAGTGAACTTGCCAAACAATTAATTACTTTTGGATGGTGAATATTTTCATCTTGGTCACCCCTCGACCTCTCCTTAACAATATATGATGAATGCTTACCAACGCTTGACAATGCTAGCCAATGCCTTACAAATAGGCAACGAACGTTGCGCATGTCGCGACTGAGCTTACCTACAATTTCAAACAAATGAAGCGATTGCTAACGAATGTTACGAATGCTTTGCGAATGCTTACGAAAGGGCTTACAAACGTTAATAATGCACTTAGGAATGTTACGAATGTCTTACCATCGTGGCCAATGTCTTGCCATTTTCTGACTAATTTCCGAACAATGGATTACGCGGACGCGATTGCTATAAATACCGGGGCGAATCTCGCTCTGGCCACTTGTTCGTTTGACAAACACCAACACCACATTTGTAAGAAAGGGGACCCGCCAAGGTTCAAACGCCTTACAGGTGCCTTTACGAATGTTGCCAACGCTTACGCATGCTTTACAGACGTTAACAATGGCTTACCAATGCCCACGAATGATGAGGCGAATGACCGTCTTCGCAACATTCGCTGAAATAAAAAAAAAAACGGTTTGTAAATTGACCGATCTTCGTAAGGAGATGGGGCGTGACGGTTAACCGCTCTGAATTTTTTACGAACGCTTACGAAGACACGGCGAATGTTGCAAAGTATGAGCGATTGTCAAATATTTTCATTCGTAAGCACATTCACTCTAGTATTATTCGCAACAGTGTGAAACAGCATTGGGAAGCGCTTTTTAATTTCAGCGAATGTTGCCAAGACAGTCATTCGCCGTAGATTTTCGTAAGCATTGGTAGCCCTTAGTAACGTTGGTAAAGCGTGCGTAAGCATTGGCAACTTTCGTAAGCTATTGTACGGCATTGGCAATCATTGGCTAGCATTGTTAAGCATTCGTAAAAATTTGTAACATATTGGTACGGACAGGTCAAGGGGTGACCGAGGGCGAACGTGAAAATATTCACTATCAATTTGCAAATTTTGGGCGAATTCACCGCAAATTTCAAATATCCATATTCGCAAGAATATTCGCCCAAGTGTGAGAGTAGCATAACAAATGTGTCTAAATAAGGTAGTACAACTACATAGACACCATTTCAAAAACTGTGTCCCTCAATTCCAAATAAAATACGCAAAGAACATACAGAAGGGACGAGTAACTGGTAACCAAGCACCGCGTCAAACTAAATCTCTCTAGAAGGATACCAGTTTGTTTTTGGTTACGAGTAATTTAATGTTTAGATCATATTCATGTCACATTCAAATGGCGTGCTATAGCCTTGTGTACTTAGCAATTTTTGGTTGAAAAAGTCACAAGGCCTTGTACACTTAGCAATTTTTGCTTGAAAGAGTCACAAGGCCATAGCCTTGTGTACTTTTTGCTTGAAAATTTTTGCTTGAAAATAAATAGCCTTCTGTACTTAGCAATTTTTGCTTGAAAAAAGTAACAAGGCTTGTAGCCTTACATGTATGTACTTAGCAATTTTGCTTGAAAAAGTCACAAGGCTACTTAGCAATTTTTGCCTGAAAAAGTCACAAGGCTACATAGCCTTGTGTACATTGTACTTGGCAATTTTTGCTTGAAAAAGTGTATAATGTATTGTGTACGTTGATAAAAATACAAGGTTGTGCATGTAAGAGCAAAACTTGATTCATATAAATACATAACAATGAATAGCCCACATTGTCCTTTTGGAGATGCTAACCAAGTTGGAATTTACCACACATGTTGCAAGAAGCAATTTATTGAAGATACCCTTTGTTGTCATTTACCTCTGTAATGTTGAACAAGTAGAGACCCACCATGGACCACTATTTGTCGAGAAAGGGGTCATTATTCCCATCAACATGAACCAATTACCTCGTTACAGAAATGCCGACTGGGTTAGTGGCCTCCAGCCTCCCAGTCCAATCACTCTTATTCCCCCACGGCAAACCACTCTCTGGATCCACACCACACCATACAGTTAAACCTGCTCAACAAGAGGTCAATGTCAGGCCTGGAGTTACATGGAGGCCATGACCTCTGTGGCCCCTGGTCAACAAGAGGTCAATGTCAGGCCTGGAGTTACATGGAGGCCATGACCTCTGTGGCCCCTGCTCAACAAGAGGTCAATGTCAGGCCTGGAGTTACATGGAGGCCATGACCTCTGTGGCCCCTGGTCGTGGCCTAGGTGCCCCTCCAAGAGCTTCCCTGTAGACATTCCAGTGAAAGTGTCCTCTTTTCAAACTGGAAAAGTGGCCTTGCCCTCTCGAAGGTGAAATTCCAGGTCTACACAGCATCACATAAAACCAATGAATGGTTATAACTGTTCGTAACAGTCCTTAAAAGAGTCCAGATAAATTGTGTCCCCACCTCATAAAGGT
Organism: Asterias rubens; assembly: GCF_902459465.1. Classification (NCBI taxonomy): domain Eukaryota; kingdom Metazoa; phylum Echinodermata; class Asteroidea; order Forcipulatida; family Asteriidae; genus Asterias; species Asterias rubens. Next base: position 18,375,898 of record NC_047062.1, on the reverse strand, counting down.
CTGAGGGCATGCAGCCATCCATCTCGACAGCCGATTAAAATCTCCTGCTCTCCGTTCTTGTCCAGATCCGCCACTGCCAGGGAGTTGATCCAATCTGATGCTTGGTATCGATTGACAAGCTGTAGAAACAAAGGACATCGAAATAAATAAACAAACAGCTCAACATTTCAAGGACTTATATGACTGTTGCGCTTACTGGAACATTTTGGGGACCAATTTTCATACCTACATTTCTTCCATGAAACAAAGTTACGTACAAATTGGTCCCTATGTTCAAATACGCCCGAGACTTACAGAGTCTATCATGTCTATAGCACACATACCTTAGTATTTTACATTATTATCTATTTCTCAACTCCTTGGGGGCATACAAACTCAAGCTTCTTAAAGGCAGTGGACACTATTGGTAATTGTCATAGACTAGCCTTCACAGTTGGTGTATCTCAACATATGCATAAAATAACAAACCTGTGAAAATTTGAGCTCAATTGGTCACCGAACTTGCGAGATAATAATGAAAGAAAAAAACACCCTTGTCACACGAAGTTGTGTGCGTTTAGATGGTTGATTTCGAGACCTCAAGTTCTAAACTTGAGGTCTCAAAATCAAATTCGTGGAAAATTACTTCTTTCTCGAAAACTATGGCACTCCAGAGGGAGCTGTTTCTCACAATGTTTTATACCATCAACCTCTCCCCATTACTCGTCACTAAGAAAGGTTTTATGCTAATAATTATTTTGAGTAATTACCAATAGTGTCCACTGCCTTTAAGGTTGCCTAATCCCTCTAAGGTTCCCATTTTATACACCTGGGTGAGGAGAAGTAATTATGGTTCAGTGCCTTGTGTCACGGCCGAAAATCTGACCCACACGCTCGATGATTCAGTCAAACTCTGAGTCTGAATTAAATTGTCGGCAGGGTATCCTAACGTAAACATCACACCAACTTTTTGTAGAGAAAACAATGTAGAAGTTTCAGTTGTGACGAGGGAGATAAAACCCAAGCAGTCAGGTAGGGACTGAAAAACCCAATCCACATGTTCGAGGTGGGATCCACAGAGGTGAAAAGCATGGAGAGAGACCACTGAGACATCTTCATTGCCCAAGTCATCACAACTTCACTACAGGATCTGCCTGGGTACCCTCGAATAGGGAAGCTGCTGGCTTCAATGGGAGATTGGGGCCCAATATTTCGGCAAATCTCACAGAAAAAAACCCAAAGTGTTTGTTACCTTGCAATTGATTTATGATAAGTACACGTAAGAGGCTGGTTAGAACGAAAAAAGACTTTAGTTATTAAGGGTGTGTTTGTTTAGCTTCCCTGGGTCAACCACGGTCTGCCCCCGGTGCGTTCCAATAGCTTTGACATCATTCCAGGGGCTCACCTGGGTCAGCCCCCAGTGCACTGCTTGTGGGGAGGGTCACTTGGGGGTGACCCGAGGTGCATGCCATTACCGCAAGAGGGCGAGTGTGATCGTTCGATTAGCTCTTGTCAGGGGCTCACCTGAGTGAGCACCGCAGGGTCAACCCAGGGAAGCTAATCGAACACACCCTTAGAATGTCTTTTTACTTTGGGGAATGTAAACCTACCTTCCTGTTGTGATACAGCGTGACGTAGTTACTATGCCCAGTACTAAGCAGTGAATCTAACTCATCACTATGTCCTGTTGCTATGGAGGCAAGGTGCATGATGGGAAGCTGCATATTTGCGAATTCAGCCTTGTGTATCTGCGATAATGACATATGGAGAAACATTGTTATCACTCAAACGGAAATCTAAGCATAATTGAAATTGTGGTTATACATGTAGTTTGGGCAAAATAACTGTACAGAACATTGGCAAAGATTAAATCACCAGGCTTTGAAGATATAGTTGTTCTTGTCTAAAGTACATTGGTAGAGCTGACAAAATAGTCGCAGACAGTGTTATTAATATGTGTGATCATACACATACATGGAATAACAAACCAGGCTTAGAGTTGAGAGAAAGTAGAAACACAAATTTCAGCATGTTATCACATTGTCCTTAAGCTTGGCAGCAACAAATTGGCTTAGGCGTCAGTGACAACATACAAAAATAAAGCCTCCTCCCTCCCCCTGCTGTGAGAATCTTTTTAAAATTTGCTTTGGCACACTCTGTGGTCAAATATGCCATCAAACACCAGGGCAACTCCCTTTTCTTACTGACTCAGCGTACTTACAAAACACAAGGGAGTAAGGGACCGATTGCTTTACGTCTGATTTGAAGGACCAAACATCAAAAGTTTAAGTGTCTTGCTTAAGGACACTGTTGTTAAGATTTGGACTTCAATCCACACTCTATAGATCAGGACATCGCAACTCAAGTCCAGTGCACCAGATTACTCACCAACAGAACACCACATGGTTTGAACCGTCCCTGAACAGTTTCAAAATCTGAGGACACAGTTTAGAACTGACCTGAAAGTTATTCATGATGAAGATGGAGCCATCTTTACCACCTAGGGCTACCTGGCTGGTCGACCCTTGAAATACCTCAGTGGTCTGTAGCTCATCTTTGGAGAGGAAATTGCCACAACACATCTGTTTAAAAAAAAAATGGGTGTATGCCTTGCATTTAGAATAACTTTTGTTTAGCATAACACAACAGCCTTAAATTTATACACAATCAAATGCCTTGCATTTAGAGTTAGGCATAAGATTTAAGGTGACAGTATACCATTTAACTTGAAAAGATCATAAGGGGGTAAGCCTTGCATTTCTAGGGGGTGGTTTGAGCCCTGCATAGACCCTTCTCACTGATGTCACATTTCTATATAGCACTGCCGGATATCTGCCAAGCTGGAGAGCTACGCACTTGTACTATTCCTTATTGTAGTGTTGCGCAGTAAGAGTAGCATTTGTGCGTGGTCAGCGGTGTAGGCGTATTGTACTCCAGCATGTTGTGCAAAACACAGTGAAGTCATCTGACAAATGTCTCTAGGGTAGTGTTATGGCAGAAGATAAAAGGCTGGGGTATGGCCAAGGCTATGGCTATGAGAGTAACTATGAATATAAATATGAATCATAAACTTGCGGGTACAACCATTAGTAAAATTTCTTGAAGGAGTGGTGGCTCTGAAAAGAGATGGTTTGGTCTCAGAGACCAAACCAGCTGAGACCAAACTGAGACCAGACCGGCTCTTTTCAGAGTCACCACTCCTTCAAAAGAGATTTTACTCATGGTTGTAAGTTTACTATTCATACTTATATTTACTCTTATTCTCAACACCATGCAAAGCTTCAAACACCATTTGCAATGGCTACGGCTATAATCATCCAAAAATCCTATTCTGCATGACAAAGAGCAAGTTTCAAGTGCAGACATCAGTTGGCTCGTGACTAACCACTGACAACGTATTTGTGACTCCTTTGGAAGTTTGGTCAACCATCAGTACGGTAATCAACACTTCCATTTTGTCTTTTCGATAAAATTCCCTTCTGCGCTTTACACTTGTTAGCATGAAACAGGCTATCGGGACCACGGATGAAACCATGGTTCCAAATGATTCCATGGTTCCAAATGATCGACCACAGTAGTCAACCAAGGGTGGACCATTCTAGGTTTGAGTGAAAAAAAGTCCACTTTTAGTTAACCTTGGAGAGCACTCGAACTCGCTCATTGTTGCAGCCAACGGGCATAGTTGCAGACTCATACACAGCCTAACAATCACAATGAAGAATCAAAACCAACTCACGGCTGTTACGACTGCTGGTGTTTTCAGCGTGAGTACGATAAGACCTTGCTGTATGAAGTGGAGGTTACATCTGTCGTCTGATGCTAAGATGTAATTACTCATCTGCCCTGAAGAACCAACCAGGAGGGTTGCTAGTAGAGACTTGACCCCTGAGGGACCGCTGTCTACCTGTTTGGAACAATTCAGACAAGGGTCAGACACCACAGACGTAAAAGGATGGTGAAACATCTGACTGTGGATGTTCGTTCAAAGGCACTGGACACTATTGGTAGTTACTCAAAATCATTGTTAGCATAACAACTAACTTGGTAATATGAGCAACGGAGAGCTGTTGATAGTATTAAACAGTGTGAAAAATGGCTCCCTCTGAAATAACATACTTTTTGAGAATGAGGTGAATTCTCACTTAAAGATTATAAGACTTTAGGCCTCATTTTAACTACATAGCCTGGCAACTTAACTGGAGTCTAATAATAACAAAATAATAATAATAATAATAATAATAACATGCATTTATGAGGCACTTGAAAGCCATTGTACACTTTCGGAACAGGAAAAAAAAAGGTTCACAGATTTACAAATAACTTACAGGGTTTACAGAAGGTAAAGACTTCTCTTGAAATATTATTCCATGAAATGCTTTACTTTTTGAGAAAACATTTAAACAATTATCAGTGGGTTTTCCCGTTATTTTCTCCCGACTCCGATGACCAATTGAGCCTAAATTTTCACAGGTTTGTTATTTTATATATAAGTTGTGATAAACGAAGTGTGGGCATTTGGAAAATACTGTTTACTGAAAGTGTCCATTGGCTTTAAAACATTGTTTCCAAGTGCCTTACACTATTTTACTACACCCAAGTTCATTGGCTCTTACACATTCTCAAAACCATCTCAACTCCTTGGGATTAGGCAGCACTGGCAGCAAAATGGGCACAGAAGTTGCTAAACCATTTGACACAAAGATTCTATAACCCAGCAGATACCCATTACCTCCTGGGTGATTAAAAGCAATTATAGTAAAGTGTCTTGCTCACAAGGACACTACTGTCACATTCTGGGCCAGCTGTCAAAGAGCTGCCTAAATATTTGTGCTTACTGCGTGAGTTTCCATTTTAAAGATCTGCTAACTGTAAGCACATGAAAAGGCATGAGCACTAACCTTCCGGTGCATACGTAACAATGCAGATTAATTGTGAGTGCGAAAACTGGACAACAAATTTTTCTTACTACCCTGTGAAATATGCTTATGTTATATCAAAATTTATCTGCTATAGTTGCCACAAAAATTTGCTTACTGTTAATAAGCAGCGCTAAGAAATTGGCTCCAGGATTTGAACCCAGAACTTGGATTTCATACTCTAGCATTTAGCCACGACACAATGTAATGCACCCACTAACCCTCTTGACTTTGACTTGAGACACAACATCCATCTATGTACTTACAGATTGTGAGACTGGGTTGAGTTGAAGTTTCCACAGATGACTGTATGGTAGTAAGGCATTTATGACACCACCAGTATCTCCAGCTAGTAGGCTCGGATTACCAGCTGGCAAAAATAAACCGAGAACAAACAAGTCACAAAAGATTTCACACAAAGAACTTTATAAACTTAACAGACAATCTGAAGGCTTGCTCCTGGGTTCGATTTCACAAAGTGTTAAGGAACACATTGCCTTGGACGGGTCGAGTTGGTCTTTGAAAAGAAGTGTTTGTAACCGTTTGTTATAAAATTCATGGTTAGAAAGATGATTTAAAAGTAGAATAGAATGATCCACACAAATATGCCTCGAAATTTGTGGTTTTTCTTTTACCTCGTCGACTAACACGGTCGGCCATTTATAGGAGTCAAATTTTGTACTCCCATAAATGGCCGACCGTGTTAGCTCGCGACGTAAAAGGAAAACTGTGCAATTTTGAGTGATGCTATTAGATTCTACTTTATTAACATCTTTCTAACCATGTATGCATTTCATAACAAACAGTTTCAAACACTTTTTATAGACCAACTCGTCCGATCCAATGCAACGTGTTCCTTTAAGATCAATCTTAACCCTTCGTGAAAGCGAGCCCTGCTTCACTCTTGAACAAAACTGCAGTTACATCGTTTTTTCCACCCTGCCCTTCACCCTTCACATGATACAAACACACAAGCCCTCTTTTTTGTTCTACTATTGTTTGTACTCTTTTTTTTGAAACAACATCCTTATTGCATTTTACATGAAAGTAAAGCGTGGACGTAGACTCAGTTGATAGAGAACCGGCATGGTATTCGAGGAGTCACAGGTTTAATTCCAATTCAACTCTATTTTCCTTTTTCCCCCAAAATGAAATTTTACTGTCAGATTTGTTGGTGCACATTTGCATTTGCCAATTGATGGACACACTAAGGGCGAAGCTAAATGGATTGATCTATGGGTGCAACTCTACATACATGTAAGCAGGTTTGTAAAGCAGGAAGTAAAACTTCATCATATGTTCTGGGTTCTTTAACATACAACCCCAATCCTAGTGCATGGGACCTGCACCTTTTTGTTTCACATGAAATAAAAGGCAATTATCCTAAAAAATCTTGCCCCAGGACACAAGTGCCACCACAAAGAACAACATAGCTTGAGTCTAGTGCTCTAATACAACTGCTGGGCCTCAGCCTGTTCACTATAAACATTGGTCAATAACGTGAGGGCCTGTTAAAATTCTTTTTAAATGATCCAGCTGGCTAGTTCAGTGCTGAAAACGATCCAATTGAATATGTAATGTGGACTAGAGCAAACAGCTAGCTAACTTGTCCCGCTTCCTTGTTACTAAAACAAAATCAAGGACAACCCGGTAATGTTTTTGGGGAATGTTTTTTTCCCCAAAAAAGCTTTTGGTAGTTCCAAAAAGTTCTGGGAAAAAAACCCAATATCACCCAGATACCAGCAAAGATTTGTTACTGTCAGGAAGTGGTTATCTTTCCATTTTGAAACTCACCTGCATCTGTGTCCACCTGTAGAAAGTTGAGGCTGAGCTCGGAGATACTCTGTCTGCTAAGAATCTGACCATTACAGAAGATAGTCATAGTCCCTCGGGAGTCTCCAGCTATTAGGTCAGCTGTACTGAAATGAGTGATGTCTGCAAGAACTAAAGACTGGACTGGACCTCCTTTGGTCTCCAGACATTGCCTTGGCTGTTCGAAAAGGAATCAACAAGGTAATCAAACATTACACTCTAAGACAGTTAGCTCTATCTTAATTTCTTAATTTTACAGGGATGTGTAATTAAATTAGTTAATATTCTCGGTTGAAAGGCAGTGGACACTATTGGTAATTACTCAAAATAATGATTAGCATAAAACCTTACTTGGTGACAGTAATAGGGAGAGGTTGGTAGTATAGCGAGAAACGGCTCCCTCTTGAAGTAACGTAGTTTTCGAGACAGAAATGATTTTCCACGAATTTGATTTCGAGACCTCAGATTTAGAATTTGTCTCGAAATCAACCATCTAAAAGCACATAACTTCGTGTGACAAGGATGCTTTTTCTTTTTTATTATATCTCGCACCTTCGACAACCAATTGAGCTCAAATTTTTACAGGTTTGTTATTTTATGCACATGTTGAGATACACCAAGTGAGAAGACAGGTTTTTGACAATTATCAATACTGTCCAGTGTCTTCAACATCTATTATTCTCGGTGTTGATATGTCCTGTCCACAGTTGCAGTCAGTCATCAATATACATCTTGACTACAGCTAGTGAATGCCTGCTGAGTGTTCAATCAATCAATCAATCAATCAATCAATCAACATTTTTTTCCATACAAACACAATATACAAATACAAACAATAGGATGTTACAAGACTGAAAACTGTATGGAGGCATGGCCCATTAAAGCAAAGCTTGTAAGCTGGGATGCCTTTTACAAAACAAAGGAAGGTAATAAGATCATTTAAATTATAAAACAAAGCGTATAGTAATAACAATAACATCAAAACGAGACGGATAAACGAAACGCAAAAAACAAAACACCCAACCAGACAAACAAACACCTCAAACTAACACCTCAAACTAACACCTCAAACAAACACTTATATTCTGGTTTTTAGAGCTGAATGGGACAAGGTGCTCGCTTCCTGCCTTGGGTACTAGCAGGGTCCTCAGTGCAGACTCCGCTGGGACCCTGGAAAGCCTGGTCAACTGAGATGTGCCTCCCAATTAATTTTTCTTGTTTGTAAGTTGTGATTAATATAAAAAAGTGTCAATACAAGCCTCTCTTTAGATTCCCAAAAACGAGAGAAAGTGTATCCGTTTCCCCTTCTGTATTGCATGAACCCAAAAGGAACAGTGGGTATTACATTTGTAGCAGACTGGCCCTACAATGTAGATAAGAAATTATTATTATTACTTGTTTATTCTACATGAATAAACCTGGAACAAAAAACGGTTGTCAAAATTTGAGGCCTGCTTCAAATGTGTTACATGTTCAAAATACTGGTGAGGTAGGGAATGGGGCTAGAAAAAGAGTCGGAATTCCTAAGGTTATTGTTCCTCGCAGGAGAAAGCCACTCTCTATGCTTGGTTGAAGACTGGAGCGAATTACCAAAATTCAAAGAGAGCTGTTCAAGTCTTCTTACTTCTTACCTCTGGTTCATCCAACTCTGTATTCAGTCCCTGTGATGATGGAATGTCATACATTCTGATGATGCCATCCTCGCATCCAACAACGATGTAATCATTGGGTAATCTGAAAAGGAAAAAAAAAATCAGTTTAAATTAAGATGAACACATTTGAGTCATCCAATGTTTTTTATCACACTGTCACCATCATAGTCCTGTTCCCTGTACCCAACAGCAGTAACGAATACTCATATTCATCAAACAAAAAGGAACTAGACTGTATGCCCTTACAGCTTTTAGGTTACTTTGATTTGTGTGAAGGGAATCATCAAGATAGCCACACCATGGAAAAGGTCCATTCGGAACCCACTCTCTCATCCTGATGTGTTTTTGTGTGTTTTTTTAAAGTAGATTTTCCCAACCACAAACAAAAAAGGAAATATGTTTACTAAAAAGTAATAATAGGCCTAAAGGCTACAGCTCCCAAAAGGGGTTTAAAATGCCAATCTATCAATCATTCATAGCAGCAGCCAATCTCTCTCCTTAGTCTCCTCACCTCAGCCACCAATGTACGTACAGATGGGATAGTTTTTCGCACCTCACCACCAATTTAACCGCCCTAAAAATTAGCTAAATATTAAAATTAGGATAATTTTCCACACGTCGCCACCAATTTATCCGCCCTTAATTAACTCCAAAACCACTGAATTTCTTACCTGAGAAGAAGGGTTACTGCATATATACATTCAGAATAAAAAAGAGAAAAATAACGTAAAATTGGTGGCGAGGTCGTAAAGTTTTTCCTAAAATTACACTACATTTTTTCTTACCCAACGAAGTCGAAGATGGGTTATCGCATATCAAGAGAAAAGAGAGAGGAAAAAATAACGTAACAGTAGAAAAAACATCAACATTTGCCCTGTTTTAACTTGCAGTAGTGACTGAGATGTCAAAAAGTGTAAGGGATAACTTTCCGTATGGCGCCACCGCCACCACTTTTTCACCATTTTTTACAAAAAGGGATATCTCATTGAGGTAAATTAGATACTATATTATTTCATATCGAATGAAAAAGTGGTGGCGCCATACGGAAACTTTTCCAGTGCAAGTTGTACATGCACTTCTTCAGTGACTTTACAACTGCCAACTGGCATGACTGGTTGTTGCAGCACTTGCACTGCAACAGTGCAAGTTTGAAGTTGCAGATGGCAAACAGAAACGAACATGTAAATTACAGTCTGACTTTACAGAAACAGTAGCTCCATAAATCGGCCCAATCCACTCCTTATCCTTGTGTTGTGGATTGGACCGATTTAATGTACTCCGTCCTAGTTTAATGTCACAAATAATGTGGCTAACTTTACACTACTACAGTCACTCATATAATCATATTGCTCTTGTTGTATTACATAAAAATTCTCTTGCAACTCACCTAAATAGTTTCCCCACGACGATATGATTGAATGGATGTCTTAATTTGGTCTTCCAAAGTGTTTGTAATGAGGTTTTATGAGGCATTGTTTTTTTGACTACAGGTAAACACACATGACAGATATTCTTGATAACGAAGGTCAAGGGTCATGCTGAACAAGACATGACAATGGAGGGCGCTATAACCTGAAAAGTCGGGGGGGGGGGAGGTAATGCAATGCACTGGTAATGGTAGACCTATGCGGTGCGGTGTGGGTCGTCACATGCAGTGCTAGTGTGGTGCAATAAGTAAACTTCCTATTATAAAACTGCACCATTTTGCCATCTGCAACTCAACTTTAATATTTTCTTTTGGATGCAAACTTTGATCACAACTTTCTATCTATATAGGCAGCCATGAGTATAGAACAACACTGGATTGATACACCTGCCAAGTGCCTCTAGAATATCATGTAGGCTACTTTAAACTTTGTATTGAGTGGGGGGGGGGGGGTGTGATTTTGGCTTTATTGGATACAATTTGTAAATTGTAGGCCTACTTTTTGCTGAGAAGGCCGCCCGGATTTTTTGCAAACCATCAAAGTGCTGGTTCGGGTCCATGTCTTCGGACACTTGTGTCCTTAAAGGCAGTGGACACTATTGGTAATCTCAAAATAATTATTAGCCAAAACCTTTCTTGGTAATGAGTAATGGGGAGAGGTTGATAGTATATAAAACATTGTGAAAAACGGCTCCCTCTGAAGTAATGTATTTTCCACGAATCTGATTTTGAGACCTCAGATTTAGAATTTGAGGTCTCGAAATCAAGCGCCTGAAAGCACACAACTTCGTGTAACAAGGGTGTTTTTTTCTTTTGTTATTATCTCGCAACTTCGATGATCGAATGAGCTCAAATGTTCACAAGTTTGTTATTTTATGCATATTTTGAGATACACCAAGTAAGAAGACTGGTCTTTGACAACTACCAATAGTGTCCAGTGTCTTTAACTTTTGGTTATAAGCATGCAGCAGAAGCTTTCGATACTGTACAACATTAAAGTCACCTGGAAGTGGTATTTTGTCAAAATAAAGCTTTTGTCACTAAAATATGTGTTTTGATGAGTGGAATATGAATAAACAACTAACTAAGGTTTACATAAATTAGTTTCCATGTTATTTACAAATTGGAAAAAAGCCCGACCCGAGAGGGCGCTGTTCGTGACGTCAATCGAGGCGCGATGAATCGCATGCAGTGCCAACACAGCATAGTGACGCTTGGCGCAAGCTAAAAACATGCCCACAAAGGGCAAATGCTCCTTTAAGTTCGTTACGTCTTTCAGGTACCTTCTTCGACTTCCCCACGAGCTGGACAAATTATTGGGATGGCGTCATGTTTTAGAAAAAAACTTTTCTCTTCATGTCAAAATGTGTAGTGTATTCCGGATTCTCGAAGCACGACGGCTCGAAGTGTTTGCCGCACAGCGCTGGAAAAGACGTCGGACCGGACAACTTGGCAAACTGACACCATCTTTAGTTGTTTTGCTGCATCCAGCAGCAATACACCTGGTTGACATTGCCGGAAAAATGTAAGAAAAAAAACTTTTTCAAACGTACAAACTCACGTCCAGGACTTGAATGTACTTTGTTCGATGTTCGATCGAGGCAAAGTCTTCCTCGATTGACGTCACAAAAGGGGTAGGCGGAGTCACCCCCACACAACTTTATTTAATTTGTTAAACATATAAATCGTCAAAAACAATTACTCAAAAAATAATTTTATTGTTCAGGAACATATACTCTAATGTTTGAAAGAAAGAAAAATCTATTTCCAGGTGCCTTTAAGTTTGGGCAAGATTAGGGCAAGAAGGCTGAGACTAGCAGGTCACTATCTCAGACATGATGAGCTGGCAGCGAGCAAGCTTGTGCTTTGGGCCCCTACTCAAGGTCACTGTTCCCGAGGTAGACCGCAAACCACCTATGTGGACACCTTGTGCCGGGACTCTGGACTGCGTCGGGAAGAGCTACGTTCAGCAATGGAGGACCAACGTGTTTGGAGGGCCATCATCCGATGCTCTCCGCATCGACTGAATGAATGAATGAATTAAGTTTGAGAAACATTGCACTTCGAAGTTGTAAAAAGATAATAGTTTTTTGAGGAGCGTTACTCCCAGTAACGCTTCTCAGGTTGTGTATTTCAATTATTCTTCCTGTCTGAGGAGATTATTCGCTCCGGTTTTTGGCGTAATTAAAGAGAAATTAAATGAAATGTTCACATGCTGGGTTTTTTGTATATATCTACATTTATTTCAAAAGAATTGAGTTCCAAAATCAAAGGTATCCTTTGCCTTACAAAGTCTTTGGATACTAGTAGTTTATTTCAAACGGTAGGCCTATGTGGCTTTTCTTCTCAGAAATGTAATTGATGCCGTCCCGGTAATGACCGTCAACTTTTTGGTAAAGGTAAACTAAAGATTGGTGAGACCATTCGTAAGTTTTGTTCACCATGCCATTTTTCAAACGTCAAGTTTGATAATTACGTTTCATAGGGGGCCTATCCTTTCATGTTGCGCTTTAACTTGCGTTTGCTGGTTTATCTGTCAGTTTGTTTAGGAGCGTTTGTTGGGATGTCTGTTTGTTGGTTGGGTTGTTGGTTTGTTTGTTTCTTCGTTTTCGGGGGGTAATGTTAAGGTGTAGTTGTTGCTGTTGCTAATACAGTGTTGTTGATGTGTTATCTTGAGGCTGCTGCTGCAGTTTTTTTTTTTTTACTTGGGGCGACGGTGACATCTTGAGGATCACTCTATAGCCTTCGGACTCAGTCGATGCTGTGGATTACGTCACACTTTGGACGGTCAATTGACGGAATATCACAAAAGTAAGTTTTTGCTGTTGTTCACTTCACAAAACCATTGTGCTTGTTTCCTGTTAGCAGACGACCTCAGGAAATTTTTTTCCAGACATTTTGTCCATTTTGTTTGACATCCTCGATCAGGTCACACTTCCCAACAGCAGGGTAAGAATGCGGATCGCAAGGTACGCCGGGATACCACTGCGCTGCTTACTAGCCTGGTCTAGACTGCATTGCGACACCAGGGTGTAATATAGACACACCGCATGACCCATTGAACTTGAACCATGGAATCCATACGCTAACCAACGGGGCCAACTTTTTTAGCGCCAAGTCAGGATGAACTATTGGAATTCATGACGATGTTTGTTGTCACTACTGGGTAATCAAACACAACCAAGGGGTGATCAAAAACAAATAGGTTTACCACCCATTCATTATCGAAAATGGATAACCCCGGTTTTATATTTTGATATATTTTTTATCATAAAAAACAACAAATCGATTTATGACAAACGAGGGTATGACGCAGGGTTGTCGGAATGTAAGGACCGCGGGTCGATTCGATTCGCCTAGCGGCGCGTGTTAGTACAGTGTATCCCATTACAGCGGACTCGCCTCCATATTCCATTGCGCACTACCACATCCACACCAACATTGCGTTAACACGAGTCTTCTGACCCCCACTCCGAAATGGTAAGTTCACTGCTCCAATTCTTTCGACCAAAATATCTTTAAAATGTTGCCCAGTTCTAGTTTGTGAAAGGGTAGTTTTCCATTCGGGAGACAACCGGAGCGCGGCGTGTAGGCCTTTATAATCAGCTTCAAAGCGAAGGTTGAGATGCAGGCTTTAAATGGCGTACAGTTTTTACATCAGGTGGCCGTATGTGTTCCGTGTTCAAGTTCAGAACATTAAAATCACGTGTTGGGAGAGTGGGTGTGTGTGAGGGATTTAGTTTCTCCGTGTTCACAGAATCCGAGACACATTCGTTGCAGAATTCATGTTCAATGTTTTATGAACGCATACTACTGATTTATATAATTTTTTTTGTAAGGAATGGGGTGTGATGTTTCACGTTTTAACTCGGATGAAGTTAGAGTGTAACCTTACTAGGAAAAAATATAGAAGGTTTTTTCCCTTTCAGTAGGCCTTTGTTTTATTCAAATAATCATTAATCCCCGTTAATATGGCTTTTATTTCGTTGAAACGTGAAACTTCAAATTTAGCAACTCGTCATGATTGTGCAACCACGCCCTAAAACCATTAAAACATGAAGAAGAAGAAAAAAAACCGTACAATTGTCGAAAACTACCCTCAGATCACCCCAAAGCGACCCCGGTCTTGCCTTTATCTGTACTGTTTTGTAATGTGACTCAGATATACTGCATTAATCTTTGCATGTAAATAATTTGCATAATTTTGTGATAGGCCTACTGTATGTATTAATGTGAAAATAATATAACCCAATTTAGGACTTACTAATGAATAGGGCACGCCATGTACGTGTGTATAATCAATCAGGTGTGGGGGGGGGGGGGGTGTCACCATTAAACAATAATTTGTTTACTCTGTATGCTACACAATGGTGTTAATTGCCTGGTGGTGCGATGCTCTTTTAATTGATTGGATTGAATTTTAATTCAATATTATCAATCCAATTTGAACCCTCTTTCCGTATAAACGGTTACGCAGGTCTTTGAATTTATACGTTCTAAAAAAAAATGCTTTTGGCATTTTGGTTTTGAAATTTCTCTTTTAAAGCGCCTTTAGCGTATTTTTAGGCAGACTTTGGCGACGCATTTTATTGGCGACGTTATTATATCTCGACCGTAATTTATCAATGGTGTCATCCACACAAACAATTGAATAAAGTGGAATTTTTTGCGCCACTTGGGCCCAGCAAAACCCACTGAACTTCCAGGGTGTTAAATTGTAAAAGATGTAAAGCTTCTAACCAACATTTTACATGCCACCAGCCCCATTCGTAGTGCTCACTTTCCTCAAATCCGTTACATCTGTGGGGAGGGGTCATCATAATTTGTATACCAAATCTTGGGGGGGGGGGGGGGGGGGTGGGGGGAGGCAGCAATTTCATTGAGCAATTTCGACAGTATCTCTTGTTTCTCTTAACAAAGTTATATTCTTTAATGAATATACTCTATACAATTTTTGAGCAAGACACCAATCATGCAAAATGGTTATTGTGCATGATATAAAATCATATCAAATTACATTCATGTTATTTTAATAAATAATTTGTGTGCTTAAGTATCTGTATAAAACCGAGCCCTGGTGTGATGAGTTTATAAATAATATGGACTTGTTTTCTTTCCATACAGGCAGATCAGTTAACAGAAGAGCAAATAGCTGGTAAGTCATACGTGGAATGAAAATTAATGCAAACTAAACATTTGTGCTATAATTATTATGGTTGGCTTGACTAAAAAAAAATAAGGAAAGGCTCCGTCACAGTTCTTTGCTATCCCAGACAATTTTCCATGCGCAAAAAGGGACTCACTTTCCTTTAAAGATGCTAGGCCAAATTTGGGCCGATATGACCCCAGAAATTTGATAAAAATTTTACTTAGCTGTACTTTATAGATTTACAAATTGAATGAGCTTTCATTTATAAGGTATTGCACGAGGAAATCCTCCAATGATAAAGTGGTAGTTAATTATAACAGAACAAAATAATTCCGGCAAAAATCGGGCCAAGCAGTTTTAAAGGTTAGCTCAACAATCACGTTTGGGTTTGGGTTTGCTTGCAGAGTTCAAGGAAGCGTTCTCGCTATTCGACAAGGATGGCGACGGCACCATCACCACCAAGGAGCTTGGAACAGTCATGAGATCACTGGGTCAGAATCCCACCGAGGCTGAGCTGCAGGACATGATCAATGAGGTCGATGCTGATGGTACGATTAAAATAATGGTCTTTGCTAATAATGGTCCTTGATGATGCTAGTGAAACAAACATTCTAAGCAAGATTTATGATTGAATTTGCAAAAAAAGCAGACTCATGTTTTTGCATGAGTGTCCAGCTTCGTAAAAATGCTCAGCAGGAAATTCTACTTATAGGAAATTTATCAGAAGAAACCAATGAGGCCGGATGCTGATGGTACGGTTAACTAACGTCATTCAAGCCAGAAACTATAATCTTTAAAAAAAAAACTTGCAATCAAACCAATGGGCTTTTGAATGGAATACAATGACCTGATGGCTTTAACTAAATTTAAAAACAAATCACAAAATCTCAATTTAGACAGCTTGAAAAAACACAACTCTCTGAAAGTTATCTATGTAAAATTGAATCAGAACATTTTGTGATCAAGCAACTATGCAGTGACAATAATTACATATGGATTCAAGTCAAGTCATCAACCATGTTATATTAATTTCGAAGATTTTTTTAATTCAAAGATGATTTAATTTTAGTCAAATCTCATTACTATCATATTATTCAGCCCTTTACTTGTGTTCACCCTTCACTTGATTTAACATAAGTCATATTCTAATTGTTACAAAAACAAAAAGCATAATAGTTTATCCTTTAAAAATCATTCATTAAGATAATTAGCCCCTCCCGGTTTGCTACTTGAAAAAACAACCATCATGCCTTTAATAATTATAACAAAATGCGCAAAATAGTCCCTTCTCACAATTCACGCCATTTTGGTCAATCTTAATTGGAATTTGGAGCGCATTATCATAAGGGAGAACATAGTAACTGGCATCCAGCGTGCTTCGGTAATAACATTGTGTGCTCAATCGCAGTCAGAATGATAATGTGTTCAATCAGGCGAAGCACATTGCTTCTCCGGTTGCTCATTTCTGGTGGCATCTGCAATTTGGATTATGAGGCAATAAAAAATGAAATGAGTAATCCGGATATTAAATTACAGAATTGGTAATTGTTTGGAGAGGGGAAACAAATGAGAGATGTGTATTTTGTGAAAGCTCACTGATTAGGACATTCATAACGGTACTGCGTATACTGGTTTAAATATCCCTTTTTGCTGTTGAAATTGGGGAGGGTATATGCATTGAAGACCCACTTTACTTTGAAATAAAGCCCGATAATTAATATGCACATAATCCCTGAGAAAACAACATACAAATTCCTGTAGATCTCACGAAGATGTAACTACCGGTTTAGATGAAATTATCTTACTCTCTCTCTTCATACCGATGGACTCTCCCTTTAAGAGGGCGCAATATAATTATTATTCCCGCCAAAAAATTGATTAAATTTATGTCAATATGGAGGATTTGGATGCTATTATTAGAACTTGTTTATTTCCGGTAACACTTGGACACGGTACAAGATAGTTGGAAACCGGAGAATCTTGATTTCGAGGCTTGCTTGGTGTAAGCATGTATACAGGGCCCAATTTCATAGAGCTGCTAAGCACAGAAATTTGCTGAGCATGAAATTGTTGCCCTGATAAAAACAGGACTACCAAATAAATTTCCATATGGTTTTCAGGATAAGCAAACAATGGCTGAACACCAGTTATACGCGATATGCAAGAAATGGAAATTTGGTTAGTAATCCTGTTTTGAAGAAATTTCATGCTAAGCAAATTTTAGTGATTAGCAGCTCTATGATATTGGGCCCTGGTGGAATGCAGTCATCATGAGAAAACCTTCAGAAATTTACACTTGCCTTTGAGTTTTTTACGTTTTACTAAACCAAAATAAAGATTGGTATTTATAATGTGTCGCGTATCCATCTTGGAGGCGCAGTGGCGCAGTGTTACATCAATGGAGGGAGCTGTTTATGCCGTCTTCATTAGGTGAGCCTTGAGGGACTATCTGAACAAAGCCAGCGATAAAGAAAGTTTAATATCAAAAAGACAACACACACGCCGATAAAAATGTATCAACTCTAGTCCTTAATATGATTAACAGCGAGTACTTCTTAATAGCCCATATTTACAGTGCATCAACATTGTTTCTTTACAAAACAAGTTTTGAAGACATTGCAAACTGTTTGATACACGAATCTTTACATTTGAAAAGTGAAGAATAATACTGATATCTATATTTAAACCACGCAACATTAAATGAAAACACAGGGATGTATGTATCGGTTAGTTTCTTTGTAATTTGACCTTTGTGCGTTTGTTTTGTCTACAGGAAATGGAACAATAGACTTCCCTGAGTTCTTGACGATGATGGCGCGTAAGATGAAAGACACAGACAGTGAGGAGGAGATCAGGGAAGCCTTCAGAGTCTTTGACAAGGATGGAAACGGTTATATTAGGTAAAACATAAATAATTATATATTTTAATCGCGATTGTTGTTTCTGGTTTTAACTGGGGTGTTTCTCTTGTAGGGGCTTCATGTCTCTTGTGCAATAGTAATGAATCACCAGGCATAACATTACTGATGGGTGAAAATTAGACAAATCTCCTTGAAACAATCTACGATTTGAGGCCCATATACTTTGTGTAAAAGACAAACTAAAGGTTTAATAATTATAATAACAACAATCCCTTTTGTATTTGTTAAATCTGTTTTCTTCATGTTTTGTCCCTTACCAACATATTTTGTTGAAACTGACGAGATGACAAGAAAAAAATCGAAGAAAATTATCAAAGGATGTAAATTTCATTTAAGACATTTGATTTGATCAATATGTTCCAGAAATAGCACGATAAGAAAGTAGATTTGATAAGGAATAATGTCCTCTCTGGTCGCGTCTTGCATTTGTCAGTGCTGCTGAGCTCCGTCACGTGATGACCAATCTTGGTGAGAAGCTGACAGATGAAGAGGTTGATGAGATGATCCGAGAAGCAGACATCGATGGAGACGGCCAGGTCAACTATGAAGGTAGATTAAATAATAAGTCTGAGGAGTGCCGAGTGTGAGGCCCTTCTTCAACAGGTTGGGGAAGGGATCTATTTGCTTGTTGGTTCATTTTATGTATTTATATTAAAATAAGAGTGTGTGATCAAGTTGGTATGAGATGTGGTCCCGGTTTATACCATGGTTTTAACACAGTATACTTTCTTTTAACATTTATGGACTTTGGGTTCACATCCCGTCTGAGACCAGAACTGATATGTTGATCAGGTCGAAGCATTAGTGGTAGCTTTTGAGCTTATCGCCCAAGTGAACCCCGGTTCACACCCCATCTTAGGTGAGCCTAATGTGAAGACAAGGTGATGTAGTGGTATACTTCCGTTGCACTGTTTACCCTGGTTCACATCCAAACAATGGTCAACCTCATGTCAGTTTGGCACATTGGCAGTTTATTTGCCTCAGTTTCTGTCATTAAGACCCAGCCGTCGATTTCACAAAAACTCTTCCTAACTTAAGGGGGGGGGGTCGATTTCACAAGGAGTTAGTTAGGACGAGTACCTCGTCCTAACTTAGGATTAATCTCAAGGCTTGTATGCTACAGTGCAGGGTAGGGACTCTTCCTTAGATAAGTCTTAAGTTAGGAAGAGTTTTGTGAAATCGACGGCTGGTTCACAAGTTAAGATATGCACCAGGGCGGTCAAGTGCTGCTCTCTCTACCTGTCATCCCTTGTGGTTCTTGGTCCACATCCAGTCTACGACCGAAACACGTGTCACTAACTGAGCACCGATCGGTTTACCACCGAAAATGTCATCAAGTTTTCCGCTTGTAAGCTGATAAAAAAAATACCCAACCGGACTAGTAATGCGTTGGGTAGAAAACTTCACCGGTATAAACGACGATGTGATTGAAACTGAGTGTCAGCTACCACCAAAAAGATCCAAACGTTTACTGCTTGTAAACTGTCAAATATTCAAGAAAGGCAATGCATGTTGATTAAGACTTATATAGTAAACGAGATTGGGATATGAAACTCAGCGTCAGTTTACCACTAACATTTAGCAGTTGTAAACTGCAGTAATTAACCAAGTAATCTAATAGCCCCTGCCCTATTGTTGAAAACTGTGCTGAAAGATGACTGTAAACAATAATTAGTTCACTTTTGTTATTTTTCGTTACTTCCTTTCCAACTATAGAATTTGTCACGATGATGACATCGAAGTGAGAGAATTTCACCTTTTGTTGTCAAGCCACTTGCTATACTTCAGCCCTTTCTGCCTTCAAGTTCGCCTTCAAAAGAAATTGTTCATTGTGTCTTAATTTATTTCGAAAGTTTGACTGCGTGACTGTCGTCTGTAACATCAGACGATGACATGGGGTTAGACAGTCCAGTCCAGCTTTGGAAATATTTTAAAATTTTAAGATTTGCTCAAATTACGTCTCACAAATCTTTCTGATGATAACTAATTAATGTCATATAGAAAATATTTTAGTCTTTGGAAGAAAACATATTTCTGTTTATTTGTAATTCTAAAAGTGTCAGAATCTTGAATCTCCCTGGTTAGTGTATGGTAATAATTTTTATATAATCCATTGTTGGGTTGGAATTGTGAAATTGTTTTGCACGATGGAAAACATTTGTGTCTTCTTCATCATTCATCAATTTGTTATTCTCTAAATGTCTTTGTTCAAACCAAACTGTTCAAATCTAGACATAGGCCCTTTTCCAAACCACGGCTTCGGCTTTGGATTCTGCTTGAGGCTCCATTCTCTCGTCTGAAGCCCTGAGCGCGTATACGCAAAGCACGCGCAATTGTCAAATCAACCGGCGGGGCCAAGCTAGACTGAGCCGAATCTGGAGCCGAAGCCGTCGTTTCGAAAAGGGCCACAGTTACTTTCCCTTGTGGTTTATAATACTTCACATTCTCACATTTTGATACGCACTTTATACGCACCCTCTGCTGAAATTTCAAACGCTTTTTCTCGTTTTAAAATCAATTTTGAACTTTGTAAAGAAAACAATTAACAATCGATGTAATTCCTTTTTAACCGTTATACTGAATGCCAGAGGCTATCTTTTTGTAAACTTACAAGTCATAAATATTAAGTACCACTTTCTAATTTAATTTCCGAAGTCACGAAATGCAGTTTTTATTTCATGTCAATTTTTGGGGGGTTATAATATATGAAATTAATATGAAAGGAACATACACAGCAAAGGAGTTTCATGTTTTCATGTCCAAAAATGGTGAGTGACATTATTTTGAGCGAATTTCAAATCAATATAAAAATCCCTGCCATCATGGTTCGTTTTGGAATACTAGATTTTTGTTTTACCGCGTTTTGTTTTTGTGTTCTTATGATACTTACGTTTGGACGAGCCAAAAATTTGAAATATGTAAATAATCGAGGAGAAGTTCAAACTTATTTTAAAGAAATCTTTCATGTGACAGGAAGAAGTTGGTACCCTCACGGGCGCCACGTCTCCGTTAAAAGAGCATTCCGAAGGGGATTTTGCATATTTTTTTAGCCAAACATTTTCATGAACTTGGACTAAACATCCCTTTGTATTACAATTAGTATTATTATTATTATATTATTAAACTCTTGAGTTGATTTTGTAACTTTGAGGGGAACGAAAAATCACGAATAAATCTATTGGTTATCCATATCTTAAACGTATCTCAAGCAGTCAAATTTATTTCATCATTTTGCGTTTAATCATCAAATTGGTAAGTTTCTTGTATAATGCCCGTTGCATTTTTTTCTTTATCTTTTCTGTATATACTACACAATTGGCACTATAATAAAAAAAAAGTGCCACTGTCCTAGTGCATTTTGGTGGGGATTTTGTCTTCTTCTTCTATTCGATTCAAAAGGGGGTCCTTAAAGGCAGTGGACACTGTTGGTAATTACTCAAAATAGTTTTCAGCATAAAACCTCACTTGGTAACAAGTAATGGGGAGAGGTTGGTGGTATAATACACTGTGAGAAACGGCTCCCTCTGAAGTGACGTAGTTTCCGAGAAAGAAGTAATTTATCATGAATTTTGATTTCGAGACCCCAAGTTTAGAATTTGAGGACTCGAAATCAAGCATCTGAAAACACACAACTTAGTGTGACAAGAGTGTTTTCTTCTTTCATTATTATCTCGCAACTATGACGACCAATCGAACTCAAATTTTCACAGGTTTGTTATTTTATGCATAATGTTGAGATACACCAATTGAGAAGACTGATCTTTGACAATTACCAATAGTGTCCACTGTCTTTAAAAAAAATCCATCAGGGATATTTTTGAAGATGGCTATTCTATAGGCCCCTATACAGAAGAAGAAAAACATGTTGCCCGGTTCATCACATCAAGCGAATGCAACTGACGCGAGTTTCGACGTCACCAATTCGAAATGGACAATCAGGTGCTGCGTCGCCAATGAACTATCCAGCCGGACCACCTGGGTTGGTTTTTAATTGGTCATCTGATGTTTCTAGAATTTGGCCAGCGTCCCACCAATCAGGCCAGGAAGAACACTTCAGTGAGTTCTTGAAAGGTTGGGCAAGCAGTGTGGTAATAACAGACAAGTTTCAAAAACCTCTTTGGTTCATCAACGCAACTGCTTTGTGTTCCTAAAATATATTCCTTAGTTGGGTTTCCTAAATCACAAGCCCTTTTTGTTCATTTTGTACACCACATCAATTAGAGGCGATATAGGCCTATACCTTAGAATTTAAAAAAACTTGTTCTTTTATAGATCTTTTGCAAGCGATCCTTTCTGCTCTGAGATGACCAAATTTATGTTGTTGGCTATCCCGGGTCATGTGGGCTCTAAATTCCAGCCCTGTTGATCTTTGTCAACTTTGACTCAGGACTCTTTCTTAGTAAACCATTCAATAATTTAAACTAACTCCGTTGACAGTTTGATGCAAATTAACAACAAAAGGCAATTCGTTGTAAACTCTTATACCTCCCGGGTCAGAACTGACGCGGATTAATCCAGGTCCAGGTCCTGGGGTGGATTTCACTAGTCCTAGGCAATGCTAAGAGATAGGACCAGTCCTAAGTTAGGATGAGTTACTGGTCCTAACTTAGGACCAGTCCTATCTCTTAGCAATGCCTAGGACTAGTCCTAAGTTAGGACTACCTTTGTGAAATCCACCCCTGATCCATTTCCGGATCAGTGTGACCAGGAATGGAGTAATCAAGATGGCCACATCGTGATAAAGGTCTATTTGACTCATTTATTTGTCATTTTGCCACAGATTCTTGGTCATACTTACCAAGAAATTAGTCAAGTCACACGGGACCCTTTTTTATTTAAAGTGTATATCGTTTTCAATAAGACAGTCCTACGTACTCTAGCTCAACTAGATTTAAAAAATAACAGCATGGAGTGGATCACTGACCGGCCATCCGTCCTTTTTTGATTCAGTGGACCAAGTGGATTCAGTGACCCATTTAGGTCCAGTTATAGGCTAATCCATTTCGGATTCAGCAACCCTTTTTTGTTACAAAAACTGTTTTTGTTTTCATATTAGAATTAAGTCAACACTTTAAGGGTAATCTCATAATGATTGTATGGTGCACATGCGAATAATCATCAGGAATGTGAAGACGGTGAAAGCAGAATAGTGGGTCATTATCAATCTTCTGATTCTCCAAAAAAATAGGTTTAAGCTAAAATTTCAAAAACAATTTTGCATAGATTCCAGACAGGTTTCAGCTTTCATACTAAGCTTTTTGTAAATTTATTACCTGTAAATTAAGCTAAAATTTCAAATATTTTTTTATATAGATTTTAGACAGGTTTATGCATTTATTTCATATTAAGCTTCTCAAAAAGAAAATCTGCCATGAAAATCGACAGTAACTTAAAACTAAAGATAACTTATTGTCACGATCTCGCCATTATTTCACGTCCATGACCGTAGCATATGCAAAGGTTTTGGAGATTTTGTCCAAATTCGTGCAGAGAAGACAAAGTCCAAATTCGTCCCAAATTAATCGTGTAAAATGTTGGCATTTTCGAGATTTTTAATCTGAATTTCACACCATGTCCCGAGTGAGGGTATTTTTTTTTTACTTCAAAACATTTTCCAATAGATATTATAAATTATAATTCCATAGAATTTGAGATTTTGAATTTATGGCCTCCCGAGCATTACTCTCAGGAAGGTGCAGACATTAATAAGATCGCCTAGCTGAACCCGTCGCATACGGTTGACCTACTATTATGTCTTCAAGGCGATGAATATTTAATGAAAACAAATACAAGGTGAGATGCAGTATATTAGACCAGGGGCAACACAGCGTGTATACCTAATGCAAGAATGGGGGTTCGCTCGATCGATCTTAATGTTTTGATTGAAATTACTTGATGCCTAACCTTGCGAGAATATTAAGTTCGGATTGTTACTTAAGCAGATTAACAACAACATTGGTAATTAGGCAAGGGTTTAGTACCAGCACTTTTTCTGAACCAACATAGATCATGCCTTGTACATTCCAGTGCCCTCGCATAGAGTCTGGACGTCCTTAAGGCACAATCTATACACCGACCAATTGAACAAAAATTAAATCTTATCATTTTATGGAGATTGTAGTCTGTTTTTTTCAGGCAGGCAAGACACTACACTGGTCCTTTGGAACATATTTCATTTGTAGTAAAAATGTCTACGTAAATTCAAGAGTTAAACAATATCAGTTCCGCAGGTTTTGGGATGTTCCCCTTTCCTTATATCCCAAAATTGAAAAAAAACCAGACTACAATCTCCATAAAATGATAAGATTTAATTTTTGTTCATTTGGTCGGTGTATAGATTGTGCCTTAAGGACGTCCAGACTCTATGCGAGGTCACAGGTTACATAACAATCATAAAATATTGAGCAGATTGAGTCTGAACTTCGTAAACTTTTACAAATTTTGCACTATGTCTAATTGTGTTGAAAATCGCTTTATCTAAAAATAAGTTTTCACACGACATAAATGGTTCATCAATTTTCTAACGATCGCCAAAACTCCACCATGTTGAAATGGTGCATTTTCATTTTTAAAAATAATTTCAAGTATTCCTGCCCAAAACATGGAAAACGGCAGGATTTGTTCCTCATTTGTAGTCAATGTTGGGCTTCAAATCTTCCTAAACTACTGACTTCCATGGTTACCAAACGCCACACCAAACATGGATTGCCCCACGGCGATGTACCAACTAAACCATGCCATTGTGCATAACTGCCAAATTTGACGAAAATTCATCTGTTGAGCCATATCTTAATTTATGAACATTGTCAAAATATGCTCTCAACAGAAGATTATATTTTATAACAGAGTTATTAATACACGGCAAAGTGGATTGATCGTCAATATCTCACGACGGATGAGCAATAATCATATTTTCATAATACATCGCTCTGTTGTCATAATATAATAATAAGGCTCAGCACACAACCCGAAATACTGCGCATTAATATTCTACAATAACTAGAACTACAACCGATGTTCAAATAATAATAAAGATATCAAATTGACGTCAATGGAGTTTGGGATACCGCTGCAGACTGGCTAGTGCGCATGCCCTTCTGCGCATATCTTACAGCGGGGTAGCAAGACGCATTGCACCCTTAAAGGGAACCGCACTTCTACTTAGCGAGATCGGTTCATGCTTCCAGTGTATATTATTCAACAGTTCATGAAAGAGATGGAGAATAACTTGGCTTCTTCAAATAATGTCTTATTTGAAGCATTATTTAAATAGTAGAAAAGTAAAATTGCAAATTTGTTGAATATTATTATATGTACCACTTTAGCCCACAAGTTGGAACTATTCACCATGGTCTACCCATAGAAATTACACTTGCGATTATACAATTTGGTATAAATATGAATATTATATGAAAAATTAGCCTTGTAAACATTTTGGAAAGACACAAACATAATCATATATGTTGTGGTTTTGAAGATTAATACGTTGGTATATTTGTATTTCATGGACATTCATATTGTTTTCCCTCACAGTTTTTTTATAGAAAATCTCCCGAAACAATTCAAGAAATTGTTCATGAATTAATTAGGCCTAAAGATAGCATTCCGCTGTCTAGCTGAAATTGTCAACAAGTGCAACTTCTTTCTAAATTTAAACTTCACGGGAGTCCAATTCGAGTGACAAAAAAAACCAAGGAGGCAAAATAATTGGGCAATTGCCAAACTCTATTCAAAGAGTTGCCATCACCGTAATTAAAGAATTCAGCAGTTTTTAATTGGCAGGGTATAAAATGTACACGGCATCGGTAACCAAATCGCAAAGCTCCTGCTTCATAATGTCATCCAACAACTTGAAAAAATAGTACATTTTAATTTCTGAGGGAGCCTTTAATAAAAGAAAAAATATATATGTCCCGCATGATATTGGTCCGAAGGTAGTGAAAGGTGTATCTATATGCAGCGACGGCAATATCGATTTTTTAGCACAACTAATGAGGCGTTTCATGAGGAAAAGCGAATCATACCTAATCTGAATTTCGAGGATATCATAGAACAATCTCTTATAATATTTATAATAGTTTCAACGTGCTGGAGTTGTGGGGGTTCCCATATAGCCTATCTCTGAGTGTATTGGTTTTCTTTTTATGGCGGGTGTACGCTGGGTGGAAATGGCCAATCTTGAGGCGACCATCGCCGCATGAACCACATGTCTGACGTGCTTTGAAAAGTTGGGATTCCAATGGAGTGAGTCAGTGTACGAACGCGTACGAGCCAGTGCGCACTTTACTTCTAAACCAACCCCGGGAAACATCGCCGACACGTCTTTTCTTCCGTCACTGACCTTGGCTGGGAAAATTTGCTTTCTACATCAATGGTAAGTTCAGGGTTTTCATTTGGTAATAGCAGGGGAAAAATCATCTTTTGGAAACAATTTTTGAGATAAATTGGCTATATTTCAAACTTTTTTCAGCTTTTTATTTGATGTTTGTATTTTAATCACGATTTATAGTGAGGTTTTTTAATCATCGGTTGTTGCTATTTTCTTTTTCTTTCATTAATTTGGCAGGCGGAACAACTTAGTGAAGAGCAGATTGCTGGTAAGTGAAGTTTGTTTAAGCAATTACTGCATGTCGTAAGAAAAATGTGAAAGACTACAGGCACATTGGCATATTTTATTGGGAATTCGGGAATACTGAGTTTGTAAAAAATGATAATTATTTGATGTGACCCAGATATTCGTTTTATTGTGATTGCCATGTTTGGAAATGATAGAGACCGGTTTTGCAAATGTAAAAATGATTGCTTTCGATTATTGAGTCATACAGCAATAATTTTTGCAGCTGGTTATTTTTATTACTGTTTCTGTGAAATGAAAGTTTTCATTTTTACAAATATATGCATATTTATATATACATTTACGAATTAAACATGCCAACTTTAAATATCACATAATTCAATTCATTCGGAGGGGGATTGGTATTTTTACATCACAAAGGTTTATTGCATTAAAGAAGCAAATTAGTTCGTATACATTATTTGATCCCGTCTTGGTGCAAACAACGATATTTATGTTGATATTTTTTCTCAGGGATCTATCGAACAGACGTTTGTACATGTTGCATACTGTTTCAATTATGGACATCAGATTAACCATCGGATGGTCTATACAAAACTATTTTCCCAACCTATGACAGTATTTTGACACAGACTGATTTCTCTGGAGGATTGATACCAGATGTGAACCTTACCATTAGTGATTTCAGGTTGGATTTAATCACGTTTTGATAACTACAAAATGCTGTAGTTTATTTCCTTTTTTTGCCTTTTGAAAAAAATTGTTGACTGTACTATCTTTTGAAATCTGAATAATTTCCATATACCAAAACCATAACGAGAAATTATGTCACCAAACAATATACCATTTTGATAACTGTGTGAAGAATTCAGCCACCATGATGATCTGAATACCAAAACTCCGTAACAACATATGAGCCGTTAAGGGATGCCTTCTGTGTATGATCAACATAAATGATGACCTGTTTCACAGGTTGATTTTTATCGCATATTTATTAAAGGTATACAGGATTGGTAGGGATAAAAACGCCATTATTTAATTTTAAAATTAAAGCTCACTGATTGTAAAGTTCATACTTAAAAAAAAATTCTGTGAAATATTTCCCTCTGAAATGAATTTGTTATATTATTTGAAAAAAATGTACTTAACTAAATATTAAAAACGCAACAGCTGATTTCGGTTGTTGCAACAAAAAATAAGGACAATGTGTTGACATGCTGAACATTGTGCATGCTTTCACACGATTTCTTCCTATTAGGCCTATGATTAAGCCTAAATTGTCATAGGTTTATATTTCATCGTTGATCACACAAAACATGAACACTGTTTCTAACTGTTTTGTCAGTCAACTCTATCAATCCTACAATACATCCAAAAGGCAGTCAATGTTAGCCCGCCCCAATACAAATTTTTTTTCAAAATTCCTTTAAATAATTTACAGTCAATGACTTATGCATAAACCTATTATATAGTGAAAACTGACGACTGAATAGGATTTTCACGGCACTGCATATCTGCGACTATCGGTTAAATTCGTTCACGATTTTTGCCCCCGAGTCTTTTTTTTCTTATTTTTCGTTCTATCGTCATGGGAGTCCTCTGTAATGCTAGATAACTCATCTTCAAGGAAATTGTCTTTGATTTCATCTTCGCTTTTCAGGGCAAGACTTATTATGAGTAGGTTATAAATAGGCAAATGTATACAATTAAGAACAAAGAGATAAAGAAATAACCTTGAGGTTAAATGTGCTTCATTAGTGATATTCGAAGAAAATAATAAGTTTTAAAACAAATTATCTGAAAGATAGATCTAAATAGGCCAATTTATACATTTAAAAAAACAGAAACAACCTTGATGTTAATGGTCATTAGTGATGTTTGAAGAAATAATAATAGGTGGAATCTTTGTTTTCCAATTTGAAAGATTAAAACTTGATATCACATGTCCCGGAAAATGACTCCCGTAAAGAGGAAGTGCTGCCAGATAAATGATAATTTGCCACGACATACAATTCTTGTTTCAAGTTGAATTTGCCGAACGATGATTGTGCACAAAATATCCAACAAAATAAAATATACTGTCAGTCAGGTCGAAAACTTAACCAACGATTTTGATGAATTTGTAAAGGTTGGGTTAGTTGATGTTAGGTAATAAGTGTACTCTCTTAAAGGATATGGGTACTTTTTGTAACACAAAACACAATGTCCACAGATTTACATTAAACATGAAGATAATGTTGTTTTATGATCATACTTTATGGATTTTATTTTTGGATCTTTTAATTATTTAGTTTTTGTGGTTAAAATGTTTTGTTGTTGTAAAGCGCCTGGGAGCATTTTTAATGGATTTGGCGCTATATAAATGTTTATTATTATTATTATTATTATTATTATTATTAATGATAGTAGAAAAAGCATACCTTATAGCAGTTACTGAGGTGCTGTATAGTTTGTGAGAAATGAGTAAAACAATGTCATGAAAATACGTTTTTACTTGCTAAAATAACTTTCGTCTCGTGATCACTGAGACGAAAATTATTTTCTAGACAACGTGTTACTCATTTCTCAAAAACTACAGCACCTCAGCAAGTAATATTTTCAGGGAAGCTTTGTACTATCATTGTCTTCAAACTGTGTAAGTTTAGTGTAATTCTGTGGACATTGTGGTTTTTGTCCTACAAAAAGTCCATAATACTCTTCAAAACCAATATCATATGATTATAAAAGACTATGATAGTACGCTGTAATTCTAGAACTCTGAACATATTTTTCATAGATTTATAAAAAAACGAGATGGTTTGAATGAGTGCAATCCTTTCATAACATCTGTTCAATACATGCACCGAAAAGAAAGGCTGTTCACCTTATATGGGTGTCTGTACGTCAAATCGGCTCCGGCCGGTTCCCCGTGGATGTAATGTGAGTGTATTTTGGCTTGCACTGCCGTTCATAATTATCTCCAGTAGAAGTCTTCAGAATGTCACTTTCTGTATGTAAAGTTTGTAATACAAGTTAACCAATCAACATTACAAAATGAATACGGTGAAAAACAACAGTTATTTCACACAAAAATTGTTATTTCTTGAAAACCCGAGAAATTGCATAATGATCTTATTCATGGTGAATTACTACTGCATTAATTATGTTACTTTTTAACACCAAGCATACTGAAACCATGCAGATAATGCGTGCTCCACGCATGCCCTTATATGGAATCTTCATCATGATCATGTTGGAGGGGAAGTCCCCTTTAATATGAGACCTATAAGTTATAATCAGCCTCGACTGTTTGCACAAGGGATGGATCAATCGGGCGGAAATAATCACAGGAGATGGTTTAAGGCACTGGGAATTATCCGAGGATTTTGGTTAAGTTGACATAATAAAGACATGGGATGGTATTAGCAATGCTTGCAGAAGGATTGACTAAATATAGAGTTGTACTTCATCTTCAAAAACCAAACAAACAGACAAACAGACAAACAAACAAACAAACAAACAAACAAACAAACAAACAAACAAACAAACAAACAAACAAACAAACAAACTTACTAGAAGAAGTTATATGTCAACGAATTCAGACTATTCAACGCAAGAGTGAAGAAATTCAAGAAATGTATATGATATGCATTGTTGAGTGAAAATTAAAACTTTTAAAGGTATATGGTAATTGATTTTTTAAAGAATGTATTTGATCATATCAACTTGTTTATAAAAAAACACTTTAAAACAACCGACCTGTGGAAAAGCACTCAAACAAATTAAGCACCAGAACCTGATATATATACGCCCACAATTTGTGTTGTTCAATTCTTCTATAAAAAAAATCATCACTAGTTGGTAAGACACTGCTCTAGATGCAAAGGTTGTGGGTTCGAATCCCACTAGAGTAATTTGCCTGTGATTTGTTTTCAAAGAGCTCGGGAAAGTACTGACGACACAGTGCTAACACACATCGGTGTATATGGGTAAAAACCAAAATTAACAATCGTCACAATGTTTAATTTGCAGAGTTCAAGGAGGC
Organism: Asterias rubens; assembly: GCF_902459465.1. NCBI lineage: Eukaryota > Metazoa > Echinodermata > Asteroidea > Forcipulatida > Asteriidae > Asterias > Asterias rubens. The sequence goes on along the minus strand of NC_047062.1, from coordinate 18,345,444 downwards.
TTTCTCGCTATTCGACAAGGATGGCGACGGCACCATCACCACCAAGGAGCTTGGAACAGTCATGAGATCACTGGGTCAGAATCCCACCGAGGCTGAGCTGCAGGACATGATCAATGAGGTCGATGCTGATGGTAAATTTTCTTCCTTTTAGACCCAAGAAACATGACGATGCTTCAGAGATATTCATTTATATATTTTTATATTTTTTATAACATGGAGTGAAAACAATGTTGTTTACTTGCCTCAGGTAACGGCGAGATCGATTTCCCCGAGTTCTTGACGATGATGGCGCGTAAGATGAAAGACACAGACAGTGAGGAGGAGATCAGGGAAGCCTTCAGAGTCTTTGACAAGGATGGAAACGGTTTCATCAGGTATTTACAAACTCCTATAAAATCGATAAATTGATAAATCATTCGGTTAATCAACTTATCAGTCATCTTTCCAAACACTACCAACGCGTGCATCGAAGGGCATGTGATGGGGAGCATGCAGGGAACCCAGTTATGGGCCCAATTTCATAGAGCTGCTTAAAAAAATTCTGCTTAGCAGAAATGAGCAGGATACCAATCACAAATTGTACACGTGACATTGTTGTTTGGTTGGTAACCTTATTCGGTAAACAAAACGTTAATGTGCTCAGACACTTGTTGTGCTTAAGCATGCAATTTGGGCCAGCAGGTCACCACCCATCCACCAAAATGTTACCAATCGATCGGGGGGAAAAAATCAACCAATCAATCGCTAACCATGCAAACAAACTAGCCACCAGGCATTACTATTCAACCAACAGTTTTAACCTTTAACAGTTCAATACATAATAACTCAATGTTGTTATTCATTTTAATTATTGTCAGAAAGTTCCACTATACACAAACAAGATTTACATGTTGTTTTCTTACATTCAATGGTAGGAAACGAACAGACAGCACCGTCCTCGCCACGTTTTTAGAAGGAAATATCATAAATTAAGAGAGAATGGCATAGCAAAATCATTATACACTGTTTATTTACTTGTGGGGAGGATGTGGGCAACCCCTAAACCTCAGCAGTTTTTTTTACAGTTTTTTTTACACATAATTTTAGAATCGATAACGCAATATTTACATGCATACCAAGCATGTGTTGAATATGGTGCTACAGATTTGACTTGAATTTGCACCCTGCAGTAGAGTTTCATGATTACCTCGATCATGGAGGTAGTCTTCCCTCCCCTATGCCTCGATTGAGTGCAATTTGGCTGACGGCACTATCCGTCAAAGCGTACACAAGGTACAAAACGCAGCATGAGCACAGAGGGATATGAATAGAGAGAGAGAGCTCTCGGTTTGATTTCCATGTTTAATTCCCACCCTTAATGTTAATGATGTTAATTTCACAGATGAGTTAGTGCTAAAACGGGCACAGTTTAATGGAATTGGCTAGGGGTATAATAACAGTATAAGGACAATGGGGGGGGGGGGGTAACTTTGAATAGAGACTGCAAATGAAATAATGATCCAACTTTATAATTAAAACATTATTACGGAAATCACGTTCTAAAAGGGTGTGTCCCTTTTTACGAATGGTAAAACAAACATGTTTTTTCCCAAAATTGTTGTCATTTAGCAGAAACATTTCAGTAAAAATTAAAAACAAATGTAATTTCGCTGTATACATTTTTACAGTGAAAGTCCAGAAAGCACATCATGTCGGGATTTGGATTTGAAAATACTGACAAATTAACAAATCTTAGAACAGATAGTAATAACAAAAAGAACTCAAACAATGATAAGAATCAAGAAAGCTTCTATGCTTCTGCACTATATTTGACAGGACCAAGTCCAACAAATATGCTGAAGATGATAAATTCATTCTGCCAAATGCGAATACCAGAAACCTTCATCGTCACCTGTTCCCTACGAAATGATACGATTGACAACTTAATCTCACTCATACATCACTGAAAGAGATAAGAAGAAAAAAACCAAGACAATTTTGAGTTCATTATGATGTGTAACACGTGCGCCTTAGAGCCATGCCTGTTAATCATAATGCGCAGTAGCACATTCCTCACGTCGCACAACCATCTTCGTTGGATTTTTTTTGTTTTTCCCCTCATCTTGATGAGATTGTGGTTTAGTTTCATTCGGCCAAAATAAATCCCTTCGGTGGATTTAGAAGTAGGACACATTGAAACATACATTTCAAAAGACATATCCACAACTGGACGTTCATTCACACTATTGAAAACAAAACATATTTTATTTAAAGGGAAGGTATAGACGACGTGACCTGTGACATAACATGTTTACAAAAGAGCTCCCTGGAGTCCCTGCAGGCACAATTTGTACACAGCCTAATGGAAGAAAACATAAAATCTTATATTTTATGGAGGTTGCACTGTCTAATTCTTATCAATTTTTGATATGATTAAAGGGGCACATCTCAAAACTTTTCAATGTTTTGCTTTCATGACCTGTGCAGTATTTTGCCTGCCTGAATACCCAAAGAAAGTACAAGGTCACACTTATTGTAAACGAAGTTCACATGTTCACTAGGCTATGCATTTGGTAATCACTCTTACTCTTGCTATGGCAATGGAAACCTTTCGTTATAAGCAGACATCAGCTTTCAATATAGTATGAAGCATTTTGAAAAATATCACTTGGAAGTAAATGTGGTAATCTAAAAGATAAATGTTTGAATGCCCAGATTGCGGAAATCGCTCCGGATTTTCGGCAATATCTCAAAAACACGAAATTTTCAGAAGTTAGTATTGTTAACACCTACATTTATATAAAACAATCAAACGGTTCATGTTCGCCATTTTATTTCATATTCTTTTTTTCGTTGACCAATCAGCAAAATGCACGAAACACTGACGATGTCAATGAGTAACAGCTGAGTTGTAACTAATGGGGTAGATAATAATAATCTAGATACATTTGCTAGCCTTTTCTGGGCTCGTTCGCGTGAGTAATTGATTATCCTTTTTAAAGAATCTACAAATTAATATTGACTTATTAAGTGATACATGCTTCGTCGGACTGACACCGTAGTGCCAGCCAAAGGTGTGTATATGTGTCTTTTGGACACCCTAGTTGTATCTGTCATTTACGTGTGAATGTATTGCAAGTGAACAATTTAAACACCCAGTTGTTAAGTAACTTCCAGCAAATTTGGACACCCTTTCACAAAATCCTTGCTTGACACTGTTACCTCTTTCTGTAGGAGTGTTATAAATAGAAAGAGCCAAAACAGAATCTATAAAAAAGAACAGCAAGTTGTTATGAAAATAATGAATATCACCAAATGAGTGGGGTTTTTCGAGATCAGACCATATCCGATAGGTATAGTAAACGAGTTCTAACTGTTTTATGTGCAGTGCTGCTGAGCTCCGTCACGTGATGACCAATCTTGGTGAGAAGCTGACAGATGAAGAGGTTGATGAGATGATCCGAGAAGCAGACATTGATGGAGACGGCCAGGTCAACTTTGAAGGTATAGATTTTGAAAGGACAGACGGATGATTTTGATTTGCACTAAAAAGAAACATGTTTCGTCTCAGTACATTCTTTTCCAGTTTTTGATGCAACTGTATTTCTTTAATCCTTTTAAGGCACAACAAGATCAAAAATGTTTTGCCAACCTTACTCTGGCAAAATACCAGCGAAAGGTGAATTTTTTCGAATTAGACATGATCTGGGCTTGGGGTTGGATATTTGAGGGATATTTGTATAAATCATTGTGTCCTACTTTTGAACTTTACAAACATATTCACTTAATAACAAACGCATTAAAGTGCCCAATCCGTCGACAATGTTAGCCTTTTAATCGTAAACTAACGGCATTTTACCCAAACACTGTACTGATATTTTTCAATGTAATTATTTTCCTTTTTTCCACAGAGTTTGTTACAATGATGACATCAAAATGAAGTTCTTCCCAACAGCCCCTGTCATACCGCCTCATCTTGTTGTATCCATTCATTCTGTCTTGTTGTGTGCGACAGCTGACGGGTTGGACGATGTGTCTATGTGTTCCACCACCCTCGGAAGATCGGGTAAACAAAATCGTCACCAATAGAGGGCGTTTTTAATAATGGCCGACAAGTGACGTCATGTCATTGTATTGGACTGCTGATTGGACAAGCCATGACAACAAGCCAGCCACAGTGGTCGAGTTTGCGCGGACCATCAAACTTTACGGAGTCTTCCGTTTTTATGATCGGCCATTTTAAAAAGTGTTCGTTTGAAATGTCTTATGATGGTGGAGTGATTTATTCTTGTGCTCAAAGATGCACTTCTTTAATGTGTGATATTTTCTAACAGTTTAAGGTAGAATAAAGGGCAGACAAATACCGCTACGGTACCCAGTTATTGTTTTCAAAAGTTACAAATCATTTTATCTGTTTTATTTAATCACTAAATTCCTAGATTGTGATCAAAACTACACTGCGACTGTTTTAAAAATTTTAATAATTTAAACCCGGAATATTTCAGAGTCAGCGAGAGCAAGTAGTTTGTGTTAAAATGTTTGGTACATTTAATAATAATAATTGATTTCTGTGTATATATAAATAATAAATTTACTGTTATTCAGATGTCACGTGAATGTCAACTCGCTAACAAATTTCATCTCTCGATAAAGTTAGAGGCGCCCCCATTTAACTTAACTGAGTATTGGCTTGGTATGGCTGCTTGAAGGGCGCCCTCTTCTTGTTGCTTTAAAAGGGCGCCGCTCATGCTTCGCGTTGTGACATTTGTTTAGTAAATACTTTCACACAAACATTCTTTAAAATAAATAGGACTCTGCGCCAGAGTATACAGAAAAAATTAAAACTAATTATAGCTTTGTCATACTGCTTATAGAAACTAATGGTTATAAAAATCCATATTTTTACAAGCCAGATTTTCCCATCAAAGTTTGCTCGTCTTCTTTTAGGCTCATGTTGACCGCCTTTATCAATTCACGTAACGTCTGGATAAATTTGACGGTGTATATAGTTAATTTCTTTTCAAAGTTTTGTGGGAGATGGTAGAAAATGATGACAGGAAGTCGAGTTGCGTATAATCAGAAGAATTTAAAAAAACAAATTATTCAATGCAAATTTGCACTCATTTTTACAATTTTAAAGTTTCATTTCCTGTGGTAATAATAATGATATGCGGAGGTGGACGTCCGTATAGCAGAAATGTAAATCATGGGAGCCCATTTCCACGTAATTTATTCAGGAAGAGTTTCTGTCTAAGATTTTCACTTTTTTTTTAAATAATGATTTGTCGACAATAGATTCTTCGACAGTGTACATTACTAGTTATCAAGTTCTCCGGAATGGTTTCACACTTTCATTGTAAATTTGTTTACACTTAGAGTTTTTAAGAATCAGTAACTGTATTGTTTCTCGCGCACTTTGGTGTTTGAACGCGCGATTTCTGAATAAAAAAAATAATATCCACTTGAAAGGGATTTCCTACATGATTCTCAATTTATTTAGTTTACGTGGTCTCTTTTATTAGCAATAATTAATTTACTTAAAAAGGGCACATTCCGTCTGACTATTTATTCAACATTATTTGCACATTAAAGGCAGTGGACACTATTGGTAATTTCTGAAAATAATTATTATCATAAAACCTTTCTTGATTACAAGTAATGGGGAGAGGTTGATAGTATAACACATTGTGAGAAACGGCTCCCTCTGAAGTGCCATAGTTTTCGAGAAAGATGTAATTTTCAACGAAATTGATTTCGAGACCTCAAGTTTAGAACTGGAGGTCTCGAAATCAACCATCTAAACGCACACAACTTCGTGTGAGAAGGGTTATTTTTCTTTCATTATTATCTCGCAACTTTGATGACCGATTGAGCTCAAATGTTCACAGGTTTGTTATTTTATGCACATGTTGAGATACACAAACTGTGAAGGCTAGTCTTTGAAAATTACCAATAGTGTCCACTGCCTTTAAAGGGAAGGTACACGTTAGGTAATTACTCAAAACAAATATTAACTTTAAAACTGACTTGGTAACGAGCATTGGGGAGCTGTTGATAGTATAAAACACTGTTGGAAACGACCCCCTCTGAAGTAACGTAGTTTTTTAGTGGTAACTTCTCACAAAAATAATAAAATACTTCTAGCTAGAAGGGGAGGGGGTTCTAAGAATATCATGCCATACTTACAGTGCATTAAACTCAAAACAGGCCATAAACTATAGGCCCCTATACTTCTTTAAGAAGAACACTTAAAATTATAAAACAGTAGCCTACTGTGATTTAAAGGATTTGAGTACTTTTTTTAACACAAAACATAATGTCCATAAATTTACTAAGTTTGAAGATAATGATGGTAGAAAGCTTCCCTTAAAATATTATGACTTGCTGACTGAGTGCAGTAGTTTTTGAGAAATGAGTTAAACAATGTCACGCAAATAATTTTCGTCTCAGTCGTCAGTGAGACAAAACAAAATTTAGCATTTAAAAACGTATTAACCAGTTATGGTATAAAGTGTTATGGTTAATACGTTTTTTCATGCTATTAAACTGGGACTAAAATAATTTTTGTAACATTGTTTTACTAAATTATTTCTCAAAACTACAGCACCTCACAGAAAGTAATATTTTAACTGTATTATAATAAGGGAAGCTTTCTACTAGTATCATTATCTTCAAACTGTAAGTTTTGTAAATCTGTGGACATTGTGTAAAAAGTACCCAGACCCTTTAAATCAGTCAGTCAATCAATCAATTCATTCATATTATCAATCAATCAATGTCAATCTACAAAAATATCTAGTTGCCTCATTTCCTTCCTCCAACATAAACAGACATACATAATAAGTCCATGGATGCTCATCGAGTCATATAGTCATATATCATTCTGACAAGTGCTTTAAGAATTGGAACCAGTTCACAGAATTTCATGAGGAGATGACAAATGCAGTTGACTACATATAAGCAGACATAAATCGGTAAGGAGTCAATATGACAGAGTACTCTCAATCTTACTTACCACTTTTCCTCTCACTCATGTCACTCATGTCCATCATGGGGGCTGCCATCTTGAATCAAGGTCCCGTGTCCCAGGATACGGCTCTGCCCAGGCCAGATAAATTGCGCCATCTATCGGTCATTGTCAGTTGGATGTGTGATGATCATCACAACCTTGATCACGGAAGTAAACTTTCTATATACCCTCCAACGACAGATTCATCAATAACTTTCATCAACAAATTTGCCAAAAGTATGTTGTTTTTGTTGAAGAATTATCCCCCCGAGTCGGGGGCTGATCTGATTGGATTAAACCACGGATGCGATGATTAACTAACCAATGAGCAAATAATCAGAAACTGCAAACCATCCAGTGAATTAAAAGCAACTTGGAGTACCCCCCCCCCCCGACCTGACCTCATTGAGTGTTGTTCCTAGTAAGGAGCTGTTCAATAATTATATGAAGATCAAGATCAAGATGAATAAGAAATGCACACCACCACACAGTTACATCAGAGCAGTGATACACATTTATAAAGGCGCCCTCAATCATATCTCACTGTGAGAAAAGCTACCGTGAACAAAGATGAACTTTTTAGTTCTTTAGGCTATCAACTATGAGAGCCTTCGTGTCTTGTTGTTATCATTCCAGGCCAATTGAATTAACTTCTCAAACCCATAATTATTACAAATCTTTGTGGTAAGCAGAAAATACGGGGAACTAAATTTCAAACCTGTCACAAGAGAAGTGGGCCAGACACCGGTTTGTCGTTTTGCTAGTAACCGGCCGGGTTCTCCAAGACGAAAAAATTTGTGTGCACCCTACAAACCTACAATAATACCCAGCTCTGTGAAAGACAACCTCATGAAACAGTTTCTGCACAATCAGAGCACTTTCCAAGCAATTAAAAAATGACCGCACTTTGGAGACAATTTTTGTTAAAGACAATTGTGTTATTATAAGCAAATGATAACCAAGGCAGTTAAGGCCCTGTATTGCACATTCATATGGTACAGCTGTCCAAACACCGTTTGATGTCATACACTGGGAGCAAATGAATAACTCAGTTTTACACAACTGTTGATAGTGAAATAATATGAGCAGCTCTATCCCTTAATACATCTACTTTGAAAACAATAAATTTGTAGAATTAACATCTATAGTTTTATGAGATATCGTGTATATCAAAATTAACCATGAGTGGTTTATATAAACATAATGTTGTTCCCGGTATTCATAAAAGGAAAATACAAAAGTTAATCTACAAATGGAAATGAAAGGAATGTTGGAATGAGTTTATTGTACTGATGGGTAATGCTCTCTGTTAATAAAGCTATAAACACTATTCCTCCAAAACTATCGTACTATTAAAATCGTTTTGATCATTTTCACCGGTGCTTGCTCTCACTAAGTAATACAAAATGTTTTAACATAACAAATATTTTTAAGCTATGTTTAAGTTATGTTCAGAACAAAACTTAAACTGTTCTATAATTGGTTCCCTTGTGATGATAATTCGAACTGCTTAGAAAAAAATCGAAGGGGTACTTTGAGCTGAGAACGTGTACTTTTGACCAAGGATTGTTTGAAGTGCTAGCTCTCTATATCTTAAATAACGCTCCAAGTTCCGACTTCTTTAAGCCGTAGTACAAACAAGACCTCTTAACAGTTAACTAAAAATATTAAACTAAAAATATTGATCGTTAATTTAGAAGATAAACTTTGGCACTGTCAGTGTCGTTCGAGTACTCATTAATTTCTAGCATTTTATAAAGACAAAGTCTTTTTATAGAAAATTCCATTTCCATAGATCAATTCGGCAAAAAAAAAATGTAGTTAATTGACCTGCAATTTCGTATAATGATTATTCGGGCCTGTGATGTGTGTGTTATCAAAGATAAACGGCTTTCCTTTACTATGAATTGCAACAATCAAATTCCACATATACACATCTCAAATCAATCACAAACTTCAGTCTGACGATCGCTTACCAAATTTACTTTCATTTTGTTCTTCTTCTAAACATCAATAAAGATTCTACAACATAGATTTGTAAACATTAGAACTGCATTAAGTACACTGTCAATTTCTTTTTGGCGGTGGTATGCAACATGATTTACAGTTAGTCTTATTATTTTTTTTCAAATCTCAAATCTCAAAGATCTTTTAATAGAGGAATGCAAGCAACTTCTGTTGATGTTTTTTAAAAGCAAAACGTCAGGGGAATACCTGAATACAACTGACGTAGTATTTTGCTTAGCAACCGTGATCAGCTCAGTAAATTATTGGTGAAGCAAAATATTGTTTGTTTCGGCAGCTCTGGGGAGGCTGGTCCTTAACCAAAATGATTAGTGGCACATAATCTAAGTATTCGGTTTCATTGTATTCGAATATTCACATTCTGTACATCTTTAGGAACATATTTTGATTTATAAAACCCGATTAAATGCAACTGATTCATTGATTCTCATGCAGTTTAGTTGGGACACAAATAAAGGAATGTTAAAGAAAAGGACACATACTATTAATGCTACGTAATATGGATTAAAGCAACAACTACATTTTGGCAGAAATTGTCTTTCTAGGCCCCAAAACATTGAGCCAAAACATCGAGATCGGGTTAAAAAAGGAATCATTGTTAAAATTATCGGAAAAAGTATAGGTGAGCTAACAGTACTGTACTTCAAGGTTTTATAATAATATAAAGTGATGGATGCTTTAAAGATTAGAAAGGTGTTTTGACTTGAAAATCATGTGCACATTTTTTGTCTGAGGAAATCAATTGTTTGGATTTACACACGGTTTTTAGTTGTCTGAAATGTTCTATACAACTCGTCTATGTAAAAACGGTTTTGCACAATAATTGGTCCATTTTTCACAGAAGAGCGGATTTGCATTTAAAACTCACTTTAAAAAGGGCCTATAAATTGAAAGAGGTCTTTATACGGGTGAACTAATAAATCCATCTGTAAGAGCAAATACTTTCGTGGAGAGCTGACAAAGGAAAGCCCCATTTTCGGAATCATGTTCTTTTTTTTTACAAACAAACAAAAAACGCATAAAACCACGTATGTCCAGCCGTTGAAATACTTGCTACAAATCGAGGCACATGCCGCCAACTGCGATGGCTGAAAGAAACTCACTTGGCTGTCATCATTGAGACGAATTCTGTATAGCAAGAACAAATAAATAGAGGCAATCAATTAAGGGGACTGTCTTGAACCAAAAACAATCTTTAGATAATCGGAATGGTCTTGCAAAATTATTCAAACGCCTCATCATGTGACCATGATTTGAACTTGTCTTCCGGTCCAAAACCGGAAGTTGAAACAAATGCAATTTTGAAAGAAGTTCTCACATAGGTTAGATTCTTGAAAATGCTTTATTACTAGCACAACCTTTAACTTTACATGTGCAGAATGTTCTCCAAAACAGTGTTTAATGTTCTTTGTGTGTTATCTGTCTTCTCCATCTTGTGAGCCAATGTTGCTACAGACAATTTTATTCACAGAATGTTTATAGCTTTAGAAACAGCTATGAACATTTCTCGTCATTTTAATGCCGTAAGGAAGATTATTCATGCAAACAATGGCAAATCAATAAAAGTTGTAACTCATCAAACATGACAACTTGGACTAGAATAGCAAGAAGAAGAGTATGGAAATTGGAAATTGCATTATGAGAAAGGCTTCATCATACAACATTGGACGAAAACGACCGATAACAACGATGATGATAATGATGATGATGATGATATTTTATGAAGATAGAAAATAATATTATTCACAGAATGTTGTGGTTTTAAAAAAAGGTTTTTGACATTTTTATTGTCATTTACTATCATAATGGAGATGACTCATGCGATTGTTTTCCTCCATTCAGGATCATGAGAGTTTGGTGTCATGAAGACATACCTTCATAGTTGACTTGGCCGTCTCCATCGATGTCTGCTTCTCGGATCATCTCATCAACCTCTTCATCTGTCAGCTTCTCACCAAGATTGGTCATCACATGACGGAGCTCAGCAGCACTGCAAAATGCAAGCCAAACAAACAAACATGAATGTTGAGAGGAAACGAGGTTGAATAATAGTCAGACGGAATGTGCTCTTTTTAGAATGAGGTGTACGTTGTCCTTCCATTTCATATCTTTTAGGAGTTTGTATACCTGATGAAACCGTTTCCATCCTTGTCAAAGACTCTGAAGGCTTCCCTGATCTCCTCCTCACTGTCTGTGTCTTTCATCTTACGCGCCATCATCGTCAAGAACTCTGGGAAGTCGATAGTACCGTTACCTAACAACCACAAAATGAAGAAAAACACCTTAATTGAATGTGAGCTGATAATTAGGAAAAGTACACTACGATCACGTTCAACACGGCCGTGCACGGGTGTAATGCAGACCAAATCCATATTGCTGACATCGCCTCCCCATTTCTGTCCAGATCAACATTATTGTTGATTTGAGTGCGAACAACGAACATAATTTTATTGAACTTTCTTATAATGGAATATAATTGGTCAATCCATATAAATGAGTGGCAGGCAAGGTTGTTTATAATAGAGCTAGTTCATTGCGTGATATCACAGCAGAACAGCGTGCGACAAAAGATAGACATAGTTTGTAGAAACACAAATCGACAATTGCGTTCAATCTTCAAGAATTGACTGTCTGATTTGTTCAAACGCCCCACAGTCAACGTCTTTAAGAACAGCAAGGGGTCTGCAGAATGCTAAAGGCTGATGATTCAAAGAGTTTCAGCCAACAAGTCGACGAGTTTTCCAACCTAACGGTATTGCTTACCATCAGCATCGACCTCATTGATCATGTCCTGCAGCTCAGCCTCGGTGGGATTCTGACCCAGTGATCTCATGACTGTTCCAAGCTCCTTGGTGGTGATGGTGCCGTCGCCATCCTTGTCGAATAGCGAGAACGCCTCCTTGAACTCTGCAAATTGAACATTCAAATAATAAATACTCCTGAGTTAATTTGATTATGCGACACACGTGGACCAAGCTTCTACAAATAGGCCTCTGGTTTAACTCGTTTCAGATTAGCAAAAACAATAAGGCCCTTCAAACCGTTGTGCAAAGCTCACCACAATCTCAAAATTATATATTAATTTAAACATTTTACTTTTTAGGAATCGGTACGAATACACGGTCTGAGAAACTTTGAAGCAGCTTGACTATAGGTACTGTTTTGTTCTTTTAACGTTCGAGGAAACTAGCGTGATTATGTTGCAAGTGTTAACCTAAAGTTCCCAGGAAACAGCGTGATAATGTTCAAATGTTGTGTTACCTTATTAACTTTCGATGAGAACATCGTGACAACGAAAGTGTTTTACCTTTTATTTTAACTTTCAAAGAAAAACCGTGAGAAGGTTACAATTACAATACTGTTACCTTTTAAACTTTCAAGGAAACAGTAGCAGCCTTTTGTTACCTTTAACTTTCGAGGCAATGCATACACTTTTTGTAACCTCTTTAACCAGGACAACAGCGTGACAAGATTACAATGTCTTGATACCTCTTTATCGAGGAAAGCAAGACAAGTTACAATTTGTCTTGCCCTTTTCAGAAACATCGCACAACCCTGCATGAAAACACTGTACTCAGTGAGCAGGTTTATAGTGTATTTACACACCCTAAAATTGTAGATTTCCACACTCTAATGTTAAGTAATACGATTTCTATCAAATAACAGGGCTATATTTAGCAGCGTGAAAACACGTTTATGAAGAAACACTATGACGCACGCGTAAAAGTCGTGAACACACTTTATCGCCATATTGTAAAAATACATAAAATGAGAACGTATGAAGAACAAACAGCTCGTGTACAACACAATTTTTGAAAGGCCAGTGACTCATGGTGGAGCCATAGAAATAATCACATTTTGAGAGTCATGCAATAATTTCGTGATTCTCATTTATTATTTAAAGATATTAGAAAACCAATTGTTGCAAGTCTTGCTACAACAACAATACATTTGCATGATATAACTTTCGTATACCAATGGCAATGCAACGGCGCAAAAAATTATATGACTCTGCTTACCGTAAGCAAAAAGTAGGCGCTTACTGCCAAACCTTTGTGCTTATTGTGGGCACGTATTTCCCGTTATGAGCATTTTATCATTAATAGGGTCTACCGGCTGGGTCATCCAGTTCATTCATTGTGATTGGTCGAGAGGAGATTATAATGACACTCTTTAACGTGCGATAAAAACACAATTCCTCGGCAAAATATTTATTTTAGTTGGTAGTTCGCCAACCTCATTCCCATTCTTATTTTCTTCCTCGCTTATATTAACCCGATAGAGGCCAATATAGAGCTCAGTCAGTGGCACAGAACCTTTGCATAACGAGGCGCTGCTATAGACGATGTGACCTCTGACGTCACGCGCACGTTTTAATGCACCAAGAGCATCAGCTGTAGTAACCATGCAGAGCCCAAAATTGTAATCACAACTGTATGAATTCCACGAGGATTAAATTCACAAAATTCACTATTTTCCCACAAGCGAGCATTTAGCTATTATGTCAATGAGTCATGAAAGTTTAAATAATTTATTTTGTATACAATAATAGAATTACAAACCATAATATTAGGGCCTACGGCGCTTTTGAATGTCGTCAGTCTATAGTTTTAGATCACACGAAAATAATGGTTGAGTGAGAAAGATGTATGGCTATATTGTTCTGAATACAATGAACATAAAAATAATAATACAGCCGGCCATCGACGAAGATCGTGTATAAAGACAAACACGGTTGCCATGTCACCCAGAAACTGTTGTCCTACTATTCAGTACTATATCGTATATAAATGCATTATGCAAAACCAATGTTTACATCTAGCCTACCTATAATGGACTATGCATAATGACAAACAAAGCAGGGGTTGCATTGCAGTTCGTAGAAAAATGAGGGGAAAACCATGCACAGATCTATTTGAAGCATTAACACCTTCTGCCTTGAAAACACTTTCACAAAATGCCTTCAAATTATAAGTCCTCTGATTCTGCTCTCCGATAAAATTGTTATTATTGAATATGATTTTCCATGTATTTAATTTGAGGTTGTTTTCCGCGCCTTGCTTGGGTGCCGCAGGGATAGATTTTCTTCATCGTTGCACGTCACCCCCTAAATGGATCTCTTGGGTTTAATCATTTTTCATTGGGAGACGTTTTCATTATTGAGATGCAGTGTATACACAGACTGATCCTTCTTACTGCCAAGCAGTAGTCAGACGTTTAATTAATGATAAATTGTTCAGGCACTCTAACCCTTTAAAAAAAACAGTGCTGTAAGTGCTTTTGATCTTCGAAAACCAAATGGGTTCGACGTTTTTCAAATTGCACGCGTTTGAATGAGATTATTCAAAATGCTGTTCGAACTGAAATGGAAGCAAACCCTTTTTTAATAAAAGTCTTCATGTCATGATGTCTTCAAAACTACAATGGTCGAATTTAATATTACACTCCCAACCCCAATTGAAAATATCAACATTTTAACACAAAGTATTGGAATTTAACTTTGTATTGATTTGATCAAACATAACACTTAATATAGGACTGACGAATATAAAATGTTGATTTATACCGTATACAAACGCACCGTCGATATCACCAAAAGGTAAGTTGTGGTTATAATGTGCATTTCATTGTGAAAAATCAAATTTATTTAAACATGTTGACACTTCGTGTGGAATAATGCAGAGTTGCATTTCAAGCCTTGTCCTGATTTTAATGGTACAACATAACCTTTGGACAGCGGCAATGTTCCATACACCATTTATCTACAGTAGTAGCTGATATCGCCGTGTATTCCAGTTGTTGTTCGAGTTCAGTTATTTCGGATTTTGGCCTTTACTCGTCGTAAGGTCATTTTCTGCAAACCAATCCATTATTATATAGGCGTCATTATGCAAAATATATTGAGGACAGGGTGTACTTTGGTTAAGGAGCACTGGAAGGATGTTGATGTTGTAAAACATGTATAGAAACAATCTCCTTTGAAGTACATTTTTTTAGTTTTTGTGAAAGGGGAAATTTTCACCCACAAATTTGAATCTGAGAAAGTCTTCACACACGAAGCCTTTCTCAGGCATAACACACAATATGCAATAAATAGTGTGTGTTTTCTTTAATTATATTTTCGCAACTTCTCGATGACCAAAATTAAGCCGAAATGTTCACAGGTTTGTAACATTATAGGCAATTGCATAAGAATGTTTGAATACACCAACTAGAAGATACCTGTGTTTAAAGGCACTGGACACTATTGGTAATTGCTCAAAATAATTGTTGGCAGAAAACTTACTTGTTCTCGACCAACGGAGAGATGTTGATAGCTTACCACATTTTGAGAAACGGCTCCCTCTTAAGAAACTTAGTTTTCGATAAAGAAGTTATTTCTCACTAAAATAATTTATTTGAATTTGATTTCGATTGACGACAGAATCTGATTTCAGGTCTCAAATTCAAGCATAATGTGAGAGCACACATGCAACTTCGTGTGACAAGGGTGTTTTTCTTCTTCTATTTCGCAACTTTGACGACCAAGCAATATTGTGCTGAAATGTTCACATGTTTGTTATTTTTGTGCATAGGCACTATTATGTTGAGATCACCAAGTGAGAAGACTGGTCTTTGACAATACCAAAGGTGTACAGTGTCTTAAAGCCGAAATTTCACAGGTTGTAGGCTTATTATGCTTAATTATTTTAAGCATTAAGCATTAATGTTTGGAAACGCCATTCCAAGTTAACAATCTGTCTTGAACAATTACCAGACATGTACCATGCCTTTAAATGCCTTTTAGGCGATTGCCAATCTGATGTCAGACGAATAATGGCATGCAGCAGTGTAAACAAAACGTGTTAGGTTTTCTTTCTTTCAAAATGACAAGATAAAACGAGTTGGTTAGAACGTAGTCGTAAACAGTCGTAAATATTCCCATATTAGGCATTCTGTGTTGAAGAGGAGTGCCCCCTTATTATGGATAAGTGGACTTGTAAAGTAAAATAATTTCTCGACCATGCAATAAGCTAAAATAATTGTTTGTTTCCATACTAGGTTTCCACTATGACATGTTGATATAGTTGTCCTCAGTGTAGACCAGATGTCCTAATAAACTCATATATACCAATCAAGCAAATGTCGAGACCTGAACAAACTAAAATAAAAAGTGGTGGGAAAAATTAACTAAATCCAATTCGGCTCTATGGTAATCATGCACACAAATACCATTACAAACTCAAACTAAAGAATGTCACCTACCTAAACAGACGCATTTTTAAAAAGCGCATACAATACTTACTTACCTGCAATCTGTTCTTCTGTTAGTTGATCTGCCTGCATAAAGATAATTGAAAATAACATAAACAATGAAAGTCCATTTACAGTGCTTTGTGAAATATAAATCCACCGCTGAAGTTATAAATTGCATGGGAACAGTAGGCCTATCACCAGCACTATAAAGAAATAGATTTTAAATGAAATTATCTCGTTGGTTTTACGAGGAACACATAAAAACACCCGAATTTAGAGAATATTCGAAATTGTATTGCAACAGCACGGGAAGAATATCATTTCAAAGGGGCGTGCATAATTGAAAATTGAACAAGGTGAAACACATTGAACCGTAAATCATAACGATTCCCTCCTCAGTTCTTTCAGGGTTAGGCTGTGACAAGAAGCTGGATATAAACAAATTCTTTGACAAAATTACAAGAAACGCCAGTATTTCAGTTCAACCCCGAAAGCGTGTATATAGGGGCTGCGCATATTATACTGATTTATTTTGTTCCTCAAATTAATGAGGACAACTCCCATTCATTATAACAGGTGTGTGCGTTCTCCATCCGCCGACTAAAATGCGTAAAATCAAGCAAGCACAATTCAAAAGCATTCATATTAAACATCAATATTGTTCAAAAATATGTTCCTGTAGATGGTTTGACGCTGCATGCACTTCACCACATTATGTCAAAGGACGCTACATTGTCTTATTAATATTTAAGGTAGGCCTACACGCCAAATGCGGACTCAATCCCAAAAGTGCCAGGAAATGTCATCCTTTGATCAAGCCGATTGAAATTCCACTATCCTGTGATACAAAAGCCAAGGGAAAATACAGCTAATGTTCGACTTACCATTTTTTGAGAAATGTTGAAAGGTTGTCTGATGAGGAGGGAGCAGACTGGAATGCTTGTTGGATACGGCCACACTTCGTATACGACGAATCCTTGACAATAATGAAGCATAAAATTGGGGCCGCGGACGTTGTTTGTGGCCACTGTTCAGTCAAGGTTACTGGGCATGCGCGGATTACTTACAACTGGGTCACATGGTGTCATAATGAATAAATAAGGCCGTGTCCGATTTACGGCTACGGCTTGATCGTCAAGTCATCATACACTGAAGTATAGGAAATCCCTGACAACACACCTGGCAACAGACATAGCCGTAGCTTTTGGGTAGCCGCCAATTTAGATACAGCCTGACACTCATTTTGTGTACATCACATTACCTCTATTTTTGTATATAAACAAAATACTAACTACAATTCTGGTTATTGATTAGGCCTACTGCAGGCTACATAATTGTTAGTTCTATTAAACTAAGTTTTCATCCAAGACGTGTTTGATTTCGAGGAAAAGTAGAGTGAGTAATTATTCATAAGTAGGGCTACTGTTTGCATAAAAATTAACATATTACTAATAATGTGATGTTGATATTTATCTCTGGCTATTTCTTTGCGTACTATTTTGGCCTAAATTTACAATTATCAAAAACATCAGTGTAACCGAAATGAAGTTCCATTTTGGGTTTTTAACTGTCTATTTAGGTATCACACATATTAGGTCAATATCATTCAATATTACGGTCCCTGTTTATGCGCTTAATGCATTTTATGCTGGACTCTGAACGGCTGCTGCAATGCGTCTCACCACTCTGTACGATAATAAGTAAGAAGCCGCATCGGCATCCCAAGATCCTTTGCGCCCAATCGAGGTAAAACCTTACCGACGGCCAGCTATTGGGTCTAATTTCCCGCTATCGTCATTCTTTGATAGATCTTTAACATTAATTGAAATTTCTGATTATTTATTATGTTTATCGCAGTGGGAATTCGACTGCTTTGCCGTTTGTAGGTTTGGTGTTTTATCTGTTAATGGTGCTAGCTTCCCTGCTACGTGTGCGGTGGATAATGTAATTGTGCTGCGCATGACTGGATGGTGGCAGAGTGCTAGCAATATTGAATGTTGTTTTTTTAGAATTATGACGACTCAAGGGCCTTCTTTTATTGAATGATTTAGATGTAAAAATACAAATTCAGCCAATATTGTCTTCGATTAAAAATGATTATACAAAATAATAATTGCAATAAAAATACATATTATAAATAAAAAGTCATAAAAACAAATTTCAAACAAAAACAAACAAACAAACAAACAAACAAACAAACAAACAAACAAACAAACAAACAAACAAACAATCAAACGAACAAACAAAACAAGCAAATAAAAATAAATACAAAATAAACAATGAAAAATGTCAGATAAGGCCACTATATACAATGGGCAACTTTTTGTCTAAACGCGAAAAAGGGCCTAGGGGGAAAGGCATTGTGAATTACAATCGTATACAACAATTACTTACAAGTTTTTCATCCTCCAAAAATAAATAGCTGCACAAGTGGTAGTCTGGTTCTAATTATCTAAAACTGGTGTGTTTTCATTCTAATGTTAAGATTTATTGAAGATAAATGTTAGTTGTCTACTAGTAATATTTAATCATTCTTTTTTGTCAAACTGTTGACGTAGATCTTTAATAAAAAATATTGTAAGTATAAAAAATGTTGTATAATTTTTAACAAAAACCTAGGCTACACTGTATTTTCACCTCATTCTTCAAGGACTCATAAGGGCAGCTGTAGGTTTCATCGCATTGTGTAGAGAAGGAAGCGCGTCTTTGTTTCAACACATGTGTCTCAAATAAATTTTCGACCGCAATTTCGTCGATCAGGAAGGCAAACAAAGGGAACAAAAAACAGCAGCGCACGTTATAATTTTTCAGTAGCACACTAATTGACTTTCGAGTCCGGATAACAAATTAGACGGTCGTTGTGTGTGGACTGTCGTCACTCAAATGTAATTTCGGTTGGGATAATACATGAAAGAACACCCAAATATTCATTCAAATTAATTATTTATCCCAAGCGATGGATGAGCAATCGATGTTTTAAATAACGTCCTTATAATATAAATGGGAAAACTGGAACTGGTCACAACACTTGTGACGCTGGATGTCAGGACCAAGAGGGCGGGCATTAAGATTTAGTGTGCGCTTGACAGAACTTACACTTTTTGAATAAGTTGGAATGTTTATTATCGTCAAGACAATCAAAGAAAACATATTATTACAATTGGTTTTATACTTTTGGAGAGTTTGGCTTATCAGTTAATTTTAATCAAGTTTTGTTTGTTGTATTATTCTGTATCAGTATAATTTAATTGTTTTCTGTGGACAACAAAAACGTTTAGTGTTGTATTTGTTTTTTAACACAACCATTTGATTTGATTTGACAAAAAAATGGGTGTTTATTGAATTGAAGACAGCTTAGTGATTTGAGAAAGGGGTGTTACACGTTTGGTAATTACTCAAAACAAACATTAACTTAAAAACTGACGTGGTAACTAGCATTCATTTCATTGGAGAGCTGTTGATAGTACAAAACATTGTGGGAAACGACTCTCTCTGAAGTAACGTAGTTTTTGAAAAAAGGTAACTTCCCACTAAAATATTAAGACTTCTAGCTATAAGTCTTTTATTCCTATCTGAAAGCACACACATTTGTCCAACAAGGGTGTTTTTTCTTTTACCATTTTCTCCAAACTTCGATGACCAATTGAGCTCAAATTTTCACAGGTTTGTTAATTTATGTATATGTTGAGATACACCAAGTGAGAACACTGGTCTTTGACAACTGCCAATAGTGTATACCTGCCCTTGAATGGAAAAGTCCAAAAGTGGAACATTTAGTTTTAAAGCCAACCTTAAATAGTGTCATGTCAAGGAAATTGACTAATGAACTTGTCATTCCTGAGCCAGTACATGCCAGCCAGTTTACATTTTAAAAACAGATAATATTGGTGAAAATTGTCAGCGATAAGTCATGTGATGGATGCATTTGCTGAAAACTAGTTGGTTCGAATTGACACTGAGACTTCAAAAGTTTAAAATGCAGTTTTTAAAGCCAACCTTAAATAGTGTTATGTCAAGGAAATTGACTAATGAACTTGTCATTCCTGAGCCAGTACATGCCAGCCAGTTTACATTTTAAAAACAGATAATATTGGTGAAAATTGTCAGCGATAAGTCATGTGATGGATGCATTTGCTGAAAACTAGTTGGTTCGAATTGACACTGAGACTTCAAAAGTTTAAAATGCCCAACTGCACGAGTGCAAACCCAAACCGGAATTATGTTAAACACGATTAATTACAACAAACAGTAATATTGGTAAAACAATAATCTCAAGGTATCTGGTTTCCAAACAAAAAATAACTAGGTGGATTATAGTGGTCCCAGAACGGCAAGTGTAGTGGCGTCATTTAAGAAGAGAGAACTGTCTGTGCTCACTTTGACGTCATCATTGTCACGAATTCTGAAAGGAGAAACAAAACAACAATACTAATTCATTTTAAGCAGTATTTGTAAACTTGAGTAACATCTGACATCAGATTGTATTGATTTCTTTTATTTTCTGCGGTTTGTACGACTTGGTCGTGACCCACTAAAAATCTGAAGGATTTGAAGCTTTGCAAGGTGTGAACACAATCAAGTGATGTTTGTGGAGAGTGGCCATGTAATTAACTCCCTTTATGAGCTGTGGCGGTTCTCGGTGTGCTCTGGTCTTCTTTAGGACAATGCTGGACTATGTTTCTGTATGCTGCTTTAAGTACTGCTTGGAGAATGGTGGACTCTGTCGCTGTATGCTGCCGGCTCAAGTGGGCCCTCTACTGCCGAAAAGGTTTGCCGCCAGGTGGGCTTGGCTCAGTTGGGTGAAGGCAGAAACTGGAGAGGGTTCAACCTGGGCTTAACTAAATGATGCATTTGGGAGAGAGCAGAAACTGGACCGGGACCTTGTGTGTTGGGAATGGGAGTTGTTGCTCATTGAATTATGTCAGTTGGCAGCATGCACAGGAACAGGAATGGGAGGAAGCCTTGTGGAGATCGAGGATCTATAAGAACCGTGTCTTAAGGGTACCAGACCCTGTTTTTCAGTTTCAGTAGCATCTTAACCAGTATAGTCTTCTATACCCTCAGTCTCCACGAGGTTCCATCTGACATAATTGATTGAGCACATACTCCCAACCTACTAGGATCCAGTTCCACCTCCTTCTTACTGACGTGCATCATCGGGCTAAGCCCAGCTTAACCTGTTCCATTTTCCACCTAGACACATCAATTAAGCTAAGCCCACATGGCAGCTCGAAGATGGTCAGAACAAAGTGATTGAAATGTCGAGTTGTTAACCACCGATCCTTCTCAGAACCACAGCTCATATAAATAGAGCTAATTTTATGGTGACTCCACAAAACTCACCTAATACTAAAAATCATAATTCAACAACTCAATTAAAACAACAGTTGAAAGGTTGAACCTTAAAGTCACCTGGAAATATATTTTTTTTTCTTTCAAACATAAGAGTACATGCTTACGAACAATAAAACAATTTGTTTAGTAATTGCTTGACGATTTATATGTTTAAAAAATATATAAAGTTGTTTGGGGGCGGACTCCGCCTACCCCTTTTGTGACGTCAACACACGTGCAAAGTACATGTACGTCCAAGTCGTGAGTTGGTACATTTCAAAAAGTGTTTTTCTGCATTCAAACTCACGACTTGGTCCGTACATGTACTTTGCAACTGTGTTTACTCTACGCATTACAGGCAAAGTCTGCCTCGATTGACGTCACGAACAGCGCCCTCTTGGGTCGGGGTCTACTCTTAAATTTGTAAATAACATAAGAACTAATTTTTTTAAACCTTAGTTAACTGTTTATTCACATTCCACTCATCAAAACACATATATTAGTGACAAAAGCTTTATTTTGAAAAAATACCACTTCCAGGTGACTTTAAAGATAAATCACTAACTCACTAAAAGTGACAACTCACTCACAGAAATGAATGACACTTTGTGAGAATTCAGTAGAATCCAAACATACCTTCATAATTGACTTGGCCGTCTCCATCAATGTCTGCTTCTCGGATCATCTCATCAACCTCTTCATCTGTCAGCTTCTCACCAAGATTGGTCATCACGTGACGGAGCTCAGTAGCACTGCAAAGTAAAAATTGATTTGATCATTTAATACTTGTTCGCCTCAAAATAAGGAATCTCCAAGAGATATTTCCAAGTGGCACAAAAAGGTTTCCACTTATAAGTGTAAGACTTCATATCACAATACAGCTCAGTAGATATTGTTACTTCTCTTTTTTTTTGCTGAGCAAAAGAAGAAGGGAACCAGTAGCAAGGCATTCTGGCTGGTGACAAGTCTGAGCTATTGACCTTTACCATGGAGCAACCGTCTTGATTTTCTTGCATGGACCCAATTGAACAAAACCTAGGCAAGAAGTCTGGTCCATTTTATGAGATTCGTATTTACAGAAACCTTAGTGCCACTTTGTGTTTCTATTTCACCTGTGATGGTGTTTCTCTTTCATGTGCTAGCGTTTCTCGTATACTTACTGGTGACTGTCACAACTTATTGTTGACTGGCAGTCACCACTTTTTAATAAACTAGAGGCCGACATTATTTAACTGGCAGCCACCATATAAATAATGGCAGCCACCAATTAGATACGTGGCAGCTTCCAGTTAATAAAGTGGTGGCCCCCACTTATTGATGTGTGACCCCCACTTATTGAAGTGCTGGCTGCCAGTTAGTTAAGTGGTGGTCTAATATTTAACGTACAAACTAGTGGCTGCACCTCATTAACTGTCAACTGGCACTTGGCAGTAACTACTTCTAAATTAACTGGCTGTCGACATTATTTAGCTAGCAGCTGCCACTTTATGAAGGGTTGGATGCCATTAAACCAAGTGTTGGCCACCAGTTAATAACTGGCAGCAACCAGTCTATTTTGTGGCAGCCACCACTTAATTCACTGGCAGCCATCACTTCATCTGGTGGCTGCCATGAATTAAGTGGTGGCCCCAGATAAAGTATAAACTGCTGCCGGTGGTGTCACCTGTCAACCAGTTGAAAGAGAAGCACTACCATGTGAAAGAGAAACACTAATACTGTGAAAAAGTAACATCTCCACATGAAAGCGAAATGCTTGGTAAAAAAAAAGCTTATAAGAGTTACTTTCCTTTCCATTTCCTTTTAACAAGACTGTAAAACAGGAAACAAGAGTACAATAAAGCCATATTTCAGGATTGAATTGTGTGAATTTAATTTTTATTTTTACCTGATGAAACCGTTTCCATCCTTGTCAAAGACTCTGAAGGCTTCCCTGATCTCCTCCTCACTGTCTGTGTCTTTCATCTTACGCGCCATCATCGTCAAGAACTCAGGGAAGTCGATGGTGCCGTTACCTTTCATGTGAAACAAAAAAAGAAAAAGTTTTTTTTTTTTTTTTTTTGCATAATGAAACAAATAAAATAAAACAGCACCAGTAAAAAAAGGTTTTTGGAATTGCCCATTGCAAAATGACAACGGCCTTGCCCTCTTAAATGTGACAATTCCAACATACATGTTGGAATTTTTATATTTAAGAGGGAAAGGCAATTGTCATGAGTATCCCACCTTTCATGTAAATGTGACAAAATAGACAATTGTACAAACGCAATTACCAACATAATACCTTTGTGATTTTATTACTGTGAAGGGGAAAAAGCAGTTATTGTAGTTTAGTGATGTGTTTTAAACACACACTTTTGATGAGCATGGACAAATCTAGATTAAGTTGGAAAACCCAAAAAACCTTGAAAGAGCAATGTGATGTTTGTTATGTTTAACTGGTTTCCGACAATAAACTTGCTAAGGAGTATTTCCTGCTTAGCATTTTTATGAACTTGAACACTGCAATAGCGTCTGCTTTTTTTGCAAATTCAATCATTACATCTTGCTTAGAATGTTTGTTTCACTAGCATTTAGCAAAGACCATTATTAGCAAAGACCATTATTTTAATCGTACCATCAGCATCGACCTCATTGATCATGTCCTGCAGCTCAGCCTCGGTGGGATTCTGACCCAGTGATCTCATGACTGTTCCAAGCTCCTTGGTGGTGATGGTGCCGTCGCCATCCTTGTCAAATAGCGAGAACGCCTCCTTGAATTCTGTGTATTGAATGTTGAAAAGAATCAGTGGTTACCAAAACTTGTTGTTTTGTTTACATTTATATTAATCGTAGTTGTTTATCAGCGGGTCCATATTAATTAGATGCTGAGATTGAGAAGCTGGCATTGTAATAGATGTGCATAATGGATTTTTCCCTCACTTATTTTTTGTGTTAAAAATAAAATTTTAACTTTTAAATAAAAGTGGAAAATTTCTGCAATATGCCTGTGACTTCAGAAAGTTTTGAAACTACAGTGTATTTCCGTTTAGCTTACCTGCTATCTGCTCTTCTGTCAATTGATCAGCCTATTAACAAAACAAACAATTAATTTAGTGTAAATATTTTTCTAACTGTTCATAGTAGGCAGTAGGCCTAGGCCTACGCATTCTAAAATTGTTAGATATTTATTGTCATTGACATTGATGCTAAACAAAAGTTACAATCAATGTAGGGGGACTATTTTTTTTATAATTATATAATAATAATAGGCCCTACCTGGGAGAGTTATAACTTTTACATGACATTTTTTTTTTCTTCTGATCTTAATTTTTGTTACTGATTCTGAACTCTTGTTGGTCTGACACTTCCTTCTTTTAAAGGGCAAGGGCAAGGGCATCAATGCATTATTTCCTTTGTAATAAAATAATTGTTAATTTCTCTATTCGAACGTTAAATGAATGGCCATTGACTTGACCAGTTGCCCTACTCCATGCATTAAAAAATACCTCCGTGAAATATCAGGCATGTTCTTGCAATGCACCTTCCAACAAATCAACGTTTTCATGCGCAAAATCCTAGACTATAAGTATCCATTGTATACATAGTATTAGTTATTTAGTAAACAACATAAAGAAAGCTACACTAACTAAAGCGAGTTTCCTAAATTAGGATGGCTAATTATAGGCCTAATTTTTTTTGTAATTATTATACAACATATTTATATTATGGCTACCGTTCCCTACCACCTATCTGTTTTACAATTACATGCCAAAACAAGACAAGTGAAACTGGCTACTTACCATTGTTTACTTTATAGTAAAATGCTTCAGTTTTGACGTTTACTTAAACAGGTAGCACTACTAAAAAGTTACTAACTTTAACAAAGTTAAGGACGTGGTGGTGTATTTCACTTACAGCATGCAGACAGCGTCGATTTTGTACGTCGCGTATGTTGTATATGTACTTTGTGAACCTGGATGGTGTCAAAATGGCCGTTCCACCGCACAACACATCAAACTTAATTATTCCTGCGCCCCGCGATTTAGGAATGAAATTTTTAATTAAATCTGAAAGGTCGTTGAAAACAAAATAAGGAATATTTAAGGAATTTTATGAAACTGTATTTATTACTGTATTAATTGTATAAACGTAATAAGAAACCACAGAATCTGCATGCATAATTTAGTTTGACTACTTTTTGGTGCATGCACACAATGCACCGTAAGGGGGAAAACAATTGACGCAATGCACCTTTTTTTTAGTTAAAGGGGCAGTCAATTTGGTAAAATTCAGGGAAACGAATTCTTTTTCTTGTTTTACGAGTTGTTAGTATATTATATTTTTATATTTAGTATTTTTGCTGGTATGGTAAAGAAAATGGAACAGGGGTTCTAATTTAGTGGACTCAAATTGACAGCACTAGCCTACGTAATAGCCGTCGTCAGAAAATTGACGAAGTTGACGACACAATAATGATAAATCTTATCAATCCAAACTATTTAGAATACTTTAATATTGGGGCACAGCATGCACACACCCTACGCCATCGTCAATACTGACTCTTACAACAAAGAACACCCCTTTGTAGTAAGTGGTGTGGTCCACAGTAGACGCGACACAGTCCTTCGTGAGTACAACGAAATTCAACGAGTGTGATTTGAGTACACAAAACACCCGAGCTAGTCTAGTAAAAAAAGTGCAGTTGCTTTTTCATCCGCAGCAGTGTGATGGTTTTCATCGATGGCCTAGGCGATTGAATATTAATGTCCCATTTGATAACTGACACAGTCTGAAAAGACGGTCTTCTTCTAAAAATGGGGTTAGCGAAAGGTTAAGTTAACAAACAGTCATAAGTTGTCCGATATTATGAGGACCCCATAGCCCCGTGCCATTATTTTTAACGTTAACGTCACGCTACGCTACGCTGCGTGCATATAGTGTGTCAAGTAGCTAGCTAGCAGTGCAATCCTGTCGGCTATTTCTACATGCTGTAAACATGCTCTATGCTCTTTTATAGGCCTTGTGCCGTTCTATGAAAGGCGCGTTGTTTACTTACGACTATGACCACCAGAAAAGGATAAATACAATAGCTTGCAAACATTCACACCCAGATCATATTTTTACTACATCAGTCGGCACTATGGTGGACATAACAGCGAAAAAATCGGGTGTATTTCTCCTATGTGCCTTTGTATTTATATGGTACATAGTTCCCCGCCTTGGGGAGGAGTTTCTCTCGAGGTGTTTCGGTAACATCATCTCGTTGATCCTTGCCTATGTCATCGCCATCCAGCTCAACGAGGGCAAGATCGAGATCCAGGGGAAGGCCGTGTTAGTAACGGGGTGCGATACGGGGATCGGTAACGCCGTGGCCCGGTACCTCGACAAGCTTGGGTTCCGTGTGTTCGCCGGGTGTCTGTTCGAGGATGGGACAGGGGCACGACGGCTTAAGGATGAGTGCTCGGGGAGGATGCAGGTGGTTCAAATGGACGTGACCAATGAACATCAAGTGGCGGAAGTGGCGCGGTTCGTGCAAAGTGCTGTTGCAGTTTCGGGTGAAGGTAATACTCGTATAATAATCATACCCGCAAAGTACAGGTCACATTGCCCTGCATCTATTGAATGTCAATTTATATATGAAATTCCGCAAAATTTGATTTGCAAAATGGAAATTCTATGCAAAGTCAACAGCAACGACAGTCTCATCAAAAACAACCGGAAAACTTAGCGTTAAGACACAGAGCAGAAAAGATATATTGATGCAAATCTCTCGTCATGTTGGACGAGAAATAACTACGAGAGGTTCGCTACACTTTGTAAACCATGCTGCTTGCAACACCAGGTCACAAAATAAAGTGTCCACTCCTAGTCAAGCCGTGCTCTGGAAGTGACAATACGTCGGTGTGCGTCCTGCCCTTTAAAGGGATATCCATCGTTAAAGAGGTCCAATCACACCCTCTTGTTTTCAATTAACTCAACATAAAAGTAACAACCAACGTGTGGAAATCATCACTTATATGGGCCCTAATATAACTGGGTCCTGGCCGAGCAGACAACTGGTTTCAAATTAACAAAAAAACGTTGATTTTTTTACACAATATTACAAAGCCTTTACAGTTAATATTTTTGCTATTTGCTGTCTGTATAAAGGGGAAGTTAATCTGTCATCAGACACTCCGTACAATCTTATCTTTACAGGGAGAGATCGGCGATACAAAATTCTTTACAAAAACCGTTGATTTTTTACACAATATTACAAAGCCTAACAGTTAATATTTTTGCTATTTGCTGTCTGTATAAAGGGGAAGTTAATCTGTCAGACACTCCGTACAATCTTATCTTTACAGGGAGAGGTCGTCGATACAAAATTCTTTACATTCTACAGACTGTGTGGAGTTGAACAATCAATAATCGCCGGCCATCGATAACATGCAGATAATAAATTAATTGGCCCTCATAAAGTATGCCAAACGATTAAAGTGATACGTGACACTATCCACATAGAAGCGATTTCAACCAGATGTCAGAGGATTTGGAATTAACGTTTATTCACCGACACCGCTTGATCAATTAATTGGAAATCGATTGTTTAATGGCAGTCCGCTGCACTGTTGGACATCCATGGTGATTTTTGTTGGAAACGGCTGGAAAGTTCGTGAAGACGCTATATTCCTCTTATCAAACGCACCACCACACCAACAAACAGTGTCAATATTATTATTCATCAAAATAAACGCACTGATGTGTTATGTCATAATAAATGGGGCTGCACAATTCGTTTTGTTTGCTTATCGAAATCAAAGAAGGCAAATTTCAATATGCATTTTCTTTTAAAGGCAGTGGACACTATTGGTAATTGCTCAAATTAATTATTAGCATAAGCCCTTACTTGGTAACGAGTAATGGGGAGAGGTTGATTGTATAAAACATTGTGAGAAATGGCGCCCTCTGAAGTAACGTAGTTTTCGGGAAAGAAGTAATTTTCCTCGAATTTTGATTTCGAGACCTCAGATTTAGAATTTGAGGTCTCGAATTCAAGCATCTGAAAGCACACAACTTGGTGTGACAAGGGTGTTTTTTCTTTCATTTTGATCTCGCAACTTTGATGACCAATTGAGTTTAAATTTTCACAAGTTTGTTAATATTTTAAGCATATGTTGGGATACACCAAGTGGAAAGGCTGGTCTTTGACAATGTGCCCAGTGTCTTTAAACCAGTTGTAGGCCTGTAAGTCATGCGTGGACAAACTGCATGGATTTTTCCAAGTGAATTTTCCCGAGGTTTACCATCCCTCCGCACTCACGTATTATAGGTCTTCGGTTCCGTGTCAATGTTTTTATTCATTAATTTGTTATAAATTATGTGTATACTTATTTATTTTCAGGGGTAGGGCCTACCATGAAGATGGCGCTATAACTGCCTTTAAAATCTAGGCCACATTTTGTTTATTTTGAGGGCGAGCTTATTGTTGACTTTTCCCTATATAGAAAGAAAAGCCAAAGTTCATCATTTTGTGTTAAGTTGACTGGGTTCATAACTGCATTAAAAACATTATTACGCTCGATTGCAGACGAACCAAGGGTCCACATTAATATTAAAATTCAACTGGGGGAAAAAAATGAAAAGTAAAACTCTGATGTTACATCAGCCAAACAATTTTTGCTTCAAGAGATTTTGATTCAAATTTCCCCCTGCTTTGAAAATTAAAATGATGTGAGCAAGGCCGTCAAGTTGCGAAATAGTTTGTACTGTTAACAAATTTCTTTTTGTACATAAGCCTTCTTCTCGTTTAATAAAAATTATTTTTACAGCTAGGTCTGTAAAATAACGAGAAAAGGTTTTTAAAAGTTATTGATCAAACAAAATTACTTTAATTTATGTGAAATTACAATTTTTTGATTTTTTGTTTACAGTGTTGTGGGGAGTTGTTAACAATGCTGGAATTGCTGTGTTTGGTGAAGTTGAGTGGTTGTCTCTGGATGATTATCAAAGGGTCGTCAATATCAATCTATGGGGTATGATACGCGTCACTAAGGCATTCTTGCCCATGATTCGTCAATGCAAAGGTACGTCACATTTTAGTGTAGCCAATCAGAACAGCGTCAAAGGTTATGCATCTTGATTGTGAATTTAAATATTTGCTCTTTTGGAAATGAAGGGGCATTTAGCATGGTACAACAGTGGTTCTCCGTTTCATTTGAACTGGCAATGAGAGCAATTTTCATTCGATCAAAATTGAAAATTATGGTCGAACATTATACTTTGTCAAATGAAACACCCGCACGGCTTAAACACCCTGCATTAAGTTTATACAAACTTTTGAGCCAAACTTGGAAAATACTATTTGTTAAATTGAACGTTACAAAATCAGGGATTAAACAAGAAACACTTAACAACTTCTTTTGTTCATGACATATTTTTAAATGGTGTTTGAAGCTTTGCATGGTGTGGAGAATAAGAGTAACTATAAACATAAAAACGAATAGTAAACTTGCGGGTACATACGAGTAGCATCTCCTTTGAAGGAGTGATGGCTCTGAGAAGAGCCGGTTTGGTCTCGAGACGATTAGAACAGTATAATACACTCTTTCTTCTGAAGACGAGCAGAGTATACTGTTCGAAACGTCGAAACCAAACCGGCTCTTTTCAGAGCCACCACTCCTTCAAAAGAGATTTTACTCATGGGTTGTACCCGCAAGTTTACTATTCATATTTATATTTATAGCTACTCTTACGACATGGTTTGTCTCATCTTACCACACTAATCTAAATCAAAAAAATTGTTTGTTTATAATCAGGAAGAATTTTGTATTCTTATTCTTTCTACACAAGTAGTCGATATTAAGAAATGTACTTGTATATTTATTTATTTTTTCCATTAAATTCTCTTCAGGTCGCATCGTGAATATGAGTAGCATACAGGGCTTGTTCGGTGCCCCTTTTATTTCCACCTACTCAATCAGCAAGTACAGTGTGGAGGCATTCAGTGACTGTCTTCGATATGAGATGGCAAAATGGGGAGTCAAGACCATCATCATTGAACCGGGCAACTTCTCTTGTAAGTCTTGAAGTGTATTTCCTTCTACTGTGACCATTGTTCATGAGGTTGTAATTAAGGTGGGAAGATCATTGTGACAAGCCCATTTTCTTGATGAGTAAATATAGTCACTATCACATGACAACGTGTATGTTGGTCTGGTTCTCTCACATACGAACAGCTAAATTAACAAAATCATCAGCATGTGTGATGAAGTAAGACGTTTTCTGTATAAGTGTACACATACTTGGAGCTATTGAAACATACCTAAAGTTATATTAAAAATTACGAGACCTTGACTTGTTCATTTGATATTTCCTTTAGGAGATTGTCCTTATCAGACATTTATTCCACTAAACCCTGTGTGTCCAATGTGATGCTTGTACAGGGAATTGCACACTCTTCTTATTAAAAAAAAAAACCCTGTAGTGTTGGTCGGGGATAGGTCATGACTGTGTTTTTTATTTTTTATTAACAATGCGAAGTGGGGATTCGATTTTAAGTTAAGTAATATTGATCAATAGGTAAGCTCTTTCTGAAGCCTGTGGATTCGGTTTGGGACAATAGGCAATAACTATTCTTGAATAATGTAACACCTATATTAATGGTTTGTTTTTACTCATTATTTTCTGCAGCATGTTCGGACCTTTTCGAAGAGAAAAACATCACCAAAATGTTAGAGACCGTATGGAGTAAGACGCCAGACCACATAAAGGAAGACTACGGGCAAGAATACTTCAACGATATGGTGAAGTCTATGGCAAACACCCGATTCATGAGCGCCAACAGTCTGGAGCCGGTCCAGGTTGCTGTGGAGGACGCCCTCATTGACGAAAACCCACAAATCCGGTATTTCCCGTCCAACATCCAGTCGAAAATATTCACCTGGATTTTCTGTTATTTGCCGCCTACGCTCACGGACTACTTGTTCAAGGTTGCAGTTTGGATGTCCACTGTCAAAGTGAAGGGAATAGAAAAGCAGTCACTAGACAACTGATGAATTCGGCAATTGTCTTTTTTTTACGATCTAGAATTGATTATTCTAAAAATCATTCGGTCCTTTTGATATGAAGTTGACTAAATTGTAAACTCGCCAAAGGCCTTTATACTTTCTGAGTCATTGCCAAGAAATCCAAGTTGCCTCGGACGGATGGAACTCGAACCAACGACCTTCCACATTCCCGAGCAGATGAGTCAACCACAAATCACTCCGAACCGCACTTTTAGAGCTGCAGTTTCACTGAAAACGCCGTACGGTGCTTTGGTAGTTAACTTAATCTGCTTGAATAGTGTTCTTGATGGACAGATCTCTCACATCCTCATCGGCAAATGTAATTACATGAAACTGTGTTTGGTGAAAAACATATCACATTGAACACTACGCCATACTTGAGAAAACAAAATCTTTGTTTATTTGGAAATAATGATTGTTTTGTCTTCGTTGTTTAATAGTCACCTGTACGCAGTTTCAGGGTATTGCAGCCAGTTTTAGAAATAATTTATGTTCGTCCTTCTATAGAAGAGTTTTATGTTGCATTTCTTCTTTAAAGGTATGGTCATACTTTGAAAGGTGAGTTTCATTGCTTTCTTGATAATTTTGCATCAACAGTACGTTGAAAGAAACAAACGATGACCGGACCTTTAAAATTTTGCATTTGTTATAGTCTTTAGCTTTATATGGTTTTAGTGCCGGCTTTTAGGAAATAGGTTAATACTCATGCAGAGAATTGTTATTTTTAGTTTAAAGGTATCTAAGAATAATATTGTGCTTTAAAAGTACCACTGACTAATACCTCACTGATCAGGACATAACATAAAGTAAAATATTTAGTTGTTACTCAAAAAGTGTGTGGCTTGGTTATAAAAATGAATAGACTTGTCCAGGACAGGGTTTTTCTTTTTTTGAAAACACTGCACATTTCTCACCATAGTTATACAATTTGTCTGTGTAGGCCCTACCTTTAAAAAATATTGTTTAATAATAATAGACCTAAACGTAGATGTTATTTGATACAATCAGTCCCAATCTATTGAGGAGGCCTCTCGTGTAATTTTGTGACAGTCAGTTGTTCTCGTTATTTGTATATTTGGACAACATATAATTATTAGCGTTTCACCTGAAATATGCTAATTTCATTTACGCATTCGTACAGCTACAGTAGGCCTATTGGTTGATAAACGCCATTTACATATTTTGTGCACACACGCGCGTTGTGCAATTTACATAATTACACAGGAAGGGTACATTGGGATGGTGAAAACAGTTTTTGACGACAATTCACATTTTGATTATCGAGATCCGTTTTAATAATATAATCTATAGTTCAAACTTGACAAATTGTTATCGTCCCCCCCCCCCATAAAATCAAAGTTTTTAAAAAGGGCCTAAATCAAAATAACTCATGATAATAATAAAAAATATTTAAAAATAAGTTACAATCCATTTAGTGAGTTTTGTTCATGTGTTATGGTTGTTCTGCAGCATTATGCGGCAACTTTTGTGGTCTAAAAGGCAGTGGACACTATTGGTAATTACTCAAAATAATTATTAGCATAAAACCTTTGTTGATTACGAGTAATGGGAGAGGTTGATGGTATAAAACATTGTGAGAAACGGCTCCCTCTGAAGTGCCATAGTTTTCGAGAAAGAAGTAATTTTCCTCGAATTTGATTTCGAGACCTCAGCAGATTTAGAACTTGAGGTCTCGAAATCAACGATCTAACGCACACAACTTCGTGTGACAAGGGTGGCTTTTTCTTTCATTATTCTCGCAAGTTCGATTACCTATTGAGCTCAAATTTTCACAGGTATGTTATTTTATGCATATGTTGAGATACACAATGTGAGAAGACTGGTCTTTGACAATTACCAATAGTGTCCTCTGCCTTTAAGATAAGAAAATATTCAAAACTGTTTTGAAAACATACCTTCATGAGATTTCGTATGTTTTTTTTTTATAGAGAGTACACACTTGGAATCTTGGGGTTATTTTTGTACTTTGTTTCTCGTAATCAGATTGACTGCACTAGGCTTGACTTTACGTTATCGCAATTGTTGGGTTAGAAGTTTGACCCGTTTTGATAAACTCATAGACTGGATTATCTAGAAGACCACCGCATAGCTTAGCAATACACACAGGTTGGTGAACTATACTCGAATATTGTTGTAAACATGTGGGGTCTACGATGGATCATATTTCTGGTAAGCTTGTACATCCTCGTAAATTGCATAGTACCTCTCATTGAGCGGGAGATAGCTTCACGGTGTTTTACTTGGATCTTATCGGTCCTC
Organism: Asterias rubens; assembly: GCF_902459465.1. Taxonomy (NCBI): domain Eukaryota; kingdom Metazoa; phylum Echinodermata; class Asteroidea; order Forcipulatida; family Asteriidae; genus Asterias; species Asterias rubens. The sequence goes on along the minus strand of NC_047062.1, from coordinate 18,311,553 downwards.
TTGGCCTATGCCGTCTCGAGCCGTTTCAGCACGGGCGGGAGAATCGACACCGTCCGGGGCAAGGCGGTACTCGTGACGGGTTGCGACACGGGGATCGGAAACGCTCTGGCCAGGCACCTCGATCGGCTGGGGTTCCGGGTGTTTGCCGGCTGCCTGTTTGCGGATAGGGGTGAGGCAAGTAGGCTTGCTGAGGAAAGTTCTGATAGGCTGAAGGTGGTTCAGTTGGATGTGACCAGTGACCAGCAGGTCTCTGACGCAGTGGCGTCTATTGGAGGGACTCTATCATCAACTGGAGATGGTAGGTTTCAAATAGGCACATGGTTTTGTTTTAATTAAAATGTAAACGAAATGAGGTTCTGAGAAGCATTGTCTAGTTCTTGCAGAGTCTTTCTATTGACATTCAAGCAATGATGATGAGTAATCATTGACAGTTTTGAGTGGTATGAATAAGGTTTTTTAATGCCGACTGGGATTGGATACTGACACCGTGGGTGCTTGAAAAAAAAGAAAAAAAAACAATCATTGAACATCGCAATTACCTCTGAACGTGGCACTTCCAAACAATCCTATTAATTTTAGGGGCAAAGCAAGTTTGACACAATCTCCGGGGGGAGGGGGGGGGGGAGATGCCGACGACCATCAAGCCGAAATCTGGGCCGAGCCAAACATTATTTTATAAACATGTTTGTCTTTTCGTCCTGATAATAACAGTCTTGTGGGGTGTTGTGAACAACGCTGGAACAGCCTGCTTTGGTTTCATGGAGTGGGTACCCCTCAAGAGGTACAAACAACTGGCCGAGGTGAACCTATGGGGGATGATACGCGTTACCAAGGCAGCATTGCCTCTCATCAGAAAATCTAAAGGTAAAAGTGTAAAAGTATTCGAACAAACAGTTCTTACATGACAAATACAAGAGACAGTGGAAAATAAATGAGAATCCCTGGGATTATATAAACAAAAAATTTAAAAAAATAAAAAAAAAGTGTAAAAGTTGTAATTTGTTTGTTTGTTTGATTGTTTGTTGAGGTGTTGAGGTTTGTCTCATGGGGTGTTTGCTTAGATGATCATTCCGTCAAAGGACGGCAGAGCTCTCACAAACACTAAGCTGGCAACAGCCAATATTTCCCATAACATGGAGGAAGTTTGGATGCTCCTACAAACATTATCTTGACGATTCGGGGAAAAAACAGCCTACAGCACCGTCATCGCGGAACTCGATTCTAGAGAATTTGTGATGTTGGTACGCACCGCCCCTCCCTTGACATCAATTAATGTGTCTGCATTTTGTAGGCTTGGAATAGCAGGAATATTTTTGGATACGGGTATCTTTGTAGAATAAAAAGGGATAGGGTGGGGTCTATCTCTGCACCCCCACCCTCATCAGGTATGGTTTTTTAAGAGTCTACATTTACTCATCAATACCATGAAACCCTTTCCAGATTTTTGTTTTATACAAAGGTTAATTTTAAAATAATTCACAAAATCATTTCAAACTCAACCATTTATAGGCCGTGTGGTGAACATGAGTAGTATGCTAGGCCGTTACAGCCCGCCCTCCAGTTCGGCATACAGTATCACCAAGTATGGCGTCCAAGCTCTCACCGATTGTCTACGCGGGGAATTGTACACGTTTGGTATCAACGCTGTCATCATTGAGCCCGGGAACTTCTCGGGTAAGAATTTAAATTTGGTTTAAGGCTTGACAATAATTATAATTATCAGTGTAAAATGTTGCGCAAAATATTTATTTGTAAAAGGCATTTGCCCATGTCGACTCCGGAGTTTTTATGGGTGGCGCTGTGATTTGTTAGGCATGGTCATGGACAAATATCAACCGAGGAGAGCGCTGAGTCTCGTTCTTGATAATTTTGATTTTAAAAAGTAGCATACCCTTAAATTTTATATAAATTTTGCGAGATTTTCTTCGGAAAATAAAAAGCCACAAGCAATAGGACTACGCCTTCTATAAACAAAACAGGAAAGTCTTGCACCAAGACTACATTTATACCCGGTACTGAAGACGCAATATTTCTAGAGGACTGATGGAGTGTTACTGTTCATCTTGTGTCTTTGCAGGTTCTTCAGCCATGTTTACGAAACAGTTCATGCTAAATGATCAAGATAAATTATGGCGTGAGACACCTGGATACGTCAAAGAAGCCTATGGTGAGGAATTCTTCACTGGCGCCAAAACTAGTATCGTCTCTTTAAGTCAAGGGTCGTCAACCTCGAGCCTTGACCCTGTAATGGATGCCTTCGAGCACGCCCTCACCGACAAGAATCCACGTGCAAGATATTTCCCGGGCAATTTGATTTCCAAGTTGTCCGTGTGGTACAATTGTTATCTGCCCTCTTCCGTCTCCGACTTGGCCTATAAAATGTATTTTATATATTTAGGACGTACAATAAAAGGAAAGCAATGTTAGATGACAGTGATGTCATAAGAGCATTGCCTGTGGGACAGTGCCACTTTTGTCACTCATGCTATAGTTCTTCAAACCTATGTTGTGAAACATATACTTTGAATTTTGTAATGACTTCTTTTTTATTGGTACAACCTTTTACTTTTTGATACTGTGAAAAACCTTAACTTCAATGTCGTAAAAGAAAAAGCAATTCTTACAACTATTGCTATTTCCAAATGCTGAAAGCAGTGTGTTCCCAGAGACGAGCCATGTTGCTTGGGTGGCAAATTTAAAAACATGATTTGCAAGACAATAACGATTACCAAAATAGTCAAATAAATTGATTTGCATGTCAGTTTACTTCACATTCTGTACAAACTTTTTTTTAATTGATATGTTATTTTGATATTCTTAGAAAATTTTCCGTATTAAAAATATATATTGTTGGTGCATCAGCTGAAAGTTACATTTATCAACATGAATAACATGACACGATCATATCATATAAATACAAATTTATGCATTTTAACAGAACATCACTGGCTAAAATCTGGGTTTTCCATTTCACCATGTGATTATATTTGCAACAATAAACTCATAAGTAGGCATCCATTATTAATGTTGTATGTTAGGCCTATGGGTGCTGAGAAAACATTGAATAATAGGCCTAACACCGAAATAATTTTATAGTGTTTTAAAATGTTATATTCTTTAATTTATCAAATAATTACAGCTCAAGCAAAAACACCTATACTAATACTACATGTATTATGCCTTGAACACCCAGCAGGGTGGATATGTGCGCATTACAAGTCTATAATTAAAAAATTATTATCTATAATATATATATCTATTTTTTTAAATTATGCTTCAGCTAACATTTTGCTATCTTTCAAATAAAAAAATACTCATTTGCAGAGACTTTGCAGTTTCATGCGTCACTTTCCTTTTATGTGCAGGAATGCTGTGCTTCTACATTACACAGGTCAACATCTCATGTGTACCTTCCATGTCACATCAGTCTTTCAGACCGTTTTTTTTTACCAGTTGAGGACGCTTTCCACAGTGATTTTTCCTGGTATCACTGTACAGTTTTATCTCATTCTGACTACCTGCTTGTTGTTTTCTTGTATATCAATGGCCAGATAAAGTAATAAAAAAAATATTATTTTATTGATTCATCGCAGCCCGCAAATTAGGTTCGCACAAGTCCTTAACCTGTCAGTAAAAAAAAACACTGTGATTTACTCTTTGACATTAATTGCAAGGAATGTCACTGCATCATTTTGGAAGAATGTTCACGAAGATGATACCATTCCCAGTTTAGACATCTGCAGAATAAAAATGACATTAAATGATAAAACAAATCAACAGAATAAAACATAATATAGGTTTCATATCAAGAGTCCAAACAGTGAATACATGTAATATTTTCCCCACTATTTTCTTGCATCTCCGCTGACAAATTCGGCTCAAACTCTCACATGTTTGTTATTTATGTTGGATCACATAAAGTGTGGATACTGGTCTTTTACAATAACCAATATTGTCCACATGCTTTATGTATACATGTAGGGCCTACATGTAGATCCAAGTATGCGGGAAAACACACTACAATAAGTACACTTATCTCTGCCTTGCAGCAATATACCTTTTTTCTTGAAATGTCCAATGCAGGATTTACAGCTTTGAGTTGTTAAGACCGCAGTGTCTTCGTAGACATGATATAATCTTTGGCCACATGTCCTCCATTGCTCTGATGTTTCCAATGGCTGTTCCTCCATGCTTACCTACTACAGCTGTATTAGAGTGAATTTCAGAATACCACATGTGTGTGAGGGCAGCTCAAGAGAAAAGAACCAAAATACACAAACAAGACCAGCAAAATTGTGGTGTGTACATCTTCATCATTGTTCACTGTGTATATGTTTTAAAAGCACTCACAGAGCTAAAATGAACAGTCTCGACACAAACCTGAACAAAGTGTGTCGTCACAACCCAAATCTGAGCCTAGGAGTCTAATCTCTCTCCCCAACACCCCCAAACGATAGAATTACTGAAATATTGCTCCAACAACACCAAATTTATTCGTGTTTTTGCCCTGAAAATCTGTGCCAACAGTGTTTAGAAATACAACTTCATGGGGGGACAGTAAGTCTATAATTCTGGGTAAAGAATACAATAACATTATGCGCCAATATAACAGGTAAGCACCATCATGGTAAACCAGAAAATCTTCCCTCCCCATCTTTCCAATTCAACTTCCATAACTGACGACTTCTCTTACCGATAGCCGGTGACCAAAACCTGCTGCCAACAGGTGCCCATGGTATCTCTAGGAGATGTCCAGCTTCAGGGTAGCTCAGGAGCTGATAGTTAGAGCATCCGTACCGTTCGAGTCTCTCGATATTCTTCTTGGCATAGAAGCAGCTGTCCCAACCCCCATCGTCTTCACCAACGATGAACAGATACTTGCATTTTGGATTATTTTCCACCTATGGTAAGTTTTTGGTGACATGGGTAGTTACTTTTCGACCTTGCAAATAAGATTTGTTCAAAATGTTTAAAATATTTGTTTCAGATTTAGTGTTTCAGATTTATGTATACAGAGTAGGGAGGGGGGTTTCTTTGCACTTTTGCTACGTGAGATTTGGGGTTACTAATTTGACGATTTTGATGAAAATACTGTGGCAAGTTTTGCTGTTTTTTCAACGAGTGCCGGTTAAACACTGTTTTTATGTGACTTTTAGTTGGTCTTTCTTATAATTTGGCCTACAAATCAACATTACAATGACAAAAAACAAATGACCCTACCTTTAAAATGGAACCATGTTCCTCAGGTTCTTTGTACAAGGCCTTCCAGCAATGAAACATATCATATAAACCTTTCACCTCTGTTTCGTTTAAGAATCTATCGTCAAAGCTGCAAGTGACAGGGGGAGGGGTGGGTGTAGGGGAGGAGAAGGGGATGAAAAGAAAGGTTTACATGTGGACTTGGTAATCACTCTTAAAATGAATGCCAATAAAAACTTACTTTGTTAGACAGAAGTACAGCAGCAGCTAATAAGGCATTTTGAGAATCATTTCACTTTGAAGTAATGTGGTTTAAAAAGTTTATTCTTAGAAGCGTTACTGGCTGTAATGTCTCTCAGATTGTGTATTGCAATTACAGATTATGCTTCTCGTAAGGACAAAATGTTGCTCCAGATTTTTTGCGGTTTCTAAAAAAATGCAACCACCTTTTGATGTGTTTTACACCACTACACAGGAAACACAGGCTTTAGTATTCACTTAGGCAAGAATGCACTGAAGTGTTCATATTCCTGTATGTCTGTTAAAAATAACTATTACTTTTGTTCTTAAAGGGGGCGCCAGTGTGAACAAAATGGTAACAAACTGGGTGAGTGCTGGGCACGGGAGAAACAAATTTGAAGATCATGTTTGGACTGGGATAAAAATGTTAATTGCTGCTAACAACAAAAAGTTGTCAAGCACAACAAAATTATGCTTACCAGAATAATCATAACCAGCTAAAATAACATGTCACATGTACCAAATGTAACCGCACCCTGCTTATTTTTGCTTAGCAGAAAAATGTACAGCAACATTTTCTACTGAAGCAGCTATATGTAATTTGGCCCTGGTCAGTTGAAAATACAAACCCATAATACGGAATCTCCACTCCATTCAGTGTCATTGAGAATGTCATAGCATGGGATCCATTAATACTGATTGCGGCATTGACCTAGAAATAAAATGACAAAAAAATCATCACAACCAAATTTCTTTGACACCTTCTCAAACATGACAACCTTATTGGACCAGAAACTTCCCAGGGCATGTGTAAGCCAAGAAAACAGCATTTTAGAAGAATTCCAAGTTCCAGCTGTCTTACTTTGATGCCACGGTATAAGTTAGCAGAATGAGCCACACAAATTTTTTTGGAAAAAAATACGTTATTTCCACCGTTTTCACAACAAATTTGTGACCAACAGAACAAACTCAGAATGTTAGTTGTTTGGTGTATTTAAGGAAAACCAAGATGGTATGAAGATTACCCTTCGAAAAAAAATAGATCCCTTGGAGAGCGTCCACATACGTTGGCACACGTTAACTGGTGTTCTGTCATTGCAGCTACTAATGGTGTTTTATGCATAATCCCCCCCCCCCCCCCCCGCTAAGTTGGTCGAGCTAAATTGGTCGCCAATATCTGCAATTCAACCTTGAGGTGTTGACAGATGCTCCATTGCATTATAAACTGAATTTGCAGCTCCAGTGGTAAGGGGGGGGGGCGCCTTATCAGTCTTTTCATGGAAAAGGGGCAAGGTAGTAGTACGGCACAAATCCCTTTCACAAACAAAAGTCTCTGCTTAACTAAATAATTTATGTACCTTTTCAGGGAAAAGTGAAGCCATTTGTAGAGAAAGAGTGGCCCCTGCAGAGGTGCCCAATATTCCTATTCCTCCTGGCGCCACAAACGGCTGGTCACATAACCAATCTATTGCATCCTGAAAACACACAAAAAAAGGAATACAACTGAAATTATCTTGTCTGAAATGTCATAATCTTCGATTGAATCCAGTCTTTTGCTCTCTCTCACTCTCTCTCCCCTTTGTAAGGAAAGTCTGTCCCAAACCAATAATCAGGCCAAAGTTTATATCTGGTTTCATTGCCATTAAATGAGTGAGAATATTTTCATTCCCCAATGACAAGAATGAAAATATTCCCCAAGGACAGGATGCCAGTCCATCGCATGTTACTCTCCAGCTCTTGTCTTGTACCCATTTGTACTCCTGGATGGAGAGAAGCAATTAGGACAAAGTGCCTTGCTCAAGGACACAAGTGTTGCATGGAAGTGTCGTGGCCGAGCGGTTAAGAGCATCGAATTCAAACTCTGGTGTTTCTGGTCAGCAGAGTGTGGGTTCGAATCCCCAGCCGTGACACTCGTGTCCTTAAGCAAGACACTTTACCATTGCTTCGTCCTTCGGATGGGACGTAAAGTCATTGGTCCCATGTGTTGCATGTAAAAGAACCCAGTGCACTGGGGTTCGCCCCGGTGTTCCTGGTTGTGGCTGCTTCATGCGCCGTAGCACCTTGTAAACCCTTATAAGGTGCTACATAATTGGTTCTCAGAATCCATCACTGCAATAACCTATCTTTCTGAAAGTTTGTATATACTCAGCGCCTTGGGTACCTAATTGTTTGGTAGATACGTGCGCTATATAAGACTTCAATATTATTATTATTATAACTAGTGTGACATGTAGATTACCCCCCCCCCCCCAAATGTAAATACGGTAAAACATTCACATAGATTGTCTCCATACCCTGAAATATTCTGCTTCTAGCATCCAAAGTTCCTTCGGCAGGTCTCTGTAGTTGAAGTAGGGCAGAGCGTAGCAGGCAAAGCCATGAGAAGCCAACATGGCGGCACGCATCTCAATCAATCCTCCGCTTGTACCAAACATGTCAATCACACCAGGAAATGGCCCAGGTCCTGAGGAAACATTCAAGATGACAACAATATTGAAAATATTTGACATAGCAGGAGCATTAATATTTTCCAATAACATTAAAGGCACACAGTTATGTGGAATATCCAAATATCTAAGATCAAAATCAAAAATCCCCAATGATGCGCCCTCACTCTTTAACAAGTCCCATTTCACAAGTTATTTAGTATTTCTTTCAAGATAATCTGACGCAAGTGTTAAACAAAAACAATGCCTATATGTAAATGGAATAAGTTTCTTATTTTTAAACATTGGAACTCTGTCAAAGCTTTTAAATTTGTTTACTCTAGTTATTGTTTTAACTATACAAAAACATTTTTTTAAATGGGGGCTGTACACGGGGGCGCATGACATCAATTGAGGGGGGGGGGGCATATAAACACTAACCTTTGGGTTTAAATAAAGCTCCCCTCAGCCGTCCATGTTCCACTTCAATCCTCTCTACGTCCTTGCCCATGTACCATCTCTCTGTAACAGCAGTAGCTTCAGGTTCCTTAGTCTGTAAGGCCGCAGCATCAAGATGGCCATCGAACAATGACAGCTGAACTACCATTGGCTTTGTGGCATCCCTGTGGATATAACGAGATCCAAACCGCACCCCTGGAGAGGGCACCATGCTCCAGAACAGACCCATGGGTTCAATTCCTGAAATGAGATCATCAATAAAAGTAAATACTGTGGTCAAGTGGTTAGATTGCAGGACTTTCAATCACAAGGTTGTGGGTTCGAATCCCTCAGCTCACTGTGGATTTCACAATCGTCTAGTTACTGAATCACACAATTTCGGGGCGAATTTGTGTGGATCATTGTATTCTACTTTTAAAATATCTTTCCAACCATGCATTTTATAAAAAACTGTTACAAACGCTTTTTATAGACCAACTCGTCCAATCCAAGGCAACGTGTTCCTTTAAGGCATTGTTATTCAAATTGAATGCTAAGCCCACTGGCCTCGATCAAACCTGCAGTCATGAACCAAATAATTGAGCCCTGGATGTAGATGTTTGCTAATATTATTTTGTTTTATTTGATCTTACCATTACATTCTCCGCTCAATGAGGCCTGATCAGGAACAGAAACTTCTCCTTTATTATCCGCTTTGTAATGAGCATGACTCTCAAATGTGTTGAAACCTTTATTAGTTTTCTTCTCAATAACAGATCTTGGAGGAAAGTAAACAATCTTAATTAAGTGTTAATCATACAATATTGAATTTGAGGGAAAGCAGGTCTTTGGTGGGTTGAGACATGGAGGTAGAATCAACCCTTGCTGTGTATGCTGTATTAGACCCCTTGCATATAGGCCGCTAATCAATGAGTTAGGACTCTGTAAAGACACTGGACACTATTGGTAATTGTCAAAGACCAGTCTTCTCACTTAGGTGTATCTCAACATAATATGCATAAAAACACAAACCTGTGACAATTTGAGCTCAATTGGTCGTCGAAGTTGCCAGATAATAGTGAAAGAAAAAACACCCTTGTCACACGAAGTTGTGTGCTTTCAGATGCTTGATTTCGAGACCTCAATTTCTAAATCTGAGGTCTCGAAATCAAATTTGTCGAAAATTACATCACTTCAGAGGGAGCTGTTTTAGTAAGGTTTTATGCCAATGATTATTTGGAGTAATTACCAATAGTGTCCACTGACTTTAATTCAAATAGCTTTCAGTATAAATACGTAGCCCTATACAAGACACATATTGGTAAGTACTCAGACTTTATATGAGCACCAAGGTCAAACAACAAAAACTTGATTGTAAGTATTACTTTGACCTCATTGAGGGTGCTGGTTAAGCTTGTTGTATTGTTACGCATAGACATATTTATAGTATCTGGGGCACTATATACTCATAGATTTGACATCAATATGAACCATAGATGTCAAACAATTCTAAAGCGCCCTACCTTGGTCAATTGTTACGGGTGTTTTGGAGTTTTCTTGCCCAGTGGAATTGCCAAAAATAATGATTTCCCTTAAATAAATATTTCACACGACTGTAATTTTTTTTGTATTATTATTAATGTCACGTTAATTGCTGCTCAAATTTGTCCTTTGTGTTGTACGAGTTTGGCCTCTTTATTTCAATTAATTAACCGAGTAAACTAGTTACCGGTTATAAAGGCCTATATAAAAGGAACTGGACACTTAATTGGTAGTATAGAATAAAACTTACTTGGTAGGTAACGAGCAATTGAGAACTGTTGATGGTTGTAAAAACATTGTGAGAAAAGACTCCTGAAGTAAGTTTTTTGGGGAGAAAGAGGTAATTTCTCAATAAACTATTTTAATCTCAGAGTAATCTGAAAGCACACAAATTTGTGCAACAAGGGTGTTTTTCATTCATTATTTTCTTGCAACTTTGATGAACAATTTCACAGGTTTGTTTAGTTGCGATAATCGTAACCCTCCATCCTCCCGACGGTCGGGAGGATGGAGGGTTACGATTATCGCAACTAAGGTTTGTTACTTTACGCATGGAGGAAGAATGTTCTTCCTCCATGCTTTATGCTAGGTTGGGGTACGCCTACACCAAGTGAGAGTTCTTTGACAATTACCCAAGGTGTCTAGTGCCTTCATAAACTTAGAAATATAAAATAAGTAGCCTAAATAAAGTACAATGACAAAACTTGAGCATAATCCGTACCTGATTGTGACAAGGCTGTTGGCTTCCATGCCAGTCGCTTTTATTGCTACTTGTTGATCAATCATTGAGGAGGACGGTGTGACTGAAAGCACCCTGGATTGAGCAAGCCTGCTCAGGTACCGTCGACTAGCCATCATCATCGTCTTGCTCCTGCCACCAGGGCTACCCCGCCTTGCTTTTTAACTCCGGCGCCCGTAGGGTCGAGCGTTCACGGCAGTAGCCTACACCATGGATCCTACACCTGTTCGTTAATGTCCTTCCTCCATGGGGTTTTTAGGTTACAAAAACTTGTACACTGAGGCCCACCTTTGGTTACTTGACAAGTGTAGAGAGCTGCTGATTTCTTTTCGTGCCTTTATATTGGACCACAGTTGTACACAATGTACCGGTACTTGTTTGCTTTTCCTTGAACCAGTGCCAGGACTACCCTCGAAAGTTGGCAGAGTGCCGGGTGCAAGGTTCACCAACTTTGTGGCAGGAATCACTTGTGCTGTTGCTCCGAAGCATGAGGTATAATGTGGGTTGTTGTTCACACCCGAGACTAGCCCACCTTGTTGAGCTGTAAATGGCTCCGCTTTTAACATGTCATCGGTCTCACGCGACAGTGATGGGACCGATGTTAAAAGCGGAGCCATTTACACCTCCCCAAGCGTTTAGCAATTAAGTGGCATGCGGGGGTAACAGTGCTAACAAAAAATACGTGAGCCTCTTTGTTAAATGTATACCTTTGCTTTATTCCAAAGCTGTACCTAGTGGTAATAAATACGTTATTAAATATATATAATTAACCAAAATTGTATTACACAATACATGTACATCTAAACTTTAGGTAATTATTGTACTTGTAGTTTGTGCGGTACATGTAAAGAAAAATCATTCAGCTTTTACTTCTTGTTGGAAGGAAACACTGGGCCCAATATTATGGCTCTGCTCACTGCAGAGTTTTGTACATGCGATCACCATTCTTCATCCAAGTGCAGAGTTAGCTTCTGGAAACATAGAATGCCTGGTAAAATGGAGTAGGCACACGCCAAATTTCCTGCTTACCTTTGAAATAAGCTTGCATAAGCGTGGAATTACATGGGTTCAATTTCATAAACCCTGTAAGCACAGAAAAATATTGCTGAACAGAAAAAGGTTACATGCCAAAATTACATTAAGTTGTCGTGACCTCTGACCCAATTAATTTTTGCTTAGCCCCTGCTTCTATAAGCTCCGATTATTTGCTTACAGTAAGCAGATCCATGAAATTAGGCCCTGTTTTGTGAGTCTCCATTGATTGTGAATCCTACATTGCCACTGCCACCTCTTGCAGTGTTTTCAATCAAATAAACACTTTTCGTCAAACCTGTTAAAGGCAGTGGACAAAATAATTATCAGCATCAAACCTTACTTGGTAGCGAGTATTGGGGAGCTGTTGATAGGATAAAACATTGTGAGAAACGGATCCATCTGAAGTCACGTAGTTATGAGGTCTCGAAATCAAGCATCTGAAAGCACACAACTTCGTGTGACAAGGGTGTTTTTTCTTTCATTATTATCTCGCAACTTAAACGACGACCAATTGAGCTCAAATTTTCACAGGTTTGTTATTATAAGCAAATGTTGAGATACACCAAGTGAGAAGACTGGTCTTTGACAATTACCAATAGTGTACACTGTCTTTAACAAAAAATATAAATAAGCACATGCACAGCAGGAGCTATTTATAACCAATTAGAGCAATAAATACTTGTAATAAACTTAACCCATACACTGAAACTGTATAAAGTTTAATATAAAGGCTTATACCTAACTAGGAATTAGTGCCTACATTAGGGATTAAAAACATTAATGTGACCTGCAACCAATATTGGTCTGTGAAGTATAACTCCTTCAAATAGTTCTCAAGATTTTAGTTACCATTTGCAGTAATAAACACTGGTTTATGCTCAGAATAGAAATATAAAACTCAACCCTGGAAAAAAACAGTCACTCAAAGAAAAAACTAATCCATCTCTTAAAATTGAAACAGCTGATAAAAACTAAACCAGTGAAAATGTTGTTAAAATAAGGGATCACATCGTGTAGAAAATAGCCTATTGTTTATATTCAAGTATAATTTATGCACATGTTCAATATTAATTTGGAATATCAACTTATATATGTACCACAAAGGAAACTTGCCGGGTAAGCTCAAGTAAACTTTTTTCAATCAACACAAAATATCATTTTGAAGATGAACAATAAAAGATTTACTAGAGCAGGATTTGAACCAACAACCTACGGTATAACGTGCCAGCGCTAGCCCTATGTTGGAGTCTCCCTATTTTGTCAATATTTTTGTTCTGGGTGTTATTTTTCAACAAGTCAAGGGGATTTTTAAACAGTTTCAGTTTATCCATCGGAACAATAAGTACCAGAACATGATAGTATAATAATCAATTAACAATAAGTCATTTCTTTGTCTCATAATTTATATCAGTAGTTAGACATCACAACTAAAATACTCCAAAAACATAAATAAAAGTCTAGCCAACAAATTGTTTGTTGGTTCGCTCCTGTGCTACATGTAGGGGGGTGTTTCTCCCTCTGGGAATATAAACCACTTTCAATCTCTGGCTGTACTCCATGGTGTATATAGGCCAATGTGGCTAGCTGCCAAAAGTCTACTTGACATGTATACAGCTCGACCAGGGTGCAGCAATTAAGCTTATCTTCTATAAGTAAGGATAATTATTCTCTGGAATAATAATACTATATAATAACCATTACACATACAAATACAAATAAATCACTATCTGCAATACTGTCACCCAAATGACAAGATATGAAAACATTCAAAACAATAAATTAAGTGAAAAGTAAATCAATTACATAACTCTGTGCTATCATCACCTAAAACTTCATAATTTCTATAAGTATTTCATATTACACTTTGACACAATTATCACAATAAAATAAATACCATATTAAGAATATTTCTTTAGTTTTAGCAGTGACTGTTTAAGATATAGCACAATTTTGTTATAATAAACTATACAGTACATCAATAAATAGCTGTAACTTTTTATCATTATTTTATAAATATTTGGTACTACAGAAGATGATGAAAAATAATTGTATTTTTTTTACTGTAACCTTGACATTTGATCAGTTGAATTTAACACGCCATCCCTTTGGCCCCCAAAACAATCCTTTCCAGAGGGCAACCCCACCCAAGTTTCAAGTCCAAATTTCACTCTCAAACAAACTTACAGTTCAAAATCCCTTTACATACAAATCACCATTGTGGCCACAAGTTTTCACCTCAGATGAAATACACCTTCATCACAGTATCATCATGGCATGCAAGTCCATGAGATAAAAACCATGACTGCATGCGGACAAAAACTAAAGTTTTCACCCTGTTTCTATGTTACAAATTTGTAAGCACTTGTAGGGCGCTTAGTACATGTGTGTCAAAATCCAATTTGTTTGATACATTCCGACTTCAAATTTAACATAGTCACCCAAACTTGTATATACCTGCTGTATGACGTGATGCCTCTTTCGGGGGCTACCATACTTGAACGCGCACATAGATTGGATAGACCACAAGCCTAATTACACAACTCCAGGGGTTATAGCAACCAAAGCCTGCGTGGAAAAGATGACATAACGCGATGGATCCCCGATGGGAACGAGGTTTGAATATCCCTTTCCTTACAAATACCTGTGATAGAAATGAGGATGATTTGGGGGAAATAGGCAGGCCCCTCTTTATATCATTACTACTACCATGTAGGAATTTAGGGAGCCATACCAACATGGCCGCAGTGTTCTGTACTAACCAGGTCATCAGACGGTATAGAATTGAGCAGCGGCCGAAGACTGAATCTCAATTTGCCCCATCTTGAACTGAAGTCTCTTCAACCATTTCAGGAGCACCGAAGAATGATACGACGTCACCTCCCCTTTGGTCAGACTTGGTGGAGCCCAGTTTTCACAGTTCTGTAGGCGTACCTGCAGGCTGCCTGGGAGCTAAACATTAGAAATGAGGGGTGAATTAAACGCAATGCAACCAAATTAAAGTACCTTATTTTTTGTCATGCCTGGAATTTCATCTTTGAGAGGGCAAGTCAATTTTCATTTTGCACAGGAATACTATGGGAAACATTGGAAAGGGCACCAAGGCCAAGACCAATGATGGCCTTTATGTAAGATGGGTTAACCTAATTAAGTGAAGGGATTTCTTCAACAAAGCAAACTTATTTAGTTCCAATTCAAGAGAATACCAAAAGTATTGACAGTGTACTTACCAAAAAAAAAAAAAAAATACTTATAGCAGATGTTTGAATCAATAGGTTAGACTATGCAAGTCGTGTGCCCTTTTATGTGCCCTTAAAGTTTTTTGTTTCTATTTTGGATTCCAACAGTCAGCGCTTGATCAAGAAAAGGAAAGAAAATCATGCATTTCATAATAATAATAATAATAATATCGAAGTCTTATATAGCGCACATATCTACCAAACAAGGTACTCAAGGCGCTGAGAATATACAAACTTTCAGAAAGACAGGCTATTGCAGTGATGAATTCTGAGACCCAGCTATTTAGCACCTTACAAGGGTTTACAAGGTGCTACATTTAAACTGCCTCACCTTGGATGGGTAACTGAACAGAATTGAAGTCCACATTGGAAATAGCTGCACGAAAGAAATAAGGAAAACAAATCCCACATTAATTTTGCAACATCAATTTATTTGTCGCTTAGATTTGACAAAACTATTATAATAGGGGAAAACCCAGTGAAACACCAATCTGCTTAGTGCCCACAGAGGGATTCGAACCAGGGTCACAGAGGTGGAAGGCGGAAAAGGTACCACTGCACCTACCCTATCGCCCTGGATAGATAGATTGACAGATACACAAAATCTTTTTAATCCCATACTGGGAAAAGTAAAACTAGATAGTCAAAATCTGTTTAATCCCAGACTGGGAAAACTTAAACTGGCCATGATTCTAAAAATACAAACAAAAACACTTTGATAACGATTATTAGTTGATTATACCTTGGTCAGGACGGATGAGTTACATTCCTGAAGTGCTTCCATTAGACTCAAGAAGTGAAGATTCACCATATCAGCAAGCTAGGGAAAAAACCATGGTAACGCATCATTCAAATGTTGGGTCATAAATAAGTAACTACTCCAAAAGTTACTAACCATAGTGTGATGAGAAGCACTGCAGTTGTTGATAGTGTCTTAACTATTTTAAGAAAGTAATAGTTTGTGAACTCAATTTCTTCCTGATTGAAATTTTGTTAAATAAACAAAGATCACTTGTTGTCATTGTTGTTCGAGTAGGTCTTTAAAGTGCAGGAGATCATTTTTAATTTTGAATGTCGTCATATGGATGGGTGTAGTGTGTTAATGGAATGTATGTCCTTTTTAACTAGAAGGCTGGCCACCTTCACTGTGTTGCGGGTGTTTTATGAAAACAGCGGTATTTCTCTAGTACTTTTTGTGATTAGTGATACTGACCACTTTAGAATGAGAGAGTAGTTGTAGTACACCGGGTGTGACCCGACACCAGAAATCCATAACGCTCATCATGGCTGCAGTATGCTGGTCACTCTGTGGTGCGCTTATAGATGCCATCTGCTCGCAGTACATTGTCCATAGCTGAGAAATGAAAATGGTTGGTGTAAAACGTTTCGTTCAAAGTTCGAGATATAGCCCAGTTCATACTTCCTGCGAATGCGAATTCGAAGCGAATTTTTACAACACAAGCTGTGTTCAACTCCTGCGAAACATTTGCTGCGAAAACAGCGATGTGAAGTTAAAGTTCGCTTCGTATTTGCATTCACAGTAAGTATGAACCGGTTTTTATCAAGAACTTTGTCTAGTATGAACCTGGCTTTAGATGGTCCTATTAATGTCTTGGACCAACAAGTCAGCTGTTTGCTTCAGGAAAATTAAACAACATACTAGGGTTCTATGGCCCTTTTCGAAACCAAGTCTTCAGCTTGTGATTCGGCTTCTGACTCCGTCCTCGCGACTGAAGCCCTGAGCGCGTACGCAAAGCACGCGCAGTATTGTCAAAACAACCGTGGGGCCAAGCTAGCCTGAGCCAAATCTGGAGCCGAAGCCGTGGTTTTGAAAAGGGCCCATGTTACATTACAATGACTATTAAAGGTTTTATACAGGATCGGTAAGGATAAAAAAAACCATCCTTGTTTAATTTGAGTCTGAATTTGAGTCTTACTGAATGTGAAGTTCATACTAGAACTGTTTTGTCTGTGCCGATTTCTTTTCCCAAGACTCAGAAAGGTTTACAGCATGGGTCTATGGAATATTTAACAGAAGTTTAAAATGGGTACTGTGCTTTTGCACTTACATTTTCTTTAGATATTGATAAAGGATTTTGATGAGCTTTATAGAAATTTTCAAAAACAAGGACGGAAACATTTGCACAAAGAAATCATAACCGGATACAGATTTGGTGGAATCAAGCATCGTGTGCACTTACCTGGCATAGAATGAAGGCATGGAACAAAGATGACATGTGCAGAACCGACGCTTTGGATTGCTCAGCAAAACCAGCAAGGATAACCTAAAGAAAGGTGTATAAGGTTCATTTCATTTGATCTGGTTGTGAAGCCAAGGACTCTCAAAAAAGTGAACTTAATTCACTGTACTAGCCAAGAACCCAATGGAGAGAAGACAAGGGGTTTCAGTTTTAGAAGTGGGAGGAAAACCCCAGAAATTTATTTCATTATTACATACATGTACATGTACAAACATTATGCACACGCAGCAGCAGACAATCGAAACTGCAGTTAACTGCTGATGGTGTAGCTGCCAACCTATGCCACTTCTGAGCAGACCAATCATAACAGAGAAATTACAAGCTTACATCACTGCAAGTTTTTCCACTGAAATTCATGCGGATAATGGCAGGAGACCAGTCTCACTTGGCGGCTAAATTTACAGTTACGACCGTTTCCAATGGTTTATTGTATAGTGGGTACCAACCTGCACATGATCAGCGATGTGGTTACCAGCCTCCAGAGGAATGGGATGACAAATAATACCAGTCAGAGAAGAGTTTATAGGACAGACAGCAGCGTGAGTCAGGGAGCCGAGCAGTAACCATGACAACAGACGCACATGGGCAATGCAGTCAATAAACTCCTTAGGCCTGGAAGGTAAAAAGAAAGAAAAAGAAAGAAAAACCCAGTAAATAGTACATCTCAGGACAAAGAGCATTGGCAATTTATTAATATGTAGCAAATGTCTCTCTGTTGAATTAATCACCAGTATTCTTTTCTTGAACATGGTATTTACCTCACATCAAAATGAAAGAATTCTAGTTTTCGGTAAAAAGCTTATAATTATTATGGTTTCTCTATTTAAAAATAAAAATATATAATACACTCAAGACATGCAAGAGTCATCCAAGTCAAGGCACTGTAATGCTTCAAAACTGGCAAATTTTACAGAGCACACATCATCAAGGCTGGATTAACTGTTCCATAGGTCCAAAGGAACCAGTCTTCCAGTGGCCCTGGGTAAAAGTGCTCTGCGGGCCCTAGGCACCAGTGTTAGAAGGCCCTTAGAGCACAAATGTTCCGTAGGCCCTAGGCACCACTGTTCATGAGGCCCTAGGCACCAGTGTTCATGAGGCTCTATGTACCAGCGAGCCATAGGACCTAGGCACCAATGTTCCTTAGGCCCTAGGTACCAAAGTTCCGTAGCCTACAGTGTATGTACCAGTGAGCCATAGGACCTAGGCACCAGGGTTCTGTAGAACCTAGGCACAAAAGAATGACCCTTTCTCCTCTAACCTTCAAAAGGTTAAAACTAAACAAACTGATTCTGATTAGTGGTATCTAGTCTCACCCCTGTTGGACAGCTGATGGTGGATGGTAGAGCCACGGTAGGTAGCGATTGACGACAGACTTCCCACCTTCACGTTGATTGTTACGAGTAAACTCCAAGGCAATGATCTGCGCTACTCCGGCCTTCAACTGACTCCCTAGAGTATCCTCATTCAGATTCTGAGAGCCACCTTTCATCTTGTCCTATCAAGGAGAAAGTTATTGTGATGTTAGAAAATAACATTGGTCCACTTGAATGTAAAAAAGTGTATCAAACCAAAGACGCAATCATTTGTAGAGCTTTGTAAACCCTGGAAAAGGCACTTTACCAAAAGCTGTTAATACTAATGAGAATAATTATATTGAAAAAAGAATAACATGAGAAAGCCCTAAAGGGAGACTCAAAAAAAAACCCAGAAAATAAGAAAATAAATTAAACAAACTTTAACCGAATGGTTAGTCAACCGACTGGCAATTGTTATGGACAAAACTTCAAGAGGGGTACTTAAATATTAGTCAATAAAATCAAAAATAGTCAAAAACGGAATTGACATTGATGTGTAAAACAACAGAAGCTAAAAATCTGCAACTTTTCAATGGAATAACAAGCAACACATTTTGAAGAAAAAACACAACAGGAAACCAGTGCACCCTATATAGCTACAAGACTGTGTCTCAAGACTGTGTCTCAAAAAAAATAAACAAAATAACAATAGTGATCACTTCTAATGCACCACGTCTGTCAAGGATGACACTACCGGCGCAAAAAAACAAGAACTCTGCTTTACACAAAGACAACCAAATCACTAAGTAATATTTTGTATACGTTATAGACCAATCTGACGAAACAAAATTGGTAGCGCCCTCTATTGAAAAATTACCAACTGCGGTGTCTTTTTGTGCACAATCTAGGCATTGAAGACACCGCAGCAGTGGCGCGCGGTGCTCAATACCTGTGCGCCCGTTGCGCCCCGTGATTTGTCTATATCTTGAGAAGAGTTGTATGACAAAACTGTTGTATGACAATAATTTCCAAAAAGAATTTTGAAATTAAAACCACTTACCTTGACTTTAGTGAGTGTATGTAAATCCCCAACGTACTCTATGGCATCAGTCAGGTAGGTTTTCATACAATCCACGGCCAGACCACAGGACGAAAACTCAGCGATGCAAGCATCCGAGATGTCGCCGTCTCCGACGAGGTTCCCAAAGTCGCTCATCTTGCCTCCCGCATCCAGACAGATGAACTGCACCAGCTGGATCAGATTGATGTCTGGAAGTGAGGACTTGAACTTGAGTGCGTTGACCAGCTCCATAACGATGCAACGGGAGAATGACTGTCTCTCACGCTCCTAGAATATAGAGAAAGGAAATTGTACTCAAGCAAAATGCACAGCCATTATTTTCATTTCTTTTCATTTATTCCGGTTGTGTAACAAAGGACTCTCCAAAAATTGAACCTAATTTACAAGCCAAGAGCACCATGGAGAGAAGACGAAGAAGGACAATTCAGTTTTAGATGTTGGAAGAAAACCCAAGATAAAGATTCGAGGGAAAGCCCACACAATCAGGTAGGGATTAGAAATACAATCCATGTAGTGCCCCCAGCGGAATGCAAACCGGGGGTCCCTGAGGTGGAAGGTGAGGAAAGACATCACTAATGCCCGATACCCATCAGGAAAAAAAGAGTTACTCAAGAAAGTTTTTCTAGTCTAAGTTCCTTAATCTGATTAACCCTCAACAAAGAATTTCTTGAATCAAAATTTCCAACTTCTCATAATAATAAATGTTCAGTTGTAGATGTGAAAGGAAAGTCCCAAATGGGGGGAAAGTTGTGAAAAAAAAGGCAGGAATCCAAAGCTTCGAAAACAACCCAATGATTGTAAAGGGCCATTCACACTGCAGCGATAACAAAATGATACAATCGTCACGCGAAGACAACGCATTCTATTGGTTGAATTGAATATAGAACACGCGCTAGGTTAAACAACCAATAGAGTGCGTTCTCTTTGCGTGGTGATTGTTACTGTTATCATTATCGCTGCAGTGTGACTGGCCCTTTAGTGACCTACGTATTAAGAAAAGAACCACGATGACATATACCTTCATAAATATTCGGTTGCACAAGGAGCAGAGCTCAATGAGAAGCTTGAGTTTGAAGCGAGCTTTCTGGATGACGAAGCTCATGAGTTTACTCATAGGATCCAGTAAGGTGTTGAGTAACTTAGTGGCAGGACTCTTCAAGAGAACCAGCATGATGCGGCACAGATCGTTGGTGTCACACTGTTGGAGAAATGGTTAAATCAATTTGATTTGGGATTGAAGAAAGAAAATATTACAAGAGCAGGATTAGAACCATCGGCATCCGAATAAACGTGCCAGCACTATACCAACTGAGCTATCTAGCTCTATGTTAGCAGTCTCCCTGTTTTGTCAATATCTTTGTTCGGAGTCCCAGTCAAAAGCCATTTAGCCTGTGACTGCCTTGTTCCCAAGCTTTTAATACCACCAATTTCTCATTTCTGCATCAATAATAGCAATACTTTATGAAGACTTGTTCTCTTGCATTTCCTTATAAGTTGGAGGCTTGCTCTCGACAAAAAAGCTTACCAAAGACATCTTCATCTAAAAATTTAAACCCTTTCAGGGTTATTAATTCCTGTTGGTGGTTGCTCATTATTTAAAAAGGAATTTGTTTGAACTGCAGAAATGACTCACATTTTCAGGCAGGGCCAAAGCTATCTTTCTGAAGAAAACCTCGAAGAGAGGGACAAGGTTAGACCATGCACTACTGCCCTCTAGTGGCAGGTTCTCCATGTACTCGGCTAGGTTCATCAAGACGATGAGGATGCGCAGCGAGGGCAGTGTCTTCTTCTCATTCAGACCCTGTTATAGGAACGCAATATCTTTGTTATAACAGCTGCGGGGTGACAATTCAGTTTTAATTAAAAAAAAACATTAATTTTGTTTCAATGTCAACTTCAACAAATTAACAACAATTTAAAATCTATTTATAAATTTAATTTTACTTTCAAGAATTTTGTATAAAGGAAATTAGGAGAGTTGATTTTGTAGAAAAAAAAAGTCTTTGTTTAAGTTTTGTTCTTGTTTTCGATACATGCAAGACTCCAAAGTTGATATCAAATGTGTTTTTGGGTAGAGTGATGGTGGGGAAGGGGTGTTGTTTTAGTATGCAAGCTCACCCCAAACAAGGCTCAAAGCCACTCTTGGTATAGGGCTACAAGAAGAAGAAAAAATTAATGTGAAAAGAACTCAGGGGAGCTGAAGGTAGGAATTGATATTCCTCTAAAAAGGTCTAGCATGTAGGATGGAGGGAAACGTGCACCAGGCAAGGAGTTCCAAAGAGATGCAGTACCGGTATGTGGAATAAAGCTGTTGGAATGGCTCATTGTTCTACATCTCAGCAAATCAAGAAAGTATGGGTGCGAAGAAGCAGAAAGTCTGGTTTCACGCTCAACAATTCTGATAGGAGGAACTAGGTTGAAATAGGGTATGTATGTGTTAGGGTATCATACCTCAAGCAAGAAGCTGATGGCATCAGTAGGTGTCAGCTCACTGAAATCAGTAAGAGCCACGACCATGGTCTTCCAAAACTCACCATCTGGAAACAAATTTGAAACAAAGATGGACAATAAGGTTCTTTGGGATGGAGCGTCATCTTAAGAAAGCAGGCGTTAATTTGCTCATTATCAGTGGATATAGACAGAGGACCAGTCTATAGACAGACAAACTACTCTTACCTTCGACTCTGCTGAGAAAGAGCTGAGGGAAGATGCCGTTGGGGGCAAGTTGATGCAAGGTGCAGCGTAGAAACTGCTTAGCAACGGTGCAACAATGGCCGGGAGGACTTCCAAAGCTAGACATGATAAATAAGACATAAGACATAAGAAACGTTATTACTGATAAATACTGATTGCACAGGGATGTAAACATACAGATTTTGTAAAGATTAGACATAAACTTTTTATTTTTGTTTGTGAAATATTTTAGTGTTTATTCAAACAACTTTGAGTGAACAAAGAAATAACTTTACTAGAATAGGATTTTTTAAAGCCATTATACACTTTTACAAATAACCTACAGGGTTTACATAAAACCTGAAGGATTGGAAAAGAAGTGAGTAAAGCAGAACTGAATTTACCTTTCACTTTGCCATGGGAAAAATGCTGCATTTGCAATCCTAGAATAGAGCAAGAAATTGCAATTAATGATAAAATTAAACCACACAAGATGTTCTGAATGTTTGTTCCATAAATAGCCAATAGGTAAAACAAAACAAATAAAGAATGAAAATAACCCATGGCTCCCACAGCAGTTGTCGTGGTGCTCTGTGCTTTTGCTGTGGTGCCCTCTGCTTTTGCTGTGGTGCCCTCTGCAAGGTTCCAGTACAAATTAATACATTCTCACCAAAGCAGTGCCCCTTACCGGGGGTAAATTGCTGTGCCCCTTTAAGAGCGAAGTTCAAGGACTGGGGTGAATTTAAAAAAGCAGAGGAGATATTAAAAACTTAAAGCTAGTCCTAAGTTAGGACGAGTAACTAGTCAGGACGAGTAACTCTTCCTAACTCGAGATAAGACTAGTCTCAACTCTTTGGGAAATCGGCGTCTGGACTACGTACCTTGCCACAACTTGTAGCATCTCCAGCAGTAGAGGAGCGGCTAGCTCAGGGTCTCTATGTACCAGCGTAGATAGAACCACGATGGCTAGAGACACCGTATCGTCATCATATTCTTCAAGTAGAACACCACAGTCAGTACACCTGAAGAAAACACATCCCAAATTAATTACAGCTTTATATTCTGTTTGTATATGTGATTTGTTTCCACTGTGCGCCACGCCCACTTGCCACGCCCACTCAACTAATTAACAGCAGAGGTCCATTGGTCTAGGTTTTCTTGGATGATTTATGCAAGAAAAAAAATGTAATAATTGGACTTGGTATTACCTGAATTAAAAGTTTCTGTCATAACAAATGTCTGGAATGATGAAATGAGTGACAAATGTGGAGTCGAAAGTGAAAACTTCCAACTCCTCGAGAAAACAACTAAATAAACCAATGGTGCTCACCTTAGGATTGGCAGTGTGCCTCATGCCTTTGCACACCCAATTCTGAATCTAGACACCCTACTTTATCTTGTGCTAACATAAAAGTATTCAAAGTGAGTAATTATGGACACTGGTCGTTCAATTTACAGCAAATTTGGACTATTCCCAAACTTTACATCAACACCCTGCCACTCATGAGCAAAGTCCTCAAAGTATTATAAGAATGGTGGAAGTAGGATTTGAAACTCGGCATTGAGGGGGTATAATTAGGTGAGGTTTGCGGTAGCACCATGTGTAAATCTCTATTGAGCAGTATTTGTTCTGAAAAGAACCTGTAGTTGACAACTCAATGTTTTGATAAGTATGCTCTAATTGTCTTCAGGAGGATCCTATTAAAGACATACCTCAGAGCATACTGAAACGTTTGGGAGTTGTCAACCGTCTGTTCTTTTCAGAACCAACACGACTCCAGAAAGATTCACACATGGTGCTACCGCAAACCTTACCTAAGAATGTTGGAGTGAATGCCATCGATCATACTGTTACCTGGTCAGAGCCATGTAGTTCTTATCCTCATGATATCGCCTAGCAGCCGAGTACACACTGCTCTTCTTCTCAGGCGTCTTAGACTGATCTTTCAACTTCTGAGATCGCTTCTTCCCCTTCTCCTTGCTCTTTCTGGTCATGCCAGCCTTGGGAATACCGGAGTTGACGCCTCCTGCAGTTGCTGATAAGTCTAGGGTGAGATCCCCCTGTTTGCCTCCACCCAGCTTGTTGTCGATTCGTTGCGACAGGGCGTTGGAGGAGATGGTGGCCACGCCCATCTTACGTTGCTTCTTGGAGCGGAAGCGAGGTTGGAGTTTACTCTTCTCGAACGGGGAGAAGAAGGACTCTACTTTGGCCGTCATGAGCGTGGGCTCGAGGGCTTGGCGTTCCACCTTGGCTACTTCAGTCACAACCTAGGGGAGTACAAAAAAGTTGTCATAAGTCATTTATTACTAGAATGCCTCTATTGCTGATTAAAGGGCTATTATTACCATTGGTCAACCATACAAGATTGGGTCCTTCTTAAATAATAACAATAGTCGGTTTTTATACTGCGCTTTTCACACTCGAAGGGCTTCTCAAAGAGCTCTAACACCCCTGGTCACTGGGCCATTAAATTCATTCCTTAACCCTTTGCGCGCTATCGGCGACTACAGTTGCCGAGCTTGTTTATTCCCTGCGCGCTGTCGGCGACTCCAGTCGACCAGCAGTACTGTGAGTAAATAGATGAGGAATTCTGGGAAAATATTGACCCCTGACCTTCATCCAGCTGCATGTATCTAGCTATACATGTATGTATTTCATCTGAAAAAAACGATCTTTTGTCCAAATTTTTTTTACAATTTCCGATCAAAAAGCTGTACGCTAAGACAAAAGGCAGACACACTGGACGTCCATGCAGCATTTCTGGAAATTTTTCAGGACTGAGACTCCGGAGAATCAGACTTTGAAGAGCTTTTTTCGAGAGATTCTGATGTGTTGAGAATGCTGTACGTGTACTGTGTGCGTGTACTGTGTACGTGTCAACGATAAAGATGTACATGAACGTGACACTGGGTCTGATGGCAGCAGTGATGTGTCTGGATTGGACGATGGCCCCGATGAAAATCGACAGCAACTGGGCTTGGCGGCCTGTGATGCGGGCTTGGCGGCCGGTGATAGAATAGTGGTAATGAAATAAGCCTATCTCGGTTATTCTTTATCCAAAAATCATAATGTTTACTGCATAAGATGGGAAATAAAATACAGAGTTAAAAACTTATTTTGCAATTTAGCCGAAAACACTTTCTTCACAGAGTTAAAGTCTTGAGGAAAAATGTATGTGCATTTTAGTAGCGCCACACAGGAAATTCAGCACCAGGGGATACTGTGTGTACAGCCTCGTAGCGTGCTAAGTGTTAAACCATCTCAGCTCCCTGGGGAGTATACAGCATGTGCTGCAAATATGCGCTACTAAGCTAAACCAATCACAAGAACCATCTCTGCCCTCACAGGTACCCATTTTACCCTGGGTGGAGAGAAACAATTATAGTTTAAGTGTCTTGCTCAGGGACACAAGTGTCACGACTCCCGAACCCACATTCTGCTGAACAGAATCATAAGAGCTTGAGTTCGGTGCTCTTATCTGCTTCGCCACAACACTCCACAGTTGAATTCAGCCTGAGCTACCACTGGTTCCTCCCTATTGACCATCAAGGCCTTAGCAGAGACCTATTGAGAGACACTTTCGTCTCCACATCTTAAGGTGCTTTTTGAATCTTAATGTAGTATTATTTATCCTTACCCTTGGTACAGCCTGAGCTACATGTACCACTGGTTCCTCCTTATTGACCATCAAGGCCTTAGCAGGGACCTATTGAGAGACACTTTCGTCTCCACATCTTAAGGTGCTTTTTGAATCTTATATAGTATTATTTATCCTTACCCTTGGTACAGCCTGAGCTACATGTACCACTGGTTCCTCCTTATTGACCATCAAGGCCTTAGCAGGGATTGCCTCCACCTTGTTCAGGGGCTCCAAGTCTTCCACACTCTCCTCATTCTCTTCCTCAACCTCCACGATGGTGGACGCTACGAAGCTTAGATTGGACTTCTTGATGGTAAGAGCAGTCACCTGGATCACAGATAGAAAAGCCGTTACAGACTTCACTGAACTCCAAATAGATGAACAAAGAAAAATTTACTAGAACGGGATTTGAACATGCAACATCAGGCCCTATGATAGTGGTCTCCCTATTTTAGCAATAGCTTTGGTGGGGGAGGGGGGTGCCAGCAAGAAGCCATTCAACATTGTGCAATGAGGGATTTTACCAGAGTTTATAAAAGAACCTGGGAATGTGGCAGTAATAAGATTATCTTTAGGGGGGATGAAACACTTTATTTCAAATCTTAGGTAACAAGCCATGGGAACAAATGAACTAGACTTGGTAGAGCGCGTAACAGAACCAAGACACTTATCGTAGGGGTTAACCCCAGTGTTTCTGGTTTAAATAACGATCGCCTTTTTTTACAGGTTCCATTAGGCTTGCGAGCTCAGTAATTAAGTTCACTTATGAGGCATCCATGGTCTCATTACCAGATATATATATATAGGCTTTGAGTCATTGCATGGTGAGGTATCAATATATATTTGGTTTGCGGTAACACCATGTGTGTATCTACTTGCCAGGCAGAGTTTGTTTTTAGAGAACTGTCTTGCTTTATTCTACTGCCACGGAGTAGATAATCGGAGGTTCAGGAGACTTCTCAGTTCTGAAAAGAACTGTCCTGCTTTTTAACTATTACCAGGGCGGATGGTATAGAAAATAGACTGGACTACTACTTTAGCTTATAGGATCGTAATTGACTGTACTGCCGTGGAGTCAGTTCTGAATTGATCTCAACGTTTCTCGACTAGCTTGCTCTAGTCATCGTCAGGAGATATATATAGCAATATGTTATCCAAGCATGTAAATCAATAACCATAATGTATTACATCTTCCTCAGGAACAAACAGCATATCTGGCATCCTTGTTTACAGGTTTTCTGAGGCTTGCAAGCTACAGTGATTAAGTTCACATATGAGGCATCCTTGGTCCCATTACCAGACATGTATAAAAATATGTCGCCCATGCATGGAATTGTTAATATCAATAACCATTATAAGTATTGCTTGAAGCTTTGCATGGTCTGGATAAATAGGAGGAAACTAGAAATAAATAATAAACTTGTATCACCTCTTCCTCCGGTACAAACAGCATATCCGGCTCACATTCCACTTGTTGATGAAGCCCAGCAGGGATCTCTCTTGGAGCCGTAGGGAGGAGGGGAGAGGACGGACCGGCCGAAGGAATCGATGATACCTCCTCACTGTTATCTTGGTCTTCCATTTCATTCATAGCTTGGATCAGACTGGACTCTGTGGGCATAGATAGTAATGTATACTAAGTAAGAGGTGACACCATGTAATCTTTTGTGAGTCGTGGTGGCTCCAAGAAGATCCGGTTTATGCTTGATGTTTCGATCTGTGTGCTCTGATCATCTTCTGGAGAATGCTGTATGAGAATGCTTAGAGTAATGTATGTCAGTCATCGGCTACAAAAAAGGAAGGTAGTGGTAGCATTTTAAAAGACTGCGTATAAGCTTTCGCAGCAATAACTACTTCATCATTCATTGCATCTGATAAGGTACATGTAGTTGTTGCTGCAAAAGTTTATGCGTTTTTCATATGTAGTTAGTTGGTCTTTGAGTGCTACCACTACCCTCCTTGTTTTATCTGTCAGACTAAACACAGCTATTTCCTACTATAGTCATGGTCTATGACATCAAGTCAGTGATCCCACATAGTAGCATAATGTTTCCACATTATTCAAAGCTTCCACAGTTCAAAGCTTCCAAAAGCTTTACTTTTTGCAACCCTTGCACGAAAGTAAAAATTTTTGTTTAAACAATCTTGGGTCCGACTTAATTAATGTGAAGAAAAACAAAGATAATTCAGATAAAAATTCTGAAGATTCTCCTTCCTGTTTACCTGATTTCTTCTTCTCTAGTGGGGTAGTAGCACCCCAGATGTCCTCTGGGGTGGGTGGCTCGGGACGTTTTGGTTTACATTGATGCCTCTGAGCCTCCAGGGTGTTAATGGTAACACGCACCAAGGACTTCACCTCCGCTTTCAACTCCAGTTGGTCAAAGTTATACTACGATACAACACAAAGGACATAATCAATTCAATTCAATTTATAGCCTAAAAGTGTGGGTGAAAGTTTGGCGAGAGAACTGTTTTTATCAGAGTGGAATAGAAATTTCAGAAAAATAACCAAGGCCAATTGGTCAAAGTTATACTTCGATACAAGACAAAGGACATAATCAATTCAATTCAATTTATAGCTTAATAGTTTGACGTGAAAGTTTTGGCAAGATTGTTTGTATCAAAGTCGAACAGCAAATTCAGAAAAATAACCAATCGGTCAAAGTTATACTATGATACAAGACAAGGACATAATCTGCTTAAAAGTTTGGGTGAAAGTTAATTTTTCTCATCAGAGTGGAACAGCAAGTTCTTTTCAGAACTGAGAAGTCTCCCAAATTCCAAAAATCTACTCCAAGGTAGCAGAATATAAAGCATGACAAGTTCTCAAACTAACATAATCTACCTAGCAAAGAGATGCAAATGTTGGTGTTACCGCAAACCAAATATATATTGATACCTCACCATGCAATGCCTCAAATCACATATTCATAGAGCTGCTTAAGCAGATATGCCCAGAGATTACCAGAGATAAAGCGCTATACAAAACTACTCGTTATTATTTATGTTACTAACTGACCATGGTGTTTACTAGATGACTGTCATTGCCTGTACATCATCATAACGTGCTTGCAGACAACAGCCATAACCTTTGCCCTTTGACCTTACCTTGTACAGTATAATCAGAAATGACATGAGCCACGATATCCTACAGTGCGGTTCTAGGAACCACAGTGTGTAATCATGTAGCTGCATGTCTTGAGGAGCTTTCTGCGGAGACGGACAGTACGCCAAGAGCTCTATGATCATTGGTAGTAAGACGGTCCCAACCTTTACATTATGGTCCAGCATCTGTAAAGGAAGATGTAGAGTCATGAATTCATGAAGTGTACTTGCAGCAAGATTACATGTATAGACTTTGTGAAGATGGCGTCAATGACCAGTGTAGACTTTTTGGTGATCACCAGTGTGTGTTTGAGTCAAGTGTAGCTGTTACAATTAAGAGGCAATATTGAGCCAATCACTACAAAACATTATCTTCCGTGAACCAAGTATGTGCCTAACGTAGTTGTACATCAGGTCAACACTTTAATCAGGTGAAAACCTTCTTTTCACTGGTTTCAACCTTGGTTGGTGGCTGGCCGCTATGAAAGCACCTTGCCCTCCGCTCAGTCCATAAAAAGTCACCAGCCAACAATTCGGTTGTTACTACGCAGTGGACCGGCTCCTCACACCGTTATTGCTGAATTATAAATTATTTGGATCACTTAAAAATCTATACATCGGCATGTAAGTGCAACAATGCACAAAACTTATTCTGCATGCAAATCGTATCCTGCAAAAGTATTCCATTCAACAACGTTGTAACTTGGCGTCCATTGACCTTGTGGTATTTCAAGCGACATACAACCTTTTGACATAATAAAACTTAAGTTTCATGTAAAGCCAAATAGGAGACTTTCTGGGACGATAGGTGGCAGCAGACTTACCAGGTAAAGCCATTGTTCTCAGAATTATGCGCATGTTCAGAACTACGTAATCAATGGAAATCTACCCGGTAAGTTTGCTGCCACCTAGCGTTAGAAAGTTCTCCCATTAGCAGATACAACCTTGCTGAACCAAAACACGACAATACTAAATTAGGGAACGAAAATGGATAGAAAATTATGTCCTTGAAAAGTGGAGGATACCTTAGGTGCTCCAGCCATGAATGAATAGAAAACAGCCGACTCTCGGAGTTGTTGTGGAGCTAAGATAAAGCATTTTTCAAGCTGCTTGTATCCCATCAATACACTCAGATGACGTAACACCGTGCTCTGTGCAGGAAAACACACTTCAATATTAGAAGGGAAAACTGGCATCTTATTTATACAAGGTGACTTTTAAGACTTCTTAGGATTTTTTAAAAGTAATTTGGGTGATAAAATAAGAGAATTTCTTGAAGGCCAGTTTAGGGATTCTGGAGACCTACTGCTGCCTATTAATATGAACAATCAATTAGACCTTGGGGGAAGTAGATTTTTCAGATTTGGTCAAAAATAGGACCATTATCAACAGACTGTAGGAAGTGGGCGGAGTTGTATTAGAAAGCAGATTTATTCCAAGATAAAAGGAACAAAAGAAAAGAAAAATAACCAAGTATAAAATAGATCAAGGAAACTAAAACAAGGTAAAGCTGTCAAGTTTCTTTTTGTTGGTTAGTCTTAACATTGTTTTTTTTCTTTCTGTTAAGTGGGCACATCCACAAAAGGGATTCGGAATTTGAAAACTGAAATGCTGTATTTACCTTTTTTTTAGTCGAATTTTGAATCTTTGTAAGTAGACGTTAATTTAACCGTCTTTAGAAGGAGTTTTTTTCAAAATGATGCTTTGGAATTGTACACTTTCAGACAGAACAAAAACTGAAAGACTACTCTACAAAAAATGGGAGACTAATCCATTTGGGATGTCCTGCACCATTTTGTTCTTAATTTCTGGGACGCAAATGCGACAAGCGTTTTCTGGCACGACATTCATCTTTGACCAATGATGTCAGGGCAACTATGCAAACTGCCATTGTGACGCAAGTTGAAACCCGGGCCTAATTCCAAAGACGCTAAGCACAACAAAACTATGCTTACCTGAATATGGTTACCAGCTAAAATACCATTTCACATGTAAAATTTGTGACTGGAATCCTGCTCATTTCTGTTTAGCAGATAATTGTAAAAGCAGTTTTTTTCTGTTTAAGCAGCTCTATGAAAATGGCCCCTGGGCAAATGTGAGCGTAAGAGCTTCCAAGTAGTAATGACGGAATGACGCTGGTACAGAACATATGAAATTGACCTAAACTGGAGTGCAATTATAGTGAATTTATTCATTCAATTCAAAAGGACCACTATTTTCTTTCAAAGCTAAACATTGCATGGAATGTATGGAGATGATGGTAACAACTGTTTAAAATTGTTTCCTTATTTGAATAGTATTAACAAAGTAACTGAAAATGTCAAGGGGTAGAAAAGTGGTAGAAAATATAGCATCAAGCATGCAATAAACTAACAGAAATGAACTAAAATGGAGACAGAAGAACAAAATAAATGAAAAGTTGAACAGTTTGAAATGACAGAGAAGGGTTTACAATGGGATAATACTGTTGCTGTTTATTGTAGGGGTTTGGATTACGGACTGCGTGGATAGAAGCACGTAGGTGTTTGGGGGAACTGGACCTGGGGTCAAAGACAAGTGGGTGGGCGTTTCAAAAACAACATCAAATTAAACAGTCAAAAGAAAGAAGTAGCAATGAGAAAATGTCAAAAATAAAAAAAGAGAAGGAAGTATTTTTTTCCCTGTATTAAACACAGTTTCTACCGTAACTTTTTTCCCCCTTAAACCACGGTTGATAATAATTGTTTATGAAACATATCGTTTACTGAACATATGTTTTTTCACATCACTTTCTGAACCGAATACATTAACAATTGTTTATGAAAGTGCAGTAGTGTGAGGCATGCCAACTCAACCACCCAATCCATCTATTCTCCCCTTATACAAAAATTAGTCGTCAAGTATGAGAAAACTTGCTATTTCCCATTTAGTTGTTTTAAAAGATTTTAAGCATATTCCACTGTTTTTTTTTTTTAAATCTGATTGCCATTTTTAAAAAAAGGTTTGGCAAAGATTCAAACCTTTTCAAAATGGCTGTACAGCATGAACAATCTTTGCATCACCAACATATTACCCCATGATAAAGGTTTCAAGTTTTCCATCAAATATATTTTAATAAATTGATTTTTCTGAATGCAGTTCCCACAAGGATTTGTGGAAAAAGAGCATGCTGTGCTAACACGTCCCTGTGTGTTTTTTGTGCAGTATACCTATGTAGATTCTGTTGAACAACGGCATTATTACAAGTGTGATGGGTAATTATGGGAGAGTGGCAAAAAAAAGCTTACCTTTGCAAACAAGAGGTAACAATTTCGTTAAAGAATGAGCATGCTCTATTTATGAACTCAGCTATTGAGACCATAAACCCAACTGTGTCTTAAATTTATAAGCGATTGTTAATGTTTAATAAAAGTAAGATTTGATAAAACAACGTGATAAGCTCTTTTACCATCTGTTTCCATTCATCTTTATGCGGAATGTTTTCACACAAGATTTTCCTCTCTAAATATTCTCAGATTTGTTTTTTTCAAGGCATCTTAACATTGCAGAGTCACCCCTACTTGTTGGTTGTACTCATACAAAATTCTACATCTTAAATGTTTATGTCTTACGCACAAAGATCATCAGCCCTTAAAGTTGGGTTGAGTATAACCCCTCCACCCACCATTGCTACTCCCTCTGTAACGTAAGTGCCCAGGACATTGGGGTTGTACTTAAATGGGTGCGTTACAAAAACACTGAGCACCATTTGAATGGAAAAACAGCACATGGGGGGGGGGGCGCATGGAGCCATATAAACTCACAGAACCATAAAAAACATTTGCAGACGACGCGGACAGTTCATTTCAAAACATCGTTATGGCGTTGGGGACAACATAGTGTAATCACAGACAAACGTTGGGGCTTTCTTACTTTAAACAAGCAAATAACTAGCAACACGGTCAGGCTTTGTTCGGGCTGCTGTTAAGGGGGGGTCAAAAACAGAGTTGGCTTGGGTATCAAGGTCGTTGACCTTTTCGTGGCAAGGAGGCAGGAAAAACAAACGGACGAGATTGTTCGGACAAAGCTGTGGAGACTAAAAAAGAACGATCAAGTCATGACAAAAGGGATCGTTGCAATGAAGCTCATCCAAGACTGTTCTTGTTGCTAGATCCAGATCACTGCCAACACAAATTGGATTCTCAGAATTATGGTAGAAGTCAATTTCCAATATTTTCATCGTTCAAATTCCATGAATGTGCCATCAGTACACCAATTTTACTCCTTTTTTGTAAAATTTAGTGATTGAAAATTCTGTACCTTTACTTTAATGTGGCAATGCACGAGATATACTCCTCCATTTTAATGCCCATTTCACACAAGGCATATTACAGGCAACTAGGTCCAGGCAAACTCAAAGAAGAGAATCCATTAAAATTTGAATGTTCACATATTTTTCTTGAGGGTTCGTAAAACATTGTTTGAAAAACTACTCAAGTGCTACTGTAGCATGCACTGCAGTTGGTTGCCTCTAAGTTGCAAGTAAAAATTGCCTCGTGTGACAAGGCCCTAAGAGAAACAACCAATATTTTCAGATGGAGTATTTATTTTCTTCCAGAAGGCCAATCTGGTTGGCAGCAGATCTAGACTTCACTACTTGTTGGGCAACAACAGATACTTTTTTTTGAATGAGGTCAGACAAGACGGGCTACTCTCTGGACATGAAGATGGGTAAGGGGAGACACGGCTGTGCCACAGTACTAAAGGAGGAGACTCTGCGGCTATGGACACGTGCAGTTTGTATCAGCTACAATGGGTGGCGTGCAGTTCATCCATCGACCAGCAGGGAGTGTGTTCCACACAACCACTGAGCAGACCCACCCTCCCCAGACAACTGAACCTGGGTGTAATACGGCTGTACTCGAAACGTCTTTCCAAATTGTTGGAAGTTTGACGGATTTGAACACTTTTGAGAAACTGTTTTCTTGAAGTTTTTTTTATAAGTGGTGATACTTATTCACGTGTAAACAAAATAAGGTTTTGGAGCCTTAAAACATATCACACAGTTATCTTTTTTCTTCTTTTTGGGGGCTCACACATTACAAAATCCATCTGAGCTTCAGCAGAATACTTAAGTTTAAGTTTCAGAGTCATGGTCAAAGAAAATGGCTTGAGAAAGTTTTTTTTAAGACGCAATACTCATCTTTATAAGTTCTCTCAAAAATATGAAAGACATCAACATTTTTTGAAGTGGCTCTTTCAGCCAATTCCTTCTTTTGAAAGCAGGTAGCCATTTTAAAAACATGGCAACCAAAACCTCCCACCTTTCCTAGCAGTGTCGTCCACATACATTTAACAACTCTCCACGCCAAGTAAAGCCCGCGGTTTATACTTCATGCGAATTGCGAATTGCTAAGCGATTTTTCTTGCATCACTATATTACAAAAACAGCACGTACTGATTGTTTCCGTCGCCTAAACTCGCTTGGCATTCGCTTCTGCATGAAGTACAAACCAGGGCTTAGGTATCAAACCCAGATTCAGTTTAGTGCGGGTAGCTGGCTCGTCAATGGTCACAGACATGGCACACGGATGTGAACAGGATGGGGCCTCGCTTTATCACTGACCTTCCGCATCATATTTCTTCCCTTGACAGAGTTCTGGAAACGTGCACAGGTTTGATATAATGCAGATTAAAAAGCATTGAAGCAGCAGCCCTTGTCACCTTCTGCATTCTCATGCCCCCAAAACAAAGTGGCTCCCCCAAATATAAATCTAGTTCCTCCCCCATAACATGGCTTTCTTTTGGCTATAAATATTTCACTCATTCCTGAGTAAGTGGCAGGATCAGACTAGATCATACTTTACCTTGATAGGCATTCTGAAAAATATCAGCAAAATTTGTTTTATATTTTCACCCGATGACATACAATAAAGTTCCTGATTTTTGAGGGCAAAGTGACATTTCCTGTTAAATGACAACAAAAAAAGCTTCTAGCCTAGCTGTGGCTGCTCGATGAACACTGAAATAGGCATTATGGATTATTCAGTAAAACACATAGCGGTTTACATTAATTGATCTTTAGTCATTATTATCATGTAATTCATTCAAGCTTTGTTTCTCATCATGGTACACTAGCAATGAAGACAAATGTTATGATCATGTTATGACCACTTAATTAAAGAAGCACGTGGCCTTAAAGTGACAATGTAAAGCCTGAAAATTTAAAACTAAACAGGCCTGGAATTACATGAAGGCCAAAGAGGCCCTGAGGCCATGTTGCCCCTGGTCTTAGACTTGATGCCCCTTCAAAAGTTTCCCATAGACTTTAAGATTTTCCAATGGGAATATTGCCTTGCCAGCACTTAGATAAAATTCCAGGCCCGATAAACCACATTGAGGTCGTGTCAAAAACTTGCGACTTCGGCAACAGCTAGGGCTAGATCAGTGCAGTGGGCCTGCAAGTGTTGAAGAATGGGCAGACGCGCACGATCTAGCTGTAGCTGTAGCCGAAGTCAATGTTTAGGACCTGGCCTAAGTCTTAGTAAATGTGGCATATTTGGAGTTTACAATGTCTCTTCAGAGCTACAGTAATGCATGATTCTACACAAGTTCCTTAAACAAAAACAATATTTGTGTTAACAATGACCATGTTAAAACTCTGCAAAGATTCACTCTCTATTTTCATGAAACTGTTTTACAGCTATGTCTTCATGGAGCAACAAAAAAGCAGCATTTACATCATGTAGCAAAACCCAAGGTGAATTAGCCATTTATTAGTAATGTCGCTCATAAATAAGAAAAATTACTATAGAGAGTATTAAATATTGAAGTATTGAAGTAATGATATTGCAACGCATTTGAAAATCTCAAAGGTTTTGGTGTAGATTGGAGACGATTTCGAGCTTTAAAACAAGATAACTTTTATTGAAGATTTGACAAAGACTTGATTTGATAAAAATAAAAAAATTACCTTGTTGGTTATAAGGGATGCGGTTAGTTCAAAAATACTGACTGTCTGTTGAGAATTTCAAATCTATCTGCTTGTTTTTGGGGGGTTTCCGAGCACTTCATGCAAAAGATGAGTGTCAGTGACTTACCATTGCTCTGCTTGATGTCTGCTCTTCATCAGCGCTACTTTCACGTGTCATGAACTACAAGTAGTAAAATAGAAACATGGGGATCAGTGATTTCTTTCCCTCCCCTTCAACTCTGTGGAACCTGGTTCGAATCTCAACGCAAAAATATGACTAAACGGACAGTCAATTTGCTAAGAATTTCACACACACACACACACACAAGCTTGTATACGCCTGCATTGGAGGACCATTGTTCTTCTTTTGTTAATACTTTTTGCAGCAGCTCCCATTGGTTTCATACACGTTTTTCAACTGTGGACCTTTCCTGAACTGTGGGCCCTATTGCCCTCTTTTGTTATAGGTCCCCTGGTTTGAATGTGTGTACCTACTCACACACACACAAAAGCACCCTCTGCTTTTCTGTGACATTAGAGCTCAAAATTTACACTGAACCACAGGACCGAAGCCAATGATTTTAGTGTCAGGTTAGTAAACTCATGACCAGACAAGCCTAGTGGCCTCGTGTAATTGAACAAATAATGGGCTGCTCAAGCGATTTCTTTAAAAAAAAAATTAAATTTAACAAAACTCTCAATGAGGTTATTTTTCTGTCATTCTAGTTGGAAGTGTCGTTGAGCCACTCCCCATCCATTGAAATGTCCCAAATGATCAGCGTCTCAAATAGCCTCTCCTAATTCAAACTCCTACTGCCCGGCTTCACGTGCCGATCCCTGTTTCTAACTGTGGGCAGAGGTGTGAAGGCGAGTTTCTGGCGCCTTAAAACCAGATTGCTTCAGGTAGGTGGAGCTCGTTAACCATGGGAGGTAGTTCACCTAAGAGACAGCCACTCTGATTTCAAACTCGGGCTGGTGGGGCTCGCAGCCTTGGTTGGCAGCCCACCTAGGAGAAGGAAAACTCTGATTTCAAACCCTAGTTCACGTCTGCCAGCTCGGCAGCACATACCCGGTCCAGGGTTACGGACACCCAGCTATGGGGAAATAGCCTCGCTGCCTTGTGAGCGCTTTTAAAAGTGAAAGGCTAGGGAGTAAACCTTATAAGAAATCCGGAGTTGAGCCCCTAAGGCGGTCTGGTGTTCGTCTCGACACTCTTCCGGCAGCTCCTGCAGCCAAGCTGATGCCAAACGTATTGCTCTGCTCTCCTTTGGACAACATCAGTAAGGCCGAGAGGGTGATCCTGACGACTGGGCTACCCAGGATCTCCATACATTCAGCCCAGGCATTGCGCCCTGGAGAGGTCACTTCAGTGCCACCGTTAAAAGTGGCAGAAACAACACGAGAGGTAGCAGTTACGAGTGATAAGCCTTTTCCGATTGGCGTAGGATACGGGCGCTACGGGTTACCTCTGACGGTGGGAGGGACCGTTGTGTCCCACTGGTGAGCTACCGCCCACCTCAAGCTGGGCAGCCCCCAGCTAGTAAGGTGCTTACCCGTCACAGGCCGCCTGCTTCATCGGGTGTATGGAGCTTAGAGGATTGACTCGACAAGCGGACTGAAAATACTGCACCAGGCAAACAACGAAGAAATAAAAAACTACCAGTCTTGCGTTTAGCAAGCTGGAACGTCAGGACTATGTGTCCTGGCATCTCGGACGACCTACTTGGGGTCGACGACTCCCGAAAGACGGCCATCATAAGCCGTGAGCTCAAGAGGCTCAATATCGACATTGCTGCACTGCAGGAGACTAGACTTTCTTCAGACGGCAGCATCAGGGAACAAGACTACACCATCTTCTGGCAGGGAAGAGAACCACAGGAACGACGACAGCACGGTGTTGGATTTGCAGTGAGAAACTCCTTGCTTTCCTCAATAGAACCACCAAACAAAGGCACAGAACGCATCCTTTCTCTTCGCCTGTCAAGTGCTTCAGGTCCAGTGAACATCCTGAGCATTTATGCTCCAACCCTCTGTAGCTCTGCAGAGTCCAAGGATCAATTCTATGAACATCTGGACTCTGTCATCACAAACATCCCTGCCACTGAACACCTATACCTACTGGGAGACTTTAATGCAAGAGTGGGATCAGACCATGATTCCTGGCCCAAATGCATCGGACACTTTGGCATAGGAAAACTGAACGAGAATGGTCAAAGGCTGCTAGAACTCTGTTCTTACCACAACCTCTGCATTACCAACACATTCTTCTTCACCAAACCATGCCACAAAGTATCCTGGAGGCATCCCAGGTCTCTACGCTGGCACCAGCTGGACCTAGTTGTCACAAGAACAACATCACTAAACAGCGTTCAATTTACCCGAAGCTACCACAGCGCTGACTGTGACACAGACCATTCATTGATTGCCAGCAGAGTTCGACTTCAGCCTAGAAGCAGAAAGGCCTCCCACGCATAAACACTGCCAAAATGTCTGCCCCTGCCCTGTGTGAACGCTTTGCAGAGTCCATCGAACAGGCCCTCCAGGACTGTCCTTCAACTACTGCTGAAGAGAGATGGAACTACATTCGCGATGCTATCCATACTTCAGCCATGGACACTTATGGCAAGAGAGAAAAGCAGAACCCAGACTGGTTTGCCTCTGGGATTGCAGAGATGGAGCCTGTCATTGAAGCAAAGCGAGCAGCTCTTGCCAGGTACAGGATTGATCCATCTGTGAAGACGCTTTCAGCTCTCAGAAAGGCAAGGAACAATGCCAAACGGATTGCTAGACAATGCGCAAACACCTTATTGGCTGAACCTTTGTCAGAGCATCCAACTGGCTGCTGATACTGGCAACACCGGTGGCATGTATATGGGCATAAAAAAGGCATTCAGGCCAACCATCAACAAGGTAATGCAACTAAAGTCATCAACCGGGGAGGTCATCACAGACCGGGAGTCTCAGATGGACAGATGGGTCGAGCACTACCAGGAACTATACTCACGGGAGAGCACAGTCAACGACATTACTATTGATAGCATAAAGAGCCTGCCTGTCATGAAAGATCTTGACATTCTTCCAACCTTAGAAGAGCTCAACAAGGCTATCAACTCCCTTACCTGTGGTAAAGCACCAGGAAAGGATGGCATCCCCTCTGAAATCATCAAGGCTGGCAAGAACACTGCCCTACTCCGCCATCTTCATGAGCTCCTCTGCCAGTGCTGGGAAGAGGGAACAGTTCCCCATGATATGCGAGATGCGAACATCATCACCCTCTACAAAAACAAAGGTGACCGCACTGACTGTAACAACTATCGCGGAATATCCCTCCTAAGCACTGTCGGGAAGGCCTTCGCCCGTGTGGTTCTCAACAGATTGCAAATGCTTGCGGCCCGTGTATACCCAGAGTCACAATGTGGATTTAGGGCTGGAAGATCAACCATAGACATGATATTTTCTATTCGGCAACTGCAGGAGAAATGCAGAGAGCAGAGACAACCGCTGTACATCGCCTTTATTGATCTGACTAAAGCTTTTGACCTTGTCAGCAGAAAGGCTCTCTTCTCTCTCCTACAGAAGATAGGATGTCCACCCAAGCTGCTAATGCTGATTACATCCTTTCATGATGATATGCAGGGCACCATCCAATTTGACGGCTCAACATCAGCCCCCTTCCCAATCAAGAACGGAGTAAAGCAGGGCTGCGTGCTAGCTCCCACGCTCTTCGGCATCTTCTTCTCCTTGCTGCTTTCACACGCCTTCAGGTCATCAGAGGATGGCGTTTTCCTGCACACGAGAAGTGACGGGAAGTTGTTTAACCTTGCACGTCTTCGAGCAAAGACCAAAATAAGAAGAGTCCTGATCAGAGAGATGCTTTTTGCAGACGATGCTGCTCTGTCATCCCACTCTGAGGAAGCTCTTCAGAGGTTGATCGACTGCTTCTCAGAAGCTTGCCGTGACTTTGGACTCACCATCAGTCTCAAGAAGACCAACATAATGGGTCAGGATGTGCGTAGCATCCCAAGCATCTCCATTGGAAACTACACCCTACAAGTGGTGGAGAACTTCACTTATCTCGGCTCCACGATATCCAGCAACCTTTCCCTTGATGCTGAGCTCAACATACGCATTGGCAAGGCAGCATCAATGATGGCTAGACTCGCGAAGCGGGCCTGGGAGAACTCTTTGCTTACCATCAACACAAAAATGAAGATCTACCAGGCCTGTGTGCTCAGCACTCTTCTGTATGGCAGTGAGTCATGGACTTCCTACGCCTGCCAGGAGCGTCGCTTGAATGCTTTTCATCTCCGTTGCCTGAGACGAATCCTCTGCATCAAATGGCAAGATCGCATTCCAAACAAGGATGTCCTCAGTAAAGCGGGAATGATGACCATCTTTGCTCTACTGACTCAACGTCGCCTGAGATGGCTTGGCCATGTCAGTCGAATGGAAGACGGCCGCATCCCGAAAGACATCTTGTATGGAGAGCTAGTCACCGGGGCTAGGGCTGTTGGAAGACCTGCCCTTCGCTTCAAGGATACCTGCAAACGGGACATGAAGGCATGTGACATCCACCCTTCAAGCTGGGAAGCCTCAGCATTGGACCGTACCAAATGGCGTCATGTTGTGAGGACGGGCATACAGAGGAGCGACCAAAGGAGAGTTGAACAGTGGGAGGCGAAAAGAGAGCGTCGACAACAGTCAACCACACAGTCGACCACACAGCCAACCACTCAGCCAACCACTCAGCCAGACGTGACATTCATCTGCAGTAACTGTAACAAGCTATGCCTCTCCAGGATTGGATTGTTCAGCCATAGGAGGCGCTGCACCTCTAAAAACTAACTTGCATTGCGCAATATTCTATTGTCTTTCGAGACAGACAGATGCCAGAGATAAGACTTCAATATTATTATTTTCATTATTATTAAAACTGGAGATTTAAAAATTGATGTACTCTTCTGCTGAAATAATCAAAGCCTACTTTCATGTCCCTGTTTACCACATATTTCTGCACTTACGGCATCAAGTGAAGTACCTGATTCTTCATGCTGTAAGCAGAGAATTTGGCAGTAAGTAGAGCCATGAAATTGGGTCCTATCCATAATAGACTTAACTACATTAGAGCATAGCCTGTACCTTCATGAGGAGTGATATAAGCTTATGTACAGTCTCTTTATCCAGGCTAGATAGATCCACTGAACTCAAGTCTGGTGCCTGCTCTTCCTGAACCGTCTGTAGATGACCGTCTGAAAAGGAAGCACCCCGGAATAAATACAAAGAAACAATCTCAGAGTGATCTTAAGATAAGATTAAGTGTGTTTTGGATTTTATTCCAAGTTTACAGCCACAGGCCTGCTATCATCATGACAATAGTGCCCTTTTAATTTAGGCTTTCAGAAAACAACATCAATCATTTTCAACCTACTTGTATTTTGAAAAAACCTTGCTTAAATTCCAGACAAACAAATAAAAGCTTTGTGAACAATAAATAATTTGAATTGGATTACAAATAAAGCAGATCACCAATGGCATATGAGGAACAATGTGGAAACAATGACACTCTTCAACCAATGACAACCACTTGGAAACCCATAATCCAGTGAACTTTGTAAAATAAACAAATTAATAATAATCATTTTGTCAAAATGACAACCATTTTACCTTCAAAGAATGATTCTGCGATAGGTCCGGCTGTTTCAGCACCGTAGTCCGTATTTTCTAACAATCTACTATAGGTTGATCTCATGGCTGGTGGCAAATAGAAATGTATACCATTATAAGCCTGGTTCTTGTGAATGCGAATGCGATACAAAGTTTAAAATCATAGGGCTGCCCTTGCAGGGAACATAGTACATGTACCACCTTCACTGTCCATGACATAAAATAACATAATTTGAAAACTGCTTCTGTTTTTTTAGATGGCAAATGAACTTGTCGGGCGACAACTTCTTGGTGAACAGCCTTTTATGAAAATGGACTCACCGGCTCCGAACTGAACTCTGCTGAATCCACCTGTTGAAGTCGGAGGGGAAGACATGCTTCGTTTCTTGAATTCATTCTTGAGTGTGAAGGATGAGAGGCGGCGTGGTTTCAGAGAGCTGTTCATTTCGGACTGCGACCTGGCGACGCGAGCCCTCGTCTGCTTGTTCAGGAAAGTGTCCATACGATCCACCACGCCAGCTTGAGAACGACTCAAATCTAGGGTTGAGTTTCAATTCAAGAAAATAATAACAATGACGTCTTTTATAGAGCCCATATCCACGAAAATGCTCATGGTGCTTTAAGATTCAGGATTCAAAGGTTCAAAAATTCATGTCATGTCCATTTAACCATTATTTCACGGATAGTGTAAATAAAAAGTGTGCACCTAAAACAAAACAAAGTAGTGAGTAAAAAGTTTTTTTAAAAGACATACAATTAAACACAGCCACCAAAAACATAGAAAAGTGATCAGACCGAGATGCAACCTGTGAATACAATAATTCAAATAGAAAAGAATAAAAAAGAGGCATGGACGAACAAAACAGTTGCAAAGTGTCAATAAAAATGTGATAAAAACAGACTTTAAATTCTTGTAGAAAGTTTATAATAACAGTGGAAATAGCACAATAAATGTATAGTTTAAAAGTGACTTAAAATTTCACAAAGATTTAACAAAAAGATCAAAATTACAAAAGACAAAGTTAAAAATAGCAAATTATCAATAAGCATGTCATTCCACATAGAGAACCTTAAGCAGTAACACAACACCAATCAAATGACATGAAATGCCAGTCTTGCAAATTCCAACTGTTTTCAAGAGATAACTAAAAACAATACCAGTTCAATATAATTATATTATTAACAAATTTCAAGTAGTTATAGATTAAATGTTGGATTCCAAATTGCAGAAAAAAATAATGATAAAAAGAGAGCAAAAAGAAACCCAAGCAGACCTGGAATTGCATCTGTAAAGCCACTATCCCCAAAGAATGTACTTGATATGTTTTATTTCATTTTATATGGGATCATTTTGAGCACATATACATCTTTTTAAAGAGGTGCCAAAAATTCAGTTTTGAGATGGACTCGTGTTTTAATAATGATGGTACAAGTCTGCAACCTCACTGCAAAATGGTGTAAAATGTTTTTTGATTTGATACTCTTTCAGAGCAAAATTTGAAACATGACATATTCTCACATAGAAAACAAATGAACCCGTTTAAATTCCAAAGAGGGCTTTGTGCACCAGTCACAAATGCCTTTGTATTTGATATCCTTCATGTAAAATCCAAAATCATTCAATGATGTCACATTTCAAATATATGATCTGTTTATTTGTGAATTTTATTGTCGATCGAAACAGCATTGAATTTGATTGATTATACCAATTTACAGAGAGGTTGTAGACTTGTACTTTTATTATAAAAAAATGTGTGCATCTCAAAACTGAATTTCACTTTTTGGCCCCTCTTTAACATCAAGTGCCATGTATGTTTTTTTTATAGCCAATCCAAGGGTGGCTACAGCAGAACTCTGTTTTTCTTTGTGCAATTCCAGACCATCACTCAAAAGTGTAAAGATACTCAAAATATTTCACATGCTTTTTACCAAAAAATGAGCTTCACTACCTGTGCCAGTTTGTTCGCTTAAATCACGGCACAGTTCTATCGGTCCTGCTCAAATTAACCAGGGAATTTAAAGGGTGAGTGATGTTCTTGTGTAAATTTGTACGTAACATGAAAACAAAAACCTGCGAAATTGTTTCTCAAAGTTCAAAGAAAGAAAAAAAAGGTTGATCTTTTAACTTGGCTCTTACATAGGCTTTTTAAAGACTAAGAATTAAATGTTTCTAAACGTTGAAATTGGCAACTTTTGGGTTTGGGTAAAACCAAATTATACTCTTGATTTCTGATGCAACTTTAACGTCTGTTAAGCAGTATTTTCAGCTGGATATAATTATAAATTGGGCCCAGGATAATTTTTATTTTTAAAACTTTTTTGTGTGAGATATCGCCTAGCATCACAAGGCCAGAAGACCACTTCAGGGAGATGGCTACACTTAACTGATTTAGGCTGTCAACCCTTACCAGGGATAATGTGTCGCCTACTCCTTGGGCTCAAA
Organism: Asterias rubens; assembly: GCF_902459465.1. Taxonomy (NCBI): domain Eukaryota; kingdom Metazoa; phylum Echinodermata; class Asteroidea; order Forcipulatida; family Asteriidae; genus Asterias; species Asterias rubens. The sequence goes on along the minus strand of NC_047062.1, from coordinate 18,267,604 downwards.
CAGGGTTACCCCCTTCACAGTCCGTAAGGATATAGGCATGGGTATCATCCACTAGGAGAAGGGCTGGTTGAGCAGAATGCTCCATCATTCCAACTTTTTGCGAAGCAATTATGGTGAAGTGCCTAAAAATTCCTTTATTGTGGCATCTCATGGCCTAGCGGTTAAAAGAGTACCGGAATCAAGCTCAGGTGTTGGATCAGCAGATTGTGAGTTCGTGTCCCAGTCGTGACACTTGGGTCCTTAAGCACGACCACATAACCATGATTGCTTTGTAAAGTTGGGGAGGTAGTGCTTTCTGCTCTACCAGCCAGGCTGCTGATGGATGATACCTAAGCCTACATCCATATCGACTGTAAAAGGGGTAACCCTGTTTCAGCCCCAGCGGAGTAGGTGGCAATGGCCCCTGGAAAAAATAAGTCCTAGCCCACACCTTGATGTGACCTTCAGGCCTTTTGTGTCTGGAGACTTGCTTTAAAAACGTTTTTTTTTAAGACTCACCAATTGGGAAAGGAAACTCCTTATTGTGTTCCATCTCGACCTGAGCCTCTAGAGCTAAGGTATCAAGTCTATTCATAAAGAACTCCCAGGATAACACCATGGTCTCAGGGAGGAAATGCTGTAGCTTGTAAAGGTTGTCTAATATCATCACACGGTCCTCTACCACACAGTCCCATTGGAATTCAAGACAACCAACTAGAACCTGCAGGGGGCGAGAGTCATCGTGATTCAAATGTCTGAAACTATACTTACGTAACATTTTAGGAGAAAGGTTGAAATGATCCTATCTCGAGTTTAATTTAGCATGGGTTTAATGCATCCTAACGTCTATGGTTACGGAACTTAAATCACCCTAAGTCCTATATAAGATTAATTCTAGGTTTAGGGAAACCGACAGCTGGAGTTGTATTTCAAGAAGCCTTTGAAAACAGTATGTCAGCACAGTAGAGGTAGGTAAAAGAGCAGGGTTTTTGTAAAACATGGAGGCATTTTTCGAGAGGCAACACAAAAAAGTCTGAACTCAAAAGAAAAGTATGAAATTTCTCATCTCTCAACCTGTGACATTGACAATCAAGGTTCGCAATCAGAAAATGGAGATGGGTATTATAATTAATTTCAAATGCCAGATATAGATAGTGGCCTGAGGTTTCAACCCTAGCAGAGTCTTTCTCAATGGATACATGACATAACAACACACATAAACAACTAAACTGGTGGAACAAAAGCAAAGAGGCAGAAAGCACACAGAAAAAGCAAGGGATGATCAATGAAGATGGTGACAGCGGCAATTAAATGTGAGGAAAAAAAACAGTATGGAAATGCTTCAAATATTTGTTTGTGTGTAACAAAACAAAACAAGATGGCCGACTTCAGAAAAAGATTTGACAGCTAAAAAGTTGCTCTAGGTCAAAGGTCGCGCTTTAGGCTCTGTCAATAATATCGAAGTCTTAAGATACAATTAATATCAATCTTATCTCGTTTAAACTTACGCTTGATCGATTTTACGCTAAGATTGATTTTATGAAACAGAATTTTACAATTAATTGTAGACTAAGATTGATTCAGACTTAAGATTGATAGTTAAGATTAATTGTATTATGTTCTTTATGAAACACCACCCTGTTGTGGTTGTTTGTGTACTAATGTACGTTTCAAATTGCAATTTTTTTTTTAAAGATTCATAAATTCCCAAGTTCCATTTAAGTTGGGCTAACAATACTTTCCCAAGTACCAACCTTGAGGGCTTTCTTGGGTATGGTCTCCAGCATAATGATAGCCCTTGATGAGACAGCGGGGCAGATGTCTTCAGTCGATGTAATGAGAGAGCTAAAAGCACAGGCTAGGGAACACATGATCACCGAGTTGTTACCGAGCGACTTCTTTTCCACGAATCGTAAGAGAGCTGTGACACGCTCAACTGTGGATGTAAAAAAAGGAAAAGTTGCAGAAACCTGTTCCAACACCAAGACAAACTTAGGCCTGGGCCCAATTTCAAACAGTTGTTTAAGCAGAAAATATTGCTTGACACATCAGAAATGAGCAAGATACAAATTGTACATGTGACATGGTAGTTTGGCTGGTAACCTTATTCTGGCAAGCATAATTTTGTTGTGCTTACCAGAATGATTTTTGTGCTGAAGCCTAGGCAGCTATTTGTGCTTAAGCAGCTCTATGAAATCGGGCCTAGTTCTGAACTGTCAGATATGACTGCTTGAAGTGTGTTGTCATGTGTAGGATATCGTATACTTCAATGTACATTGGCTCAGGGATCTAGCCATAGCCTGTTGTCATGTGTAGGATATCGTATACTTCAATGTACATTGGCTCAGGGATCTAGCCACAGCCATAGCTGCCAATTTGGACAGAGCCTTAGAGTCAAATTTTGCAGTGACATACTTTCAAGAAAAAGCTTTAGCTTAATTGCACGCAATTCAAAGCCAGTAAATGCCTGTAAAGCAATAGAATCTTCATGAAAAATTGGAGAGCAAAGAAGTTAAATCTGCTGTGTCATTAGCAGCTAAACATTTGGTCATTGGAGGTAAGTTCTTTGATAATATAAAGCTGCTGAAAGAGGAAAAGGTCCAACTAGCATGAACGACTGTTTGAGAAGCTCCCCAAAAATGTCTCTGAGAAATTTATTGTGAAGAAATTAGGCTTAAAATAGCAAAACCGGGCTCCTAGCCTGGGCATCTTACCAGCTTTAAAGCGTGCTTTCCAGTCTCCATTGTCTACATCTCTCTGTAGTAGATTCCACATGACATCAGAGCCATGGGGTAGTGCCAGGCTATGCAGAGCCAGGGGTACCATGATTTCATTGACACAGCTCAGTTCACCTTCCAGTAGGTTCCAGAAACTTGTGGAAGAGTTCATACAAAAAAAGCAGATGTGACTTTATCATTCATTTACCAAATGAAACAATGTTCTGTTAGAACTGGAATAACTACATTTCAACAATTCTATGCAACTTGGCCATACGATAATTCATCAAGATAATTCATCGAAACAAAATCAATCTGAAGAAATTTAATTTGAATAAATAAAATCGCTTGTAAAACTCAATGTAGATAGGGACCAACTTGGTTCCAGAAGTTCAAATATGCACAAGACTTGCACAGTCTGCTGAAGGGTGTTATACACACTTGTATACATAATGAGGAATAAGTAAACAGTTCTCAACATAATTTGTTATACATACTTAGGAATAAGTAAATGGTTCTGAGCGTATTTCAAGAATGCATCATGGTCCTTGGCTGCCTGTCGGAGACACTCAGCATTCAGGCATAGTATCTTGATGCAATAGAACAAATTGAGCAGCACTTCTGGGTCGTTGTGTCTCGGAACATCCTGAAGAGTCAACAGAAAAATCATACATTAATTTTGTTACCGTAAAAATTTTGCTCATAACCATACAATTTTACAAGCGGGGGCAAAGATATACACTGTGAACCACGTCATGGAAGGTAACCTGCCTCTACTAGGCAAGTACTTTCATGCTACAATGTATTTGGTGGTCCTGATGGGCCCCATTTCATAGGCCTGTTCACTCAGAACATTGCTTCAATATTTCTGCTAAGCAAAAATAAGCAGGATACTAGTCACACTTGGGACGCTTGTCATGGTGCTTTGACTGGTAACAATATTCTTGTATAAAGCGAAAGTTGGATTTGCTTAGCTAGCTTTTGTGCTTGAATAGCTCTATAAAATTTGGCCCTGGCATCTCCATAGCATCTCCATCTCCACCTAAAACCAAACTTCTATTTTCATCAGACAGACAAGCACCAATAGGTCCTTTTAACCATTAACATTGAAGATTCTTCTGCAATGAGACCTCGAGGCCTTTCTCAAACCTCGGCTTGGGCTCCAGCTCCAGGCACCCTCCGATGTATGAATCACCACTGCATGCAAAATACATGCTGCTCCATCGTATAGGCCTGATATACCCGAGAAACGTCATTGGATCCTACCTTGAGTAACATGAAGAGCAGTTGTATTGACTTGGGAAGTTCTTCAACCTTGAAGCGAGCTTCCTTCTGGGTTCCATTCTCACCATCCTTCTTGCCCTTAGTGCTCTTATCTATCAAGGGAGTTTAAAGAAAGTAATGACAGTTCAAGAAAGTCAGTGAAAGTATTTCACACAAAGTAAGGATCTCTTAGGGCCCTGTCACACAAGGCAACTTGTACAGACGACCTTCAAGGCAGCCAACTGCTGTGCGTGCTACAGGAACACTTTGGTAACACATGAGTCATTTTTCGAACAATGTCTTATGATCAAGCAACATCTTTTGGTGCTTGGCAAGTTTTGTGCTTTATGATATTGGGCCCTGAGCCCAAGCAAAGTTTGTTTGACGGCTCGGCCACAACGCCTTCCCATCCCTCTAATCCCTTCCAGACTATAGGAGCATACTAGATCTTGTCATCCTCCTTACCAGCTGCTGCTGCTTTCTTGACAGCCTTCTCCTTCTCAGCTTTCAGGTCCTTGGCCGATGGGAGCTTGACAGTCTCTGCAGTGAACACCTCCACTGGTTTCATCTCGGTCGCACTCAGAAATCCTTTACCGGGATCCTTAGTCTGTTTAACACAAGAAAGATTTGTAATGGCATTACTGTTTGGTTCTGTATGGCTTTGTGTAAGCGCCTTAGAGCTTGCTTTTTCTTGAAATTTGTTTTTACATAAACACTGTATTATTATTATTGTTATTATTTGCGCTGTTAAATAATATTTACTATCTAGATATACATCAGACTACTTTGTCAGGAATGAACAACTTTCTTCAGTAACTGCCAAGAAAAAGTACGAAGTCATCATCCACAACAATAACATTTGTATGCATGTACATGTGATGCATTATCCACTCAGCCAGGACACTCCACAACAATAGATTCAGCAACAAGAACTTTGAGAGACTTGATTTGACAGTGAAGAAGGGAACATTACTGACCTTTGTGAATCGTTTTTGTTTACTGGATCCCCTCTCTGCCATTCGGTTCTTCTTTCCCTTAACGTCATTGTTAAGAGCTTTGGCCTTGGCAAGGCCATCCTCTAGAAACTTCTCAAACTGGTACTCCGACACCTGACAAAAATTTAAAAAACAAAATAGAACAAGGCTGAGGAATAGTTGAAGGCAGTGGTGAGTTTAACTTTAAGTGATGGAAATAGTACCTTAAGAAAATTGAACACTTTATTTATTTATCATACACTTAAGGAGAAAAGGAAGCACAGCACTCTGCAGATTTCATTTCTTCTTTTTTTTAGACAACTCTGAGTTAATTCTGGGTATACAAGTTTGGTCATATTACCCTTCTGAAGCTTTATTTAAAGATGTTTATTTGTAAAAATTTGTTCAAAAGATTTTAATGTTAAATGTAAAAATATCCTGTGGTAACCAATCAAGCTTTTCCCTGAAAACAATCAGAACAATCGAAATGTCAAGTTGTTCAAATTCTACACATGTACTGCAAAACTAGATTGTATTTCCACTTTACAAAGTTTCAATTTCTCATTACAAAGTTTCCAATTCTCCTTACAAAGTTTTGAATACACTCATGTACACAGTGCTACCGCATCTAGACTATATAGATCAACCGCGCAAAGTTTCAAATCCTACTCATCAATATGGTGTTTCTGCAACGTTACTAGATTGTATTCTCGCCATGCAAAGTTTCCAATCCTACTTCTGATAATCATTGCTACAAACCTCGGGCATATCACAGACTTTGGTCTCGCTGACAGGTGAGATATGCTCCAGAATCCTGAGGGAGAGCTGGAAGAAGATTCCCCACAGTTCACACGTCGAGCACGGCCCAATGGTCTTAGGCTGTTGCTGCTGGGGCTGGAATTTACCCGACCTAGGGTTGGTGCATTTATGAGCCTCCAACCATGTCATGGAGAGCATCTGTGTCAGCAGAGAGACAAAGTCTTTGGATTGGCTGTTCTCCATACCTTGATGGAACGGCAGGAACTGAAGATCACACTGGAGAGAAAAGTTTATCAATGTTTACTGTACCAGCTGCTAATGTATAGGATTGTAACTGGCCTCATAAAGCTGCTTAAGCAGAACAAGTTGCTAAACACAAAAGATGTTGCTTACCAGAATAAAGTTACCAACAAAACTGTCATGTCTTGTGTACAATAAGTGAGCTGTATCTCGCTCATTTCTGCTAAATTTTTCATATTTGTCCAAAGATTACGGAATTGAAACAAGGTACTCGGAATGTTTTTTACTTTGTGTTTTTCTTCAGCTTTAAATGCACTACTGTGCAATCTTAAGCATTCTATATGCAACCCCTCCCCCTCCCCCTGCACATATCGTCACACAATTCAAGTATGTCTGCCCGCTACACAAATATCCATGGGGAGAACCATGACGTGACTCAAGCACCAACTGCAGCCACTAATTTGGAAACGGCCTTAAAGTATTGTGAAAGATGAGTATACATGTATTTGCATTTAGATTCAAACTATTTCAAAACAGAGAGTTGCTATTACCCCTTCAACAAAAAACAGCCCTGGTATAACTTCATGCAATAGACCTTATGCACATGACGTCATTTGAGTAGGCGCCCTCACTCAGAGGTCAAAATGAGGTTAATTGTTGCATGAACATAGAAGCGCATTTCCATTGTTTCATCATCGATTTACTTCCAAGATGGCGGCTGGATGACGTCAATGCATAAGGTCTACACCAAACTGTTTACTACTAACCTTGATACAAGAGACACCAACAGGTTACATTGAAGGTACCTGGTATCATGCACACACGTACATACTGTTATACACAGGTAAACACACTGTCTACATGACATGGTGATAAACAACCAGCACCACACCAAATCATGCATGGAGTCTAGGGGACAGGGAAACCAAAATGTCAACAGAAGTGATACAAAAGAAAATTCCCACGGATAGTAATATAATACCCAACACATTCATGAAGATTGTCCATTGGTTTAGAAGTCTCTGTCAATTAAAGGTATTATGCAGGATTGGTAAAGATAAAAATTATCATTGTTTAATTTTAGTCTGAAAGCTTACTAACGTTCATACTAGAACCATGTGTTCTTTAAAATATTTCACTCTGAATAAAGTCATATTTGAGAAAACTGTATCTAAAAACCTTAATGGACGCAACTGCTGGTTTTGGCTGTTACGACTGCAATTGACTGTATTGAATAACCACTTAGTTGCTACATGTATGCAGGTCGCTATCTTGTAGGGCAAACCGTTTGCTCGTCTAAACGGGCACAAAAATGGAGCACGCAGCGTTCCCGGTTTGATTTCTACGGCACAAGCATGTGCTAACATACCCCATGTTGTGGGGCAGATATTTGAGTAGTGACGTCATATTCGATACGGTCTATTAAGGACGATGCATGTCATGCTGAAAATTGTGCATGTTTTTTCACTACTGACTCACACAACAGATTAAGCCCACAGGTTTGTTATTTTTTATGTATGGTTTTGATCACACAAACATGAGTACTTTCTGCGATTATTTTGTCATCTCTACCAATCCTGTCTAATACATGAAATTAACACGAAACATGAAACTGAACTTTGAACATCAAATCTTTTGCTCTGGTCATGCAATCACAAATGTGACAGGCCTGCATACTGGTTATAGACATGCTCATTAGAAGATTGAAGTTAACAACTAGTTTAAAATATTAAGCAGTCCGACTTTCTCAAACGTTATAATGATGGTATATTTAAATCACACTGAGATAATGTAACGCCAAAAGACGATGCTAGTCTCGAGAGCATTCAAACGCTGTCCCCCTTGAAAATGTCATTGCCAAGTGGTCTGGTGATTTTGTTTCCTTGACACTTTAAAGTAATGTTCACAGGTTCTTCTCAAGACAGCACGAAAGAAGTGAGACTTCCATGGTCAGTTGCAGAATGCCAGATGAATTAACCTCAGATTTTATTTATTTGACGAGACAATAAACATCTATGCGGTTAAGTTTTATAAACAAGTAGGGGAAAAGGAATTATGATATGAGACGTATACAAAATCAAAGTTTAACAAAATTGACAGACATTCAGTAAACAACAACGAAAACTGACAGGGTAAATTTTAAATAATTTGGGGTTGAACAAGCAAACTTTATCACTGTACTAGCCAAGAACCCAATGCAGAGAAGACAGTGAAGGAAGTTTCAGTTTTAGATGTGGGAGGAAAACCCCAGAGAATTATTCCAGGAAAAACCCATGCAGTCAAGTAAGGACTAAATACCCAATCCACAAAGTGCACCCGGCGTGATTCAAACCGGGTCCCCAAAGGTAGATGATGAGGAAAAATACCACAATGACAACCCGAACACCCAAATTAAACATGATAGCCAATAAAACTCACACATTTCCTCATACCTGGATAACAAGCATATCTAACATGAGGACAAAACACCTCAAGATCTGTTCCTCGTCTTGCTCCTGTATCGGCCCATCATCCGGGGACGGATCAATCGTAACAAACGGCAGCTCGACAGGAACACCTCCGACCTCACCTATGATCCCAATCCCACCACCGATGACCCCGACTTCCTCAGCCAGACCACCCGGAGGGAGGCTAACAGGGGGAGGTGGGGGTAGCTCGGTGGGAGGAGAAGGAGGTACCGTCGGCGGTGGCTCGATTAACACCTCCTCCGGGGGTCGTTGGATGTTGTTAACGGGAGGGTTGGATGAGGGTAGGTTGGCTTTTTGGTGTTGGTCTTTACGCTGATTAGCGAGTTGTATCTTGGACATGGAGGTGAGGCCATCACTGAAGATGCTCAGGAGTAACTTCAGAGGGATGACAATATCTGTCTCTGTCAGGATCTGGGAGTGAAAGGAAGTATCATTCAGAATTTAACCTTTAGAGACGAACGCGGCCACAAGTGGCTTGTACTAAAATGTCCATCGCAGCCACAAGCGGCTTGTACCAAAATGTCCATCGCAGCCACAAGCCGCTTGTACCAAAATGTCCATCGCAGCCACAAGCGGCTTGTACCAAAATGTCCATCGCAGCCACAAGCCGCTTGTACCAAAATGTCCATCGCAGCCACAAGCGGCTTGTACCAAAATGTCCATCGCAGCCACAAGCCGCTTGTACCAAAATGTCCATCGCAGCCACAAGCGGCTTGTACCAAAATGTCCATCGCAGCCACAATCGGCTTGTACCAAAATGTCCATCGCAGCCACAAGCCGCTTGTACCAAAATGTCCGTCGCAGCCACAAGCCGCTTGTACCAAAATGCCCATCGCAGCCACAAGCGGCTTGTACCAAAATGTCCATCACAGCCACAAGCGGCTTGTACCAAAATGCCCATAGCAGCCACAAGCGGCCATCAGGTTTGACCTACTTTCATTTACATAAAGTGGTCAAAGTAAAGGTCATGTCCAGAGATGACATTTCTGAAAGTAGCACATGTATGTTGACATTAGTATCCCAATTTGTAAACACAAAGCTTAATTTTTCTGTTTCATGTTATTTCTGTTGACATTTTTATGGAAACAATTTGATTAAAGAAATCAACAATATTAGCAGTGTCTGGGCATTATTGTGATGATTATACAAAAATGTGGTCGCTAAAGGGTTAAGATTCAAACTACTGACAATCTTCAAACTTTAAAAAAGTACAAAGTTTCCATTTTATTACCTGCAGCCACAAGAGGGCTTTCTCTTGGTCGTTGGCGGCCATTCCTCGGAACCGACAAGCGACGAAATTGAAGAGTTTCTCCGTGGAGAATGGCAAGGGGCTCATATCAACATCAAAGAGTCGACACAAGACGTCTTGGAGTTGTGGTATCTCCTCATCAGGTATGTCATTGCAGATGCACTCCATCCAATGTGGCATTATGTAATCCCATACCTTTAAGGGAAGGTTTAGTTTTGTAATCACTCTTAAAATTAAATGGCAATAACAACTTTTGGTTAGAAACCTACAGCAACTTTCGAAAGTATAAAGCATTTTGAGAAATATCTCATTTCGAAGTAATGTGGTTATGTAAAAAGATATCAATTTTTCAAAAAAATGAATCTGAAAAGCGTTTCTTTTAGCCGACACTGCAGCCATATAGACAGCTAAATCTGCTTACCTCAAATGTGACCGAGTTGTACGGAGTAAGACTAAAGACTTTCCTTAATCCTCCAAGAAGTTCTGTTATCCGGCTGCACAAACTGTCACTGTGGTCAAACAAAAAACAATGACAGATAGATGACACTTCAATGCAAAGGAAAATATCACTGTGATATCAATAATAATAGTTCTTATACAGCCCGTGAAGCTCATGGAACATTATGATCTATAGTCATTGTGCAATATATTTCATTCCTTAGACCATCTCAGCTCCCTTGGGAGTATAGACGATGTGACCTCTGACGTCACACGAAAACCACAACATGATTCGCGCGCATACCGCCGGGCAAAACCTTTGTGTTTTGGCAGCCAGCTAGAAAGTATATGCAATCTTACCATGATTATGTGTCTTTTTGCCCGGCGAAACATGATGTATACAGTGTTTTTTCAATAGAGGGCGGTTTAAATGTAAACACAGGTCACATCGTCTATACAGCCTGTGCTGCCAAGTATGTAGTGCACAAAACTAAATCAATCACAAGAACAATCTCTGCCCTCACAAGTACCCATTTACCCCTGGGTGGAGTAACATTTATATTTAAGTGTCTTGCTCAGGGACACAAGTGTCAAGATCGGGATTCGAACCTACACTCTGCTGAACAGAAGCATCAGAGCTTGAGTTCAGTGCTGTTATCCGCTCGGCCACGACACCCTGTTAGAATGAAGGTAAATCTGTGTGCAGTATACTTACTAGTCACCTCCAACCTTAGCGTAGTCAGGAGGCTGTGGCAGCAAGCAGGATACAAAGACGTTGAAGTGACTCTTGAGTATCCTAATCAACCATGTGGTGACATACTGAGTGATAAACATAGACAGACAACCAGTCATTTTGTGTGTGAGGTAGCATTGATTATGGCTGCCTTGTGCTAATCTTTTACCCGACAGTATTTATCCACGCCAGGCATGATATTTGATCCTTAGAAATAGGTAGAAATATTTTAACGAGTGCAAGGGCTGACCTACATGTACATATGGTGAAGGCTCTTAAATACTTTTTAGGTTATTTAATAACAGTTTGTGGGTGCCCTAAACGGCCAGACTTTGTTATTTATATTGACCCAGACCAAACTGACAGAACTCTTTTTGCATTCATATAATACAAACGTTAGGATTCTGTTTAATCAAATTGTAAACCTAACTTACATCTGCCTTAAGGCTCTCCAAAGCAACGCTGTCTGTAACCAGAGAAAGGGGAAAGACAATTACACCATGGTATGCAAATATAAATTCAAGCTTTATCTCATGCATTTTATTTTAGGTAATGCTTACACAGGTACAACCAATTTTACTGGTAAAAATTTTTTTTAAATTGTGCTCCTGAGTCTGACAGAAGCAAGAGGCAACATGTTTAGACTGCCAAGAGGCATTGTTTGATACATTCTGAATCATAAATCTTTGGTCACTGTGAGTATCTTTGGCTATGGCTGTAGCAATGGCAAGACACAGCAATGTTGATGATTAGCCAGTTGCAGCCTTCTTCCCCTAGCCATAGTCAAGGTTGACAGTTCGGTTCAGATTTAGTAATTTCCCAAACATTTTACCTGAAAAGCGGCGCAAAAAATCAACAAGATTAGCAATGTCTGAGTGTATGTTGATGATTATACAGCAATGTATAGTCCCTAAAGGTTTAATTGTAAAGTCTCACCTTGTGTAAGTGTAGCAGTAAATCCAAACCACTGAAACACCATGCTAAGCAGACGGCCCACCACCTCATCAGCAGTCCTGTCCGTTGGGTTGCATTTCTCAATCAGTAGCCACAACCCAAAGCGGCTGAGCAGACGAGAGTCACCGTCCATGCTCTCCAGGTCGATCACTTCATTCTCCGATGGCTGGCTGAACATGTCCGTGGTTGTCTCGGCCTCAGCGGCCGCCATGAGCGGATCCTTATCGGAGATGTGAGCTTCCTTCAGGAGACTAGTGGCATAATGATCAAAACAAAACAGAGTAGGATTTGAAACTTTGTATGGTGGGAGTATGAATTAGGTATAATTATAGTTCAGAAATCAGAGCTTGAGGAAACCTGAGAAAAAGACTCTTTAGGGGTCCAGCGTGATGCCAGTTCAACAATAAAATCTTTTGGTTTTTTATTAGTTGAAGTTTGCGGTAGCACCATGTGAAAATCTCCTTTGAGTAGTGTTGGTTCTGAAAAGAACAGAACCAGTGGTTGACGACTCAACATTTTGATCAGTATGCTCTGATCAAAACGTTGAGTTTTCTCCTGAAGACGATCAGAGCATACTGATCAGACCTTGAGCTGTCAAACACCATTTCACCTTAACTTGGTATGAATTGTCAAAGTGCATCTTACTTAAAGGCAGTGGACACTATTGGTAATTACTCAAAATAATTATTAGCATAAATTCTTTATTGGTAACGAGTAATGGGGAGAAGTTGATAGTATTAAAATTGTGAGAAACAAATAATGTTGTTATTTTGTGCATATGTTGAGATACACCAACTGTGAAGGCTAGTCATTGACAATTACCAATAGTGTCCAGTGTCTTTAAATAGCCCACATATATACACAAAACAAGTCAGACCTAGAAACAAATTTTTTGCACGGAGCATTTTCAAGCGAGAAAAAAAAAGTTTTGCAAAACAAAGATATTCCTTTTTTTGCAAAACAGACATGAGAAACTGTACCTTATAATTGCTTCGCAGAGGTAACTCTGCGTCTCTTTATCGCATGAGAGCGGATCGGCTGGAAAATCTTGAATGATATGTTCCTTCCTCTCTGTGTGGATGTAGTTGTTACAGTTCTGGCAATAACGGATCGGTCGGTTACCCTTGAAGCCGGTACACTCAGACGAGTAGCAGGTAAACAGGGCTTCTTTTTCAGACGAAGAACAATTCTGAAATGAGCAGCCAAAAATATTATGAAGATTCGAAGGACTCTCTTAGCTGCGTTAAATGAACAAAGCATATTAATTTGAGAAAACAAATATTATTCAAAATCCCAAAAAAAGTCTGGGGGGTTTTTCTTGGAAAAGAATGTTTCTTTTTGCCAAACAGTTACTTTGGAGACCACTCTTGTTCACTAAACTCCATTGATATATTTTGCAAAAATGAAATCCGTAAAATCTACACTTCTGGCCCTATGTTTCCGAGCTTTCGATGTTAAGATATGGTGTGGGTCTAAACAAACAAAACTGAATAGTAACACACCTGGCATCTGATTCCCAAAATGGCAAAAACCTAATTTTATCGCGGGTGCTCTTGGTTAAAATACAAATAAACGGAACCTATTTAAACACCCCTTTTGTTAGATAATTTATGTTAGGTTGATCTTTCCAGGCCTACAGAAAGTGTAAAAAAACATTTTCCTGTACCTTATTCTCGCAGGTCTTCGCAACATTTTCCTGCGGCTGTAGAACATTCAGAAACGGCTTGGAGTCACATATCTCTCTAACAAATGGACAATAAATGAAGACAACTTTTAAATTTTAAATTCTCAAGGATATTAATAATAAATTCCAGCTTTCAAAGTGGACAATTCCCCAATACTCTGAAGCACGCTAATGTCCGACCTGTGTTGAAGAAGAATGGCTTGGACATAAACTCATTGCAAAACTATCGACCGGTATCAAATCTCCCTTTCCTATCCAAGGTTATGGAGAGCGCTGCATTCTCCAGGCTCACAGAGCATCTGTCTGATAACAACATACTAGATAGTCACCAGTCTGCATATAGGAGCAATCACAGTGTTGAAACCCTTCTTGTGAGTTTGACAGACCATATACTACGGCAGATGGACAACGGTAACCTGACGGCTCTGGTTTTGCTTGATGTTTCCTCGGCTTTTGATACAGTCTGTCACACAACTTTGATCGAGCGCCTTCAAACCTTTGGAGTAACTTCTAATGCCATTCGGTGGTTCTCGTCTTACCTTAGTAATCGCTCCCAGTCTGTGTCCATTGATGGAGTCAAATCAGAGCCAACACCTCTGACACATGGAGTCCCTCAAGGCTCTGTGTGTGGCCCGTTGCTGCTTTCTGTATATACCCAACCCCTTGGAGAGCTCATCTGCAAGCACAACGTTCAGTACCACTTTTACGCTGATGACATCCAGCTTTTTATTTCCTTTCCTCCGTCAGATGCGAATCTTCTTTCTGTTCTCAGACGTTTAGAGGAATGCCTAGCTGAAATTAAAATTTGGATGTCAAGCAACAATCTTAAACTCAATGGGCTCAAGACGGAGTTCATGCTGTTAGGCTCGAAGGGGATGCTCAACAAGGTCACTGAGCCTGTCTTCACAACTGACGAAGCAAACCACAGTCCGAAACACAAATGCAGGAATCTTGGAGTAGTCTTCGACTCTACTATGACGTTCAACAACAACATATCACAACAACATATCGCTAAATCTGTCAGGTACCAGCTTCGCAACCTCTCCCACATTCGAAAGTTCCTCTCTCCCAAAGCTACAGAGCAGGTTGTGCATTCTCTCATAACATCACGACTTGACTTCTGCAATGCCATTCTCAGCAATATGCCAGAGTATCAGATCATCAAGCGTCTCCAACGACTCCAAAATTCGGCCGCCCGACTTGTCACCCTTACTAAAAGATCAACACACATCACTCCAATCCTCAAGGCCCTGCACTGGCTCCCGGTTCAAAAGCGCATCCATTTCAAAATTCTCCTTCTTGTGTATCAGTCTCTCCAGGGCACGGCACCAACATACATCCAGAACCTGCTACATCTTCATGCTCCACCCAGGCACCTCAGATCATCGTCCACCAAACTTCTAAACATTCCACGCACACGCCATTCATGGGGAGCCCGCTCCTTCTCACACTCTGGCCCATCACTATGGAACGAACTCCCCCCTAAACTCCGACAACTCACTACATATTCCAGCTTCAAAACCCATTTGAAAACTTATTTGTGTGCTTAACTATATTCTTTGCATTCTGACTTCGGCATCTCTCCTGCGCCAGGAGTGTCTTTTAGACAGACATGGCGCATTATAAATTGCCACTATTATTATTATTATTATTAATATTAAAATCTTAAAGTTATTGCATAGAGGAACAGTTCCCTACGTTTGTTATTGATTGTGGTTACCTCACGTGCATGCTGCTTTGTCAAAGACTAACCGTCGATTTCACCAAACTCTTCCTACTTAGGATTTATCTTAGGACTTAGGACGAGTTCAGTTCTGTATCCGAAGACGTTGGGAAGCATTGAACCCATCCTAAGTTAGGACGGGTTACTCGTCCTAACTCGACACAGGATTAATCCTAGCGTTTCGTGAAATCGACTGCAGTATCCTTAACACTTAACAAATCCCAACATATCCATAAAAAAAACCTGCAGTTCTACCAATGTTTGAATACGAGCAAAACTTACACTATATATTTCTGCTTTTTGAACTCCCTAGGTATCTAATTCAAGATCTGTGTTTATCCTGTTCGTAAGAGTGACGTAATTACAAACCCACTACACACAAACTGGCTCCACTGATTACCAGAAGCCCATAGGAGTTGCAATGAACTAGTTTTTCTCTGATGATTGTGTAAGAAATGTTTATGAAATAGACATGGTTTTACATACGTTCTTCAATGACTACAGTTTTCTCAGAATTAAATTTTCTGTCATAAGAAATGCTTTTGAAAGATTTTTTTTCAAAATAACATACAGACGTACGCCAGCTTTGGGCCCAGAAGCAGTGAAACTTTGCGCATGAAGCAGATTCCCAATGCTTGTGTCGAAATGACTTACTAACAGGATTGGCACATGATGAAGAAAGTAATAGAATTCCTTACCTGTTCACATAGTCACTGCAGACTTGACACAGATACAATGGAGGTGGGTGCTTGCTGTACTTGCCTGCAATCACTGGATCCATACACATCTGAAATACACACATTCTATCGTTTTACATCCCTGTGGAGATATCTTTTGTTGTTTCTTTTATCCATCAGTCAATCAATCAATCAATAAGTCAATCAATCAATCATATACAATTTATAAAGCACCTCAATCAAAGGTCTGCTCAAAGGCGCTGAGGCACAGAAGAAATATATAAGCCATTGATGGAAGGCCTCCTGATACAAGTGGGCTTTCAGAAGTGACTTGAACATGTGTCCCTGATGTGATTTGGAAGTTTATTACAGTAGTTAACATCTTACTTTGTAATAATAAAAAATAATAAATTATGCTTGTAAAGCGTCTTACATTCATGACTGGACCCCAAGGCATTGTACAAATTAAAATAGCACCAAATAATGAGGAGGAAATTCATCAATGAGCATAAACAGCTGACTTAAAATATAAAACAAAAAGAATGGACGAGCCAATAATTAAAACTACACATCACGAAAATTATAAAAGATGGAAAAGTACCCCTCTCTAAAATTCCTTGTGGAGCATCCCGTTTTCTTTCAGATACATTATTTAAACAGGTACTACATCAACCCTGTTTAGATGATTATTGTTCGTTGTCCAAACTTCAAGATTATTTTAGAACTAATTGTGAAATTCAATCTTACCTTGACAGCAGCGTTATTCACCGGAGATAAGCAGTTGGATCTCTGGCACAGAATGGGCTTCCAACCTTCACCGGAAAAAAAAGTTTATTTTTAATGTTGTCTGTCATAATTTTTTTTAGAGATATTTAAAAATATTGTTATGTTGGAGTTTTTGAGTCGCTCCTATTTACTTCATTTCTTTTTCTTTCAATTTTTGGCAGGAGACATGGACTTATTGTCTTGTTTGTACAGTATTGTTCTCTTTGTATTTTGTGAGAATGGAATTAGCTGTTGCAAACAGCTTACAAACCCAAACATTAGTAACAAAGTAACTGGCCTGGTGTTTGACCCTAGCAGAGTCTTTCCCGAAGGCTAAAATCTTTGAGCCTTTCGAGGGGAGGGGTATTTGTTGCAAATGTATTTCCGTTTTGTGGTAAGACAGCTGGTCACCTGTTCCTCCTTGCCACTCACTGGTTTTATTCTTACAATTTTGATTGTTTATTTGTTTATTTTCTCAGTCATAGCTATAATTTGTGCATTGTACCTTTTAATGTCTTGCAGTTGTTTTGCCAGTATTAACTGTAGTAAAATTAAAATAAATACAATCGCCCTATTTTGCCACTATCTTTAAGGGGGGGGACTTACATGTATAAGAAAAGTCTCTGTCTTCAACGTTGGAGGGCACAAGAGATGGCCAATAATGGAAAAGAAGATTAGAAGCAGCACCACGAGCTGATGATGGCCCAAACGCTATCGTACATAAGATATCCTGTCAGCAAATACAATAATCAGTTAGTCATGGAGAACAGGGATTAAATCCATAAAGCTTATAAGCATAGATAAACTCTGCTCAGTGAAAACAGGTGACCATCCAAGCTGTCATATGTTTAGTAATAATGTAACTGCCTGCTACTTCTTTGCGTGACAACAGAGTCTGATAAGCAAAGAAATTTACACAGTTAACTGTCAATATCTGCAGCGTAACATTGTAGGTAAAGACTGGGCGGCACAACTTCAAAATGTTCAGCTAAGCATTGCCAAAACTGCAGAAGCAGAACCCCCTAGCAGTAGCATATGGTGGTCCAGACCAAGAGGCCACCCTGAGGACATCTTGAACCAAGCAACTGGGTCCACCAAGCAAGGTTGTTGGGTTCTGGATTCAAGCTTCTAACCACAAACATAGGAGATCAGCACAACGAACCCAAGAACCCAATTTCATGGCTCTGCTTACCGTAAGCACAGAATCGGCGCTTACAGAAGCAGGGAAATCTGTGCTTACGTCAAGCGTATTTCACAGGTTAGCAGGAGATTTTGGCTTCTGTGTATGCCTACTGCATGTTACAAGGCATTCTATGCTTACAAGGCTAGCGCAGAAATTTGGCGCTAGCACGTCAAACGGGCGGCGGTAAGCAGAGCCATGAAACTGGGCCCAGGTATCTACTTGGTAGGGTGAGCGAGATGTTATAGTTGCATAAAATATTGTTGATATCACTTACTTTAAAGACATCTTTCTTGTATGTCATAATACATTCCATCAGCTGAGCATGATGAGCTGTAAACAATTATCATACATACAAACAAAATCAATTTTTTGTCCTGACAAATCTACAAGAAATTTACAGCAGCTGCTGGCATCATCAAGCATGAAATGCTGATTTAATTTGGAAACATTCTGCATATAAAATCATGAGTTTTAATAACACATGGTAATCTTTAAGAATTCTTATTATGGAACATCTATTCAGCATCCTCACAAACCGTTATAAACGCATTGATAATCAAAATGAACTCTCATTGTACCAAAACACTTTTCAAACTTACAAACAGTACATTGAAATTGACATCTCCTCCCATGTGCATTGTGACTAGAGCTCTTACACATTTTCCTTTTTAATCAAAGGTTGTGTAATGATCAACTTGCAGTACTACAATGGACAAAATTTCAAACCTTCACACTTCAGCTATATAGACCCCTAGCATTGGCCGCCATCACTGGAGGTCAGCACACAACTCTCAGCCAATAATAGGTCTGCATTCACCTCAGGGGACTCTTGTGAAATCATATGCAAGGGGCCATTGAGAAAATTATTTCACAGACACTTATGTTCTTACCTTTGTTCTTGCAGTGTTGTAGAACCAGCATTATGACCGCTGAAACTGACATGGTAGCGTAAGTATCGCCTTCAATGGACTGCACCTCAGCTGGTGACAAAAGTAGTTTTAAAAAGAAAATCAAATTTTATGAATGCAATTTATATGCAACTATTCTTCAACAAAACTATGAATGATCTTTCAACAGTCTATCCTTTTGATTGCATCACCACCCATTTACCATCAAGGGAAGGGCTACATTCCAACTGGGACATTACTGGTCTCATCAGCCACGTATTTCATTCTTGTTTGGGTAAAGATACTGCTCCTTGGTAAATGACTCTACAATCAAATTTAAGGGGCACCATGGCCTAAGTCCATTTCTTTCAAAAGCAGTCAATTTTGCTTAACATTATTCTGCTCAGCAAAAAAATAAGCAGAAAACCAGTCACACATGGTACACATGGCATGGAGTTTGATAGGTAGCTTTATTCTGATAGGCATAATCTTTGCTTAGTTATTTCTTGTGGTAAAGCAGTTTATGAGATTGGGCCAAGATCTCAGACCTTATTAACGCAGGACTTTGCCTCTTCGTAACTCTCAGCCTACTCTATTAGAAAAAAATACTACTCTTTAAAGGGATGGTACACGTTTGGTAGTTACTCAAAACAAATATTAACTTAAAAACTGACTTGGTAACGAGCATTGGAGAGCTGTTGATAGTATAAAACATTGTGAGAAACGACTTCCTCTGAAGTAGCATATATTTTGAGAAAGAGGTAACTTCTCACTAAAATAATAATACATGTAGACTTCTAGCCAGAAGTCTTTTATTCCTATCTAAAAGCACACAAATTCGTCCAACAAGGTTTTTTTACTTTCATCATTTTCTCGCAACTTCGACGACCAAGTGAGAATACACCAAGTGGGAAGACAATTACCCAACATGTTCAGGGCCTTTAGAGAAAATAAACTTACATAGACATATCGGGAGTAGCGTGGTGCACAGGAGATCCACCGTTTCCTTTTGGAGAGCCATTGGGAAGATGGCCAGAGTGGATGCCACTGTGTGTGGTATAGTATCCACTATCTCAGGCTCCAAGAACCATAAGATACAACCAAACAACTGCTGGATAGCCTGACCCAAATCTGTTAGCAAAGAAACAATTTAACACAGTCAAAAAACCAGTATGCTTAACTCGGAGCAAGAAGTTAAATGAATGTTAAGCCCGGTTCATACTTCCTGCGAATGAGAAAGAGGGGTTATGATGTCAAATTCACATCAAATTCACATCGCATTCGCATTCGCAGGAAGTATGAACCGGGCTTCAAACTGTGTCATTTTGATTCTGGTGACGTGGTCTTGTAAAAACAATTCTGTTCCAGTAAACATTTTGAGCTACAAGCCCTGTGGTCATGTGGATTTCCTCCGCCCACCATATTCGAGCCCTGTTGTACCCGCAGGTTCTCTAGTAATTGCTACCTCCTACAAGGCAAAAAAGTCTGAAATATACAAGTGCAATTCCTGCATAAAACCACAACTCACTCATCTTAGTGAGATTGCCAATTCAGTGCATCCTAAACATAAAAAATCATTTACCACATAACACTTTATATATTTGGTTTGCGGAAACACCATTATGTGTATCTACTTGCCAGGTAGATTATGTTCTTTTGAAAATTTGTCTTGCTTTATATCTACTACCGCAGAGTACATTTTTGGAATTCAGTAGACTTCTCATTTCTGAAAGGAACTGTCCTGCTTTTTAACCACTTTTTTAAATAATACTCTAATCAACTTGAACCCTGCATTGTGATCGTCAACCAGTGCAATTGATTCCTTTATTGAACTACAAAAATCTATAATGAACAGTGTGTATTGAACGCCACGTGCATCATACCAGCTGTACACTCTGGATGTACACAGCAGCAATGTAGTCATCATGCAAAGCTTATTATTTCAGCTTCAGGTAGTAATCATCAGGGCCCAATTTCATAAAGTCTGTAAGCACACAAATTTGCTTAGCATGAAATTTCTTCCTTAATAAAAACAGGATTACCAACCAAATTTCCACAAGATTTTCAGGATAAGCAAACAACAGCTGAATAGCAGTAAAAAGAAATATGCAACAAATTAAAATTTGGTTGGTAATCTTGTTTTTATCAAGGAAGAAATTTCATGCTAAGCAAATTTTTGTGCTTACAGGCTTTATGAAATTGGGCCCTGTACACAGAATAAGTGGGAACTAAAAGAAAATGTAGATGAAATATTCTGACTATTTTTCTCTCTATTTATTTCCACTTCACTGCTTACGTTACACTTAGTTACCTGGGCCCTATTTCATAGAGCTGCTTAAGCAAACAAAAAATGCTTAAGCAGAAAAATCCTTACTTAGTAAAATCAGGTAGCATGGTAAAATCAAAGTACCAGCCAAGACTCAACTCAATTGTTATGCTAAGTAAACAACAGCTAAATACCAGTCACAAGCAATATATATGGCATGACATTTGGCCAATAACATGTGTAAGCAAGCTATTTTCATGCTTAAGCAAATTTTTTGCTGAAGCAGCTCTACGAAATTGGCTCCAGTTCATGTTTGCTGTGTTGTCATTAAGCCTTTGAGATAGACTCTGCTAGGGTTGAAACATCAGGCCATTAGGCTAACTATTTGTTTGCATTTATAGATACCATAGGTCCTTTTGGTTGGTAAGCAGTTTGCAACAGCTAATTCAACTGAGTTGTAACAGGATGCAGATGAGATATTCTCCAGGTCACCGTGTTTTAGAGGTTAGACTGCAGGACTTGCAATTATAAGGTTGTGGGTTCGAATCCTAACAAACTTACAACTCATTTCACAATTACTAGAATAAGTATTGTAGTCTACAGTACTAAACCATATTTGTATGAGGAAAACTGGCTGTTACCAGCTTGGTGTTTGTATCCCGTTGTGGAAGTTTGTCGAGTGCCCTTGACAGGAAGGCCATCTATTACAAACAAATAAAGAATCGACTAGAATAGGTAGTCATAATTCCCCTACCTGACTGGCCATACTGCACATTGGGTACAATCTCAATGAGGCTGTCCAACGTCTCATAGAGACAGAGATAGTCCAGACTAGGATAGTGAGGCAGACGCGGGTTCAACCTCCTCCGAGCCGACTGCTTACAGTCGGTCAGATCGGCAGGGGCTTCCTTCAAGATGCTGCAAGGCAAACACAAACTGAGATGAAATTAACTCTCTCAAAATTTCTTTTCGTGAGGGATGCTTCAACACTGGTGTTGGTCCCATGTGTTGTGTAACGCATGTAAAAGAACCCAGTGCACTTTTCGAAAAGAGAAGAGGTTCGCCCCGGTGTTCCTGGCTGTGGCTGCTGTATGCGCCGTAGCACGTTGTAAACCCTTATAAGGTGCTAAATAATTGGGTCTCAAAATTCATCACTGTAATAACCTATCTTTCTGAAAGTGTCTATATTACTCAGCGCCTTGAGTACCTTGTTTGGTAGATACGTGCGCTATATAAGACTTCGATATTATTATTATTATTATTATTATTATTATTATTGAGAAAGTAAGATTAATCACACTGTCTGGTTTTATAAAAGAAAACCAGAAGGGAAACTGGTCGGGTAAATTTTTAATATTTTCAGATTGAACAGAGAAAAATTAGAGCCCGACTTGAACCTGCGACCTCCGGGTTACCCTGACTGGGATCTACCAACTGAGCTATCTAGTGTTAAGGCCGAGTCACACTGCAGCGATAACGAAAACGATAATGAACACGACGCAAAGAGAATGCATTGTATTGGTTGAATTGCTCAACGCAGAATACGCACACGCTCATCCAACCAATAGAATGCGTTCTCTTTGCGTTGTGATCGTTGTTGTTTTTCGTTATCGCTGCAGTGTGACCGAGGTCTTAATATTGTATCAGTATCTTTGTTATGGGGTGCCAGTTATAAGCCATCCAACCTGAAGCTGCTGCATTGCCGGGGATCACATCAAAGTTTATGATACAACCTGGGAAGCGGCTTCAGAGGAATCACCCGAAGGACCCATGAACAAAGATATTGACACAATAGGGACACCGCCAAGATTAGGGCGAGATAAGCTGTTAGTACTGCGCTAGACTTGATTCAAGTCTTAGATTGCGGTTATTCTTACTGCATCTCAGCCATGAAAAACGCCCCCAGATCATTTAAGGCTATGATCAGATTGCGAGTTAGGGCGCATCCCCAACTCGCAATCTGATCGTAGGCTAAATGATGAAGGTTGATCACAAGAGGGCGCTGTTTGTAGCGGCTATCAGCAGGATGACTAAAAAGCCACAAAGATTTGGAACCAAGTCTAGTACTGCGCTGGCACAGTAATCCGAAGGTCTCAGGTTCAAGTCCGCTCCGGTAAACTTCTTCTTTGTTCAACCTAACTTTAAAAACTGTATTATTTTAATTAAACCTCACCACTAGAAAACACACCGGTAACTATTTGTAAAAATAAATTACATTCTCACACGGTTATAAACTCAATTGGGTCATATACTTTTGTGGTAATGGATTTGATTTTCGTACCTCCTCAAAGTGTGAATGAAGTATCTGAGTGTATTAGCAATATCTGTCCCTGTTGGTAATGGAGCAATGTTGTGTAGAATACGGTTCTGGTAGTCCGTCAAATTACGAATCTTAGCTGAAACTGTTGAAGAAGAAAAGCATTTATATATTTCACCTATCAGACATGAACACAATTATTTCAGAAATGTACCAAATGATCTAATGTCTTAAAAAAAATCATAACAAATCTACACCACACTTTAAAATAATTTGGGCCATTATTTGTTTTTCACAATACAAAAGCATTACATAAGTGGGCTGGATTTTTTCAACATTTTGTAGAATGTAACAATGTTAATGTAACAATGTTTATAATACACTTCATTTAGGCCTAATATTTTACTGGAGTTTGAGAAAGAATTCAACAACTTACACTGCTCTGATTTGGTCGACATGTTGATCGATATTCCTGCCTGCAGGATCGGGGTTCACAACAAAGTTTTGCTCAAGGATGCATTCTTAGTAACTGAAAAAAAGACAAATTTAAAACTGATTTTAAAAAGCTCTATCCATAAACTTACTTTTTATATTAGTATATAAAGGACTATGCTTATAGGAAGAATTTGACATGATAAGAAAGAATTTAGATGGAATAAAATAAATTATTTGTTAGTATACTATAAAACCTGCACAGAAGCTATACAAATTATAGATTACATAATTATTGTACATTAAATTTGAAAACTTTAATTTGTCATTGTTTTTCTGACATAAAAGTAAACAGGTTTTGTTTCCTTTATATTACTTGAGGTGATTCTTACTCTTCTTATAATATACTTTATTAGTCATAACTGAACTCTATGTTCATTTATTAAAACAAATACAAAGTTTATGTAATTTGTTCCAGTCAGTCACGAGTCAGTAAGCTAGCCGCTAAATGCATGGTTCAAAATATTATATTTAATACGCTTCCTATTTTATTTCACATTAAATGAAATCATTTGATTGGCAATATTAATAGTTAATAATATCAAAGTTAGACCTGTCATATGTCAGTGTTTTCTGCCATCATAGCGGCTAAATAAATGAAATTGTCCGAGATTTGGGCAACGTGGACATGATAAAGAGCGCCGTCAAAACTCAGTCAAGCTGCTTCAAAATTGAGCTATTTAATAAATGAAGATAATTCTTCTTCTAATCTGAATGAAACTTATTTAATCCTCTTTGTGGATCATTGCATCATAAAGCATGGTAAATAATACTCACCCTTTTATCCACAAAAACAGTTTCCACTTCGAAAATAGCCCATCGAATCGCGAATCTTGTTCACATCTCATCTGTCTGTACACTGGGTGCATAATTTATGTTGATCAACAAATGCAGCGCATGTGCATTACCTGTCCTCGTTCAAAATTAAAAATAATAAACGCACTTTATTTTGTCACTTAATTATTATGATTAAAGATTGCATAGCACACATAGAAGATGAATTTAAGGGCAATTATTTCGGGTAAACTGTCATTAGTTCGTGATTGCTGTCTTGACTTACAATAATTTCCAACAGTGATCTACCGCCTCAAAATAGTTGACCTCAGTTTGACCTGAACAACAACAATAGTCTATCACATTCTTAACATTGTTGACATTTACTGCCTGTCAGTTGCGGAAAAACACTTTAAGTGAAATATTTTTCTAGCAGTTCGCTTACTAATAATCATCAAACAAATAGCTAGTTTTTGACATTTTTTTTTAAACCATGGAAGAGTTGTTACAGTTCAAGTTGATATTAATATTAAAATTTATAGTTTGTGGTAAATTTTAGGTGAAGGACAAGGAGGCATGGCTTGGGGAAAATCTGACAGTAGTGAAATCAATTAAAATCTAAAAAATAATTGTGGTCAAAAGGTGATTCTGCCATCTTTCTCACGTCCGTAATATAAGCATTGTACAGACAGTAATTTCTATCCAGTGTTTTGTTTAGTGTCTTGTGAAGAGACAGTGAAAAGCAGTTAGAGATTCCCCAAAACAGCGCCCTCTTGTGTGATATTTATAATTGAAAAAAATATATAATCTTTCTAGAAATAAACCTTTCTAATTCGTTGTCCTATTTTGTCAATTTAGTTTATGTCCTTTCACGATATTTGTTTACAATCTGTTCAATATCTTTATTTATAAAATACACCTTTTTTGTTGTTATTTATCTGATCCATAAACAATAACTTATCATTCAATTTATTTATGGAAGAAAAATATATAATTTATTTGAAACGCCTACCCTACAGGAGGCAGTCACATTAGCATGTATGGAGGAGGATACTTGACTGAAGTGTTGTACCAAGTTCCAAGAACTTTAAAAGGGATTCTGTATTTATTTTTAGAACACAATTTAAAAATAGCATGGGAAAAAAACAAATTTGGTGTCCAATGATGAGGTCCCACTTTAAGTTCCTTGTTTACCCAGTAGCCTACCCACCTATTTGGAGTGGGTGTGTGAGGTGTTTGAGGCGTGGGGGCAGGGCTAGTGGAAGTTTCGAACTAGTGTAAATAAATACAATTTTCCATGTCTCTGGGCTCATCATTCATTGGGTTTTGGGTGTGTTTTTTTCTGAACACCCAAAATATATAGTGGAAGTCTTATGAGTATTTGAACTTTCCAGGACTAGGGCATAGCGCATACCCAACCATATTGTATTGATTTTTTACATGGGTGTGATTCTGTTTCTTCGGATACTTTAAATTAAGGTTGTTTATTATTGTTATAAAAAATAAATTCATATTGTTGGAAAAGTAAAATTAAGCAATGAAATGATATTTGAAAGTAAAATTAATTTAACAAATCAACGGAGATAACCCAAGAAGAAAACATGTCCCCAATCTCCCTTTACTTGTAAAACAATGACAAATGTTGCCCAACTGACGTTCATCATCATGTTACCATTAAACCCATGTAAATGGTTGTTGCACTAATTCAAGCAGGATTGCATAGTATTCTATCTCGTCCCAAATTGTTACTTTCTTTCAATGTTCATTATAACATTTCTTTGAACTCTAGACAGAATTTCAAAATATTTGTTTTCATATAAAAAGTTGTCTTTCTTTAGACTTTTCTTGTTTTCAATACATGCAAACTTGCACAGTCTATACCAACAGCAAGAGAGTACACAAAAGAAATTCCAAACAGTAGACAACTCCAAGTAAATTGAAAGTTGATATTTATTTAAATCCACCAAAAGGGTAGAGTCTTACGTCCTTAAGTGCATTTTTATACAAAGCATTCAATAACTGTACAAGGAATGCTGTTAAAGCACTGGTAATTAAATCATAACCAACGCCTTAAAGTATTCCATTAAATACTATCATCTTAAAAAGTAGATTTAACATAACCAGTTTGACGACTACTTGTAAATTACACATAAATACAATGATTATGTCTCGTACTTCATTTTGAAATCTTCAAACAATTGAAATAAATAATAATAACTTATAAAATACCCCTCCCAAGTTGTTAAAAATGAATGATTTTTTTAAAAGCTGTTACAACAGCATGGAAAACACATTTCTTTTTTAACAATACTGTAAGTTGGTAATGTGATATTGTTCACAACCCATACACAGCCGAAACTAAATGGAACAGTTGCTGGTACTATTCCAGCAACCAAGACAACCAGATAAGACGACTTATATATTAAAACAGTACCGGTGAACATAAAATAAAAAAAGAGGGGGTAGGAGTTGGCAATGAAGGCAGTTTGGCAGGCCATCAGTAAACTTGAATTTAAAAAAGCACAAATAATAGCCACAGTTATCACCACTCTGGCAAACGATTTTTGATAAACTGTCAAACTTGTATTTTATCAAACTGATATAATCACTGGTGGCCATTAACTATACTTGGGCAGGGTCTCTAATTTGGTAGTTTTACCTCAAAATAATAAGTAACGTGACAGCTAGTAAACGGGACATAATTTAACTGAAGGTTTTCTTGCTGAAAAAAAAACTTACTCTTCAAATTTGCACTTGGCCAATACTTAATTCAATAACACCCTTTGTATCTTAAATGTATTTTATCATGAAGATTGAATACATCACTTTAAGCCACTTTTTTTAAAGATAAGTTGCTTTACAGTAAATGGCAATAATCAGTGTCAAAACAAGTTAATACAACTTCATATTATTAAAAAAACAAGAAAAACATCCTAAAAATACACTAAACTGTTCAACAAAATCTACTGAAAAGCAGCAATTAATTATAAATTTATCAATACATTAAGCTATTCATTCTTACTCTATTCACACAAACAAAGATTCAATGTTTTGAACAGCAGGAACTAATAACCAGGGCCATATTTCATAGAGCCGCTTAAGCAGAAAATTATTGCTTAAGATTTTCTGCTGAGCAGAAACTAGCTAGCAGATTAGCAGTCACGAATTGTACATGTGACATGGTAGTTTGGCTGCAAACCTTCTTCTGGTAGGTAAGCATAATTTTGTTGTGCTTAGCTACATGTGCTAAACAGCTCTATGAAATAGGGCCCTGGGCAAAATTTCATAAAGCTGCTGACCGTTGAACGCTGTGCTACTACAGTGCGCCCATAGAAATATAATGCTTTACAGGGTGCCGGCCGTAAGCACTGAATTCCTTGATAAGTATAAGCACCATGATATTTGGCCCGAAATTCATTGTAAATTTGGAGCCAAAATCAGCCTTCTATAAATGGGTTGAACAAAATATTCACAAACAAGTTATTATTTTTTCCTTCAATTTGACACAAATTGAAAGTAACCAATTTCTTTCACAATGCAATTACAGAATTACCTCACTCAAGATATCAAAAATACACTTTTTCATTCCACAGTTTCATACACTTATTTAACAATGTCTTAGTCAGTAAATTCCTTTTTCTCTTTCTTTCTTTCTTTCATATTTAATTCAGATTATCATAAAAAAGTACTCAACAGTCTCGCAATGCTGATATGATAAATTATTACTTGAATCATAAGAGTATCCGTACACTGGTCTGAAAAAAAACAACATACGGGTACATTCAAATATGTGTAATTTCTCAACAGATTCAAAGATATGATTCAGAATAAGTACCTACTGAGTAAGACAGAGTTGGAACAATTTTGCACAAAATATTATTTTCATAAACATTTTTTCACAAATTCAATTGGGAACTTTTCAACATTTCATACCACGACAACTAAAAATCTATATCTCATGTACAGTTCTGTTTGAGTAGACTAGTAGCTTTCCATCCATTGAGTTTAGTTATTTGACACAAAGACTTCTTGGAATATTGCTGCAGTTAAAATAGACACCATTCGCTCCCTTCTGAGAATCTCCTGGCTTGTGCCAGTCGGTATTTTTAATTTGAACATTGCAACCCAATGCACTACTCAATAAGCAATTTTGAGATATGGTGGACGCATTACTATAAAAGTATTTTGGTTGGGGTAAATTTGTCTGTATTCACCCAAACCAAACAGTGCACTCCTATAGTGGCCACCACACCTCAAAAAGGCTAACGCATTTCTACCTGGCATAATTAATTATTGGCCTCCATATTCGGTCATCAGATCCAAGTGATTACAGCCTTTGGCCGTTGCTGATCAATGCAGCGTATGTTGACCACAGACATACAGTTTCCCCGAAACCTTCCAGTCATGCATTGGATTTGGCCGTCAATGAATTCCTAGTATAGTAGTACACTAGTGACGAGTGTTGAAATCTGGCTTTTTCACTTCCTCAAGCAACAACAACTTCAATGGAAACCTCACATTATGTAATGTATATTAGCATCCACAGATCAATACAAACAAAATGAGGTTTCCAAATATCCCATGATTGAGGGAGCCACAATACTAAAGACATATCAAGAATGTGTTACTTACACTGAGTTAACTTACAGCCCTGCATGTATCCGTCAATAAAAGGTACATTACAATACCATAGTATTAGAGCAGCTGTTAGGTTTACTATTTGGACAAAACAAGACAGCAAAATGCACAAAGCAATTCTATAACTGTTTAGGTTGTAAATTGTTCATCAGGGAGTCTGAGTGAGTTTCCTGAATGTCAAGGACATTTCAAATAGAAGTAGTTGACTTACAACACAAGATCCAAGGGCAAAGTTTAATTCTCAGTTATTCAACACTATTAAGTTCAACAGGCATTCAGAGAAAGCTGCGTCAGCAGAAAACTTTGCTTAAAATGTTCTGCTCAGCAAAACAAAACCAAGCAGGATACCAGTCACAAATGGTACGTATGGCATTATGGCAGTTAACCTCACTCTGGTAAACATAATATTGGGTGCGTTCGATTAGCTTCCCTGGGTCGACCCCGTGGTGCTCACTCGGGTGAGCCCCTGACAAGAGCTAATCCAACGATCACACTCGACCCTCTCCTGGTGATGGCATGCACCTCAGGTCACCCCCAAGTGACCCACTCCACAAGCAGGGCACTGGGGGCTGACCCGGGTGAGCACCGTCAAAGCTAATCAAACGTAACGGGGTCGACCCAGGGAAGCTAAACTAACGCACTCATAACTGTGCTTAGCTACTTCTTCAAACTTAAGCAGCTGAAATTGGGGCCAAGATAATGGGAAGGAACAACATCTGTTATGAAGGCATAGAACATAACTGAACATAGAGTGACAAACAAAATGTTTTATCGCCTTTTGTTACAGCGATTTTTGACAAACTATTTTGTTGTTGTCAGACAAAGATGTGATTTTTGTTGCTACTTTTACGTTTTAAAAATGAAAGCACCTCAAGATTAGAAAGAATCAGGATGATAAGAAAGGCCTGGTACGAAATAACCTTTGCATCACAAACTTCGACGGAATTATGTTCTTGATGTTGTTCCTCATCATTAACCCGGCAGTACAAAGTACATGTATCGGACTAACAGTAACAAAATGTGGTTAAACGAATGTTACTACACACTGAAACAGTAAAAATACTACAACGTGTTGATATGTGTAGTGTATCACTCCGATGCATACACATAATTATCAACGACATAAAGTTAATGAAGTTACAATAAAACAAAAACCAAAATATAATACATTCACGGATAGATCGAAACACTCAAGTTTTTCCTCATACAAATGTTTATAAATAAAGAGATAGCTATAAAAATGTTAAACGGAACTTAACCAATAATATGTACATTAAATAAATTACGCTAGAAATAATTAACAAAATAAATTATTCAATCAAATATCATTTCGAAGGGGGGAAGATCATAAATTAATTGGGAAACTTCTACATGAAAATTTTGTTGATATCATAAAAAGATCACAACTGATAAGACTTAAATTAAAATGCATTTGAAATATCTGGGTTTTTGACACAGCACAATCTGTAACCTTTAAATCCCTTCGTAAATTCCTTTCATTAATGAAGACACTGCAGCTTTGTCACTTTGTACTTAATGGGGATCTAGGCAATGTCCGAATTAGCGGCTTCAGCTGCAGCTGTTTCTAAGAGCAACCTATGCTTCAACACACGTTGTCATGGTTATCCAGCCTAAGCCGTAGCCGCCAATTCAGACATGGCCAATCATTGGCGGCTAGTCCATGCATCTATTAAGTAATAACATCTGAATATTTTAAAACAAGGACACAGTGCAAAGAGTGTCTGGCAATTGTGCGAATGTGTGACCTCATCCCAGATAACAGGATCATTTGATAACAGTCAATGCTTGGTCCACTTTTGTCACAGAATCCAATAAAAAGTGGATGTATTTTCATAGTTTCAGACACTCTTTAGATGCAAATCTTGCATTGGGAATACAGCTAAATTAATTTTCTTTGCATACAAGCTCAGATACATTGTAACAATTTAAATGCATCGAGAATGTTATGCAAATTTGTGCTTACTTTGTGTGAACAGGTTAGATTTTTGTTTTGTTTTCAACCAAGCTTTCTGTAACTTTTAATTTTCCACAATCATCTTAATGACACATTAGAAGCCAAAAAGGGGAAAAACTAAACAAATAAATTTCCAATGAGGAATATTCTTGTGGGTAGATTCAATGAGCCGATATGAATATTATTTTCCATCGATTAATTTTACTCCAAAGTATTATGACTTATCAGACATGAAATCAATAGTGTCTGAATATTTTGTCATATTGCTAGTGACACACAGTAAATACCAAGATGATATGTAATTAGCACAGCAGTAGTGTTATTGCCACAGGACAGTAACTGCATTGACTCCAAGGCTAAAGGTTCACACTCCCAGATATACATAAATGAATTTGGAGTAATCCACGCTAAGTCGCCAAGGCTACTCATCATAATACAATGCGGGCAACATGTCCCTTCCACGAACTCAAGGGATTTTTGTTTCTATTATAATTATTTCTTTGCATTATACAGTGCAATAACTAAGTTCCAAGAAAGATTCACACACTTAGAAATGCATTTAACCCAACGGGCAGTAAGTCCCCACATTTTGACGACAGGGACGAATGCCCAGGTCTCTGCCTGCATTACTTGTACTACAACGTTTGTAAATGTAAGTGTACTGGCGCGGTGGCTAGAGGTGAATTAATTATGCTACTGTCAGCCTCTGCCAATAATTACTGCATGCCTCCCAGCAGATTCAGTGTGCACGCCAAACAGGGAATTGAAATCACCTCCGTGCAACAAAATCTGAATATTCACGGGGTTTATTTGATCATCAACAATTGGTGAAAAAATCCAAAGTGGGAAGGAAAAAAAAAACATCCTGTGAGAATTTCTCCTTTAAATAGCATGGAACTGAGAAGTTGTGTTTGATTTGTTAAAGGAATATGCTAATTGGATGTGTGGCGGATAATTACTGTTAGGCAAGGTGATATGCTGATATGCATTGAGATAATAAGGAATGTATCAACTGTACTTATGAGTAATGACGCCACAAGAGGACGAAGGCCATGAATGAGAAGGTTTTTTTTATATCAATAATCACTTTTGTTTATGATGTGATCTGATAACAGCAACAAATTGCATTGGGCTTTAAAAGTGTTTGTTATCGTCTCTTGTGAGGATGTACTCTTCTTTTTAGGGATGTAATTATTTCATAATGTTTTTAAAAATATTCAGTTGTCTGTGCTAAATCACTTATAATAATAATAACAATATCTTGATAATAAACTGATATGTTGATGAATTGGTGAATTTCTATGCCGATAGTTTTAATCACACACATCAGACTCAAGACTTTGGAAATATTCCAGGGTTACATTTTCAACATAAACAGTACCTCATTTTGCCTTCATAGGCTGAAAGTTTTGTTATCCCCTTTAACATTGCATGCGTAATGGAAAAAATTCTAAACTTTGCATCGAATCCAACACATTCAGTCACGGGTGCCACTTCTAATTTCCCAAGACGTCTTGTGAGGGGCAACAACAAACGGAAATCACCCTCACTCTGGGGTCAAAACCAACCCGAGTCCCATATTGCTGCTTCCTTAAGAAGGGATGGGAACTTGACGCTTGTTTCAAAAACCCATTCTGTGCTAAGAAGTCACTTGGTGCTATCATTAGTCATCGGAATGGGGGTAAAAAAAAGTAGAGGGAACAGAAAGGGGGGAAAAGTCCCTAATCAGAGAAAGTTCATGTTCAAAGCGTGACCTTTGTATGCCGTTTGTTTCTGTTAACAAGTCTAGATCTCGTTGCAGTAGAAAATCATAACCCATAATAATGTGGGTGTTTTTTGGTTTGTTTTTATTTAGTTCTCACATAAATTGTTATTGTTTTTATGTAAATGTTACTTGCAAGAAATTGATTTCCCAGGTTGTTGGATATTTTCTCACCAAAAGTTGGATCAACATTTCACTGCATGGGTTGGGTTACCCTTGATCAATTCAATACAGACTTAAGGAGAAAACCTGAAAAGTTGTTCCACAAATCATGTGAAGTAGCTTCCCAAACTGTTCTACTTGATGAAAATATTTATTTTGAGTGTGTCTTATTTTGAAAAGAAGGTGTCCATACACACAGAACCTTTTATGGTTTCAAATGTTATGGTGTTCATCAAGCATTAGGTACAAAGGATTTAGAAAGTTATTTCATGTAGCTCTATCATTCATACTTGGTTTTCTTTTTTACTGAAAGTGTTTTCATAACAAGGGGCATAAACATAGACAATTTGTCTACAGAACAGAAGAAAGCCTTTTGAAAAACAAAACTTTGAAAGGCAAAATCCGAAAGTCTTAAATTCACAATGGAACCAGTTTGATTTTCAAAGCTTAACAGAAAGAACCAAGGTGCCTTCAGAGTTAAGCTTTGCAGTTGAAAGAATTTGAATGGATAATGCTCCAATTGAGAGACAATCCAAAACTCCAAACAGCTGCTTCTCTAAGCTATCCGCATCATCAAAACAACAAAAATACTGATAGAGCTGAAGGGTGATATTTACCACGTTTTTGGGCCATAGCTTTCCCAAGGTTTTGTCTCATGCTGATTTGATTAAGGAATCAATGCCATTGGAGTGCAGAGTCTGTGGATCTATCCACAATGAACACGAAAAGGGTATGAACTGCAGCTCTCTACAATCGCATGGTATCCATTTGATGGGATGCTAATAGCGCATAGTGTCACTATCAATTTGCATCAGAACCTGCTTATGCTTTCATTAATGATAACACTCCGCTCAGGGGGGCGCTTGGACTGGGGCTCATACATTATACAGGGCATTTGTGTTTGACTACACTACTTCATTATTTAAGTTTGCATGTGTAACATGCGTAAAGAATGTCTGCAAAAATGTTTTATTTAGGTAGGCTGATTCATGAACAAAGCGCACATAAATGATGTGTTTTACACCACGGTAGATTTAAGAGGAATCTTACTGGCTCTTTAAACGTGCAGTATTTGCAAATAACATCAGTTGGCGTAATGCATTCTTACCAATCAAGACTTGAATTAAGAAAAACTGGTTTGTCTTTAATCTCTATCTCTGCGCTTTCATTTGAAAATACATCCGTGAACGCCTCATTTTTTTCATTTCACATTCAAAAGTTAAACCATAAACATCTATATCATCATTTTGATTTTTTTTCTGTACTCATCAAGTTCCTTTCAATTCATTGCATATTTTTAAAATTCAGTTTCATTTGGTGGGTTGAACACGAAAATATTCTCTAACAATACTCTTCTTTTTTTTTTCAAAATTCGTAGAAAAGTCTTCTTTTTTTTTAAACACAGGTTTAGTAACATTTACCTTGATTGTCCAAAACCACTAACCCAACAAGCAGCCATTTCGTATCATTAAGCATTTAATTTTAGTAAAATATTTGTGCCAAAAAATGTTGTCGATAATACTTTGTTTTTTATTCTGAAAAACTTTGTAACGAAACATTTCAAAGAATATAATACTATTTTTTTGGTCATTTTAAAAACTATTTCGTCCTTTGCTTAACTTAGGGTCCGTGGTCGTAAAGAAAAATTGTTGGAAAATGGTCAGTCAATATTTTTTTGGAAGTTTAATCTACAAATATCACATTTTGTCAAAAATGTCAAAATTTCGTCAATTGTGACCAATGAAAGTGATCAATTACATTATTTGATCCGCAGCACAAGTTGTTTGGAAAAGAATAAAAAGACTTCTTTTCTTTTGTTGTTTTTTTCGTATAAGTTAAATTATTTGAGAAATATATTACTGTACAATACATAATTTATTATAGTTCATAAAACATTTTCTTTTTCCAAATTCAAGCCACAAATCAGAGCATGACTTGGAAGATCCTTGCATACCGTAATAAAAATATGACATTTAATTCTTACTTTATAATATTTACAACTTTTTTGACTCTTCTATGAAAGAAGCAAACTTCTCACATCTAAATTTTGTTTCTTAAATACTTGGAAGTGTTTAACCTTATATATTACATACATATCCATGTACGGTTTAGGTGCATGATGATATGTTTAATATGTACCACAGCTTTTCAGCATGGGAATTTGTTTTCAAAATATATTAATATTTTATCCGCTTCAAGAAGCACTTAGTAAGTTTGTTCACGCTCAGCACTTTTGCTAAACAGGCTTTTAAATATTTTTAAAAGCTGATTCAGACCTTTCCTTCTTTGTCCATCTTTCTTCAGTCACCAATTTTGTAGATCTGCTTACACAGAAAAGATTGCTTAACAATTCTGCTTAGTAGAAATGAGCAGCATACCAGTCACAAATTGTACATGTGAAAGTGTAGTCAAGCTGGTAACCTTATTCTGGTAAGCATTAAGTATGTTGTGCTAAGCTACATTTGGTGCTTAAGCAGCTCTTTGAAATTGGGCTCAGGTAACTTTGAAACAGCACTTGGTAATGTAAACTGTTTCCACCAATAAATAGATCAACACTTGCACTTTCCTTTTAGGCCACCAGGAACACAATGATTCCAACCTTGATACAAGCCTACTGGAAGGTCACATGTATTCAAGTTCAACAAAATAACAAACAAAACACATCTTTAACTTGCACTCACAAACGCTTTTGTGGTGAGTAGTTTACATTGTGTAAAACCCTTAAAATGAGCACTTAACTACAAGCATGTCATGTAGACTATAAAACTAACAATCACTGCACTCACTGTGACCCAAGATATAAATTACCGTTTCATGTCCTCTAAAAACAGAGAGTTAGTGACTGTAAGGGGTAGGCTGATATTCATACAACAGTTACTGCTAAATATAATTGGTACCCTCCAAGCCAATCAGATAAACATCAGTCTGTGTGTGTTTTTGCCACTGAGTGGTGTATTAGTAATAACATGTTTGCCTAAAATAAAAAACTACAATTTTGAATTATTACTCATCGGCAAGGGTGACAGGGTTTTATTGTTGTCGCGCTGCACATGTGTATAAAGCTAAATAGTTGTACTGAATACAATGGGGTAGTTCTTTGTTGTCTTACTAACAAGAACAGCCTATCAGACGGAATCCTTCAGTATACCAAGGTTATAGCACTACTAGCTAGCTGGTGGTACACGTAGTTACCGAGTGGACACGTATACCTGTGTGTGGTTACTTCTAAGGGTCAATCCAATAGTTGCATTGTATTCAAAGATCTTCAGTATTTTTGTGTAATGCTACCCGGTATGGTGACAGCAGTGACAAAAAAGCCTTGGCACAAATCCAGGCTTTTGTGAGCCTTGAGCGGCGGTTCAAGAAATCATATAGTGCAGTCATGTTTTTTGTGCGTGTGTGCGTGTGGAGGGGGGGGGGTACTAATGCATATAAGCTTTGAGCCTATAAAGTCACTGAGCCGATGTTTGATAACAATTTAATAAGGGGGGATATTTTTGTTTCAATATAAATTTCCTGAAATGCAGAATTTCATTTATATTCACACACCAGTTTATTGCATTTCATTACTCTTGCAATCTCAAGTTTGCATTTGTATGGCATTAACATTGCTTTATGGCTTCTGGTATTAGGAAATGGTTGTTGCACATTCTGAAATATGTGTGTGTTTCTAATTTACAGCCTGCCTGACATGCTTGCAGATTCCTGCTCCTGTTCAGATACCCACTCTGTTACATTCCCACATCCACTAAGACATGCATAATTTGATCAAGCTCGTCGCACCCAATGTCGCTACGGCAACTGTTACCCTGGCTAGCTGTTGAGTTCACATCTGCACTGAATGAGGAGAAATCCCCGGAGACCGGCCGTAGCCAGTCCTCCGAACTGTTCACAGGAGATGCTTTATGGTTGGATACAAAAGGCGAAGCTACGTCAAAGTCGTATAGAGACATGTCGATGTCGCTAAAGAGTTCATCGCCAAAGTCTAATATCTCAGAGTTGGTGTTTGGAAGTCTTGGGAGTTCTGAGTTGCTCGTCGTCGTCGTCGTTGTCGCTGCTGAATGGTTACCTGAATTGGCGGTATTAGTTACATTTGAATGTGTGTTCATACTGCCTGGTGACGTCGGCGACAGTAACGACGGGGAAGGGTTAGCACATGAATGGATGGAGATTCTATTCAGCAGACCATTGTTTTCAGGGTAGGCACAGAATCCTTTCGTCGAGTTGTCTTTGAAGTGATTGCTGTTACTGTCCCTGGGTGGTGAGGGTAGGACACTGTTTGCCGTCTCAACAGCGCCAGGAAGCCTGTCTTTGTCCGCTGTGTCCGTGCACGTGGACTGCGTGCTGGCAATGAACGTGGAGAGTTGGAAGGAGTCGCGATGTCTGCCCTCAGCGCGTAGTTCATGTTCTATGTGGAACAGGGTGTTGCGGATGAGCACAGAGCGCCGCAGACAAGGGTCTATGAGGTTACATGTGGCTTGGAGTTTACAAATGGAGGCATTCAGCACATATTTTCGTTGCATAGTATAGGAAAAACACTTCTCTGGTGATGGAGGAGGGGAACCATAGCCCGTGACGCAGTCCCTTGTGTCACACCCCCCACCTTCATCCAGCGCATGGTGTTTGCGCTTGATGCCCGTACTTACGAGGCCTGGCATGGATCTATAAAGACAAAAACAAAACAAGAATTCAGATTACCACAAACTGTCAATCAAAATTAACAATCGGCCCAGATTTCCATCTGGACCAAAACATTCAAATGAATTTAAATGAATCGTAAAAGTGACCTTGAGGCCTGTCAAAGAAGAGTTAAACCCAGATCATTTGATAAACCATATTCTTCAATACCAGCATAAATCCTACCAAATCAATGACAGCTTCATGTACACTGTGCAGCATGGTTTAAACTAATAATATCATCAAAGTCTAAAGTGACTCAGCAGCACCAATTGTCCAATCAATATGATTAGTCCAAGAATATCTACAGTATTTACACTTTGAAATCCTTTACACAAAATGACTGCCATAATCAACTACAACCACTAGATTGATTGTTAAACAGTTGCTGTGTAGTAATCAATTTTCTGACCTTCACAAATAAAAACAGCGAGTTGAAGACAAAAAAATTCCGAACAACAATTTACCAATATCACAAGTTGCA
The DNA here is from genome assembly GCF_902459465.1 of Asterias rubens. Classification (NCBI taxonomy): domain Eukaryota; kingdom Metazoa; phylum Echinodermata; class Asteroidea; order Forcipulatida; family Asteriidae; genus Asterias; species Asterias rubens. The sequence continues at coordinate 18,229,424 of NC_047062.1, read as the reverse complement.
TTAAATACAGGTGTGTATGTAGTACTGCATCATTTATTGTATAGATTTCAAACACAATCGTGTGCTTAATTAACACCTGGAATAAACCATCAATTAACCAGTCGGAAAGTTGCATAAAGGAACTAAACAAGGAACAGCATTAGAACCACACCAGCCCTGGTGAAGAACTGCAGAATCCATAGATTCACCAAAACAATAACAAATCAAGAACAAAAAAGAGATGCATACAAAATCTATGCCAGAACTTAAATAAAAAACACACCAAGTCAAAATGATCAGTTAGTTTTTAGCACGTGTCTGAATGGGAATCGTTGATGCTACAAAACAATAAGGCCTACACTTAGACATTTAACAGCTCTGGATTCTTAACGCTTTCAATAAAATTCTGAGAGAGAAAATGCGAACAAGAGTGAGAGAAAAAGATGACGGCAACGACACGCTGCTGAAACACTCCCTTGATGCTTCCTGTTCAGCCCAAGCTCATCAGCTAATAATAGGCTCCAATATAATCACTACCACTACTACACAAATGCTATAGTCATCATGAACGTGCACTAGTTGATTTGTTTGCAGGCGACAGCGGGGAGTGTTACATGTGATGGGGTTTTCTTTTAACGTGGGCTTGTATGGGACAAACAAGTTCACGTTCAACACTGTAGAATGTGCATTACATAGTGTGTGCAGGGCTCTCTCTCTCGAACGTTCAACAGTGACCTGAACCTATAATATTGCCTGATCATTTTGTGTACAGCACACGTATTGCACATACAGTGTTTGTACACATACAGAGTGGGTGTGTATTACCATAGAGGTAGATTACATGTACATGTACACAAGTATCTGCACTTAATATGTTCATTTGCTTTTTATGAAGATGAAAGTATGACAGACTGAGGTCTTTATGTAATGGAATTGAAAACTGAAAACTACAAGTAGCATGTGCAGTGATACGTGCTATTTTCCAAGTCAATAATTTTCCTACTTACTGTGCCTTTTCCTAGTCAATCCTTCTTTTACTGTAACTATGCTGTAACTGTGCATAATTACTATAGTATAATTCCTAGTCAATCCTTCTTTTCCTGTAACTGTGCCTTCACTACATAGTATATTTCCTAGTCAATCCTTCTTTTCCAACAACTGCGCCTTTCACTACCATAGTATAGTTATTAGTCAACCCTTCTTTTCCTATAACTGTGCCTTAAAACTACATTGTATAATTCCTAGTCAATCCTTCTTCTCCTATCTATACATAGTACAATTCCTACATGTAGTCAACCCTTCTTTTCCTACTGTGCCTGCACTACATATAATTCCTAGTCAATCCTTATTTTCCCATAACTGTACCTTTACAACATGTATAATTAATGAAGTCAATCCTTCTAATCCCATCTGTGCATTCAAATTACCTTCATGTTTAATTCCTAGTCCTAATCAATCCTTACTTTCCCATAACTGTGCCTGAACTTTATGTTTGATTCCTAGTCAAATCCATCTTGTTCCATTCATGTAACTGTGCTTTAACTATGTAACCATAATATAAAAAAAGGAATATCAATTCCTACCTTCAGCTCCCCTGAGTTCTTTTCACATTAAATAATGGTTCTTCTTGTAAACCTATACCAAGAGTGGCTTTCAGCCTTGTTTGGGGTGAGCTTGCATACAACTACAAAACAATTAAAAACGTACAAACTGCAAATTTTGCACATCCATGAGAGAAATTTGTTTAAAATAAAGTCCAATTTACTGCACTGTTAGATTTGTGACTGTAGATTGAACCATAGAGAAAGGATTGACACAGTTTTAAGTCCTTTGATTTGGGTGTCTGACACGCCCATGATGTGGCATGATTTCAGCCTCACTCTGATGGAAACAGCTGGATGCTTCCTGACTATACTAATCAATGCGAGAGTTCATTATGCATACATGGCATTCGTGCCAATCTATTACAATGAAATTTATTGCACTCAGTCAAGTTTAGAAATTTGTACACGTGTGAGTTAAGCCGCCTCAATCTCGATTACACTTTAGCTTTTTATTTTAAAAGTGGTATAATTGTTTTACATTAAATAGCATCAAAGGATTTCTCTGATGAAAAATTCCAAATTTCAAGAAAGTATTACTAAATAACTTGAACAGGCATTGAATTTGGCTCTTGGAAAAAGTAGGAAAATTATATTCAGTACAAGGGCTGACCTACATGTTCACATGGTGCGTGCTTGAACAGACTTTTCATGCTATTTAATCATGATTTTCCTGATATTTCCAACAGCAAAACAAATTGGAAATCCAACTAAAGTAGGAAGAATATCATGCACCCTTAAAATACATGTTAAATGTTGAAGATGGAAATTAATTATTGGGGGAAAATGAATGAAAACAAGTCTTTTTAAAACATACTTTATTTTCAATTCAAATGCAAAAGCATTTATTATGAGTAGATGCTCCATAGCAACTATCAATTTACTGTTATTTTTAACTCACAGTAAGTTTGCACAGCTCATTTCCAAAGTTATGCATTAAAAATAAAGGTTTCCACTTTATCCTCCATGTTTAAACGCCCAGCATATCTTCATTAGCATACTTGTACACTACTACTACTCAAGCACTATCCACTAGTACTGCCCTGCACTAGGTAGGGCCCACAGACTTTCTTGATGTGTGTGACCTTATCTTACCTTGGCCAGTGCAACGCTGGCCCCAGGGGAATAAATATATGTAGCTGAGAACTGCCAACACAAAAAGCCCTAGATGCATTATAATATTAGTGTGAGAAGCTAAAGGTTGATGAACAATTGTTTACCTTGAGTATTGGGCGTTGGACAGAGTGCATTCATTTCAATCTTACGAAAACCCTTTACAAACACCTTACAACCAAATACGAGTATGTAGATAATATTTTTCAGAAAATATCTTTATGTATCACACATCAAAAATGTACGCACAACAGGCAGGATCAGTTGGCAATACACACAAATATATAAATTTGTAAGCATTTCATTGCACATATAATATGCAATATTAAAAATGCATGTTTTTTTTTTAACTTCAAAATGAAATCATTTTAAAGGCACTGGACGCTGTTGGTTATTACTCAAAATAATTGTTAGCATATTCTTACTCTATAACTAGCAATGGAGAGCTGTTGGTAGAAACATCTTGAGAAATGGCTCCCAATGAATTGAAGTAGCATAGTTTTTGAGACAGATTTGTTTATTTTATGCATAAATATTAGGATTACACTAAGTGAGAATATTGACAAATACCAAAGGCGTCCAGTGTCTTCAATGGTTGTAATTTACATGTAGTTTGTGTTTTGACTTCTCTTTCATGTATTATCACTTGTATTGCATGGCCAGTGAAAAGGGATACTGATGGGGACCTTCGTCTTCACATCACAAAGTATGCAATATTCACAGTTTCTCTTAAAACCTGGATTTGATGTGGATATATGTAAAACACTTTGTTTGCTCATGAAACATTTTTCATTGTATACAAAAACTACAACTCAGTTACAAACAATCAATTACTTCACAACTAATATCCACAGAAAGGCATATACATGTATTGCTTAATGATTCCCGATGTTACTACACTTCCTTATTTCTTTTTAAAAAGTTCATGCCACTAGCTCCTGGTTCCAACTGCAATATTGTGACACGAGATTCAGTAGAAAGCACACATACCAAGCTACTGAGTGGATCCCATCAGAACCCTGACCCTAGTGACCTCATTGGATCAAGGACACTACTACACACAAGCACACATTCTACAGGGCACGCCAGTTGGTGTCAGAAATGATAAGCACTATTTCAGTGATTCAATCAAGAGGATAAATATATTATTTCATCAAGGTCTGCTAGACTCTCAGTTTGTGAAGGAAAAAAAGAGACTTTTTATCATAAAGGAACGTGCACTGTAAATCTATGACCCTGAGTCCCTGACTGTCTGTGAATCTCTCTTTCATACAATCAGCTTATATTGGTCCTTCCCTGAATTAAAAAGCCTGTGCCGCTTAGCTGGCCATGCGGACTATATGGGTCCCAAATATCAATATGTCAAGCCTCGGGCCTTTGATGTCAAAACTGACATTGTTGTATATTTCTTGAGCCAACTGACTATTAAAATTACATGGTGGCAGAGTTGAAGTAGGCCTATACAAAAGGTACACAGCATAACAAAATTCTTGGCATTTCCATGCTCTGAGTAAGTGTTGTACGCAAAATACAAACCTGTGGATGTTTCAATACCGCTTAGATGCCGACGTCTCATAATTTTCATTTCTTGCACACTTGTGTGAAATCTTTGCCCACCCCACAATACTATTTTCATTTGGCAAACTTTGGGAGGACAGTTTCATAACAAAGTTTTTAAAGCATCATTCATAAATACCCCAGACAGTTTCTCTACTCCTATTGGTGGAGAGCGCATCACGTGGGGTGTTTAAACCTTTGATAATGACCAGCTGGAGCTGTTTATAACAAACTGGCTTCCGCGTGTCGGGCGCGCAAGATTATCACGCGGAACGCAATTCATATCTATAGTAACAGCGCGTAATCTAAGCACGCGCGCGTACACACAACCCACGCACATCGAACAGATTCTTCACAAAGTTTTGGGGGAAAAATATTTCAATTGTTAAAGTGTCTATAACTGTATTTTTTAATGTTTTTTAACAAAGAGTAGTGACTCGTTCTCTCAACAGCTCCCATTACTTATTACCAAGAAAGGTTTTGTGCTAATAATTATTTTGAGCAGTTACCAATAGTCCACTGCCCTTAATACTTGACACTGTGACTATTGGGTATGGGTTTAAATCTATCTGTATACACCCAAACCAACAAAGCACTCCTAATGGTAAAACTCTCAACAACTCACCCAAGTTTCAGTGTAGAACAGAATTGGTGAATATAAAATCACTGTATGGTCTAATTACATGTAGCCAACACCGATCAGGAAACACTAATTTTCAATCAACTGTTACACCACCAGTTGCACACTCATCCACTGATATCAATAATACTTTCATGTCCTTACATGCACTGTAGTAAAGAATCACTCTGACTGTATCCGTGACACCAATCTACGATGACAAGGAGTTTACATTTATAGCAGGCTGACCTAATCGATAAACCACACAGGGAAATACCACTGCAGTCAGCAGTCAAGGGCCAGTACCACTGAACATAGAAACTTTTCATTCGCAGGGAATTTCCCTCTCTCTCGTGTTTATGTCCCTGATTGTGAGTCAACAGTTTGCATTAATACACCCAGACACAAGACCAGTTCTTATACTTTGTGGTTGTGGCGTTATATTTCCTGTACTCTCCCAGTACGTGACGTATTACACTCGCCTGCTTCCGTATTTGGGAATACTACAGTCAAAATGGAACAAGCGTGGCTGGCGAGATCGTCATTTTTTTTAACATTGCTGCTAGCAATGAACTTCCTCTCTCATGTGAGGAACATGACTCTTTCCTCATTGAAAGTTTGTATAGACTTATTTCAACTATATACTTATATCAGGCGTGGAATTACAATGGAGGCCATAGCCTGTTGCCCTTAGTTTGGCCTGGGTGCCCCCCTTCAAAAGTTTCAAATAGACTTGGGTTTTTGTTTTGCTTCTTCCAAATAGAAGTGCCCTTTGTAAAATGAAAATGGCCTTACCCTCTTAAAGATGAAATCCAAGCCTGCTATATAATCATTTATCATTGATTTAAAATGCATTAATAAATATAGGATTTGTGATGTAACAAATAAAACAAAACTGATCTACATCAACACACTAGCTTCCCTTTGTCAAAGATGGTGCCTAATGCCAAACTAAATCATTTGAAAAATAATGTTCCCCTCAGTAGGAACAATATTCCAAAAGTTCAATATGCTATGTGTCCCAATAGAGTTGAAATCGTAACAATTTCTGGGCATTTCACAAACCCTTTCACAAAATACATGTTGCACTGACGCAATTCCAGCAAAATTTGGACTTTCCCTCTCCCAGTCACATACGAATGGAGTAACAATGACGCGAGTATGAGTGAGTGGGCAACCATTATCCTGAAAGCAAAAGAGTCTACCTGTCCATCTCTTACCGTGTGGGAGGTGTCAAAACATGTCGACGTAAGAGGTGTTTTGCTGTATGCTATACACATCTACACCCAGTAAACAGTAGGAGTTAAGGGTCAATCAATTACCTGATCCCGTGATATTTTGACTGAGTTGCCACACTGTCTGCACTTTGAAGTCCAACATGACCCAACGTGGCTGCTATAGTTTATATTGGTACTAACTAGCCTAAAGGACAATGTGGGTAGCTAGTGTATAAGGAGTGCAAATAGACCTTGCTCTAAGGGTGGAGACACCATTTTTCTTACAACTGACTAGTCTGAGTGATTATCAGAAATGGACAATAATTGCTTGGTATAAATTTGCTACCATTATTTCTTGCCTTGAGAAATAATTAGAATAGTGACCTTGTTTTTTTTGTGTAAAATCTAATGAAATACGAGACAGGCGACTGTGATTTAAACTTTCTTGTGTTGGGCACTGATTTACGCAAGTTCTCTCAATATTCAAAACAATAAGGGACTTATGAGACCCTAGGTACCAGCAGACTTACCCAGTATATCTATTGTTCTTGTTGATGTGTGCAAGCTCAGAACTAGTCTACGAAAAACAACAGAAATTAACTGGTAAATCTGCTGTCACCTAGCGTTCCCAATTCCCCCGTAGCAAAGTTGGTGGTAAACAACATTTTTTTAAACCATGGATGGACAAAGAGAGAAGATCAAGTGTATGTAATGGAGCTTGCAGCTCCAAAATTCCATCAACACTTTTCAGTAAACCCAATACATGATGTATCGCCCACGAATGTTCAACAGTGTTCAGTCCAAAATGAAGTTATTTTCTTTAAACAAATGAATAAACACATTGATACTCATTTACATCTGTCATAACCTGATACAAAAAAAGGTGAACTTCGGAACATTGGTTTACATTCAGGAAGTAAAACAAATCCTTAGTCCAAGTAATCAAATACCGAAAATGATGGCATCAATATAAGTTTTTCCAAACAACCCTTCAATTCATAGACTGTTGACATTTGGACTGTTTATACCCATTTCATTCAAAGTGCAATTTCATATTCACTTCAGTCTTCATACATTCTTCAGTCTTCATACATAGCAACTGTCTTTAGTCTTATATATATTACAATTAACTTGTTCCTAAGCAAAATCTAAATCGAACAATCTTTGCTCAAGTTTGTCTTTCATGCATTTGACATCAATTTTTGATCGAATTCATAAGTGCAAGTGATGAAATTACAACAAAAGTTTGTGTTGGAAATGAGAGTCCATTCTAAATTTAATTTTAAATTATGCGAGACATTTATTGTGCAGTTGGGCACTAATATCTATTTAATAATAAGGTTTTGAACCATTTAAAATTCACTTCAATTCCAAAATGACTAATTTGACAATAACAAGATATCATGTTACGCAGCAATGACGTCGTATGATCAGATCAAAAGGGCCCATTTTTTTTTGGGGGGGGGGGTATTCCCTCACAAGTATTACATTTTACCTCAAAGGGATTCCGCTGTCAGGGAAAAACAATTTAATAGAATAATAGAATTTAAAATAATATCTACAAAGTAATGGGTATTTTGGCGGAAGTCTAGGTGGAATCCCTATCAAACACCTCACCCCAGGTTGTGACGAGATGATTTCTCGTTTTCATTGACAAAGTTTTTCAATTCTGTGTACTGGTAATCAAATATGCAGCATAGTCAAATCAGTTTCAGTTTCAACTCTAGTGTATTGAAGTCTGAGAAGGTTTAGAGTCTACGTGCAATACAAAGAGTATCTTTTTCGAGGGAAAGTCAATTGAGGTGTACAATGATGGTTTTGGAAGGGGACATTCAGTCCAAAACCAATGGTTCCCAAGAAGCATTTTGAAACTAACCTCATCCAATTTTATGGGGGGTTTTTCCCGTTGTTTTTTTTTCTTAATGGAAACACAAAACACAGTGTCCACAGATTTACATTAAACTTACACAGTTTGAAGATAATGATAGGAGGCTTCCCTTAAAATATTACTTGCTGAGGTGCTGTAGTTTGTGAGAAATGAGTAAAACAATGTCACGAAAATACGTTTAACAATTGCTGAAAATAAATTTTGTGACTTGTTTTACTCATTTTTTAAAAACAACAGTACCTCAGTAAGCAATATTTTAAGGAAAGCCTTCTACCCTCATTATCTTCAAACCGTGTAAGTTAGTTTAATGTTAATCTGTGGAAATTGTGAATACTTCTTCAGTTCTGTCACTATTATGCAAAAAAGCATAGAGGTATGTCATCAGGGAAAATGTCAAAGATGGCGATAACACTTATACCATAACAGTCTCTTAGCGCCCACTCTTAACAAGCCCTAAAGGAAACTCTCACATAATGCAAGAGAAGGGCAGATAATATAATGTGTCTCTTATTATGTTATTGCAACAGTACAAACCATGGAGTTTGCTTCCCCCATTTTAGGTGATTTTCACACTCCCTGTTCAAATGTCTTTGTGTACGTTCGGTTTTGGGGGAACCAACTGATTATTTTAAAACAATACAATAAAACTAACCTGTGAAAATTTCATATCAAAAGGTAGTCACGCTTTTGAGCTGTCACCAAAAATATGGAACTGTTATGTCCACCCAGGAAGAATAATCTGTAATTGGTAAAATCTGAGAAAATCTGACAGCAACGCTTCTCTTTTTGGGGGGGATATATTATAAAACTGTCTTTTTCCATGACCACATTACTTCAAAGTGAAATGATTATCAAAGTGCTTTTATACTATCGAAAGATGCTGTACTTCTAGCTTACCAAGTAAATTTTGCACTTGAGTGATTACCAAACTAATTATACCAAGAGTATACCTTCCCTTGGACTTGAAAAACAAACTAATTTTGATTCACTTGATAGTTAAGAATCTTAAACAGTACATTCATGTTCAATTACTGAAGCCTATACATTAAAATCAAACCCAGGACGATGTATTTAGTCATAAATACCTTGATTTTAACCACACCCAAAATGACCCCAGGGATGGCCTTGTTCACTACTACTAAACTCAATAACCTACACAATAGTTAGAAGAACAGTAACTTTGTTTCAACACAGTTAAATTGTTAATGAATTGTTCTTCTTTGGCAGTGATTTCCCAGATCACACACCGCTGCTGCACTATGATGGACGGAGCATACCCTTCACATTGTACCAGGTGAACATTATAGAGTGTATGATTACACATGAGGTTGAGTGACAAAGAGATCAACTTGGGTATACACATACACACTGAACCATGGGCACCTAATCCATGCTACGGCTACACACTAAAGCCCTCCCAGTGTATGTAAACCCATGAATAGAATCACAGATAAAGAACCCACCTTTCTGTTCCCACTTTATCACTCCAGCACAACGACAATCCGGGGTACCGTACAATCCGGCAGTAAACTGCACATCTCTGGGCCCTCGGAGCTCATCAAGTCCCCCACCGGACACCCCACAGCACTTAACATGTGTAAATCCGTATTACTTCAGTCAATGGAAGGGTGGGATAAGTTTTGAGCTCTGGGCCAGTTTCCGTTAGCAATCATGAGTTAGTACGGCGTGCCAGTGTGTGTGTATGGAACGGCAATGAGAGAGCATTAGTAATATAAGTCTGGACTGTTTGTGAGGCACGCGTGCAGCAGTGACTCACTGTTACTGTTGTGATTCATAGAAAAACTGTCACCAAAAAAGTTGAACGTTTGTCTGCAACTGGTGATTGTTCAGACTTTCAATTTTCTGGTGGTTTTCTTGACCAAGTATTCACAGTGAAGTAGTTGTCTTTGTACTATGGATGCATGCAAGCCGTACACAGATCATCTGATTTTATGTACAGTACACAAATCATCTGATTTTATGTACAGTACACTATACATCCTATTTTGAAAAATTTGAGTATTTTAGACTTGTGTCATCAATTCTAAGAAAAAAAAACCTGCTCAGTAAAGTACTTTGACATAAACAATTCTTTAAAAAAAATTGTGTTCGTACAAGATTGTACTTTAAAGATCTTACAATCTTTTCTCTGAACATTCAAAACCAATAGTTTAGTTTAGTTTAGTATAGTTTGTTTTCATTCTCTTAGTATAGTTTGTTTTCATTCTCTCATTTACAATTAACGTAAAAATCTTTGGGCTTGGTGAAATACTTTGACATAAACATTCTTACAACAAATGGTATTCGAACAACATTGTGCTTTGCAGATCTTACTATCTTTTCTCTGAACATTCAAAATCAATAGTTAGTTTAGTTTTGTTATTCTCCAACTGGTGTTTGATGACTGGACAAACATCATAAACATTTTGTTGGGAGACTCTCTTTGTGTCTTTCATCAGAGGATTGACCCAGATTATTCAGAATGTGTCATCACGAGGTCCGAGGTCATGAAAGTTGAGTTTAAGGTCATTCTATAATTTGAATGTCAAAGTATCTTCATGAAAGTGACAGGACAACTTTAGTGACAATATATTTTTACAGAAAGATTACAAAAACATATACTTTTCAAAAAGTTTGCCGTCCAGTACAAAAAGTCCATGTTCATATCTTTCTAGAAAAAACCATGCTTAAAATATCAAAAGCTTGCCCATAGTAAATTTGAGACATACATTTTACAGACTGATTGAAAAACATTCAACAGTTTGTCGTCCATGTTATGGTGGTACAAATAGTTAATGTCTTATTTGTGTTATGGTTCTTAATAGTGTACGTTCAACCTTTAATGTGTGTTTTGGGGGTTTTGTTTTTTATATCAATAGTTTTCACTGGTTTAAATTGCTGTGGTTTCAACCATTTGTACATAATCTGCCTTGTCATTTTGTCAAGTAATCTTTATATTTTTAAATTATTGTATAATTGTATATTTCTCTTAATATTTTGATATGGAGCTGGTCTGCTACTGTAATTGCCTGCAAAGGATGATTACAGTTTTTTTAATTGAATTGAATTGAACAGTAGGTCCATGTCCAAATTGTCCATATCTTTCTAGAAAGATAATGCTTGAAATTTTCTAAACCACATCTATAGGGATGTTGGTACTCCATAAACCTATTTGGGAAAGTGGTTTAAAAGTTTATTCATAAATACCCCAGACAGTTTCTCTACTCCTATTGGTGGAGAGCTCGTCACGTGGGGGTGTTTAAACGGTTGATAATGACCAGTGTTTATGACCGGCTGGCTTTCACGAGTCAGGCACGCAAGATTATCACGTTCATAGCTAATAGTAACAATAATTGGCCATAGGCTGCTTGAGCAAACCTGTGACTTGGTAATAATTTACTGTCTGAGCTCAATAGGTCGTCGAATTTGCGAGATAATAATGAAAGAAAAAGACACCCTTGTCACAAGAAGTTGTGTGCTTTCTGATGCTTGATTTCGAGACCTCAAATTCTAAACTTGAGGTCTCGAAATCAAACTCGTGGAAAAATTACTCCTTTCTCGAAAACTACCCCACTTCAGAAGGAGCTGTTTCTCACAATGTTTTATACCATCAACCTCTCCCCATTACTCGTAATCAAGAAAGGTTTTATGATGACAATTATTTTGAGTAATTATCAAAAATGTCCACTGCCTTTAAACGGCCGTCTAAGAACTCGCCGCTACCCTTTTATTCCCTTATTTATATTTTTGCCAAAAAAAGTTAATGGCCTGACATTTCGACCCTACCAGAGTCCTCCCCGAAGGCTAAAAATAAGAACAGAAAAAAAAGAGACTCGTCAATTAAAAGCGAATGAAGAAGTTACAAAGTACCACATTTACTATCTGAAAAAGAACAGTTAAAAAAAAAAATGACATTTTACATGCCAATAATTAGCACAGTTCCCTAATAGCATCAAAAACCATCGGCCATTACAATTGTGTGTACGAAATCTGCCTGAACTTTTAAGTTATTTTTAGCACAATTGGCTCCTACGTTTGTAGCTATAGCGGACGGTGCTATTTAAAATCATTGAAAGTTTTTCTATACTTGTTTCCCACTTCCTAAGCCATGATATTAGAGCTAAGGTGGTGTAGCGATCCTCACCCTACTACAAGATCCATCATAATTATTCCGTCTGGATGACTTCCTTTATTTTGATACAAATAATGATGGTGCTAAGGTGCTGAGAAACTCTGTCATTACACTGGAGGACAACAACACTCGCGTCTTGAACTCTGTTTAAAATTAAGAAAGTATTACGCAACCCGCTGTGAACTGCAAGAACCTTGGCCTCTTGTCACCAATCAGGCTTGGTGGTCTAGTGGCACAGGTAAGACATGATTGGTGGGGGACGTGGGTTCGAATCTCACTCGAGTAGGTAGTATGCCTGTGGGGCTTTTCATTTTTATGCTTTTTAAACTTTCATAAGACCATAAATATTGTAAAGACCAGTCAAGCTGTTTTCTTCAAATATAACACTTGTTGAACATATTTTGACTTGAAAAAAAATCTGGGGACAAAATAAATCTTCACTCATATAATTTCCATTTCCATAATGCTCACTTAGTGTAAAAAGTTCTACTTGTTTCAATAAGTCCTGTTAATATACCATGCATCTTGCGTCACAATTTGGAAAACAGAACGTACTGATTCTATGCTTCATCAAAAATTCATTTCGCATACACTTTTGCAAAAAGTATGAACCGTGCTTTATTACTGTATGATTTACTGGCATTATGCACATTGCTCAAGTCACTGGACTTGGGGCCAGTGATCTAGAAGGGATGCCAACTCTCAACACTAGTTTGATTCGGCGTTATTTGATTGAAATACCGCGTTTATAATATGAAATATTGACTTGGTGAAAAGGCAAGCAGACCATGAAAAGGACTTACAAGTACAGAAACTTGCCAACTTAAAGGTGGAGTTTTACTATGGTACAAGCATCTAGTGAAATTATTTCATCTGAAATGCCCATTGATTAGAAATGATGAAAACATTTGAATCTGAGAAAAGATTCATGAATAAACCGTTTCTAAGATTTATGCGGGTTGGTGAGATGAGTTGCGTTTACCAGAGATGCGTTTGGTAACTGCTGTCACCTCACTAAATATGAATTCATTTGACGATCAGTGTTTTCACAGCAAGTAGACATTGTATTCAGCTGGAACTTTCACAACTGATTTTAATTGTATCTTTCTTGATAATTTTACATTTAAATCAACATTACCTTGAAAAAGAAAACAACCATGACCCTACCTTGAAGCCCCTTTTACACAAAGTATTTCTCCAGGAAATTACCACGAAAATTTGGTTGACTTTTGCACCTGTTGAATTGCTAACCCTGAAAAACTCCTGGGAAATGTCAACTCCTGGGAAATTGCTACCCCTGTTTAGGGTAGGGTTAGGCGACTTTGGCTACAGCTATGGCTACATCAGTGTGTCTCTGTCATTGAAGAATAGGCAGAAGTGCGCGATCTAGCCATAGCTGTTGCCGAAGTCACTGTTTGAGAAACTGAGAACTCATTTTCTCAAGGAAAGGAGGTGACGTTCGAAATCCCAGGCCCTGTTGGCTCTAGTGTGAACAGGGTTTTTAATATTCCCAAGGCAAAGTAAACATTCTGCCCTGGGGACTTTTATATCAACTCTTTCAAGCACTGACCGGTCACAAGCAACCAGTTTAAATCCCTTCAGAAAATTTGTTGTAAAACGAAAAATAAAGACCCCACAGCCACACAGTTTTCAGAATGGGAAATCTTGAAAGGACTCTTGAAAGTGCTATTGTAACTTTTCTTGTGCAAAAGACACAAGTAAAAAATTAATGTATATTATCATCAACTTATCACTAAAAGAAAAATGGTGCAGAAACTACTGATGTTGCCAATTAATTTTAAACTCAACACCGTGTGTATCATCCAGATTAAAATCACTTGACTTGATTGATTTGGTTTGATTAGATTGATCTAAAAGTTAAATTTCCCGTTGGCCTTACTCAAATCATTGATAAAACAAAATTATCAAAAATATCAAAATCATCTTGCTATTTGTTGCTATTCTTTAAACAATTGGTCAGCTATTCAGCTACACTCTACATAAGTCAAAATCAAATTAATATTCTAGTTTTTTTTAATTGCCTCTAAAAAAAATACCCATAAATGTATAAACCATGAAGTTACATATTTTACGGCATGCAAATAAGGATTTAATGTATGGTGGTGGCTGGCGTCAGAGTTTAAATGTCAACTCAAGGCAGTAATTTACTAACGACATCAAAGACGTCACAACTGCAATATCAGATGACACAGGGACACACGGCCCACAAAGCATACGTGTACAATACATGTGTGTTTCATTAAATCAAATACAGTAACAGGGCAAACTCAAACTTATGGACTTTACTCCGCCATGGCAGTGGGCCAGTCAATTTATTTGTTTGAATAAAATTATACACACACCAAGTGCCTGGCAATTCAAAGTAATATCTAAGTGTTTGAGCATTTTGAACTATCAGCAATAATTATCTAGTTCAGAAGCTGAATTACTTTACAGGCATGTACAGACCTGCCGCAAATTTGTCTATGAAATATTGTGAAACAAGTTTAAACAGGGACTCAAGCCTGTAATTCAATTTTGAGTAGTTTTCTTTATGCAGTAATCAGAGGTATAGCCTACAATTTGGTATAATAAACTCACTCTTTCGTATTATGGTTTAGGAGATTAGGCTTAAAGAAAACATGTGTACAAATGCTATGGGGTTTTGGCGGAAACAAAGAATAATAATAATAATAATAATAATAATAAAAATAATAAAAATCTCGACGAAAACAATACCTGTTCCGACGGTAGGTCGGAACAGCTATAAGACTTTTTAAAAGTAGGAAGAATATCATGCCTGGTTTTAGGGTAGTATGGTATAGTATTCAAGACACTGACAATCTAACAGTGACCCTACACTTGTGGACAAATTGTTACATTTTTTTTCGCCATGAAAGCATTTAAAATCTCTCAGCAAATCTCGGCGACTGTGGCAATGTTCTCGCGGGACTGCTGTTCTCATGAGATCAGTTAGTCTCATGCAGAGCAGCAGTCTTTCGAGGGTGAATGTGAGAGAGCCGTTACGCTATCACTGCAACAAACATTTTATTGACTTGTCCACAAGTATACCAGTGACCCTGGATGGACGAATGCTGATGAATGTATGCAACACAATTTCAGTACAATGAAAGTCGTCAATGTGAATAAAGCTGTCTCCGACGCCAAAATGAAAATCTTTAAAATTCAATTTAAAGAAGTATTGTTTTATATTCAATAACTCTTTCAAAGTTTCCTTGTATTTATTGATTCAAATATGAAATTCTGCTACAAAAAACAACTTCATACATAATGCTGTCTAAGATTCAGCACTTCATTTGACACAAACTGATAAAATGAACTGATTTCAACAACTTGACAGATGGGCAATAAGCAGTCAAAGCTTATCAAGTTGATAGCCATGAACTTGCTGACTTGACCAGGTGTTCTTTGTTCCTCTACCCAAGAGATTTTCCTTAATACTAATACCTATTTGACGTATTTTAGTTGTATTCTTTTAGTTTGAAGAATGTATCAGACAAAAAAAAATCAATCAGTGAAGCAGAGCTGAAAAAAATTGCGTCTTCCCATTGCAGTAAGGGAAGTTTAGTAGTACAATTGTGAGATCTTTAGGAAATGACTTAAATAGGCTAATCAGGGAGATTTCCAAATGTGTTGTCAGAACATGGAAAGATGGATTTACTTTCAGGGAACTTTCTGCAGAATCAGTGAGAGTTGGCAGAGCAGCTCTGAGTGAGAGCATGACAATTAAGAAGACACCCCCCCAAAAAACGAACTACCATTTTTTCCCCGTTTTCATAATTGAATGTTCCCTAGTAGTGCCTCAATCTTAACACACCTGGTTGCTACTGGATACCATACTTCACTTCAGTGGGTAGCTAGCTAGACCCTAGGGATGGTCTTTTTGACTTCACAAAAGCTGCTGCGGTCACACTCAGGTGAAGAAATAACAACTGTTTGCCCTTTGTACAGCAGAATGCAGCTCACCTAAATGTTACATCACTGCTATTGTTAGTTAAATGTTTGAAATTCCTTAAGTCACAGATCATGAGCGCAGTGATCAACAACAACTACATGAACACCTTTAGTTTCAACACCACTGCTATTAGAGCAACAGTTGAAAGAACATTTAAGTATACATTAATGTACCAGTGGGTTTTCTTTTGGGGGGGGGGGGAAACTATAGATACTGGTAAACTTGCGGGTACATCCGACCATGTAATACTTCTCTATTGAGAGAGTGTTGGCTCTGAAAAGAGCCGGTTTGGTCTTGACGTTTCAAACAGTTTACTCTGCTCGTTTTCAGGAGAAAGCTGTCATATATGCCTAATGCCTTACATTTATTTTCACAATCTAGATTTCTATAAAACACACTGACTATTACAACCAACCTGTGAACAACATCTTCGTACTTCGTACTGACCCAACATCATCACAATAATCTTGGTTCGCTGTTTTTTCGAGTCAGTGTCCCTGTGTGTTATTCATTGAATTGAGCTTTTTGAGTTTTAGGCGATGTGGCGTTTACCTGCTTACCATAATTTTGACATGCAATTTGAATCCCAAAATTGCTAGCATGGCAGACTGTAAAACCGCCTGTAGCATTGGTGCAAGAGGTCAGTGGTTTAAAACAAAATTTAAATCAGCTAATTTCAATTGCAGATTAAATAAAAAGCAAATTATGATTTTGGAAATCTTCAGATGCTTGACTGAGATGGTATTTCATGAGAAACATTAGTATTAAACTTAAAAACCTGTGAGCTTTCAAATCGAATCTAATAAATTTTGTTTCGTCCTTATAATTAAAAAACCTGGGTCCAATTTCATATTAAGCCTATAAGGCCAAACAAAATAAATGTTGTGTTTACGGTAACCCGACCGACCTGAATTTTTTGCGGCCGAATTGCCGACCTCAAAACATTTTTCTAAATATTTTGTGAGTTGGTAAAATTTAAAATGACAACTTATAAACTTTTATATTTTACCACTTTCCAACATGAGGGTTTATTTAAACTTTATGAGTCGAACAAGGTTAGTATCAGCCCTGATACTTCACCCACGACGGCAACGACGGCAATTGCCGTCGTTGCCCCACCGATTGCCGCAATGCCCTTCAAAAACCCGGCAATGATTGCCGTGCCCTTTTCTCATCATTGCCGCCGTGCCCTTCCTCCCGAAAAAAAATTATATTCAACGTTGCCCAAGTTCGAAAATAAGCCAAAACGTCCCGATGTCTGTGTAAATTTTTACGCAAAGAAATATACCCCAATTTCACGCACGTAAGGCACAACAGCAGATTTCAGGCCCGTTGCGACAAAAAAATACTCGAAACATCGAACGCTAGAGGGCGTTTCGGAACAGCGATAGCGTGAGTTTAAACGCCCTCTAGTGGTAAAATTACGCGAACCAACGCTAAACGCCTTGAGTTGAAGACTCAACGTGTTTGTGCATGCTGGGATAGTGGTTTTCCCCATGCTTGGTACATGTGATGTACCATCATGTACAGCATAGTCGTCGCGCACCGCATGCATTTATTTTGTCAACATCGTGTCAAAATGGAACAGTTACGTGGGAATTTTAGCGTCTTTACGAAAAAATACACAACGTGCATGACCAATAGTAGGATTACGTATGAACAAAAATTATTTATTGTGTATTGTAAGTAGTTTATTTTGTTGAGTTAGATGAATGCTTTCTTTTTTCATTGGGTAACAGTTAGAAAATGGAAAAATTGAAAGAACTATTTTTTGCAGGCAACTCGGAGGTTTTTTTTTAAACTGCCGTCGTGCCCTTCGCAACTTTTTTATGATTGCAGTGATGCCCTTCCAAATTTTTGAAAATTGCCTTGTTGCCCTAAATTTTTACAAAAAGTCAAGGCAAAACTGCCGTGCCCCTTAAAAGCCGAAGTATCAGGGCTGTAGTATAATGGTAACGGATTTAAAATATTAACAAATAACTCAAAATTCAAGAACTTAAATATAAAAATAAAATTACAAAATAAAATTATTTTCCTACCTACCTACCTGGAATTTTTTCGGGCCGTTACCGTAAACACAACATTTATTTTGTTTGGCCTAAACACAAAACCTACTAAGCATAGGAACATCTTGCTTAGCTAGGTTACTAGCAAGATTACAGGATTAGCCAACATTCCATAATGTTTACATTACATTGTTTTGGGACAGGTGCCGATTCATTTTTTGCTTAGCAAAGAAATTTGATATCAACAATATTTTCTTAAAACAGCTTTGTTTTAAATAAATTTTATAAATAAACCTACTTTTCAATAAAACATCAATGACAAATAAGAGATTCTAATTCTAATAAATGGTCCAATTGATAGTATCAGTCTGAGAGCTAGATTTCAATCTAAATGCAAACAAGGGTAAGTTTAACTTCTTTTAACTTGAATAAAACTAACTGTCTAAAAGATTGACGTATATCGATGACGTTTATCAACGACGTTTATCAAAGAATACATTTACAAGCAAGTTGGAACGTGTCATTATAATGAAATTCTGCAATCTATTTCTTATGTATTTTCCACTTCAGTGTTTAATGTGAAGGTGAATGTAAAAGACTTTATGTCACATTTATGTCACATTTTTACGGCTATATTTGAGTATGGATGATTGGCACTGAGCAGCATGCTTAAGTGTCATTATAATGAAATTCTGCAATCTATTTCTTATGTATTTTCCACTTCAGTGTTTAATGTGAAGGTGAATGTAAAAGACTTTATGTCACATTTATGTCACATTTTTACGGCTATATTTGAGTATGGATGATTGGCACTGAGCAGCATGCTTAAATGTTAAAATGTCAAGTATGACCCGCGGCTTTAGGCTTTTACCAGTAGTTAGGGCCAATGCTTTTAGTTTTCCCTGATCTTTATGGCACAAATTGCCACAAAATATGACCACATGTTGGCTGGGGGAAAATGCCCTGTTATAATCAACATTTCATAAAAACTACAATCAATTCTCAGCCTGCACATTTGGTTCAAATTTGCTCTATAAATTTTCTCTGTTTATTGGTTCGATTGCTAAAACCATTTTGCAGATAGACAAAAGGCAATGTATTTGAATGTAACTTTGTGTTTTGACAGGTTTCCGCATCCTGCCACAACTTTTGTAACTCAATATTTACCAAAAATATTATAATTATCTCATTAAAGTAAATTAGATTCTAATTTGTTTCATAATAAATGAAAAAGTGGTGGGAGGATACAGGTTGTTTTCTCTCTTTTTTTATGGAGACTTGATACTGAGTTCCCACAGTGAACAATAAACAATATTTATTGTCAAACTATTTATAATGTCTGCTACTTACACCGACCTTCAGTTAGTCTACCACTCACCAGAAAAGGCTTCAATATCCTACAGCAAATTACCTGTGTTAACCTACGCCTGCTGCCGTAGTGTTATCATTAATATAATAATGCACAAATCAAAATTTAGCACTCATTCTACAAAAAAATCCTACATGAGAGTGGCCTATAATGAATACACATCATGCACTTCAAAGAATTAAAATTAAGTTGTGTTGTGTTGTGTTGTGTTGTGGGCAGACCAGTGATGCAACACAAGGAAATACAAGTTCAGAGTACACAATAAAAAGGATTTTCTTGATCTGATGGAAGGTTATTTTTCAAACTTATCACAGTTGGGCCTATAAAGTAATAATGGTCATTATCTGTAATTCCCAATCTTGATATTGAATGATATTCTGCTTCATGCTAAATCTCATACGTAACCATCTGCTTTCTTGTAGGATGTTGTTGTTGTGGGGTTGGTCAATTTTGTGTTTAGTGTTTGTGAAAGCACCTTCAACCTTGCCAGCTTTCAACAAATCAAAGTAAAAATCTTCAGAAAATCACACCCTTTTAAAGCATCCATGGGGTTAAACGCAGTAGTAATTCGGACGTTATGTAAGTTCGTTAAAGAATAAAGATCAACAAATATCACACACATGACACAACTCACTAGGCCGTTTTAAATTGACTCTATCATAATCTACGTGACTCGTCTCACCTTGGTTGTTGACGATCCGTACTGCAAGTTGATTTTCAGTCCTTCACTCCGAGTTCAAACATCTGACTGGAAGATTTGGTGGGTTGTCTTTCGGATAAAACAGGCAAACCTCAAGATATTCTTAACTAATTACTTCTTTGTGTCTTTTGTCGTCAGTTGAATCGATCCAATAACTTGATAAAGGCGACCTAATAAATGGTTTTCTTCTGATCCCGCGGGAGATCCGACCTGTCGGTCGCACATTATCAAGCATCATGAAAACAACTAACTGTGACTGGTTTATTTGCGAAACAACTAGCACCGGCTATCTCGACTCACACACACACACGCACACCGTACCACCAACACAGCAGCAGCAGCAGCCAGTGCATAAATTGTACATGATGTGTACGGTGCACAAATACTGATGTACCCACACGGTGTTTTCTGCATATGTTATAGTCTTATATCAATACTCTCCTGCTATTAATATCTCCCGTGATCCATCGCCACAGGAGGGCGCGCTCTCACCATAGACTGCTATGGGAGTAATCTAACCACAGGAGTAGCAAGATAATAAACAACACAAGCGTCTTGAACCATTACTACAAACTATGCTTCTTGCATGCGTCGTAAACGTTTTGTGCATGCACGTCGTATAGTATGAAGTGACGTCCGAATACGGTCTAGGTGCAGACTCTCTTTATTAATTCCTAATTGCAGCTGGCCTGGATTCGGAACTTAGCCTTGTACTTGGCTAATACTAATTTTCATAGGATGGTGTGGAACAAAACCAACTTTTTGCAACAAAGGGAGACTTGAAGTTCATTATTATTAGGCATCATCAAAATGTTGCTTGAAAATGAAAAAGGGTCCCAGCGGGGAAAATAATTGTTTTATTACCGGGACCTCAAAGGGTAAAATTAGGAGTTGGGGTGGGGTCGGGTCGGGTCGGGTCGCGTCGGGTGTGTGGGATGGGAGGGGCGGGTCGTTCTTTGGGCCCTGGATGGAGCTAAGTAAAAGAGCTGCTTACGCAGAAAATTTTGCGTAATAAAAGTCCCTGCTAAGCAGAAATTAGCAGGAAACACAAATTGTACACGTGACATGGCATTTTGGCTGATAACCTCAATCGGGTATAAAGCCCAATATTGCTGTGCTTAGTACACTTAATTTGTTATGCTTATAAGCAGCTATGATATTGGACCCTGTCGTCATGCACAAAGTGGCTACAAAATAGTTACCATGTGTCATTTTTTTAAAAGTTGTATGCCTAGCGCAAACAGCTCTATAATATTGAGCCTTGCTTGTGAAAACCTGAAAAGAGCATAATAATTATGTTTAAAAACCCCTTTCCAATTTCCATTCGCCAAAAGTTGGTGTCTCCGTGGGTCAATTTAGGCATCTGATGCATGGGTAAGTGGGTTCGATGTCTGTTTTTAGAACACTACGAACTATCTTTATGTGACATCACTTTGTTTTTCCTCCATGCTCAACTCATGGACCGAGCACTGCATGCGAGTTAAGACTCATCTTATCTCTAGTTAGGACGAGTTACTCGTAGTCCTAAAACTTAGGACTCCCATTATGTTTTTAATCTGAGACTAGTCCTAAGTTAGGACTAGTCCTAACTCAAGTTACGAAATCGACCCCATGTCACATTGCATTTAAAAAATTGCGTGGGTGTGGCCATTGATGGTATCATTTTCCGTTTTGTTTTCGTTGGGTTGGTTGGGAAAACAGAAAATCATGTGTTCCCATCAACCCAAACTGCTGACAAATCCAAACAAGCTTGATCATGATCATGACGTTGCCATCCTGATTTCTCCCGTCAACATGTAACCAAAACTGAGGATGGGAGAAGATAGTTCGGTCCTTTCTGTAGCAATAATAGCACGGTTCTCACGAAAGGGGAGAGCATTATAGTAGCCATCTTCCTGTCCACCTCACACTCACCACACACTGTTTTGCCTACCATCTCCATCACTGGCAATCTCAAGATTGTTGTTTTTTTTTTTGTCACCGTATTCTGATTTCAATGAGAAAGTCAGTTCGAATAAAAATTGAAAGAATGGTTGTCTCATCTTTGATATTATAGTTTGGCTGTACTAACAATTGGATAGGATTGTGCTAACTCGCGGACTCATTTGATGGGAACAAGCGGGCGCACTTTTTGCTGTGCACTATAGTTTCCATTGCCACTTTGTAACACAAGTGACGTAAAATGCCAAAACTACTCTATCAGATGTGACTGCGTCTTATAACTTTGATAATAAAGCATCATCTATGAGTATTATCCGTGACTTAGCATCACAGGCCTACAACAGTACACCCTGCCGACCACGGTTGTTTTTTGCTTACGGTTTTTTGTTCTCCTAAAGATGCAAACTATTTTGCAAGTAAGACTCAACTATTTATTTAAGGTAATGCATGGTTGCCATACGATTATTTTTATAGACAAAATAAACTTGTTTTATGATGGGGGTTTTTCTTCTTCTGCTGACACTCAACAACTGGATAAGACTATAAAATCCTTCCTCAAAGCAGACACTCCTTGCACTGCAATTGTTTTTTATGTCGAAGGTATACACTTATGGCATGCAATTATGTCCTCTATGCAATACTGTGTCCGGAGGACAATATTGCATATGCAATAATGTCCGCCGGACGGTTCTGCATAATCTGCATAATGCAATTGTGTCATATGCAGTTGTGTCCGCCCCGTGCAAAACCGTCCTTGCCCTTGGTGGTTGACGGAACACGTTCGCCATTTTTTTACAAGCTAAAAAAAAAGTGAATGCCATGAATGACACGGGAAATGTTCGGCCGTTGGGTATTATTCGCTGCAATCATAATACGTGAATATTCATGCTGCATACTGTGTAGGATCAGTGCATGCACGCTCGCTTACGCACGCACATACAATCATGTACAGTCATGTACATGTCCATCTGACGCGACGGTTCTTGCATAGCCCCAATTGCATATGCAAAAGTGTCCGGAGCGGACAGTATTGCATGGCGGACACAATTGCATCTGACACCGGCCTTGAGGGGAGGATCTAGAAGTTGCGTGGAGATCAATGGAACTGAGCCACTATACACCACCAACAGAGGGCGCAATAATTAACTAATGTGACACTGGTAACCACTACTCGTGATAGACAATGCTCTCTGGCAGCGTACCATTTGCAGTGTGGTCATGACAACCCCACCAGCGTTGTGTCGTCTGCAATGTTTACAACAAGTTCCGGTATCGTGTTCTTCCTGTTAAAAGTTCAAAGTTTGACTTGGGTGAAAAAAAACACTTTTTGTGGATTCGTATTAAATAACTTCTAGCAACATGACAGCCCAGTGTATGGGAATCTTTGGGTCACACAAGTGGCTTTACCCGGATTATCTGGACAAGTATGACAACCAAGTTTTGAAGCCCCGCGAGGAGCAAAACGATACCGACATCCGCGGCTATAGCGCCGACACTGTGTGGGTGAACAAGCGGTACATCCCGACCGATCTCCGCAGCACAGCCCCGGTACCAAGACACAAACTCATGGCACCCAAGGCCTTACCCGGTGCAGAACCACACTGGGTTCCACTGGGCGAGTCTTCTTTGAGAGACATTTCAAGAGCGAATGAGGAATCTGGTATTTGTGTGACAGCACCAAGCACTCGGTGCGAGGAATGGTCAACGCTTCGCCAACTGTTGCCGTCCAAGGGGCGACCAATCACGTTTGGACCGCCTAACTGGGGAACAGGATCGGCACTGCCTCCCATCATGGTCAAACGAAAACAGACAAGACATCCACATATCAACAGCCCAATGACAAGGTACATGCGTGAATATTGTTAAGATGATACAGTCGACTCCAGTGATACTAATAGATAGTAAAGCCTTAATAAAGTAAAGGGGAGTATAAAACTTTCCTAGCCCTGACATTTTCAGTGATGCCCTTGCTTGCTTGGCCTTGGTTAGGCTTGCCCCACGTGCTGTGACAAACTCTTCGAATCTTGGCCACACAAGTGGGGGCCAAGGATTCAGAGAGTTTGCCACCCAAGTGGGGCTAGGCCTTGCTTGGCTTTTTCAGACTCATTATTTTGTCATTCAATGTTTTCCTAGATCATGATTATGATGGGACTGTTTTGAAACGTCCATACGGCATAGACTTTAAAAAAGTTTTGTTCAATAACAAATATTCTAAATGACTTGATTGATGATCTTCAAAGTACTTGGGATTCTGCAGTTTGCGCTTGATATTTCAAAATAAAGGTCTTGCAAGTAATGATTTATCAATATTCGCTTTTCTCTTCACAGATACACAGATGACATGCACCTGACAAATCGTCTCTTCAAGCTTCATTAACTACATTACAAGTTCATCCAACTTTCACTGACTGAGATGTTATAATTTTTTACATTTTTGACTTAAGTTTACATGTTTGTTTGAGTTCAGAACTTCGCCAAAAAGTGCTAGAAGAAGCCAGGGCCCAAATTCATAAATTCTGCTTGTATTGCAAGAAATGAGTGGGGTACCAGTCAGCAACAGTAGTGAATCATGGAGGAAGAAAATAAACATGGTATTTTGGCTGGTTACCTGTAATTGCTAAAAACAAAAGTGTTCTGTGCTTAGCAAGTGTTTGTGCTTACTTGCTTGATGAAATTGGGCTCAGGCAATACTATTGGTCACCTCAGTATTAAGCTAGGTATTTTCTTATCAGTTTGTGAGTTTACTCTTAATAATGTTTACTTGCCATAATGTATGATGGCAATAGACTGTGCAGGTCTAGCTTAAAGGCAGTGGACACTATTGGTAATTGTCAAAAACTAGCCTTCACAGTTGGTGTATCTCAACATATGCATAAAATAACAAACCTGTGAAAATTTGAGCTCAATCGCTCATCGAACTTGCGAGATAATAATGAAAGAAAAAAACACCCTTGTCACCTGAAGTTGTGTGCGTTTAGATGGTTGATTTCGAGACCTCAAATTCTAAACTTGAGGTCTTGAAATCAAATTCGTGGAAAATTACTTCTTTCTCGAAAACTATGGCACTTCAGAGGGAGCCGTTTCTCACAATGGTTTATACCATCAACCTCTCCCCATTACTCGTCACCAAGAAAGGTTTTATGCTCATAATTATTTTGAGTAATTACCAATAGTGTCCACTGCCTTTAACCAACAATTGGTATCATTAGTTCTAATTCTGCTAGTTCTGCTTTAGGGTGTAAAGAAAACAAAATCAGGCCTTTTAACTGGTCTAAACATTTGAATGCCTGGTCTAAACATTTGAATGCACAAGACTTGCAGACATATACATAATTATTTTTATAAATAAGTTCCAAATGTTCATACAGAGTGCAGGATGTATACAATTTGAGGTTTCCGTTACTATTGAGAAGAAAAAAATAAGAAGTCAAATAATTTTAGAAGTGTTATGGATTGTGAACAGCGCCCTCTACTAACTGGAGAAAAAAGTTGACTATAAGCCCAACCCACAATGATGATATATCAATGAGATTTACTGTCTGTCTGGAATTGTCCCCTCTAGTTGATCAATACAAACCATGTGATAATTACCCCAAATGTCCACCGCTTCTGTAAACCATTGTGTGCTCAATTTAGTTGTAAAAGACTTCTGTACACAAACTTTAAAGGCAGTGGACACTATTGGTAATTGTCAAAGACTAGCCTTCACAGTTGGTGTATTTCAACATGTGCATAAAATAACAAACCTGTGAAAATTTGAGCTCAATCGGTCATCGAAGTTGCGAGATAATAGTGAAAGAAAAACAACCCTTGCAACACGAAGTTGTGTGCGTTTAGGCTAGATGGTTGATTTCGAGACCTCAAGTTCTAAACTTGAGGTCTCAAAATCAAATTCGTGGAAAATTACTTCTTTCTCGAAAACTATGGCACTTCAGAGGGAGCCGTTTCTTACAATGTGTTATACCATCAACCGCTCCCCATTACTAGTCAGCAAGAAAGGTTTTACGCTAACAATTATTTTAAGTAATTACCAATAGTGTCCACTGCCTTTAAATAAAGACTGTCTCAATGTGTAACAGTCGTCACATAAAATATATAAATGGTCAGGTCACAATATAAAGAATATTATTTTGGTGAATGTGAATTTTTTAATGTAGTATCTTGTTGTTACTCATTGTTTTCGATTTTGGAAACTGTTAAGCGTTACACAGGGTTGGGAAGAGTGCATACTATTTTTATGTATGAATATTTTTGACAGCTGAATAGAATGTTGTTCATATTTGGTTTATGCCAGTATGTCCAGTATAAAAAAGCAAGGGTATCATAATTACAAGTTTGACTTGACTTTTAATATTTTGTATTGTTTTGTTTAAACCTTAACAATAATTGTTGTAACAACGAATTGGATGTGAACATGATACAAATCAACATATCAAGTTGTTGAAATAAAATTTATCAAATAGAAGAATGAGTAACAGCACTTGAGCAATGCATCAAACCACAGAGCTGTAAGAAAGGACAAACCGTTACATCAGTAGAGTCATTGGTGGGGCTCAAATCTTTATCGACTTTAGTAAGAAAGTTTATGCTAGAACTGTGAACCTTTTTCTTGTTCATTGAGCAATGAGCAATTCAGACATCCTATTTTTCACTACGACTCGCATCCTCTTTTAAAAATTCTTTGATCAAAAATTGTTTGTATACTTGCCTTTTTATGAACTAACATGATAACCTACAGCGTAGTTGTTAATAATCATTGTGTATGACCAGAACAAAATTGATGTGTGCTTTTCAAAGTGTGTGATTCCATTATGTGTAAATAGTTTGAGAACAAATTTATTTAAAAATAAATTTGCATGCAGTAAACAAGTAACTTTGTGTCCGGCTCATCATTACAACACAACTGAGAACAATTTCATGACTCTGCTTACTGTAAGCAAAGATTCTTCCTTTACCAAAGCCAGGATATTCTTCTGTTTTTCAAATGTCAATTCTCTTCTATTCCCAACCACATCATCACTTTTCAATGCAAGGAGTTTTTTGTTACTATTGGTTAATTTCTGTATTAGTTGCCGGTAGAGGACCCAACATTAACTGTCTCAGAGGGATTGGGAAAGTCTATGAATCTGGATCACAATTAGAATCTTGATGAATTTGGCATAGCTGCCTTGCAAATGGAAAGCAGATCAAAACAAGGCTAATTGATCCAGATGTCTGTTTGATCTCTTCTCCAGTAATTTGTGTTGCGTTATCCACAACTACATTAACAAAATCAAGACGATAAGAGATGTTAAATTTGCATCGGGGATAAAGAATATTAATTTTGGTTTTTACCAAAATCAAGACTAGTAAGCTACAGAAGGTGTAGCCTCACTTCCATATCAATTGTGAATAGGGTTACCTGACATCACTAGCCTAAACAGTGCCCTCTACAGTTGGTAGTCACCTACTTGGTTTATGCATAGAGGTCTCCATGGTTTAAGCGCCCACAAATTTGACAGTTTCAGACAGTTTGTGACATTCATCCTACTTTCTGTTTATGGCACGTACATATTTAGGCCAACAGCACTTGATATGGGGCTGGGCTTAGTGTGAATATGAATTGTCTACATCTAAATTGTCTAGTCCATAAATTGTCTAGTCCGTAAATTGTCTAGTCCGTAAATCGTCTCGGTCTGCAAGACAAGATACTACTTTGTGTCAAAGGCAATTCCGAAGAAAGAAACATTTCTGATAAGCGACTGCATGATAGGATTCTCTCAACATTTAATACATTCACTTCTGTCACATTAAGCACATTGCTACTCGCACGTCACAGCTGTTAAACCCTCTTGATATATTACACAAACCATGATCAATATTTTTATTATACATAACATAAAAATTCCTCCTTAGAACAGAGACTTATTTGTTTTCAATCAGTTGTCTCCTCTAACTTTTAATGACCAACAAACATTCCCTCAGAGCATTAGTTGCAGTGCTCCTTAGACGTTGTTTTCAATTTCTTTTTATCGTCATGAAAGTAAACAAAATGAGCCAATTCGCTCCCTAGCTCTAGTATGCAGTCTGAGTGTGTACAAAGCTAAACATGAGTTGACCACAGGGCCATCTTGCATCCTCTGATTTGAACACAAAACATCTAGGTTTTCTGCCTTGTTTTCTACCATAACATTATCTGGCCAGTGAGCAGGGCTTTAGAACTGGCCTCTGGTGAATTTTGAGAAAGTGGTACACAGCTAAACATGAGTCTACCACAGGCAGTCTTGTGTCCTCACCCATGCATCTTCGTGGTGGTTTTCTGCCTTGTTTACCATACCCTAATTCAGGGCTTTAAACTGGCCTCTGGTGAATTTCCAAAAAGCTTTTCGCTATGGACTGTTTAATTTGTCTTTAGAAATCTGTGACAAGAATTTGTTTTTGATACTGTATAATTGAGCTATCCAAAATGATTGTTGTTCTGCTGCAAGCGATTTGTCAAACATATATGATTATTGACTCTTCAGCCGAAGTAATGGAGCACTCTGTTGTCTAGTCATGTTTAGGAAATGAGACACTTGACTTAACATGTCTGTAACAGTGCAAGGTTCATCCAACTTACTGATGATGTCTGGGGTTCAGTTAACTTGTGTGTCTTCAAAACTAAAACTTTGTCCCAATTATGTCGGCAACCACAAGAAAAAAAGGTTGCCTTTCAATAACTAGAGAGCATGTTCAAAAATGGCTGTCCAGGTCTGGCCATGCACAAAAACCCAACCCTTTCTATTACATACACATTATACAACGGTATCTATACATTATGCACATGTAAACAGTGCAGCGACTACCACAAGAGACTGTCTTAGACCTAAGTAATTTTTAACAATTCTTTGTTTCTAAGGTCAAAAAACAGCAAATATTTTTCACATTATATGCCTGGGGCACTGCTATTATTGAGTACAAAAAGTCTGCAAAAATGCCTCAGTGTTTCTTTAGGGGAAAGAAGAAAAAGTAATAATCAAGGTTTAATTTAAAGAGTCGTTAAAAAAATGGACGCTTTTGAATGATTATCTAAAAAGTATCTTAATGGAAATGCATAGAGCACCATTCCTAACACTATGCAGGAAACGTACACTCTGGACAATACAATTTTCTTGTGTAACTAATAAACAAAAAGTAAGGATTTTTTGTAAACATTCATTTAGAGTTCTATTTATTATTTTGGGGAAAAAAATGCAGTATTAAATCATGAGTACAAATAAATACAAGTGATTTATAATTGGTTCGGTAGGAATAGAACTAAGTTTGTTCCAACTTCGGAATGAGATGTTAATTGTTCTTGGATTCTTTCTGCATTTTTCTATAGACACCATTTACATGCAAGTGATTTTTCTGAACACGAGGCCAGCAAAAACTCCACCAAGCTTGTGCACAAACTTAAAACTGTGACTTCCTATGAGAGACTTTTGAGACGCTGGCGGTAGGAGACATATCAGTCCTTTTTTTGAAGCTCTGAGCATGCGCGCTTATGCTCAGTATCGCACACGTAGGTCTGAGCATGCCCAGAACTGTGAAAAAGGACCGTCCAAAAGTCTCCCATTGGAAAGCTGCAGCAGTCTTCAGCCAACCAGTGCAATACGATGCATCCACGACTGACCCCTTGCAAAGGCTGCCATTACGGCCATTGGTGCAAGAAAGCTTCTCGGACAACTATCGTCCAATGATAGGTTTCTCTTTAACCTCATGCTGTCTGAGCTTGTGACACCATTGCAAGGGGGTATACTTAAGTTCTAAAATAGCACACATATCATATAATTTGTCCAGAGAAAAAATAGTTAAGAAAAAAAAATTCTGTACAAATCGGGCCAAGCATCTTCATCACAAGTCATATTGCAGGCTGACAAAGTGCCTTTTAACAAGACCATTAAGATTTTACACGATAGTAGGATGGTTAACTATTTAGATGTGTTTACAACATTATATCATTGAGGGTTTAAGGCAAGTGCCTGAACTGTAAAACAACTTTTTGATTATCAGTTTGTTAAAGGGACACAATGCCTTGGATCGGTCGAGTTGGTCCATTTAAAGCGCTTGAAACCGATTATTATAAAATCCATATGGTTAGAAAGATGTTTTAAAAGTAGAATATAATGATACACATAAATATGCCTTGAAATTGCATGGTTTTCGAGATCCGTTGTGAACTATCATGGTACGCCACTTTGTTGGGTCAAGTTTTTGACTCCACAAAATGGACGATTGCGTTAGTTCGCAAAGCAAAAGCAAAACCACTCAATTTCGAGGCATCTTTGTGTGGATCATTATATTCTACTTTTAAAACATCTTTCTAACCACATCGATTTCATAACAAACGGTTTCAAATGCTTTTCATTGACCAACTCGTCCGATCAAAGGCAAACAACGTGCCTCTTTAAGTTTGATCCAGGGAAACAAATCACATTTGATATTTCTGTCCGATAGTATACCCTTGATTCTTGATGATTTATGATTCTAATCTAAATTTAATTCTAGTGGCTACACATACATCTACCAATGATGTTGTCAACGTTTAAAAACACCATGATTTGGCTCTTCTACATACAGTGTACTGAAATATAAAAAACTTTGAACAGACAGTTAAAAATGCTTTCAACTGAACACTTGTGGAGAAAAAAAATGAGCTAAAATAAACTGAGTACATGCAAAGCACCTGCACACATATATATATAAAAAAATAATGACTCTTAGGATTATTTCAAATCATTGACTGGGCAAATAAAATGATCAGAACTATTATATCCAAATATTTGTTATTATTATTATCATTATTATTATTTAAGGCTAAAAAATGAGGTTTAAACATTTTATAATGGTTTCACCTTGACAATATTTTTAATATCATAGTTTCACACTTACAGTACAGCACCGGTCAATTTTTAAGTGTTTTTCCGAGAACTGTACAAAAGCTTTTTCCTTCCCCCCTCCTCTCCGACATGATTCTTTCAGGGACCCACAAAGAAAACATGATTCTGTTTGAAAGTTTGTGTCCTTTGCCAAACTTGAGACAAGGAAGCGTAATTCTGGTTAACAATCACAGTAATGCGCTACAATAATATTAAATTGTTGTTTAAAAAAGTGGATTACCATCAACTCTGCAAAGGTCGATATTATAATTTATTTATTTGTTTTGTCCAATACATTAATCTGAAGCTACCAATACACATCAATAATCTACTTTAAGACGAGTCTAGAAATTGCACTTTTTTTTTGTTATTCAGGAAAGCTGCAATAAATGTACAGCAAGTCACAGTGACAGTTACAATTTACACAAGATCATGTTTCCCCACATATTGTCCGCAAGCGAAAAAATAGTTGACACATTTTTCATTGCAACATTTTTTCCTGGTAATGCAACCATGGAATCTTTAACAAGCCTTCGGCTTAAACATGAGAGTGGATATGAATGCGTTGGGAATGAGCATCTTATCGAAAAAAAATTTAAAAAATTAAAGTCACCCATGGCACTGCTAAGTTTGAGCGGAATGCGGATCAAAAGAAAAGTTCTGACGAATGTTGTCAGGTTGGAGTGTTTGGGACATAGAAAAGAAACTGTGTATTCCCAGTTGTGAAGCTTTGATTGCAGTGACATCATTTTTTTCTGAAATATCTGTTTCCGGCAAGATATTCGTCCAACTGTAGCCTGATTTTGTTTTTTGGCCTCAGAAAAACCACAAAATTGTTATTAAATCTCCTGAAAAGTCTATACAAGCCTGCGCCATATACCATACTTGTAGGTCAGTCTTTTACACTTGCATACTCCAATTAAATTGTCCTACTTTTTTTCAAAGGGCCAAGTATCATGCGCCTGCTGTATACATTTCATATGTCTTTCTCATCGCTAGTTGAAAGTGAACTTGAACACTTTGGAATTTTCTTGCAGGCATTTTCAGGCATAGTTTTGTATAATTTATGCAGGAATTGATTCATGTTGCAATTTTTGGGGTGACAGTCAGAAGCCATACTGTTAACTGCCGTGTAGCCAGGGCTTGTAGCCAGGGATCCCATGTTAACCATAAAACCTGATTTGTGTAAAATGTAACTGCCACATATTTTGAGAAGATTACACTGGAAAAGTTGGTGTCAGGCAAATGCCATAATGAAGCCCATGAAATCTTCAATCTACATTACACACTACAAGAAAACATCATGAACAATAAACCTTCATTCACAATAATATTGCAGTACTTACTTTTTGTTGTAATTCTTCTTTAATACATACATGGCAAATGATGTCATGCCTTATTCATTTAACAATTTTGTTGGATCGTATAGCACTCTTCCTTTAAAAACTGTAAGTAGATACAGTAGTAACAAGCGTGTGAAATAAGCTTGGTTTATGCTTTATGTGAATGCGAACCAAGTTTTAGAAAATCACAAATTGCTACAGTTAATATGTGCTCAACTCTAGCAAAACATTTGCTTCGATTGTAGAGTTTTGCTGTCAAATTCGCTTTGCATTCACATGAACCTTACTTTGTAAAGATAGATTGTACCTCAAAAGATAAAGGTCATTTTGAAATTGTCGTGAAAACAATCCAATGTGAAGAACAATTTTGAATTATGCATTTTGAGAATCTGAATTTGATCCCCTGATCCAACATGGAGCATACATGAATAAGGCAAAAGGCTTACATGAAAAGAGAAAGTGGACATGAAAATTTATCCTATCTATCGCAAAAAAGTCTTGCCCTCCATAAACAGGATGGACTTTGAATACTAAAATGTTGCGAGCGATCTCTCTTAAAAAAAAAAAAAAACTGGACGAAAATTTAGCCCCTCGGATAATAATTTCCTGGATAAGTGTATCTACTGGGTAAGCGATGAGAAATAATGGCAGGAATAATTATCGAGTCGAAATAAATTGTAGTTTTAGGCTATTTTGTAAATTGGTTTCTCTCTCCGGGGAAGTGAGCTTGCCAAGTAGTGTTTAAACTGCTTAGGGCTGAAGCGTTTACTGTTTCAACAAACTGACAAGAAATTGATGTATATGTAGTTTGGTTAGTATTTTAAGTGTATAATCATGGTTAATAATGCCGTTGTTTAAAAGCTGAGCTACTTTGCCCTTTATCACTATTCGTCATTGTCCTTTTTCATTAATGGCGGTGGGATATGGAAAAAATCAGATGCTGATTTTGACCATTGTATTTTAGAATTATGATTGCATGACATCAGAAATGGCAGTAATGGTTCTGAAAAGGAATCGTTGAGATATAACTTTTGGCTTTTGATCTATCCGTTGCAATGACGCTATTCACACTGAAGCAACAGAATTGTGGGCAAACAGAATCGGTGGTAAAATTGAGATAAAATTACGGTAACAATGAGGTTAAGTTATGTTTCTATGTAATTGACCTATCTCCGTAGGGAAGAGTTGAGCGATGGCGTCACAGCTCACTCCTCCTTGTACACCATGCCCTGACCTCAAAGTTTAAAGAGAATTGTTTTCATTGTATTCTAAGGCAGATGTTGTTGTTTTATTCAGGCGGCCTTGGCACAGGATTAGGAGTACAGGGGGCTCACATTTTGAAACGATCCTTAAAGTATTTGTTGTGAATCTCTGTTTGCAGCGACGTTGCCCTCCCCTCCCAAGGTAACCATGTACAACTGAATGATTATAGATTCAGAGGTAAAATGCTTGGTGGAAAGCCAGTGATAAGCTTTTTGTAGTTTATCACAAGTTCAATGATTTAGACCACTACCTTGAGTTTATGTCTTGTCTGAAAACGAAAACTTTATCTAAACCGTGAATAAAAAAACAAAAATCATAAAAAATCAAAATCAACTTTTAAAACAAACACAACAAAACCATTCATGAAAGGCTGATGGCTGAAATGTTTTGGTCCATATGACAGCTAAGAAGAGACTATACGGCCATTTTTTAAATCACGGCTTAAGCATGGCCTGACTTAAGCTTAAGCCCAAGGAACAAGGCCAAGCCCAAACCCAAGAAAAACGCCAAGCCTGAGCTCAAGCCCAAGCCATGGTTTTGAAAACGGCCTAAATATCCGGTGGGTAATACAAAAACTGGATCTCCATTATTTTCATGTCCTCATTCTCTTTGTCAACAAAAAATAATATTGGCTTAAAAAGTGTATAATACTCACTTCAATAATCCATTAACAATATAACTTTTTTTCAATGAGGATAAATCTTTGGGCATCTTATTAATAATTCAATTTGTTTTATAATACACAAATTTACATAACATATATAAAATTCAAGTCAACATAAGGTTTAAAAATACAAAAAGTAAACATAAAATTTTCTCTTGTGTTTATCCAATCACTGGCATTCGTTTTTCGTTTCAGCTGAAAATGAATACACCGGATTGAGAGTACGCACTCTCGCAACGATTCTTAAAAACGATCAAAAAATGTCCAGTAAGGTCCACTTAATATATATTAATTTTTACAAAAAGAGCAACAGTAAATGAAAGCGTACTTGTTTATAAGTTCGCCATACTTGTTTTTAAGTTTTTTATAAATATGAATAGAGATGACATCTAGATCCTAAACTATAAAGAACCCTGCATAGGGGGTGTTATACCAACACAGTACAATGCTTTACTACACAATGCTACACCACTTTCTCTACACAGTTAATACACTACGGACTTGTTTAATCATTCGGAGTGAAAAGGGCGCCCTCGTTGCGGTACCGTGGCTGATGAATCGCAGCGTGACTCGGAAAACAAACAAAATCGTATGACCATTTTTGCTGCTGAAGAAAAACGAAACGTGCAGCCATTTGGCGTCTTACCTACTACAGTCAAGATTTCCTTCCCGCCCTAGGGGGCGGGGCCTATTCAGTAAAATGGGCAAGATGATGATGATGAGTTGGTTACATGACCTTGGGCCAGTTACCTCTGATCTTTTACCTGACCTGCATCTCCATGGGCAACGGCAATGGAATATCTCCATCCTTCTCCGGTTTGAACAAAACTGTGTAAGAAGAGCAAATTATTAAAAGATGTAAACGTCACACTTATTTAGAAATTTGTAAAGAAAAAAAAAAGGTATTCATAATATATTCAAATGTCTCACCACCTGATTCTACATACACATTTTAATAATAACAATAATATTTCATTCTTATATAGCGCATTTCATCAACAACTAATCTCAATGCACTTTACATAATTATTTCAAATACTGCTCATTCAAAAAACAATGACATATTAAAATACATTTGTAAACAAACAGCAGAAAGAAGACACACACACGAACATGACAAAAACAGCAAGTTTGGCACTTATACTATCCATCAAGTTGAATGATAGCTCAAATTAAAAGTTCACTGTTGACTATCAACATCCTTTATGTGAACTACAAAGAAATACACGTATCAGGAAAGCGCTCAAAATCACCAAGTGCAAAAAGCCAGCACTGTCAATGAGCAAGTTCGAGTGTGCACCATGGTTAAGTAAAGGTTTACCATTTTGACTCGAACCCAGGCTGGTCGACCATTGGTTGACTACTGTGGTCGACCATTTGGAACCAGCCTCGAGCCCGTGGTTTTTTCCCCTGGTCCCAATAGCATGTTCCGTTCTAACATGTATAAAGCGCAGAGGGGAACCAGTGACACTATAGTGAAAAGGCGGAGCGTTGATTAGACTTCCAAACGAGTCGTTCGAGTGAGTGCATCACTGCGCATGTACGTTGCTGGTCAGTTGTCAATCACGGGTCGACTATGTGCTCACTCGAACTAGCTCTATGCTGCGACCAGTTTCACATTACTAGTGAGTTATCAGTGCCAGGTCTGGCATCTTACATCACAAACGCAGATTGTGCATAGTAAACCAATCTGAAACACTCCCATTAGTCCATACTGAATTAACCTACTGAGTTACAAATGTTCATAGGGCCATCGAGTAACCAGAGATATAAGTGGTTTTTTTTTAGGGGAAACAAACAAAGATTACTTTCAGAAAACATTTTTATACAGACTCTCCCAAAAAGGGCGATGGGAGACGCTCAGTGCTGTTTGCTATTAATACGTTTCCCCATGGCTCTGCATACCAAACAAAATATGCATGAAGATCTACGTCTTCAAAATTCTACGCCCTCACCATCCAAGTCTGTGAACTTGGACTCGGGAGAGTCTTTTTAAGCACATGATCAAATGATCTCCCTTTGCTTCTTTGCGATGCTGCATCAGAGAGAGAGTTGAATGTGCTGCGTGCTCTGTAACGGAAAGAGCTTTTGTCCCTAGAATGCAATTTGCAATTATGTGCAAGTTAGCGCGCATTGCTTACTGGCTTTATTTCAGCCACAGGGCAAAAAAACGGAACATCTCTGCTAAGGGACACACTCTCTGACGCAAGAGATGAATCAATCATGCTTTCGTCAAACCAAGTTGGAGGCATATTGCACAATTTTGACGAAGCAGTTACATGTATCTCCCCCACTTAAAAACCCCCAGCAAAGCCCAACATAAATACAGAAAACAAAACTGAACACATCACCTTTGAAATCAAGAACAATTCACACTTTTTAAAAGAGGTTGTCACAATTAATAAATTACTTTTCCCTTTCTTGAAAAGTAGATGTTTTGTGTAACTGTTCCCTTCAGAACCCCCCCCCCCCCACAATGTTGTTCCATCCACTTTCAACTTTCACGTTAGAATGCATAAATACATGTACACACATGTAATGCCCCCTCAAATCAATGAACCTGATTTTCCCCCAAAGAAGCATTGATTGAAGATGAAACTTAAACTGGTTTGCTCTTTATATCAGGTTAACATATTCCTTAAAGATGTTTTTTGCCGAAATAAAAAATATGAGTTATCAAATTTGTTGGGGATTTCTTGCAGGTATTTAGTAGGAAATCACATTTGAGTGGGTTTGCATGGCTTAACATCGTAAATATCAGCCAGTTTAGAAAAGTATTTGTCATCTTCACATATTCATTGGTATCGCAGAGTTAAAAATCAACAACTAACAAACAAACGAAAGCCGGACCAGGTCACTAGCAAATGTTACAAGTCCTACTGGTTTTGCACCACAGTGAACAAGCTAGCCTCAAGACATGGCACGCACATGACTTGCAGGAAATAGTCCTATTGGTTCTGTATTCTGGTTGGCTGAAACACGGTCGACTGGAAACTAATAGGCTAGTGCATGAAATTTGCACCACAGTGAACTAGCTAGAGTCAAGACATCGCACGCGCATGACTTGGCAGAAATTGTTCTCGAACCAAGCGATTTACACAAAATTGTTGACTGGTTCAATGCCCTCTCATGATGTGACATTGTACAGCACACTGCTTATATATGCTTCTTATCAGTCAATTTTAGGACTGGCATAATTCAGTCACTGTGCACTTCTAACCCCACTTGAGCCTGCGATGGTCTCATGAAATAGGACCTTCTTTTGGTCACTCACTGACCCTTCCGGGTGCAAAGACCTCCACTATTGACTGTATTTTGCCAGTCCATATCTCCTTACCTCCTACACCATCTGAAGCTCTAAATCGTCCCCATGAAAAAGTTGACTATATAATCAAACCCATCAATGTTTACTGCCATCAACTAATAAACAACGTTAAACCCAATAATTCCAACATGGCCGCACTGTAACTTAAACCCCATCCAAGTCATAATCCGGCCTTTACTTCTCAAAATAGATATCATCTTTCAAGCTTGTTATACTTCTTTTGCCCCCTTTCCACAGGGGAAGAGCTCAGCCATTGCGTCACAACTCTCCTCCCCTGGGGAATGTACACCGTGCCCTGACCCCCCACCCTACATGAAATCAATATTTCCCCCCTCGTTGCATACCTTTCAGGATGTAGTTGGTCAGTAGGTCGGGTACATCTTTGCTATCGTCGTTGATTGCTCTCAGAACTGCAGAGACAGGAGACAAAAGTTCAAGAAGAATTTAGTAGATGATCTCACGGATGTAATTATTCACAGAGATTAATTGAACTAAAAAAATTGTAAATCAAGGACTGGACTGGGATTTGGTAGACAGGGAAAGCCATCCAAATGATGAACAAAGGTCGAGGGGAAGGTCTGGGATAGATCTGGTCGTTCCTCGTGCTTTATAATCTGGGCACTACAATTAATTGACTCATTCTCTATTAAAAATCACTCAAAAACTTCCCTGCTTTTTAATGTAATTTCTCCTGATTTACCAAAAGTGAGGAGTCTAGCCATCTCCCGATAACTGTATCATGTTACAACGTAATGGGGTTTCGGGTATAACCCGTTATACAATTAATCAAGAATTTACCATTCTATGTGTTTCACGAACCTGCACTTCAAGGGGGGGGGGGGGGGGGGAGAGGTGTGGGAATGCTAGAGGCGACTGTTCTCAGACGAATTATTAATAGATGCATAAATCTGAATGCAGTGCGCTGTGTAACGTTCATCCTCAAGTTTCCACGTGTGCATACGCATAGAGCAGTCTTCTCTCACATAGGAACAAAATGTACAGCAAGGGTGTACCCATCATTTTTTATTCACATAATTAACACTTTTTTGTCTGTGTCTGCCCGAAGCCATCTCGGATTAGATGCAGACCCAAATACCTGACCCAAAATCAGGCTAAACCATTGGTGAATAACTCAGGTTTGCATAAACAGTAGTCTTAATTCAATATGTTATTGGATTAAATTATCAGGTTTTTCCGATCGCGGCGACTGAGGCAAACAAAATGTGAAGATTGTGCAACATTGAGAAGCAGGCCACATTAAACAGCTGTGCAAAGTCAGTTCGTTATCATAATGTTATCCACAACAGCGGAAGGTCAAACATGCTAACTTTCAGGTCTTGAATGTCGTTCTTGAAGGGGGCCAGCAATATTCCTCTCATAAGGGGCACTTCTAGGAGGAAAATTTAAATTTGCATTGGAACTTAGCACCACAGCAAAAGCACAGGGCAACACAGCAATTGCTGTGGGTGCCATGGGTTATTTCGAGGGCTGAACTTTCAAAAGTGTGGCCATGTTTGAATGATCAGCTTCAGCCTGCAGCTGCGGCTATGGCTTGATTGCTTGGTTGACATATGGTGAAGCATAGGAGGCCCATAGCAACACCCTTAGGGACAGCCACAGCCGCCAGTTCAAACCTTGGGCCAATTTTATAAAACTGTTACGCTGATCTTTGCTAAGCAAGAAAGGAATGGGGTACCAGTCGGAGAAACCGAAGGTGTATTGGTATTCTGGCTGGTAACCCTTTTTTTGCTAAACAAGAGATTTCTGTGCCTAGCAATTTTGTTGTGCTAAAAGGCTTTATGAAACTGGGCCCTTGCCCCAATCTCATAAAGCTGTTAAGCGGATTGACTGATAGCAAATTTCTTTGCTAAGCAAAACAATGAGTAGTGAACATGTGGCAACAGTGTGAATCTATGAAATTTTGGCTGGTAAACAGTTTCTGCTATGCAAAATTTTTCTGTGCTTGGAAAGTTCCATTTTTAGATGGAATTGTTATTGCAACTATATTTGATTCCAGAGTAAAGAGCGCCACCTATTAGCAACAAGGAAATCAATCATAAATGCCTTGAATCAAGACTACATGAATATTTCCCAAGAGACCCCTCTAGAGGAACCATGTTTTTATGAATTAAATCTCCGATGCTTGAACTGTGATTTGTTTGTTCAGTAAGCGCCTCACGACAGGAACCCGTCATTACAGACGAATCAAGGAACAAACGTGACCGATGCTATTGTAATTGATTTTTTTCACCGAGCACCTAAAAAATGCTAACTGCGTATGAATCTTTCATATCAAACCACCAAACTAAAGAAATATGCACGCCCCGAGTCATTCAACCATGGAGGTAGCTCTATGGTTTAAAATAAGGGTGGTATGATGAAGAGACATTATGCTAGATAAGATATTCGCCTATCATCATCGGATTCATCGGACATGGGCCATAGATTGCCACGGGAGTTTAGGGTTATTCACCCCACACCGTCAAAGGACTAATGACCAAGTCTAATAAATCTCGTTATCTCAATAACCTATCCAAGAACCTACTCATGGGTTTGAACACGCTTTGGAATTATATTTTTTATTATAAGAACGAGCGAACGGATTTTTTTTTGCAGACTTAGTATTTAGAAAGGGTCGTAGAAGTTTCGACTTTCAAATAGG
Source organism: Asterias rubens (assembly GCF_902459465.1). Classification (NCBI taxonomy): domain Eukaryota; kingdom Metazoa; phylum Echinodermata; class Asteroidea; order Forcipulatida; family Asteriidae; genus Asterias; species Asterias rubens. The sequence goes on along the minus strand of NC_047062.1, from coordinate 18,189,190 downwards.
AAATAAGAAAGTGGGAAAAACATTTGAGTAGCAAGGAACGGATATTTGTTTGCAGACTTAGTATTTAGAAGGGGGTCGTAGAAGTTTTGACTTTCAAATAGGAAATAAGAAAGTGGGAAAAACATATGAGTAGCAGGCAAGGTATTGCTTGGTGAACTGATACATCAACTGAGCGATATGTAGTACCCTCGTAAGTATCAAGTTCTGCCTTTCAAGTAGAAGTAGACGATAGAATGTGATTTATAAAATATGCACAAGGTAATCCAATCCAAACGTACTGCATCGCGGAACAGTATCGCAACACAACATTTGTTCAAACTTAGCTGAACAAATCTCTCCTTGGACAATGTAGCAGAAGTGATGAAATTGAAAGCGTCTGATGAGAAAGGAAAAAAACCCCAATCCAAACAGATGAAGATTGACAATTGTTTTGAGTAGCACTTTGTGAGGAGAGTTTTGAGAAGAACCAAGGACATTCTTTAAAGCCGTTTTCAAATTGACGGCTATGGCTGGATTGCAGCGTCTTCATACATTAAAGTAGCAACATTCTTAGTAACAGTTGTAGCCAAAGCTGTAGCCCCTAATTCGTATACAACCTTGTTTTTACCGGTATACCATCATCAGATTACAATCCTTAAATAAATTTGATTACCAGAAATAAATATATTTCACAAACAAAAACCATGTTCTGCGTTGTTCATTTGTGTTTTTATGTGTAGTAAGAAAAAAACATCATCATACTGAATATTTGTTAAATATTTGTTTACTTTTTATCTGAATCAATGATGTTTGTGCTCCCAGCGTAAAGATTTTGAAAAAATGAGTAAAACCACTTTGGAAAATACTCAACATGTTTTGTGTTGTTTATTTGTGTTTTCAACTGCATATTATTTTGTGAAATGCTTTTCACATTTGATCTGAATCAATGATGTTTGTGTTTGCAACTGAAAGAAAAAAACTGCAACTTGACAAAAAAAGTAAAGCTACTTCGCCATTTCATAATGTTTAAGAATTTTAGCCTTCGAGAAAGAATCTGCAAGGGTCGAAACGCAGACCATTAACTGTTTTTTGCATGTTTAAGAATTCATCAAAATGGGACAAACACCATCAAGCAAGCTTTGTGTTGGTCTGTCAGGTGTTTGTGTTTCCCGATCGAGGAGCGAGACCCTAAGTTCCGAGTAAAGGCCCCAAGTGTGATCGGAGGTGAAGGAAATGACTCTAAGCAGTTGCCAGTCTAATGAACAATCATGACGTAAGCCAGACTACAGGATACCAGTCACTATCGATGTAAATGATCCAGAAGATGTAAATCTGGCCTTAGGGGTAACCAGCTTAAAAGTACGTAGGGGATATCAACTTAACAATAATGGTGTCACGTCGACTATCATATTCCACACTGTAATGAATATGACAGCTCATAAACTACCCAGATCATATACAGCTTTTTGTTAAACAAGAAAAAAGGTCAGGCAAAATTGTCTTTAATATTTTTAAATGTGCCCAAAGGCTTTTGGGGAGCTTTTATTTGAATTTCATATTATGTTTTTTGCGAAATATGGTCAGCTTTCAGAATGGAAAGTGCAGATGAAATAATTGTAGGGCTGTGAAGACAGGACGGTCTGTTCAGCAAATCTAATGTAACAACATTTGTTACGCTCAATAAAATATACTCAATAAAACATTTCCTTGTAATGCCTAAAAAACATTTTTTTGCATCGATACAAACGCTTTTAAAATCAAATTTTGAAATCTTTACCAGAATCTAGTTACCAGAAGCACTGTTGAGTTTCATGAGAAACGAAGAAATAATTATATAAATACTCATTTTCAAAAAAGTCCCACATTTCTGTTAGTCCCTTTCTGCAATTTATGGTGGGATACACACAGTTTAAATTGTTGATATCAGTATCATGGAAACATCATTGAAAATATTCAGAATGTTGAATGTAGCCGGTGGGTAACAGCCAAGCCTATTACATGTTTGTATAATACATTTACAACATGCCTATACGCCTCTTGATTTATCAGCAAGTCCTGGCCTGGTCAGGGAGGAAAAAATTTCAAAGGCAGTTTTTTTGTTACTGTCAAGTCTGCATGAGAACGACGGTATCAACATTTACTGTATAATACATTGATGCACTTAAACCCTGCATCTTAGCCACAGCTGATGGACTCACTCAGTGCATCCATTTAAAGTGCAGTTCATGCACCCCTACAGACAATTAATATGAATATCCTCAACAAATGTTCAGCAGACCTAGGAGGCCTCTGTTGCCCCTGTTTTTGGCCTTGGTGGCCCTTTGAAAAAAGCACCATGAGCACAATTTGATTGAGCTTCTTCTGCATATGAGTTTGCTGAACATCTTCTCAGCAAAACTAAGCAGGAAACCAATCAAAGACGATACATGATGTGGAATGGCAGTTTAGCTGGTGACCTTAAGCAAAATTGTTTTGAGCTTAGCTGCTTTTGGTGTTATAAAGCCCTGTACTAACTGCGATTAAAAGTCTAAATTTATTTCTTTATTATTACTTTTTGAATAAAATGTGGTGTTTTAAGCAACTGCTGTTTTGAAGCTACTGAAATGTTCTGGGGTCGATTTCACAAAGAATTAGGTAAGGCTAGTCCTAATTTAGGACGAGTACCTCGTCCTAACTCGAGATGAGTCTAGTCTAAACTCTTAGTGAAATCCACGGCTGGGCACTTAAAAATTACATGAATGTACAAGTACATTACACATGTGTCTGAGAACAAGCAGACAGAGGTATTAATCTCCAATTAGAATCAGGACAAAGTACATCTGTATTACAAAAAACATCAAGTCAAAACAGAAAAAAGATCCACCATAGGGCCTACAGCATCTTGAAGATAAACGTATGGGCTGAATATGACCTAAATATGGACATGTATGTAACGGTAATAAATTAGGCCAAGACCCTGGCTAGAGTTCTATGGGTTAGCGGATCACGTACTTAATGTGTGTATACCTACAGGCAAGATAAAGTAGGGTAGATGAGTGAGAATGAGATATGATAATGTCTGATCAAAGAGCAAGGGTTGTTCAGTGTAGAGTTGGATTAAGATTGTACGCAGACAGCAGAAAACAACAGAAACCACTATCTAGTGAGGCTTTTCTGCTGAAGATGATATGAGCAAACTGACTGAAGTGTTTAGTAGTTTATAACCAAAACAATTCATTACATTAAACATTACAAAAATGATTACATTGATTTCACAACAAATCTTTGCGTGTAAAAGCAATATTAGTGAGATACAAAGAATTTGCCAAAGACAATAGACTTTGCAAGTTTAGCGCATATTCAAACTTCGAGGACCAAGTTTGTACCAAAATTAACATCGAGTTGTGTGTCAACAGAGGGCGCTACTGACCGTGCTGTAAAGTTCACTTTATAAACAAATCATCAAAAATAAGAACATGTATCTGTTATGGATTTTTTCCCCTCTGAGAGGCGAACAGAGCCCACCATAATTTTTCCCTTTCAAACTATGACATCACTTGCTAGCCATTTTGTTTCTCTAATCTTGGCAAGAAAAGGGAGAGGTAGAAATTGCTGTGCAAATAATAAAAGCATAAGACCTGCAAGCATTCTATGCACTATAGTTTTTGTGGACAGAGCAAACGCCTGAGCAGCATGGAACGGGTCAATAATACAGTTTTTAACTGCCCGTGATTTCAAGTCAGAGTACACACAAAGCAAAAAGGCTGTGCGTGACCTGAAATCACTTTCACTACTTTTGGGGTCACTTATAAATGAAGTGATTTCAAATACTAAGTTTGATTGTTTATCTGGTCAGTGTTTCATTTGGCTTTCATGTAAGGCCCTTTGGTTATTTTCTCTGTTGGTTTTGATGTGAAATGTTTCATCCATATGGCAGGTCCCTCCCTCACTAGAGTTAGTTCCTCCAAGGATTTTTCAAAACTGTAGGGGCATTCTCAATCGAAAGTATCACGGCGCCAACGAGATAACACAGAAAAACTTTCACTTTTCCTGCTCAGCTTTAAATGATTTTATGTCTGCTCCACAGTCTCATAGAATGTCAATTAAATCACAAATGTCACAGGAACTCTTGTGCATAATGTATCACACAGCACAAGGGCACTTGCACGTATTCTTAATTACAAATATGATGAGCGAGGTTACCAGCAACACACGTACATGTATACCATTACGACGAGATATTGCACAAAGCCTTATAGAGAAGGCTTGCTGTATAACCCTGCATTCTAACAACACTGCGCCTAGTTTTGGTTCAAGACGTTAAGTTGAGTTGGTAAACCCTCTATGGTCAAACCACAGAGGCACCAAGTACATGCACATCACTCAAAGCTACACACTTTAAAAAAAAATGTATATTCCTCAACACTGTAAAAAAACAAAAAACACTGTGTGGACATGTGTAAGTCCACATAGTGTTTCCAACTTCCAAGTCCCTACTTTATGTGTTCTTAGGTTCACACTTTGTATGTAACACTTAGACACATGTACAATGTAGACATAACTTACTTTTGGTGACTTTTTGCAACATGTTGCAGTCAGGAGTCCCAGATCCTTTGTGGTACGGTATTCTGGTTGTAAGGTACTGAAACGAGTAATCAAAAACACACAAATTAAACTCACAAATGAAACTCTGTTTGTTAAATTTTTATCTACATATAACATACGAGAAAAAAAATTGTAGACCTGATTAAGTTGTGTTTTATGATTACAGAAACAAACTAACAAACATTTCAAACTAAATGACTAATCTCTCTTGGATTGACTTTGGCAAGAACGGAAAACTCAACATTCTAAAATGTCAACCGCACTCCGACACAACACTTGTCAAACACTTACTGCAACATGAATGCATACATGTACATACTCTACAGCAACCTTTTCAGAGCCTGACAATTACTCACCCCAGCTCTTCTTTAAACAATAACACTCACAAGCACAATTTAAGTGTAACATTAAAACAGTTACAACACAATTTGACCAAAAGGAAATTTAACTTTTATAAACATATCCAGTGTAGGACATGGACTCCGGCCACAAAAAAAAAAACCTTTGTAAAATTAGAAAGCCTGAAGGTGGTAGTAGACACCAATCTAAATGCAATATTTCATGGGCATCGAATGTGTATTTGGACTTGAATATTAAGAACTTCCATTTAATGTTTTATGCCATTTTGTTTGTACAAAAAAAATCCTTGCGTAAAAACATTTTCACGGAGCAGCCAGCTCGTTTTAACCTCATTTAAACCAATGTAACCAAAATGAGGCTGGAATGGGAATAGTCTGGTCTCCTTTGAAAGGCAGTACTCTATGATTACTAAAGCACACAAGGAACACCACAACTAAATGACAGGCAACTTGATAAAAAAGTTAGACATATTTTTTATTATCTCTAAATTTCATATTTTCTTTCAAGTAGGACATCAGGTCATGATGTTTGTGAATTCCCCCACTGCAAACAGGTTTAAACCTTATTTTATGAGAAAGCATAATTACAGGCCACCTGGTTGGAAATTTTCAGCAATTTGAGAAAAACAAAACCTTTTGAAATTCTAAGCGAAAAATGAAATGTGAAGCGATTTTTGTTGTTATGCAAACAATTTGGAACGCAAACAATCAGTATGCGCTGTTTTCACAATTGTGACGCACAAAACTTCGCTTCGCGTTGAAGCAAGAAGAAGATTTAACTCTGGTATTTGGTCTACTGATTGAAAAGGCACCAATGCCAGAAAACAAGATCAGAGCAGCTGTCAGCTTACGTTAGTCTCATTTAACGGACGAAACCCAAATTGGAACCAAGAACAGTCACTCGGTGTACTGTTGATGAAGCTTACTGCTGTTATTTATCAAAGGAATCCAGTGAGTACAAAAAACTAACAAAAATAGCGTCGGATTTCATTTTCAATGAAAATAAAAAAAGTATAAAAAAATAGCGTAGGAATACATTGATTATATTAACAAATAAAACTGGTTGATTCTACAGGAATAATTTTACCTGCAGTTGACAATTTGTTACAATTTAGAAACCTTTAAGTATTGATATTGGTAACAAGTTATTTTGAGAAACGAGGTCGTGTCATGGCATGCTGGACAAGGTTGGTGTCTACCTCAAGTCGTCCAAATTATTTAGAAGGGTTTGAGGAGGACAAGTTTCTGCGTCTACTTTGTGTTTATCGACAAATATTTGTGTGTGTTATATAAAAATGAATATTGAAAGCATTTCGTTCATAGATTACATATTGCAGAATTTAATCACTTGGTAAAACAGGCTTTTCCAATTCACTTGGCTTCGCATTGTGTAACGGAATAGTTCAGATTTCACTTTGTGATAGTATCCTCCACCAACGCACCCACATGCATTCAATAGTTAATAATAGTAATAATGGAAATTTATATAGCGCCTATCCATGTAAACATGCTCCTGGGCGATGAACAATTAAAAGAAACCCTATACATGATATACACAAAAATTACATGAAGGACAAAGAAAAATGGTCAATATGTCAAGTCTTAAATTCTCTTCATAAGTCCAGTCTACTAACCAATAGAAATTACTATTACTTTGTTTTTGATTTGGACACTTAACATTTCATTGGCCCTGAATCTTAAGTTCAAATATCCGATGTGTCAATAACTCCCAAACTCTGGCGGTAATCTCTCAGCTTCCCTCTGAGCAACCTGCGCAAACAGTTACTCGGTTTAAGTCCACTCGCCATCACTTTCATTCTCACCACTCCAAAGTCCATTTGACACTAGTTCCCCTATTACATAGAATATCAACCAATCAGACAGGCTTTCTTACCATTCCTGGCTCCACGCTGTTCTTTCCCTTCTTCTTATTAGCCGTCTGCGGCTGCTTCTTGAACCCTTTGACCTTATTCTGCACGGCCACCAACGCTGAAATGAATTGATTCTTTGTCTCTTTCTCGAAGTAGAGGTCTTCGCGTAGGGCCAACTCCGTGACCAAGGCTTCTGAGTAGTCCTTGACGGTTGCCTCTAGGTCCTCAAGGAGTTCATTTAGTTCGGACAGCGACATGCACTTCAGCTCTGAAAGAAGATAGAGAGAAAGAAATAGAACTGGGGATATAAACAAGGTGTGGATGCAAGTTTTAGATGGGGAGGAATGTCCACCTTGATCAAATGGTTTCTCCATTAAAACATCCAACTGGGTTTTAAAAAACTGTTTTTCACACCTTAATTGATGTGATTGTTGTTTTTATGAAATGTTCTTGTAATTTTGGTGTGTGTGTGTGTGAATTGTGCACAGTTTTTGTTTTAAGCTTCTGTACAGTGCTCAGAGGCCTTTGAGCATTGGGCATTATATTTGGTGTTTAATTATAAATTTGAGGTACATAGGAATACGAGTTGAAAACAAATAATGAAAGAGTTTTAGTAACACTGCAAACAACCGCTTGCAGTTTGTATGGATGCCTTCTCATTATTCTTCTCTCTCCTCTTTTTTGCTATAAACAGATATGTTTTTGTTAGTATACTTGTTTATGCCTCTGACGAAGCTCCAGTTTGGATCGAAAGCTTCGACAACCTCCCTACTAGTTTCATATAATGTATAGATAAATGTTCATACCAAAATGGAACATTAACGCTACCTACTACCAATCCATCACTGCTTAATAAGATAATGTCAAAGAGCAGACCAACGTGAATAATTCACACACAAAAAACAGATTCCCTCAACAATTGAGAAATATTCTTCCCACACCCTGGGGGCTTGTACATTAAACCATCACACTCATAGCTTTTGCCCAACTGAAGCAGAATTAACATTTTTGGCTCGGAAGGACAACTCTATGTCCATGAGGGAAACAAACCGCTCCAAGCACTCATGATAGAATCTGCGGAAATGCCATCATAAAGGGTGTTATAATTTGCATATTATTGTCTGTACATGAAATGCTCACAACCTTGGCTGCTCAGAAATCAGAGTCTTAAAGTTCACCTATGGTACATTTTATGTTGAAAAATACATAAAAATGACAGCCATCTTGAATTTAAAAAACAACAACATTTGTTTACTTGTTTGACATGGGTATAAAACCATACTGTCAAAAAAGAAGGCTGGAATGTAAACCAATTTTTGACTATCTTGTTTTGTCAAGTTATTATGTGAGGGCAAATCCATTCAACGTGTTATTCTTTCAAAAAAAAATTCAAAGCATTAAATTGACACTTATAACTTTTCATATATGTATTTTAGATTTTTATGTTTCCTGCTTTAGAGATCGTGAGTAGAGATCGTGTTTCTCACGGATGACTGTTACCAAGATTGGACACTCTTTTTTATCTGTCATTTATGTGTAAATGTATTTTAAGTGCACAATTTGGACACCCAATTTTTAATGTGCAGCAAATTTTGAAACCCTCTTACCAAATCCTGGCGTAAACCCTGATTCCCCCATTACAAATTTAGATCATTTATTCAATCACAGGATGTTTTTCAGGTAAAAAATAGCTTGACGATACAAAATGTTTCCCACTTTACCCTTTTCACTTTTAAACCTTTGGTTAACAATACGATATAGCTAGGGCTGACAAATGCAGTGTCAAGTTCAATACAACACGAAACAGATACTGCTCAAGACGTGTAACCAAAGATTTTGATAACGCAGAGTCTGTTCTAGAGGAGAGAACTCATTCTACGGGCAAATATAACGTGGGTTGACCCACAATGAGGGATTCTTCAGGAGGAGGGACGCATCCCAAGGGACAATCAATCAGAACGCTGACGTACATGATAACAAAACAACGTAAGAAGGAAAGACTGGATTTTGGAAGGACTAAGACTCTCACGAATAGATCACATACTTTTTAACATTGAGTGCCTCTTTCCTTATCTTGTAGTATTTAAGCACTGTTTGAGGCTTTGCGCGGCGTGGATAAATAGGAAGAAACTATAAATAAATAGTAAACTTGCGGGAGTTTCTCCTGAAGACGAGCAGAGTATACTGTTTGAAACGTCAAGACCACATCGGCTCTTCTCAGAGGCAACACTCCCTCAAATTAGGAAATTTACACATGGTTGTCCCGCAAGTTTACTATTTATTTATAGATTCTTCCTACTCTAGAATTTAGTTTGCTACATTACTGTGACAAAATTGTTGATGAAAATGTTCCATTTGTGGACAAAGAAGACATTTCATTGATTACACATACCAAGAAGAACTCGATAATATTCAACACATACATTGAAATTTTGTTTGTCTTCCGAAAAATTCACATGAACTATCAATTTGCCAAATTGTTTTGAGAATTGCCTTTAGAAAGCCAATTATACGGTCAATTGAGGTGGAAAAAAGGAAGGAATTTTTTTTTACCTCAAATTGTTTACCAGATTTATGTACAAGCATTGTTGAGTTAAAAACACAGTAAATTTAGAGTTAAAAAGGAAAGGAAGACAAAAGTAGAGAGTTTAATCAAATGTCCAATAGACGTGTGTGTTTTGACAGCGAGTTTTTTTAATTAAAAAATAAAATCCAGCATGTTTGCAGAATTTTTCTTTCTTCAAATAGCAAATTTGTCATCTCCAATACATTATTTTTCAAAAGAAACATTTAATGTGATCATTCTAACCTCCAACTAAAATCTTTTTAAGGTGGCAAAATTGGCCTTGGCATTTCCTGAAAGTCAAAGAGCATTTTTTTTTTCAACCCACACATTTTGTATTCCCACCAAAATCTAATTAAAGAATGTGCCATACTATCAGGTTTCTCATTTTAATAAAACTACTACAACCTAGATTTTGAAGTGTGTTTGTTAAACATGAAATGACATTATGAATAAATTATAAGCCAAAATCCATGAATTACCAGACAATTAGAGATGGTACAGTCTTGTGAACTTGATCTTAAGTAGTAAATAAAAAATGAAAATTATTTTTTCCGATTGGTGCAATTCCCCATATTAGAAGTGTGCAACGGCTGAATAGACTAGTTTGTGAACAGAACCCGGAGTATCAATCCCAGAGTTGTGTATTGAGAAATTTGCAACATGGAGGGACCAGTTTTCTTTGGTCAGATGATGCCATTTTCAGCCCAAATTTAGAACGACCCAAATGTGCAGCTCAAATGTTCAGGCAACTTGACAATAAACATAACCCCCTGCACTACTGCTAATAATGTTGTTAACTCCAGCTAGAGTTGGCAGACCACGCAATCAGGCAATGAGAGCCAACATTGAACAGGTTGCAGAGGGCCCAATAAGATACAGCCAGGATTGTAGTCTGGCCCCCTGTGTGCTCATGTGCGAAAACAACTCCTAACCAGTATGTACTACACCGTATCTTTAATGTACCCTAGTCATAAGAGTCAAGAGTATTTCAGCCACTGACTCAGTATTTTATGAGTCAGCATAAATCACATTACGCTAGCTGCACATCCGGGGGCCCATTCCAATACAGCTGTATTGTGCTGTGTATTCTTCTGTTTTTACTGCGGTTATAAAATTGTGCTCTTATAACTGTAAACATGTTACTCATTTTTATTATTGAGCTGTCCAATCTTTTGTTATTGCCTAACTTTAGAACGGAAAAAGATTCAAAAATTAAACTGAACTTAAATTGACTTTAGAGAGTTGTAACACCTTATCATTGATATGACTTTTGTTTTAAAAGTTTGCTAAGCATTGAAAATACATACTTGTTTACCAGGAATGTGTTACAAACCATAATATTTCCTTCTTTTGGGGAACTGTTTGAAAAACGATTAGAACATTGTCTGCTGTAATTCTAAGAAATATACACATGTATTTGATGTTACAAAAGCATGATTTGTTGGTATGGCAATCTACTTTAACATAAAAATACAGACTTTCTAAACTACTTTTACGTGAACAGACGTTTCAAAATACATGTATGCGTGAAACGAACAAGTAAGATGTGAAGAGAGTCAGACACATATAGGAAGACACAAACATAAATAGGCGCGCCCTTTTATATAAGTCTACATATAAATATAATTCCTAGTTAAAACTTATGTACAATGATCAAGAAGATGGAAAAATATTAAATGGAAGCTCACTACCCCCAAGCTCCATGACACATCCCTATTGGTGATGCACTTTATTTGTTTATTACTGTAGGCCTGGCAAAATAAAACTATGTTGAAAGGGAGATGGAGGTCCAAGTTCCTGCGCAAAAAGTACAAGTGAATTATTGGTATCTTCTGTTTTCACCTCCAGCAGGTGTACTCTCTGCACCATTTGAGGGATTTGACCCAAAATGCACTTGGTGGAGTACAATTTATTATCAGCCTTACAGGGTAAAAAAAAAAGGTCAAAACTCTAGAAAATCTTTCAAGATTTCATAATTGCTCTTGGAGAATTTGTTCCGAAATTTGATCCAATTGCTCTGACTTCAAAGGAGAGTGCGATAGAAGACAACAATTGATAAGTTTTTTTCTCTTCTTTGCGCGGACTGAGGACCCGACGCCAAAGTCAACACAGTGTGCGCCGCATATAGTTCAGACGGTTTTCCAATGAATCAAATTTCCTTGCATGGTTTCGTTTCTGCAAACATAATGAGATAGATTTCTATTGGACACTCAATTAAATTGGTGATTGGTTCCATTCAGTAGGATTTCATGAGCGCAGACTGTCGATGGTAATTTCATTCTCAGGCCAAGTGATAGATTCACCGTTAACCACTGTACTCTTAGCCAGTTGCTGAATCTAAGAAACAAATGAATTGAACAATTCAACAAATGAATTGTATAATTCGACAAAGGGAGTGAATTTTCTCTGCAAATTCTGGTGTTTCATGGTGTTACCGCAAACCCTTTCCATATCTGCAAATTCTGTTGAGTGTTGTTGATTTGCATATTATTGATAAGTGATCATTGTCAAGTTCACTGTCTTGACTTCTTTGATGCTATTATATCTTTACTAGGCTTATCAGTGTGACTTTCCCTTTGCTTCAGGGCCCTATTTCATAGAGCTGCTTAAGCAGAAAATGATGCATCAACAATTTTCTGCTAAAATGAACAGGATACCAACCACAGATGGTGCATTGACACATAGTATTCCGAATATAATCACAAGGACAGTTCATACTTCCTGCAAATGCGATATGAATGTTGACGTCACAAATTCTCGAAGAATAATTTTCAGGGGTTGAGTTGTGCTCAACTCTCCTGCGAATATCGCAGCGAAAACAGAGGTGTGACGTCAAATTCATGTCAAATTCGAATCGCATTCGCAGGAAGTATGAACCGGGCTTTACTCTGGTGTGCATAATTTCATTGTGCTTAGCTATTTTTTTTGTAATTTCAGCATGATCTGTATCTCTTAAAATATAGAGTGTTTTATATTTTCCCTGACCACACTAAATTCTCTTCAGCCTCCCTTTTAAAACATGTATAGATCCCATTGAGAAACAAACAACATGACTGCAATTCGAATGAGCATGACGCGATTCGAATGAGCAATGTGGAATATAGCTCCATTTCTGTAAACAAGTGGGCGTGCACAATATGAATCAGAACACTTTCTTCCACTTGGAAATGATGCATCTCAGATCAATTGATTTTACAAAAAGTCAAAATGAATCTGGAACATCTGGGTTTCTAAATCAAAGCGTGCATGTGACGATGCATGGTCTGTGTGTGTGTGTAAAGCCGTTATTCTGCATTCTATGCACGTACTTAAAAACTTGGATTTAATGTGTGTGTTGACTTGCATGTCATCGAACACATCACTCTTGTCAGGACATCTCTCCCCCCCCCCCCACCTGCGTCACTCCCTCTACAAAGTAAAAATATGATGAATGAATATTTGTTATTTCTAGCTACATTAAATGTACCATAAACTACCTACGAGAGATAAGGTATTAACAGTATGTCGTGCACAGGACAAAACAAAAATGATGACAGAAATAATAAGCAGAAGGAACAAAATCTTTTAGCGAAAGGACAAAATAAAAAAAGGAAACCAAATTGTACCTGGTGATCCTGTTAGCAGCAGACAGCAAAACAAAAAAAAAGAAAACGAAAATCAAATGATCAAAATTAACAACAGATAAATACAAACGATGCATGGGTAAAAGAAAATTATGGATGAGTAAAAACAAGAGGGGAGAAAAATGCATTCAACGAAGGTCACATGTGTTAGTAAGAGAACGAACTGTGGCCCTCTGACCTTATTAAAGAGAAGGCATACCTTTGAGTTTTTGAAACTGTTTGATTGTTCTAATCCTAGAAAAATGTAGATATACTTATTAATAAAACTAACCCATTTCAAAAGGCGGTAGCGTGAGATATCACCGAAAATCCGCAGCAGTTATGTCCTAACAGGAAGAATAATCCATAAATTGGATTATGCAATCTGACAGAAATGTTTCTCAGATTCAATTATTTGGGGACAGAAACTGACATATTTTTCCACAACCACATTACTTGGAAGTGAGATGATTCTCAAAACGCTTTAAACTATCAACTGTAGGATTCTAACCCAGTAAGCTTTTATCGCCATAGATTTTAAGAGCGATTACCAAACAAATACCTTCCCTTTAAGCACAACAAAAACTGGGTCAAGCGATTTCAACAAAAGATTCAAACGATTTCCAAGGCAAAATGTTGCATGTGTAATTTTAGGTAAACTTATTTGCATAAATGAATATTAATGCTATCCATAGTATCAACATACATTACTTTTACTATGCATACATCTACTGTACATATAGGCCTATTCAGAACATGCTTCAATTCTGAACAATATTTGCATAAACTTTCACATTGATTCTTAACTTAATTAACGCCTCTGTTGTCTTAAAAACTAAAATTATCAATAGTAATGACATTATCTCAGTGGTAAACCCTGTGACTGGAGTGAGAGAGAGGGAGTAAATAAATAGCAAAATAATGAAGTAAGTTAATTAAAATGCTAAGACAAACTGAATCACTACGAGGGTACCTCAACGACCTCAATCTTCCCTGGGGTATCCAATTGCCACATAACAGCAGACCTGGTTTGCAAAGTAGACTCTGCATTCTATAATCAGGTCATTCTAGTCACACATTCCCTGAAATTCACGGACTGTCAAGATTTCTAGGGTTTGGTTCCTTTTGTAGATCAAGCTTTTGGCCATGGCATGAACCCTTACTCACTGTGAATGAAGATGTTGAATTTAATCTCTAAAGAAGTTTCAGCTTCATTAGTCGTCAAGTTTTTTTTTAAAGAAAATGTAAAAATCACAGAGCAATGTTTTTAAGGAGAGTCGTATAATTCCGTACATGCTTAAATACTTTTCGTCTCCTGAGACAAAAATTATTTTTGTGAAATTGTTTTTACTCATTTCTCAAAAACTACAGCACACCCTCAAGTAACATTTTAAGAGAAGTTTTCAACCATCATTATCTTTACACTGTGTAAGTTTAATGTAAATCTGTGGAATTTGTGTTTTATGTCGTGCAAAAAGTACCTCAACCCTTTAAGTTTCTTCCGGTCTAAACTTCTGCAGCTAGCTTTTTGGAGATGGCTAGATTGATCAGAACGTTCACCTTTTTCTGGCATGTTAATCTTAAATAATTAAGTGGAAATAGCTACATGTTTGCACTCAATAATTGAATCAAATAGCATTTTGATCGAAGTACGAGAAAAAGTCTTGCAAAGAACCAACAAAAAAGGCATCCACACCCGCAAAACATAAAAATTATTTCTTTTTATTATAAAACATGTACTGCATGTATGGCTGTAAATGATGTCAAAATAAAATGTCTCCTTTAGGGAAATTCTAAGGACTGCTGGGGTGCTCCACAGGGAAATTCAAGCACAAAGTCTATAGGAAGTGTAGAGTACAGGGAAAAGGGACAGAACAAAACGCACCCCTCCGGCATGTATATTTGAGACTGCTTTTCACTGGGCCTACGTTGAGAAATACATGTAGTGAGCCTGATTATGTATACATGTGTTCTTCAAATCTGTATGGTGTCTAAAAAAAGTTTTGTTATTTTTGATGTTGTTGGCTGTGTTGTTGTTGTTGTTGTTGTTGTATCCTGTATCACTTGTTTACAAAAGGGCCACACAGCCTGGATTACTGCAGGCATGATATGATGTACACATCTAAATGGAAAAAAAAAGTCAATCTTACATTTTAGGGAGATTGAACTAAATGATCTTCAGCAACTTTTGATATGAAGAATGGGGCCACAACTCAAAAATAGTACTGGTGCTTTACAAATTTTGTTTTATTCTTGATTTTATAAGGTCATTTGGATACAATGTGTAAAATGTCTCATAAACAAGTACATGACCAATGCAGTATCTTGCCTGCCAGAAACTGCCCTGTGGAATGCACATGGCCACCCCTTTTGTAAAAAAAAACATGGCATAGTCCATACCAGCAATGTAACAGCACACCAATTTGTGCGACAAGGGTGTTTTTTTCTTTCATTATTCTCTTGCCACTTCGATGACCAATTGAGTCAAAGTTTTCACAGGTTTGTTATTTAATGTATATATGTTGGGATACACCAAGTGAGAATACTGGTTTTTGACAATCGCCAAAGGTGTCAAGTACATTGTAGTTCATCAAGGTACATGTACATGTGTATGAATATAGAGCCTTGGTAGTCAGACTGCACCATTAGTGGTCAACATTCGATTATAATACGTTCATGAATATCTGCCAGACGGCTTAAAGTGAAAATGTTCTGGAGTGAAAGAATGAAAGCATCTTGAATTCATTTTTGTAAACAACTTGCAAAAGGCAAAGTGTGCCGTTGGTTTCTGGAACCGTTTGATTGGTTCAATGAAAATATGATTTCAGGCGGGATTTGAACCCACAGCATTGCATTTCTAGAACAGATGTCTTACCACTAGACCACTGAGCTAGCCCGGTGGGTAGAGGCAGTTCAAATTCCATGTTTTGGTAAATGAATGATGGCGCTGTCGAATTCAGTGACACTTTATGACTGTTAAGTTGAACACCATACATATGTAGGTTTGCAAAATAAATATATAAAAGTCTTATGGGCGGGGTCCATGTCAGTTTATTTTGTCTGCCATGTTCATTATGACCGAGAAATGTGGCGGGCGGATTTATTTCAGGTGACCGAGGAGCAATTATGACGATTGCGTCATTAAAAGTGTGAGAAGTGGTGAGACCATAGGGATATTTTTTTCAGATCCCCTTCCTAGCAACGAACACAGCAACGATTAAAGAGATGTTAATTTTGTAAAGCACATTAAAAAAATTCCAATGCCATCCATGCATTAAAATCTCACAACATAAGGCAGTTATAATTTATAAATGGGTTAACAAGGAGGTGTTTTTTTTAGGGTGGCACTGCCTTAGCCAGACAGAGAGAGAAACTGTGGCTGTCTAAAATATTTTGAGCACGCCCTGTGCCCCTGTTGACGTGTAAGAGATTATGAGGCCCGTGGGATCTGGAGGAATTATAGCATTTTAGAAACCAGTGCATGAGTGCAGCTTTCACTTCTTGAATTGCTAATGTGCAGGCGCTGAGACGAAGCCTGTTTTAGTTTAATTCCTGAGAGGAGCTGTCACTCCTTGGCAAACAATCAAATTCCCATCATGTCAAAGTTATTAAAAGAAGTGGGCTATAGGCAATGTATATAAGCCCGGATTTGGTGAAAGGCTGTCCAAGTTTGCTGGAAATTTAATAAATAAGTGTCAAGATTGTTCACTTTCAATACATACATGTAAATGACAGATAAAACAGGTTTTCCAGATTTAATACAGGGTGTCCATAAGACACCCAGCAACCCCTCTGGATTATAGAAGATTACCAAAAAATTATAAATTGATGATTTTGAGGCTAAAATTGATAGACAACAAAACAAACAATGTTCTAATATATACACAGTTTTCATAAAAATGTGAGCACACACTAAGAAATAAAAGAATCATTTGTGGATATTTTCTTGATAACTAGCAGAATATGCAAGTTCGAAAACACACCCTGAAATCCCTTTAAAATGAGCCGCGTTGGAGGAATTTAAAGTGACCCTCAAAGTGCCCAGTAAAACACGTTCTACACTTTTGTCTGCTATCATCCTACCCCACTTCACGCACTAACACGTAGAAAATAAACAGAGCCAACAGTAGAGCCCCCCTTGAAAAATAAAACCCTGTCTTGGTGTTTTTCCTCATGCTGCCTGCTTTTCAAGAAAAGTCAAAGCATACATGTGTACACTGCAGCTGCAGGGCCGTATAGGGTCGCCGTATGCCTACCGGGAGGGAAGATCATGAATATTTGATTGCCTCAGAAAAAATTTACGTAGGAAAATCTTCCCGAGCAGTCTGTCCTGAGTCAGGTCTTAAGACGAGTGCACAGAGTAACTGCATTCATATTTACGTCTTGCTACTGACCTGGCTTTTTGGTCTACAGTATACTCTTATTAGCCAGAGTGCAATGTGCGTCATAGCAGGCTTTAATTCAACAGCGTCGCAGACAATTCTCAGCCTTAAACGCTTACACATATTTCTCAATACCTGGAATTGTCTGGGCGCAGGAAGGAAGCTTCCATCAGATTTATACTCATGGATTGTTTAAAAGGCAAATACTTGGACAAGGAATCTTAAAGACACTGGACACTATTGGTAATTAAAAAAGACAAGACTTCTCACTTGGTGTGTCTCAACATATGCATAAAATAACAAACCTGTGAAAATTTGAGCTCAATTGGCCATCGAAGTTGCAGGAGAATAATGAAAGAAAAATTACCCTTGTCACACAAAGTTGTGTGCTTTCAGAGGCTCAATTTCGAAACCTCAAAATCTAATTATGAGGTCTCAAAATCAAATTCGTGGAAAATTATTTCTTTCTCGAAAAACTATGTTACTTCAGAGGGAGCCGTTTTTTACAATGTTTTATACTATCAACAGCTCTCCATTGCTCATTACCAAGTAAGGTTTTATGCTAATAATTATTTTGAGTAATTACCGAACGCGTCCACTGCCTCTGAGGCAAATACTTGGATAAGGAATCTTTGAGTATGTGCGTTTCATAAACATGACAACCTAAGAAGAGTATTAATTCCGCTGGAAAAATCGAACTTAACTGGACTGCAATAATGTAGATGTTTGAGCCCAAACAAGAACCAAACCAAGAGGATATTTAAGTTGGCAACAGACGCACCTGCCGACTGATGGATGATAATGTAAACAAATTTCCCCAAGTACCCTGATGAAGAACATTGACACTATAGACGCACATGAGGTTGTACATGGTATTCTAAAGTCAACATGTTCTAATACATGTAATGAGAAGTTTCTACATCCTCTCGTTGATGCACATGTGCAATATACACATTGAACAAGTGGGACTTCCAGCATGCCGACCAGAAATACATCTGTGAAACTAAACATGTTTACAAAACAAATGCTTCTAAATTTACAAGAAAAAATACAAACCTGTGAAAATTTAGGCTCAATTGGTCATGAAGTTGCAAGAAAATAATGAGGGGGAAAAACTTATTTGTTGCATAGAAAACTGCTCTTAATATGACAAATCTTGTGCAAGTTAATTATGTCTATTGCCTTGCCAAGCATGTCTGCAATCAGACATCATCCCAAAATGTCACAAGGAGATGTTATGTTAACTTTACGGTACATTTTAACCAAATCCCTACAAATACAAATTTATAGGGGCGTAGAAGTCACAGGTCCTATGGTGCATTTCCTTTGAATGAGCAAAGTATGCATTTTCAGTTATGAAAATAAATCTGCATACGTAAGCACACACTTGCAATTATTTTTTAAAGGGATCACATACACACCTTTGCACTCATGTGTTACATGTCCCTTCAGAGCCACCATAGTTTATCAACGAAACAACATCACCTTCATGAATGGGTCCTGCCTTTACAAAAACATGTCTACTAATAAAAGTACTTTTAAAGTGCATGTATGTTGACAATTTCTCAGTGTTTTATATTAAAAACATTATCTGCCCGTAGCGAAGTATGAAATACACGTAGGAAACAGAAGAAATCCCAAATGCCGAAAATAAAATGGCTCAACTGGGACGTTGAACTTCTCTCCTTCGCAAATTAATATCACAGATTTTTTTACTTCTAACATAAAATGCCGTCAGAGGTTTTTACAATAAACAATCAGATGAAGTAGGGAAAATGCGTGGGTGGAAAAAGGTAAAGAAATGGCTGCATTAAGAGGGAGCTTTGAGGAGCCGATCGTTTTTATGATTTCCTTGATAACAGTTTATCAACGGTAATCTTATGCACGGATGGTTTTATCGTTACTCGGAGATGTAAATGCCAGGGTTGGGAGGGCATTCTTGACATCACTGGATTTATTTTTTTCTTGACTATTTTCATTAAAAGCAGTTTATTTTCAAGAGAAATTATTAAAAAAACATGTTGATAAGAGATCAGTAAAAAAGAAGAAGAAGAAGAAGAAGAAAAAAGGCTAATTTTCAACAGCAAATAAATAAGTGGAAACAAAATTTGTTTGCAGTTTCATGTTTTGTTAAAATGCCAAACAAGAGTGGGATGAAAGTCGGCATCCTTTCTGGACCAATAACCAGCAAATTTGATATCTAAAGGCCTGGAATAACATGAAGGACATGACCTCTGTTGCCCTGGTCTTGGCCACGGGTATAGTAACATTACCAAGAAGTGCCCTTTGCTAAAGCAAAATATGCATTGCCCTCTTAAATATGATACTCCAGGGTACACTTTTTGTAAAAAAAATTTTGTCGAAGACCAGTATCCTAATCACTTGGTATCCAAACATATGCAAAAAATAATAAACCTGTGAAAACTTAGGCTCAATTGGTCATGAAGTTGCAAGAAAATAATGAGGGAGAAAACTTGTATAGAATTGTGTGCTTTCAGATGCCTATATGAAAAAATATTAATGCATATTTTGATTAAATTTGTAAAATTTACACGCATTTTTTTATGTCACGCCCTTTTGATCACTGCAGATGTGAAATTGCAATTAACGACTTTATAGCACAGAGCAGACGATTTGTTCAGTCTTTATTACACTGTACGTTGTTGAAATCTACAACGTAGGCCCTACATCATCGAGTCCATTCACAGCGTATCCTACCTCACTCATCAGTAATGGCCACTCACAACATAGTACGTTCAAAAAGATGTCATCATGGAGTGGGCAGGTGCAAATATTTTCTGACAAATGTGACATTTATGGCAGGGAATGTCAACATAATTTGCCAATTGAAACGAGCATCGGTGAGAATAGATTGAACAGCGTCTCCCCACACCTTACTTCCCCTATTCATTCATTAATATTTGAAGGTTTTTTCTGCATTAATTTATAGTATATATTCTTCCTACATAGTCATGTTTTTTACAGTGAGCTGGACATGAAGATGTTTTTTGTAGAGTTGTGTACATCTTTGCATCGATAGGGTCTGTATTGTATATTTGTAAACAAGGACTTGAGCCCACTATAATTTGAAGCCTTTTAGTGAGTGAAGATTGATTTCCATGAAACAGACCTAAGTTTATATTTATTTCATTCATCCTGACACAATTTCAGATTTGTTATTATTAATACATTTTGTTAGTGCAAGTTCGCCAAAGAATAAAACCATTCTTAGTAAAAATTCTAAAGATGAAAATAACTCAGGGGAGCTGAAGGTAGGCATTGATATTCCTCTTAAAACAGTCTAGACTGTAGGATGGATGGAAACATGCACCAGGCAAGGAGTTCCAAAGAGATGCAGTACGTGGAATAAAGGGAAGCTGTTGGAATGGCTCATTGTTCTACATCTCAGCAAAGCAAGAGTTAAAGGTGAGAGGAGAAGCAGAAAGCCTAGGTTTCATGGAGGGGTTTAGCTGACACTTGTTCAGGAAATAATAATGATAGTCCCATAATAAAAAGCAATGTGGAGCATACATTTTAAATAAACCGCAGTCTCATGACAGAGAACAGAGAATACTGTGCGAAACGTTGAGTCCATCAGTTCTTCTCAGAAAAACCAATCACTCACATCAACATGGTGTCACTGCAAATTTATTATGTTTATATAATATACTTGTAACTTGGAAATGGTTGAAGACTACCATGTACACTTGTACATGGGAGGAGGCACAACCAACAGTAAGATACTAAAACAAAATGACCATAACCTGCCAAATTTCTACCCAGCAGAGAAAAGGAAAACGCATTCTTTCTTATTGCTGTACTTTGGGAGAGAATCACCAGGAGAGATATGAGCGAATTTGCTTTTTTCTTATTGCTGTACTTTGGGAGAGAATCACCAGGAGAGATAATTGAGCGAATTTGCAATACCTCCTTGAAGAGGGGAGGAGCTGGATCAAGAGGAGGCAGAGCCTCTTACAATAATGAGACCCAACCAGTCCTTATAATCACATGGGTGCCAAGGCTTTCTACAGACAGCAGTGCATCACAGAGACAGTTCCCTTCACTCTGCATCAGAGTGCACCCCGTCACACCATGGTCATGCTGAAACCCAAACTCATTCCAGTCATCTGCAATCATCTCTCAACTACAGGAACGAGGACAGGGCGGACTATAAGGCGTTGTCAGCTATGCAGAGACTTCACAAACAACGCATGAATCACTTTTGATAATTGTTGGGGGTCCCTACCCTAGCTGTAGAGTTACATCTGTGGGTAACTGAGTGATGCTCTGTATGTGTCATCTACAATTTTCTTGATAGACTTGGATCGTCATCAGACAAAGTGGGGGCCTGGCTGAGGGGAGGATGTTGACTTGTCATTAACCATTTTTTTTACTTACAGAAAGGCTCTGGTGTCACATGCCTGGGATTCCATGCATGAAATTGTGACACTTTACTCACTTGCACAAAATTGATTTGCAGCCTTTTAACAGAGTCATTTCTTCTTGGCGAGTGGAGTTTTAAAGTCAAAATCTCCTTGACAGGTTAACAGCTTTTCTTAGAAAGATGTATCTTTATATAAATCTCTTCTGTTGTTTTTAAATAATGTTCTTTCGTTGATTTAACGGCAGCGTGCCATCGACGCCTTCTTAAAAATCAATGATACCTTTTAACCAAGAGCTGATGTACCAGGGGTCCATGTGAACAAACAGCATAAAAAGTACAAACCAAAAAGCCTTCCACTCACTTAGCAACACCTCCTACGGACAGGAGAAATTAATACCATGTGTTTGGGAAAATTGTGAACTTGGCCTAAGCTCTATGACCAAGTCAAACCAAAAACAAACAAAACATCTGGGTTTAATTAAACACCAAGGTGATCCCCTGGCTGCCGCTTCCCAGGATGTATCGTAAACTTTGGTGTGATCCCTGGCTACACAGCATTTAATGGCTGTATGACCTCTGACTGGCACCCCAACAAATATATTGACGAAATAGGAAGACGGCCAACAAAGGGCTAGATACACGTAGCTCATTTTGGAGAGCGCTGGCACATTGGTTCAAATTTCACTTAAGTAAATTTTCTTTGTTTAGCACTCAACACATTTTTTGTTTGAGACACTTCTTCGATGCCCATTAAAAGACCATTAATTTTTTCGGTCTGCTCACTCTACAAACCAGACAAACATGAAATATTGAAGCTTTCAGGTCCAACACATTCTCCCACGAGGCTTGTTTTACCAAGCGAAACGAGACAACCTGGAACAACAAGCAATGTTTCCGTTCAAGCAATGTTTCCATTATTAACCCCAGTTCAGCTCGTCTCACTGACTAAATGCGACTGGGCTAGCTGAGCATCCAGGGGCCCAATGTCATGGCTCTGCTTACCGTCGAATTCTGCGCTTACGATCACCATTCTCCATTTGCAGGGCAAGCACCAAATTTTTGCGCTAGCTGTGTAAGTGAAGAATGCCAAGTAACTTGGTGTACGCACAAGCAAAAAATTCCCTGCAAACCCGTGAAATATGGTTGATGTAAGCGCAGAATTCCCTGCTTCAGCAAGCGCCGATTCTTTTCTTACAGTAAGCAGAGCCATGAAATTAGGCCCTGGTCAGGAATGCTGTACACACACCACTGAGCTCAGTCATGCTCTGCAAGGGAAACAGTTCAAAATGGACTTGGATTTACCTCCCGGGAACTGAGATCCTGACAGGGAGTCCAAGCCTAAAGTAGTGATTACTGACAGCGTTAGAAAACATCTTCATTGAGCAAAGGGCTGTTTATTATTTAGAATTTATGTTTCAGGCTGAAGTAGTTGCCCTTGCAAATTTACTTCTTCTTCTTCTTCTCCACAATGCGTCCAGAATGAATAAGAGTGGATTTTCATCAATGTAGGGCAGGGTTAGGATAACAAATCAGTGTAGCAGCTTTTCTTGCTATGCTTTTAAAAATATAATCACAAATATCGTGGCAGATATTTGTATATTTTGAAGCCCTCCATTTGTGACCTTCCACAACAATTACATTGTACCGCTTGACCCAATGAAATCAAAAGGCCAAGGGTCAAACATGCAAATGTTCTTTGCACTATGAACGAATACTTAACCTTTGCAAAAAAATTATTTGAATGAGAAAATAGAAAAACATAGGGTAACTTTGGTCAAAGATTGGTCTCAATCAAATTATTACTAATATTACTTGTTGTTACCTAAAATCAAGTTCACAATAATTCATAAAGATTGCACAGTAGAGTTTTAAAAGCCGAAGATGAACACCAAGTACAAAACATTCAAAGGACCTGATTTCAATTCAGCAGCATGTAGTCTTCCAAACTTTGGGTCTAAAATCCCCCCCCCCAACCCCCCAGTTTTGAAATATCCTGGGGAATGGTGGACTTTGTATCTAGGTGTGTGGTAATGGCAGGTCTTTGTAGAGGGACGTAGTCAAGACTTCAAAGCTGAAATATGAAATTGCACTTTGCATTTGATCTACATTTACAATGTAGTACTGAGTAAGTCTTGTATTTGAAAAATACCCATACCCGATTAGCAGACTTCCTCATTAATAACCACACACCCTTGTGTGTTTGTGAAGAGGCCGCTCTGTGCCTCCAGCGTTCCGACATATGCATTATCAAATTCTACTGCATTACATCTCTCTCATAGTCTGATAAAACCGCGCCATAGCCTCGTGGCAACAACAAACACCCCATACACAGTGTACGAGTGTATGCACGTCAATTAAGAAGAAACCCAAAAAATAAAGCGATCAAGGAATTGTTTTCATTTCAAAAGGAAATTATTTGTCTTCCACTTGAGTCTTTCTTCTCTGTTGTAAGTCAACAAAAACTTAACAACATCCAGTTTATTTGACCTTTCATAAATGCCTTCCCAAACACTAAAACAATCTCAAAAACATTTCCTCCAGGGGGGTGAAGAGCAAACTTTCCTGCAGACAAGGGAAAATGCGTCACTGTTGTTTATTTTGTGTTCCGAGCGAAAATTTAGAGCAGGGAAAACAAAACACGGACCAAGAGATTAAATCAAAACGTGAACACAATCGCACCTTGGGCAAGCTGGCTTTCCTCGTAGCTGCTGGTGGTGATGGAGCGCTCTCTAAGAGCTTGTAACTCACGGGAGATGTTTGATAATGAGTCCTCGTCGACTTGGTCATCGGGTGAAGAATCCGACTGTAGTGGTACAAAGAGAAGAGAAACAGAGGTTATTAAAAACTGAAAGGGTCTGGGTACTTTTTGTAACACAAAACACAATGTCCACAGATTTACATTAAACTTACACCATTTGAAGGTAACAACAGTAGAAAGCGTCCTTAACATATTAGTTGCTGAGGTGCTGTAGTTTTTGAGAAATGAGTAAAACAATGTCATGATATATGTTTTTACATGCTAAAATAATTTTAGTCTCATGATCACTGAGACAAAAATGATTTTCATGACATTGTTTTACTCATTTCTCAAAACTACAGCACCTCAGCACGTAATATTTTCAGGGAAGCTTTCTACCATCATTATCTTCAAACTGTGTAAGTTTAATGTAAATCTGTGGACATTGTGTTTTTGTCCCACAAAAAGTACATAGACCCTTTAATATCTGTTATTATTATCATTTAACTCTTGATTGACTTATGTGAAAGGTCAAACAGATCCAACAAACTGTTTATGTACAGGGCCCTATTTAGGGCAGAGCACCATTTAGCCCAAAATGTTGCTAAGCACTACTAAGTTTTGTTTGGCAAAATTTTAAGCAGCTCTATGATATTGGGTCCAGCAGCCAATTTAACGAAACACTAGGATTAATTCTATCTCGAGTTAGGACATGTAACCTGTCCTAACTTAGGATGGGTTCAATGCAACCTTCGCCTTTGGATACGGAACTTAACTCGTACTACGTCCTAAGATTAATCCTAGGTTAGGAAGCCTATTTCAAAGGTTAAAGGCAAATTTCTGCTTTTTCGTGTGTGTACTCTACGGTTACTAGGCTTTCTTCGCTTACACAGCTGGTGCAGAATTTCGAAGCTTGCTCTTTAAACAAAGATCAGTGATTGAAAGCGCAGAATTCATTTTTAATGTCATTTTTTTGAATGCACACATGTAAATTTAGCCACAAAAGATACATGAACAGGGTCTGAAGTTAAAAACCAAAACAAAGCTGCCTCATCTGAATTTTTTAAAACATAAAACTTTTGACTAAATGTTTCCATTTGCATGCAACCAAAGACGCCCAGCCCAACTTATTAACGGTTGGTGAAATGCTGCGCATAATTTTCTCAGTCCTCTTTTAATTGCATTCTTGCATTCCAGACGATTAATTTTGCTCTATTTAATTCATAAGCCCACCACAGCTGAGTGTGTTTTCATTTTATTGTGTCTAATGTATTCAAAACACACTAAGAATCAGCCAGGTCCGGTCTAGGAAGAGAGGAAAGGTGTCAACTAAGTGTGCCTTGTGTGGCATGAGCTCAAATTAAGCAGTTAGGGTGTGTGCTGAAACAGCCAGGATGGGGAATTTACTTATGGGCTGTTGGTTTTGTTTCTGGCATAATATGTATCTTGTGGTGCGGCCTCAGTTAATTATGACTTGCAATTAAGATATTGGATGGGTCTGAACAGCAAGTAATCATATTCCCTCAAATGTTATTTACATAAAAAGTGCACGCACAGGGGCAGTTTAATAAAATAACTTCTATATATATAATTGATTTTGGTTTTTACCCATACACTGATCCCAACCGAGTAATATGCCTGTGAATTTTGTTTAAAGGACTCAGGAAAGTACCGAGTTTACAGTGCTAACACACATCAGTGTATGGGTATGGGTAAAAACCAAAATAAATATTCTTTATCCCAGATGCAAATGAAACATCTCAAAGTATTATAACTTTTGTATTGTTACAATTCTGTTATAAATGTAGTGCAACGTACATGATTTACATGCATGCAATGCCACTGTACAGTTTTAAGTAAAACCAATACTATTTTCTCAGTCATAATCTGAAATCCAATTAAATGCCTGTATAATCCATGTACTAGAAATGATAGGACACTGTACATGTACATACCATGTAGAGATTCTTCATTATTATACTGTAGATTAGGCTAATAATACACAGTGTGCATTATTATACCATACTCTATGATTAAAACACAGTGTACATGTGCAACTTGGTCATCAGCAGGTTTGCCTAGCTACTACAGTACATGTCATGTATGTTAATAAGGCCCATGGACAGAGACTGTGAAGAAGGGATGGCCACAGATCCACCGTACCGAGTAATTGTATGAATCCTTGTTCGTCTCTGGTCCAACATGTATAACCAGTGTCTGAAAAGGGACCAGTCTATCAAACGCACATGATAATTGTAGGTAGGGTTTTGCACGAGTACACTGTTTGGATTAGGTCCATACAGACAAATTTACCCAAACCAACTACATGTAGTACGTAATAGTAGTGCAGCTGCAGTGATGTGTCTACCATAGTCCACTGTAACGAAACCCCCTCAAGAGTTACGCCAGTTGGATTAGTCCAAACAAACCATTTTCAATGAAAGAATTGATAAGGACCCAAAAAATTCCAATGCTACCGCTATATTTCTAAGCGGGTTTTTATTCCACTAACTAATTAAATTATTTACAAGAAACGGCAGTATGGATTCAAAAATGGACAAGATATAATGCAAAAAGGAATAAGCACAATTGAACCCTTAAATTTACGAACAATCAATTAATGCACTTCAGCTAACTTTAATATAAAATGAGGCTTTGAGTTGGCTGTTCCCGGCACATGTTAGCAAACCACTTTACACTACTTTCTGGGGGCTCTCTCCGGGATGACAGCCCGTCGGAATTCGGGGCTATGCCCCTAGCAAAGCGACAACTTTCCCCTAAAATTACCCTCACAATAATGCCCTTGGCCACATGTACCGGAAACACCCTGTCAAAACCTCAAGTAAAAAATACAATGAAATGAACCTAATTTATGATCAGAAAAATAGAACTAATAGATTTGGAATGGCTGAAATGGGCCCAAGGTACAATAAATAAAAGCAAGCACAGACTTACATATAGAACCAGGTAGCGCTGTCTTTAAAAACCAGGGTTGAGGACACAACACATCAAGACATGTTCTCCCTCTGGTCTCCCAGTCACAAGTCCCTCATGAGCAATGGTGAACAATATTTTTATACCAAATTCACCATTGGTGTATAAAGCAAGTAGTCATGCCACAATAAATTGAATAGTAATTCATTAAACTTCTGGGTTAGGATCAATGGGTAGAAAAGAAGGCTCTTTCAACTTACAATACTAAACTCCCATCTGGGCTGAATGATGATTGCTACAACAGAGGGTTTACAATACAATGTGGAGCCCCAGTTGGGTTGAATGGGAACTGCTACAAAAGAGGGTTTACCACACAATGCGGAGCCCCAGTTGGGTTGAATGGGGACTGCTACAAAAGAGGGTTTACCATACTAACTAGCTACTTACAGCTAACAGGTGGGGATCTTTGTTAGAGTTCAGAGTTTGACCAACAAATCTTATATGGACAGCCAACTGTGGCAAATATAGTGCCACTTGACTAGTGTTGTAATAATGATAGAGCACAAATTGAGCAAAGTAACATTACAAAACCAAATTCTGTCACAATACCCTCCTCTTTGGGCAAGGCACGTCCCTGTGCCGTTACATTAAAATATAGCACATCTAATTCATTTCATAAGCAAAACAATATTTCCATACTGCTGTTGAATTTTATGTAAATTTACATTAAGGTTACTTTACTGACATCACAAAGGTTATTTATCTTGTTTTTCTCTGTCTCAAAACAAAATCAAATTCCAAGATGTGCGGAAGCATTACATGACTTATCTTCAAGCAACTGTTATTTAGCAAACTAACTTTTCCTGACTGTGATTTTGAATCTACAGAACAGAACTTAGCGCATGTTGCACCAAAGAACAATCTATTCTTGAAATACAACCAAACTTATTAATGCCTCTTTTTATTTAATGCTAATTCAAGTGCGACCTTTATTTAAGCAATTTCCACATCACATAAGTTTCCCAAAAAGTTCTTGTTAATGTCTGGTCTGCAGCCCAGTTGGCATACTGTTTCGATGTTGCTTAAGGTGATGAATTAATTCACATCAAATTCATTGGTTCTCATCCATGCCGGCTTTTTCCTCCGACGTTGATGACGTACCCCGGCCGAAGGCACATCACTTTCCTCAGGGGAGCAGATTGGTGGCAAGTCTATTACTTTATTTTCATCTTGTCTATCTGTGAAGCTATCTTCAACTAACTCCTTCTCATCAGGGGTATCACGTTCACCGTTATGTTGCAAATGGTTTGACTCCAAATCAAGCACGTCTCCATCCTCATCATCAGGGTCCCTACCATGAGCTGTATTTACTACTATCTCGGCAGCGTCTGGCCCATCGATGATGTGTGGTGTCTCTTTGCTGAAGGAATCTTGCCCATCAGCAACATTCGGTGTCTGGCTCAGTTCATCCAGCTCACTCAGTCCTTTGGTGCTGTTCGTTACTTCATTTGCTGCTGGCGTTGCTGCCTCACTGACCTGTAGATTGGGACTGGTAAAGCATGGTTTAAGTCTATCGAAATGTACAACTATTCGATTCCCGTTTGCAGTGTGTTTGATTCGGTAAACAGCATCCGAAATGCGTTTAACTACTGAATATGGGCCTGTCCATTTTGACTGCAATTTTGGGCTAAGGCCAATTCTCCGCACATACCGATACAGCCATACTTTATCTCCAGCTGTATAGGGTTTGCCTTGTAGTTTGGCATCATACAGACGTTTCTGTCTTTTCTGTTCCCCTTTTATTTTATCTCTAGCTAATTCGAACGCCTTTTCTAGGCGTTCGTACAGCTCAGTAGCGTAATTTTCTGGCTTTTTGCTAGTACTTTGTTGAGGTGGAATCAACAAATCTAAAGGCAAAGAAACTTCCCTTCCGAACATCATTCGATTTGGACTCACACCTGTTGTCTCTTGTTCACTAGCCCTGTACGCCATCATGGCGTACGGCAAATGAACATCCCAATCTGCTTGATCTTCTCTTACATACATACTCAACATTGTCTGGATAGTACGATTAAATCTTTCTACCAGACCATCAGACTGGGGATGATATGCTGTTGTTCTAGTTTTGTTTATGCCTAATAGTCTACACATTGTTTGAAAAACCTTACTTTCAAAGTTTGTGCCTTGGTCTGAATGTAGACTCAATGGAACCCCATAACGACATACAAATTGCTCAACTATTATTGTAGCAACAGTCTCTGCTTCTTGGTTCCGGAGAGGATAGGCCTCGGCCCATTTGGTAAAATAGTCCATTACAACCAAAATGTAGCGATTCCCTCGCTTTGATCTAGGTAAAGGTCCAAATATATCAATAGCTACTCTTTCTAATGGTGCACCAACCAATGAGGTCTTCAGAGCAGCACGCGCCTTTGGAGCAGGGGACTTTCGGCGTGCACAATCTTCACACTGCCTGACCCATCTTTTAACATCTGTACGCCATCCTATCCAATAGAAAGACCGTTGGATTTTCTTGACCGTTTTTGACTGACCAAGATGACCGGCAGTCCTAACATTATGGGCCTGAACCATAACATCTTTCTTCATGGCAGATGGTACAACGACTTGATAAACTGATGTGGAATTTACCGCAAAACGCCTGTACAGTATGCCATCCTTTAACTCAAGTTGCTCCCAGATGTACCAATAGCCTTTTGTTTCTCGGCCATAAGACATCACCAGGGTGGGAGACGGCTTTTTGTCTCCTTCCTCCTTCCAGTTGATGATCGGAAGTAAAGTCTTGTCTGCCCGTTGCATTTCACTGAGCTCATCCTGATTCAAACCTGAAAAGACATGATTTACGGAACAACACGGTACAGAGAGAGACCGTTGTGATTGTTGTTTAACAGTGGAACTTGACACAATATTGTCAGCAATTCTTGAAAGTGCATCTGCGTTTTTGTGTTGTGTACCTGGTCGGTGACATATTTCAAAGTCAAATGTGCCCAAGATTTCAATCCATCTAGCTAACTGTCCTTGAACATCCTTAAAGTTGTACAACCACCTCAAGGAGCCATGGTCTGTTCTAAGTGTGAAGCGCCTGCCATACAGATAATGCTTGAAATACTTCATGAAGTGAACTGCTGCCAGCAGTTCTCGTCTTGTCACACTGTAATTCTGTTCACTCTTGCTCAACTTACGACTTGCATAAGCAATCACTTTTTCTTGACCATTTTGTATTTGAGACAGCACGGCACCAATTCCTTCACCGCTGGCATCTGTATCTATTATAAAGGGAATAGAAAAGTCTGGAAAAGCCAAAATTGGCGTAGAGGTAAGTTTTTGTTTCAACAGTTGAAAGGAATATTCACATTCGGGGGTCCAGTTGAACCTGACATTTTTGTGTGTTAGCTTATACAATGGTGCACCTATGCGTGAGAAATCTTTAATGAAACGCCTGTAATATGAGCACAAGCCAATAAAACTTCTGACTTGCTTGAGATTACATGGGGTAGGCCATTCTTTAACTCTTCTTGTCTTTTCTGGGTCAGTGGCTATACCACTCCGGGACACGACATGACCTAAGTAACTAACTTCTTGTTGAAAAAGTGAACACTTCTTTGGTTTAAGCTTAAGTCCAGCTCCCTCTAACTTATTAAAGACTTCGCTGAGACGTGCTGCATGTTCTTCAAAAGTTGGTGCATAAATTAAAACGTCATCTAAATAGACCAAACATGTTTTCCACTGTAAACCAGCCAGGATTAACTCCATCAGTCTTTCAAATGTACTTGGAGCATTGCAGAGACCAAATGGCATTGCATTAAACTCATACAATCCACTTCCGGTGGTAAAAGCTGTCTTCTCTTTGTCATCAGGGCTTACTTCGACCTGCCAATACCCACTGGTCAAATCTAATGAAGAAAACCACTGCGAACCAGCTAATGCGTCAAGACTATCATCTATCCTCGGTAGGGGGTAGGCATCTTTATATGTCACCTCATTCAACTTCCTATAGTCCACACAAAACCTTGAAGAACCATCTTTCTTTTTAACCAGGACAACTGGACTTGCCCATGGACTACTTGAAGGAGATATGACACTGGCTTTCAACATCTCGTCTACTTGTTGCTGTGCCTCAGCTCGCTGATGATGTGGCAGACGTCGTGCTGGTTGTCGACGTGGACGAGCATTACCTGTGTCAATTTTGTGGAGAACTAAGTTAGTTCGACCTAATTCGCCCGACTTGGAAAAAACATTACTGTGTTGACGCATTAAGTCTGTCAATATGTCTTTTTGGTCACTATCCAATAATTTTGAACTACGTTCATACAGTTCTTTCAAACTAGGTGCTAAGTCATCTTCATCATCACTTTCGATGGGCTCATCTTTCACTTCCTCTGCAGGTTGCAATAATGCTATTTGTGTACCCTTGTACAAAACAGCTGGCTCAGGTTGTAAATTGAAAATCCTTAGAGGAACTCTGTTTTGCTCGGAACTTATGAAAGTACAACCTAACAAAAGACCGTTATCTTTAGAAGAAAAGCTACCAGCAGGCTCAAGAACCCCTTGGTACGTACAACCATTGCGAAATTGCAAATCTCCTGGTATAACTGTCTCTCGTCTTGCCGGAAGTGTTACAGTTTCGCCAACCGAAACTCTACAACATGTCGAAGGTACGCTCTCAGAAAATAGGGGAATTTCCTGGGTACTGAATGTTAGTTTACGTCTTGGCAGATCAAGTACTCCACCGTGTGACATGAGAAAATCCATCCCTAATATACCTGCTTGCATAATAGGTGCAACTAAAACCAGATGTCGTCTGTGAAGTTTACCAAAACGAACCACCATTTCCGTACAACCCAAAACCTGTAAAACACTGCCCTCTGCAGCTACTATTGACTCTACACAGGGACGTAAACTCTGGCGGACATCTTGGGGTAACTGTTCCCAGATGTGTGGATGGATAATGGATACTGATGAACCCGTATCAAGCAAAAACTTCACATTAACACCGTGAACACCACCATGGACAAAGCAAACTGGGGACTGGGCCTTGCTAACTACTGGGGGCTGGGCAGTGGCCCCTTGCACAACCCACTGTCGTTTCCCTCATTTATAGGAGTCTGTAATTTGGGCATGGCTTGAGACACTAGCTTAGGACACTGTGCTCGTCTATGTCCAACCTCTTTGCACTCCCAACATGAAAATGGAAATTTCGTGGCACTGTATCTAGGCTTACTTCCCACCGTTCTTTTCAGTTCTTTTAATGTTTGTTCAATCTCCCTAAGTTTGTTTTCTAGGTCAGAGTTGACCTGGGTACTCTGTTCGGCTAACAAATTTAAAGTGCCCTCATTGGCGCTGGCCACAACATGTTTAGGCAAAGGGTTTTTATTGCACTCTAGTTGCAGATATGCCTCCTCCTCCAGAGCCAAAGTCAAAGCCTTTCCTAAACTACTAGGCTTTGATCGTCGAACTTGAATTCTTACATCAGGTAAGTCAAGAGCTTCAATGAACTGATCCCTACCCATCTCCTCCCTGAATTTACTTGACACATTTGGAAATGCCTTCAAGACCAGCCTACGAATCTCACTTGCAAGTTGCTGCAAGGATTCCCCTTTTCGTCGAGATCTAGCTCTAAGTTGTGCTCGAAAAAGTTCTACTTGTCCTTGGGGACAAAAACGTTCTTTAAGAGCCTGTACCAGTTCTGTGTAGCTTTGTTTCTTAGAGTGTGCTAAATCTGTGTAAACTTGTAAAGCGGGACCTCTCAACTTAACAGCAAGAAATTTCGTTTTTTGTTCAATAGTCCAGTTATTTATGTTAGCACACAATTCCATGTGACTTAGCCAATCCTCAAAAGGTGTTTTACCGTCATAATTGTCTGGCTGTACAACAGGTTTGGTTACTTTCTGTTCAGATAAGCTATATGCAAATCTTGGATCGAAACGTAAATCACCATTAAAATTTGTGTCACTTATGTTAGTATTAGCAGGTGTATTTACAGTTATCGGTTCACGACCCATACTTTGGGTCTGTTGAGGCAAAGAAAAATCTACTCTAGCACTAGAAGTGCTTAACGGAACTCCAAACTTTGGGGTTCCAACATTAACTGGTTCTGTTCTGTCGCTTGCATTCATACCCCGGGTACGCCTTAACCTACCCGTGGGGAGGGACATGTGACCGGGTTCTTCTATGCTAGCACCCATGGGCTCAGGCGTCGAACCCACTTCAGCCAAACCAAGTACAGCTAATTTTTGGTCTAGTTCTCTTTCTAGCATTCTTAAAGTTTGACTCAAATGATCTCCTACATCGTCCCTTCTTGAAGCCATACTGACTACTTTACCGAACTTATCTTTTTAAATAGACCTGTTCGCAAAGAAAATTTGTATGTTTTAAATCCCACCGCTGCCACCAAAAACTGTAACGAAACCCCCTCAAGAGTTACGCCAGTTGGATTAGTCCAAACAAACCATTTTCAATGAAAGAATTGATAAGGACCCAAAAAATTCCAATGCTACCGCTATATTTCTAAGCGGGTTTTTATTCCACTAACTAATTAAATTATTTACAAGAAACGGCAGTATGGATTCAAAAATGGACAAGATATAATGCAAAAAGGAATAAGCACAATTGAACCCTTAAATTTACGAACAATCAATTAATGCACTTCAGCTAACTTTAATATAAAATGAGGCTTTGAGTTGGCTGTTCCCGGCACATGTTAGCAAACCACTTTACACTACTTTCTGGGGGCTCTCTCCGGGATGACAGCCCGTCGGAATTCGGGGCTATGCCCCTAGCAAAGCGACAACTTTCCCCTAAAATTACCCTCACAATAATGCCCTTGGCCACATGTACCGGAAACACCCTGTCAAAACCTCAAGTAAAAAATACAATGAAATGA
The DNA here is from genome assembly GCF_902459465.1 of Asterias rubens. Lineage (NCBI taxonomy): Eukaryota > Metazoa > Echinodermata > Asteroidea > Forcipulatida > Asteriidae > Asterias > Asterias rubens. Next base: position 18,154,894 of record NC_047062.1, on the reverse strand, counting down.
ACCTAATTTATGATCAGAAAAATAGAACTAATAGATTTGGAATGGCTGAAATGGGCCCAAGGTACAATAAATAAAAGCAAGCACAGACTTACATATAGAACCAGGTAGCGCTGTCTTTAAAAACCAGGGTTGAGGACACAACACATCAAGACATGTTCTCCCTCTGGTCTCCCAGTCACAAGTCCCTCATGAGCAATGGTGAACAATATTTTTATACCAAATTCACCATTGGTGTATAAAGCAAGTAGTCATGCCACAATAAATTGAATAGTAATTCATTAAACTTCTGGGTTAGGATCAATGGGTAGAAAAGAAGGCTCTTTCAACTTACAATACTAAACTCCCATCTGGGCTGAATGATGATTGCTACAACAGAGGGTTTACAATACAATGTGGAGCCCCAGTTGGGTTGAATGGGAACTGCTACAAAAGAGGGTTTACCACACAATGCGGAGCCCCAGTTGGGTTGAATGGGGACTGCTACAAAAGAGGGTTTACCATACTAACTAGCTACTTACAGCTAACAGGTGGGGATCTTTGTTAGAGTTCAGAGTTTGACCAACAAATCTTATATGGACAGCCAACTGTGGCAAATATAGTGCCACTTGACTAGTGTTGTAATAATGATAGAGCACAAATTGAGCAAAGTAACATTACAAAACCAAATTCTGTCACACCACCATACATGTACCTCAAAATAAGCCTTTTTGAGTAATGGCGGACACAATGCTACAACACTTTCAGGTTTGGGTATATTTGTGTGTATACACAAATCAAACAGTACACTCCTATCATGTCCGCCATAACTCAATAAGGCTTATGGCTTAGTGTGTCCATAGAGCAAGACTATGGTGTGACAAGTGCAGACGGAGCAAACTGATGCAGCAAACAATAAGTAATTATGAATTATTCACATTGTATTGTATTTTATAACCAAAGATCCTGTTGCTACATGTCTACAAGGTGTGGCTAGTCAAGGCAAACTATCCATCCATCTTAAATATGTTAGTGTTTCTTTAGAATGTTTAATTCATCTTGCTTTATAATTACTCCATTTGTACTATATTTATTACAATATTGTTATTTAATGGGGGTTTTTCAAGTTGTGCAAATGGAAATAAACCAATCAAATATACGACTGTTGCATGCTGCAGCTAGCCATAACACAAGAAAGGATGCAGTCTGCCTCGTACTCATTGACTCCTCCTTAGGAACAACCTCATTGCTAAGATTTTCAAGCAGGCTTCGGTAATCCAAGACCCAAGAATTGACACAGTCTGCCACACTCCTTGGCCCACTCTGTCTTAAGCTCAGATTGTCGAGCACACTGCAGCAAACCAAAACTCAACAAATGATGCGATCTGCCCCACCCCTTGACTACACTCTGGAATCATCCAATGCCTTAAGCTCAGATTGTCAAACTCATAGCAGCAAACCAAAAGTCAAGATATGGTGCAGTCTTCCCCAACCCTAGGCCACACCCTGGATTCATCCAGTTTCTTAAAACTCAGACTGCCAAGCACACTGCAGCAAACCAAAGCTCAAGAAATGATGACGCAGTCTGCCCCCCCCCCCCCCAGGCCACACCCTGGATTCATCCAATGTCTTAAACTCAGACTGCCAAGCACACTGCAGCAAACCAAAGCTCAAGAAATGATGCTGTCTGCCCCGCCCCTCTGATCCAATACCGAGAGGTGCTTTGAGACTTCAATCCCTCAGTATGTTTGCACATGTTAATAAAGCATCCCCCTTCTCAGCACATCTCCAGCAAGATATCCAGTCTTTGACCCCCAAAAAATTTATCACTCTACGATTGGGAAAATGTCACAGACAGTCAGGCACCGACATTTTCCAGTCGGACTGGCAACCATTGAATCATGAGATGCTGATGCTGGCTTGCATGGCCTTGGCATTGAGGGGGATGAGACCTAACTTATTATTACTACTATGTCATTGCTACATGATGTATGCATGCATACACACTAAAAACGCAATGTGTGAAATTGACAACTCATTTTATTTTTTCTTGCACCTTGTAGGCCCACATGTACATGTACATGTGCATGTACGTCCTCTTGCCGTATACAAGGTACTAAAAACGGTCACACCTTTGGAATGAAAATTGAGAGAGTATTCAGTTTAGGGTGTGACAATTCTTTTTGACGATACAGAGAGTAAAGACACGTTAAAGAGGGGCTTCATAATCAAAATTGTTTTTGTGATGTAGTCATTTTTTTCAATAGATAGAGTTGTTATGAAAATGGGAGAATAACTTACATGCAAGTCACTAACCTCACAATAAAATGCGAGGTTAGAGACTTAGTAAAAATCCAGCTCACATGAGGACTTTAACTATTGGAAAATGAGCACATCACAAAATTAAATTTGACATTTGCCTTCCTCTTTATAAAGACTCTGTCTATTGGAAATTGAGTGCATCACAAAACTGAATTCAACCTTGGGCCATTCTTTAATATTCATGAATTTAGCATGTTAGTACATTATCACCGTATGCATATTGGGGAGTATAATAAAGTAACACTTAGCCTGTTCGTTCATTTAAAGGCATTTGGTATTTTAGAGAACAGTTTGAATGTTTTATTCCTATATAAATGTAGATGCACACAATAAAGCAAACATCTGAAAATTTCATTTCAAAACAGTATTTTAAGTGAAATGTTTCTCGAAATCCTTTATATTTTACTATCGAAAGCTGACTGTAGGCTTCTAACCAATAGTTTTTGTTGCCATTAATTTTAAAGACAGTGTACACTATTGGTAATTGTCAAAGATCAGTCTTCTCACTTGGTGCATCTCAACATGTATGCATAAAATAACAAACATGTGAAAATTTGAGCTCGATCGGTCGTCGGAGTTGCAAGATAACTATGAAAGAAAAAAACCCCCTTGTGACGCGAAGTTGTGTACGTTTAGATGGTTGATTTCGAGACCTCAAGTTCTAAACTTGAGGTCTTGAAATCAAATTCGTGGAAAAATACTTCTTTCTGCAAAACTAAGTCACTTCAGAGGGAGCTGTTTCTCACAATGTTTTATACCATCAACCTCTCCCCATTACTTGTTACAAAGTAAGGTTGTATGCCAATACTTATTTTGAGTAATTACCAATAGTGTCCACTGCCTATAAGAGTGATAACCACTTCTAACCACTTCCCTCTAAATAGACCATAAAATAACAATTGAGTTGCTGTAATGTAATTCACTTTCCCTTCCGATCATCAAAACAAGACAGGGCTAGTTTTGTTGATTATTTCTTGTCTGTAAATTTATCTTACAATGTCAAACAGCATGAACACAGACAAACCCTAATTGCCAACGTTTAGCTACGTACAATTAAGCCCATGGTTCTGACAACAATAATTATGTGAAGGGAATACAATGAAGACTACTTTACTTTTTATTTCTATGATTCAAACAATAAAATGGGGTAAAACAAATTTGAATATTTTGTGCAAACCTTTATTTAACCATGCTTTGGCCAGGTATGTTGGTATTAACTTTTCACAGCCACAAGTTTGCCCAACCATGGTTGGCAAAAGTATGGGCGGCCTTCAAAGCAAAATAGTACACTAATTTATAATTTCATTTCTTACAAAACTCTCCAATGTATAATTTCTTACAAAACTCTATCAAATTAGCCAAAATCACTGATGGATGAATCGTTGCAATCCAAACATAATTGATATTCTTGGTAGCAAAGGAAGGAGATTAAATAAGGCAAAATTGTTGCCAATCCAGTAAATAAATAGGATGGTCTATAAACTGCTAGTTTTCACTCATAAAGGAAATGAGTAACACATGTACCACAGGAGGACTCCAAATTGGCATTGAACTGCAAGCCTGTGGCCAGTGATTTTTAGTGTCCCGCCACAAAACTCAGAGTGGAAAACCTAACTGTGTAACACTCAAGAAAATGATGTTCAAATTAGTAATAATAATTGGATAATTTTGTCCTTGGAAGCAGAGGTTTCTACCTCAAGCCGTAGAGACTCAAAAACGGCCTAAAATTAGCAGCGAATTGATTCAGTAAATATTCTCCTACCTGGAAAAGCTCATCTATTTCTTCAATAACTCGATCTGCTGTAACGGAGGGATCTTGGTCTTCAGGTGGCATGGAGGACAGTACCATGGAATGCATGTCAAAACATTGGGTCAGTTCATGGTCCTCTGGTAGGTCAAGATTGTCGCCATTTCTCTGTTGAATTGAAACAAAACAAAGTCCCTTTATCATTCAACATTTCATTTCAGAACGACATTATAAAAATTGCTGGCAGTGCACATATTTAAAAAGAATTTCAAAATTATGATTACTATTATTTATTTGACCAACACAAAATTAACAGACAAGTTGTTTTTTAAAAAAGAAAAAGAGAAAACTAAATATATTATACAATATGGATTCAAATGGAAATCTGGAGTGTTTGGGTGAATCTTTCAGGAGAAAACCATTGACAAAATTTTCATTTCATTTGAAAAATAACTTATTTTAACTGAAATATGTCTCCGGTCTTTTTTTTCTAAAAATGTAAAGATATTAAAGAGACGAAACATACCAAAGTTAAGACGGACTAATCCAAGTCAAAACCAGTTGGATGTTCATTAATCAAAAAGAACCTTGGGCACTGCAACATGAGCCCAATTTCATATAGCTGCTTACATACATGTATCTAAGCACAAAGATCAGCACAACATGCTTACAAGAAAAAGATTATCAGCCAAAATACCATGTCACATGTCTGGTGTTCTGCATATTCTTGCTGAACAAAATTTGTTTAAGTAGTATTGTCTCTTTAAGCAGTTGAACCGCGATGTGTTTGTAAAACTGTCATGTTTTTAATTGAATATTGGAAATGCTTGAAATAGTTTTTCGATTATCAGCCAAAATACCATGTCACATGACTGGTGTTCTGCATATTCTTGCTGAACAAAATTTGTTTAAGTAGTATTGTCTCTTTAAGCAGTTGAACCGCGATGTGTTTGGAAAACTGTCATGTTTTAATTGGATATTAGAAATGCTTGAAATAGTTTTGTCAATCGCCTCATCAGCGAGATGGTCCTCATAAGGTACCGAGACCGATGTGTCACGTTCACAGCGATTCAGCTAAGTACCTAGACAACACGCACCTGTGTTAACACACTACCCAGAGGCTATCCTACTTTAATATTAAAACTGTAACATGAATTCACAGGGCTAGAATTTTACACTGGATCGCTAGCCTGAGGCCTGTGATTTTGTCATCAGGCCAGTAAACTCATGACCAGACAAGTCTGTTGGTCATGTGTTTGTGTTCAAATGTTGACTTTCAGTCTGATAAATAAGATTATGTTTATTACAGGACACATACCCATAATACAAATAAGATGTTCTCCTAGTGCTTTTTCAAACTCAAAAAGTTCAGCTGTTGAGGCATTTTTTTCTTTTCACTTCAATTCTTGTCTTGTACACAAATTCTGGGTAGTAAATATTTTAAAAGGTATACACACATCATCACATGTATGTAAGCCCTGCGGTCTGTGGAATTTCCCCTCAAAATTTTAGCCTGATTCAATGGTCTGTGTACTATAACCAAGTTATGTACATTCAAAGTACAATGTTATTAACCCCTTGCATTGACAATGAGAAAACACGCGGCTACCTTCAGCCCACGGACTGCCATTTTTTATTCGCAAAAGCACACGTAAAGATTTATAATCATAGCCTATGCCTCTAACTGCATGCCCCACCTAAAAAGCGCCCTACACATGTAACGTGTGACATGTCAGGTGAATTGGGTCAATACTAAGAGTCTAAAAGAACATCATGTGTAGCAGTGGCCAGCCTTGACCTTATTATATTAGAGACCACAGACATTGGAACTGAAATTAACTCAAACTAAATGTATCCCAGTCAGCAAATTTGTAAAATTTGGATTGAAAATCAATCAAAATCTTGGGGACACAAGTGCCCAATTTCATGTAGCTGCTTTTCCTTTAGCATCAAAATATTAACTTAATAAAAATAAGCTGGATACAGTCACAGATGCTAACTTGACATGCTATTTTTGCAAGGTAACTTTATCCTGGTGAGCAAAATTGTGTTTGCTTGGCTACTTTTTGGACATACTTTTTGGACATAGACAGAGGATGGACATTGGACCAAGGACTGCAAATTATGCAATCAAATTGATGTAATTTGGGAACTTTTAGAACCAGAAAAAGTAATATCAAGTCAGACATATATTGTAATCCAATTCTTTTTTTGGTGATCTCAAGACTAAAAATAACGTCTGCAGATTGCTACCTCCACAGTGTTCCAACAATGTATTGTGTATTCATTCAATGTTTTGACACTGTGGATGTATTTGTGGGCAGAGGAAGGTCAGTAGGAGAGCATAAAGGCTTGAGTGCCTACTCAAACAAACCGGCAGCCAACATGTGGAGCCATTTCTTTCAGGCCTTGTGCTTCTCAAAATATCAGATTACCGGAAAAACACAGTCGTCATCCATTTGTTAATTATCCTGAATTAAAGTTCATCAGTCTCAGATCGTACTTAAAATGTACACAAGTTACGAAAACAACTTTGACCCTCGTCCTGGTTTTCACCTCTTACAGGGAGTGCATAATAGTAGATAATGGAAATTAAAGCTTGGTTCACGCATGTACTTCATGCGAATGGGAAGGAAATTTGATGTCACAAAATCACAACAAGCAATTCGCTCAAGTTGAAATTTGCTACACCCTACTAGTTGCAAAATAAATGCAAACATGTTGTGATGTCAAATTCGCTTTGCATTCGAATATGAAGGATGACCCAGGCCTAACGAGGATCATTTAAATCCTCTTGTTGTCAAGCATTAGGAATCCAGTGTCAACAATTGTGCGTGACATTTTCAATAGAAATGGGTGCGGCCAACGGAGACAGGTCATTGGCTAAGAGTTTGGCCTCCACGATCCAGTAATTGCGGCCAATGCAAGGGATCTATTCCTGCAGTCTTAAGAAGGCGACTTCCTACAGTACCTGGTTTGTACACAAGTTGAGGGTTGGCATGTGTAGTTTTCTTGTGTGTGAGTTCTTCCAGTCTAGCGGCATTACTTGGCCCATGTTGTCTGTCACTTTCTTCCATATTCTGTACGAGAAAAGATGAAGAAATATAAAGAAAAGTTTATTAAAAACATTGAACTAGTACCATGACATTTCCCTTTCCAATTAGGAGGCAAAATTTGCATTAGAACATTTCAAGGGGCACCAAGGCAATAATTATGAAAGATATCAAACCTACATATATACCCTATTTCATATAGCTGCTTAACAAAATTTGCTTCAATATTTTCTGCAAAGCAAACATTAGAAGGAAACCAGTGTTGCAAACAGTAAATACAGAAAATGGTATTTTGGCTGACAGTAACCTTTTTGCTTAATTTGTGCTTAAAAGCAGGGGTGAAGTTGTGTCATAGCGGTACTCTTTAAGTGATCCACTCAGCACCACGCTACTACCAGTGATTAATGGTTAGTATCCTCTACCCTGACATGTTGACATGAGATAGTAAATAAGCCCTACATGTATAGTGTAATGGCCCATGCATTGCCATTCCGCTCGCTTGCTGCCAGCCCACAGTAAAAAAAAAACACACAAGAGAGACCTTCCTTTTCACATAATGCATGACATGTTAGCCTAGACATTATCCCCTACAAATACTTTAAACTTCAATGCCCCACAATTTGTCTTACACTTTGCTTTTCCCACTGTGGTTTTGTGACTATATAAAGACAAGATTGCAGTGTTCTAGGTTTTAATATCCTTGAAAATGTGCTGACATCTGGGCCATTATTCATAAAATGTAGCTCAGCACAACAAAATTATCTTTACCAGAATAAGGTTACCAGCCAAACTACTTTGAGACAAGTAGTGGTATCCTGCTAAAGACAATTATTTTAACTACTATTTTCTGCCCAAGAAGCTCTTTTAAAAATAAGGCCCTGCAGCCAATTTCACGAAAAGCTAGGATTATTGTTACAAGATTGGTTCATGCGTCCTAATGTCTATTCTGCTTGGAAGATAATTATTTTAACTAATATTTTCTGCACAAGAAGCTCTTTAAAATAAGGCCATGCAGCCAATTTCACGAAAAGCTAGGATTATTGTTATAAGGTTGGTTCATGCGTCCTAATGTCTATAATAGATACGGAACTGAACTCGTCTTAAGTCCTAAGATTAATCCTAAGTTAGGAAGAGTTTGGTGAAATCGATGGCTGCTCCTTGGAAAAACAGTTAAACCGTTAAACGGAAGACACAAGTTCTGTTTATAAAACTATTTAGAAAAATAAACACAAATGCACAACTGTTTTGGGTAACCAATAACAGCTCTTAAATAAATTTGCCTCGAATTTGCATCAGTTCCTCCAAAAACAAAATAAAAATAGCACTCTGTTTACAAATTACTCATCGGCCCAATGGAGGAGTCAGCATCAGTCACGCCACAAGGAGACTATTTATGCATACACATAAGATGATGTTGTGCAGGATTATGTTCTCCTCACGGGACTCAACAGAGTCCGCCAGGCCATAGAAGAACAACATGCAATTAGTGCTCAGTTCCACAGGTAATTTACATTTATACTGAGTAAATACTGGACACTGGATACAGTACATTAGAGCTGATAATGTGAGGTACACGTAAAGCGTGGGCTTAGATGTTCAACAAAATGTTTGGCGCTTGTGTAAACCAAGAGCCGTGTTTAATAATGTTCAACTCGTTTAGGATACAAACAATGTACATTTTGACATTTGGAATGGACAAAATACTGCTTGATTGTTCATATCTGTTTGTTTTTTGAGAAACATGATACCTCCATGTATAGTATACTCTCTAATGAGTAAAAGTAAAGAGTGAAAAACACAATTCTTTACATTTCGAGTTGTCCCTCATATGGCTCTTTCAAAAGGGTGGTGGTTATTTCACTCTTTTAGAGGGGTTTCACTCCAAGAGTGGAAGACCACTTGAAAAAGAGTTGTCCCTCATATGGCTATTCAAAGAGTGCTTTTTCACTCCTTTGCATTTAGAGATTAGGCTCATATTATTAGGAAAGAACCCAATGCAATTGTTCAGCTGCTGTGCCTAAATAAAGACAGAGCCAGAATCAGAGAGAAAGCTGTGTATTATTTCTGAATGTGTAGATTCCTCATTACAATGCCCATAATATCTTACTACAGCCTGTGAGAACAAACAAATATACAAACAGGATACTGCGTATACAATGGTGGACAGCAAGGCCACTGGCCAAATTGACAATATAACAAATGTACACTATCTTTGTTGCTCGTGAGTTGGTTGAGTTGTCTTTGGTTTGTACAATGAAGATCTTCAGAACCACGGACTGTTCTTTTGCGCAGCGCTAGTGGAAACATCATCTCTAGTCAGTCTTAAAGTGAATTATTGTTGGGGTCCCGGCATTACCTCATGTCCATTAGCCATGAACAAACATGTTAACTTTACCATGTGTGATGCCCTGGCATATTGCAAATATTTGCGTATGTTTTTTATTTTGTCAAAAATTGTACGCTCAGAGGAAGACAATTCTTAAAAAGAAATTCTTTCTGCAGAAATCGGGCCATGAAGCGAACCCTATGGCAAATCACCCAGCAATATTATGAATTTTGAAACAAATAAAATCTGTTTACAACTTCAGTTTGACATGCTGCTGAATATTTGCAAGGTAAGACCATGTCTGAAACGGCGACTTCGACAACAGCTACAGCTAGATCAGCGTGTCTGCCAGTGTTGAAAAATAGGCAGACGTGCGTGATTTAGCCGTAGCTGTAGCCATTTCGGACACGGCTTAACCCCATGGTAGAATATGTGAGTACATACAACACCTTGATGTATTGCCTCATTGTTTCAGACTGACTTTACTCACACCAGGCTGAATCACACTACATGACTCAAGTATTCATAATGATCCTTGGACATGTCATTTGAATAAATGAATGTCTACATGTACACTGTACGTCACTTCCACAATGTTAATACATGTGTAGTCCTGTGCTTGGATGGTGCACTATCAGCTTGTTAAAAATAAATGTCCGTTGAATTGAATGTTGGGCTGATATTATTGAAGATTCCTGTATGGCTCCGACTTCTTTTCAAACCTCACAAACCTATTTTCCTTGAGTCAACTCATTTGATGTCCAAAATATCTATCTGAAAATTTGTATTTTGATAGTGACAATTCTTTAGCTAAAGTCTCATCACTAGTTGTCAGGTTTTAGTTTTCTGGTACTTGTCAGCTCTGCATATTGTGCAAGCTCTGCTTGTCCATTGTTGGTTTGCGTCTCTCAGATGTCTTGACTTATCCGAACATGTAGTAAATAACAGTCTCATATCCTTTTCCAATTCACATAATGGACAATCGACAGGATGATGTTGCCTTTATGTAGTAAATATTCTATATGTGCCTCAACTTCGCCCACATCAAACCAGAATCACTCCCAACTAATCTCCCCTTCTCAGAACCCACCCCCATTGACACAGATTACTCCAGTAACCTACGGCAACATCGAAATTAAAAAAAATTCAATCGTAGAATTTCATAACACTGACTTTCGTATCTCCACTATATTCAGTCGTTTTCTCCCTTGCTCTATGTTTTCTCTGTGCGTATCTGGTACATTTGGTATCAGCGATTCTTTTCATCAAGGTAATGTTGCCCCTCGGCATGGGGCAAACAAGACACTGCTCCCAAGGAGAAAAATATAGAGTGTCCGTGCCTTAGTGGTGGTTGTTAAACAGTACATTCGCACACTTGCAGGCATTGATAATCCAGTTTTGAATGACAGTGGTTTAAAGGTCAGCAGACGCTACCTCTAGGCTAGGCAGAAGGGGGGGGTGGGGGTGTTTGGGTAGAGAGGGGGAGGATGGAGGGATGAGGGTGCCATCATTACCTCCCATAAGGATAGGGATACCTTTAGACTTGACAATAGAGTGATGTCAGGTCAATTTACCATTAACAGAGTTCACAGGGTTACATGTTGGATCACATTGCTCAACTGTGATTTTTGAGAAAGTTATACAGTTTCTCCTACACCGGAGTGAGGTCTGTGAGTACATTGTTACTCTATAACGTCTTCACCTTTGTCTGTTATTCTTTTAAATAATATTGTGGCGCTATTTCACTATTTTATGTAATTAACAGTTCTTATAAATCCATGCTGCTATTGGCACTTGCGCTATTGGATGTGACTGAAATAAAAGACAGAAAACAAAACTTTGAAAGGCCCTAGTATTCATAAACAAAGACACACAAAACAGAGTCATAATAAATAAAACTACACATTGTACGCACATGCCTACACCTTTACATCATCACAGTACAGATAAATGACGTACGTGCATACCTCTAACCTTTTAAATTGCATTACACATTGAGAGAGATCCTTAAGAATTGACAACCACCTGTTTTGAAATTCCTTATTGTTACATGAATGCAGTTTCACAAGGGTGCCTACTTGGTACAAATCAATCCTCAAACAAAATGTTTTAATACAAGAAAACACCAATACATGTAGTTCTCCAATGGCATGTTCTTTTACAAGAACTATTTTACTTTTTCGTTTTTCCAAAAGTGCTTCTACACTTGCAACAATGTTAAAGGGTTAGCACCTCCACACTACATGTTTTGACACCTGTATGTTCCGAAATCTCACCTGTTTCAATCCAAGACCCCCACTGTGTTTTCATCATCCTAAACCCTTACCCTAACCCTATACTTACCTTAATGATAAACCCTAACCCTTGCCCAAACCCTGTCCTGTGAACCCCAGCCCTAGTGTAGATTATGAGGGGCTATCGAAGTAAGGGTGTCGGACCATAGGGGTGTCAGACCATATAGAACAGTCACCATACAACATGTACAAAGCCCTACTCCTTTAATGATGATGGTGATAATGCTCATGATAAATTCATGAGGGTCGGCCGAACGGGGAGGGGACTAGTACGACGATGCGGGTGAAGAGAAGTTGGCACAGATGAGGGGGATTATGAGATGAAGTCATGCAGGAGAAAGATGCTGATGCTGCTGATGATGATCCGCTCAGTGTGGATTGTGTGCAAGGGATGTCACATCCAACCATACTGGATAGAATTGGACTGGGGAGAAGGAGGAGACTTGAAGAAAGTCAGTAAGGAAGAGAAGATGAGCTGAGACTGCAGCTGTGCTTCAAGGCTGACTGTCTGGCACACTTATGTGTACCTCAGCTATGTCTTGAAGATAAACTATCTCCCTTTTCAACATAAGATGCAAATCTAAAGAATGTTTTGCTTTCTTTAAGACACCCGTTCGTTCGTTCGTTCGTTCGTTCGTTCGTTCATTGAGAATGGATTACTTGGTTGATGAATTTTATGTTTCTAATTATAAACTGAGATCACTTGCAATTAGCATAACACAAACTAATTGTATTCATTGGACAGAGAAGCTGGGTATACTCACAATGTGCAAAATCCACATACTTACTGACTAAGCCATTTCTAAAATGACAATGACTTGCAGCATCACAACAATATACATATGTTAGGATTGAGATATTAAAACATAAACAATGGTTTAAATCCTTTTCAAGTTTCCTTTTAACAGGTAACAGTGAAAAAACAGGACCTTCCCAAAAAATTAATGCCCTGAAATTAGGAATAACCTGCCCTACATTACAATCTACAATCATCTAGCAGTAAATAAAGAATTTGGATCACTAAATAGGGTTTTTCTGTTGTGGGTTGGACATGAGTGAATATGGCAAACAACACACTTCAAGCATGCTCTACTGCACAGGCTATACAGGCTATTGTCATGTTTATAAATCGTTCAAAATGTTGACTTTTAAATATTTCGTACTTTGTATTTTGTTGACAATGTTATATTCAAACTTTCAGCAGAGTGTTTTCTGCAAAATATAAAAGGAAAAAAAGTGTTTATAAATGCCAAAGAAATAGCAATCACCTGCAGCATCCTGTATTGGAATATTTATCACACAGTGGCATTTATACCAGTTTTGTTTACATTTTCCTGTGTATATGTTTGTCCGTCTGTACCTTCTTTAGTTCACTGGCACTCATAATTTGCTTTAGCTGTGATAATCAAAACTCGCAGTCACATCACATAGCCTCAAGGAGGAGTCAAGAAGGATTATGTTCTAAAATTTGGCAAACCTGGGTGGACTTTTTTTTCCACATTATGGTTTGCATCGCAATCCTCTGCGTTGAGAGGAATGAGGGTTTAACTTATAAACAAATCTGGACTGAGACAATGAAGAATTTATGTTTGATAAGAGTTTGATGACATGGCAAATGAAGAGAACAGGACCGTGTGCTCCATAAGGTTTATCACGATTCAGAACTGCAATGCGTTGTGGAAAGGCATATGGGGCAGTTTGCTATGCGGTGTACAATGTATGTTGTCATGCATGACTCGCGCCACGCATCGCCCATATCTTTGTGTGGGTTCAACAGCGCCCTCTCTTGATATTTTGCTATTCGCGATAAACCTTATGCATGGGTGGGTGATCTAAACAAATGGATTGAGCAAGTTTATAAAACCGAGGAACAGATTTACGGTTGTTTAAATTTAAAACAAATGATGTTCAACTTATACGAGATCTGACTGAGCAGTAATTTTTAATCATTTGTGCACCTATGCTTTACAAAGAAGTGGGAGGTGAGGGGCAAAAGGTGTAGAATGAATTGGAGATGATAGCGTAACGAACCTCGTACTTATTAGGTGTTAGGATAAGGACTACATCATTATGTAGTAGTAGTACATGAAGGAGTAAATGCCTTGCCCTTGGTGGCCCTTGAAAATTTCAATCAAAATTTCTAATTGTTTTGCTCATAAATAGAAAATGAGGTGGTGCCCTTGCCCTTTCAAAATTAATGCAGCATGGCTGATCATGAAATTGTAATTCAAAACAATGGCATCCTAAAATAGGATTCCCCTACAAATGACAATACAATAATATCAATATTATTAAAATTAACATTACACACTGACTGTCAGTCACACGCCCACAACTGCAGAGTGCAGGATCCATGTGTTCCATTAATTCGTCAGAATCTCTTGTTTTTTCTTTTCTTTTCATACTCACTTGCAATTTTTCATAACCTCCTCCTGTGTAAGAATTTTGACCGGAGCAATTCTTTCCGTGTTCAGATTGTAATTTCTGAAGCACACCGCCAATTTGTCATCGAAGTTGTTCACCAAATCCTCAATCGACATCGTTCGTTCGTTAAAATTGTCCGGACATATTTCCTCTTTGATCGACAACACTGGGAATGCATCTCCGTTGCCGTTGGAATTGAGAACATCTGCTGGGGAACTTCTGAACTCGATAAATTCCGGCCATTCTTCATTACTTGGGGTGTGTGGATCACCTTGGTCGTCGAAAAACGCCAACGGAGCGGCCATGTTGTCGTCCTGTCTAGTTCGTAAACTGCATGCAACTCTCCTTCTTGTTGTTTTGTATCGTGATTGCTGTATGAATTTATTTACGCGAGCTCAGTGGGTGCACGACGCATGGGCTTGGTTCACTGGTGCCTTATCACCTTTTGAGTCCAAAATACGCATACTGCGAGTACCAGTACGAGATGCTTGCATAGAATGTCACAACGCAAGATGGGTGGGGAGTGTGCAATTTTTTATTGCAGTGAAAACTTGAGAAATTTCTCTTTCGTCATCAAGTTGCTAAACCTTATGAATGTCATTTATCTTGCGTTTGAAGATTGTCAGTTACATATACACAAATGAATACAGAAACTGAGATATATTATTAATGACGAATCACTGCAAGTTCAGAAGAATCGTTGAATAAAACAATATTGACCAATCGAAACTTTCGGTTTTAGGGAATTCCCCTGGGCGGAAAGCGTAACCCCGCGCCCCGCCCCTCCTAGCTGCAAACAATAAAACAGATTGTCAACAAAATTCGAAAGTTTTTCGAAGTCGACCAAATAATTTATTCTGTATCCAATTCACGACGTTAAACAAAGTTTAAAAACAGCTTTAACACAAAAACTACTAAAACACTTAAATGCATGAGAAGAAAAATAAATTTGAAGGCTTTGAAAAAAACGCGCGGTCATTGATTGAATAAAATAATATATATGGTACTTTTTTCTGCATGTCTTGATTCTGTTAATTGCTGCCCAACCTCCATGCACATAATTAGTTGTGTCTAAGCTGAATTAGTAACATCAAATTCGTTTTGAAAGCGAGACCGGGAATGTAGCTGCGGCAAAAAAAGAATGTCCCTAATTTGTTTAAATATTTTTTTTTTTAGTAGGGACACCATGGAACTAAGACTAACGGAGCACCGAACTCGAAGTTTATGTTGTATTTCGTTCATGTTGTTATTTTTGTTTACTTACACAGCGTGGTTTATAAAAAAGTTATTGCTGATTCTGATCGGCAGGAAGGTTGCTCAAAGTCCATCCCGCTATGCCGTTACATGATACACACTTAATTTTAGGGGAGCTAGTCTAGAATTCCCATGGATGGGTTAAAGTTTGTTGTCAATTGCAAATTCACTGAGTGAAGCAATTTTTCTCTCCTAGTTTGCAGGGTCTTGCTCACAAAAAAACTTGCTTGGCTAAGCTAGTAAAAGTCTAGTTGCGATAACGTAACCGTCGGGAGGATCTAGGAGGGTTACATTATCGCACTCCCTGTTAAAAGTCTTGTCACATCGCTTACTGAAATGGTGCTTACGCATTATATTGTTTTTCCGTTCTGTCAATGATGGGAGTGGGAGCTCTAGTATCGGACTCATTATAATCTTCCGGTCTCAGTACACTGGCTGATGAAAAAGTTCAAGTCTGTCGATTCGAGTTTTTATCACAGACATAAAAGAACCTTTATGTCTGTGGTTTTTATCTGCATGAAATAGCGCCCTCTCTTGTTTAAATATTCTAAAATGTTTTGTGGGAGCGGAGGGGGATGGATCGACTGTGATGATACTGTTATGCATCCTTCCTCTGTAAATTTGTCATTGATGACAGAGAGAGCGACATTGACCATTAAGGTCACGTTGACACATCCGGACTTCGAACAGGTCAGACAGGGGAAAAGTTTCCGTATGGCGCCACCACTTTTTCATTCGAAATAAAATAATATAGTATCTAATTTACCTGATTGATATATCCCTTTTTGTAAAAATGAGTGAAAAAGTGGTGGCGGCATACGGAAAGTTATCCCATTGATAAAATGATGATATCCTCCCTTACCAGTTTTCACGCTATTATGCCTTTTTCTTTGAATTGGGGAAAAAATAATGATGCCTTATATCAACCGATGCCCTAATTACCTTCTTTTGTTAATATGAAGTATGCAAACATAGATTAAAACTTGATGGACATTGAAATGTTCACACTACACACCGATCTTCGATGACTTCAACTGGCCCCATTTGTTTTGAGTTTTTCCTGTTTTCACGGCAAACAAGAAAGCATTGTTTCCTGGTGAAGCCATACATGGAAGAAACATCTACAGTGACTACAAGTGTTCTTTGAGACTCTGTGTATGACTCTTTAGCCAGCAGTTGTCTTCATTTTATTCAAAATATTTTTTAATGAAATTTAAAAATTACCATGGTAATTTGCAAAAAATAACAAAAATAAATAATTTAATAAAAAGTGTGAATAATTATTGGCTTTCAATTCTGATTTTTATTAATTTTTTTCCCCTTTTTTTCTCCTAAAATTTATAATAAAGCGTGTAAATAAACAGTGATAATTGAATCAACAAGCTGATCGTTTAAATTTTAATATTAATAATAAAATTGATCGGAGGGTTAAAAAAACAATCTCAAAAAATATTAGAAAATGATATAAGGCACATAGCTTCTTTAAGCCTCTGTATTTTTTTCCCAGAATGCTCAGCAAAATATTCAGTCACATGATTTGATCATCATGAATTGTGAATTGAAATAGTGTTTGATGAAACTTTTTTGGTGGGCAAATATTTTTATATGGCCTCAACATTATGACATATTTTTGCACCTTGTAGAAATGCCTAAAATACCAAACTTTTTGCATTTACAAGTGCAAATATCCTGTGGAGCCTTACGTATTTCTAAGTTTTGGTCAAGGGAGAGGAGACTCTTTGCTTGGCAAATAAAACCACACAATTTTTATCTAGGGACTGTTTACATCGCGCACAGTGAGGTAAAAGATTTGCCACGATTTTAGGGACACCTCGAAAACAGGACCTCCTACGATATAAGAATCTTATTATTAAGATAAGCAGGGTGATAAGCCCCATATTAAATTGGTCCAATCCACAATTTGGGCCTTTTTACTTTTAACCTAAAAAGTAAATTGTACAAACTGGGCAAACTTGGTCACTAGACAGAAATGGCTGAAATTGCAGAACTTTTCCGTACGATCTGTTGGTCTGAAAGCATCAGACATGATAGATAGATAAATAAGTGCTACAGCGTACTACTACGTACATATCATTGCATCTGTAAAACTAAAAGTGTAAGCCACGCCCAATTTTATAAAGAAAAAGGCTCCAATGATGACTGACTACTCAGAAGTTCATTTAGACATAGGACTTTAGTTGTAGGAGCATGGAGGTAGCCTCCATGGTAGGACTAGGACTCTAGGAGTTAAGTGTTCACCTCATAATTAAAAGTTCTTTAGAATAAAGTGCTTTTGCAAACTGAGGGGGGGGGGGATGTTTTTTATCCCAGGAGGGGATGGGCCTACTCACTTAGTAATTAAATTATAAAATTAAAAAGATCAGAGATGCCAAGTCCAGAGGCCAGCTAATGCGTGAGAAAATGGTTGCTGTGCGTGTGAGCGTGAGACAGAGCCCAAATGCGTGAGTCTCACGCCTAATGCGTGAGACTTGGTAGGTCTGAAAAATTCATGTTGCAAAATACAATATTTGTGGCATAATAGGGTGCACAGAAACTGCACCTTTTACTGCATTTGCTCTGGGACGCTGTTTTTCAAATTGTTGTTTGCATCATGGTTTATAACAATTTTTTAAAGTAACCATAACAGAAAATGTCAATAATAATGTTATTTGTTATTTACCTTCGGGTAGTTGCTTTACAAGAAAGATTATTAATCGGGGGTATGATAGGCCTGCTCCATTCCATTTAACAGAAAGTATGACCAACTCTGCGTTTTAAAGCAAAAGTAAGCCAGGAGCCAATAACAAATACTGTTACCAAGCAATACTCATCTACATCTATCCAGCTACTTGTCAAAGCCTATTCAGCTCTAGCAGCGCTGTGAGGTCAAATCATGGTTATTCCCAGGGTTCACTGATTAATGTAGTGTTTTTAATTGTGTTCTTCATTTGAGTTGCTTTAAACTGGTTTCCCATCTTCTTTTTTTCAGTTGAAGTGCATGAGTGGGATTCAAGACTGCAAGGGGAGGATCTGGAAGGATGGCTGGTAAACTTGTGTGCTTCCTTGTCTTATGGTTCAAGCTGACTGTAGGGTTGCGTCAAGCTCTGGACAAGCCTAACATTATTATCTTCCTAGCAGATGACATGGGGTGAGTTTAGCAAACCTACTTACAGGCAGGGTATACAGCTTGGGTAAATTGTCAAAAGGCCTTTTCTCACTACCTCCATTTCCAACCACTTTGAAACCTATCCGGGTCCTCTCCGGTTCAGCCTCGCTTCTTTTCGACACGGATCAGAGACAAGCAACATTCACACTGGTCTTTACGTGACCCGGCTAATGCGTGAACCGTATAACGATTCATGCTGAGAAATTTAATATGATTCGGATTCAGATTTTCAACCCTGGTCCCTGTCAGGGTCACTGATTTCGATCTGGCTAGAGCATGCTAA
Organism: Asterias rubens; assembly: GCF_902459465.1. Lineage (NCBI taxonomy): Eukaryota > Metazoa > Echinodermata > Asteroidea > Forcipulatida > Asteriidae > Asterias > Asterias rubens. The sequence continues at coordinate 18,136,049 of NC_047062.1, read as the reverse complement.
CTGGTTTAGAGGCGGATTGCAATTTTTACAGTGTGAAACGGGTTGAACAAAATCTCTGGTTCGGAACCAGTTCTGACCCCAGCCTGAGATTTTGGACAGTGTAAAAAGGCCTAAAGACAAGTATCCTCAATTGGTGTATCTCAACATGCATAGAATAACAAACCTGTGAAAGTTTAAGCTCCATTGCTGATCTCTGTCTCATCTACAGATATAAATGCCATCTTGTAGGGCAAACCGTATGCGCGTCTAAACGCGTAAAACAATGGAGCATGTAGCACGCTACATTCCCAGTTTGATTTCTATGGCACACGTTCGCACACGCACACGCTCACAGACGCCATAATGTAGGGTAGGTATTTGAATGGTGACGTCATTATTCAATACGGTCTATACACTCTCTCAAGAATCATTCCATCAGCTTCATTGCATGTACTGTACATCTCTTTGAAACTCCTGGCCTAGTGCATGTTTCTAGACTGTTTGAAGAGGAAGATATCAATCCCACCCTCAGAGCTCCCCTGAGTTATTTTCATCTTAAATGGTTTCCTCTTGTAGCCTCTTAACAAGAGTGGTTTTTATTAGCCTAAGTGTGTGCTGCAAACTGGCATAAAATAAATTTTAAAAAACAAGCTCAATTGCTCCAGCGATTTAGCGGGAAGTTTTTGGGAGGCAAATTTTTGTTTTAATAATGGTGACGATGTTCATTCTCTTTGTCTTACATTAGATATGGAGACTTATCATCCTACGGTCATCCAAGTCAAGAGTTTGGTCCAGTGGATCAGATGGGACGTGAGGGCATGAGGTTTACTCAGTGGTACAGTGCAGCATTGTTTTGTACACCAAGCAGGGGAGCAATGCTTACAGGTGGGTGAAACCTCATAGCAGATAAATTATCTCATGTATTTTTATAACACAGAACAAATACACAAGTTCACGTGACAGCTTATAATATAGGTTTGTTCTAGATGCCATTGTAACCCGTGACATCACTAAAGAGCCACAGAGCCTGGACTTCCTGAAGGCACAATTCGCACATAGCTCAATGGAAGAAAACATTAAATCTTACATTGCGTGAAGATTGTTCCATCTGATTCTTATCACCCTTTGATATGGAGAAAGGAGAAAGGGGGCACACCCAAAAACGTTGGTTGTTGTAAATTTTAACAAGTGTTACATTCAGCTATGCTTACCCTTTATGAAGCACTCAACGAACTGTCGCTTGCATGTGGGTGTAGCTTATTATAGACGTGCGAACATCACTTGCTACATACACGTGAACAAATTAGTGGCACACATAAATGTCATACGTTCATAAGATCAATGATGACTCAGTATTGGAAGTTGACACACAATCCTGAGGCGAAATTGAGGGAACTAGTTAGTCAACTTCTAATACCTTTGGGAGTTAACATTGTCTGTTCAAGAGCAACTTTAAATATAAATATGAATAGTAAACTTGCGGGTACAACCATGAGTAAAATCTCTTTTGAAGGAGTGGTGGCTCTGAAAAGAGCCGGTATGGTCTCGAAGTTTCGAACAGTATACTCTGCTCGTCTTCAGGAGAAACTGTTCGAAACGTCGAAACCAAACCGGCTCTTTTCAGAGCCACCACTCCCTCAAAAGAGTTTTTACCCATGGTTGTACCCGCAAGTTTACTATTAATATTTTTATTTATAGTTGCTCTTATTCTCCACACCATGCAAAACTTCAAACACCATTTATTGTCTGTTCACTCGAACTATGTTATATATTGTAAACTATTGCCAACCTAATACCAAATTAATACCAAATTTACTTTTAGGATAAAATTGACATTTTAAAAACAATATTCATCCATCCGAGAAATATGCATGCAATTGTTTTTAAAGAACTCTGGAAAGTACTGAGTATACAGTGCTAACACACATCGGTGTAAGGGGGAAAAAACCAAAACTAATTTTCTTTTCCCCAATGCAAATTTTAACATCTATTAAATATTCATCTTGATAATAATGTGTTATAATGCAATTTATGTTCCAGGCAGGTACCCAGTCCGCATTGGTCTCTATTCCACGAGCAAGCAAATTTATCTTCCGGTTTTTGTTCCAGCATCAAGGTTTGGATTGCCTAAAGAGGAAGTCACGATGGCCGAAGCACTGAGGGATTTGGGATATGCAACAGGGATGAATGGCAAGTGGCATCTAGGTAAGAGTTATTACACACAAATCGACTGTTTAAATAAAAAAGAGATTGCCTAACCTCACAAGCCACAGACAGCCACTTTAAGATGAGGGTTCCACTTGTTTGATTTGCTACAGTACCTACTCCATGACTTCTCGACCCGAGTAATGGAGGAGGAGCGCCCTCTGTTGTTGATCATCTGTGATGTAAAACGCTAGGAAAAGATTGTCTAATCTCTTTCACCAGAGACCAAAAGTAGATGGCTCAGTATGAGGCTGAAAACTTGGGAACCATTTGTTTTTCTGAGGTGAAGCTAAGAGAAATTAAAATGTTCTGGGAATCACGAAGGGTAAAGTACACTGGTTGCTATGGGTATCATGTAGAGATGGCAAAACTGATACACCTTCCAAGTGTAGAGAGGTGTGTGGATTATCAGTGTTAATTGCCCCCCCCCTTTTAATTTTGTAATAGAACTTTGACCCTACCTTTAGAATTAATGGATCAGTCCAAGATTGCCACATCAGCAGAGATACTCTGGACAGGATGTTGGTCTGGTCATTCTTATACCAGTGATGACCAGTAACAGACATTAAAGGAGTTTCTTCTAGATATATATCGTGACAGTGGTTTTTCATTATTCTTTACAGGTATGTTGATTTTATTTTCTTTATTAATTCCATTGTGCTTTTTAATAGAACTTTCTAGATTATTGAAGTTCATTATTTGATTTGTGTTATGAACTTGATCAAGACAATGTAACTTGAAAACAGTTGGGAGTTTTCACTCCAAGGTTACAAGATCAAGAAAGGATTTGTTTCAGACTTGGAAGACAGTTGAAATGTAGTTTAGAGTTTCCTTTGTTAAGTCATAATGGACAGTGATAATGATTTGATTTAGATGAAGTGAAATTGCTTTCTTTAAATACTGCTTGGACTTTATTTAGTATTTAAAGGTTACTTTTATTTGCTAAGGTATCACTTTTCTAAGTTTGCTTTCAAGTGTTAAAGAGTACTTTATTCGTAATAAAGACATTCATTACTAGTTTCTGTTTGAAGTATTTGTTGGAAAGAACTGTAATGTTCTTTCAGATATATTTTAGTTTGGAAGTACAGTTAACCAGTACTTTGACCGAACTCCATGTATAGAGAATATTGGTAGCCAAAGACCATTGTTTATTGGAGGTTCAAGATCTTCCTATACTAGACCACACAGTGTGAGCCCAGTGGCTCTGAAGTTGTTTATTGGGTGGTGTTGCAGTAGGGCAGGAAGTGAGATCAGAAGGCAAGAACACATACTTTTCTTGTGAATACTTAAGTAGCTGTAGGCAAGAACACCTATTTTCTTGTGAATACTTAAGTAGCTGTAGGCAAGAACACCTATTTTTCTTGTGAATATTTAATTAGCTATGCCTTGATCATTTACTGCAGGGACAAGATTGTAATGATTATAGGTTGAACCCCTGTTGAAATGAGTTATTGTGTATGCATTTAAAGGTGTTTGTTTTATGAAGTTTATTCTTTGAACCATTTTTGAACCGGATTTAGAGATCAGTACATTTAATTTAGTTATTTGTTAGAAGTAAGTTTGAGTTTTATGCATTACATCTTCAGTAAAGTAAGTACATAGTTTTAAGATTGACAAGTACTTAATGTTTTGATAATGGTTGATGTAACGTGATTCTTATACCAGTGATGACCAGTAACAGACATTAAAGGAGTTTCTTCTAGATATATATCGTGACAGTGGTTTTTCATTATTCTTTACAGTGGTCATCAACCCGATTTTAATGTGCTCCGTTTAGATTGCCAGTTTGGTAATTTGGCGGGTGCAACATTTGGAGGCACGAGAGGGATGAGCGTATTCTTCAACGCACCTGACCTGGCGTAGAAGGATGACAACGCTCGTCCAGAGATACGAACCTGATCATCAGTGACTTGCTGACGACTTCCATGACAAGATGAGCAGACAGTAGCGGGAAGGTCAACGTGAGTCAACTGGACGTGCCATAGTCAGGGTGTACCATCGGCCAGTGGGAGGATCGCCGTACAACGGGATTGCTGCCACACCGAACACGAAGGGCAGTCGCAGACACAGAAAGGACCAGCAAGCTATAATAATCATTTAGCATGGAAGACCTCATCAAGACTTTGGAGAGAGTAATCCTTGGACTCAGCAGCCTGTCCATCGACCAACTCATCCAAGTATGCACACATCTAGATCTTGAGGCAGAGGACGTGGAGAAAACACCAAAGGGCCGTCTTCGGATACAACGGCGACTACTGGCTCACATTAACAGTGAGGAAGTGGAAGACAGTGACGACGGGGGAGTGGAGCTACTCCAGACATTAGACAGCTTCATGAAAGACCTCAAGCAAGAGTCCGAAGATGAACCCGTCTCCATTGACCCAGCTGAGAAGAAAGACGACCCAAGCAGCCCACCTAAGCTTGAGAGTACAGAGCCCTCAACGACACAGCCGTCTGCAACACCGACCGATGTGGCCCACTTGCTGAGACGGGAGTTCAGAATATCCGGTCAGATAGGAGAGCCAAGCCAAAAGGATCGTCTTTCCTTCACCAGTCTTGCCAACCAAATCGAGGCTGGATTGGAGAAAAGCTACCCAGACAGAGATATCGTTCAAGGAGTGATCCGAGCTATAGCACCAGGATCATCACTCCGAAGCTACCTGGAAGGACGAAGTAAGATCTCTCTGCCCAGCCTTCGCCGAATTATAAGAGCACACTACCAGGAGAGAGATGCGACAGATCTCTATAAACAACTCTCCCAGCTGACCCAAGGAGCCAAGGAGTCGGCCCAGGCTTTCCTGTTAAAGGCATTTGACATTCGTCAAAAGGTCCTTTTTGCTAGCCAGGAAAGTGATTCCAGACTTCGCTATGACCCACACCTGGTGCAGGAGATGTTTCACCATACGATATTGACTGGCTTGAGGAGCGATGCCATCAAGACAGAACTCCGGCCCTACCTGGATGAACCAAAGACGTCGGACGAATTGCTCTTCGAAAAGATAAATGTGTTCTCCAGCCTAGAAGAAGAAAGACGGCAGAAACTCACCCAAAACAAAGCAACCACAGTGAACGAGATCTGTGAAGTAAAGGACAAACAGACCATGCCAGCGAAACCAGGGCTACTGATGACAGAGATCGCAGAGCTGAAAGCAGGGATTGCAGAGCTGAGTTCATTGAAGGGCCAAGTAGCAGCACTCCAAGAATCTTTCCAGAGGACACCACAACAGCAACCAGCACAATTTGATACATCCTCATCCCGAGTTCGTCGAGGATGCCACAAGTGTCAAGAAGCGGGAACCGGTTCTGACTGTGACCACTGCTTCAAGTGTGGGTCATCAGAACACTTTGCTCGTGGATGTCGGAGAAGCAGAGACCGTACACACCAGGGAAACGGTTCAGGGTTACGTCCGCGGGACAGGGAGTAGCCAGGAGAGAAAGACAGTCCCAACCACACCAGCAGGATCGAGACCCCCGACCCATAACTTCAATATGCCACATCACACCCAGACAGCATCGGAAGGTGACAAACCTCATCGGACCAAGATGTACCGTAGATTGCTACCTCAATAATGCATCTACCACTGTGTTATGGGATACCGGAGCCCAGGTTTCCTTAATCAGTTCACAGTGGCTTCACCAAAACCTACCAAATGAACCAATCCGCCCCCTTTGTGATCTTCTTCAGTCCGAGAGGAACTTGGATCTCCGAGCTGCTAACGACACACCAATCCCCTTTGAAGGCTGGATTGAACTCGAGTTAAGAATGAAGACGCCTCGGACGTGCACACCAGTAGTGTTTCCAGCATTGATCACTCAAAATAGGATCCAACAACCGATTATTGGATACAATGTGATCGAGACCCTTGTACATCACTCAGGTGAAGACGCCAGCAGTATTCTTGGAGGAGCAATGAAGAACTTGGAACCCACTAGAGCTGTAAAGTTGGTTCACTTGATTCAGGCTAATGATCCAGAAGAAGTCTGCAGTGTCATATCAGGGAGGCAGAACATTATGATACCCAAACACAGCAACTTTGGTATTCGATGTTTGGCACGAGCTGGCTTGACAAACGGCAAGATAGAAGGACTGTTCGTACCAGACGTTGAACAGCAATGGCCGGAAGGTCTTCAGGTAGAGGAATCAGTGGTGAATCTCCAAACAGGTACGGCGACCCCAGTCGTAATCCGAGTGACGAACTCCACAGACCGAGACATCATGTTGAAACGACGTAGTCTGTTGGGCCACATACAGCTTGTCAATTCAGTATGCCCCATGGAACCCTCTATGCTGAAGACATGGACACCATCACCCAAGCAAGGAGAAACCACTGTTTCCAGTATCTCCACCGAGAAGGAATGGATTCCCCCTGTTAACCTGAGTCATCTGACAACCTCACAGAGGTCTGCTGCTGAGAAGCTTCTTCGAGAGGAGTCAGCCGCTTTTGCCAAAGATGACTCGGATCTGGGACGTGTCCCCGACTTGAAGATGGAGATTCGGCTACGTGATGAGGAACCCGTCAGAAAAACGTACATGTCAATGCCCCGCCCACTGTACCAGGAAGTCCGGACGTACCTAGCAGACCTAATCAGCCGTGACTGGATCAGGAAGTCTTCTTCTCCGTACTCATCACCAGTAGTGTGTGTTCGGAAAAAGGATGGAAGTCTCAGACTCTGTGTTGACTACCGAGAGTTAAACCAGAAAACCATTCCTGATCGTCAGCCAATCCCTCGAATCAAGGACGTGTTGGACAGCCTAGGCGGCAACCAATGGTTTTCAACCCTCGACCAAGGTAAAGCATATCACCAGGGTTTTATGTCAGAGCAAAGTTGTCCACTCACAGCTTTCATCACACCTTGGGGACTTTACGAATGGGTCAGGATTCCATTTGGGTTGACAAATGCACCAGCAGTTTTCCAGCGATTTATGGAGACTTGCCTTGATGGACTCAATGGTGAAATTGCCATGACCTACCTTGACGATGTTTTGGTGTTTAGCGACAACTTTCAAGCCCACCTTGATCATCTTCGGCAGGTCCTGAAGCGTTTACAGAAGCATGGTGTAAAGTTAAGACCCAACAAGTGCGAGTTCTTTCAAAGTGAAGTACGCTACCTGGGTCGACTGGTATCAGCAGAAGGTCATCGACTTGATCCATCCGACATATCTGCTGTTCGGTCCCTCAGCGAAAAGCGACCAGAGACTGTTGGAGATGTCAGGAAGTTACTTGGACTACTGGGCTACTACCACAGTTACATCCAGGACTTTTCTCGCATCGCACGACCATTATATGACCTACTGAAAGTGACACCGAGTGAGGAGCAAACGACCCAGAAACTCAAAGCCAAGGGAAAAGCAAGCTCGAAGATGAAGTCGGCGCAGAAGCTTTCGAAACAGAAAGTGGAGTGGAAGGATCATCATCAAAAGATACTTGAGGAGATTCTTGGGTTTCTTATGGCACCACCAATAATGGCCTTTCCAGACTACAATGAGCCGTTTGTAGTTCACACTGACGCATCGAATGATGGACTGGGTGCAGTACTTTACCAACGACAGAAGGGGAAGATGAGAGTCATCGCATATGGGTCCCGTACCCTCAGCCCGGCGGAGAAAAACTATCATTTCCATTCTGGTAAGCTGGAATTTATGGCACTAAAATGGGCAGTGACCGATAAATTCAGAGACTACTTGTACTACTCATCCGCTTTCACCGTGTTCACCGACAATAATCCCTTGACATATGTGTTGACTTCTGCCCGGCTGAATGCAACAGGTCATCGATGGGTGGCGAAGCTAGCAGACTTCAATTTCAACATAAAGTACCGCCCTGGAAAGAGCAATGCAGATGCAGACACCCTCTCGAGATTACCACTGGACATGGAGAACTACATGAGAACATGTACGACAGAAGTCTCCCAGGCAGAATTGGAGACCACAGTCCATGCCATCGAAGCTCAGAGTCAAGGAACCGTCACATGGGCTTCTGCGATCACCACTGATCCTGAGACGTTGCTACCTACCACATTACCAGGTAATCAAATGTTCAGTAAACGTGATGTACAGCGTGCGCAGAAAGAGGACCAGTGCCTAGCCAGAGTTATCTTCTTCCTTCAGAGAGGTCAACGTCCAAGCAAGCGAGAGTTAACAAAGGAGCATCCCGATACCATTGCCTTACTGCGTGAATGGGTTAACCTGAGGCTGGAAGAGGACATCTTGTTTCGAGTAAAGGGCAATAGACACCAGATGATCATTCCCTTGACGATGCGACAAACCGTCTACAAGGAGCTCCATGACAACATGGGACACATTGGTGCTGGGCGTGTCTTGGACCTTGCCAGAAACCGGTTCTACTGGCCCCACATGCAACGAGATGTTGAACATTATTGCTCCAAAGTCTGTCCTTGCCTGAAAGACAGAAAACCCGCACAACACACGAGGGAACCCCTGGGAACAATCATCACGACGGCTCCCTTTGAACTGATTTCCATTGATTTTCTGCATTTAGAACGGAGCAAGGGTGGATTTGAATACATCTTGGTGATTGTTGACAATTTCACCAGGTTTGCCCAGGCATATGCAACCCGAGATAAGTCTGGGAAAACTGTAGCTGATAAAATCTTCAATGATTTTGTTCTTCGCTTCGGGTATCCTCAGCGAATTCATCATGACCAAGGAGGAGAATTCGAAAACAAGATGTTCAAACGACTCCAACAACTCTCGGGTATTATACCTTCCAGGACGACCCCATACCATCCGCAGGGGAACGGTCAATGCGAAAGACTGAACAGGACTCTCCTCGGTATGTTGCGGACCCTCACTGAAGCCCAGAAATCTAACTGGAAGGAGTCACTCCAGAAAGTGGTACATGCGTATAATTGTACTACTAGCAGTGCAACAGGGTTCTCACCGTTCTTCTTGTTGTATGGACGCTCCCCTCGTCTACCAATTGATGTTGCATTTGGCCTGGACCCAAAAGCTGGACCGAAAGAAGAGGACCACAACCAGTTTGTGAAACGGTGGAAAACACAGATGGAGGAGGCTTACTTGATTGCAGAACGCCAGGCAGCCAAGTCGACTGAACGAGGAAAGAAGTATCATGACCAGAAGGCCCACAGTACCGTTCTCCAACCGGGAGACCGTGTCCTGATCCGCAATGTTGGACGCCATCTTGGACCAGGTAAACTCCGCTCCTACTGGGAGGACAATGTCTACATCGTTGTTGGTAGAAAAGGAGAACACTCTCCAGTCTATGAAGTGAAGCAAGAAACGGGTAACATGAAGCACCGTGTAGTTCATCGCAATCTCCTTCTCCCCTGCAACAGCATGAGAACAGATGTTGAACCCAAGAAGACGCTTCCCCAACCACAGAGACGAATTCCAAAGCCCAACCGTCGACGAATCTCCAATGAATCCAGTCCGGCAACGAGTGACGACAGTTCAGATGAAGAAGTTACCATGGTAATGAACACTCCATCTGATCCAAGACCGTTCCGAGCAATGGAGGAAGTGAACCAGCCCACATTGAATCCTGCAGCAGTGCCCTTCCCATGGAATGCACCAGACGTGGAGCACACACCTTCTATTGAGCCCCTAGAGCTTATCGATGACGCTGGGGATAACCAGAACATTGAGGAACCTGATCCTCTGATAACTGCATCCGACGCACCTGAGACAATTTGTGAGGACACTCCCGCTGAACAGCCCCCACAACCAGCTGTATCCGACGCACCGGAGCCGAGTGATGACACTTCCACAGAACAGTCCCCACAACCAGAACCGGAACCAGAAGCACCCTCTGAAGGCAGACCAATCAGACAACGACATCCTCCACAACTGTTTGGGTATGCAAGTCTTGGTGAACCTTCGATGCAGAGCATGGACCCTCGAGTGGCTGCTGTTCAGGGATATCCTGTCCCACCTCAGTGGATCCTGCCTATGCAAATGCCTATGACACCATGGTTGAATCCTTATGTTCAGCAGGGTTCACCTATGATGCCACCGGCATGGATGTGGCAGCCAGCTCCACCACTAGTACGAGACGCACAGAGTTATTAGACGAGGACGCAACAGCATGACGAGAATCCAGGCTAGCAACGCAATGAAGTTCCCACAGCAGAGTATGGACGGGACGTAGGAACATCAATCAGTAGCTTCAATGGGAGGACTACCCACCGGACTGACTTGATGTTCACTAGCGATGATGTTGCATAGCTTTCATCCAGTTCGAATCTATTTCTTTATCTTCTTCACGAGAAGTTCGGAGATGAGTGGATGTGGAATTAGCTACTCCATTAAACTTCTCTCCAACTAGTTGCCTTGATGAGGAGGAATTGTCAAGTAATTAGTGAGTATTTAACTCTAGAAATGGACACTCAATGAACTGTTCCTTGGATGATAAGGATTGCCGTTAGAGGTTTTGTTCATAAATTGATCTTAATGTATTATTTGTAATGTTGAGGACAACATTTATTTTGAGGGGTAGTATGTAGAGATGGCAAAACTGATACACCTTCCAAGTGTAGAGAGGTGTGTGGATTATCAGTGTTAATTGCCCCCCCCCCCCCTTTTAATTTTGTAATAGAACTTTGACCCTACCTTTAGAATTAATGGATCAGTCCAAGATTGCCACATCAGCAGAGATACTCTGGACAGGATGTTGGTCTGGTCATTCTTATACCAGTGATGACCAGTAACAGACATTAAAGGAGTTTCTTCTAGATATATATCGTGACAGTGGTTTTTCATTATTCTTTACAGGTATGTTGATTTTATTTTCTTTATTAATTCCATTGTGCTTTTTAATAGAACTATCTAGATTATTGAAGTTCATTATTTGATTTGTGTTATGAACTTGATCAAGACAATGTAACTTGAAAACAGTTGGGAGTTTTCACTCCAAGGTTACAAGATCAAGAAAGGATTTGTTTCAGACTTGGAAGACAGTTGAAATGTAGTTTAGAGTTTCCTTTGTTAAGTCATAATGGACAGTGATAATGATTTGATTTAGATGAAGTGAAATTGCTTTCTTTAAATACTGCTTGGACTTTATTTAGTATTTAAAGGTTACTTTTATTTGCTAAGGTATCACTTTTCTAAGTTTGCTTTCAAGTGTTAAAGAGTACTTTATTCGTAATAAAGACATTCATTACTAGTTTCTGTTTGAAGTATTTGTTGGAAAGAACTGTAATGTTCTTTCAGATATATTTTAGTTTGGAAGTACAGTTAACCAGTACTTTGACCGAACTCCATGTATAGAGAATATTGGTAGCCAAAGACCATTGTTTATTGGAGGTTCAAGATCTTCCTATACTAGACCACACAGTGTGAGCCCAGTGGCTCTGAAGTTGTTTATTGGGTGGTGTTGCAGTAGGGCAGGAAGTGAGATCAGAAGGCAAGAACACATACTTTTCTTGTGAATACTTAAGTAGCTGTAGGCAAGAACACCTATTTTCTTGTGAATACTTAAGTAGCTGTAGGCAAGAACACCTATTTTTCTTGTGAATATTTAATTAGCTATGCCTTGATCATTTACTGCAGGGACAAGATTGTAATGATTATAGGTTGAACCCCTGTTGAAATGAGTTATTGTGTATGCATTTAAAGGTGTTTGTTTTATGAAGTTTATTCTTTGAACCATTTTTGAACCGGATTTAGAGATCAGTACATTTAATTTAGTTATTTGTTAGAAGTAAGTTTGAGTTTTATGCATTACATCTTCAGTAAAGTAAGTACATAGTT